>NC_060126.1:427068833-428318833 GCF_021461395.2 Schistocerca americana
GATAACTAATGAGGAGGTATTGAATAGGATTGGGGAGAAGAGAAGTTTGTGGCACAACCTGACTAGAAGAAGGGATCGATTGGTAGGACATGTTCTGAGGCATCGAGGGATCACTAATTTAGTATTGGAGGGCAGCGTGGAGGGTAAAAGTCGTAGAGGGAGACCAAGAGATGAATACACTAAGCAGATTCAGAAGGATGTAGGTTGCAGTAGATACTGGGAGATGAAGAAGCTTGCACAGGATAGAGTAGCATGGAGAGTTGAATCAGACCAGTCTCAGGACTAAAGACCACGACAACAACATGGTCAATTCATACCTGACGGAACGGAACGACAAGACATTAAAGAAGGCAGCATCCACATAGTCCGTCACCAGAACGGAACGGGGAGCCAAAGTCAAGGTTTCTCGGGAAGAAAGCATTGACGTCACTTGTGTTGTCGTCTGCTGACATCGGAAGTTAAACCTGCATTCGTCTCGATCACTCACGTTACGTAGTACTTTAGTTGACTCCGTGTTTTTACGTGTGCTTGTTGTTGTGATCTTCAGTCCAAACACTGGCTCGACAGAGCTCTACATGCTACTCTATCCTGTACAAGACCCCTCATCTCCAAATGACTACTGCAACCTACATCCTTCTGAATCTGCTTACTGTATTCATCTCATGGTCGCCCTCTAAGAGTTTTACCCTCCACACTTCCCTCAAAAGCTAGGTTGGTGATACCCTGATGCGTCACAATGTATCCTATCAACTGACTCCCTCTTCTAGTCAGCTTGTGCCACAAACATTTCTTCCTCTCCAATTTTACTCGGTACCTTTTCATTAGTTCCATGATCTACCCATCTAATATTCAGCATTCTTCTGTAGCTCCACATTTCAAAAGCTTCTATTCTCTTCTCGTCTAAACTGTTTATCATCGATGTTTCACTTCCATACACGACTACACCCATGTAAATACTTTCAGAAAGTACTTCCTAACACATAAATCTGTATTTTATGCTAACAAATTTCTCTTCTTCAGAAACGCTTTCTTGCCATTGCCAGTCTACATTTTATATCCTCTCGACTTCTGCCACCATCAGTTATTTTACTGCCCAAAAAGCAAACCTCATCGGCCACTTTAAGTGCCTCGTTTCCTAATCTAATTCCCTCTGCTTCATCGATTACATTTCTTTTTCTTTGTTTGCTTTTGTTGATATTCATCTTATATCCATCTTTCAAGACACTGTTCATTTCGTTCAACCACTCTTCCAAGTCTTTTGCTGTCTCTGACAGAATTACAATGTCGTTAGCAAACCTCAAAGTTTTTATTTGTTCTCCCTGAACTGTAAACCCTCCTCAAAATATTTCTACGGTTTCCTTCACGTTTGCATTGAATTAATTTTACTCAAATGAAATTACGTGGTTCCACAGCAGAGACCTTTTCAAGTTTCAGACTTATATATAGACTGAAACAAGGAATGCAAATTTGTATCTAGGCCAGGATTCGAACCTGTGTCTCTTGCTCACTAGGCATAAGCACAGACCACCAAGCCGCCCTGGCACAGGGGCTTAATACAACCGTGTAGACTTCCCTAGCACCCCTCCCTCTTCATTTCAAATTTCCATTCACGCCTCAGTTCACTTGGTACATATTTTCATTCGTCCCTTCCGTCTGCATTTTCGTGACACAATGCGATGTCCTATGAGAATTTGTAATTTTCTTTCTAGTGAGTGTTCTCCCACAAGAAAGGCGAGATAATTCGAGGAGAAAAATGGTTTACATTTTACAATACTTTGACATAGAAAAAGCCAACGCATTATATAAATAAGAATATAAACCGATGAAGAAATTTTCGATAAATATATTTTTTTAACAGTGAAAAACTCAGTTCTACTACAGGAAAAAATTCTGTCGTATTTGATGTTATCCGGCTCATAGAAAGAAAAGCATTGTGATGAATTATGTACAAAGATTTTATGTACAGCTATTTATGTCCTTTAAATTCGGTAACACCATAAATCACACGACTTTAGCGGCTGTCAATTCAACTAAATACTTGGGAATTACAATTAAGAATGACTTCAATTGCACCGATAATGTTGTGGAGAAGGTAAACCGAAGACTGCGTTTATTTGGCAGAAAATTTACAAAATGTAACAGGTCTACTAAAGGGACTGACTACACAACACTTGTTCGTCCTCTGCTAGAGTACTGTTGGGCGGTATGGGATCCTTACGACATAGGATGGACGCAGAACACAGAAAAAGTCCAGAGAAGGGCAGCTGGTTTTGTATTATAGCAAAACACGGGAGAGATTGTCAGGAATACAATAAGCGAGTAGCGGTGGCTATGATTAAAACAAAGGCGCTTTTCGTTGGAGCGAGATCTTTTCACGAAATTTTAATCTCCAACTTTCTCCTCTGAGTTTGAAAACATTTTACTGTCACCAACCTACACAGGGATAAATGATGCTCACTTTCGCTTTGGCCATTAATAAGCTTTGTCAGTGCGAGTTCTCTAGACCTTTATACTTCGGGGGTTGGACGTAAAATATGGAAAAACGGCGAAAAATGCATCCTTAAACATAAGCACAGATGCTAGCCAAACCTACAGGCCGGCCGAGGTGGTCGAGCGGTTCTAGGCGCTACAGTCCGGAACCGCGCGACCGCTACGGTCGCAGGTTCGAATCCTGCCTCGGGCATGGATGTGTGTGATGTCCTTAGGTTCGTTAGGTTTAAGTAGTTCTAAGTTCTAGGGGACTGATGACCTCAGCAGTTAAGTCCCATAGTGCTCAGAGCCATTTGAACCACTTGAACCAAGCCTACAGGTTGCACTGCTGTGTCTAACCACGAACGAAATGGCTCTGAGCACTATGGGACTTAACTTCTGAGGTCATTAGTCCCCTAGAACGTAGAACTGCTTAAACCTAACTAACCTAAGGACATCATACACATCCATGCCCGAGGCAGGATTCGAACTTGCGACCGTAACGGTCGCGGGGTTCCAGACTGTAGCGCCTAGAACCGCTCGGCCACCCTGGCCGGCCTAACCACGAGCGGCACCTGTACAGTATCGTCATTTCTTTTCAAGTGTTAGTCGTGATAAGAAGAGTGTTCTCTGTCGCTGAGAGTGCAGTATGTCGGGGCTAAGTAAATCCGAATGTGGGCACATTTTGGTGCTCGTGTGGTGCGTTCTTCCGTAACCAAGGGCCCCGAAGTGTTTTGTGTTTCAGGAGGCACCGCGTCACGGATTTATACGGCATACAGTAAGAGCGGAAAATCATCAGCCTTTCATTCACAACTCGAACAAAAGTGTGTGTTGAGGGATTGTGACAGAACGTCACTGTAGAAGATTGTGACAAAAAGCAACAGCACGTCAGCTGCAAAATTCACTGCAGAACTGAATGTCGCAGTCGTGAAAACTGTCAGCACCAAACCAATACGTAGAAAGCTCCAAATGGTACAAATGGCTCTGAGCACTATGGGACTCAACTGCTGTGGTCATAAGTCCCCTAGAACTTAGAACTACTTAAACCTAACTAACCTAAGGACATCACACACATCCATGCCCGAGGCAGGATTCGAACCTGTGACGTAGCGGTCGTGCGGTTCCAGACTCTAGCGCCGTTAACCGCTCGGCCACTTCGGCCGGCAGAAAGCTCCAGAAGTAGGGAATTTCAGGAGGAGCTGTTCTTAGAAAACCATTCATCAGAGAAGCAAATGCCCGTAACAGAGCCGGCAAGGGTGGCCGTGCGGTTCTAGGCGCTATAGTCTGGAACCGAGCGGCCGCTACGGTCGCAGGTTCGAATCCTGCCTCGGGGTGGCGCAGTGGTTAGCACACTGGACTCGCATTCGGGAGGACGACGGTTCAATCCCGTCTCCGGCCATCCTGATTTAGGTTTTCCGTGATTTCCCTAAATCCTTTCAGGCAAATGCCGGGATGGTTCCTTTGAAAGGGCACGGCCGATTTCCTTCCCGTCCTTCCCTAGCCCGAGCTTGCGCTCCGTCTCTAATGACCTCGTTGTCGACGGGACGTTAAACACTAATCTCCTCCTCCTCCTCCTTCCTCGGGCATGGATGTGTGTGATGTGTTAGTTAGGTTTAGTTAGTTCTAAGTTCTAGGCGACTGATGACCTCAGAAGTTAAGTCGCATAGTGCTCAGAGCCATTTTGAACCATTTGAACCCGTAACAGAACAATGCGGTGCTGAAGCCATAAAAGCTGGGCTATTGAACCTTGGAAGAAAGTTATCTGATCTTATCAGCCTGGTTTCACGCTGTATCCTGTTTCTGACCGAATTTACGTCCCAAGACTGAAATACTGCGCGTCTTTGGTTATGATTTGGGGAGTCAAGGTTGCTCTTCAAGGTTGCATTACTGCCAAGCATTATGTGACCATTTTAGCTGATCAGCTCACCCCAAGGTACAGTGTTTGCTCCTTGACGATGATGCTGTGTAAGAAGACGAGAGGAGCCCTGCTCACACTGCCAGCATCGTCCAGGCCTGGGTCTGTGAATAGTTGCTCCTCCCCAGTCCACATATCTCACTACTACTGATCCCTTGTGGTCTACTTTGGAGAAACGTGTACGTGATCACTATCTACCTCAATCGTCGTTACCTGAACTTTGTACTGTTTTTCAGAAACAATAGTACAAGATTCCGTTGAAAACCATACGTAACCTGTATTTATCCATTCCGAGACGACTGGAAATTGTTTCGAAAGCCAACGATTTTCCTACTCCGAATCAGGAATGTTAATCTGTTGTGTTTTTAGAGTTTCCGTATCATTATGCACCCACTGTATATTCTAACCACATGTATCACGTACAGTATCTCACACCCACACTTCTGTCGTTCGGCTCTCGCGATAAGCGAAGTGACGTCTTGTTGACATTCTATCTAGTGTCAACACCACCTGCCAGACCTTTACGTTCCATCCACTGTGAATCGGTCTTTAAATGTTGCCTAGAAAATCCGCTATCATGTCCGATAACAAGGAGCCCATCACTGTACAAGGAACAACACGTTATTAGAGAGCGCAAGCAATTCATTATGTAACACCGAAGTAACATCTAAGAAAGGCAGCAAATTTTAATCTTATAACTTGAATTACTTCATGCTGTTACTATCAGTACGCTTTTCGAGTCACAGCACATGGTCAGGCAACGATTCGGAAAACATATTACAGTGTTACATTGAGCTTAAACCCAGATCCTCGGCATCAATGATGTGGAATTAGTGGGATGTTACGGTATCCCTCCCCAGATATTCACAGGGTCATTGTTGCCTGAGAGAAAGAAGAATGCTGAATTATTGTAAATCGGAAACCTGTGTAATATTCCTATGTGAAGGTCATAGTTCTCATTTCACTTTTTGTATCTTCCAGATTTAAAAAACCATACAAAAGGCTTAGTCTTTCAGATTTTGCTAGCCGCAGAAAACAGCAATAGCTACACTTATGCAACGAAACATCCCATCCAGTCAACATGGAAGAAAACTTAAAAATGTCGTGAATATGACAAATGAGAGACAGAAGGTATAACTGGAAAACATGACGCTTACAATCAGAAACTCAGAACAGTCGTAGCTGATATAAAAAATAATGTCAAAGTAATATTGCTAAGTTATTTTCAAAATTATGGAAATTAAGTTGTTGTCTTGTATTTACAGGGTGTAATGGGTATAAGTGCAGATATTTCTATCGGTGACTGAGGGCAGCGTAATAAACAACATCATATCAGTATTTATGTAATTTACATACCAATAATAATAGCCATTACAAGTCGTATGTTTTTAGGTTGGTTAGTACTCTCAAGTATCTTTGGAAAGAGCAAGCCACTAATACTTATTTTTCACTGGCAGCAGGTCAGGTGTTGAAGTATGGTCACATGGACATAAAACAGTTAGTCTGTACTGACAGGTGCAGTCCACTTTGTGGTGCAGTGTAACCATGCAGAAAACATCAGGTCTCAAATGCAGAGAAAGGAGAACCAACACACTGATGTGTGTACATTTAAGATATCACATATAAAAATATTTGCACTTATATCAACTACATTCTGTACTATAAATGCAAAGATAAATGTGTGTGTGTGTGTGTGTGTGTGTGTGTGTGTGTGTGTGTGTGTGTTGTTATTCCTTCACGCTGAAGTGGCTTGACAGATTTGGATGGTCTTTGGAATGGAAACTGCTTATACCTTGAATTACCACATGGGCCACCTTATATATACCTACCTAAGAAAAGGATGGAAAGGAGAGGTATGACGTAGCACCCCGTCTGGATGCATCCACTGATTTGGCTGGAAAGGATGTCACAAATTGGCTGTGTCCTCTCCTGATGGAAGCTGGCCCAGAACCGTTGTAACTGGTTCTTGATATCCTGACTACTACTGGCACTGGAATAAAATTGACATCTGAGATCCTCCTACAAATGTCTGTTAGAGACAGACCTGGCTACCATGGTCTCCATGAGAGTAACCCATTACTAGGCAGACAATACATACAGACAGGTGCTATATGTGGATGAGCATTATCCTATTGAAAAACGGCAACACAATACTGCCGTTAGATTTCCTGCAGTCATTACCAGCCATGACCTGCTGTTATACCCAATGGCTTTCCGCAACATGACACCAGGAGTGACAGAGATGTATATCTCCAAAACAATGGAAGAATGGGACGTCTCTTTAGGCCGCCGCCATACACGCCAACGACGGTCATCCAGAGTGGTCTGGAACTGCAATTTGTCGCTGAACGCAATGCGACAGCATTCATCAGCCGTCGATGCTTCCCAGTCAGTGCACCACTCCAAATTTGTGTTGTGTTAAAGGCAGCCTACGCATGGGGTGGCAGTTCGCTAGTCCGGCTTCTGCTGGTCTCCGACCAGTGCAGCAGGATGACGCAGAATACCGCAGGGACTCCATTACTTGTTCTCGGATGACAGGCCCGGATGTGAAGGTGTTACGACGTGACTGGTGCACAGCTGGGGGGTGCTACCTCGCGATGGTCACATGTGGTACAGCAGCACATTCACGACGGGTAAGCTTGCCATCCCAACCCCATGGAGTCTAGCATCAGGCCAGTGTCATATTCGAATGTTCCACAAATCAATACATTTGTGGTTCAACCAGCCAGGCAAATCAAGACCCACAATAAGGCCCCTTTAAGCTCCATCAGGTACTGATAATCTCACACGAGTATGCAGTATCTGCACCCCCTCAATATACGACGCTGTTCACGCCCCTTATAGAACTTCCCATGCGTGGTAACAACAATAAATGTGAACAACGCTAACGCACACTGGTGGCTGGTCTACCTGTCACAGAGCATTTCAGTATTAATCACTTACATTCCAGCAGATGGTGAGTATGAGTGATAAGTTACATTGACATCTGACCATGTCATCTGCGTGCTTCACTTTTTTTTATTATAGAGTGAAGTAGTCACAGTACCTTTGTTAGTAAATTGTCGAAGTGCTTTACATACATTTCTGTGGTGCGACTGGTCCCGGCGGAGGTTCGAGTCCTCCCTCGGGCATGGGTGTGTGTGTTTGTCCTTAGGATAATTTAGGTTAAGTAGTGTGTAAGCTTAGGGTTAAATGGTTTAAATGGCTCTGAGCACTATGGGACTTAACATCTATGGTCATCAGTCCCCTAGAACTTAGAACTTCTTAAACCCAACTAACCTAAGGACATCACACAATACCCAGTCATCACGAGGCAGAGAAAATCCGTGACCCCACTGGGAATCGAACCCGGGTAAGCTTAGGGACTGATAACCTTAGCAGTTAAGTTCCATAAGATTTCACACACATTTGAACATTTTTTATATTCTGTGACAACAACATTTCTGAGTTTTATATATATATATATATATATATATATATATATATATATATATATGTCCAGCTCAGGCACCCAGAGACATTGGTTTTGTGTGTGTGTGTGTGTGTGTGTGTGTGTGTGTGTGTGAGTGTGTGTGTGTGTATGTGTGTATGTGTGTGTGCATGGTGACTATTTCGCTCGAAGGCCTTCTGGCCGGATACTTACATGTTCAGTAGTCTTTTTGTTGTGCCTGTTTGCGAATCAATATCTCCGCTCTATAATAAACAGCAATCTTTCCATTACATAGTACTGTCGTTATACACTGATCAACCAGAAAATTGTGACCACCAACCTACTATCGACATAAAAGGCGATAGCAGCGTCACCTGGCGAGGAATGGCTAGTCTCTCTCTCTCTCACACACACACACACACACACACACACACACACAAGCATGGTGTATGTAGTAGCGGTGAGCGTGCTATCTGTGTGTAGAATGGGGAAGGCATCTATCTGGGTTTGATCGAAGGCAGAGTGTGATTGCCCAGAGGCTCAGCATCAGCATTTCCGAAACTGCACGACTTGTGCAGTGTCCAAGGAGTACTGTGGTGAGTGTCTCCGACACGTCGCGCGGCGCCCGCGGTGGTCTAGCGGTTCTAGGCGCGCAGTCCGGAACCGCGCGGCTGCTACGGTCGCAGGTTCGAATCCTGCCTCGGGCATGGATGTGTGTGATGTCCTTAGGTTAGTTAGGTTTAAGTAGTTCTAAGTTCTAGGGGACTGATGACCACAGATGTTAAGTCCCATAGTTCTCAGAGCCATTTCAACCATTTTGAACACGTCGCGAAGCCAAGGTGAAACCACGCCCAGACATCGTGGTGTTTGGCAGTCATTTCATATGTCGGATGTCGTAGGCTGGGCAGACTGGTAAAACAGGACTGGCGGTGAACTGTGATGGAACTAACATCAGACTTGTGTGTCTGAATGCACAGCGCACCAAACACTCCTAACGATGGCCTTCCATAGCCGACGACCAAGGGCATGTGCCAGTCTTAACAACACGACATCGGCAACTATGACTGAAATAAGCACGTGACCATCAGCACTCGACATTCGTTCAGTAGCAGAGCGTTGCATGCTCTGATGAATCATGATAGCACCTACATCATGCCGATGTGATGGCGCGAACCCATCGTCTTCCAGGGGAACAGCTCCTTGACCCCTGTACTGTGGAACAGAGACAAGCTGGTGGCTCCTTCATTATGCTCTGGGCAACACTCACGTGGACATCAATGGGTCCAGTGCAACTTGTACAAGGCAGCATGATGGCAAAGGTGTATCTTTCACTGGTTGCAGACCACATGCGCCCCATCATGAAAATCAAGTTTCCCGATGGCAGTGACATTTTTCAACAAGATAATGCGCCATGTCAAAAGGCCAGGAGTGTGGTGCGGTGGTTCGAGGAATCTGGGATGTTATTGTACGTGGCGTTAGAGCGCATTGCCCCCTCCCCTGAATTTACGGGAGTTAGGTGACTTGTGTATGCAATTGTGATGCCAACTTGATCTAGCTAACTACTAAGGACTCATTGCTTCCATGCCACGATGCTTCGTAGCTATTAGCCGTTCCAAAGGTAGACGTATCAGCTACTGCACAGGTGTTCATAATTCTCTGGCTGATGAGTGTATGTATATGTATATGTGTCAGTATATTGTGAGTTAACGAGCATTTCGCTCTCATTTAAGTATATGGCCGAAAGAGACAGCCTTCCAGGAATTGTGAAACGAATCCTGTCGTCCAGGACCGTGTGCCACAAAGGTCGCAGATTCACCACGAGATGGGAAAGTCCACAGGCGTCTGTTGTCCTAATGAAGCCACGCTGATCAGGTTGGTTCAAATGGCTCTGAGCACTATGGGACTTAACTGCAGTGGTCATCAGTCCCCTAGAACTTAGAACTACTTAAACCTAACTAACCTAAGGACATTACACACATCCATGCCCGAGGCAGGATTCGAACCTGTGACCGTAGCGGTCGAGCGGTTCCAGACTGTAGCGCCTAGAACCGCACGGCCACTCCGACCGGCACGCTGATCAGGCCTAAGCGCTGTAGTGTGCTAGTGAGACAAACGAGAATCTACATCATAGGGAAACCCCGTAGGAGCTGATTGTGCCCAGAGAGGCGTAGCAGTGTTAAATATGGCGCAACTAAGATCGGCCATAAAGGGAAACGTTTACGAAAACTATTTAATTCTGTAGTAATTCAGCGAATATCTGTAATAGTTTAGGGTTTACTGTTAAAGTGAAATTAACAAGTTTTATAACAAAGACCTGAATGCTATACTCTGAACGCTTTGGTCGATCTTAACGATCGACATTTCATATAAAAGCGCATCATTAAAATAACAAATGTGGTAAATATCAACTTTGTAACTTTATTTGTTTAAAAGATATAGTAAATGTAAATTATAAGTATTTTCAGTTAAGCATCAGATCATCATTTCCTCCACACAAAATACATTAAACGATGACAGCATGACACCTTTTGAATCATTAGGTAACAGAATATTTGTTGTAAGGTTTAGTGTATAACAATTACTATTGTTCTTTATTTATTTATCAGAAAGCACATTGGTGCAAGGCTACTGGCCGTGACATTCAAAGCTAAGAAGGAAATTGTATTGGTTTTATGTAAAAGAATTTAACGTTTGATACGTAATGGATATTATAGTTACTTTATTTAGAACGTTTAAGTGGTCAAGCTTTGATTATTTAAAAATGTTATAATCTAAAATAACGTAGAATAGGCTGTAGCCAATCAAATGGACGGCTTCAGGGAAGGGAACTTCACTAGTCAGTTGAGCGACTATATTTGGCACGCGGGAGACGCGGCCGGAGACGGGAAGAGGGACAGTCAAAGCGGACGGCCGGTCTTTAGGTAGCGTGAAACGACTTAGAAAATTTCGCGTTGTGTGGTATCGTGGGACTTCGTCTCTGAGCGGTGAGCAGCCGCGCGCCTGGTGTCAACTCTAACTTTTCGCGTAGATAACGAGGTGGAGTATTGGACTTGTATTTCGCGAGGATACTGTGAGTGATCGAACTGTGTCAAATGGATATGCGCTCGAGTGTAACAGTAACTCTGAATACGACCACTTTCATTATTAGTTTGCTCTCTTCATAAACATTATTCTAACCAAATCGCAACTGTACGGCCTACATCATTTATGAGTCGTTCATTTAGCTCCGGATTTTACTGTTACTGTTATTATATGTTATATTAACTTAGTATTTTTCATACAATTTAGCAAACTTGCATCAGGCAGACAATTTTACCAAAGGGTCACAAGTGTCTAATTTAGGGCGTGTAATGCGACCCGTGCAGTTCAACCTCTGGACGAGTTTCAGCCAAGACCTTTCGACGAAGAAGAACCGCATGTGAGCCCGAACATCTTTCGGATGTTAGCTCGCAATATGTACATGTATGTGTTATTTGTATGTGTATATACAACAAATGTATAAATTAAGGTTCAGTATAATACTATATGAAAAGATTTTTTTAGTCTGCGAAAGAGATACTACAAGAATGTGAAAAACCTGTCGAGGTAAAGCAAGCAGAGATAACTACACAAGTCAACATCAGCCCGAGAAATGAGTGATTCACGACCTCACTTACGAGACATTTTTGTTCTCCATGACTGGTCTGAAAGCTAGACGCCCCGAGAATTGCTCCTCGGAATGTGTTATTTGACGATGAAATGAGAACTGCTTGTGATGAAAGAGTGGAAACTGCAATGCAGAAAGCTCTAACAAGACACGTTACCACACAACTAGGCGTAATTAAAAGTACAAACCTTCATGTGTTTAACAGAAATTAGCATCTATGAAATTAACTTAGAAAGTTTTAATGTTATCGTTGAACATAGGAAGCATTAATCCTAAACATTAATGCAGATATCAGAGTTTCGTGTTTTTGGTTGTTGTTGTTGTGGTGGTGGTCTTCAGTCTGAAAACTGGTTTGATACACTCTTCACGCTAGGTTACCATGTACAAATCTCTTCATCTCTGAGCAACTACTGCAATGTATATCCATTTGGACCTGATACTGTATCCATTCCTTAACCTTCCTCTACATTTATTACACCCGCACACTTCCTTCCAATACCAAACATATAATTTCTTGACACATCAGAATGTGTCCTGTCAACTGATCCCTTCATTTAGTTGAATAGTGCCTTAGATTCTTTTCTCCCCAATTCCATTCACTACCTCCTCATTAGTTACGCAAAATAAACACCTAATTTCCAGCATTCTTCTATAATAACCACATTTAAAAATCCATTATTATCTTCTTGTTTGAACTGCTCATCGTACCTGTTTCACTTCCGTACAGAGCTACGCTCCTGATAAATACCTTCAGAAAATATGTTCTAACACTTTTAAATTTATATTCGATGTTAGCAAATTACTCCTTTTCACAAACGCTATTTTTACTATGTCAGTCTATGTTTTGCATCCTCTTTACTCGGCCATCATCAGTTCCTTTCCTGCAAATAGCAAACCTCATCTACTACATTTAGTGTCTCGTTTTCTGAGCTGATTCCCTCAACATTGTCTTACGTAACTCACTATATTTCATTAAACCTTTTTCATTTTTGTCAATACTCATCTTTTAACCTCTTTTCAAGATACTACTTATACCATTCAACTGCTCTTCTATTTCGTGATTGACTGATAGAATTTTAAGGATATTGGCAAACCTCAAGTTTTTATTTCTTCTCCCTGAACTTCAATTCCTTCTCTCAATTTTTCTTAGGTTTCCTTTACTGCTTGTTCCATGTACAGATTGAATAAAATCTGGAATAGGCTACAACCCTGTCCCGCACCATTGTCAAGTACTGTTTCCCTTTCGCGTCCCTCGGTTCTTACTACAAGCAGCTTCCTGTATTAGTTGTGTATAATCTCCCGCGCTCGCTGCTATCTTCAGAATTTCGAAGTGTATTCCATTCAGTACTGTCAAAAGCTCTCCCTTAGTGTATAAATGCTATATATGCAGCTTTATCTTTGTTTAAATTATTTGACTGCGGATCAGCATTGGCCCAGTGTAATATGGAAAGCGAATAGATAATTATCTGGGTGGTTAGGCGGCTCACGTTACTGTTGAGAGTATCGTGTGGACTGATTTCTAGGCCGCCTGTGTCGTTCATTGTGCTGAAGGTAAGAAACAAAGATGTCGTATGTATGCGAGGTCCCTAGCGGTAGATTCATCGTCCTAATCAGAAACGGTTATATTCTTCCATGTCAATGGCCCCTATCCCACATGTGGGAGTTGTGTCTCAAGTGTGCCTGTTAAGTGTACTAACTTGGGTGTATTACTGAAAATGTCGCCGAGCGACAACATGGTTCTCGGTTTGACCAATATGCATATAATTGAAGGGCTTATTTCAATAGTGGGACAAGTACATTGTTGTTCATATTGAGGTACAGAGTCCTAAAGTTAAATGAGCGCTGAAAAATCTGCAGTTGAAGTACCAGAAATATTCAAGAATATGGCGTCTTGCTAGAGATGAACCTTTCTTTCTGTTTGTTAAGCTCATTAATTTCAGAAGCATTATAGACAGAAAATTGGTGGTAATGGACTTGTACCACCATTGAAATAAGCTCTTCAATTAATCCCTTATTAAAAGCAGTAAGTGTGAAGTGGACACAAAAACTAATGAACTTACCAATATAAGTGTTCTATTTAGTTCGTACATTATAGATGTAAAAGGTTACAGTATGTGCTAAAAGTGCTCCCAGCGACCAGCTTTTCGCACTGGATATATTACGGATTAGTTCACAGTTGTGTGGTAGTTGATCGTCGAGCAATTCCATGACACGTTTACTGCAGTAAAGTATGCTTGGTTCTACACAGAGACGTTCGTTGTCTGACGCCAGATTTCATATTCATTATACGTACAGTGTACCTTAAAAACATGTAGAGTGTTGCCAAAAGTTTCAAGCCATTTCAGAAGGCGTTTCACAGTTCCTATTACAGACTTATAACGATTGTAGAGGACACTTAGTAGATAACGTTCTGAAAAATCACGTGGACGAGGAGCTGGTGAATTCCACGTTCCACTGCACTGCAGAGTGCGAACTTGAGAATCTGACACGTCAGGTTGTTGCGTCGTGGAGAGAAACGTGTTCAGTGAGATGCGACCGTACTGAATTGAGTTAAGCTACGTATACTCCGCAGCCGGTAGCTGAGTGGTCAGCGAGACTGACTGTCAATCCTAAAGGCCCGGGTCGGAGATTTTCTCCGCTCAGGAACTGGGTGTTGTGTTGTCCTAATCATCATCATTTCATCCCCATCGACGGGCAAGTCGCCGAAGTGGCGTCAGATCGAAAAACTTGCACCCGGCGAACGCTCTACCCGACGGGAGGCCCTAGCCACACGACATTTATTTTAGCTACGTATATAGCGGGTTTTCTTTATCACAGGATGAATATAAGCTGTGTCTGAAAATTGAGTATGTCTCGAAAATCCATCATCACTGCTATGATTTGTTATAATAAAAATGACGGGAAACTACATGTCAGTAGATAAAGGCTTCCTGGTTTTGATGTCTTTAGTGTTATAATTTGTTTGCTGTGAACGTACCGTTTCAATGCTCTGACGCAATGATGATCTATCAAAAGCTCGTCGTTTTGATTCAATTTGTCATAGTTAATTATCAAGTAATGACATTTGTAGATACAGTCTTCAGAAACTGTACACAATACACAAAGGCGTGGCCGCCAAGTTGAAACCGCAGTTCAATTGGTAGGGTCGGGAGTTGCGTAGAGACAGGTAGCACGTTTCGTACACATCCTACCACATTCGTTCCACCTTTTGTTTCCTAAACGGTTCTGGGCATTTCTTATTAAGTTAATAGAAGTATTACTCGGTCAAACTCAGATAGATCGCGCGCCTCCGCCATTATCCACGCGGACAGCACGCTCACTGATACTACAGGGCTATTACAAATGATTGAAGCGATTTCATGAATTCACTGTAGCTCCATTCATTGACATATGGTCACGACACACTACAGATACGTAGAAAAACTCATAAAGTTTTGTTCGGCTGAAGCCGCACTTCAGGTTTCTGCCGCCAGAGCGCTCGAGAGCGCAGTGAGACAAAATGGCGACAGGAGCCGAGAAAGCGTATGTCGTGCTTGAAATGCACACACATCAGTCAGTCATAACAGTGCAACGACACTTCAGGACGACGTTCAACAAAGATCCACCAACTGCTAACTCCATTCGGCGATGGTATGCGCAGTTTAAAGGTTCTGGATGCCTCTGTAAGGGGAAATCAACGGGTCGGCCTGCAGTGAGCGAAGAAACGGTTGAACGCGTGCGGGCAAGTTTCACGCGTAGCCCGCGGAAGTCGACGAAAAAGCAAGCAGGGAGCTAAACGTACCACAGCCGATGGTTTGGAAAATCTTACGGAAAAGGCTGAAGCAGAAGCCTTACCGTTTACAATTGCTACAAGCCCTGACACCCGATGACAAAGTCAAACGCTTTGAATTTTCGGCGCGGTTGCAACAGCTCATGGAAGAGGATGCGTTCAGTGCGAAATTTGTTTTCAGTGATGAAGCAACATTTTTTCTTAATGGTGAAGTGAACAGATACAATGTGCGAATCTGGGCGGTAGAGAATCCTCGCGCATTCGTGCAGCAAATTCGCAATTCACCAAAAGTTAACGTGTTTTGTGCAATATCACGGTTTAAAATTTACGGCCCCTTTTCCTTCTGCGAAAAATACGTTACAGGACACGTGTATCTGGACATGCTGGAAAATTGGCTCATACCACAACTGGAGACCGACAGCGCCGACTTCATCTTCCAACAGGATGGTGCTCCACCGCACTTCCATCATGATGTTCGGCATTTCTTAAACAGGAGATTGGAAAACCGATGGATCGGTCGTGGTGGAGATCATGATCAGCAACTCATGTCATGGCCTCCACGCTCTCCCGACTTAATCCGATGCGATTTCTTTCTGTGGGGTTATGTGAAAGATTCAGTGTTTAAACCTCCTCTACCAAGAAACGTGCCAGAACTGCGAGCTCGCATCAACAATGCTTTCGAACTCATTGATGGGGACATGCTGCGCCGAGTGTGGGAGGAACTTGATTATTGGCTTGATGTCTGCCGAATCACTAAAGGGGCACATATCGAACGTTTGTGAATGCCTTAAAAAACTTTTTGAGTTTTTGCATGTGTGTGCAAAGCATTGTGAAAATATCTCAAATAATAAAGTTATTGTAGAGCTGTGAAATCGCTTCAATCATTTGTAATAACCCTGTACATGCACCGTGCGAGTGTCTCACTAGCAGTCATTCCTCGCCAGGTGACGCTGCTATCGCCTAAACGGGTTCATAACGATAGCGGGTTGGTGGTTATAATGTTCTGGCTGATCATTGTATTTCCGGACATTATTCAAAACTTTATCTAAAAAGCCTCCTCTACAGCTCTTAGAAGCCTGCAATAGGAATGGTGAAACACCCTGTTTATCATACACACTCATGCTCATGAATTAAGGATAATTGCAAAATGTGGTGCCACACAACGTGGCACTAAACGAAACTGGCGCTAATAGCATAGGCACATAGGGAACACACACGACACAGATCAGTAACTCCACGGTAATGATGATAAGTTGAGAAAACCGACCCGAAACGCATGTGCTACAAAACGCCACTGTTTCCTGCGCATGTACCCCGACATCAATATGGGATATGATCACCATGCACCTGTACACAGGCGGCACAACGGGTTGGCATACTCTAGATCAGTTGGTCGAGCAGCTGCTGGGGTATAGCCTCCCATTCTTGCACCAGTACCTGTCGGAGCTCATGAAGTGTCCTCGGGGTTTGAAGACGTCCAGCGATACGTCGACCGAGAGCATCCCAGACGTGCTCGATGGGGTTTAGGTATGGAGAACAGGCAGGCTACTGCATTCGCCTGATATCTTCTGTTTCAAGGTACTCCTCCACGATGGCAGCTTGGTGGAGCCGTGCATTATCATCCATCAGGAGGAAGGTGGGACCCACTGTACCCCTGAAAAGGCGGACATACTGCTACAAAATGATGTCCCGATACACCTGATCTGTTACAGTTCCTCTGTCAAAAAACATGAAGGGGTGTACGTGCATCAATCATAATAATCCCACCCCACACCATAAAATCACGACCTCAATACAGGTCCCTTTCAAGGACATTAAGGGGTTGGTATCTGGTTCCTGGTTCACGCCAGATGAAAACCGGAGAGAATAACTGGTCAGACTACACCTGGACTCGTCCGTGAACATGACCTGGGACAACTGTTCCAATGACCATGTACTGTGTTCTTGACACCAGGCTTTACGGGCTCTCCTGTGACCAGGGGTCAGTGGAATGCACCTTGCAGGTCTCCGGGCGAATAAACCGTGTCTGTTCAGTCGTCTGTAGGCTGTGTGTCTGGAGACAATTGTGCCAGTGGCTGAGGTAAGATCCCGAGCAAGGCTACCGTGGCCGTCTGCGGGCACTGATGGTGATATTTCGGTCTTCTTGTGGTGTTGTACACTGTGGACGTCCCGTACTGTAGCGCCTGGACACGTTTCCTGTCTGCTGGAATCGTTGCCATAATCTTGAGATCATACTTTGTGGCACAAGGAAGGCCTGTGCTACAACCTGCTGTGTTTGACTAGCCTCCAGTCGCCCTAGTATTCTACCCCTCATAACGTCATCAATATGTGTTCTTTGAGCCATTTTCAACACATAGTCTCCGTTAGCACGTCTGAAACCGTCTGCACACTTACTTGCTGCACCGTACTCTGACATGCACCAACATACCTCTGCGTATGTGGGCTGCTGCCGGCGCCACTGTGCGACGACCGCAGGTCAAATGCACCGCATGGTCATACCCCGAGGTGATTTAAACTTGCAAACCGCCCATCAGAGCGTTGTTTCACCATTTATCAGCATTAACCTTAATTTATGAGCATGAGTGTATTAATGATGGTTGAAAACTGGGGATCATTTTTCGCTTATGCACCTAAGTGGAATGTTTAGCTCCGTGCAGCTGTAAGTTTTCGTTTCGTGTGGTAGCCGCTAGGTGTCTCCCTGGAGACTTAGCTCTCTTTCATTAGGCAGTATGCGCCAAGTGGAGATGGCAACAACCCAGCAACAAATGGCGTTTTGCGACCACCGTCTCTCAACAGCTGCAATTCCAATGCAACTTTGTAGCGCGATTTCCATCAGAGAGTTCGGTACTGCACCATCTTCAGCTCAAAGTATTCGATAGTGGCTCCAGCAGCGCACCTTTGATCATTTAAATGGCCTGATGTTACCATGTGTGAGTCATTAAATTAATAATTGTTTTGTGTATGTTTGTGAAAGACACAGACTAAGTTCCTCCGCTTCCAACAACTTTGGATGAACTGGAATAATGTGAATGCAGTAACTCAAGATGCAATCCCAAAAATATGGAACATGTTTGACAATCATCTGGATGTTTAACGTGCATCTGGTGAAGAGCACATAGAAATTTTGAGGAAGTTAAATGTCAACTTTGATCCTAAACATAGTTTCACAAATTACTTCGTGGTTTCATGTGCATGTGTATAAAATTGGATGGTTGTTTTGAGAATAAAACTTTGTGCTCGTGTGCATCATGTAACAGTACAGTGTCTGAAGCTATGCCACTATGAGTTTTGCAGTATCCCAGCACATATGGTCGCGACATTAAAATGGTTCAAATGGCTCTGAGCACTATGGGACTTAACATCTAAGGTCATCAGTCCCCTGGAACTTAGAACTACTTAAACCTAATTAACCTAAGGGCATCACACACATCCATGCCCGAGGCAGGATTAGAACCTGCGACCGTAGCGGTCGCGCGGTTCCAGACTGAAGCGTCTAGAACCTCTCGGCCACATCGACCGGCTCACGACATTACCTTTTGGATATTCTGAGAAGTAGTATCTCTAACCAACACCCCATACATGCAGACTAATTGCCATTTTACCTGATGTTGCTCATACCTTATGTAACTGGAGTATGCACCGCTCTGTTTAAAATGAATTGCTTAATAATATCGTAATGTCGAGCCGCACATGTTGGCTTTCATGCCCAGCAGCTAACCAGCTGCAAATAACAATCTGTAGCCGTGATCCTGCAACCAAACGCTCTATGTCCTGGCCAGCATTGCGAATTACTATAATAAACAGAAATACTAAATAAAAGATAAGTGAATATTCAATAAAAATTGTTCTATTATAACGTCTTTAATTGATATAGACGACACCAGAGAATTATGTCGAATAATGTTTACTCAAGAAAGCAGATCTCAAATAGGGGAAAAATGGTCCTACAGTAACTAGTTCTAGTACAGACAGAGAATAACCTGATCAAATGCTGCATAGTTGCGTTGAGAGTGTTACGAGAATAGTAGCAGAATCCCTGAGCTAAACAGGCATCCGTGATGTGCAAAAAATGAAGTCCATTTCATGATAACAATATACGAAATATTCGCCAGCTCAAAATAGTTCCGACTTCAGCGTGGCATTTTACAAACTAACACACACGTGATAACGAGTAGGAACTTATGCTCTGTCTACTCTCAGTTCCGTAATCCAAGTGGGAAAGTTAAAGTTCTGCACTTGAGCACAATCACACATCAAGAAATTTAGAGTTCCTTCAAAAGTTAAAGTATTCCAGCACCCGTTGACCACCCAGAGTCGATCACCCAAACAACTGAATACCACTCTATACCACAGATTGCTCTGCCTTCTTCCAGAACTAATCGCTCCCTTGAGCACATCACACAGAAAGTGTCTATCTCCTCTTGACTCTAACGAAGTTCCACCACTGCCTAACTCTCACTGGTTGAATGCAGTCCACACCAAATTCATCGTCATTATGTTCTACAGACATGTTTCTGACTTAACTTGACTACTTTCTGCATTAAATTAATATATTACAACAATATTGAAATAGAAGGAATGATATAAACATTGGGTGACAGATTGTTCACAACAAATATAAATAAAGGTTTGTTCATAAATAAAGAAGCTAGTATTCTTGCACTAATGTGTTGAAAGACATCAAAATGTCGTTAAATATTGTTTAAAATATAATTTGTGTCTGCTTGATAGGAGCGTCTTTTGGCACTCTTTTCAGTGGTGGTGTCATGTAACACACGAGATTGACCACTTCTAAATTACCACGATTTTTAATATAAATTGTAATCATATTTAATAAAAACAGTAAAATACTCATTAAATAACTACACAGATACATGGTAAAACATGCAATAAAATCTATTTTAAGCATTATAATGCAATAACGTTATTTAATTATTTACTTGAGACTACAGAACGTGTGTTGGTGTTTTCTGTTTCCGTGAGGATTCACTGTGGTATTGTCCAAAGATCGCAGTGCCACACTAGAGTCATCACCGCGCGCCGATACACTGACATTAGGAATGTTTTGCTGCAATCCGCAATGACGAATGGGAGCCGCTCCTGAAGACACCCCCCTCTCTCTCTCAGCACCGCAGCGCCATCTCATGGAGCTCGAGATGGAAGCAAGCGTGGACTTGCTCAGTCCCAGTTCCTGACCTCCAGCGAAGCAGTCAACACTGTCTAGTTAGGACACCAATGCTGTTTAAGTCTCAGCTGGAATTGTACGTTTGTAAAAACGCTGAATTTGTACTTCAAGAGAAGAGTTTGTGATTGTATGCGTCAAGCTATGCTTTACCATTCAAAATCGGTTGGAAATATTGGATCCATTCCTGTGGCAATGGATTGTATGAAGTTAAGAAAATCGTCTTATCATTCTCATAATAACTTGGATTAGTGTTTCACGTGTTATATTTATGATCAACCATCTCCTAGGGAAATCAAAGAACCCACAGTTATGACTGCACGATTGTAGTTTTGTCAGGTCGTAACATTCGCCACTGCTGAAAGAGCTGAACACCAAACCATCGTAGTGGATAGTGATTCTGAGTGTTTTTCGGAACTGCCATGGTGTGGTACTGGCAGATTATGTTAGAAAGGGGCATGCCGTCACATGTGTGGCTCACCAAAACCTCCTCCTGACCTTGTTACAGGAGGCTGTCAAAGCGAAGCATCGACAAATGACAGAAAACTGTCCAAGGGAGTGTTTTGCTCCACAACAACGCCCCACTCCATCTACTCATAACATTCAAACAATATTACTTCTTTGGTACATAAAAGTTTGCCTCCCGCACTCCCTCTGCATTCCCTTGGCGTAACACCCACTGAATTCTTCCTCTCTCGTCCAGGCAAGAAACCTTTCTTGGAAAGCATTTCCAGAATGATGACGCTGTGATTTTCGACATGTAACGTTTGCTGAACACCAAAATGCAGACTGCTACGACTAAGTTCTTCAGAATGTCATCCATCGTTGGGATAACTCTGTCCCAAAGCAGAGTGAACATGTAGAGAAGAACCACCAACGTCGATAGTCGCAGCATGATTTTGTCTATGTGACAATTAAAACTTTATGACTACCCCCCTGTCGTACTTCACCAACTCTTATAACATGCACACCATATGTTACACACATGGGGCACGTTATCCACAGACTACAGTTAGATAAATGAAGTGCTAGAATGCATTTCCAATAAAAGAAAGTTTGTCCTGCATAGTCCTCAGAACTAATCATCTTGTACAGGACTCACTACTTTCTTTTACACTTAGAATACTACTTATAAGGTAGTAGAAGCGAACAAAGGGGTCTTGAGCAATACATCAAATACATAAGGGGGCTTACGATATGTAATAGACGATTTTCTGTCTAATGTGTATATTGTCCATCAGAGTTGAGTAAAGTTACAGAACAAGGTATTACATTATTACGTGCAAAATTGCTGTGAGCAGATTTCCTTAGAGGGAAAAACGGGATGTGAAATTGTTTTTATCGGCGTTAGACGTCCAGGAAAGTGCTAACTTCAAACGTGTTATTCAGCCATAAACTGTAAACCACTTACAACACAGCAACTAAACTTGGGGTACAGGCAAACGATTATGAGACAAGACACCACACAACATGGCATCTGGGAGACTACAATCGATTAGTAATAGAATAGGTTTGCATGTCGAGTTAGAAAGTACCATGCCAAAGGCAATAAAAGGGTTTCAAAGGGAATACATGGCTACCGAAAGGCAGAGTGTGGTTTTATTTTGTTCGATGACATATTTCCATAGCATTATCATCATCTGCTCAGCGTAAACGAGTCATGCTGTCCAACTATGGCGAACCGTTGTCTTCAATTGCTAAGAATTATTGAACATTATCGTTAGTTGTGTATACACATATACAACTGGCGTAACCCGTGAAATTTCTGGCCACTATAATACACACGTTGATTTAAACACTCAAAATACGCCGTGTTTCAAAGAGATTCATTTGTTTTCACAAGATAATATCTTCTTCATGAGTGATGTTAGGAATACGACGTAAATTGATACAGAGTAAATTACTATGAGCAGTTTGTGTAACGCATGCGTAGCTGTAGATAGTGATAAATTTGCATTCGACGTTCCATTATAAAATCACCTGCCTACTTTAGGATCAATATAACACTTTGTTTCCAAACTTTCTTGTTGCAGGTTCATCTAAAATTAATCTTAGAGAGAATAGTAGCACAATTCACATTCTCTTTATCCAGTAAAATTTCCGATTAAAATTTCTTTCGTAATATTAGCGGTGTTGTTTATCGTGTTGCTATGAGAACCAGCGATGATATAATACAGGCACATAGCAGCTTGCATTAGTCGATGGATGCAGATTAATTATTTTCACATAAACTGAAACGAAATTTTTAAGCTTCGTTCTCACTGCGGTCACTTTGTGGATAATTACCTAGTCTACCTTTTATTGATAACGAATCATAGCTCGTTTCCGTTCAGAAATACGAAAATAATCTGTCATAAATTCTCTCTGTCGTAATATTTCAAAACCAGAGGTGAATGACTGTAATAGCTTTTCGTCGTATTTGCATTTGATTTCCAAATCTAGATGATCAACGCATTTTAATTAACTTTTCCGTAGAGATAGTGCACAATAATTCAAAAGAAAATACTTCCAATAAAGTGCAGCCCCCACCCCCCACCCCCCACACACCACACACAGACATTTTTTATCACCTGCACTTCATATAAATTTATTGTTCACAGCAATATAGGTGCCATTGCCGTGTGGAACGACCTTAATTTGTTCGATATATATGAAAATCAGGCTGTTACAGAGTTATTATTGAGGTTCTTCTCTTTCCATATGCTAATAAAACGCATCGGAATCGTTGATAAAGTTTCAGGTACTATCTCGAGAGTAACAGGTGTTGTCCTAGAGTCAATGCGACTGGCTAACTTCATACTGTGCTGGAAGATGCACCTGCATACAAGTCTCTGCAACGACCAAGGTCCAGCCCTTTATCAGGAGATCTCCCGAGACTTCGTGGCAGGAAAATATTCCACCTCTGGGTAAAGAAAGGACTCTGGGTCAGTAACATTCGGCGGCACTCGCAGGAAACACGTGACCATGTGTCGCCCTAACACCCAGACAACCGCAACGGGTACACTGTTGATCAATGTTGAGACGGCGCAGAAGGGAGAGTCCATCAGTCCTATGTCATGACGCCGGTGATTAGTTGGATACTTCCCACGCGTCTCATAATACCAAGTCGACCTAACATGCGCAGGAACTGTGACGAATGCGCCACCCAATCACAGTCCACCGCAACAATGGGAACTCGCGTTCTACGACGTTACAGGTGACACTACGCTGGAAACGGATATAGAAATCCATTGCCCGAAGCCGGCGCGTTCGTGGAGGTTCGGCGCGAGCAGAACTGAGTTCCACAATGAACGAACGCCGCGGTGTGTGCAAATGCGGACACGATTCCACTGACAAAAGGACGGAAAATAAAGGGTTAGCAATTGAGGCCTCAACACTTTGCCATTGTTTGTACATTGTGGCCATGTTAAGTACCGCCGCACGATAGCGTACTTTCGTAAGACCAAGACCTCCTGCATCCAGGGGCGAATACAGGTAAGTGTCTCGCAGAGTACTTTGAAGATGGATCCAGCCGTCAGAAAATATCCGTTTGCTGCTTCAACACAACGTATTATCTTAATCGGCATCGGTAGAACCAACGCAGTACAAACCATTCTGGATGCCACATAGGCATTCAGGTAGGTTGGGTTGGGCTGATTTGGGGAAAGAGACCAAACTGTGATGTCATCGGTCTCATCGGATTAGGGAAGGATGGGGAAGGAAATCGGCCGTGTTCCAAATGGCTCAGATGGCTCTGATCACTAGTCCCCTAGAACTTAGAACTACTTAAACCTAACTAACCTAAGGACATCACACACATCCATGCCCGAGGCAGGGTTCGAACCTGCCACCGTAGCGGTCGCACGGTTCCAGACTGAAGCGCCTAGAACCGCTCGGTCACTCCGGCCGGCAATCGGCCGTGCCCTTTGAAAGGAACCAGCCCGGCATTTGCCTGAACCGATTTAAGGAAATCACGGAAAACCTAAATCAAGACACCCAGACACGGGCTTGAACCGTCGTCCTCCCGAATGCGAGTCCAGTGTGCTAACCACTGCGCCACCTCACTCGGTCATTCTGGTAGGCAGCACGCTGGAAGGGATCGAGGCGGCTTAGGTAGTTGTCACTGATTATCGTATGGGTAATTCTCAAAACTTGAAGAAAGTTAATGGCCGCTGTACAATGCGTTGACGACATGAAGGCGTTCCCAAGATAGCGGAGACGTTGGGCACAGGGCAGGGGTTCTAGGTATTCCGAGGTAGCCCGCGACCAATTGGCAGCGCCGTGGATTTTCGTGGATTCGTCACTCTTCCAGCCGCCCTCTCATGAGCCGAAATGGTGTCGAGAATCCGTCCGATCTCCTCCCGAAACGAACCAGCAGCAGGAGGTCATCTGCCTATCCACGACATCAGAAGGTGTGAACGCGTAAGGAGAGTCCAGACAACCGCGTCGTCAGCTGGCGTATGAGCGGCTCCAGCGGCATACGGACAGGGGGCAGCCTTGTCGGACCGACCTTTGAATCGGTATCGGACCCGCCACACGCCCAATGACCTGGACCAACGAACGCGCGCTGCTGAAGAGCTGCCGAAGGACGCTAATGAACCTATCAGGGAAGCCCACCCGCCTTAAGACAGAATATAGAAATACATGAAAGCACCCTGTCAAACGCGCTGTCAAAACCTAGCGCTACGATCGACGCCAGAATTCTGCAAGCCTCTGACAGCGCAATCACGTCCGACGGTCTCCAGTGACTGTCTGGACGATAATTGTGCCATCTGGTGTTGTTTGCTCGGTGGAGAGGACACGCAGCCAATATAACACCCCCCTGCATCCCGGGATTTGAGAAATTACAAGTTGACAATGACCGTGAATTATGAATTTTGACCCGCGTCGGGATAAGGCATCCGAATCCGAAGTAAATAATGGTTATTCCGCGGGAAACAGGATACGTTATATCTTGATCGTTATTGAATGAGTAATTTCATTCAATAACGATCGGTAAATGAAATAATGGAAATAATTTGGAAATAAATTTTGCCAGTGGAAATTTTGCCGAAAGAAATGATTAAGTTGTAAAAGCAATTAAAAAATCAGTCGCCAACTTAACTGATGAGCGACAGTACTGTTAAGTACGTGAATAATTGTGTCAAAAATAAAGTTTACCTGTTTGTAGCGCAGCAGGTGGAACGTGAACTTTTACGTAAGTGCTGTGTCAGGCTCAGTAGTCACATAAAGCAATGTCATAACGATCTAACTACACTTATTTTGTTCATAATTTGTCAGCTAAGTGCAATGCTGACAACACAGATAATTATCTATCGAGAATTTGAATAATGGACTTTCATTCTGTATTTAAAATTAGGTACTTTGTACAGTTTAATCTACTGATAATGAAACATATTGCCAGTAAGTGATTAACTATGTTTTGACTGATAATAATTCATTAATTAGGGGATTGTCAGGTGGAATAAGCTTTATAGTTTCATGAAATATCCTTGAATTAACTTCAGCTGAATATGCATTGAAATAAATCTTAATAATCAAATTTATTACTTCAGTCTATTATTAAGTTACTACGGTTGGCGTAAGCTTATTAAGTGCAACAATTAACTGTGATAACCAGTCTGAAATTTACTCTTCACCGTCTATGCAAATAATTTGATAATTAACATATTTTCTCTTGAAAATGGCGTGACACACTCGGTTCAGTAAGGTAAGGATTGGAAGGAACCTACTTGGTGTTATTGTCGGGTGGAATGTAGCTGCAACACTTCGATTATAAAGTGCTTGTTATTAATTGTTCAACTTCAAAGAAAAGCACAGTCACTGGCAAGCCTTCTACAATTTTATCCTACGAAAATTACGTAGATCTTACTTCCCTCGTTGTCGGTGGATCGACGAAAGTCCACGGCAGCGACACAATGTGGCAACGGGCTTTTACTGTTGCGACTTGTGCCCACAGTGCAATTCACATTTAAGCCCTCGTTTCTTCAGCACTATGCCCATTAATCCATAATAACTTGCCCGGCCATGCTTCCAGATATGCCGACCATTACTTTCCCGTCGTACTTAGATCCACACGCTAGCCGTTAGGTGTAACACAGCTAGGACTAGCAGCACTCGACTGTACGTCTTACACCGAGCAAGGCGTCACAGCTACTACTGCCCGCTGGCGCGCTCCCGCGCCCAGAGGCGCGACAAAACAATCTCTCTGACTTCAACGTTAACTAAATATGCCCTGACTTGCTAGTGTTAAATATTACATAATTTAAACACAGTATTTACAATACATATTTACACTAGACAATACATCGTATACAAACAGTTTCATGTGATAAATAAGCGAAAAAATTCATAGCAAGGACTGCGTTGTAGCATCACACCAATAACAGCGCAAAAGTCTAGTAATAAGTATTTAATGAGACGATAGGGCGGTAATGGGCCGTCGTAACTCCATGTTACGGATTAAGAACGGGAACAACAATTCCCTCGACAAAAGCTTGCGAAATCTCAACTACAGACGTGGTCAGTTCATCACACATCTCCGTCCATCGTGTAGACGTCAGACCAAACCCGTACGATAAAATTCAGAATGGAGTCCGTCGATGCCTGGCGACATGCACAGCGCATCTCTGAAGATAGCGGTAGTGACCTCCTCGGAGCTGCAAGATTCCATTAACCTATCCCCCCTCCCGAAACGTGAGGACACGTGGAGCGTCCACGACAACACGAAATCCAAGACGGTCGCATCATCGGCACGGTAGACACGGCAATAATGTTTGGCAAAGCTATCGACTAATCCCGCTTGGCAGGTGACCTGCTGCACACAGCGATCGACTATTTCGTTGACTAGGTTTTTTCTGCGATCGTGCACAATATGATGCATTGAGGGATTCTCCCGCCACACCAGAACAGGTCTGTGGGCATGCACCACAGCCCCTGCAGTTTCCAGTGAGTAATCTCTAGTACCTTCGCCTTAAGCACGGTGCGTTCAGTTTTCATTTCCGGGGAAGGTAGCTGGTCATCAAGGACGCGGAGGGTGCCGAAATACAAATCTGCAGTGTGTCTGAGACCATCTCCCCACTGTAAGTGATGAATTTGAGACGGAGCGTTGGTTTGGCATATTTGAGCCACCAGTCACCACTGATTCCTAGGATCTGAGAGGTCTCATTGATGCGTTGGCGACAATCAGGATTCTATAGGTGCTGAGTATCGAGGTTCCCCCAAAGCTAATGGTGGGGAAGGAGAAAAAATGGTTCAAATGGCTCTAAGCACCATGAGACTTTACGTCTGAGGTCATCAGTCCCCTAGAACTTAGAACTACTTAAACCTAACTAACCTAAGGACATCACACACATGCATGCCCGAGGCAGGGTTCGAACCTGCGACAGTAGAAGCCGCGTGGTTCCTAACTGAAACGCCTACAACCGCTCGCTCAGGGAAGGAGCAGTGTACACAGTACGCCCAGTGGTCAGAGAACACCTAAGGCCAGCGTTCTGCATTGAGTACCGTCTCATCCACCGACTAGCCGAATGGCTCGCTTGAAACGTGAATCCCGGCGCCATACCATCCAGGTATCCCGCAGGGTGAGATAGCGAACAATGAGACGAAGCTCCTGTCCCGTTGTAAACTTCCGGTATTGATCTTCCCGGCCCAGTACACAGCTAAAGTCCCCACCAAAGAGAAGATGTTCATGTCGACGTAAAAACAGTGAGGCAATCTCCTCCGCATAAAATCGTGCCTTTTCACGCCGACGCCCGATACCTGGAGGTACATAGACATTAATGACACGCGTGGAGTGAATCGTAAACGCGCCGGCCGTTGTGGCCGAGCGGTATAAGCGCATCAGTCCGGAACCGCGGGACCGTTACGGTCGCAGGTTCGAATCCTCCCTCGGGCATGTATGTATGTGTGTGATGTCCTTAGGTTAGTTAGGCTTAACCCTTTGTTGCCTGACGGTACTTAAAAGTACCAGTAAGTTTTGACTCTCATTATATTCTCGTGGTGCAGTTTCGTGATCTGAAAGCCTGTCGGTACGTAACAGTAACTCTGCTCTACTGTTTCATAGATGTTATTGTGCAATACATAGACCTCTCTGGCGGTCAGAGCTTGAAATTGCTTTTCCCGCGCTGCTGTGAAAACAGAAGATTGTATGTGCTTGTTTCCATGGTGTTGCCTGAATTTGTGTGCAATTTATTGAAACTTCCGTTGAGTTTTCCATTGTACGTACTTACCTTCTTTGTTTTTTTATAATAGTTTGAAGCATTACGTTAGAAGCGAATGAGATAAAGAGGAAATTATAAGGCGGACTTATTAGTACCGTCAGGTTGTGCGAACACTTTATTGTAGCAACAACGCGTTACCTCTCACTAGCTGTTCTGTCCACTTTTTCTCACACAGAAATCCGTAAATACATTTGCCTGTGGAACAATTAGAACAAACAGGAAAGGTTTGCCAGGTAATTTACCTAAATAAAAATGTCTAAACCGTGGGGAATCAAATCACAGAGATTCATCGTTAGACCTAACAGTATTTCAATGAAGGGGAAATAAAGTAGTGTATTTTGCGTCAAACTTCCATGGCACTGAACAGAGCGTAGTGACAAGAAAACAGAAAGATGGAACTAGTATGACTATACCATGACCAGTTATTGTATGTGATTACAATAAACACATGGGTGGTGTGGATCATGCAGACAGATTACGTTCAACTTATGGTCTTGACAGGCGATCGAAGAAATGGTGGCACCGTCTCTCCTGGGGAGCAATAGAAATTGCTTTTGCCAATGCTTACGTAATTTTCAGTGATCTACATGGGGCACTGCCACTGCTGGAATTCAGGAGTGCTGTGGCACTAGGGCTAATGAATGAACAGCAAGTGCCAAATCTCAAAAAGAGAAACTCTGGTAAAGATGAAATAACTCCCCCAAAGAGAAGGAAGGATAACGTTTCTGTTCCGAAGAATGTACGTCTTGGCAACTGAGAAAACCATTTTGTAGTGTTCAGTTGTAAAATAGGACGATGCGAAATGTGTGCGAAAAATAAAATTCAGTCGACAGTACATTCACAATGTAGCACATGTAAAGTGTATTTGTGCTACAATGAGAAAAAGAACTGTTACCTACAATTTCATGAGGTATCACTAACACTAAATACGTAATATGTATATACTGTCATAAATGTATAGCTAAGTTACTACGTATTGTGAAGTTGCTCTAGAATAAATTTATGCGAAAATTTAAAAAAAGCATTCAAAAATATCATATTTCTGTTAATTAATTTTCTAATGTAAAAATATTTAATATTTATGTGGAATAAAGTACAAGTTATAAAAATTGGAGCACTTTTCTGCGCATATTGTGATTCTGTCCATGGAGTCTGACGGTACTTCTGAGTACTAGGAGAGAAAAAAGTTGCGAAAAATAAAATAAAATTTTAGAAAAATTCCTACCGTCATTTGAGGCCACAATAGCATAAATTCTGCAAAGAAAATGTTAAAAAGTAAATTTTTTGTTATGTCAGGAAACAAAGGGTTAAATAGTTCTAAGTTCTAGGGGACTGATGACGTCAGATGTTAAGTCCCATAGTGCTCAGAGCCATTCGAACCAATCGCAAACGCCGTATCCCTGGCAGACGGGAGATACCTGATGTCGTCAATCAGGATGCCTTTGCGTACATAAACCGCCATTCCACGGCCAAGGTGATCGCCATGAGAGGCTTAGAAATCGTATCCTGCTATCCGGGGCAACGCCGCTACATGGTGACAATTATTGAACTGTATGAAATAAAATCGCCATGCCTTATGAACGGTTTGCATCAGAACAAATTGCACGGTTGGCCGTGGGGTGTGATGAGAATTAGCATGGTTTGGTTTAGCTACGAAGCCCACTTTCATTTCGATGAATTTCTCAATAAGCAAAACTGACGAATTTGGGGGACTGAAAATCCGTATTTCGCGATCTAGAAGTCTCTTCACGCTCAACGAGTGACCGAGTGGTGAGCAATGTTCAGTCACGAAATAATGTGCGATATTCCTTGATGGAACGGTGAATAACGAACGGTACGTGAAGATTTTGGAAGATACTTTCTTCCCCATTATTCACAGTGGCCTTGATCTCGAGAATACGTGGTTCATACAAGACGGAGCTCGACCCCATCGAAGCAGAAGAGCGTTTGATGTCCTGGAGGAACACTCTGGGGACCATATTCTGGCTCTGCGGTACTCAGAAGCCATGGGCATGGGCCTCGATTGGCCGCCATATTCTCCGGATCTGAACACATGCGGCTCGTGTTTGTGGGGCTACATTAAAGACAAGGTGTACAGCAATAACCCTAAAACCATTGCCGAGCTAAAAACAGCCATACAGGAGGTCATCGACATCATCGATGTTGCGACACTTCAGCGGGTCATAAAGTATTTCGCTATTCCAATGATGTCAAGCATATCGAACATATCATAACCTATATCTGTAGTGATGTTTACATGTTTAATAAAGTGTGTGCAAGCCGTAGTTTGTAACTAATTTATGTTTTTTTCATATAGTTGAATAATTGTCACCCTCTAACTTACAACAATAATTCTCTTGGCACTTAAACAAAAAAGAGAAGTTAGTTGAAAAGCACAACATTATCAGCGCTGTCCTCAGACAATCTGTTCCTCAACATCCAAAGACTTAACTGAGCTACTCAAGAATGACTCACGATCCTTTCTCATAGCTTTACTTCCACCAGTACCTCGTTTCCTACCTTCCAAACTTCACAGAACTTCTCCTGCATACCTTGCGGGACTAGCACTCCTGGAAGAAAGGATATTGTATCCTTGGGTAGCTCAGTTGGCAGAGCTCCTGCCCACAAAAGGCAAAGGTACTAAGTTCGAGTCGTAGTCTGACAAACAGTTCCGTCTGCCAGGGAGTTTCAACAAATTAATTACAGAGCTTTCTTTCAGAGTTGATAATTAAAACCTTATGCCTCCTCTCATATAACAATATTAACATTTTATGTGCTGGGGCTGATAACTGGGGAAAACTTTGGGCGACTGAAGACTTCGGAAGCCACGGAAGTGTCAGGTGACTCAACAGGTTCCTCCAACTAGATCTGCACCCTGTGAATCACTGTAAGTGGTGCGTGGCAGAGGGCACTTTTTGCTGTATAAATTGTCGAAATTTCTGCCTGAATTATTCACGGATGGATCGTGGGACGATTGTAGGTGACTGAAAAATGTTTATAGTTTCGACTTGAAGACAGGCTTCGAGTTTTCTGAGCACGTTCGCGCGAGATGTGCTGCGTCTTTCTTTGAGTGTCTCCCACTTAAGATTTGTCAATATTTCTATTATCAAACAGCGCCGTGATTATCTGCTACACCCTTCCGCATATGTGTTTCATCTCCCCTGTTGGTCTGAACTGATGCTGGTCCCACAAACTCGAACAATATTCGTGTATGGCAGGTAGAAGTGTTCTAGGAACACCTTCTTTCGGAGATAAACTGAAAATTCGTAATCTCTCCTTACAGGTCGAGAGTCCCAAATAAACTGAATAGAAGTGAGTCACTCCAAAAGAGAGGAGCCAACGAAAAGAAACTTCACGTGTTGAGAGTGTGTGTGATATTATCCCAGTGATTACAAAATCAAGTCGGATGTGTAAAGAATTTGTCAGAATGAGCCCACTGATCACGGTGGCGTTGTGCCCTCTCTGCCCTGGAAGCATCATGCACTGGTTCTCTTCTGAAGGGTGTCATAGAGTAATTGTATCCCTTTCTGAGCGGAAGCTGGACCATAACTGTTGTAATGGGAACCGAGATGACGTCCGACTTGGTTCCACTCATGTTCTATCCGAGACTGATCTGGGGACATTGATGGTCACGAAATTACGCCAACATAATGCAGACAGTTCGCAGAAAAAATGACACCATTTGTAATGCCTCACCCAGTCTTACTAGTAAGAACGCTATTTGTGTAAGTAAATGAGTCAGATCGGCTTTTCCTATTTCTAGCTTATTCAAAGGAAAATGTGTGCAATTTTATGCCACAGGTATTTACAGATTAGAAACCACATTAGGATTACGAATAATGGTCGCCGTCGTCAAGCCTATGGATAAGGCATCAGTGATTGGTATGAATAATACATTTGTCTACTTAATTTCAAGAACAACACAAATTATTAACTGAACTTACATAGTCAACGCTAGTGTGTGGTCCTAAAATGTTTCTTTTAAAATTCAGCGTCCAAAGCAAAAATAAAACGATTGGTAGAACAATTGATAGTCTGCATCATTTAGCGCTATCTGTTTTTGTCTTTCTAATTTATAGGTCCTTTGACATCACAGACACAAAACGGTATAGTATGGTAGAAAAACAACTTTAGTAATAATTAGTCAAAGAGTTTAGTAATTTATTTTCTGTTCTCTTTCCATCACTTCTAAGTTCACTCTGTGACTGTACCACAAAAAGAATCAGCACAATTTCGGCACTTAGAACAATCGGTGATAACAGTGTGTTCCGTTTTCAGCCGCCCTGTTACCGTGGCACTTAACAGAAACTGAGTGCCAAAGTTCGTCAATTATTAATGCCATTAGAGACCCTCCCGACGTCAACTTCCACGTGTTAAGTACAACCGTTCTCTCTGTACTCTCTGTTTGACATACAGTACGTCGCACAATACCGTTAGCTGAGCTGACTGCACATTTCACCCTCTCTCTGTGTTAATAGTTGGCATTCGCCTTCCGCGATTAACATTTAACAACGATATTTCAATGTACATAGGTGACCTGGAAAGAGTTTCACTTACTACCAAATAAAAATACATAATGGAGTCTTTTTCACTGAGACAGCATTCTTTTTCTGCCCTAACATTTGAGAGAGAAACCGCAAATACACAAAAAATAAACTGAAACAAATCGTTTCTGAAAAATCGATTCATTGCTGAGGAGTTCGTCCACTCGTAACATATGACGCGACACATACTGTAATCCTTCCCAGACAAACACGCGACTTCGAACTTCGTCTAACGGATTTCGGGGGCATAGTATTTACGTTGGTTAAATTTTTTTGTTTTATTTATCAAGCTACAGAGTTTTTTCCTCCTTTTCCCTTTCTTTTCTCTTCGTATATATTTTAATACTGATTGCCTTGAAGAAAGATATTGCACGTAGTATACATACTTGTTTAACTTAGTTGATGATAAAAAGCTATTCCCGCTGACAGGAACAGATAATACTTACATGAATGGGCGGTGTCTTTTCTTTCGGACGCGTCCGAAGAACAGGCACCACGCTTTCATACAACTGGTACGCCTAGCTGGGCAATGGGCCCATCACCTTCAGTGCGGATGCACAAACTTGTCCGACCTCCCGCGGAAATCTCAGAGTGGCGAGCGTGGTAATTGTTTTTGCTGTTGTTGTTGTAGTTGTGTTCTTCAGATCGACGACTGGTTTGATACAGCTCTCCGTGCCACTCTATGCTGTGCAAGCCACTTCATCTCCATTTAACTGACTACTGCAGCCTACATCGTTCTGAATCTGCTTACTGTATTCATCACTTGGTCTCCCTCTATGATTTTTACCCCTCACACTTCCCTCCAATTGTAAATTGGTGATCCCGTGATGTCTCAGAATGTGTCCTAACAACCGATCCCTTCTTTTGGTCATTTTGTGCCACAAATTCCATGCCTCCCCGATTCTACTCAGTAACTCCTCATTAGCTACGTTATAGAATGCTCTCATCTTCAGCATTATTCTGTATATTCTATGTTAACAAAATTCTCTTCTTTAGAAATGACAGTCTACATTTTATATCTTCTCTACTTCGGCCATCATCAGTTATTTTGCTGCCCAAATAGCAAAGCTCATCTGCAACTTCAAGTATCTTATTTCCTAACCTGAGTCCCTCAGCATCACCCGATTTAATTTGACTACATTCCATTATCCTCATTTTGCTTTTGTTCGTGTTCATCTTATACCCTCCCTTCAAGACGCTGTCCACTCCGTTCAACTGCTGCTCCAGGTTCTTTGCTGTCTCTGACAGAATTACAATGTCATAGACAACGGTTTATTCAGTGTACAGATTAAATAACATCGGGCTAAGCTGCAAATCTGTCTCATTCCCTTTTCAACCACTGCCTCCCTTTGATGCCCCCGACCTTTGTAACTCCCGTCTGGTTGCTGTATAAGTTGCAAATAGCGTTTCGCACCCTGTATTTTACCCCTGCTATGCTCAGAATTTCAAACAGAGTATTCCATTTAACACCGTCAAAAACTTTCTCTAAGACCACAAATCCTATAAATGTAGATTTGGCATTCCTTAACTTATCTTCTAAGGTAAGTCGTAGTAAGTGATCTGAATTTAATCATGAACCTTAGGACAAAATGTGGTGAGGTGAGTTTTACTCTGTTACGTTGATACCCATGTCTGTGAAATGGTACCAACCAAAATTTGTTTCTCCATCAACTACTGGCCAGCGAAGCGTTTCACGTTGTGCCGATCTGGTGACATCTACTTCACATAGAGTCCACTCTTCCTCAAAGGCTACAAGCCGTCTGGATCGCCTGCTCCATTTATATACTAAATTCATCTGCCCCTTGCCACGACTGGTTATAGGTAGGACACTTGAGTTTCGTCGTGCCAAAAGTCTCATGACGTTATTTAATGCTAGGGAATGTATTTCATAAAACTGCAGTGGTTGTCGGTTGGGGCTTGTGGTTTTGTTCTGGTAATGCGCGAGAACCGCTCAGTTCGCACAGAACTCTGAGAGACACAGCTGAGAGCACGCGACATTCAGAGTCTTCGTTCCGGCGTCTACAGGTCAAGGAGCCACCTGAGAAGGCTCACCGAACTCACCTGTCAATCAAACTACCGCGGGGTTCGCAGTACTCAGCACGGTCCGGCTCTGTAGAAGGCCGAGGACGGTAGTCTCAGGTGCTGGCTGCCACCTGACAATTTACGGTGAGAAACCAAAGTCTGGGACTGTGTGGGCCTACCACGGTGGGTGGAGAAGCTTCGCGGGATTCCCGTCACGTTGGTCAGACCTCTGCAAAATCGGAAGCGGAGGGTAACTCAGGGAGAGTTGGACCACTTTTTTTCTTTAGGGTAAAATTCATCGGTTTTTAACTTTTTTAACTTCTGGCAGCATTTTCCTATAGATTGTCATATAAACTTACATGCAGTAGATTATTGAGGCCCTCTCACTCAAAGTGCAAGTCACACAACGAAATAAAAATATACATCAGCGGTTCATCTCACCCGTAGGTGTATAGGTGAGATGGACCAGTGTAGTGGGAGAGATGGACCACGTGAATAATTGCTACACATGAATAAAAGACTGAATGGAAATCACATATTTTTATTGGAATATGTAGTAATGAATACAGTAAGACATTTCAGACCAAAACAATTTTATGAGTTTTTTTGTAAATAGTAAGCGAACACTGGATTTTCATTGATTTGTAGAGTTTGTGCAAACTTTAGGATATTTTTCTCCTACCACAGCTATTACACTTATTAGCAAATGATGAACAACATTCATGTGACCATCGTGAACAGGAAATACACTGAATCCAATTGTCTTTTTTGTTGGTTTCGTAATAGATTTCACCACATTCCACACATTCATCTTCATCCCATTTGTCAAAGCTATTTTCAGTATCTTCTACAAAGTGTTCAGTGTTGCAGCTATCTGCATCTGATGAACATGGTGAACTGTTTGCAACATTTTTCTTTTGTCGTTTCTTGGTTCTCTTTTTCTCCTCCCTAGTGCTCTCCTTTGCTGGTAGTTTTTGTTCCCTTTTTTCTGTTGCCTTTCTTTCCTCATCCTTCTTTCCCTTTACACTTTTAATATTTTCAACAGAGTTTAGCATTTTGGAGACAGTTGTTGTGTTCCTCTTGAAATTCGGTGTTTTTTCGATAGAAGGAACAGGTGATATTTCTTCCAAAAGTTTTGTCGGTGTTTGCTTAGACATCGGAGTGGTTAGTTTTGATGTGGTAATCGTAGAAGTCTCGGATTTCGTAGGAGTGGTGCTTGAAGTTGTGTCGGTGTAGGAACTCAGCTCTTTTGACGTGCTTGGGGTCGCTAGGTTTGTTGATGAGCTGTGAACTGGTTGGTTGGCTTGAGTGTTAGATTCATCTCCTATAGTTGTTGACACTGACACAACTTCCGACAAGAAGCATAGTCGAGGATTGCAGACATACTCAGTGGAATTATTCCGCATGCCTTGAAGCCACTTGTACCATTTCCGACGGTGGCTGATTTATCCCACGCTGAATTTAGTAGTTTTCCAAACTGAAGACAGTTTATTTCCCTCCCTGAATTATTTATCAATAAATTGTTGCAAGCTTTGTAAAAATAGTTTTTCAGTAATTTGAAAAATGTTCGATCCAACGGTTGCAACCAGTGGGATGTATGTGGAGGCAGACTCATTAAAATAATCCCTTGTTCCTCTGCAAACTCTAAAGTTTCCAAACAGGTTGTGTGAGACGTGTGTCCATCAAGTATTAACAGTACTTTTCCTGCTGGTTTCCTGGGAGTGAAATGGTTTTTTAGCCAATCCGGGAAAATAGAACCTGATTACATATGCAGATTTTTCAGACATTCTTACAATTGCACCAGGTGGCATCCCATCCATAAATCCCTGCTTTAGGTTTTTCCCCTTCATTATGGAAAAGAATGGAAGAAATGTTACTTCGCCATTAACACAACACAGAACAGAGACTGTCTCTCCTTTCTCACCAGATGTGACTGACGCAACGTTTCTTGAACCTTTGATTGCTAAAACACTGCCAGGTTTGTTGTTCAGCTGCAGCCCAGTTTCATCCATATTGTAGACGTGGTCAATGTTTGCCAAACCATTCGTTTTCGCGCATGACAGTTGCAAGAAGCTTGAAATGCTCTTTCACGGTGTCTTTATTCATCCCTTTGGCTCGAGCAGCTGACACACCTTCCGCTCTTCTTACGGCTATTTTGGGATTAGGTCTAAGAAAGGAATGAAGCCAGTCGTAACCAGCCTTTTTTAATTCCTTATTGAAAGTATGTTGTATATTTAACCTTTCAGCTAATTCAAATGCCATACTCCTTACCGAATCTCTGCATGGTGCAAAACCTCGCTCTTGGAGTTCCTTAATGTGAGCGATGACTTTTCGTTCATTCTCAATACCCAGTAAAGGTTGAGGTCCCATGCTATCCTTAGAATAATATTTTGACTGCAGTCTTCTTTTCAATGTAGTTTTAGGTATACCAAAAGCTTTAGCTGCAGCATTGACACGCATGATATTATCCCGCACAGCATGTATGGCCTTCATCAATCCATCTTTGGTCCATTTGCCTCACTCACAAGATCCGGTCCTTTTGTAACTCGTTGGCATTTTTCTGAAAGAGAAAAATACCAACTATGCAAAAACGTGTTATTCGATCAATTTTTAAAACATTAATGTAATTTCCATGGTCACTTAAGATATATTTAATTGTGGTCCATCTCTCCCCAATTAAAATTCGTGGTCCATCACTCACAAATAGAACTGGTCCATTTATCCCAATTGTCTGGGAGAGATGGACCACCCCAATTTCAGTCTGCAGTTTTAGAGCTCGGTGGCCATTTTGGGTTAGGTACATGCCGACACATTTGTCAAGCTTTTAGTAATAAAACTGCAGGAATACTGCGCAAACTGTGCCATAATACTAAAAGAACGTAACTGCATCATAAAACTTTTCAACTTACCAAAACAGAAAATGTGATTTTACTCCTAAAATAAGACGATAACAACAACACTTCTGCACGACGTTCGTTCAACAAAGAGCTTTCTCACAAGTGAACGGTGCTGCTCTCTAGCGGCGCATTCACGAAATACGTCACTGGCCCGTCTCACCCAGTGGCCCAACTCACCCCGAGTTGCCCTATAAACAACGCTCTGATTCGCCCAGCGCCTACTGATGTCAGACGGGAATTTCTAGAGCATACTAGCGAGGAGGGTGTGCCGGCCATTGTGGTCGAGCGGTTCTAGGCGCTTCAGCGGAGTGTACGCTGCAGAGTGGAAATCTCATTCTAGAAACATCCCGTAGGCTGTGGCTAAGCCACGTCTCTGCAATATCCCTTCTTCCAGGAGTGCAAGTTGTGCAAGGTTCGCAGAAGAGATTCTGTGAAATTTGGAAGGTAGGAGACGAGGTACTGGCAGAATTGAAGCTGTGAGTACGGGAGGTGAGTCGTACTTGGTTAGCTCAGTAGGTAGAGCACTTGCTGCCCTGCGAAAGGCAAAGGTACCAAGTTAGAGTCTCGGTCAGGCACACAGTTTAAATTCGCCAGGAAGTTTCACACATACAATAGGTCCTCTTCAATAAAGGCCACTTTGCTGAAGCCTTCTGTACACGCCTTGCTCCGGTACAACACGTCAGTGGATGCTGCGAGGTTAGATGCCAGTTACCGTGCAATACTAAGGCGGTAACGTCGTGTCCTTACAACCAAATAACGGTTCCCTCTTTCCGATTCCAGCCGTGACCGGGCCTGCCCTGATCTCTGGTATACAGTTTCGGCCTCTATAAACTGTCGCCACATCCGGGAAACAACAGAACTTAAGCCATCGGGCCACATCAGTTTGCGACTGTCGTGCTTCCATTCTTCCCATGGCCCTCCACCGCACCTCCTGTCTCTGTGCCGTACTGCACCGTCTGTGACTGTGTACCCAGCGATTGTAGATGTGGGGCTACCCGGCAAACGCTACCTCGTTTCATAGGTGCCATGACGTCATCGTTGGCGCGGTTGCCCGTTGACCGCAATGCCATCTTCCGTGCACAGCGCGATCGTACGGACATGTGGTTGATAGTTTCTACGATTATATCGTGAATTAGACGCAAGATGGGGAAATAGCGGTTTGTTGCTTTAATTTTGGACATCAGTGTATATTTTACGAAGCTAACTTATTAATCGCGAATAAGGGATTCCCTTTTCATATTCTCGTATTAAAAATACTATTTTGTTTGTTTTAATGTTCTTATTAATTGGATAATTTTTATGCAGCGTTGTCGTAGAGATTAACTGTGACCACAATGGTAGCCTATTGTCTGTTCCCGTCGTATAAGTTGACTTTTCTAAACGAGTATACATATTTGTCATTGGTCGCCTTGAATTGTGATTTACCTATTGCTGCTGTGGCCTAACGTGCTTACTGCAATTGAAAATCTTTGTCGAGTTAAAGCTATAGGGCACCCTACCGACAGTCCCTGATCTCTGCCCATTACGGGGACAAACATTCCGGATACAAAACACATTTTTGGACTCATGGAAATGTATACACAAGGAAGCAGCACAGATTCATCATTATTAATATTCCGCGTCGTTCGGTTCATTTTAAATGTTTTCATCTCATCCCCACAACTACTCTTATCCGAACGACAACATTTATTCCAAATACTGTCATTACTGAAAATTGTAAAAGTGCAAAAGTTTCGCTCGAATCACCTGGTAAGTATGATTTTACTATTAGTCTTATGGCCCTTTTTCATTAGTTAGAATTTTACGCCGATATTTTATTCACTTGATTCCCAAAAAAATGCCATAGACAGAGTACACACAGAAACAGTATGTGTGTACTGTTACACACTGATGACAGATGTCTGAGAACATGCCATGATGATGACGTCATCTTTGTTGGTACGCTTGTGTACTCCTCCTCATTCTCAGTGACCCTCTCGCCGTTGGAGTTGAACAAGAAAGTGTACCCTGAGAGCCGCCGACACATGGACTGCCAATGTCAGGCAGAACGCTTATCGAGGTTCCGCGCCCGGCTTTCATCTTGTGTGCCAGCGACGCTCTCTGTAACCTGTTGGTCGCTGCCTTTTACTAGCAGGTGCCTCATGTCAGCTGTCTCTTCGAACACAAAGCCTGTTACTGCGCTCTCGTAATCCTTTTCACTTTCCGTGGTGGAAGACGTTCTCCATTCATTTACAGGAACAGCATCGGCGCATTTAAACTTTTTTTGCGACATGTACGTGTATACAGGGTGAGAAGTATTTAAACCGACAAACTCTGGGAGATTGTAGGTGACATCAAAACAAATATTTTTCCTTAATGTCATTTTTTCCTATGAGGATTATTTAAACCGGTCGGGGCCGTATTACGCTCTTCAGTTGTTAAAGGCCGTATTACGATCTTCAGTTGTTAGAGGGCGTATTATGCTCTTCAGTTGTAGGCAACTGCTGTCCACCAGTGCAGTAGTGCATTGTCTCTGTTTACTAATGTAGCGATACACCTGGACTGAGTACACTGATATGGTTGGTGCGTACTACGTAGCGCACCACAACGGACGAGCTGCACAGTGGGTTTATCAACAACAATATCCTAATCGCCGTATCTCGCATCATACGACCTTTGCTGCTGTGTACCAACGTCTGCGTGAGACCGGGTCATTTAGCAGATTACCTGGACAGGGACGCCGTCGCACGGTAAGAACGCTGCAATTTAAGGAAGCTGTCTTGCAGCAAGTGGAGCGGGATCCTTCAATCAGTGCAGTTCTTCGTTAATGTGTGGGTCGGTGTTGTTGGGGGCTGTTTAATTGGGCCGTACCTGCTACCTAGGCCATTAAATGGCAGGCACTATTACAATTTTCTCGCCAGAGCATTGCCAGAATTGCTGGAAGACGTCCCGCTCCCTACAAGACAACGCATGTGGTTCCAACATAACGGGGTGCCGGCACATTTCGGTCGTCGTGTGCCTCGATTCCTGGACCGACGGTTCGAAGAAACGTAGATTGGCACAGATGGTCCTGTACCATGGCCTGAACGATCCCCAGATATGTCCCCTCTGGACTTTTTTGTGCGGGGCTAGATGCGCAATCCTGTTTACGCAACTCCTGTTGCATCAGAAGAGGATTTGGTTGCCCGGATAGTAGCAACAGCAGAAGGAACAACTCAGGATACTCCTGGGGTTTTTCCCGTGTCAGACAGAACATGATCCGACGGTGTTACCTTTGTTTACGAGTCAATGGAGGCATTTTTGAAAATCTAATGTAATTGAAATTGGGTTGTGTTAATGTGTTGTCTCTTGGTCATAAAAAAAACGGAAAAGTGTTTGTTGGTTTAACTAATTTGCGACCAGAGAAATCTTCCTCTACCTGTTTAAATACTCCTCATAGCGAAAAATGACATTAGGGAAAATATTTGTTTTGATGTCCCCTACAACCTCCCAGAGTTTGTCGGTTTAAATACTTTTCACCCTGTATTATCGACAACCGTGCTCCTTTAGGTTTTTCTTCCACAGCAGTGTTGATGCACTAGGCGTAACACATTAGCTTAAGTGTAACTGTTCACGTATCGACCAACAGAAATTCATTACTACTGCAGAATACGAAGACGGCCATATAGCTGCACCTTCTTCTAAAGGCTATGTCTTATTACTGTAATAATTCTCCTCCCATTTGTACTATCCTCTTTATTTTTCGATATCTTCAATGGACCTTCTACTGTTTACTATTTTTGGTTTTCTTTCTCAAATTTTCTGTTTCCAATATGACTGCTAAAACATATTATCTCTAAGTAAACGTCCCAAAAATTTTCTTTTCCTTTTTTTAGGGTAGTTGTTACGAGATGTCTTCGCGCGTAAATCTCTTTCAAATCACTTTTACTTTATTTTCTTTCCATCCAGATGGTTCTCGTTAGCCTCCTCCCGGTTCCATTGCTTTCAGGGATTCTGCTTCGGTCTTCAGCAGTGTCCAGTTTTCATAACCATTGAAAGGTGGCTACACTGAGCCACAGCGCCAGAGATTGCGCAAAAGAGTATTATTCAGCCGCCTCCACTGGCAGTGCTTGTTGAGAACTCGTAGTAGGCAGTGTTAGTTGAGAAGTAGCGGAGGGCAGTGCTTGTCTAGATGTGGCAGTAGTCAGTTCTTGTTGAGATGTGGTAGTAGCGAGTCGGTGTGGAGATATTGTAATGATTAGAGTGCTTTTCATCAATATAAATGAAGGTAACAAACTCCTTTTCTTTTTTTTCTCATTATTTCAATGTCCTGAATAATGCGTCATTACAGGTTCAGTCAACAAAGCATCTGGCTTGTGTTCTTGTATTAGAGTGTAATTCTGGTTTTCTTACGCAATTATAGTATTTCTAATTTTTTTTATCACTTCAGTATAAATGGTATTTGAAATTTCTTGTCTTATTGAAGAAGAACCGTGCCAGATGTGTACGTTGAGTCATACTTCCACACACAGAACAGTTATACTTGTGCTTTGGTTTCGTAGGTTTTATAGTTGCTGGGGACTTAATTAATTCATTGTGTTAACGGAAATTTCATTTCATTCTTTGTTGTTGCTCCATGCAGTCAGATTGCGTACAAATACTAAATCTAGGGCCAACCGTTTACGACACAGCGTAATCGGACATACAGCGACTAAAAAAATTAAACGTATTTGCATTCTTTTTAAATAATTAAGCCCCCATGCACGTGGCGACCGCTGCTTCGGATCGTCCCTTGGAATTCTTCTGATTTTAAAAATAGTAGACAGTAGTATTTTTGTAGTAATTTGTAGTTTAGTAATTGTAGTCTATATTGCATGTGTAGATTTGGTAATTGGCATTCTTCTAATGGTATTTTTCAAAATTTAATTTTTGTTGTCTTGTCTACGGGTTTGACAATTTAGTGCAATTATTTCAATTGTTCGTTAATCGTGTTTGAAGGAAACATTTCGTGTAAATGGTATTGTTGGAGATAAAGAGTCATTGTGTGTAATTTTCGTACAGTGACGAGTTTTGTATGTTTTGTAAATGATTACACGATCGATGAAAAAGGCAAAAATGATGGATAGTCAGAATGACGAAATTGTTGACATGGCGAACTCGCCAACACAGGAGAACAGTATGTTGAATAATGAAGTGGAAAACAATGTAATAAGTCGGGAAAATAGTCCGGAACCATTTCAAAATTTTTCTCAATCAGAAAATTCACAGAATACGAGATTAACGATAGAAGATTCTGGAATAGTATTGAACACGGATAGCTTTATGGCTATGCAGAAGGAAGTTAGTTTTGCGGGAAATGTTAGGGGCGAAAAGAATTTTGAACCATTTAATATGGAGAAGTTGATAGGTGCAATATTAAATTTGGGATCTCGGTTAGACTCACAAATGGAAACACGGTTAGACTCACTTGGATCACAGTTAGGATCTGAATTAAAAACAGAGATAGGGACAATTAAAACTGAGATGGGAACAATGGAAACACGGTTAGACTCACGAATAGGGACATGTTTCAAAAATATGAAAGATGAATTAAAGAAAGAAATCAGAGAAGAAGTACAACCGATTTTGAATTCTCACAATAATGGATTAATTGCAGTAGAGATTAGACAAAAGGAACAGGATAGAGAACAGGAAGAAAGAGATCGCGTGATAGTACAAAAATTTTCAGAGTTAAATTTACAACGTGCACACGATAAGGAGGAAATATTTGAGAGAATCGAGGAATCCATACCAAATGACAGAATAAATAATCTAACACAACAATATGAACAGTTAACTACCAAATGTGTTAATACTGAAACCCGAGTCGCGACACTTACGGAAGACGTAAATAAACAGAAAGAGCAAATAGGTGATTTATCGGAAAGAGTTGAGGAGATTTCAGATAAATTGACAAGTCTTAGTTTAAATGGGGACAGAGATTCAGATGATACAGCACCATTGCCATTTGCAGAAACCGAAGAGTACCAGAACATAAATAAACATGTTGAAAATCAGGGAAAATTTAATGAACGCGTTAAAAGGGAAGTTGAGGCATTACGAAAGCAAGTCAATCAAATTGAATGCGAAATCGTAGGAAAAGACAGCAGAAGAAATTTAGAATCACAGATAGCAGAGGGCTTTGAAGAAAATAATTTATTTCATTTACGAGAAGTAACAAGAGAGCGCCAGGCGCGTGAACTTGACAATAATCGACATTCGGACTGGGACAGACGCGGTAGGTCTTTGTCACCACGAGGCGAAAACTTTGACTATAAACACTTCCGCAATTCTAAGAATGACATACATCCATGTGCATGGTTAGATCAATTTATGTACGCACTTCCACCAAATTGTCCACTAAGTCACAAACTGGAATTTATGTGTGGATATTTAGAAAACGAACCGGCGACGCGGATGCGCGCACTTATTAGAGATTGTAATAATCTAAATGATTTTTATCATGCATTTCTATCGGCATATTGGTCCGAAAACACCCAAGACAGAGTGAAACACAGTCTTATTATGCAGCGTAATTTTAAACAGTCTGAGTTCCGCACGCCTGCAGAATACTTTGAAGACATGATTCGAAAGAATCAGTTCCTGTCCAACCCTTATAGCCCGACTGAATTAATTCGCATTTGTTTAACTAAGCTGCCACAATCCATAAGACAAATTGCTTTAGCCGGAAGATGTAAAGACGACATTGAGACTTTTAAGACTTTGCTACAAGAACTCGAGTATGACAATGACGACGGGACTTCCTGTAATTTTTTTCAGCAACAGTAATTACAATAGATTTTCAGAGAAAAGGGATAGTGATCGGAACGGGCGTTATATGGGTAATTTTGAGAATGACAGACGTAACAGACAGGACAATAGATACCAGCCTTATGACAATAACAGACGTTCTAACAGAGATTACACAGACAATTATAATACCGGTAATTCGTACCGGAATGATCAATCATACGGAAACAGTAATCGGTGTCATCAAGACAGAAATTATTCATACAGTAATAGAAATTCTTTCTACAGAAATAACCAGGGTAGTAGATACAACAATAATTTCAGAAGTGACAGTAGAAATTACACAAGAAGTAGTCATGCAGACAGACAGGAAAATAGAAATTTTAATAACAGACACAACCAAGAATTTGCATCTAACAGACAGGAGGGACCTAATTGGCATCCTTCACGTGACAGAACTTCAGAGAGACAAGTGCAAATAGTAGAAATTGATTCGCGAAATGATGGGAATAATCAAAGACGTGACGCAAACAATCGACAATGACTTGCAGCTTCGGCTTCTGGCAGCAATATAGACGGTTCAGAAAGTAATGACACTACGACTTTACACTACGTGCGCCTGGGAGAAATGAGAGACATTTTGCTGGACGAAAAGGAAAATAATGTAGACGCATTTTTACATCTTGTTATTGAAGTATGTGTGGGTAAGAATAAGTTCACTGCAGTTTTAGATTCTGGGAGCCCACTGAATGTCATTAGTGAATCAGTTTTTCGTATATGTGTAAGAACTATTGCTTGTCCTGTGTTACCTGTTTCTAAAACTAAAATTCGAGGAGCGATTTCTGGAAAAAGTGTGGAAGTCAAACAACAGACCAACCTAAATTTCAATTGTCAAGGATACGAATTTACTGCTAATTTTATTATTGTTTCATTACTCAGTACACAAATTATATTAGGTATGGAGTTTCTTAACACACATAAGGCAATTTTGAACTTTAAAGAAGGAAGTGTGAATTTGACTGTTGCCGGAATGCCGAAATGTTTGAAATCTTTCGAGTGTTTGACAAGATCTGAGTCAGATACAAAATGTTTAAGGTTTCTTACTTCTGATGTTTTCGTTGAGCATTATGACGACAGTGTGTTTATTCATGACAACGACAATAGATACAGAGACGCGATGGATGATATAATTAATAGCGAGGAATTAATTAATGAAAAGGTTAAGAAAGCTGAAGTGCCAGATGACGTTGCAAGAGAAGAGCTGTACCACATTTTGACTTCACATGCTACAGTATTTAGTCATCACACAGGAACTACACAAGGCCTACAATATCTATTTAAAGTAAAAGAACACACACCATTTCGAGGAAAAACGTACGCTATTCCTTTGGCTTACAGAGACAAGGTTAAGAATGAACTTCAATACATGTTAGATCAGGGCATTATTGAGCCAGCAGTCAGTCCTTATACCAGCCCATTACACGTCGTTCTTAAAAAGGATGGATCAATTCGTTTGGTTCTGGATTCCAGACAGATAAATAATATCATCATTCCTGAAACTGACCGTCCACAAAATTTAGATGAACTTCTTCAACATTTCCATGGAATTAAAGTTTTATCAACGATTGATATGCGCGCAAGTTTTTGGCAAATAGAACTCCACCCTGATTGTAGAAAATACACTGCCTGTTTAGCCTTTGGTAACTGTTACCAGTTTCGGAAATTACCGTTTGGACTTACTGTACCTTCAGCAGCATTCATTCGTAGCTTAAATGAAATTTTACCTGTTTATCTTCGTGACAATATTACTTCATATGTTGACGATATTCTTATTGCTAAACGTTCTTGGAGTGAACACAACAAAATTTTGGATTCATTATTACGTATTTTTGCAAGAGTTGGCATTACAGTGAACTTAGAAAAATCTGAATTTGGTCGTTCTCAGGTGAAATTTCTCGGTCACATTATTTCTACAGAAGGTATTCTTCCTGATCCAGAGAAACTAGACGCTATTCGTAATTATGCTGTTCCTACCACAAAACGTGATGTTCGTAGTTTCCTTGGTGTCTGTAATTTTCTTAGACGCTTTGTTAGATTGGACAATTTGGCCACACCTCGTTTATGTGAACTATCCGGAAAGAATTCTAATTGGTGTTGGGATGAGGAAGCTCAATCAGAATTTGAACAACTTCGTGATGCTTTAGTTGCTGCTCCACTTCTTTCACATCCGGATTTATCTAAAGATTTTTGTTTGGCGACAGACTCATCATACAAAGGCCTAGGTGCACATTTATTTGAAGAGACAGAAGAAAACGGCGTTGTAGTACAGAAGACTATTGCATTTGGAAGTCGTGTTCTCTCTAAATCCGAAAAGAATTATTCGATTACGGAACTTGAAGCTTTGGCTGTTGTTTGGGCTTTTACAAAATTTCGGACATTTTTGTTTGGCAGACATACTAAGGTTTACACCGATCATCGAGGTCTGGAATTTCTTATGTCAACAAAATTAACTCACGGCAGATTGTCACGATGGGCGCTGTATCTAAAGGAATTTGATTTTAGTATTGTTTACATACAGGGTTCTTCAAATATTGTTGCTGATGCTTTATCACGTGCACCTGTGGGTTTGAAACAAAGTGCTGAAGAGGACTGCATAGAAAACAATTATTGTTTGATGTATATTCAAGGTGTTGCGTTTGAGAACTTTATTTCGTCTTCGCTGCGGGACATCGCTAAGGAGCAAAATAAGGATCCAATCTGGAAGGACATTAAGGAGAAGTGGAGGAGAAAGGAAAGCGTAGCGATTAGACACCATTATTTAGTTCGCAATGATATTCTTTTTAAACGAAAATCGGTTGACAACTCTTTTTGGTTAGTTTGTATTCCTGATGAGTGGATTAATAAGTTGATTTGGTACACACATTTCAGTTATGCACACTTTGGTCCCAGAAAATGCTGTCATAAATTACGAGAAAATTGCTACTTCAGTAATATGGGAAAACGTATTCGATCTGTTCTTGCCAAATGCAAATTATGTCAAAAGGCTAAGCCACCAACTATTTCTCACAGAGCACCGCTGTTTCCTATCATTCCAGCGAAATTAAAGGACATGGCTGCAGTCGATTTGTTCGGTCCAGTGGTTCGTTCTACTAATGGTTTTGCGTACATTTTGGTAGCAGTGGAATTGACATCAAAATATGTGTGTTTTACACCTTTACGCAAAGCAACAGCTCATTCAGTATCTAACGCTTTCATCAAACATTTTCTTAAAGAAGTGGGTCATATTGATAAGGATATATCAGATAATGGATCACAGTTACGTTCTAAAATTTGGCTTCGTACTCTACGGCGTCGTAAGATTAAACCAATTTTCATTTCACTTTTTCACCCTCAATCTAACGCTTCAGAGAGATGGATGAAGGAAATCAATAAATTGTGTCGTCTTTATTGTCATCAGAATCACAGAACGTGGGACCAGTATCTTCATATTTTTCAAAACATTCTGAATGAACTTCCTAATGACTCAACTTCTTTACCGCATATACTGATATTAAAAAACAAAGCACCGACAAATCGCATTTCTGAAATTGTTCCTTTTCCACCTTCACGGAAACTGCGGCATTCTGAAGTTGTGAAACTGGCTCTGCAAAATATTGCATCTGCGGCTGCTAGAAGAGAGAAATCAGCTAAGCGTCCTGGTCGTTTAGAAACCTTGTCAGTTGGTCAAAGGGTGTTAATTAAGTCTCATCGTTTGTCTCACAAAGGAAAGGGCTTGTGTCGCAAATTTTTTCTGCTTTATAATGGTCCATATAGAGTTCGCAAAATTATTCATGATAACACTGTTGAAGTAGAAACTCTTAAATCTCGGCGCTCTAAGAGAATACATCACATATCGAACGTTAAAATTTTTGTGGAATGATATACTTTTGAAAAATTTTTGTGGAATGACATACTTGTGAGAAACTAACAGCTACATGTAAACATGCAGAGAATACAAGGATACCGCGCTGTGTTTTGGCGGCGGTACGTACTCAAAGCAACAGTCAAGTCTGCGCGCCGCACAAGGCAGTCGTTGACCGCAAAAAATTACTTCTACGTCTCGCGTACCTATAGCTGATCGAGCCCTCAGTGCAAATGCACTGACAGCCGTAAACAAATACACAGTCTAATTCCTCCGATTAAATTCAGTATAAAGCTATAGTGACTTGATAAATTATGTTATTAACATTCAGTATTTTTCGGGATACGGTTCTATAAAAATACACTCCTGGAAATTGAAATAAGAACACCGTGAATTCATTGTCCCAGGAAGGGGAAACTTTATTGACACATTCCTGGGGTCAGATACATCACATGATCACACTGACGGAACCACAGGCACGTAGACACAGGCAACAGAGCATGCGCAATGTCGGCACTAGTACATTGTATATCCACCTTTCGCAGCAATGCAGGCTGCTATTCTCCCATGGAGACGATCGTAGAGATGCTGGATGTAGTCCTGTGGAACGGCTTGCCATGCCATTTCCACCTGGCGCCTCAGTTGGACCAGCGTTCGTGCTGGACGTGCAGACCGCGTGAGACGACGCTTCATCCAGTCCCAAACATGCTCAATGGGGGACAGATCCGGAGATCTTGCTGGCCAGGGTAGTTGACTTACACCTTCTAGAGCACGTTGGGTGGCACGGGATACATGCGGACGTGCATTGTCCTGTTGGAACAGCAAGTTCCCTTGCCGGTCTAGGAATGGTAGAACGATGGGTTCGATGACGGTTTGGATGTACCGTGCACTATTCAGTGTCCCCTCGACAATCACCAGTGGTGTACGGCCAGTGTAGGAGATCGCTCCCAACACCATGATGCCGGGTGTTGGCCCTGTGTGCCTCGGTCGTATGCAGTCCTGATTGTGGCGCTCACCTGCACGGCGCCAAACACGCATACGACCATCATTGGCACCAATGCAGAAGCGACTCTCATCGCTGAAGACGACACGTCTCCATTCGTCTCTCCATTCACGCCTGTCGCGACACCACTGGAGGCGGGCTGCACGATGTTGGGGCGTGAGCGGAAGACGGCCTAACGGTGTGCGGGACCGTAGCCCAGCTTCATGGAGACGGTTGCGAATGGTCCTCGCCGATACCCCAGGAGCAACAGTGTCCCTAATTTGCTGGGAAGTGGCGGTGCGGTCCCCTACGGCACTGCGTAGGATCCTACGGTCTTGGCGTGCATCCGTGCGTCGCTGCGGTCCGGTCCCAGGTCGACAGGCACGTGCACCTTCCGCCGACCACTGGCGACAACATCGATGTACTGTGGAGACCTCACGCCCACGTGTTGAGCAATTCAGCGGTACGTCCACCCGACCTTCCGCATGACCACTATACGCCCTCGCTCAAAGTCCGTCAACTGCACATACGGTTCACGTCCACGCTGTCGTGGCATGCTACCAGTGTTAAAGAGTGCGATGGAGCTCCGTATGCCACGGCAAACTGGCTGACACTGACGGCGGCGGTGCACAAATGCTGCGCAGCTAGCGCCATTCGACGGCCAACACCGCGGTTCCTGGTGTGTCCGCTGTGCCGTGCGTGTGATCATTGCTTGTACAGCCCTCTCGCAGTGTCCGGAGCAAGCATGGTGGGTCTGACACACCGGTGTCAATGTGTTCTGTTTTCCATTTCCAGGAGTGTATTTAAGAACTTCAGGTAAATTCTGTGTGTCTCCGAAGTTAAGAGGACTTGCTATCGAGAAATTTTCAGGAAGAATGTAATTTCGAAGAAGAAACTAATAAACTAAAAAGGTAACTATTAATTGAGTTCATTTTTCAGGTAACATGTTTCCACTTAGGTACGTACTTTAGACGTAATTTTCTGCTTGCGATTATGTGATTCAAACTTTGTGCTAAATTTCATGTTCTATGAACTTACTTGTGAAGCGACGTGCTTGCGTACATTAACTGATTTTGACAATGATTGATTAATGAATAGGGTTGTTACTTATGTATATTATGCATCGCTTGTCTGCTATGCTTTTTCACTGATCTCACATTATTTTTTTATGTGCGTGCTATGCTTATTTATTTAAATTATAATTGTCACCTGATTAGTTGTGCTGAGATGTATGTAAGTTATACTTTGTGATTTATCTGCTTGCGCCTTCATGTTTACTTATTAAGATGACATATGAACATTTATTTGCTTATGCTGATATGATGCTAATGACTTGTTTATTACGTAAGATATATGTTTGCTGCTGTGCGTATGGATTGCATATTTATACATTGATGTTTGTTGTCATAACTACTATTTAATTTGGTATATAGAAATGCTGATATACTGTGTAGAAACATAGAGTTTAGGTCACACTATGGTATTAATTAGAGATTGTTCGCTTGGCAGAGCCTCGTTGTAGGGATTGTAGTACATCCATTTGTTGCCATTGTGTTCTCCACTGGTATATTTACTCGCTATTGCATGTTTTGCTTACGCTCAGTGCCTTGTATTTTTAAGATAAGAAAATGAACTGCTATAATTCGACGAACGACATTAGTACAAGAAACTTCATAGAAGTCACATGAGCTGGAGGTTTTATGGAAGCTGTATAAATTTATGCTAATAGGAAGGAAGCTAACGACATGACATACCAACACTAGGGTTATACCATTGACAGTTATTACACTGCATTCTTCGTGAGCAACTGAAATAGTAAGTGACACTTGACACAAGAAATACTCTACATGTTTGCTTCTGTTTGCCATAATTCTTGAAGTGGTGTACACACTGAAATATCACGATCATTCACTCTCCGTAATCGTACTTAATTACTGAAAGTTATTTGAACTAAAGTCTGTTAGAGGTCATGTATGCATTTCTTTTGTTTAATGACGGACAAGGTAACCAAAATGTATTTTATCATTCATAATGAGTAGAAGATTTGGCTCAGGTGGACTACACAGAGGTTGTGTGTGGACATTGTGCCTTCGGATTGTATGGGATGATGAACTGAAGTTTGCACTAGGATTTTATCTGTACTTGTTCGAGGAGACTGACTAGAGGAAAGAGCTGTTATGGAAGTGAAATGATATTGGCGATAAGGTTTATATGTATCGACGTATTGAAGAGGTATTATTGAGGTATTGAGATTATGTGAAGGTTTATATGTATCGACGTATTGAAGAGGTATTATTGAGGTATGGAGATTATGTGAAGTTGATGATTATTGGAGTTTGGTGGACAAGAGGTAAGGTAGATGATATTGATGATAAGGTTTATATGTATCGACGTAAGAGGTATTATTGAAGTATTAAGATTATGTGATGGTGATGATTATTGGAGTTTTGGTGGATAAGAGGTAAAGTAAATGAGGAGCATATTTTTTTTTTTTTGTTGGTTTATATGGAACAAGGAGGATGAAGATAGCAGACTAGAACACTAAAGTGGAAGGAAGATTGTCTACACACACTTCGTTAAATCAGTAAGCAGTATATACTTTTTTTGAAGAGAGGAAGTATTTGCATATCTTGGCACACTGACAGTTGTTCAGCAACAGTACATTTGATTTGGCTTGGCAAACATTGGTCTTGACATGATGACTATGACGTTGACTAACTATTATTGACTGTTATACATTGCTGCCACTACTACTTGATACACAAGATGAACATCAAATTTTGACAGAATTGCATTTACACAATTAACACTATTCAATTACACAGTAGCACTAATGTGGACGAAAGATGAGTGAGTGTGTTTTGTGTGTTTTCCTTTCCCAATCCCAAATTGGTACCAACCTATCTCCTAAATATTATTTTATTTGTTTGTAGTGGCTTGCACTGACACCCATAGATATTATAGGTTTACTGATATTTGTGTATTTGTAATAGTTAATATGACAATTATCTGATATCATTCGTGTGTTTATTATGATTTGTATGTTTAGTGTAAGAGCATTGATAATAATTTTGTAAAAGCAATTGTGTGTGCATTCAAACTATTGTTCATGCCTGAACTGTCTGATTAGTGATGGTGAATATTATGGACTGTTTGTTACCTGCACTTGTTCAACATAATAGGTGCCACTTAGAAATGTTTAATTTCTGCTGATGAACTGTGTGATTAGTGATAGTGAATATTATGGACTGTTACCTGCACTTAGTTTCTGCTGAATGATGTCACTTGTTGGTGTCTGCACCTGCTCAACATTGCTGGGTGCCACTGATGGACTGCTTCTACTGACATAATGTCACTTGTTGGTGTCTGCACCTGCTCAACATTGCTGGGTGCCACTGATGGACTGCTTCTACTGACATAATGTCACTTGTTGGTGTCTGCAACTGTTCAACATTGCTGGGTGCCACTGATGGACTGCATCTATTGAAATAATGTCACTTGTTGGTGTCTGCACCTGTTCAACGTTGCTGGGTACAACTGATGGAACTGCTTCTATTGAAATGATGTCACTTGTTGGTGTCTGCACCTGTTCAACATTGCTGGGTGCCACTGTTGGAACTGCTTCTACTGAGATGATGTCACTTGTTGGTGTCTGCACCTGTTCAACATTGCTGGGTGCCACTGATGGACTGCTTCTACTGAAATGATGTCACTTGTTGGTGTCTGCAACTGTTCAACATTGCTGGGTGCCACAGATGGAACTGCTTCTACTGAAATGAAGTCACTTGTTGGTGTCTGCACCTGTCAACATTGCTGGGTGCCACTGATGGACTGCTTCTACTAAAATGATGTCACTTGTTGGTATTTGCACCTGTTGACCATTGCTGGGTGCTACTGCTGGAACTATCAACTACTTGTTTTTTTTTTAATAATTAAAAGTACTTTATGTGAACATTTGTATAAACTGATTTTTTGTGTATTGTGTGAACTATTAAGTAAAGTCACATGTATGAAAGAATTTGTATTGCTTACTGTATTTTATATATTAGGTTATTGAAAGGTCAGTGCAAAGCCAAAATTTTATCTAATTATGTGATATTTACATATTAATATTATCTTTTATTTTTGTCAGTATTTTTGTGGACGAATTTGGTGGTATTTTCACCACCAATGCTGGCAAAAATACCATCAAATTCTGGCTCGTGGAGGAGGGACATATGAAAGGTGGCTACACTGAGCCACAGCGCCAGAGATTGCGCAAAAGAGTATTATTCAGCCGCCTCCACTGGCAGTGCTTGTTGAGAACTCGTAGTAGGCAGTGTTAGTTGAGAAGTAGCGGAGGGCAGTGCTTGTCTAGATGTGGCAGTAGTCAGTTCTTGTTGAGATGTGGTAGTAGCGAGTCAGTGTGGAGATATTGTAATGATTAGAGTGCTTTTCATCAATATAAATGAAGGTAACAAACTCCTTTTCTTTTTTTTCTCATTATTTCAATGTCCTGAATAATGCGTCATTACAGGCTCAGTCAACAAAGCATCTGGCTTGTGTTCTTGTATTAGAGTGTAATTCTGGTTTTCTTACGCAATTATAGTATTTCTAATTTTTTTTATCACTTCAGTATAAATGGTATTTGAAATTTCTTGTCTTATTGAAGAAGAACTGTGCCAGATGTGTACGTTGAGTCATACTTCCACACACAGAACAGTTATACTTGTGCTTTGGTTTCGTAGGTTTTATAGTTGCTGGGGACTTAATTAATTCATTGTGTTAACGGAAATTTCATTTCATTCTTTGTTGTTGTTCTATGCAGTCAGATTGCGTACAAATACTAAGACTAGGGCCAACCGTTTACGACACAGCGTAATCGGACATACAGCGACTAAAAAAATTAAAAGTATTTGCATTCTTTTTAAATAATTAAGCCCCCATGCACCATACTGGAGCAAACTCCAGTATAATGTACTGTAAAAAACAGAATCTTTTCTATATTAAACGACTTTTTCACTTCTGGTTGTTTTCGTTCAGTGAAATCACTTGTAGTATTCGCAGTTCTTTTTCCGATTTCCCATGGTACATTTGTTATCTTCTGCAACGGACGTACTTAAATAACAAAATTTATCCATATTTTCTATTTTATTTCTTTCAACTTTGATGTCAGATGTTCTTTTCAATTTTGGTTTGATATTTATATCAATTTCCGTTTTCTACAGCTATTTGAAAGTTCACACTTTTACATGATAGCTGAAAACATAGAAACTACATTCTTCACATATTTTTTACTATCGGCTGTTGGATTATACACTAATCTTATGCTGTGAATGGAAACTCTGTTCAGTTTAGTTCCAGATGTTTTTCCTTTGGAAATCTTTACAGCGTATTCTATAAAAAAGTTAATCAAATAAGGTGGTACTCCATTCTGATTTTGACTTTAAATTGCTCTCCATTAACCTCTACCCTCAAATTTTGGTTTTTGTAATATTTAATACAGTTTTTCATTCTTTCCAGTGTGAGTGTGTAAGTGTGCATCTTTCAAGATATTGAAGAGTTTCTTTCAGCTAATACTATTAAATGCCTTTTATTGAACAATAAAGACTATGTAAGTATCCCTTCCGTCTTTCTCCACCGCTCTTGGAATCTGCAATGACGACTTTGATAAACCGATGTAAAGAATAATATAAAGTGAAAACACTGCTATTTTCTATGTGGTACCTTCCTGCACGACTATTGTCGTAACAAAAATGATGGTTTTCTTTGAACCTAGATCCACAGTTGGTAAAAATTTTTTGATCGATTCCATGCTGCCTACAAATATATATATTTTTTTTGTTACTTTTCTGTACTAGCGCACAATTTCGGCCATAGGAGACATACAATTATTCACAGTATGACAATCAAAATATAAATTTAAGAAGTCCAGATTGTTTCAGTTTATCTCGCTGATAATTGATACTTGCAATAATAAAATATATAATCTCAAAAAGTAATCCATGATGCAGCGTAATATAATATTTACTGTCACCTTACTACAGCACCTAAAGATGGCTCTTAACATTTCTCCCACTACACTGCCATGCAAATGAACGTAAAGTGCTAAGGGACACGAGTTAATTCTTTTTTTGTCTAAAATATTATTCACATTTACCGGATTAGCAACAACTTTCGAATGGTATTAAGGCTCAGGAACATTCTTTCCAGTGTGAGTGTGTAAGTGTGCATCTTTCAAGATATTGAAGAGTTTCTTTCAGCTAATACTTTTAAATGCCTTTTATTGATCAATAAAGGCTATGTAAGTATCCCTTCCCTCTTTCTCCACCGCTCTTGGAATCTGCAATGACGACTTTGATAAACCGATCTAAAGAATAATATAAAGTGAGAACACTGCTATTTTTGATGTGGTACCTTCCTGCACGGCTATTGTCGTAACAAAATTGATGGTTTTCTTTGAACCTAGATCCAAAGTTGGTAAAAATTTTTTGATCGATTCCATGCTGCCTACAAATTTTTTTTTGTTACTTTTCTGTACTAGCGCACAATTTCGGCCATAGGAGACATACAATTATTCACAGTATGACAATCAAAATAGAATTTAAGAAGTCCGCATTGTTTCAGTTTATCTCGCTAATAATTGATACTTGCAATAATAAAATATATAATCTCAAAACGTAATCCATGATGCAGCGTAATATAATATTTACTGTCACCTTACTACAGCACCTAAAGATGGCTCTTAACATTTCTCCCACTACACTGCCATGCGAATGAACGTAAGGTGCTAAGGGACACGAGTTAATTCTTTTTTGTCTAAAATATTATTTACATTTACCGGATTAGCAACAACTTTCGAATGGTATTAACGCTCAGGAACATACTACGAATCTTTATATGGGTTGCACTTATTCACGTTATAGTTGGATTTGAGAAAATTGTCCCTGAAAAGCATTTTCCAGACACCAAAGCAGCACAGGTTACTACCAGTGTTGCCAAATCAGCTTTTCTGGACCTAACTGTGGCTTCTTTTTAATACTCTTTTTAATACCATATAGCTGGGAAATGAGTGATTCGGTTGGGTATGGAATTAGGTCTTTTTTTTTACAATCATTGGCTTTTCTTCTGGCCTTTTCTCATTGACACTCGGATAGCATTTAAATCCGTGTTGGTTAAAGGAAAATTATCTGGAAGTAACAGAGATTTCAAAACACGCTTTAATATCCGACGGAAGTGTGTTATTAGATTGAATTACAAACCACAACAAACTAAAGCCCTGTTCGTGCAAGTTTTGGGCTCGTCAGCATTCCGACACAGAAGACCGGAAACGTAACTGCGAAATAAAAACAGTGAAGAAAGTTACTGGAAATGCTGTTGCAGCAGAGTATAGAAATTTCACCAGAATGAAGGAAACTGTTCGAAGCAAAGCAGAGTTCGATTTATGCGGGATGAATATCAAGTTATACGCTTCACAGTTGCAATAAACAATGCGCCAGCGACTGAAGAGGAGCAGCGAACGTATATTAAAAGTGCAGTAGTTTGCTAAGTGTAAGAAATATAGTAGTGTTACAGTGCAGGTGTTGGGAGGTTAGTCCTGTAAGTACTTAGCTAAATCATTGCTTATAATTTTATTGTCAGAAAAAGAGAGCTGTGCGAAAGAAATTCACATGAAGATGTTTATTTAAATCACTCTCGCGTCAAACTATCGAGGTTCTGAAAATAATATTTATACATTCACAGTTAACTGTGAAAGGTATGTGCTAAGACCTGATCAGGGTAGATACAGAAAATAAAGTCGGTAGTTGCCAACTGCAAGGTGGAATGAGTATAATATCTTTGAGTAGGAGGATCCTTGATGGTTAAGACAGCCGGGCGCCCGCAGTAAAAAACCGGAGAGTCGCAGGTAGGTGCCCGGAGGAAGCAGACGTGTGCAGACAGCTTTAAGGGAGGAGTCGGCTCGCTGTTCAGTTAGCCTAAGAAAATTTTATCGCGTAAGTGAGAGAAGATATATAATGATTTCAAATTGGTTTTTGTTAGATAATGTTCAGAGTTAGGAATTGTATGTCCAAGGTTACACACAGTAAGCGTTTTGTAAAATGTTTTGTAAGAGTGATTCGTGCTACAAAAATGTTGGAAATGGTAGGTTTTGTGTATGACTTAAAATTTTAACAATATATATATTGAGATCAACATTGTGTTTAAATCTAACAGCCTGAATCATAATCCACATCCTTTGCTTGTATTTAATATGAAAATGAGTAGTAAAGTTACCCACCAATGAAAGAACGTAAAGAAAATGAGGCCTCTATGCAATATATATGTGCAGTTCATGGTTTGAAATCGATTTTGGTATAACTAACGTTATCAGAGCAAAGTTATTTCAAATAACTAATTTTATGCAATTGCACAACTGGCATTATTCAAGTAAAGATATAATTTCATTAAGTAAACATCAGGGCCAAAAGTTAATTTTTCAGTACCATCTTAATGCCATTGCACAAACGGCATTATTCTCTTAAATTTGATTGCTGAGTCAAATACATGTTGCATTTCTGGCAAAATGGAGGAGTGCAAGAAACAAATTCACAGACGCAGTCAGATGCAGGTTTGTTGAATAATTAATTTAGAACAATCTTATCATTGATACTTTCACAAGAAAAGTATACAATTTTGGTTAGATACTTTCAACTGTATTGTTGTAATGTCCAGATGATTACAAATTCGAAAGAAATTATAAAGAATTTCACATGAAGATGTTTATTTAAATCACTCTTGCATCAAACTATCGAGGTTCTGAAAATAATGTTTATACATTCACAGTTAATTGTATTGCTGTAATGTCAAGCAGATTACAAATTAATAAAGCAAACATAAATTCATGCTAGTCTGTTACACAGTAAAATTATTCCAAAAATAAAATTGCACAATAATAGACTTTGTTCTATTTCAATTCATTTCTGGCTTTGCTTTGTAGAAACATTTAGCGTATTTTTATTTCAAGAGTTGGCAACAATGGGTACTACAACTAGCAGCCATATTTTTGGCACTAGTCACTGTTTACATGTACACGATCTGTCAAAGTGCCAGTAAGTGAGAATTTGAAACTAGATACAGAGCTGCCATTTCTGATTTTATCGTGGAACTATCGACTAATCTGAATAATACATACCACGTACCTAGTGTTACATGCAGTAACCCCGTTTCTCATCAAGTGTCCCTTTGTGTTGTTTACAGATCATGTCTTCACATACGTATAGTAACCTGTAGTGACACATTTGGGAAGGGGGCAGCTGAACAAGATAATCTTATCCTTAACATGTTGTGTATTAGAAGTAGGTAAAATACTACAAGTGCGACTAAACTGTAAATTAATTTAGTCTTTTTTTTTTCACGTGCTTCTGCAAAGAAGTGAACTGTACGTGTGTAGACTAGTGGTTAGAAAATTAATCGTAGTTTTTGGTGTTGCATAATTCTTGTGAATATCTCCGTCACGCCACTAAGTTTTAATTTTGTGCTAGTAGGCAGCACACAATTTAAATCAGTGCATTCTAGTTTGAATATTTATCCCGTGCAGTAACTTTTCGGCAAACAGGATTTCTAGTAACAGGTATCTACAAATACATAAGCTTCAGTAGAGAAATTTATTTCTGTTTAATAGCTTGAGGTGTCACAGTACAATGAAAAATCTGCACAGCAACTTTTAGTGTTACTTTGTTTTCCTTTGGTGTCTTTTCAAACTCAGTAGCGCCATTTGAGACCTTATATCTATTTTATACAAAGTACTTTATGGCTAGGGACTGTGCTTGTTGTGAGCGGACACAAAGCGTGTTGGCTGCTGTCCGTAGACTGCTGGAAGCTGCGTTGGTACCATCGACAAGCTTCTAGCTAACGATCAAAGTTGCAGTGACGCCGGGGTGCCAGTGACGAGACCTGCGCTACCTTTGGTGCCACTGCAATCCCACGGTGACCCGGACGTCGCTGCGGCTTTCGATATGCAACATCTGATTGGCCCGTCCTCATTCCAGAGTGGTTGGCAGACAGTGGTGGGTTCGCGTGTCACTGGTCGGCAGGCGAAAGAAGGAGCTGGCCGCGCGGGTGGCTCCCTATGTCAATTGATTGGAGGTCCAAATGTTTTTGGTGGACTCCATCTTAACTTTACCTGTGATGTACAAGCAGTGTTTGGAGGTAGTACCTGATTGACACTTGCTGTTGTATGGGGCAATCAAGCAGATTATGGTGGCCTTGAAGCATTTCCAGATGCTAACATTTTGGCTTGGAAGACATGGAGTATAGCTGAGACTACAGGACTCTTGGCTAAACAGCGTTATGGTGCTCTTGTTCCAAGCATGCCATTTGTTTTGACTGTCTTAGTAACTGGCATGAGGTGCTTCCCAGTGTTGATGATAGCTGTGAGCCAGCACGGGATACCCCTCTTGTTGGGCCAGTGGTCGAATTTCTGCCCAGTCCAGACAAGTACGCTGGTCATTGGGAGCTCCAATGTTAGGCGGCTGATGGAGCATCTCAGGGAGATGGCAGGCAAGGCAGAAAAGAATTCCAGTGTGCATTCGGTATGTTTGTCAGGAGGTCTCATCCGTGATGTGGAGGAGGCCCTGGAGGCGGCTACCGAGCGCATTGGGTGCAACCGGCTGTCTGTAGCGGCACATGTCGAATGACGCCTGCCGCTTGGGTTCTGAGACCATCCTCGGCCCCTTTCGGCGGCTGGCTGATTTGGTGAAGGCAACTAGCAACGCACGCGGCGTGCAGGCTAAGCTGTTTATTTGTAGCATCGTACTCAGGGTTGATAGCGGTCCTCTGGTTAGGAGCAGAGTGGAAGGTCTAAACCAGAGGCTCAGACGACTCTGCGATGGTATCGGAAGAGAATTTCTCGACCTCTGGTATCGGGTGCAGAATTGAAGGGTTCCTCTTAATAGGCCAGGCGCTCACTACACGCAGGAAGCGGTTTCTAGGGTAGCGGAGTACACGTGGAGTGCACATGGGGCTTTTTTAGGTTAGGGAACCCCTCCCTTGGGAGCAAGGACGATTTGCCTGTTAAATCAGGCACAGCGACCTCAGAGAATCTTGGTCCTCACAGATCAGAGATAGAAAAGATTAATACGATTTTAGTAAACTGCAGGAGCATCCAAGGAAAGGTCCCAGAATTAGTATCACTTACTGAAGACCATAATGCACAGATAATTTTGGGAACAGAAAGCTGATTGAAACTAGATGTCAGTGACAACGAAATCCTTAGTTCAGACGAATGTTTATCGTAAGGATAGGTTAGCCGCCAGTGATGGTGGCGTGTTTATTGCAGTAACAAATTCGATAAAATCTAGAGAGGTTATCGCGCATTTCGAATGTGAGTTAATCTGGGAAAAACTGGGTATCAAAGAACGGTCAAAAACAGTGATCGGATGCTTTTATAGAGCGCTTCAGACAGAACTTGCAGAATATCATTAGTAATTTTCCTGATCATGCCGTTGTAATAGAAGATGACTTCAACTCGCCAGGTATAGTTTGGGAGTGTTATGCCATCAAAACTGGTACCAGAGACAGGGAATCGTGTGGCATTATTCTGCATGTCTTTTCCGAAAATTACCTTGAGCAGACAGTTAGAAAACCAACTCGTGAGGGTAAGGTCTTAGACCTCTTGGCAACAAGCAGACCTGAACTTATCGAATCAGTTGATGTAGAGGAAGGTATCAGTAATCATAGGACTGTGACAGCATCTATGACGACGCGTCCTACAAGGAATGTTAAGAAAAGTAGGAAGATATATTTACTCAGCGAGGGTGACAGGATACAAATTTCAGAATATCTCAGCAGTCAGTATCAAATATTCGGCGATGAGAATGAAGATGTGGAGAAGAAATGGAAAAAATTCAAAGGCATCGTTCAATATGCCCTAGACAAGCATGTTCTGAGGAAGGTTTCAAGGAATGGGAAAGATCCACCGTGGTTTAGTAGCCGTGTTAGAAAAGCACTACGTAAACAAAGAGCACTTCATCTTGTATTCAAGAGAAGCAAAAACCTAGCTGACAAACAAAAGCTGAACGAAGCGAAAATGAGGGTATGGAGAGAAATGAGAGAAGTGTTCAATGATTTTGGAAGTAAGACTTGCCAACCGACCTGAGTAAAAAAACCCTGAGAGATTTTGGTTCTATGTAATATCAGTAAGTGGATCAAAATCATCTATTCATTCTCTCAGAGACCACACCGTACCGAAACGGAAGATAACAGAGGGAAGGTCGAAATACTGAATTCAGCCTTCCGAAGTTGTTCCACCGCGGAAGATCGTAACACTGTCCCTCCTTTCAACCGTCGTGCGAACGTCGAAATGGCAGATACTGAGATAACCGATTACGAAATTAAAAATCAGCTACAATCGTTTAGTAGTGGAAAGGCTTCAGGACCAGATGAGATACATATAAGATTCTATAAAGATTATGCGAAGGAACTTGCTCCCCTTCTAGCAGTAACTCATTGTAGATCGCTTGAGCAACAAAAGGTACCTAACGACTGGAAAGAAGCGCAGGTCATTCACGTTTATAAGAAAGGCCGTAAGATAGATCCAAACAATTATAGACCTATATCGTTGATGTCAATCTGTTGTAGAATTATGGAATATGTTTTATGCTCAAGAATTACAACGTTTTTGGAAAATGAACATCTCCTCTATAAAAATCAACGTGGACTCCGAAAACAGATATCCTGCGAAACTCAGTTCGCTCTGTTCCTCCATGAGATCCACAGCGCAGTGGACAACGGCGCACAGGTTGATGCCGTGGTCCTTAATTTTAGTAAATATTAGCTTACGGAGTATTGGGACAAGCCTGCAATTGGATTCAAGACTTTCTTGCAGATAGAACTCTACACGGCACTCTTAACAGAACTAAACCAACAGTTTTAAAGGTATTATACAGAGTTCCACAGAGAAGTGTGATAGGACCGTTGCTGCTTGTAATATATAGAGGGTCGTCCATTGATCATGACCGGGCAAAATATCTCACGAAATAAGCGTCAAACGAAAAAACTACAAAGAACGAAACTTGTCTAGTTTGAAGGGGGAAACCAGATAGCGCTATGGTTGGCCCTCTAGATGGCGCTGCCATAGGTCAAACGGCTATCAACTGCGTTTTTTGCTGTTTTTTTTTAATAGGAACCCCCATTTTTATTACATATTCGTGTAGTACGTAAAGAAATACGAATGTTATAGTTGGACCGCTTTATTCGCTTTGTGATAGATGGTGCTGTAATAGTCACAAACATATGGCTCACAATATTAGACGAACAGTTGGTAACAGGTAGATTTTTTAAATTAAAATACAGAACGTAGGTACGTTAGAACATTTTATTTCGGTTGTCCCAATGTGATAAATGTACCTTTGTGAACTTATCATTTCTGAGAACGCATGCTGTTACAGCATGATTACCTGTAAATACCATATTAATGCAATAAATGCACAAAATGATGTCCGTCAACCTCAATGCATTTGGCAATACGTGTAACGACATTCCTCTCAACAGCGAGTAGTTCGCCTTCCGTAATGTTCGCACATGCATTGACAGTGCGCTGACTCATGTCATCAGGCGTTGTCGGTGCATCAAGATAGCAAATATCCTTCAACTTTCCCCACAGGAAGAAATCCGGGGACGTCAGATCCACCTGTCATGAAATATGCTATTCAATACCGCACGCGAGCTAAGTGCCGGAAATCCATCATGTTGGAAGTACATCGCCATTCTGTCACGGAGTGAAACATCTTGTAGTAACATCGGTAGAACATTACGTAGGAAATCAGTATACACGATTTAGATTGCCATCGATGAAAGGGGGCCATTTATCCTTCCTCCCATAATGCCGCACCATACATTAACCCGCCAAGGTCGCTGATGTTCCACTTGTCGCAGCCATCGTGGATTTTCCGTTGCCCAATAGTGCATATTCTGCCGGTTTACGTTACCGCTGTTGGTGAATGACGCTCCGTCGCTAAATAAAACGCGTGCAATAAATCAGTCATCGTCCCGTAATTTCTGTTGTGCCCAGTGGCAAAACTGTACACGTCGTTCAAAGTCGTCGCCATGCAGTTCCTGGTGCATAGAAATATGGTACGTGTGCAATCGATGTCGATGTAGCATCTTCAACACCGACGTTTTTGAGATTCCCGATTCTCGCACAATTTGTCTGCTACTGATGTGCGGATTAGCCGCGACATCAGCTAAAACACCTACTTGGGCATCATCATTTGTTGTAGGTCGTGGTTGGCGTTTCACATGTGGCTGAACACTTCTTGTTTCCTCAAATAACATAACTATCCGGCGAACGGTCCGGACACTTGGATGATGTCGTCCAGGATACCGAGCAGCATACATAGCACACGCCCGTTGGGCATTTTGATCACAATAGCCATACATCAACACGATATCGACTTTTTCCGCAATTGGTAAACGGTCCATTTTAACACGGGTAATGTATCGCGAAGCAAATACCGTCCGCACCCGCGGAATGTTACGTGATAGCACGTACTAACACGTCTGTGACTATTACAGCGCCATCTATCACAAAGCGAATAAAGTGGTCCAACTAAAACATTCGTATTTCTTTACGTACTACACGAATATGTAATAAAAAAATGGGGGTTCCTATTTCAAAAAACGCAGTTGATATCCGTTTGACGTATGGCAGCGCCATCTAGCGGGTCAACCATAGCGCCATCTGGTTTCCCCCTTCAAGCTGGACGAGTTTCGTTCTTTGTACTCTTTTCGTTTGATGCTTATTTCGTGAGATATTTGCCCCGGTCACTATCAATGAACCACCCTGTATAAATGGTCTAGTAGAAAGCGTCGGATGCTCTTTAAGGCTATTCGCAGATGATGCAGCTGCCTATACTGAAGTAGCAACGCCAAAAGGTAGTAAGAATTTTCAGAACCACCTCCAGAGAATTGATTATTGGTGCAGGTTGTGGCAGCTGACCGTGACCGTAAATAAACGTAACATATTGCACATACACAGGAAAATAAATCCACCACAGTACAGTTACACTATTGATGACAAACAGCTGGAGACAGCGACTGCCGTAAAATATCTAGGTGTAAGTATCCAGAGCGATCTTGAGTGGAATGATCATACAAAACAGACAGTGAGAAAGGCAGACACCGGACTCAGATCCATGGGAAGACTCTTAAGTAAATGTGACTCATCCACGAAATAAGTGGCTTACAAGGCGCTTGCTCGTCCCATTCTTGAGTACTGTTCATCTATGTGGGATCCCTATCAGGTAGGACTGATAGAGAAGGCAGAGAAGATCCAACGAAGAGCGGCGCGTTTCGTCACGGGTTCGTTTAGCTGGCGAGAGAACATTACGAAGATGGGAAGCAAATTCCACTGGCAGACGTTACAGGAGAGGCGTTGTGCACACGGAGAGAGTTACTATTGAAATTTAGGAAAAAAATTTCGGAATTAGTAGTAAGATTTTATGAGACCAAACTGCAGAGGTCATCGGTCCCTAAGCCTACACACTACTTAATCTGACTTAAACTAACTTACACTATGTAAAACACACACACCCATGCCCGGGGAAGGACTCGAATCTCCGACGGGGGAAGCCGCACGGACTGTAACAAGGCGCCTTAGACCGCGCGGCTATCCCGCACGGCCTGGAATGTCAAGACAGTGCTTTTCAGGAGGAGCCTGACAACATATTAATTCCCCCCACATACACCTCGCGTGTTGACCACGAGGAGAAAATTAGAGAAATTAGAGCCAATGCAGAGGCTTACTGACAATCATTCTTTCCACGCGCTATTCGCGAGTAGAACAAGATTGGAGGGATCAGATAATGGTACCGAAAGTAGACTCCACCACACACCATTAGGTGGCTTGCTAAGTACGATGTAGATGTAGATGAAACAGGTAAACTGACCAGTCGTACCGATTTGGCAGGGACAGTTCCAGATTTCGGAGTGCGGTCCCCTTCCTCCAACGGCTCCTGCCGAGATGCGTAAATGTTCCGGTTTTTAGAAATGAAACCAAAGTCTGTCATTGCTACTTCAACATATAACTTTTTATATTTATAACACTGCAAGAGTGTCTACACCTGATTTCAATATCGTGTCCCTAATCTAACGTACCATGATGCACCGTATTATGAAATGCTTTCACATGACCTACGTGATGATACATTCAGGTTCCAGTTCTTCAGTAACAGTTGCGATAAAGTTCGGCAATACTCAGCTGCGTTTGTTTAGTGATATCACTAATGCGTCTTCCATTGGCGTGGGTGTTGTAAGATGTGTAGCATGTCGTGTAGCACAGTTAATATGTTTTTATTAACTTCGTTTCGACTGTAACCAGCCCCGCAATTGCACTGCATCTTCAGTGTTGTGTCTAGACAAGACAGCCTAGACACAATGAGAGGAAGCCGAAAGGCACGTGTTTAGCAGGCAAGCGATAGGTCTGTAACAGGATACGTAATGAATGCTATAAAGAAAGTACGTAGCTTCTGTAATACTTAACTTTAATCCATCCTTGGTACATCTGGAGATTGTGGCGATACAAGTGAGACTCTTTAGATACATGCAATGTTACTAATGGCGCCTTGCTAGGTCGTAGCCATTGACTTAGCTGAAGGCTATTCTAACTATTGGCTCGGCAAAGGAGCGACGCTTCGTCAGTATAGTCGCTAGCAAAGTCGTCCGTACAACTGGGGCGAGTGCTAGTCCGTATCTCGAGACCTGCCTTGTGGTGGCGCTCGGTCTGCGATCACACAGTGGCGACACGCGGGTCCGACATGTACTAATGGACCGCGGCCGATTTAAAGCTACCACCTAGCAAGTGTGGTGTCTGGCGGTGACACCACATTCAGTTCGGAGTTTCTGGATAGGTAAGTGACGTATCCATTACCCAATCTCGTAAACAATGTGATGTAATTCTGTTTTTAATTAAATAGAATTTAGGCAAGCAGACTCTCAGACATTGCATAATTTATTTACTTCTGAAACATAATAAAGCGAGTTTGAAATTCTGCGGCTTGTTAAATGGAAGTAAACATATGCTGAATCAAATTGATCCATCACAGTGATATGGGGACATAGACAACTGAGCGTTAAAAGCTGTGTGTAGTTACCTAAACAAGTGGTATGCACTGTTAGTAAACAGGTAAATGGCACAACAGTAATTATATCATGATTTATATGTATTGTAATTATACAGTAACTAGGAATGTGCCTATCATCTGGTGTCTGCTATTCATTTCGTGGTATCTTTAATAATGTATAACAATTAAAGGTCATCTCTGCGTTTCGAGCAGTAAGCAATTGCAAAACTGGTCCCAGCATGGACTACCAGCACTAGGACCACCTTAAATTAGGTAAATGTCACAGCAGTAGCTATACAAAGTAAATTTTTTTAACAGGGTAAGAGAAACTACAGTAACTGGAATAACAGCCGAAAACCGGTTTGCAGAATAATAAGGATAATAAATTCTGTAGATTATTACACCAGTGTCGTCTTTTCTTTTCTTTCCTTTTTTTTGTTTTTTGTTTAGCCTTAACTTGTAAAATATTCAATCAAAAAGCACCGGAACAGTCAATGAACGCAATTATCTTTCTTGTTTGAATCTCGTCATTGTTTAGGTTTACATACCTCAATCGGTAAAAGTGGAACCCTCATAGGATGGCTTTGTTGTCTGGCCCTTTGTGTGTCTGTTTGTCTGACAGTTGAAAACCCTTTTTCTCAAGAACGGATGGACATATCAAGTTGAAATTAGAGTCGCATACTGGGGTCTATGGCCCCTTGGAGGTGAAAAACAGTAGAGCTTCTAAGTCACTACAGTCAAAATACTTCCATGTCACATATGCTGATATTCGCAATCCCACACATCCAAGCCTACGAGTATATGAGACTTCGCATTTCACAACAACCATGACATTTGGCAAGAAGCAAAGATTTCACAATACAACAAAAGGAACAAATCCGAAAACCTTAAATTTGTAATAATGTCACACGTAAAAACATTTCTTTTGTCATTTATTATCCGGCTAGTCTGCGTATGTTTGTTTAACATTCAACTTGAGACGCCATATCTGCGCGCAGTAGTCGCTCCTGGATGTCTAATGATGGATAAATTTCGAAATGCGTCATATGAGCAATAAATTCATTTCTCGCCTGTGAGTCTGTATGGAGAGATACTGATTATTACAACAAAGCTCGGCTGCGTCCTGTATGACTTTATGTCCCTTTTATATTATTGAAATTAAAACATCCTCGAAATATTGGAATTTCTCAGACACGCACTGGGTGGTCTGAAATTCGAACTACAGACTTCTGGGACTTCTGGAGGGAAGTGAGTACATAATATTTTGAATAGGAACCCATCTCTGGAAACGTGACGTTTCCATTCTTCGACGATTTCATGTCTGATGTTTAACTCATCCACTTCTGTTTGAGCAAGTGAATTAGGTGTGAAGCTGTACAATTATTAGGTAACAATTCGGAAGGAAACATAATTAAACATCCATTTATCACTTCAGCCCATTTGTTTGTACTAACGCATAAAGATTACGTGTTTATATTCTTCCAAAACAAGAGAGAACCCTGCATAATGTATGTAGTGAATGTAATGTTTCAGTGTTAACACAGATAAATGTGTTTAAGTGGTAACTGGATGTTTCGCTATGTTTCCTTTCGAATTGTTACCTAATAACTGTACTGCGTCATGCTTATTTCAATTTTTCAAGCAGAAGCGGATCAATTACACTTCTGAAATGAAATCGTTGTGAAACGGAATCGGTATGTTTGTGGACATGGGTTCTCATTCAAAATATCGTGTACCCGCTCCCCTCTATAAGTCCTAGACGTCTGTATCGGGAATTTCCGAACACGCTCTGTATAGTCAGTATCACTGTCGATCACAGGCAAAAATGGTATAGATTTTCGATTCACGGAATAGATGAACTGTCTATATATGTTATAGTGGAAGTTTCAGGGAAAGTCTGCCATCATTGGTGATAGTGCACCGTCATTGGCCCATTTAGTGAAAGTGGATTACTGAGTCCAGTTCTGTCAAACAATACACTTTGACTACAGATAGTGCACTATCACTATTGACTCCATACCTTCACTGCCAAGAGATATGGAATGTGAACATGGCTGTAATAACAAAATAGTCGTACTTCGAAAGTTGCATTTATCACCTGTACTTTGAAAACATAGTCATATTATGTACAATTCATTTATTGCAGCAAGGGCGTGCACCATGGAACTTTGAGTTGCAAAACATGTTTTTCTTTTTGTAAAAGCATCTCAGAGTCTGACATTTTTGTTGGCAGTTGCATTTGAAGAGTACCTGGCCGCTTCTCATAGACTGAGACGTCGTAACTGCCCTCAGGGCAAAAGTTTTCTCTGCTGGAACTTCCTCCTCTGAGATAATTCTTAGAGGGCAAGCACTCAACTGTGACCTAAAACAAAATGTTGTAGCTGTAGTCGCAGTGGCATATCGTATCGTCCCTTCCATAATTATTCAAAAACAAACTATTTATTATCGTGCGTATAGTTGGCTCAGCACACCGTCTCTTGTCCTGATTCGATAGAAGCCATCGGCCTTTGTATCGAGGATGACACCCAAGATCGACCTAGCATCTCCTCTTCCTCTAAGTCGAGAACTGGAACTCTCACAGTACTGCCCTTTTCCACTGCCGGAAAGCAGCGATCTGAACACTGCCGTATTTTTTGCGCATGTCCTTCTAAGTACTTCTACGTTTCAGTTCTGTGTTTTTTAATAGCACGAGCTGACTCATCGAAATAAGTCAAGCAGTCGTCCTTCATCTCAGGACTTCTTTCTTTCCCTGTTCTCAACCTCTGTTCCTGTTGGTATATTATCCTCTGGCAATGGAGATTTACTGTGATCCTTATCCTGCAACGTTTCAGTCCCTGTCTCACTGCTAACGCTCATTTCATTAATTATATTTTCAAGGTCATCCTCAGAGTGAACGTTCATCAGTGCTTCAGGAGGTAAACGTGTTGAAGTAAACCATGTTTAGGAGGGCAGCCAAACATCGCTTCGTACAGAGATCTTTTAATTGCAAAATTCACAGCGCTATTCTTCATTAGCTGCACAAATCTTAATACACAGCTCCACTATACGGTGTTGTACTCCTGCATCTATGTAGTTAGCATATTTTCCATGTCTTGACTTGCTCGCTCTACTCTGCCTTGGCTCTGTGTCTATGTTTACCGTGGACAATATTAAAATTGGACCATAGTTAAGTTAAGTTGCTCATTATTTTGCTAATGATCTCTCTACCATCGTCAGACTGCAAAACTGAGGGAGCGCCTAACAGCGTAAAATTGTAAATAATGTTATCGCATACCTCCTCACGAATTTAGTGAGGTGGTCCTGATAAACCATTACGAATTTGTGAACACCATCTGGCTGCGATTGGAAGTTGATGAGATCAGCTTGACATCTGGAATTTAGCTCCTTGAACAGCACTGGCTTCACTACTATTCCTTTTTTCTGATCTTTTTGCTTTTGTAAAGAAGGGTTACACAAACTATGATAAATTTGGACATATCTGTATGTTATGTTACAGAACTTCCACTTCAAGCATTTTATCATTCGGTCGTGTCCACCGTGGCCAGTCATTACATGAGCGTCATGAAGAATGTCATACATTTCTTCATCATAAATATAGTATTTAATCTTACTTTCTTCAGTTGCAGGTTGTATTAATTTGCATACTCCATTCACTTCCAGCACTTCATATCTCTTCAAAAACTTGCAGTCGTTGTCCTCCATCTTTCGTCCAGATTTTAGTCAAATGTCAAGTATGTGTGAAATCTTATGGGACTTAACTGCTAAGGTCATCAGTCCCTAAGCTTACACACTACTTAACCTAAATTATCCTAAGGACAAACACACACACACCCATGCACGAGGGAGGACTCGAACCTCCGCCGGAACCAGCCGCACAGTCCACGACTGCAGTGCCTTAGACCACTCGGCCAATCCTGCGCGGCCAGATTTTAGAGCCTTGCTGATAAGTTACTCGTACTTTTCTCTGTCCATGAAGACAGAATTATAACTGAGACTTCCCCACTCCACTCTAAGATTGTAAGTAGGCTGTTTATGTTTTCTTATTGGCAACGTTACGTAGCGCTCTGTATGAAAATCACTGGCTGTGCTGTGTGCAGTCTGTGGCTAGTTTGCATTGTTGTCTGCCATTGTAGTGTTGGGCAGCGGCAGCTGGATGTGAACAGCGCGTAGCGTTGCGCAGTTGGAGGTGAGCCGCCAGCAGTGGTGGATGTGGGGAGAGAGATCGCGGAGTTTTGAAATGTGTAAGACTGGATGTCATGAACTGCTATATATATTATGACTTTTGATGATATTAAGGTAAATACATTGTTTATTCTCTATTAAAATCTTTCATTTGCTAACTATCCCTATCAGTAGTTAGTGCCTTCCGTAGTTTGAATCTTTTATTTAGCTGGCAGTAGTGGCGCTCGCTGTATTGCAGTAGTTCGAGTAACCGAGATTTTTGTGAGGTAAGCAATTTGTGAAACGTATAGGTTAATGTTAGTCAGGGCCATTCTTTTGTAGGGATTATTGAAAGTCAGATTGCGTTGCGCTAAAAATATTGTGTGTCAGTTTAAGGACAGTCATGTACAATTTTTCTAAGGGGACGTTTCAAGATGTTCGTAGAACTTCACTGATTCAACCATACCTGCACCGATGTAAACCGTCACTGCAATAATGTCAACCATAACTGCATTGCTGTATAACTTAACAATAACGAGCTGATGACAATTACATTCATGCTGGTGCGTGGTAGCATTATTGGACGCATCGTTAATAACCCGGGAGCAGCGATAGTACACATTCACTACCGAATAATATGCTACTCGACACTCGTAATGGTAATATGGGGTGATAAAGACGTAGATGTACAGTTACAACTTGATGCATGGAAGGAAATAATGAAAAGGTATGGATTAAAAATAAATAAAGGTAAGAGTGAAGTAATGGTATTTGGAAGAGAGAAAGGGATCAACGGAAATATTACCTTGAATGGAGATCCCCTCGAAGTGGTAGAAAGTTTCACTTATTTAGGAAGTGAAATATCAAGGGATGGAAGAATAACTAACGAAATTAATAGGAGGTCACAGAAGGGAGGCAATTTCTACCAAAAAATAAAACACCTGATTTGGAATAAGGAAGTTTCACAAACAGCAAAACTCCTTATGTACAAGAATTACTACTTCCCTATTGTCACCTATGGTGGAGAAACAAGGACAATGACAGAAAGGGACTGGAGCAGACTGCAAGCAGGGGAAATGAAATTTCTCAGAGCAGTTAAGGGGAAAACAAGAATGTACAGAGTAAGGGATGTAGAGTACCTTAAACAAGAAAGTATGAGAGAAGAAATTGAAAAAAAGAGATTAAGGTGGTATGGGCATGTTAAGAGCATGCATGAGCAGAGACTCCCGAAAATTATGGAAGAACTAAAGATGGATGGGAAAAGACGTAGAGGGCGCCCAAGAACACGGTGGAAAATGGGAGTGAGAATATCTGTGGAAAGGAGAGATGTGACCTGGCAGCAAGTGGAGCAAGAAAAGTGGTGGGAGGACCGAGCCAAATGGAGAGCACTCGTCAACACCCAGACCCAGCAGTATCTCGAGCGGGATCCAGATATATATAGACACTCGTCCTAGCCGAGTACAGTGATGGTTCACCTTCGCTAGTGGATGTGGTTTTTTCGGTTCATGGCCAGCTGTCACTTATCATTTTAGTGATTGTGTACATCCACTAGTGAAGGTTTACCTACCCTAATCTTCCACTTCTGCTATAACACATACATAATCAAGCTTGTACGAAACCTCCAGTAGGCGAGTCCTTGTCACACCTGGCCAATTTTTTGTGTTGTTTTTACATTATAGTTCTCATCAAACTATAAATGTTTTCGTGTCGTGGGATTGCGTGCTTCTGTATGTGTGTGTTTCGGTTTCCTTTTATTTTTCACGTTAACTCGCGACCGGAACGGGCATAGCACACGGCAGCGGCGATTCTCCCCGCTGCAGAACGACCCATAACGCCTGCCCAAAAACCGCTGCCCTCTTCGCTCGTACAAAAACAGCGGGAGCGAAACTGCGCGGCGGTGCCGGGGGAATAAACAAAACACTCTGGCACCGCCGCTGTCCACTGTCCGTCAGCCAACCACCGTGCAGCACCGCGCAGCTGCCAGCCGCTGCTGCTCGCGCGCTGCCGCACTTTAAATATTTTGCGCGCGAGGTTCGGGCTGGCGCGCCAGCCGCGGCGTCGCTGGCGCCAGTTAATTGCCCCATTTGTGCGGCTGCGCGCGGTGCGGGGCAGCGGGTTGTTTGCGGCGCCGGCGGCTTCGGCCCGCAATGAATTGCTGCGCCGCCGTAAAATTTGCACGCTCATAACCGCGCCTCGCAGCGCTAATACCGCGGTCTGGGGGCCGGCCTTTAGATTTAAATGGCCGCTCGCTTCCGGCACGGAAACTGCTCTGTCTGTATGTGCCTGCGTCTGTGTGTGTGCAGGCGGGTGGGGCTTTCTCACGGCGCTGTGGCTCATTCGCCCGGAGCGGAAACACTAACCCCGTGAGGAAATGGGAGCTAAAGTGGACAACGGCATAGTTTCGCGCGCCTGCGGGGTCAGCTACGATGTGTCCGCGCATGTGCGTGCGTATGTGTGTGTGTGTAGCTTGTTTAGGACAGAAGTTCCCAGTTATGTGGGCAATTTCTGATTATATGGGGAATGGTCCATATTCTACCGGCACCTTGTAACGTCGCAAGTCAATACGAGATAACCTTTTAGCAGTAAGCTACTTTGCAGAATGGCCCGTAGCACTGGAGCCGTTGGCTGTGAAGGAGACCGCCAGTCGTGTCTTAGCAATGAGTCATTCGCACCTGTCGCTATGCTAGCCGTGAGAAGTGGTATCTGTGTCACTTTGAGCGACTGTATATTCAAACCCCTAAGAATCTATATAAACTATATTAGATATAATTCAATCTAGCTAAAAATCGGTGCACTACCTTTTGTTATTCAAGAGAATATTGTATAAAAATTTCAGCTTTCTATCAGTCATATTTTCGGAGTTAGAGAAATTTACTTAAAAAATCCAAAACCGACATTTAAAAGATTAAATTCGGTTAGGATCTATAATAGTTTATCTTTTGGTATCATTAGAAAACATTTCCATGACACTCAATGGACAGCACTAATTAGTGAGGATTTTCACATTTAAAAACTTTAACTTCTTTTCATTTTTGTAAGATACAAATTCAAGAAAAATTTAATAACTATTTGTTTTGTTGTTGTGGAATGAATGAGAACGAGTGAGAGTGTGTATGTGAGACATACGTAAAGTTTCAATATTACACTCCTGGAAATTGAAATAAGAACACCGTGAATTCATTGTCCCAGGAAGGGGAAACTTTATTGACACATTCCTGGGGTCAGATACATTACATGATCACACTGACAGAACCACAGGAACATAGACACAGGCAACAGAGCATGCACAATGTCGGCACTAGTACAGTGTATATCCACCTTTCGCAGCAATGCAGGCTGCTATTCTCCCATGGAGACGATCGTAGAGATGCTGGATGTAGTCCTGTGGAACGGCTTGCCATGCCATTTCCACCTGGCGCCTCAGTTGGACCAGCGTTCGTGCTGGACGTGCAGACCGCGTGAGACGACGCTTCATCCAGTCCCAAACATGCTCAATGGGGGACAGATCCGGAGATCTTGCTGGCCAGGGTAGTTGACTTACACCTTCTAGAGCACGTTGGGTGGCACGGGATACATGCGGACGTGCATTGTCCTGTTGGAACAGCAAGTTCCCTTGCCGGTCTAGGAATGGTAGAACGACGGGTTCGATGACGGTTTGGATGTACCGTGCACTATTCAGTGTCCCCTCGACGATCACCAGTGGTGTACGGCCAGTGTAGGAGATCGCTCCCCACACCATGATGCCGGGTATTGGCCCTGTGTGCCTCGGTCGTATGCAGTCCTGATTGTGGCACTCACCTGCACGGCGCCAAACACGCATACGACCATCATTGGCACCAAGGCAGAAGCGACTCTCATCGCTGAAGACGACACGTCTCCATTCGTCCCTCCATTCACGCCTGTCGCGACACCACTGGAGGCGGGCTGCACGATGTTGGGGCATGAGCAGAAGACGGCATAACGGTGTGCGGGACCGTAGCCCAGCTTCATGGAGACGGTTGCGAATGGTCCTCGCCAATACCCCAGGAGCAATAGTGTCCCTAATTTGCAGGGAAGTGGCGGTGCGGTCCCCTACGGCACTGCGTAGGATCCTACGGTCTTGGCGTGCATCCGTGCGTCGCTGCGGTCTGGTCCCAGGTCGACGGGCACGTGCACCTTCCGCCGACCACTGGCGACAACATCGATGTACTGTGGAAACCTCACGCCCCACGTGTTGAGCAATTCGGCGGTACGTCCACCCGGCCTCCCGCATGCCCACTATACGCCCTCGCTCAAAGTCCGTCAATTGCACATACGGTTCACGTCCACGCTGTCGCGGCATGCTACCAGTGTTAAAGACTGCGATGGAGCTCCGTATGCCACGGCAAACTGGCTGACACTGACGGCGGCGGTGCACAAATGCTGCGCAGCTAGCGCCATTCGACGGCCAACACCGCGGTTCCTGGTGTGTCCGCTGTGCCTTACGTGTGATCATTGCTTGTACAGCCCTCTCGCAGTGTCCGGAGCAAGTATGGTGGGTCTGACACACCGGTGTCAATGTGTTCTTTTTTCCATTTCCAGGAGTGTATATTATATACACCATTACGTAACTTTGTCGTGACAAAGTTGTGTTTTACCCACATTCCTGATGGACGTATGTCTAAGTGTACTTGCTTTTGTAAGGAGGCAGCCAGAATAGCCGTTGACAGAGTAATAAGTTTCTAAATTTATTTCAAGATTAGTTTTCTTTTCGTTTGGTTTTGTTAAACAGTATATTAATAAATGCATATTTAAGTGATATAAATACAAGTGGGAATAGTGATTGGCATAGGACAGTTTTGGCGCGAGAATAATCTCGAAGGATAGTTCTGATTGGCTGGTCATTTTGATTAACCAATCAGAGCTAAGCAGTTTCCGCGCATTGCTAGTGAGCCGTAGTAAAGTTAGTTTTGAAAAGCGCGCCGCAGCGCGTAGCATGAAGCAGTCGCCCTCCGTTTTCTGGCGATGGCGCCTTGCAATTGAAGGCTTCGGTGTCTCCCTCTAGCAGGAAAGGGGAAAAGTGGGCTGTTCCCTTGGGTTTAAGAAGTGGCTGTATGGGATCTCGTGGAGAGATGGCAGTCGGGGCATCAAGAAGCGACATCTCTGCCGGTGTTAGAGGGACACCACACAGACCGAAGCATCAGCGTAAGCGACGCGAGCAGCGGCTCCGTGGTATGAGGCGTTAACTGCTCGTCGCGAAAAAAATCTTCCTGAGCGTGAGTCCGCAAGGAGCCTAATCTGCAGTTCGGCCGTATGCTGTCGACTGGCGAGGAGGTTCTGAAAATCGGCGCGCCTTCCTGCGTCCGTTGAAACGGCTGGCAGCGGGCGGTTCGGCACAGCATTTGGAGGTGCTGCGTTGGTTCAGTCCCGGGAGTCGCAACACACCAGAAGTTCAGTATTGATTGTTAACAGATTGTATGAAGTTTAATTGAATTCAATTTACTTATTCTTGTTAATTATGCCAGCCGTATATTTTTGGGGGGGAGGGGGTTTCCCGCCATTCATTATCCCCCGGGAAGGTGGTAATATTAGAAAGGGTGGTCCGTTTGGCTCCTTTTGAGGACAAAAGGGAGGGAGTCAGAGTAAATCTGTGGTTCGGATTGCTTCTTTCCCCTCCCAGCTTACCTACGGGTTTATTCGACTGTTAGCCTCTGCCATCTCTGTGAAGGTCTAAGGCACCAATGACTCTACTGTTTAAAATGCAAGGCACTAAGACCTGATCCATTCTCTCGCCTGCCATAACTAGTATTACTAGACTCACGTGTAAAAGGTACTCTAAGAAATAAGAAAAATTCCTTTTGCCTCGTGGTAAGAACTAGTCAATTGCATAGCGAATTCCTGCTCATCTGGAAACTGTAACTTACGTAAATTTGTGTTTATGTATATTTGGCTATAATCAAATGCTCAAATGTGTGTGAAATTTTATGGGACTTAACCGCAAGGTCATCAGTCCCTAAGCTTACACACTACTTAACCTAAATTACCTTGCCCGCAGCTCGTGGTCGTGCGGTAGCGTTCTCGCTTCCCGCGCCCGGGTTCCCGGGTTCGATTCCCTGCGGGGTCAGGGAGTTTCTCTGCCTCGTGATGGCTGGGTGTTGTGTGATGTCCTTAGGTTAGTTAGGTTTAAGTAGTTCTAAGGTCTAGGGGACTGATGACCATAGATGTTAAGTCCCATAGTGCTCAGAGCCATTTGAACCATTTGAACCTAAATTACCCTAAGGACAAACACACACATCCATGCTCGAGGGAGGAATCGAACCTCAGCCAGCACCAGCCGCACAGTCCATGACTGCAGCGCCTCAGACCGCTCGGCTAATCCCGCGCGGCTATCCTCCTACAATCAAATAAGTTATCAACTCACAACTACTGATAACTAGCAAAGCTTTTCAGACATGTTCAAACATGATGCTTCCTTGCTTCACCATGGCACAGAGTCCATATAACAACAGTGATTTTTCTTTAGTCCTTGACCATTGTCGTCAGGCCCCTTTCTTCTTTGCAGTCCACAGCACCCACAAAGCACGACTGCAAAGTGCAAGTGACCTCTCACTGGCCAGTCCAAGTTATACATCCGCTGTCCCTTCTGTGCTGTGCCAGCATTGTTCTCTCTCATATCTGCACATAAATTTCAACAAAGCTGGACGCAATAACTGCTCTGTACTCTACTATTAACTAAAGTAATTTTCCCACACACACACATCTTTCATCTGTCTAGTAAAAGGAAAGTGAGGTATGTTGCTGTGTGTTGTAGCAACATCTACCACTATACTGTGTACGAGGGGAGTTCAGTGAGTAATGAAACTCATAACTTATGAAAACAGATTGGTTTCAATCAGGACTCCAATGTATCATATTGTTGTTGTTGTTGTGGACTTCAGTCCTGAGACTGGTTTGATGCAGCTCTCCGTGCTACTCTATCCCGTGCAAATGCTTCATCTCCCAGTACGTACTGCAGCCTACATCCTTCTGAATCTGCTTAGTGTATTCATCTCTTGGTCTCCCTCTACGATTTTTACCCTCCACGCTGCCCTCCAGTACTAAATTGGTGATCCCTTGATGCATCAGAACATGTCCTACCAACCGGTCCCTTCTTCTGTTCAAGTAGTGCTACAAACTCCTCTTCTCCCCAATTCTATTCAATACCTCCTCATTAGTTATGCGGTCTACCCATCCAATCTTCAGCATTCTTCTGTAGCACCACATTTCGAAAGCTTCTATTCTCTTCTTGTCCGAACTATTTATCGTCCATGTTTCACTTCCATACATGGCTACACTCCATACAAATACTCTCAGAAACGACGTCCAGACACTTAAATCTGTACTGGATGTTAAGAAATTTCTCTTCTTCAGAAACGCTTTCCTTGCCATTGCCAGTCTACATTTTATACCCTCTCTACTTCGACCATCATCAGTTATTTTGCTCCCCAAATAGTAAAACTCCTTTACTACTTTAAGTGTCTCATTCCCTAATCTAATTCCCTCAGCATCACCCGAGTTAACTCGACTACATTCCATTATCCTCGTTTTTCTTTTGTTGATGTTCATCTTATATCCTCCTTTCAAGACACTAACCATTCTGTTCAACTGCTCTTCCAAGTCTCTGACAGAATTACAATATCATCGGCAAACCTCAAAGTTTTTATTTCTTCTCCATGAATTTTAATACCTACTCCAAATTTTCTTTTGTTTCCTTTACTGCTTGCTCAATGTACAGATTGAATAACATCTGGGACAGGCTACAACCCTGTCTCTCTCCCTTCCCATCCGCTGCTTCCCTTTCATGCCCCTCGACTCTTATAACTGCCATCTGGTTTCTGTACAAATTGTAAATAGCCTTTTCCTCCCTGTATTTTTCCCCTGCGACCTTCAGAATTAGAAAGAGAGTATTCCAGTCAACATTGTCAAAAGCTTTCTCTAAGTCTACAAATGCTAGAAACGTAGGTTTGCCTTTTCTTAATCTAGCTTCTAAGATAAGTCGTAGGATCAGTATTGCTTCACGTGTTCCAACATTTCTACGGAATCCAAACTGATCTTCTCCAAGGTCGGCTTCTACCAGTTTTTCCATTCGTCTGTAAAGAATTCGCGTAAGTATTTTGCAGCTGTGACTTATTAAACTGATAGTTCGGTAATTTTCACATCTGTCAACACCTGCTTTCTTTGGGATTGAAATTATTATATTCTTCTTGAAGTCTGAGGGTATTTCGCCTGTCTCAGACATCATATTATTCCGTACTATTCTTGTTATGAAAACCTGTTTTTCAGCGTAATCTCCGTTCACACGACGGCCTTACGCCACCTTACTGTGAGGGCCTGTATGCCAGTACGGTACCATTGTACTGGTCGACGTCGGAGACAGCGTCTTGCATCAGTAACCTCCCCACCATCCACGTCCTGATTCCTGCGAAGGGCGTCGTTCATTGGGCCAAACTGATGTAATTCGAAAGGTGTGAGATCCGTGCTGTCGGGTGGATGAGAACGACCGGTCCAGTGCAGTTTTCTGAGCTCCTCTCGTATTCGCAGGCTTGTTCGATGTCTTGCGTTGTCACAGAGAATGAGAAGTTTGTTTGCGTTTTCGTGGCGACACACAGCCTGAAGTCGTTCTTCAGTCTCTTAAGGGTAGCACAATACAAGTCAGAGTTCATAATTGCACCATGTGGGAGGACATCACACAGAGTAATCCCTTGTAACATATATGCAACAAATATGTTACGTAGCTACAGCAAATATAGCCTATGTTCGTCTCTGCAAATGGACCCGATAAGCAACATAAGCTATCAGTAAACGGAATCTAACCTATGTAACACTCTGTGAGTATTGTATGCGTGGCATTTAAGCCCTCAACAGATCGTTACACGAAAAACTTAAAACTAACATTTGGATAAGCTATCTGATTCGTATTTGAATATGAATTTAAAATTGATAGAGAGTCTGACTAGTGCAACTGAATTTATTGGGCTAGAGTACATGGCATGTTGTTGTGTGTCAGTGTTTGTTTTGGCCCTAAGTTTTGCAGTCGCCTCTTTAGATGACTGCCTTTTTCCTTGTGGTTTGCAGCAATTCGCAGAAGCATGCAGCACCAGCGGCTAAAACTTATTGTTACTAAAAATGAATTTAATAAAAAGGACTTTGAGCCGGCCGCGGTGGTCTAGCGGTTCTATGCGCTCAGTCCGGAACCGCGGGACTGCTACGGTCGCAGGTCCGAATCCTGCCTCGGGCATGGATGTGTGTGATGTCCTTAGGTTAGTTAGGTTTAAGTAGTTCTAAGTTCTAGGGGACTGATGACCACAGATGTTAAGTCCCATAGTGCTCAGAGCCACTTGAACCATTTAGCCAAAAAGGACTTTGCTTGGGTCGTGTTAACTACTAAATAACTTTTGAAAAGGGATTTCATTAATTATTTAAAACTTCATAATCATCACGAACAAGTATTAATAATTATAATGACGATGGTATATGTATCAATAATGGCTGATTGTCAGATTAACATATTATTTCCATTTCAAAGTTACATTGACATTTAGTAACCGAAGCATGTTATTTAGATGTGGCGAATAATTATTATTATTTGGAGGATAAGGAGGCTTCTTTCACTGACAAATAAAACAATGGATTATTGCAAACGCGGACTAACAATCACGAGCCTAACCCTGCAGTTGCTTTTGCGCTATGATTGCGAATTTTACCTCGAATTCCATCTTCAAGCTTATTGAAGCCACCTAAATCCCTCCTGGCCATATAAATGAAACCAGGCCTTGAGTGTGGTAAGATCTGCAGATCACCGCGTGAGGGCAGCGTGACACGTCTTCTGTCTCCGAGCTCTCGACGACACTACTTCTTCCACTCTCGCAGACAGACCTCGTCTCACAACAATGCTTAGAATCGCGCTCCCATGTTTCGTCCTCAGATTGTTACTATCGATATCTCGGAATAGCGTTCAAAAAAAAAAAATGGTTCAAATGGCACTGAGCACTATGGGACTTAACATCTGTGGTCATCAGTCCCATAGAACTTAGAACTACTTAAACCTAACTAACCTAAGGACATCGCACACATCCATGCCCGAGGCAGGATTCGAACCTGCAACCGTAGCGGTCACGCGATTCCAGACTGACGCGCGTAGAACCGCACAGCCACACCGGCCGGCGGAATAGCGTTCAGTTGGATATGTTGTATTATGGTAATGGAGATTTCTGACACACTCCTTACAGCCTTCAGAGTCCCAGAACACCGTCGCGACGACTTTAGCGGCTGAGAGCTTGGCTTTGAACTTCTTTTCATAGGAAAGGTGGTGTGGCGCCACTGCATGGAATGCCCTGTTATTTCCGATTCGAAGCGAGGGGGAGGAGGAGAATGACAAAGAGAGGGGGATGGACTAATAGAAGACTGGAATAAATAAATACTACGGCAATGTTAGTACATTTATAAAAAGTGGCTCACATACGCAGTTACTTAAAAAAATTAATTATAACAATTTTTGTTATATTGTTCTGAAACATCTCGTGTTGCTGAAAATGCTGCCAAGTTACCTTATGTTACCCTATAATTAATTATAGACTGGTTTTTGAATGAATTTACTGCGAGTCACTGGTAGCATTCTCGTTGAAGTGTTGTAATCGAAGGGAAGCGGGGTAGTCTCTTTCTCTTACATTACATTTGTATTTCAACCTCTTAGCGCTAGTCGTTCGTCGCTTATTCCCCTTCCTTGGCATTGATGGAATACAGAGATACAGAAGGTCGAATTTCTCAGGGCTGTGTGTGTGTGTGTGTGTGTGTGTGTGTGCAGTCCCCACGAAATGTACGGCTTTCGGTATTTTCTATGGCAAGACTGCGAGCTAATGGGTCTCGCGTGTCGGAACACCCCCGCCGGCTCTGCCCTAACTGCGGGTTTCCACGAAATCCGTCACCACAGGCCGGCGCGAGAAATCACAAACACGTCGAGCCGGTTTCACGGCGAAATATCGCCCTGGCTGCTCCTCAAAGTGTTTTATTCAAGAGACCCACTGTTTGCCCGTACGTTCTGTACTGATGGTGAGAGCGGAACAGTTTTTCCAGTATTTACGGTCTTGGCGACGGCCAGACTTGTGACACATCGACAGCCGTTTTGGAGGGATGACAGAACGCGCTGACATTGGTGTTGTAGAACGAGATACCTCTCAACTGTCAGAAAGATTTCGACTCAAGTTTCGAACACCGCGCGTAAACTAAAGCACGATGGCTGGAAGACGAAATGACCCCAAACTTTCCTACACACAAGCGTAACATTTTAGTTTATTTACACCTACATCTCCATGTACATGGATACTCCGTAAATCACACTTAAGTGCCTGGCAGAGGGTTCATCGAACCACATCCACGATAATTCTCTACTATTCCAATCTCGAACACGTGTATCTTTCCGTGCTACCTCTAATTTCCCTTATTTTATTACGATGATCGGTTCCTCCTATGCAGGTCGCCGTCAACAAAATAATTTCGCATTCGGAGGAGAAAGTTGGTGATTTAAATTCTGTGAGGAGATTCCGCCGCAACGAGAAACGCTTTTGTTTTAATGGCGTCCATCCCAAATCCTGTATCATGTCAGTCACACTCTCTCCATTATTTCGCCATAATACGAAACGTGCTGTTCTTCTCTGAACTTTCTAGATATACTTCGTTAATCCTATGTGGTAAGGATCTCACACCGGGTAGCAGTATTCCAAAAGAGAACGCACAAGTCTAGTGTACGCAGTCCCTTTAGTAGATCTGTTGCATCATCTAAGTGTTCTACCAATAAATCGCACTCTTTGGTTCGCCTTGCCCCGCAACATTTTCTATGTGGTCCTTCCACTCCCAACTGTTCTTAAATGTAATTCCTAGGAATTTAGTTTAATTTAGATTTGACTGATTTACCGTGTAACCGAAGTTTAACGGATTCTTTTTAACAATGATGTGGGTGACCTCACACTTTTCGATATTTTGGATCAAATGCCAATTTTCGCACCATACAGATTTCTTTTCTAAATCGTTTTGCAATTTGTTATGATTTTCTGATGAGTTTACTAGACGATAAAAGTCAGCGTCATCTGCAAACAACCTAAGATGGCTGCTCAGATCGACTCCCAAATCATTTATGTAGATAAGGAACAGCAAAGGGCATATAATACTAACTTGTGGAACGCGAGAAATCACTTCCTATAAATTACAACGACCTGTGGCCTCTCTGACAGGAAATCACGAATCCAGTCGCATGTGTGAGGTGATGTTCCAAAATCCTGCTGCGTATCGGCGTTGCTGATATGGGCCAGTAATTTAGTACATTACTCCAATTTCATTTCTTGAATGTTGGTGTGACCCGTGCAACTTTTCAGTCTTTGGGTACGGATCTTTCATCGTGTATGATTGTTAAGTATGGAACTATTGCATGAACATACCCTAGAAGGAACCTAATTGTTGTGCAGTCTGGACCGGAAGACTTGCTTTTACTAAGTGATTTAAGTTGTTTCTACTTCTGAATTACTCATGTTAGCAGTTGTCCTTGATTCGAATTCTGGAATATTCGCTTCGCCTTGTTTTGTGAAGGCATTTCGGAAAACTGTGTATAGTAACTCTGCTTTAGTGGCGCTGTCATGAGCAGCATCACCGTTGTTATAGCACGGTGAAGCTATGACTGTGTCTTGCAACTGGTGCACTTTTCATACCAACCAGAATCTTTTTGGGTTTACTGCCCAGATTTAGAGAGAGAGTGTCATTTTGGAAACTATTAAAAGCACCTCGCATTGATGGGCGTGCTATATTTAGCAGTTCAGAAAAACTTTGCTAATCTTGGGGATATTGCTTTCTCTGAAGTTTGGCATGCTTTTTTTCTTGTTTATGCGACAGTGTACTTATCTGTTTTGTGTACTATGGGGATTAGTACCATCTCTTATTAATTTATTTGGAATGTATCAGCTGTGTACCATGGGGATTAGTACCATCCCTTATTAATTTATTTGGAATGTAACAGCTGCATACATGGAAGAATCCTGGAGATACTAGAAGGTATCAGATAGATTATATAATGGTAAGACAGAGATTTAGGAACCAAGTTTCAAATTGTAAGACATTTCCAGGGGCAGATGTGGACTCTGACCTCAATCTATTGGTTATGAACTGTAGATTAAAACTAAAGAAACTGCAAAAAGGTGGGAATTTAAGGAGATGGGACCTGGATAAATTGACTAAACAAGAGGTTGTACAGAGTTTCAGGGAGAGCATAAGGGAACAATTGACAGGAATGGGGGAAAGAAATACAGTAGAAGAAGATTGGGTAGCTCTGACGCAGCAGAGGATCAAGTAGGTAGAAAGACGAGGGCTAGTAGAAATCCTTGGGTAACAGAAGAAATATTGAATTTAATTGATGAAAGGAGAAAATATAAAAATGCAGTAAATGAAGCAGGCAAAAAGCAATACAAACGACTCAAAAATGAGATCGATAGGAAGTGCAAAATGGCTAAGCAGGGATGGCTAGAGGACAACTGTAAGAATGTAGAGGCTTATCTCACTAGGGTAAGATAGATACTGCCTACAGGAAAATTAGAGAGGCCTTTGGATAAAAGAGAGCCACTTGTATGAATATCAAGAGCTCAGATGGAAACCCAGTTCTAAGCAAAGAAGGGAAAGCAGAAAGGTGGAAGGAGTATTTAGAGGGTCTATACAAGAGCGATGTACTTGAGGACAATATTATGGAAATGGAAGAGGATGTAGATGAAGATGAAATGGGAGATACGATACTGCGTGAAGAGTTTGACAGAGCACTGAAAGAGTCGAAACAAGGCCCCGGGAGTAGACAACATTCCATTAGAACAACTGACTGACAAAACTCTACCATCTGGTGAGGAAGATGTATGAGACAGGCGAAATACCCTCAGACTTCAAGAAGAATATGATAATTCCAATCCCAAAGAAAGCACGTGTTGACAGATGTGAAAACTGCCGAACTATCAGTTTAATAAGTCACAGCTGCAATATACTAACGCGAATTCTTTACAGACGAATGGAAAAACTGTTAGAAGCCGACCTCGGCGAAGATCAGTTTGGATTCCGCAGAAATGTTGGAACACGTGAGGCAATACTGACCCTACGACTTATCTTAGAAAATAGATTAAGGAAAGACAAGCCTACATTTCTAGCATTTGAAGACTTAGAGAAAGCTTTTGACAATGTTGACTGGAATACTCTCTTTCAAATTCTAAAGGTGGCAGGGGTAAAATACAGGGAGCGAAAGGCTATTGACAATTTGTACAGAAACCAGATGGCAGTTATAAGAGCCGAGGGGTATGAAAGGGAAGCAGCGGATGGGAAGGGAGTGAGACAGGGTTGTAGCCTGTCCCCGATGTTACTCAATCTGTATATTGAGCAAGCAGTAAAGGAAACAAAAGAAAAATTCGGAGTAGGTACTAAATCCATGGAGAAGAAATAAAAACGTTGAGGTTCGCCGATGACATTGTAATTCTGCCAGAGACAGCAAAGGACTTGGAAGAGCTGTTGAACGGGGGGGTGGACAGTGTCTTGAAAGGAGGATATAAGATGAACATCAACAAAAGCAAAACTAGGATAATGGAATGTAGTCGAATTATGTCGGGTGATGCTGAGGGAAGTAGTAAAGGAGTTTTGTTATTTGGGGAGCAAAATGATGGTCGAAGTAGAGAGGAAATAAAATGTAGACTGGCAATGGCAAGGAAAGCGTTTCTGAAGAAAACTTTGTTAACATCGAGTATAGATTTAAGTGTCAGGAAGTCGTTTCTGAAAGTATTTGTATGGAGTGTAGCCATGTATGGAAGTGAAACATGGACGATAAATAGTTTGGACAAGAAGAGAATAGAAGCTTTCGAAATGTGGTGCTACAGAGGAATGCTGAAGATTAGATGGGTAGATCACATAACTAATGAGGAGGTATTGAATAGAATTGGGGAGAAGAGGAGTTTGTGGCACAACTTGACAAGAAGAAGGGACCGGTTGGTAGGACATGTTCCGAGGCATCAAGGGATCACAAATATAGCATTGGAGGGCAGCGTGGAAGCTAAAAATCGTAGAGGGAGACCAAGAGATGAATACACTAAGCAGATTCAGAAGGATGTAGGTTGCAGTAAGTAATGGGAGATGAAGAAGCTTGCACAGGATAGAGTAGCATGGAGAGATGCATCAAACCAGTCTCAGGACTGAAGACAACAACAACAACAACGTATCAATGCCGTAGGTACTACTGGTCTACGCCTACACAGAGTGGAAGGAGTGGAAATTGTCTCTTAGGAAGGTGTCAAGCGAATTTTTATCTGCTTTTTTAAATGTATGTATTTTTCATTTATTTTTGGTGCGTTTGTTGTCACTAATTCCTGCATTGGTCATGATGACCCCTGTTTGGTTCGGACTATTTGTTGATATAAGGTCAAGTACGTTTTCGCAACCATTTACATTCCGAGCGAGGTCTTGAACTAATTGTACAAAATAATTTTCTCAGAAAGCATTTTGTACGACGTCGGAAGACGTTTTGTGCCTAGCTCCGACTTTAAACTTGTGTTTTCGTCAACATATCGGAGGTAGACTGAAGTCACCACCAATCGTAGCGGTATGATTGGGATATCTATCTGAAATGAGGCTCAAGTTTTCTTTGAACTATTCAGCAAATACATCATCGGAGTTGGGTGGTGGTGGGGGGGGGGGGGGGGGGAGGGGGGTGTCGGTGAGAGGAACCAATTATTGATTTATTGTTGAAAAAATGTGTGTGAAATCTTATTGGACTTAACTGCTAAGGTCATCAGTCCCTAAGCTTACACACTACTCAGCCTAAATTATCCTAAGGACAAACACACACACCCATGCCCGAGGGAGGACTCGAACCTCCGCCGGGACCAGCCGCACAGTCCATGACCGCAGCGCCTCAGACCGATCGGCTAATCCCGCGCGGCGATTTATTCCAGTTGTAAAGTATAGCCTTTACTAATATTCAGGATGTGTCATCTCTTCATATCCCCTGTTTTACAGAAGTTTTCCTTAAAGGACTTTTCTCGTAGACTCGGTTCACTAACTCTTCACTTAAGGTTCAGTATGTCTCAACAAATTCTCATCCTGTATGTAATGTTCAGGTGCACGTATCACTTCCATTACAAGTTACAGTCTAGAAAGGTTACCTTCCGAAAAAAACTTCCTGACGCACATTTATATTCGATTTTGACACATTTCTCTTTTCTAGAACAGTTTTTCCTTTTTTCTCCCATCTGTTCTCTAAGTTCTCTTTTCTTTTTCGACGTCTGTTAATTTGCTGCTGAAACAATGAAACCTCCTCTACTACTTTTGGCGCCTCATTTCATTATCTAAATACCTGTCATCACCTTGCTGAACTACGTTACTCTTAGTTTAATTTAACTGAACGATAGATCTAGTTCTCCCTATCTAGCTGTCACAGCTCTCAGAAATTACCTTAAACGAAATGAATACTTAACGCTGGAATAAGATTCAGGAATTTATTTATGTTACGGAAATATATCTGTATAGCACTTATTTCGAAAGCAAAAACAACACTGTTCCACGATCATTAGCTCGAGTCTTAGTTGTAAACACCTTCCAAAATCCCGAGGAAATATAACTTTCGTAGCATGGACAGTGAGGCAGGAAGTGGAGCGTGAGAAAATGTTCTTTCGAACCCCACCTGAATGCCAGTATTTCACCGCATAAAAGAAAAAAATTAAAAAATGAAATAACGGAAGGTAATACTTACAATCAGTCGTATGAACTCCTTCCATATCGGAATTCAAGGAATCTAGTCACACCTGGAGCTGTTTGTATCTGCCTACATTAATGAACCTCCCCCCCATGAACCATGGACCTTGCCGTTGGTGGGGAGGCTTGCGTGCCTCAACGATACAGATGGCCGTACCGTAGGTGCAACCACAACGGAGGGGTATCTGTTGAGAGGCCAGACAAACGTATGGTTCCTGAAGAGGGGCAGCAGCCTTTTCAGTAGTTGCAAGGGCAACAGTCTGGATGATTGACTGATCTGGCCTTGTAACACTAACCAAAATGGCCTTGCTGTGCTGGTACTGCGAACGGCTGAAAGCAAGGGGAAACTAAAGCCGTAATTTTTCCCGAGGGCATGCAGCTTTACTGTATGATTAAATGATTATGGCGTCCACTTGGGTAAAATATTCCGGAGTTAAAATTGTCTCCCATTCGGATCTCCGGGCGTGGACTACTCAAGAGGACGTTGTTATCCGGAGAAAGAAAACTGGCGTTCTACGGATCGGAGCGTGGAATGTCAGATCCCTTAATCGGGTAGGTAGGTTAGAAAATTTAAAAATAGAAATGAATAGGTTAAAGTTAGATATAGTGGGAATTAGTGAAGTTCGGTAACAGAAGGAACAAGACTTTTGGTCAGGTGAATACAGGGTTATAAAAACAAAATCAAATAGGGGTAATGCAGGAGTAGGTTTAATAATGAATAAAAAATAGGAGTACAGGTAAGCTACTACAAACAGCATAGTGAACACAATATTGCGACCAAGATAGACACGAAGCCCAGGCCTACTACAGTAGTACAAGTTTATATGCCAACTAGCTCTGCAGATGACGAAGAAATTGATGTTATGTATGATGAGATAAAAGAAATTATTCAGGTAGTGAAGGGAGACGAAAATTTAATAGTCATGGGTGACTGGAATTCAAGAGTAGGAGACGAGAGAGAAGGAAACATAGTAGGTGAATATGGATTGGGGCTAAGAAATGAAAGAGGAAGCTGCCTGGAAGAATTTTCCGCACAGCATAACTTAATCGTAGCTAACACTTGGTTTAAGAATCATGAAAGAAGGTTGTATACATGGAAGAACCCTGGAGATACTAAAAGGTATCAGATAGATTATATAATGGTAAGACAGAGATTTAGGAACCAGGTTTTAAACTGTAAGACATTTCTGGGGCAGATGTGGTAGGGGACTGATGACCTGAGATGTTAAGTCTCATAGTGCTCAGAGCCATTTGAACCTTTTTTTGTCAGGCTCTGTTTGACTCAATGCCCAGGCGTATCAAGGCCGTTATTACAGCCAGAGGTGGTTGTTCTGGGTACTGATTTCTCAGGATCTATGCACCCAAATTGCGTGGAAATGTAATCACATGTAAGTTATAGTATAATATATTTGTCCAATGAATACCCGATTATCATCTGCATTTCTTCTTGGTGTAGCAATTTTAATGGCCAGTAGTGTAGTTACAAAAACCATACGTCCAACTATTCTTCAGACATGACTTCCTCTCCATAGCACAAAGCAGTGTACGGCAGTTATTACGACTTCATCATAGAAAAAATGTGCTCTTTGAAGTACACCAGGATCCATCGTTGGCTTTCTCACTGTTTATAAATGATACTTCACTTGGGCTTCTCCCTTTTAGCTGTCACTTACACCACGTAAGCGCAAGTCCGAAGAATGTTGCTGCTGGCGTATGAGTGTGAACGACAATTTCGTTGAGCATCAGTATGGCAACAAAACCTGGATCTTAAACTAAATCCTAAGAACTCACAGGTCATCCTCGTATCACATAAAAAATTTGCCGACAGACATTTTCATGAAACATTTCCTGCAATACATCACAATGTAATTACCGTTACAGAAAAGACAGTAGCACACTTTGACATAATATTGAACTAAACTGGGAAGAAGAAGCTGTTGCAGTATGCAGGAAATCATTCTCCTACCAACATGCTATCCCAAAAATTAAGAGAGATATTTTCGCCTAAAATTAAACATAAATTGGTCCAATCATTAGTTCTGTCATATCATTACTACTGTGATGTAGTTCTACACGGCACAAATAGTATAAACTCCAGACGACTCGAGTTAACAATGGACGCTAGCGTAAGATTTGTGTGCACGAATCGTTTGTTGGGTCATATCAGTCCATCACATAGTTACACTGGATGCGACCGGATATGTGGCGTGTTTTGCGCACACTGTTTGCTTCACCAGTTTCTTAGTCAGTGCCGCGCGGAGTGGCCGTGCGGTTTGAGGCGCCATGTCACGGATTGCGCTGACACTCCCGCCGGAGGTTCGAGTCCTCCCTCGGGCATGGGTGTGCGTGTTGTTGTTAGCATAAAGTAGTTTAAGTAATGTGTAAGACTGGGGATCGATGACCTCAGCAGTTTGGTCCCTTAGGAATTCACACACATTTGCTTAGTCAGTGTTGTCCGCAACTACCGCCGCTCACAAACCAAATGCCTGTCATCATTGCAATACCAGGTCGGATACCTCGAATATTTTGGCTGCAGCTATGCATAATACTAAATCTCACTCCATCTTCTTCTCCGTGTCAGCCATACGACTGTGAAACAAATTACCTTAGAAACTGTGTCTCATTCAAAGGCACTACGCTTCAAGAGGAGATTAAAGACATATCTCTTTTATCATCTCTCTGCATATCTCACAAGAGAAGCTCCCCATCGCACGCCCGTCAGATTTAGTCATAAGACGACCCAGCGGACAACCTGTCAAAAACTGAATACGCATCAAGCATGAAAACAGGAAGAAGGTGCACAGAGCTATGAAACAAGAAGCAAAATAGAAGCGAAAGGTCCAAGCTGCAGATGTGCTAAATCGAGCCTAATCGTAATTATCACTGCGTCGTTGTTATGTGGTCATGATTACTTGTTGCAGATTGGTTTCGGCAGTACGCGACAACGTCACCCCGCTGCATTCCCGTAAGTTATTTGAACACTGAATACGCCGGGAGAATCTCATGTCTCACGGTAGAGAAGTAGGTTGAAGTTGGTTCGGTGAACCCTCTGCCAGGTGCTTAATTGTGAATTGTAGAGTAACCATGTAATTGTAAATGGTTACAATTATTGAACTATGTGTAAAAAACGTAAATTACTTACAAACTACGACGCGCACACACTTTATTCAACACGTAAACGTCACTACAGATATTGGGGATTTAGGATATGACATGATCAGTTCTTGGCGATTATGTGACACAGACTAATAGCGAAATTCTGCATGACCCGCTGAAGTGTCGGAACATCGATGCTGTCGATGACCTCCTGAATGGCTGTTTTCAGCTCAGCAATGGTTTTGGGGTTATTGCTGTACACCTTGTCTTTAATGGAGCCACACAAAAAGGAGTCGCATGTGTTCAGATAGGGAGAATATGGCAGGTAATCCAGGCCCATGCCACTGACCTCTGGGTATCCCAGAGCCAGAATGCGGTCCCCAAAGTTCTCCTCCAGGACATCAAACACTCACCTGCTTCGATGGGGTCTAGCTCTGTCTTTCATGAAATCTTGTCGAAATCAGGGTCACTTTGGAAAATGGGGACGAAATCATCTTCCAAAACCTTCATGTATCGTTCGGTAGTTACCGTGCCTTCAAGGAATATCGCATCGATTATTCCGAGACTGGACATTGCGCACCACACAATCACCCGTTGAGGGTGAAGAGACTTCTCGATCGCGAAATTCGGATTCTCAGTCCTCCAAATGCCCTAATTTTGCTTACTGATGAACCCTTCTAAATGAAAGTGGGCTTCGTCCCTAAGCTAAACCATGCATGTGCATATTAATTCACATCATGCCCAGTGGCCAACCGGGAACTTTGAACGTACTAACGTAAACCGTTCAGATGTGATGACGATTTTATTTCATACAGTTCAATAATTGTCGCCCTCTAGATGTAGATGTACGAGGGTTATTCCAAAAGTAAGGTCCGATTGATTGCCAAATTGAAACCACAGTGAACATCAGAAATGTTTTACTTGTAACAATTAGCTACACCTTTCAGCTACTTCTCTACGTAGTCGCCGTTCTGACTTAGACTTTTGTCATAGCGTTGTACCAACTTTTCAATAGCCTCATCATAGAAGGCAGCCGCCAGTGCTTTCCGCCAATTCTCCACGCTGGCCTACACCTCGTTGTCTGTGTCAAAATGTTGTCTTCAAAGACAGCGGTTCATGTGACCAGAGATGAAACTCAGGGGGAGACAATTGCGGACTGTATTGTGGGTAATCTCACATTTCCATTTGAAAACGATGCAGGAGCATCTTCATTGCCCCTGCAGAATGCGGCTGAGAATTGTCGTGAAGACGAAACAGCACGACAGTTATGTAATGTTGGCTGCATAGCTTCAGGCGAAATTTCTCACGAGGCCCTCGTACTTGGCGGCAGACACTATTTTCTAGACATCTTTACGCACTCACTGCGAGCTCAGAAATGAGAAGAGTGACGTGATGCTAACTGGGGTTATACTAGAGACACTACCCAACACATCTGTGCAAAGCTTTATCGGATTTTCATAGTCGTTTCCATTTCGCGACCGATCGGACCTTACTTTTGGAATAACCCTCGTAGATGTAGATGTAGATGTAGATAAAGCGTGAAAAATGGTGCAAATGGCTCTGAGCACTATGGGACTTAACATCTGAGGTCATCAGTCCCCTAGACTTAGAACTACTTAAACCTAACTAACGTACGGACATCCACGCCCGAGGCAGGATTCGAACCTGCGACCGTAGCAGCAGCGCGGTTCCGGACTGAAGCGCCTACAACCGCTCGGCCACACCGGCCGGCAAAGCGTGAAAGAATGGTTAATTTGGAAGTGGAGGAATAAGCTGTACAAGCAGACTAAAGGTTGAGTTCAGTAGGCAAGTTGAAATGGATGTAAGTAGCATTGGGTTTTGCAGAGATGAAGAGGTTTTTCACTGGATAGACTAGCATGGAGATTCGTGTTCGCACCGACTGGTACAACAACTGCGGGTAATGTGGAGCGAACAGTTTTTGTTAATCCACGCTGACACGGGCAAGTGCTGTGAATGATCTTAAGAACGCCTGCAGGGGCCGCGAGATACTCTGGGGCGATATATTCCTCAGTGGGTGTGCTCTGCAACTAACGTGACATCGAGGCAAAGCACGCCAGTTCCTCGTTGGCAGCAGCCGCCGCTGCTAACGCACGGTCTCTGTATTACCGGTAATTAAATTTTAACGTTCCTGCTTTCGGACTTTTTTCTCGGCCGTCCTGATAAACACGGAATGTTTCACTTCGCGATACGAGAGCTACGTTCGTGCTTACTAGGGGTACACAGCTAACTTAACCACTGCCTTGGAGTAGCTGTAAAACAATACCGCTTGTTAAGAAATTCTAATTACTCACTGTAAGGAGTTTTTGCTTTCACACTGCGGTCTCATTTATCTGGTTGCCCGTTAGGTATTACGTGCAATTAGTGTTAACGCACTCACGTTATTTATGTATTCCTGCTGAGATAAGTATTTAGCTTAGCCTTTCCATTACGGAGTAATGCTCTCTGTCAAGCTCTTACACACCGCGCTTGTGTAGCCGAGGCGGCCAAAGCACGCCTGTTGACTCAGAAGAAGCGAGTTCGAATCCTAGTATTTGGCCAGCAAGGGGAAGACAGATGGTGCCATATCGTTACAGATCACCAGACTTCGCACCGATGTCCTCGACCGAATTGCAAACCTCTCCTCCGTCTCCCATTGATTGGGGGCATACGACGTGCGACCATCAAATCCGACGGTCTCCTTGATGCCTTTAGAAAGGAGTAGGCTCTGTGCCGGCACCAAGGTTCACTGTCTCTTTTCTGTGGTGATCAAACAATATAAACACGTCACCGCAGTAGTAACGAACCTACGCTCAACAGAATGTACATGACGGATCAGTAGCGAATGGTAACTGTCCTTGGGAACGAAGCTTCTGACTACACTTGAAAGCCTAATCTCGTGCGAAAGTTAGAATATTTAATAGAAGTCAACACATCACGTTCATGATTTTCGTCGCATCTACCCAACTGAGAGCAGAATGTCATACGGCTCTTCAGAAAGTAAGGCCCGCGAAATAGAGCCTACTGTGAAAATCAAAAAGGTTTTATTTGCCATACTTACGTACACCTTCCAGCTACTTATCTACATAGTCGCTGCTACAACTTACATATTTGTCGTAGCACTGCGTACCACAGGGTTCTATTTCGGCTTCCCTGCTTTTTTTATATATGTCTTCCTAATTACTGTTCCATTTGCCCAAAGATACAAATTTTGTCTTTCTTACAGAATACAGGTACAGGAATAAAAAAGTTATGCTATTCGCCTTCTGCAAACACAGGCAATGAAATATCTGAAGACGTCAATCCACGTTCGAGACAAATGGTTTACCATCAAATTTTTACAAAATGCATGCAATTCAGAATATCTCGCAGAACTCTTCGAGCTATAAAAATAATATAAGGAAAGAATACAGTACAAAAAGTAGAAGGTGACATGTTTTTGAGATTACAGGTAGACCACAACCTCAACTGGAAAACTCACATTACTTAATTAACGGAGCATCTTACCTCAGCTGCATTTGCAGTAAACATGGTCGTAGAGTTCTCGTATTTATTGTTTTACAGCTATTCCAAGTTAGTGGCTAAAAGATGTGTGCATGCGCAGTAAGAACGAACGTACCTCCATATGCGAAGTGCGACATTCCGCCCTGATCGGGGCGGACGAGAAACGAAGTCAGAAAGAAGGAACGTCTTCCATTAATTTTATTTTATTGTGATTGTTAGTTTAATTCAAATTATTATTTAGAATATTAGGTTGCTTCACTACACGCATATCTGCCTCCAATAGATTGTAATTTTTTCTTGATTTTCTCCTCCTTCTCCTCCTCCTCCTCCCACTCATCTCTGGACGCACGTACATACGCACACACATACACACAATCAATGTTTAATTTCAGTGTCCTAGTGGTTTTTCCGCTTTACATTTATTTAAGGTTTAACACTTGGAATTACGTTATCGTCGCACTGTCAGAGATGAAGCTTATTCTGTGTTTGCTCCTCACTTCCTATGTGAAATACCTTTTGCAGTACTGCATATCAGCATAAGATAATTAATCGATTAAAGAGTGATGAAAGCTTGTAAGCCGAAAACTAAATAAATTAACACTGTACAACATCCACAATTTTAGTACTTTTCTCATACAACTGTGTACTCATGTTGTAAGATGGCTCAAATAACAACTGGTGATACATGTAAATCCAAACACATTATAGGAAATCAGTATATATATATATATATATATATATATATATATATATATATATATATATGTGTGTGTGTGTGTGTGTGTGTGTGTGTGTGTGTGTCTGTGTGTGTGTGTATGTATGTATGTTCCACATCTTCTCCTGAAGCATGAAACACGTATGTAACGCAGCAGCGATGGCGAGGCATTGTAGCATCTGTGACCAGAGAGTATGCGCTTGACCGCGCGAGTGTTGCGAGCGGTTCTCAGTCAGTAGTAGTCTTTGCGAGTTAGTTGTCGCTATGCAGAGTAGCAGTCAGTCAGTCGTTGCGAGTCTGTAGCTCTGTCTAGTTGAGAGCAGTACTCAGTCTGTAGTCGTCATGCAGAGCGGTCGGTCAGTAGTAGCAGCCCAGTGCGGTTGTGTGATGTAGGCGGTCGGCAACAATGGTCAAGATGAGGAATAAGGTATACTGTTAATTAATATAATCATTAGATAATGTAAAAAAATTTATTTATTGTAATTATTCTCCAACAAGTTCCCCAATAATAACTTTTATTTCAAAAGCATTTTTTCAAATTTAATTTTTTATTGAACTAAAGATCTCGTTGCACTTCCCATTTCATTCCACTTCTTTTGAAGAAAAATTTCACTAGAATTACAAAAAAAAAAAAAGAGAATATTATTATTTGCAATGCAGTTCCTCCAAGCGGTGCGCAACAACAAGAGCAGATATGTGACATCCATTTATTCTGAGGTAAGACTTTAATTCTGATTGTTTTTACACAGGGCCAAAGACCGATATTTCGGTTTAATTAAATTTTCTTATCACTGAATGGACTTTAATTTTTCATCAGGAATTTATATTTGAGTCAGATTGCGAATTTCACGTTTTTGGTTGCCATTGTCAGCACATTTTTGTGGGCGAGGTTACACTTGGCTCCCATTTCTATTAAGTATTGCTATATTTTCTTTCTTTAAAAAAAAAATTGCGGTGGGGAGGTTACACTTGGCGACACCCAGTCCAGGATCGTATTTCGTTGAGAGTCTTTTGAGCGACAGTCAGATATCTGCTCTTATTTGCTTAGATAATTAGGATTTGGCGCAACGCTTTTAATAATATTGTGACTTTCTTTCTACAGGTCAACGGCAATTTGCTGCTTTGTTGTATTTGTGTGTTGCTTTTGCATTGTGCTTATTTGTTTTGTGAAAAATTTGGACTATTGTAAAAATGTCGCGAAAGACTGTGAATAGTGTATCGCGAAGTATTGTGAATGAAATTACCGACTTAAACAACGTGACCGATAGTAATTGTGATACGCAACGTAATGATGACAATCCTGCGTTCACTAACAATCAGTGCATTCCAACCACTAATGATGACTTTTACCTTAATGATGAACAAACGAACTCAATTGTCTCGTCTGTTAAATTGACGACAATTGATGACGCGGAGCGGTCTACAGTAATGAGCGCTGCCCAGCCTAACACACCCGGTGTGAAAAATTCTCGTGACAATCAGACAAATTTGTCTAATGAAAGTGGTCAGTGTACCGAAAATATGACGGACTCGAGTGAGAAACGTTTTTGTAAATTACAGAATGACCAAATGGTCATACAAAGCGCAACAATTCCATGTACACGAGCAAACAGCACGAATAATAGAGTAGGGAAAGTTACATTGGATCAAATTGCGGCATTTGTACAACTAATGTCTGAAATACTGAGAAACGAGCGCAAACAACGTGAATTAATTGATGAAAGAAATAAACAATCGAATGAAGATCAAGACGACATTAATAAAAAAATCAAACAACTTAGTGAACGGAATGAACAGATTAATGAACAGCTTGATGCCATTGCCGCGCATTATTATTATAATACAAATCAATTACGTGAGGATACCAAGACTTGTGCTAATAACAGTAATAAAAAAGTTGGCACTGTTGCACAAGAATCAAGTAGCACACGTGTAGGTACAACAGAATCACATAAAGACAAGACTAATGAAGTCACTGAACAATGTTCAGCGAGCGAAACACAGTTACATGAAATTAATGCAGTCACTGAAGAATGTCCTAAAAACGAAGTACAGATTCGCGACGAAATTAATTTAGAGTCAGTGGAAGTTTCATACACTCCGAATACGGAAGTTGACGAGAAAAGTGAACGACACAATAACCAGATTGACGAAAGTATTAAAGTAACAGAATTAACAATTATTTCAGTCACCAATACGTCACAGAATCCGCCACGTTGCGAGCATTTGTCAGACTTACGCAGCGTGTATAATGTGAACAATTTACAGCAACTACGCGACTTAAAATCCGAAAAGCCACGCGACTTAAAATCTGAAAAGCTACGCAACTTGAAATCCGAAATCACACAGACAAACAGACTTTCACACAAACCTGAACGTATTATCAAACTAAGTGACGAGAACGTAGATTTCGAGCAATTTGCATTTGTAAGAAAATCTAAGGAATTTAATAATGACAGCGTACAGGCACACGCTTTGCACTGTATACGACAATTTATCTTTGTACATTCACCGCTATTGCCTGTAATGCAGAAGCTAGCTTTGAACCAGATGCGACAATTTATTTTTGTATTTACAACAGCATTGCCTGTAATGAAGAAATTTGAATTAGCACGGATACAACAATTTGCCTTTGAAATTTTACCGCTATTGCCTGTAACACAAAAGCTAAAATTTATTTGCAGTGCGTAAATGACCTCAGGGGATTCATTACGCTTTAATGAATATGTGCCGTAGCGAGCATAGGGCCCCGAGCTGTAGTAGTGCTGTTTCATCTTTAGTTTTCTGCACTGCTGCCTTTTCTTCTACTATCCTTTATATCTATCCAAACTGCTCTTTAACTATTGCTCTACCTAGGATTAAGAACATGTAATGAAAACCGGATATGACAAACTTTTACCGAATGTGACAATATTCAGTAGGCACTCCCGTAATGACAACTACCGCCGTAATTTTAATTACAGATAAAATCGTAATCATCAGTATGTATAAAATTTTGAGCAGTCGGAACCATATTTTTGTAACAATAGATGTTTTTCACCACAATAGCATGAAAGTCAGCCGCTTAGCATACCTAACCAACAATGCAGTCTACAAGGTCAACCAAACTTTAATGTTTCGCCGCGTGCATGTATAGTCTCAGCTCCAACAAATAGTAACGCATGGCAGCAAAGAAATAACTACGTACAGACAACACTCTATTTCAATTCCTATCGCAATACACCGTATAGGAATGATTATTAGGACAGACGTAAAAAGAATGATGAGCACAATTTTCAGCGTACATTTAATAACAGTCGATCTTATGAGCAGCAACAACATCAGCAACAACGAATAATCATGAATGAAACAGACAATAGGTGTCATCCATAGCGTAACACGTCAGTAAGAAATAACAGAACAGTTCATATAGTGGATATGCCACAGCATCCTCCCGTAAATAACAGGACGAACGATAGAATTTAACCAGATACAGCACAGATTGCATACTACAGTAACGCAAACATTACTTTTGACACGCAGAATTTTGTTCACGAGAATGTTATTTGAAACATGCTTTATTGAATGCTCTACTTTTATCGCACCCAGATCTCACCAGAAATTTTTCCATTGCCACTGACAGCTCTAACACCGCTTTAGGTGTACATATTTTTCAGGAAATTGAAGAAGATGGTTCTACAGTAATTAAAAACATCGCATTTGCAAGCCGCATTTTGTCACCCGCTGAACGAAATTATTCTGTTACAGAACTTGAAACATTATGTGTTGTATGGGCTTTTACGAGATTTAGGCACTTTCTTTATGGCAGACATACCACCGTTTACACAGACCACAGAGCGATACAGTTTTTACTCTCGGCTAGATTCACTCACGACAGATTAAGCAGATGGAAACTTTATTTGCAAGAATTTAATTTTACGATTGTTCACATTCCCGGCACACAAAATGTTATAGCAGACGCACTATCGCGTTCTCTCGGCAACAATCAGCAAGACGTAGCAACCAACTTCTGCAGAACAAATTTCAGTGTCATGTACATTCAGCAAGTTGCATTTGAAAATTTTATTTCATCGTCATTACAGGACATAGCACAAGAACAAAATAAGGACAATGTGTGGAAAGAAATTAAACACCTTTGGCAAGATAGGAAAAATGTTACGATTAGGAACCACTACACTGTACGCAATGACATTCTGTTTCGCCGCTCTCATCCTGACAGCAACATTTGGTTATTATGCATTCCTGACGAACTGGTTAACAAACTAATTTGGTACACTCATTTAAGTTACGCACATTACGGAGCACGAAAATGTTTTCTTATACTGAGACAGAACTGTTATTTTACCAACATGGACAAACGTATACGACGAGTTTTAGCGTCTTGTAAAATTTGCCAGAAAGCTAAATCAGACACCACTTCACATATTCCTCCTTTATATCCCATTATACCTGTGAAATTAAGACACATGGCCGCAGTAGATATTTTTGGTCCGATTCCGAGAACTAACAGAGGTTTTTGCTACATTTTTGTCGCTGTTGAGCTCACTTCAAAATTTGTTACTTTCACTCCATTACGCAAAGCTACTGCTAAAACTGTTTCAAATGCATTTATAAAACATTTTCTATCTCATGTAGGGCATGTAATGAAAGTAATTTCCGACAATGGATCACAATTTCGTAGTAGCGTATGGACACGCATGTTACGAGCTAGAAACATTTCTCCGATCTATATATCCAAGTACCACGCTTCTTCGAACCCTTGTGAAAGATTAATGAAGGAAATTGGTAAGCTGTGCCGAATATACTGCCACAAAAGACATATTGATTGGGATACACACATACTCTCATTCCAAGATGTAATTAATTCCATTCCAAATGAATCCACTATGCTATCTCCGACTGTTATACTGAAAAACGTTGAACCACCGAACAAAATTAAAGAATTAATAGAATCCCCCAAAAATCGTCGCCTACGACACCACAAAATAATTGACATTGCGCTGAACAACATCAAACGTGCCGCAGAGCGCCGGAGAAGACAGCAAAAACAGGTTTGTACACGCTGCGACTTTCACGTTGGACAGAAGATATTAGTACGTACACACTATTTATCCAGCAAATTAAAAGGTAAGTGCAGTAAATTTGAACTTCTATACGCAGGTCCGTATCGGATTCGCAGTATCCCTCACCCCAATGTTGTACACGTCGAAACTTTGAGAACCAGAAAATCGAAAGGCAATCACCATATCTCAAACATTAAACCGTTTATTGAGTGAAACCACTGTATGATTCAACACACTATGATGCCATTTACTAATGCAATTAATTCACCTGACTAATTATTGATGATTATCGTTTTTTTTTCTTGGCAAGTGCCCGGCAAGGTAAGGTTAGCAGGTCGCTCTTCTTGTCGTTACACATCAGACCGTGCATATTTTTCCAGATGAATTTACACATTTACGACTATTTCTGCAATTATATTTATGTGACTACTTATTCATGATTATCGTATTTTTTTTCTTGGCAAGTGCCCGGCAAGGTAAGGTTAGCAGGTCGCTTTTCTTGTCGTTACACATCAGACCGTGCACATTTTCCATTTTTTTGTGTATATGACTGTACTCCAGTTTTGTTTGTATGCACTATGAAATAGTTAAGATATAACACACACCAGTCGACTTTGACATTTTTTTTTTTGCCTTATGACATCTCAACATCGTGACTGTTTCACATTTTTTTTGCTACTGCATTGTATTATTCTGTGTACATTTTTTCGCATCCGAACACTGTCAATGTCTTGGACATATTACGTTTTCTGTCATGTTATGCTGTATGGTTAATTGTGTCACCATAAACCAGTCATTATTTAGTGGGTATAGGATTTAAATGCAGGACATTAATCTTTGTTCATCAATTTCAGAAAGGAATGATGATTCTAAGAAATAAATTTAACATAAATGGGAATTTCACCTACGGAATAAACGAAAGGAGATGCAATAACTTTATGAGGAAGAGTAAATGGATCAGGATTAACAAACATTAACAAGAATATACTATACTCATCACAGAATAGCAGTCTTAACTAATTTTTTCTTTCAGAATACAAGGTGATTGATGCAGGCTGTCAGAGAGAACTACACATCTTATTTTTAGTGATGAAATATGCTAGAGATAAGGAATAGTTATGTAATGAGTAATGAAGTGATTTTTTGCAGATGATAGTGAATACTGATGAATAATGATGAAGGAAATGGTATTATGAATAATGAAGTTTTTCTCTACAGGTGATGATAATGGTGAAGTTATGATGATATGGATAATGAAGTTTTTTTCTTTATGCTACGTAGTTATTTAAGTATTTGTTGCGGTTTGCTTTGACAGCAGGTGTTACATTGCATAGTAGGATGACGGAAAGTTTTGGAAAGGACAGCTATGGAACACATTTTATACACATTTCACTACTTGTTAATTCGAAGTTCACTACTTTTCAGCATAGTGTGCGTTTCTTCTTTCAGGTCAATAATCCGTTTTTGTATTTTTTCCAGGAGAAGTTTTTCATGACACTTACTAAACCTGTTACTTATTATACCTGTTCTAGTACTTGCATTTTTATATTTTTTACCCATTTTTGTTTATCATTTATAAATGTGATCACATGTACTGCCTTGTTACATAATCTTGCTACAGCTGACTCATGACGAATGACGTTACCTATCCTCATTTGCAACAATAGGTCAAAAGCAAAAAGTATTATGCCTCAGCAATTAATTATCGATCCCAACGCAATGCATTGCTACCCAAAAAAATGTATTACCAGTCCCACATAATGTCACTAGTTTATGATAATTCTGAATAATACTGATCAACTCTGAATAGCATGTCACTCGAGTAATGACCTCTTAATGAGACTATATTCAAAATAATGCTTTGTCACTAGCTAATAACTGCCACTGTTTATTGTAATGCCTGTGATTACTAATGATTTGACTGTAATTAACTGATTTTTAATAATGACTTTGTAATGATCTGAATAATACTGAATGATGAACTATGTTTTATTCTATTCAATACTTGATGGCCACTGAGTGCCAATAATTAATGTCAATCAACGAAATTGTTATTAATTATGCCATTAATTAACTCTTGTTTTCAATGTTCATACTTTGTAATTCGAAATAAATGTGATTGTTTAATAATGCTTTGTAATTAGAAGAAGGCTAATGATTCTTAATAGCTTGGAATGACAAATGATTAATTAACTGTAATTAGGAGAAGGTTAATGATTCTTAATTATACTCTGTAACTGAAAAGAATGCGATTATTTCATAATATTTTGTAACCAGGAAAAGAAGACTACTGATTCTATGTAAAACAATTAATGAACATTTTTCTGTAATACTACATACTTGGTACAGAAATGTTCAATAACTGGGCTATGAATGCCACGAACTATCAATGAAGACTGTAATTGTCAATATTATGTGACTTGATGTCCTTCACCTCATAAGCTGACTACCCTGAATTACTGCAATGTCCATTTGTCCTGTTTATCCCAGTGATCATGGAGCACTATATTTGGTTTTGCACTAATTCTACGTTGGTGTGCCTTGTAAGAGTGTGGTGTTGACACGACATGCTGTCCACCACCATGAGCGATGAAGACATTATTATGGTCCCACTGTTTGGTGTACCTAATGTACTGCCAAAATGAAAACATGGAACATTACTACGACAGTTCAGTGTCTTGGCTACACTGATAAATTCTGATGGGAAAAGAACTTCAAGTTGTGTCACTTGGTGTTGTACTACTGTGGAAAGATATGGACTTTCAGAGCAGCTGTGTGCAATCTAAAGTGCTACAACCATGATGCAATCCTTCCCTTTCCTATCCTGATTCTTGTCACATAAAGAAAAATTTTTTTTGGTAACATCATTTATGTTCATAGGTTATACATTTTTCGATTCGCTAAACTCCAGTGTGAGTACACTTATGTCACTGGTCGACATGATGTTTGCCATTATGTTTATTTGTTGTGAAAATACTAAAGACATTTTTCAGTGCATGTGCACTTTGGACATGAATTTTTTTTTTTTGCCATTATGTTTATTTGTTGTGAAAATGCTAAAGACATTTTTCAGTGCATGTACACTTGTCAACATAATATTTTTTTTGCCAGTCTGTTTATTTGTTCTGAATATGCTAAAGAATTTTTTCAGTGCCTGTGCACTTTGTTATCTGTCAAATAATTTGTATATACTTTTCTGATTTGCTACTATGTTTTGTACTCACATTTTGTCTTTGTCTGATATATTTTGTACTTAGTGCGTGTGCACAACATTTACTTTATGTACTACATCTAATTATTCTTGCCAGTCTGTTTATTTGTTCTGCATATGCTAAAGAATTTTTTCAGTGCCTGTGCACTTTATCTGTCAAAAAGTTTGTATATACTTTTCTGATTTGCTACTATGTTTTGTACTCACATTTTGTCTTTGTCTGATATATTTTGTACTTAGTGCGTGTGCACAACATTTACTTTATGTACTACATCTAATTATTCTTGCCAGTCTGTTTATTTGTTCTGCATATGCTAAAGAATTTTTTTCAGTGCCTGTGCACTTTATCTGTCAAAAAGTTTGTATATACTTTTTTCTGATTTGCTACTATGTTTAGTATTCACATTTTGTCCTTGTCTGATATATTTTGTACTTAGTGCGTGTGCACAACATTTAAATATTCTGTAAGTTGTAGGATTTTGTTAATTAAAGAAAAATTTTGCCGCGCTTGGCAAGTCCAAATGACTCACCATCGCTGCCAAATTTTTGCCCCCCGAGTGGAGGGTTATGAAACACGTATGTAACGCAGCAGCGATGGCGAGGCATTGTAGCATCTGTGACCAGAGAGTATGCGCTTGACCGCGCGAGTGTTGCGAGCGGTTCTCAGTCAGTAGTAGTCTTTGCGAGTTAGTTGTCGCTATGCAGAGTAGCAGTCAGTCAGTCGTTGCGAGTCTGTAGCTCTGTCTAGTTGAGAGCAGTACTCAGTCTGTAGTCGTCATGCAGAGCGGTCGGTCAGTAGTAGCAGCCCAGTGCGGTTGTGTGATGTAGGCGGTCGGCAACAATGGTCAAGATGAGGAATAAGGTATACTGTTAATTAATATAATCATTAGATAATGTAAAAAAATTTATTTATTGTAATTATTCTCCAACAAGTTCCCCAATAATAACTTTTATTTCAAAAGCATTTTTTCAAATTTAATTTTTTATTGAACTAAAGATCTCGTTGCACTTCCCATTTCATTCCACTTCTTTTGAAGAAAAATTTCACTAGAATTACAAAAAAAAAAAAGAGAATATTATTATTTGCAATGCAGTTCCTCCAAGCGGTGCGCAACAACAAGAGCAGATATGTGACATCCATTTATTCTGAGGTAAGACTTTAATTCTGATTGTTTTTACACAGGGCCAAAGACCGATATTTCGGTTTAATTAAATTTTCTTATCACTGAATGGACTTTAATTTTTCATCAGGAATTTATATTTGAGTCAGATTGCGAATTTCACGTTTTTGGTTGCCATTGTCAGCACATTTTTGTGGGCGAGGTTACACTTGGCTCCCATTTCTATTAAGTATTGCTATATTTTCTTTCTTTTAAAAAAAAATTGCGGTGGGGAGGTTACAAGCACTGGAGGAATTTCAATCAAACTTGGTACACAGATCCTTCAGTGTCAGGCAACAATCGCTGTGCGGGTAAGAACCATCATAGATCAGGAAATATGACGTCGTAAACAATGATATGCATGAAAAACTGCCGCATCACGCTTTACGATTAAATTTATTTCCACTTTGCTACTACCTCTGCTGGAAACGTATTTCGCATACAATATCCACATCAACATTAAAACATGAAACATTAAACATGAATGTACCTACTAAAATACGTCATTGTACGACGCATAGTTAAGAGATATGACGTCATAAACCCTGGTATAATCGAAAAATTGCCGCATCATGCTTGAAATTTTAATACATTTATTCTTTACTACTAAGACACTCGTAACATCGAGTCAAATTAAGGAAATCCCTGTCACCTGTCCGCACTTTTGACAGCTTTCAACCGCGAAGCGCAAATTGCTGTAGGCGAAAACATAGCCGACTATAGGGCTATGAAGAGGCGTTGCCATAGAGACGTTTATAAAATTGCGTTGTAGACACGCGAAGCAGCTGCGAACAGCAAATACGCTGAAGAGCCAATGAAACTGGTACACCTGCCTAAAATCGCGTAGGGCCCCTGCGAGCACGCTGAAGTGCGGCAACACGACGTGGCATGGCCTCGACTAATGTCTGAAGTAGTGCTGCTGGCAATTGACACACTGAATCCTGCAGGGTTGTCCATAAATCCGTAAGAGTAAAAGGGAGTGAAGATGTCTTCTGAACAGCACGTTGCAAGGCATCCCAGCTATGCTCAATAATGTTCATGTCTGGGGAGTCTGGTAGCCACCGAAAGTGTTTAAACTCAGAAGAGTCTTCTTGGAGCCACCCTGTAGCAATTTTGGAGATGTGGGATGCCGCATTGTCCTGCTATAATTTACCCAAGTCCGTCGGAATTCACAACGGACAGGAAAGGATGCAGGTGACCAGACAGGATGCTTACGTACGTGTCATCTGTCAGTGTCGTAACCATACGTATCAGGGATCCCATATCACTCCAACTGCACATGCCCTTCACCGTTACAGACCCTCCATCAGCTTGAACAGTCCCTTACTAACATGCAGAGTCCATGGATTCGTGAGGTTGTCTCCATACCCATACACGTCCATCCGCTCGATACAATTTGAAACGAGACTCGACCGACCAGGCAACATCTTTCCAGTCATCAACAGTCCAATGGCAGTCTTGACGGGCCCAGGCGAGGCGTAAAGATTTGTGTCATGATTTCATCAAGGGTACACGAGTGGATCTTCGGCTCCGAAAGCCCATATCAATGGGCCGCACGCTGACACTTGTTGATGACCGAGCACTGATATTTGCAGCAATTTGCGGAAAGGTTTGTAACGTAGCAACTCTGTTACGCAGTACTGTATAAATATACCCACTCTAATTTGCAATTTTCTTTAAAGGCTTTAGCAGTAATTTTAATAATAATGTAAGGGTCTCACTCAAATTTAAACCAAAGTAATTCACGCCACCCAGAAGGCGACGTGAATTAATATATTTTCATTACTAATCAAAGTAAATGTAAACATGAGTACGCAGAAGGCAATGAACAGGCATACAGCGAACGTGCGCTGTAGAAGGCTCTGAGTCATCTTGAGCGGATGGGCGCACTGGTTGTTGTGGCCGGATGTAGATGGGAGTGCCAGTTGCGTGGGAAAATGATAGGTTTCTCGTACCCTCTGGAACAGTTTCAGCATTGTGATACTGTTTGGTATCAGAAAGCGCGCTGGGTTGTAAATGATGAGGGGAACCCCCCCCCCCTTTCCTCCCCCCTTCCCCCCCCCCCCCCCCCCCCCCTGTAGAACCATTCAGGTTCAGAAAAATTATTTTAAATGTAATCTAAAGCTAGTAATTGATGGTTCAAATGGCTCTGAGCACTATGGGACTTAACATCGGAGGTCATCAGTCCCCTAGAACTTAGAACTACTTAAGACTACCTAACGTAAGGACATCATACACATCCATGCCCAAGGCAGTATTCGAACCTGCGACCGTAGCGGTCACGCGGTTCCAGACTGAATCGACTAGAACCGCTCGGCCACACCGGACGGCTCGTAATTGAGAACAGGGCTTAAGAAAACGATCTCCTCTCTTACATGCTATTTTCTTTCATTAGTTTATAAAATTAGTAACGACGTGATTAACCGTCGGCGCGGACGTATGAGTAAAGTGGAGGGGACTGTACGTTTTGGCGTTGGCGCTTTCACCCTATAGAGTCTCTCTGGATCCTTCTTGATGGACAGACCCTAACTGAGCGCTCCGATGCAATGGTAACTTCGTTCGGTCAGTAAGTCGTTTTAGAGTACAAGTGGTTTTCCAGACACTGCTCCGAGTGTCTGGAACAGCAGCTGAGTAGCGACAAGTTATTCCGCAAATTTAATACTACAGTGAAAGCGTACGTGAGGCAGTGAATTTGATACGAAGTCTCACTGGAACTCTGATCAACTTTAGAACATCGGTACAACCGCGTATCGCGATCGAGATGCAGTCTCATCGTCATGGATAAGTGATTTCTTGCCTGGATCGGCGCTGGTGTGAATTTCAGATAAGTCTTCAAGGTTTTACTATACGCAGGATGGCCGTAGAGTCAAGTGCAGTTAAACGAATCTAAATTAATTGTGTAATGTGGTAATGTTCAGGCGAGCGAGTGTTTGTTGCAGTTGCATCATTACAAGTCCCGCGTGGCAGTGCAAAATTAATTGTTTGAGTGGAACAGGTATCTAAATTCTACCTACGTAAAGAGAAGACACATTGTTCTAGAAGGGGCTAACGTATACTGCATTGTTCTGAAGGATAGAGGCTGATTTATTGTGAAGATAAAGTATGAACATAATTGAGAGTTGTGTCATTATGTGACGCGTTAGGGAAGACGTTAGCCCGATATCACATGGTTCACATGGCTCTGAGCACTATGGGACTTAACATCCGTGGTCATCAGTCCCCTAGAACTTAGAACTACTTAAACCTAACCAACCTAAGGACATCACACACATCCATGCCCGAGGCAGGATTCGAACCTGCGACCGTAGCGGTCACGCGGTTCCAGACTGTAGCGCCTAGAACCGCACGGCCACATCGGCCGGCTGATACTCTATCATTTGTGTGCTCTCGGATTGGCTACAGGTGCAAAACATTGCTGTAATAGCAACCCCTTGTAGTTGTAACATGTGCTGTATTGGAGGACACTGCGCCTCTGAATTATATTTTATTCACTATAATTTTTATCCGTTTTCTTATTTGCTGCAACAGCCTTTCTCATATAATATTACGTACTTGGTTGATTTGTTGCTTCCCAAGATTGCTTACGGACAGTAGCACTGAGAGCGGGAGAGCAGGACTACCTTTGAGTGCCAAACATTTTCGAGAAATACACTCCTGGAAATGGAAAAAAGAACACATTGACACCGGTGTGTCAGACCCACCATACTTGCTCCGGACACTGCGAGAGGGCTGTACAAGCAATGATCACACGCACGGCACAGCGGACACACCAGGAACCGCGGTGTTGGCCGTCGAATGGCGCTAGCTGCGCAGCATTTGTGCACCGCCGCCGTCAGTGTCAGCCAGTTTGCCGTGGCATACGGAGCTCCATCGCAGTCTTTAACACTGGTAGCATGCCGCGACAGCGTGGACGTGAACCGTATGTGCAGTTGACGGACTTTGAGCGAGGGCGTATAGTGGGCATGCGGGAGGCCGGGTGGACGTACCGCCGAATTGCTCAACACGTGGGGCGTGAGGTCTCCACAGTACATCGATGTTGTCGCCAGTGGTCGGCGGAAGGTGCACGTGCCCGTCGACCTGGGACCGGACCGCAGCGACGCACGGATGCACGCCAAGACCGTAGGATCCTACGCAGTGCCGTAGGGGACCGCACCGCCACTTCCCAGCAAATTAGGGACACTGTTGCTCCTGGGGTATCGGCGAGGACCATTCGCAACCGTCTCCATGAAGCTGGGCTACGGTCCCGCACACCGTTAGGCCGTCTTCCGCTCACGCCCCAACATCGTGCAGCCCGCCTCCAGTGGTGTCGCGACAGGCGTGAATGGAGAGACGAATGGAGACGTGTCGTCTTCAGCGATGAGAGTCGCTTCTGCCTTGGTGCCAATGATGGTCGTATGCGTGTTTGGCGCCGTGCAGGTGAGCGCCACAATCAGGACTGCATACGACCGAGGCACACAGGGCCAACACCCGGCATCATGGTGTGGGGAGCGATCTCCTACACTGGCCGTACACCACTGGTGATCGTCGAGGGGACACTGAATAGTGCACGGTACATCCAAACCGTCATCGAACCCATCGTTCTACCATTCCTAGACCGGCAAGGGAACTTGCTGTTCCAACAGGACAATGCACGTCCGCATGTATCCCGTGCCACCCAACGTGCTCTAGAAGGTGTAAGTCAACTACCCTGGCCAGCAAGATCTCCGGATCTGTCCCCCATTGAGCATGTTTGGGACTGGATAAAGCGTCGCCTCACGCGGTCTGCACGTCCAGCACGAACGCTGGTCCAACTGAGGCGCCAGGTGGAAATGGCATGGCAAGCCGTTCCACAGGACTACATCCAGCATCTCTACGATTGTCTCCATGGGAGAATAGCAGCCTGCATTGCTGCGAAAGGTGGATATACACTGTACTAGTGCCGACATTGTGCATGCTCTGTTGCCTGTGTCTATGTGCCTGTGGTTCTGTCAGTGTGATCATGTGTTGTATCTGACCCCAGGAATGTGTCAATAAAGTTTCCCCTTCCTGGGACAATGAATTCACGGTGTTCTTATTTCAATTTCCAGGAGTGTTTAAAGGTCGTGGACTGTGGTGCTTACGACATGTAACAACTGTTAGGTGGACATTGGTCCGCTACGCGCCCTATTTAATACAACCTATGTGGCACCAAGGCTCTGAAGTGACTAATCACTGGCATCCATACCTTAATAACAGTATTCAACTCATCTTATATCACATTCCAGCATTCGGTGTAGCCATATTGGTAGTCAGGTGGAATAAATCTCAGATTAATAAATTGGTAAACCGACCCTTCTAACTTCCAGGTTGCACGTCTGACATGTTGGATGATTCTCTTCAGTTGTCGTTGGTCCCGTTCTTGTAGGATCTTTTTCCGGCCTCAGCGATGTCGGAGATTTGATGCTTTTCCTGGATTCCTGATATTCGCGGTACACTCGTGAAATAGTCGTACGAGAAAATCTTCACTTCATCGCTATCTCGGAGATGCTGTGTCCCATCGCTCGTGCGCCGGCTGTAACACAACGTTAAAACTCATTTAAATCTTGATATCCTGCTATTGTAACAGCAGTAACCTATCTCACAACTGCGCCAGAGATTTGTTGTCTTATGTAGACGTTGCAAGACCGCAGCACCGTAGTCTGCCAGTTTACATCTCTCTGTATCTGAATACGCTTGCCTTTACCAGTTTCTTTGGCGCTTCAGTGTAGAAACCATCCGGGATCATTTTTCTTAATTTGGATACTGGACTTATGCGTTTATACATTAAACGTATTTCCTTGTACGACTCTTTCATAATTCCAAAGGTTTTTTCACGAATACACAGAAATTAAATTTTCTCGAAACTTCACCACAAACACAGTTCATTTGGCATTTTTGTTTGTAATAAAAACTGGGAAAAGGAATACCAGGGCATTGCCTGGTTTGTCAGCTAATATGATATAATATCTCTTTATTGAGAAGTATGAACATAAACCACAATCTACGTTTGATGAGCCATTGAAAGGACGAACACAGAAAAAACGCGAAAAGTCGTATTGCCACGAAATAATCATGAAAAGATAATGCCCTGCGACAGAATTTAAACACTGTGCTGACCCTATAGGAGTACACTACAATACCGTCAACTGTTCTTAAATTTCCTACATGGATAAACACACACACGATTAATCTTTAACTTAACTGGAGATCTCAGTCAATTTAAATAAATTTCTAGCCTGCGATAACATAAAATTTACAAGTCCATAAATTATTCCACACACTTAAATACCGAGCGAGGTGGCGCAGTGGTTAGACACTGGACTCGCATTCGGAAGGACGACGGTTCAATCCCGCGTCCGGACATCCTGATTTAGGCTTTCCGTGATTTCCCTAAATCACTCTAGGCAAATGCCGGGATGGTTCCTCTGAAAGGGCACGGCCGACTTCCTTCCCCATCCTTCCCTATTCCGATGAGACCGATGACCACGCTGTCTCGTCTCCTTCCCCAAACCAACCAACCAACCAACCAACACTTAAATAAACAGTCTTTCGATTTGTGGTGGATTCCTTGTAAATTTTTCGTAGGTTGATGTACAAATAAGTCTGAATTCGAAAATACAGTCAATCGGAAATCTAGCAAGTCCTGTGGCTGCACGGCCGTCTACAATCGTAAGTCCATACAAGTTCATGTTCACGCTGGATGACTCTCCCCAACCAACACTCGATATCGATAGCCTCGATGTCGTTTCACGTCCAGAGCCGTGGACCCAGCTGTTCCGCTGGGACGTTTGTAGAGGCTAGACTGAGGCTACACTCTCCCTCAACCGGAACATGACCATTGAACAGTAACCAGGCAATACGTAGCTGCCTGTTTAAAGTGCAACACCAAAGACGACAGCAAATAACGAGACATTGCTTACTGTCGAATAGCGGTGGCTGGCGAATAGTGGCGTGTCAGATTCTAGATAACTCACGACCAGATGTTTACAATGAGTGAGAGATTTGGAGGACGTTCCGGCCCAGGTGGTAGTCGACCACCCTCCGTATCGAGGTAGGTCCAGATACGATGGGCAATATGTGGTCTTGCGTTATCTTGTTGAATCATAACAGCCGGCCGGGGTGGCCGAGCAGTTCTAGGCGCCTCAGTCTGGAACCGCGCGACCGCTACGGTCGCAGGTTCGAATTCTGCCTCGGGCATGGATGTGTGTGATGTCCTTAGGTTAGTTAGGTTTAAGTAGTTCTAAGTTCTAGGGGACTGATGACCTCAGCTGTTAAGTCCCATAGTGCTCAGAGCCATTTGAACCATTTTTTTTTTGTTAAGTCCCATAGTGCTCAGAGCCATTTTTTTAAATCATAACATCACAGCGGCCTCGAAGTTACGGCACAGTCACCCTCTGTATCGATGCAGGTCAGGGCGTCATGGGCAACATGCGGTCTTGCGTTATCTTGTTGAATGATAATGTCATGGCGACATCGGAGACAGAGCACAGTTACAGGCCCTGACACGTCATGACCGCAAGCCTGCCGTCCAAATTTCCGGTTATGCGAACCAGAGGGGTTCGTGTCATGTAACCCACTTCATTACGTCAGTTGCTGGACCCGTATGACGATGAAACATTCAATCTGGGAACGTTCCTTCTCCTCGGAGCCTCCATGCGCGGATCCGACTACAAAGAGTGAAAATATCTCTGGAGTTAGCGTTCGGATGCGTAGAACAGCTTTTGTGTTGTCAACATATATAACCACACTATAGGTTTGTCCGTAAAGCGCCTTGTACATTTAGAATGTTGTTACATCAGTAGTACAAATAGATTCTTTTCGTAAGTGCCGTGGATTTGGTATAGACACTTCGTAAACACTATAACAATTTGGATTTGATACCTGGAATAAACCTGAGTCTTAGCTTTGAAGAGAAAAATGAAGATCTGTTTTTCCTTCTTTGCTACAAGTGCCAAGCTCAGATGCATTCATATTTTGATTTCTGGGCCAGTCACCACTTTATTGTGTGTTTTATACGTAACTTTATCGTATTTCCAAGTCTGTTGTAGGAAATTTTTGCTGATAGCATTGCAAGAACGGTTAATAGCAGGCCAGTGCTTTTGAAAGTATCCCAAAAAGTACTATCGAATTTGCCGCATATTGGGGATTATACCATCTGCTTCTTCACCTTTCTTTCTCCAGTTTTTGTATATTTATTTTCCTATTTCTTGTAGGAAGAGGAAACAGTCTGACGTATTTATTTAGTGCATTCTATGTACATACTCCCCCTACATTACAGACTACGTAATAAGTGAAAAAAATTCCGATCGCTGGTTATACGCATGGTACTACAGAGCCAAATGTATCCCATATATTAAAAATATGCTGACGAAAAAAAAAATCACAACAGAAGAGGGACTTGTGTGACATAAACGAAAGTTGAATGTATGTGTCAGCATCTGAAAGATGATGTACACACATAAAAAAATGTAATTTTGTCATATGATGACATGGTTGGAGACCGTGGCTGTTATTTGAAAACAAATGTTGTTGGTCTTGAGACAGCAATTAGTCACTAATTTATTTCAAGTTCCTTTATTCAAAAGGTACCATTACCGGTTTTGAATCATTACAATTCAATGTCTGACGGCTTTCATTCTTCCATTGGAACATGTGGTCCGTTTTTTATTGATTAGCTGTCCTAAAATATAAATAATACATAATTATAAGCACGCCACACAGATGGTTGCGTTACAGATTTGCATTGGGATGTGACTCAGGTGAAATGTCGGTCTGCAGTATGAGCCGTGCGCTGCTCGTGTTCAGTCCGTTTATTGTTTGTCATCTTCTCTTACCGTACTGCCGCCCCGTTTTCTTATTCCATTTACTGCCGTCACTAACTTCCTGCCTTACCTGCCCGTGAGTGGCAGCAGCAGCGCTTATCGATTAGTGCTCTGTCGTACTATCTCTGGGGCGACCGATAGTACACTCCTGGAAATTGAAATAAGAACACCGTGAATTCATTGTCCCAGGAAGGGGAAACTTTATTGACACATTCCTGGGGTCAGATACATCACATGATCACACTGACAGAACCACAGGCACATAGACACAGGCAACAGAGCATGCACAATGTCGGCACTAGTACAGTGTATATCCACCTTTCGCAGCAATGCAGGCTGCTATTCTCCCATGGAGACGATCGTAGAGATGCTGGATGTAGTCCTGTGGAACGGCTTGCCATGCCATTTCCACCTGGCGCCTCAGTTGGACCAGCGTTCGTGCTGGACGTGCAGACCGCGTGAGACGACGCTTTATCCAGTCCCAAACATGCTCAATGAGGGACAGATCCGGAGATCTTGCTGGCCAGGGTAGTTGACTTACACCTTCTAGAGCACGTTGGGTGGCACGGGATACATGCGGACGTGCATTGTCCTGTTGGAACAGCAAGTTCCCTTGCCGGTCTAGGAATGGTAGAACGGTGGGTTCGATGACGGTTTGGATGTACCGTGCACTATTCAGTGTCCCCTCGACGATCACCAGTGGTGTACGCCCAGTGTAGGAGATCGCTCCCCACACCATGATGCCGGGTGTTGGCCCTGTGTGCCTCGGTCGTATGCAGTCCTGATTGTGGCGCTCACCTGCACGGCGCCAAACACGCATACGACCATCATTGGCACCAAGGCAGAAGCGACTCTCATCGCTGAAGACGACACGTCTCCATTCGTCCCTCCATTCACGCCTGTCGCGACACCACTGGAGGCGGGCTGCACGATGTTGGGGCGTGAGCGGAAGACGGCCTAACGGTGTGCGGGACGTAGCCCAGCTTCGTGGAGACGGTTGCGAATGGTCCTCGCCGATACCCCAGGAGCAACAGTGTCCCTAATTTGCTGGGAAGTGGCGGTGCGGTCCCCTACGGCACTGCGTAGGATCCTACGGTCTTGGCGTGCATCCGTGCGTCGCTGCGGTCCGGTCCCAGGTCGACGGGCACGTGCACCTTCCGCCGACCACTGGCGACAACATCGATGTACTGTGGAGACCTCACGCCCCACGTGTTGAGCAATTCGGCGGTACGTCCACCCGGCCTCCCGCATGCCCACTATACGCCCTCGCTCAAAGTCCGTCAACTGCACATACGGTTCACGTCCACGCTGTCGCGGCATGCTACCAGTGTTAAAGACTGCGATGGAGCTCCGTATGCCACGGCAAACTGGCTGACACTGACGGCGGCGGTGCACAAATGCTGCGCAGCTAGCGCCATTCGACGGCCAACACCGCGGTTCCTGGTGTGTCCGCTGTGCCGTGCGTGTGATCATTGCTTGTACAGCCCTCTCGCAGTGTCCGGAGCAAGTATGGTGGGTCTGACACACCGGTGTCAATGTGTTCTTTTTTCCATTTCCAGGAGTGTATTTCCTGGTCGTCGCGTCTCTGCAAGTCAATTGGGCACGGAGCAGCAGTCAGGGACGGAGCGCCAGTGAGGTTTGGACAGTCAGTACTCGGCCGACCGCTGGGGACACACACATGCACTGTCCGGCGGAAGAAGATTTGAGCGGCGACGACTTTTGGTTGGTCGTTCGGTAGGTCGTCTCATCGAACGACGTGCATCTGGTCGCCGATCGCTTATGGAAACTCTGCGTTTGTGTGTGTGACTTCTCATTTCTCCTTGTTGTTCCACGGTGATTGGTTTTAGGAATGTCGCAGTTCTTGGTGCAAGTGTATACATGGAACTGTGTGTAGCTTCGGTGATTTCCGCTGAGCAGATGAATGCTGCCTGCGTACTGGAGTAGGCAGTCGGTCGGTTGCGACAGAGCAGCGAGTGTGTTACCTCGCCGTGTTGATGCTGTCCGGCAAGGCGTGTACTTCGACAGCTTTTGTGTTTTTCATTTTTTTGTCTTTGAGTGGTTATTGTGCCCTGACTGTGTTTAGGCGCCAATTGCTGGGATCTTCGTCTTCGCTGATATTTTCGGGTGTCGTGCCATTGGTCGGGTGGAAGGGAATTGATTAAGATGTTGGTTGGTTCGTCAGCCGTCCCTAGGTAGTGCTGCCACCCGATTGTTTAGTGTTACGATTGGCTGCCTGTCTCACCTAAACTATTGTTAGAGTTTCCTCCCCAGGCCGACCCTTGGAACACTTCTGAGCACCACTGTTTGTTATTTGTGATTGTCATTTTAGTTGGTACTGTGTCAGGCCTCCAGCCGTGTATTAATATTGTCCGTTTTCGGTTTAGTATATGGCCTGAAGCCGAATTTCATAACAACTTTAAGGTTAGGCCTTCAGCCGTGTTTTATTTAAAATTCTTGTTGCTCTGTATTTAGGCCTTCAGCCGTGTTTGTTTCAGAATTTGTGGCTTTGATATGTAGACCCTTGTCTGTAAGGTTTCTCTTTAATTATCTTGATTTCTTGACATGGCCTTCAGCTATGTTCTGTAAATGTTTATCTTAAGGTTCTCTTTCATTATCCTTGAGTAATTGCTTGGGACTTCAGCCGACAAGATAGTTCAAGTTTTCTTAAGACGTTTTTCTGTTGTACTGTGTAAAGGCTTATCTTTAAAGTCTCTCCTTTATTATGTAAAGAAAATTTTTAAAAATTGGGCTTTGAGCAGAAGAATTAACATGCATTTTCCTGAATATGGCCTTTAGCCGGAATTTGTAAATGCTTGGCTCTTAAATAATTTCCTTAGCTGATCTGAACCATTATTTCGGCCCTTAGCCGAGAAGATAGTGTAATTTTACTTAAGTAAGGCCTTCAGCCGTTACTCTAAATCCTGGTGTTTTAAAATCAATCGTTTGAACTTAATCTGAAGGATTTACTTGGGCCCTCAGCCGTGAATTGATCTCTGTTGTTTTAAGGAGAAAGTTCTCCATTGGTTTGAGGAATAAAGTTATATGTGTTCTTGTATAACTAACAGTAATTGACCTTGGCCCCTTTCCACAAACTGATCCGCTCTGTCCTGCGAAACCAGATTTCAGGGTATTTTTTGGGCGAAAACTATGAAAACAAATACTCCAGACGACATTACACCTAAGTCACATCCCAATGCGAATCTGTAACGCAACCGTCTGTGTGACGTCCTTATAATTAAGTATTATTTATATTTGAGAACAACTAATCAATAAAAGACGCAACACATGTTCTAATGAAAGCATGAAGGCCGTCTGACGATGAACTGTAATGATTCGAAAGCGGAAACGGTACCTTTTGAATAAAGGAACTTAAAATAAATTTGTGGCAGGTTGCTGTCTCAACACCATCAACATTTGACATGAAAAAAGTTTAGCGTCACCCCGATTCCCAGAACTACTGAAGACAGACGTTGACTGTGGATATTGTATCACAGACACAGTTCCTTTGACTGTTCAAAGATGCTAAATCCACCCAAAGATGTAAACAACCGTGCATGAGCAGCGCCTATTAGACGGATGGTGTCCGACAGCCGATCAGTTCTAGTCATTCCACCAGGAAGGATGTACAAGGCTCGTGTTGTCTATAGTTCGACCATGTCTAGACGGTCACAACCGCGGTTCGATAGCGTACGCATTGTTGCTTTGTGCCAGGAAGGACTCTCACCAAGGGAAGTATCCAGGCGCCTAAGAGTGAACCAAAGCGATGTTTCTCGGAGATGGTGTAGATACAGAGAGACAGGAACTGTCGATGACATACCTCGCATATGCTGCCCAAGGGCTACTACTGTAGTGGATGAACGCTACATACGGATTATGGTTCGGAGGAACCTGGCAGCAACGCCACCATGTTGAATAATGCTTTTTGTGCAGCCACGGGACGTCGTGCTACGACTCAAACTGTGCGCAATAGGCTGCATGATGCGCAACTTCACTCCCGACGTCCATGGCGAGGTCCATCTGTGTAACCACGACACCATGCAGCGCGTTAGCAGTAGCCCCAACGACATGGCGAATGAACCGCTGAGGGTTGGCATCACGTTCTCTTCACCGATGAGTGTCGCATACGCCTTCAACCAGACAGTCGTCGGAGACGCGTTTGGAGGCAACCTGGTCAGGCTAAATGCCTTAGACACAGTGTCCAAAGAGTAAAGCAAGGTGGAGGTTTCCGGCTGTTTTGGGATGGCATTATGTGGGCCGACATACGCCGCTGATGGTCATGGAAGGCGGCGTAACGGCTGTACAGTATGCGAATCCCATACCCGGGCCGATAGTGCAACCATATCGGCAGCATATTGGCGAGGCATTCGTATTCGTGGACGACAATTCGCGCCCCCGTCGTGCACATCTTGAGAATGACTTCCTTCAGGATAACGACATCGCTCGACTAGAGTGGGCAGCACGTTCTCCAGACTTAAACCCTATCTAATATGCAGGGATAAATTGAAAAGGGCTGATTATGGACGACGCGACTCACCGACCACTGTGAAGAATCTACACCGAATCGTCGTTGAGGAGTGAGACAATCTGGACCAACAGTACCTTGATGAACTTGTGGATAGTATTCCATGACGAATACAGGCATACATCAGTGCAAGACGACGTGCTACTGGGTATGAGAGGTACCAATGTGTACAGCAATCTGAACGACCACCTATGAAGGTCTCGCTGTATGGTGGTACAACATGCAATGTGTGGTTTTCATGAGCAATAAAAAGGGCGGAAATGTGATTTATGTTGATCTCTATTCCAATTTTCTGTACAGGTTCCGAAACTCTCGGAATCGAGGTGATACAAAACTTTTTTTGATGCGTGTGTGCTCAAATTTCGCGCCAGTCGCATAACAGTGGCGCTATAGCGCTACTATGACAATGCGAATCAGGTTTGTTTTAAATACACGCTGTAACGGTTTCGACCGTTAATTGCCTCTGATACTGGACGTGATAAGTAGATGTTAGTCAAGAATGCCTTTATGACAACAAAGATACCATTATCAACACCTCACTGAGTTTGAAAGAGGTTGTGTAATACACTACTGGCCATCAAATTTGCTACACCACGAAGATGACGTGCTACAGACGCGAAATTTAACCGACAGGAAGAAGATGCTGTGATATGCAAATGATTAGCTTTTCAGAGCATTCACACAAGGTTGGCGACGTTGGCGACACCTACAACGTGCTAACATCAGGTAAGTTAAAAACCGATTTCTCATATACAAACAGCAGTTGACCGACATTGCCTGGTGAAACGTTGTTGTGATGCCTCGTGTAAGGAGGAGAAATGCGTACCATCACGTTTCCGACTTTGATAAAGGTCGGATTGTAGCCCATCGCGATTGCGTTTTATCGTATCGCGAAATTGCTGCTCGCGTTGATCGAGATCCAATGACTGTTAGCAGAATATGGAATCAGTGGGTTCAGGAGGGTAATACGAAACGCCGTGCTGGATCCCAAAGGCCTTGTATCACTAGCAGTCGAGATGACAGGCATCTTATCCGCATGGCTGTAACGGATCGTGCAGCCACCTCTCGATCCCTGAGTCAACAAATGGGAACGTTTGCAAGACAACAACCATCTGCACGAACAGTTCGACGAAGTTTGCAGCAGCATGGACTATCAGCTCAGAGACCATGGCTGCGGTTACCCTTGACGCTGCATCACAGACAGTGCGCCTGCGATGGTGTACTCAACGACGAACCTGGGTGCACGAATGGCAATACGTTATTTTTTCGGATGAATCCAGGTTCTGTTTACAGCATCATGATGGTCACATCCGTGTTTGGCGACATCGCGGTGAACGCACATTGGAAGCGTGTATTCGACATCGCCATACTGGCGTATCACCCGGCGTCATGGTATGGGGTGCCATTGGTTACATGTCTCGGTCACCTCTTGCTCGCATTCACGGCACTTTGAACAGTGGACGTTACATTTAAGATGTGTTATGACCCGTGACTCTACCATTCATTCGATCGCTGCCAAACCCTACATTTCAGCAGGATAATACACGACCGCATGTTCCAGGTCCTCTACGGGCCTTTCAGGATACAGAAAATGCTCGACTGCTGCCCTCGCCAGCAAATTCTCCAGATCTCTCACCAATTGAAAACGTCTCGTCAATGGTGGCCGAGCAACTGGCTCGTCACAATACGCCCGTCACTACTCTTGATGAACTGTGGTATCGTGTTGAAGCTGCATGGGCAGCTGTACCTGTACACGCCATCCAAGCTGTGTTTGACTCAATGCCCAGGCGTATCGAGGCCGTTATTACGGCCAGAGGTGGTTGTTCTGAGTACTGATTTCTCAGGATCTATGCACCAAATTGCGTGAAAATGGAATCACATGTCAGTTCTAGTATAATATATTTGTCCAATGAATACCCGTTTATCATCTGCATTTCTTCTTGGTGTAGCAATTTTAAAGGCCAGTAGTGTATGTACGAAAAGCTGGATGTTTCTTCTGCAGTAGTGCAGAAAGGCTCGGCAGGAATTTAGTCACTGCACATGATTTCTGGCACCGGTGGTCACGGGAATGTACGACCGCTAGAAGACCGGGCTCTGGACGTCACACGGCACTTCCGAGAGGGATGAACACCGTGTTTGGCGTATGGCTCTGTGCATCGTACTGCATCCGTAGCAGCAATCTGAACAGCAGTTGGCACCGCACTGACACAACAAAATATCTGTTACTTCGAGGACAGCTCTGAGCCAGACTCCTTGTAGCGTGCCTTCCACTGACCTTAAACCACCGCCGATTGCGACTTCAGTGTTGTCAAACGGGAGCTCTTTCTAGAGCAGGATGGAGGTCTGTTGTTTTCTAATGAAAGCTTGGTGTCAGTTATGGCTGTGTGTCGGTTAGGGGGCGGCCAGTTGAGGGCCTGCAACCAGAATGTTTGTGTGCTGGACCTACACCTGGAGTTATGGTCTGGGGTGCGATATCGTATGACAGCACGAGCACTCTCGTGATTTTCGCAGGCACCCTGACTTCAAAACTGTACGTCAGTCTGGTGATTCGACGTATTGTCCTGCCATTCAGAGAAAAGGTTCAAATGGCTCTAAGCACTATGCGACTTAACATCTGAGGTCATCAGTCGCCTAGACTTTTTTTTTTTTTTTTTTTTTTTTGTTGTCATCAGTACACTGACTGGTTTGATGCGGCCCGCCACAAATTCCTTTCCTGTGCTAACCTCTTCATCTCAGAGTAGCACTTGCAACCTACGTCCTCAATTATTTGCTTGACATATTCCAATCTCTGTCTTCCTCTACAGTTTTTGCCCTCTACAGCTCCCTCTAGTACCATGGAAGTCATTCCCTCATGTCTTAGCAGATGTCCTATCATCCTGTCCCTTCTCTTTATCAGTGTTTTCCACATATTCCTTTCCTCTCCGATTCTGCGTAGAACCTCCTCATTCCTTACCTTATCAGTCCACCTAATTTTCAACATTCGTCTATAGCACCACATCTCAAATGCTTCGAGTCTCTTCTGTTCCGGTTTTCCCACAGTCCATGTTTCACTACCATACAATGCTGTACTCCAGACGTACATCCTCAGAAATTTCTTCCTCAAGTTAAGGCCGGTATTTGATATTAGTAGAATTCTCTTGGCCAGAAATGCCTTTTTTGCCATAGCGAGTCGGCTTTTGATGTCCTCCTTGCTCCGTCCGTCATTGGTTATTTTACTGCCTAGGTAGCAGAATTCCTTAACTTCATTGACTTCGTGACCATCAATCCTGATGTTAAGTTTCTCGCTGTTCTCATTTCTACTACTTCTCATTACCTTCGTCTTTCTCCGATTTACTCTCAAACCATACTGTGTACTCATTAGACTGTTCATTCCATTCAGCAGATCATTTAATTCTTCTTCACTTTCACTCAGGATAGCAATGTCATCAGCAAATCGCATCATTGATATCCTTTCACCTTGTATTATAATTCCACTCCTGAACCTTTCTTATATTTCCATCATTGCTTCCTCGATGTACAGATTGAAGAGTAGGGGCGAAAGGCTACAGCCTTGTCTTACACCCTTCTTAATACGAGCACTTCGTTCTTGATCGTCCACTCTTATTATTCCCTCTTGGTTGTTGTACATTCCCTCTTGGTTGTTGTACATATTGTATATGACCCGTCTCTCCCTATAGCTTACCCCTACTTTTTTCAGAACCTCGAACAGCTTGCACCATTTTATATTGTCGAACGCTTTTTCCAGGTCGACAAATCCAATGAAAGTGTCTTGATTTTTCTTTAGCCTTGCTTCCATTATTAGCCGTATCGTCAGAATTGCCGCCCTCGTCCCTTTACTTTTCCTAAAGCCAAACTGATCGTCACCTAGCGCATTCTCAACTTTCTTTTCCATTCCTCTGTATATTATTCTTGTAAGCAGCTTCGATGCATGAGCTGTTAAGCTGATTGTGCGATTATTCTCGCACTTGTCAGCCCTTGCGGTCTTCGGAATTGTGTGGATGATGCTTTTCCGAAAGTCAGATGGTATATCGCCAGACTCATATATTCTACACACCAACGTGAATAGTCGTTTTGTTGCCACTTCCCCCAATGATTTTAGAAATTCTGATGGAATGTTATCTATCCCTTCTGCCTTATTTGACCGTAACTCCTCCAAAGCTCTTTTAAATTCCGATTCTAATACTGGATCCCCTATCTCTTCTAAATCGACTCCCGTTTCCTCTTCTATCACATCAGACAAATCTTCACCCTCATAGAGGCTTTCAATGTATTCTTTCCACCTATCTGCTCTCTCCTCTGCATTTAACAGTGGAATTCCCGTTGCACTCTTAATGTTACCACCGTTGCTTTTAATGTCACCAAAGCTTGTTTTGACTTTCCTGTATACTGAGTCTGTCCTTCCGATAATCGTATCTTTTTCGTTGTCTTCACATTTTTCCTGCAGCCATTTCGTCTTAGCTTCCCTGCACTTCTTATTTATTTCATTCCTCAGCGACTTGTATTTCTGTATTCCTGATTTTCCCGGAACATGTTTATACTTCCTCCTTTCATCAACCAACTGAAGTATTTCTTCTGTTACCCATGGGTTCTTCGCAGCTACCTTCTTTGTACCTATGTTTTCCTTCCCAACTTCTGTGATGGCCCTTTTTAGAAATGTCCATTCCTCTTCAACTGTACTGCCTACTGCGCTATTCCTTATTGCTGTATCTATAGCGTTAGAGAACTTCAAACGTATCTCGTCGTTCCTTAGTACTTCCGTATCCCACTTCTTTGCGTATTGATTCTTCCTGACTGAACTTCCTTGAACTTCAGCCTACTCTTCATCACTACTACATTGTGATCTGAGTCTATATCTGCTCCTGGGTACGCCTTACAATCCAGTATCTGATTTCGGAATCTCTGTCTGACCATGATGTAATCTAATTGAGATCTTCCCGTATCTCTCGGCCTTTTCCGAGTATACCTCCTCCTCTTGTGATTCTTGAACAGGGTATTCGCTATTACTAGCTGAAACTTGTTACAGAACTCATTTGGTCTTTCTCCTCTTTCATTCCTTGTCCCAAGCCCATATTCTCCAGTAACCTTTTCTTCTAGTCCTTCCCCTACACTGCATTCCAGTCGCCCATGACTATTAGATTTTCGTCCCCCTTTACATACTGCATTACCCTTTCAATATCCTCATACACTTTCTCTATCTGTTCAGCTTGCGACGTCGGCATGTATACCTGAACTATCGTTGTCGGTGTTGGTCTGCTGTCGATTCTGATTAGAACAACCCGGTCACTGAACTGTTCACAGTAACACACCCTCTGCCCTACCTTCCTATTCATAACGAATCCTACACCTGTTATACCATTTTCTGCTGCTGTTGATATTACCCGATACTCATCTGACCAGAAATCCTTGTCTTCCTTCCACTTCACTTCACTGACCCCTACTATATCTAGATTGAGCTTTTGCATTTCCCTTTTCAGATTTTCTAGTTTCCCTACCACGTTCAAGCTTCTGACATTCCACGCCCCGACTCGTAGAACGTTATCCTTTCGTAAATTATTCAATCTTTTTCTCATGGTAACCTCCCCCTTGGCAGTCCCCTCCCGGAGATCCGAATGGGGGACTATTCCGGAATCTTTTGCCAATGGAGAGATCATCATGACACTTCTTCTATTACAGGCCACATGTCCTGTGGATACACGTTACGTGTCTTTAATGCAGTGGTTTCCATTGCCTTCTGCATCCTCATGTCGTTGATCATAGCTGATTCTTCCGACTTTAGAGGAAATTTCCCACCCCTAGGACAAGAGAGTGCCCTGAACCTCTATCCGCTCCTCCGCCCTCTTTGACAAGGCCGTTGGCAGAATGAGGCTGACTTCTTATGCCGGAAGTCTTCGGCCGCCAATGCTGATTATTTATCAATATTTAGGCAGTGGCGGGGATCGAACCCGGGACCGAAGACGTTTTGATTATGAATCAAAGACGCTACCCCTAGACCACGGTGACCATGTTAGAACTACTTAAACCTAACTAACCTAAGGACATCACACACAGCCTGCGACCGTAGCAGAGCGCTGTTCCAGACTGAAGAGCCTAGAACTGTAGATTTTTTAAATTTTTAGTAGTTAAAGGTAAAATTTAAAACAGATTGCGATCAAGACTGTTTTAAATTTTAATTTTGGCTAGATCTGTGCTGCCATTCATGAACAGTATTTCAGGCGGTGTTTTCCAAATGGATAAAGCTCGCCCACATACTGCTGTTGTAAATCAACATACTCTACAAAGTTTTTACACGTTGGCTTGTCCTGATCGATAACCAGATCCGTCTGCAGTGGAGCACATGTCGTAAATTACCAGTAGAAAAATTCAGCATCAGCCACAAACAGCATTAACCGTCCTAGTGTGGACCGACCAAGTTCAACAGCAGTGCAACTCCATCCCACAAAGTGCCATCCGGCACCTGTACAACACTGTGCATGCACGTTTGCATGCCAGCGTCCAACCGTCTGGCAGTTACATCGGTTATTAATGTACCACAATTTCACATTTACAATGACTCATCTAGCGTTCACATTAACCTGCGATCTTGCAAAGTTAATCACATAAATATGTTACCTAAACAAATGTCTTCTCGGAATTTCATCACTCTGTATTAATTACGTCTTCACGTTGCGATTTTTCCCCGTCAGTGTATATGTGACACATTTCGCTCTGCTCTCGACGCCCACCTCTCCCGCCCCCAATCAGCACAGAGAAGAAAGCATGAACTCACAGTATAGTTGCCCCCACTACATTTATTTTAGCATCTCGGTGTCCCCCGTTGGGACGTGGACCATGTAACAGCATGAAGGGAAGTGGACAATGATACACACACAGGAGATTGATGGCAGCTTATGTACTAATATTTCTCGTCTGTTAATCAAATAGTAAAGACAATAAACTGAACGTAAATTCTAAAAAGGGAGCTGAATTTTTACTTTGATTACAATGTGTGTGTGTGAGAGAGAGAGAGAGAGAGAGACAGAGACAGAGAGAGAGAGAGAGAGAGAGAGAGAGAGAAAGAGAGAGAGAGATCTATGGAGGGAGGGAGGGAGAGAGAGAGAGAGAGAATGAGGAACCCTCTGGGCAACACTCGTGTACGAGGGTTGTCCAGAAAGCAATGCACCGCATTTTTTTTTTTCTCAGCCGAAAACAATGCTACGAATGCAAAACGTTAGGACTGTATTGTAGTGGCACCACCGTTTAGGATAGGGAAAGTTAGTTTTGTGCGATATTCGGAGCACAAGTTACAGCCAGATGCGGGCCGGATTTCAGAAATTTACGCATACCAGCAGTTGTGAAGGCAAATAGAGGCCACAGGGGCGTAGGAGAGGGTGCACAGCCCGCATCTCGTGGTCGTGCGGTAGCGTTCTCGCTTCCCACGCCCGGGTTCCCGGGTTCGATTCCCGGCGGGGTCAGGGATTTTCTCTGCCTCGTGATGGCTGGGTGTTGTGTGCTGTCCTTAGGTTAATTAGGTTTAAGTAGTTCTAAGTTCTAGGGGACTTATGATGACCACAGCAGTTGAATCCCATAGTGCTCAGAGCCATTTGAACCATTTAGAGGGTGCACACAGCAATTTCCATGGCGCAAGTCACAGGCAGAAGAGGGCCACTGGCCACCTTAAGTGTTACGCATACGTGACGCAAAGTGGCACGCTTGTCAATACAAAGAGGTGCACAGCTGAGTATAAATAGGTGCCGTTTTCTAATGAGGTCCATTCAAGTGAGGCATCTCTCCTGGACCGCGGGGCTACACGTAGCATCATATGTGGCACCAGCGTCCCAGTACACGGCGGGTCGTTGGTTCGATCCACTGAGGCCGACGCGGGGTCCGCAGCCAGCCAGTGGTGGGCCACTCTTCGGCTCGCTACTGCGGGCAGTCGTCTTGGCTGCCGACGAACGCTGGAGACTTCCCGAGGCGAGGGCCATAGATTTAGATTCGGACGCCGGATCCTGGGCGGTCGTTGCCGCCGCATTCTCAGCTATGCCGGCGAGGAAGAAGCAGCAGCGGGGCCGGCCTACGACTCCCGGCTGAGCAGCACGGAAGCAACAAGGACGGTGGTCGCTGAGTCGGCTGCTGGCGCAGCCATCCTGACGTCATCGGAACTCAGCGGGCCAGGCTGGCATGACACAGTGTTGCGATGCACAGGCCTCTGGGGTGTTTCCTCAGCATTGTGGGGCCCTGTGACACAGACCGAGGCGAATGGAAGACTGTAGTGGAAGCAAATAAATCATTTGGAAAGTTCTCGCTGAGTTTTAATACGGCACCTCCTAGCACCCAATCCATAACATTGCATGGGGCCTTAATTAAATACAATGCAAATAATTTTAATTTTAGTAGCTGACTGTCCGATTACGAAGTCTCGTAACCGGTTGGCCTTGACTAGTATTAGTACGCAGTCTGACCGCATAGAATAACAACAAAGAATGAAAGGAAATTTCCGTTACCACAATTAATTAATTAAGTCCCCAGCAACTATAAAAGCTACGAAACAAAAACTACGAACAACAAAGCACAAGTGTAACTGTTCTGTGTGTGGAAGTGAGATTCAACGTACACATCTGGCACGGTTCTTCCTCAATACGACAAGATGCTTTAAACATCATTTACACTGAAGTAATTTAAAAAAACAGAAATACAATAATTGAATATAGAAACCAGAATTACAGTCTAATACAAGAACACGAGCAAGATGCTTTATTGACAGAACCTGTGACCAAGAGGCATTATTATTTAAGACATTTGAAATAAAAAATTTTCTTTACCTTCATGTATATTGACGAAAAATACACTCTGATCATTACAATGTCCCCAATCCAACAACATCTGGTGTCTAGCCCATCAAAACAACTGCATACTACATGGCCTTAACTAGTACAGCTAATAACATCCTCTCAGCAAAGCACTAACCACCACAACTTCTGAAAAAGCACTGCCAGTGGAGGCGGCGGAATAAAACTCTTTGGCGCAATCTCTGGCGCTGTGACTCAGTGTAGCCACCTTTCAACATTTGGTGGCAGAGTAGCGGACGTCGTCTGTCCAGTACGACGTTCGAGCCCACCACCTGCATTATGGTCACAAGATGTGGTGAGTGCTGCAAAATTGTTGTTTTTGAGTTTTGGACGGTTTCTTTCTTGTTTTTTTAGAGTATGGCTCCTGGCAAGCCACATTGTAGATGTTTTGAGTGGGCATAGTATTTTTTAATAAATGAAAAGCACCAGTTTGCCTTTGTTCTACAATATTACTTTAATTGTTAACCGGTTTTTGGCTTGCAAGGCCATCTTCAGACATTTACTGAGTATTATCACCAAAGATGTTACAATGTTTCCAACCAACATTGGAAGAGAAGTGACACATCTAGACTGAAGTATTTTTTATTGTCAGAGTAAGTGTTAGTGTATTTGGGGTAGTAAATTTTTTTTCGTGGCATTTAATTATTTTTGTATTGGTTTATGATGATACTGAGTATGACGATACGGAGCTGTAGGAAGTCAGATTATTTTTGTACTTAATCGTTTTGCCTGGGAACTAACTGGGAACGAAAGCAACACAATGGCAGAGTCAAGGACGCAAGGTGTGTCGGAACCAGAAGCGGTGCGGATTTTGTTGGAGAAAGTAGCACAATTAACAGCAGACAATATGCAGTTGAGAAATGAATTAACATCTAGAAGTTGTGCCTAGGGTGCAGGAGATTGATCCAGCCGCCGCAAGTTTGATTATTCCGTTTTCTGGCAAGGCATCTGAGGATGTGCATTCATTTGTGGAGGACTTGGAGACTTCAGCGTTAATGAATGGTTGGTCTGATGAGCAGTTGTTACATATAGCCAAGATTAGATTAACGGGTGAAACGAAAACATATGTAAAGTGTTCTGAGGCCTTAAGGAAGGCAGGAGAGTTTAAGCAGTTAAAGGAAGGGCTTTTACAAACGTACAAAAAACAGAATACCGCTCGGTGGAGAGGTTAAGTGAGAAAGAGAAAGGGGGAGATGGCAGAGAAATTTGCGGACAGGGTAAGGGAAATTAATGAGTATAATTACGTGTTGGGTCAGAGAGATGAGGCAAATAGTGTTCTGTTGCAGAAGGTCGAGCAAGAGTCTGACAAGAGCAGACATAGAGTCTGGCTTCCAATACTTATTTGGTTGTTGAGCAACTGTTTATTTTTTGTTGATACTTTCTGTATGTGGAAATTTTCTTGGAAAGGGAGGAGGTGTCCGTCTTTAATGATTTTTTATGATATTCATATCGTGTTCAATATTGCTTGGTTACCGGGCTGAAACGATGTGTGGTTTTATTTCAGTGAATACAAAATCGAGTCAAATTTCAACGAACCTGGCCATAAGCGCACTGTCACCAGTAAGACGTTGCGCCCTTTCTGACCTGGACACATGCACTAATTCGGATTACAGGCTCTTAATGAAGCACGTATGTCCTCTTTGGACGCAAGCTGATCCACTACTGTCGTTACTGGTCCTTAATATCCTGAACACTGGCACTGAGGCGAAGTTGAAATCCAAGCAGGTCTCACACGTGCCCTATCGGGCACTGGTCTGAGTTCCTTGCTGGCCACTGGAATACCTCAGCATCAAGCAGACAGTTCATAGAGACGCGTACCGTGAGTGAACGAACGCTGACCTGTTGGAAAACGGCACCACGATACTGCTGCATGTGAGGTGACACATCAGGACGAAGGTCACTGTACCTCACGGGACACCTGTTCGATTCTACACAGAGTATGCGGAAGAACTTGCCAGTCCGCTAGCAGCAATGTACTGTAGGCCTTTACACGAGCGAAGCGTTCCTAATGAACGGCGAAAAGTGTTCCGTCGTAACGAAAGCGCCGGCACGCAGATGAAGAACGCAGTAGCAGGAAAGGCTGTGAGACGACGCCAGCCAATAGTTCGCTGACTAGGACCGCTCCACGACAGGAGCGGCACCTAGCCGAAGAGAATGTAAGCGCCGCTACTGGCAACCTCGGCCGGACTGTAGAAGACGCACACTAGTAGAGCCGGACTAGACGAGAGCACTACAAGAACTGTGACTTCTGATCGAGATCCATTACCTGCAGGACATTCATATATGGCGGAAGGCACTGTTTATTTGCATGTCGCCAATCGCTTGAGACACTACTTGTAAACCATAGTTAAGTATTGTCTACTTTATTGTTAAGTTAAGTATTGTCTACGTAACTGTAATAAAAAACATGTAAGTGATTTGCTCGAATTGTTGTATAGCTATCCGAGAAAGCAGCATCGTTCAGGCACCCTATAAGAGACGAGGAAGCAGGACCCCACAAAAAGCACTGGTCATTTTCGTTTTCAAGAAAGTCGTCGAACAGACGCACAAAACTACGGATATGTTTTGTACTCGCGTATTGTCTGGAGACCGAAAATCTACTGTACCAACCAAGATGGGTACCGAAAACAACGATCTTGTGAAAGCCAGCTCGCTGTGTTGGTCCACGAGACCCGGAATGAAGTAGTTACTGACGTCCACGTCGCTGCCATCCTTCTTGACTTGCGGAAGACATTCGGTTCACTTCCGCACTGCCACCTAGTGAACAAATTACGAGCGTACGCAATATCAGACCAACTGTGTGACTGAATTGAACAGTTTCAAGCAAACAGAACACGGCACGTCATTCTGAACGGAGAGAAGTCTTCACACGTAAAAGTATCTTCAGGCCTGCCCCTGGAAAGTGTTTCAGGACCATTTATTTTCACAATATATATGTAATTAGTTTGGATTCCGTAGAAATGTTGGAACACGCGAGGCAATTCTGACTCTATGACTTATCTTAGAAGGTAAATTAAGGAAAGGCAAACCTACCTTTCTAGCATTTGTAGACTTAGATAAAGCGTTTGACAATGTTGACTGGAATACTCACTTTCAAATTCTGAAGGTAGCAGGGATCAAATACAGGGAGCGAAAGGCTATCTATAATTTGTACAGATACCAGACGGCAGTTGTAAGAGTCGAGGGACATGAAAGGGAAGAAGTGGTTTGAGAAGGGAGTGAGACAGGGTTGTAGCCTCTCCCCGATGCTATTCAATCTGTATATTGAGCAAGCAGTAAAGGAAACAATAGCAAATTTTGGAGTAGGAATTAAAATCCGTAGAGAAGAAATAAAAACTTGTGAGGTCTGCCGATGACATTGTAATTCTGTCAGAGACAGGAAAGGACTTGAAGAGCAGCTGAACGGAATGGACAGTGTCTTGAAAGGAGGATATAAGATGAACATCAAGAAAAGCAAAACGATGATAATAGAAGTTAGTCGAATCACATTAGGCGATGCTGAAGGAATTAGATTAAGAAATGAGGCACTTAAAGTAGTAGCTGAGTTTTGCTACTTGGGGAGAAAAATAACTGACGATGGTCGAAATAGAGAGGATATAAAATGTAGACTGGCAATGACAAGGAAAGCGTTCCCGAAGAAGATAATTTTGTTTACAGCGAGTATAGATTTAAGTGTCAGGAAGTCTTTTCTGAAAGTATTTGTATGGAGTGTAGCCATGTCTGGAAGTGAAACATGGACGATAAATAGTGTAGGCAGAAGAATGCTGGATATTAGATGGATGGATAACGTAGCTAGTGAGGAGGTACTGAATAAAATTGGGGAGAAAACGAATTTGTGTCACAAGTTGACTAGAAGAAGGGATCGGTTGGTAGGACACGTTCTGAGGCATCAAGGGATCACCAACTTACTGTTGGAGGGCAACGCGGAGGGCAAAAATCGTAGAGGGAGACCAAGAGATGAATACACTAAGCAGATTCAGAAGTATGTAGCTTGCACTAGTTCCGAAGATGAAGAAGCTTGCACGGGATAGAGTAGCATGGAGAGCTGAATCAACCCAGTCTCTGGACTGAAGAGCACAACAATAACAACATCTAATAACGTAGCAAGTTCCATAAAGCTTCCCGCGGATGATGGCGTTTGCGTACAGAGAAGTGGTGACGCTAGAAGATTGTAGCGAAATAGAGCAAGACTCGCAAAGAATCGAGGCTTGGTGCAGGAAGTGGCAATTGACTAAAAAATGGCTCTGAGCACTATGGGACTCAACTGCTGAGGTCATTAGTCCCCTAGAACTTAGAACTAGTTAAACCTAAGTAACCTAAGGACATCACAAACATCCATGCCCGAGGCAGGATTCGAACCTGCGACCGTAGCGGTCTTGCGGTTCCAGACTGCAGCGCCTTTAACCGCACGGCCACTTCGGCCGGCTGCAATTGACTCTCGAAATAAACAAAGCTGTAGATGTATATGGTGTCCATGATGTACCGTTGCGAGGCAGAGGTCACTCAGTCACTACCAACTGTGACAAGACGTCATAAGTGGTACCCCCCCCCCCCCCCCCACACACACACACACACACACACCAAGACGCCAGTAGTAGCACCGCTGTGCCTCTCCAAAGCACTGGAAGAATGGGGCCTCTCCTCACATCGCGCGCCATACTCACTGACGATTGTTATTCGGTACAGTGCAGAAACGTTACACATTACTGAACGACATTTATCAGCAGTCCATGCATCCGGGTCGCGACATAACTTTAAACGCAGCGGATAGTGTTGTGGTGTTAACGGCAGCCTACACATACGATGCTAATCCCTGTTCCTGATATTGCACTATTCGACCAGCGAGCCAAACGGAGGCCCAAAATAAAGCTCGCCTCAAACGCTGTCAGATGCTGATAACGCTGTCTCTTACGAGTACACGGCATCTCCGCTTCCTTGACAGTGGTCACTCAACATCTGGCGCTGTTCACGCCCCGTATGTACCCTACCAGACTAGATGACGACGCTAAATACGAACAACACTTCTGCACTTTGGTGGTCGTTCTATCTGTCGCAAAGAACAGCAGTTGTAATGATTTGCGTAGCCACCTATGCTGCGAGCGTGTACGAAGTTACATTGACGTCTGGCCGTATCTTCCCGGTGCTCGACTCTTTTTGTCAGGCATAGCACTATCTGTTATAAGGGACGACGCAACGGTCGTCTGTTTCAGGAACTATGCACCTGATACTGGCAGATTAAAGGCCGCTTCACACACATCAGTGTGGTGACCAGCTCTTGACTATAACGGCCATGATGCTATAGTGGGGCCTGTTCACAATAGTGGTCATCGTTTCTTCCGGCGCGTGGCAGTGCACTTGAGAGGTCGAGACGGCGAAGTTCTCGGGCGATCTCATGCTGATTGCTGTGATTCTGGATGAAAAAGATGAAAAGCAAGACATAAAACGAAAGAGGGTTCATCAGGCGTGGAAAAATATAGAAACAGAAGGGGAATTTGCCACTCTGTACAGTGAACTGACGGACGATGGAGTAAAGTTTTACGAATATTTCAGAATGTCAGAAAATTCATTGAACTTTCTAACAACCCTACCACAACAAAGGTCAAAATTTAATTATTGTGGTGTTGCTCACGCTGCTAAATACTGCATTTTCGGGCAAAAATAGTCATATTATGTGGCAGGTGTCATTAGAGCACAGTTAATAAAGTCATTTCATGTAATAATCAAAAAATTAGGCACTCATCTTTTTGTGTTTCCCAAGCTGGTCTCGTCGTAAAATCATGGCTCAATCGTTGAAAATCTAGGTGGTTATGATTCCAAGCTCGGACGCAAAGAGGCCTAGGTTTTATCCTGCTATATTCAAAAGTTTTGTAGATACGCTTCACAAACCATTCTTGAAGATTACTCTTTTGCTGGACAATGGTGATGTAAAAAAAATAATCAGCACTCTGAAATTAAGTTACACTTCCTTTTAATTGCTTTATTGCAATATCACGTAACACACAAAACATCACTTCACAATACAAAACATACTTGAAAAACATCTTCCTCACAGTCACTGTTAAAGTTCACATTTTATAAGCGGACTACAAAACGCATCTTTCCAACATGACGTCCAAGACTAGACTTTCTCAAGGTCCGACTCTCTGACAAGTTAAAAACTAACTAATAATCGCTTACGCGCCCAAAAATCAGAGTTACAAGTACGTCAAAGACCACAGTGACAAAAGAAAGAATACACATAAGAATAATATCATTGCAATATAAACATATCGATGTATCACAAATGAAATCAAATCTGAATGTTGTCTCAGAAATATGTCAACTACTTTGCAGAAACACAGTAGAATATTACTGGTATCGAGAGGTTCAGGTGAGATGCCGTAATGGTTGCGTAATTCAAGTACCATTACTACTTTCTATTGAATAATTTGTAAAGAAAAAGCGAGACACAACTCGAGAAAAGCCACAGCACTAAGAGAACGGGTCGACGTTTGGTTGAGGCTAGTTAGTGTATAATATAATCAACACACACTTTGATACTTTACTGATAAATATATGAAATCAACGTTAATCATTATTGGCTTCTGTTGTATAATATTATTTTCTCTTCTGTTTAGCGCGATACTGGTTCATTACCACTAAGGCCACCAGTTATACCCCTTCTGTCTACCTTTTTTCAGATATTTCGCCACTGGAGCTTTCATTTAGTTATTGCACGGGGCTTAGTATGAGAAACCTGCAAGATAATAAAGACAATATGACCGACGAATTGGTGCCCGCTCCGATTGAAGATATATGGAAGAATATCGCTAAAGACCTTTATGAAATGCGACATTTCTCTTAACACTGTAGGAACTTTTGGTGGGGAACACATTTCCCTTCAGGCTCCTTCGAACACCGGATTACTATTCTTTCATTGCAGAAAGACATTCTCCATAACGTTGTTGCTTCTTGTAGACGCTCAGTGTAAATATAGTGCTACTGGTTCGGGGCATATGAAAAAAGAAAATGTTACGGCTACAGCCAACACTTTCAAACAATAATCTTTTACCGAGCTGGTTGTAAAATCAGAAATATAAACGTTTTTACTTACCACTTGATTTTATTTCCGCTCCTTTTTTTCCAGAGTCCATGTCTTTGGGGTTGTAACACACGATAGTTGCGCACTAATTCAATAACTTTTTCGTCATTCATGTTTATGACAATGAACTACTGCACGACAACAGAACAACCTGACTGCCGCGCCGGACGTGAGTAAATACCGGTCGCCACAAGTAAGGCGATCACAGGCTCACGATTTGCACTGCCACGGACACGCTACGGACGAATGAGAGCACTGTCCTTTGCTCTCCTAGAACAGTACCTTCAAACACGTCGGCGCATAACGAGCCGGTCACGCACTGTCCCGAGACTGATGTGTGTGAAGCGGCCTTAAAACTCTGTGCCAGACCGGTACACGAACCCAGGACCTCGTCTATGGCCGGCAACACTCTTACTCACTGCATTTTAGTCAGACAGTGTGACGGTACAAACCCCCGTTACTAGATGAATAGGTGTAGTATGCAAGGATTGCTTTGTGGAGAGCGAGCGCGTGACATAGTGCGTCATTCGCGAAGCCGCGTGGAGCGCCTGCGCGAGATTTGCAAAGTGTCGGCGGGATGTCTCCGCCGCCTAGCGGCCACGTGGCCCGCGGCTTAGGGCATTGTTTGGTTTTTCGCGGATTACGCGAAAACTATGTAACTTAGGATGAAGAGCGATGCGACAGTGGATTGTGGTCAGCAATATGCACCTTCTGAAAGATCGATCTTTATTTTAAGTCACGAGACGCAAAAGTGATAGTAACTTGAAAATTGTTTAATACCACGAATACTGAAAGATTAATAAAACTAGTAAATAACAACATACAGGGATGAGCGAGCGCTCATTAAAAACGTCTCGTCATAGCGGATCGAATACCGTAGTCATATGTTAAGAGTCATAAATAATTAAGCTCGTAAAAAGCAATAAACAAAGTTTGACGGGAAATTGTTTATAAAATGCAATAGAAAATTCATGACGTAAAGAACGCCACTATATAATATTTTGGGTGGCGTCACACGTATTTTAAACCAGTTAAGTTATACTATACACTTAACTTGCAATAGTTTTCATTGTTTGCAAATTATTATTAACGTTTATCGCCCATAATTAATTAATTATTATAGATATGAAGATTTTGAGCAGCGCAATGTGTAGATCGCTATAGATTACGTCTAAAAACGGTGCTATATGCAGTTCTATGTTAAAACTTTGCAGCACAGATGTAAACAAACAAATTTGCGCTAAGTGGCGAAATTTTGCAAAAACTAAAACTTGTTTTACGGGCGATAGAATAATCTTAGAAATTAATGTAACATAGTAAATGAGATGTACTTGTTAGCGCGGTTCCGATGGCGTACTTATTTCTGTTGAGGGATGTATGTGTCAAAATTTGTAACCTTAACTGGTGAGATTGGTACTTGCATAACCAAGGGGGGTAGACATCCGAGCCTATATAAGCGAGCGGCCATCTTGGCCAGTGGTGAGTCGTTGGGGAGTTGGCCGGTGGTTCAAAAATGGCTCTGAGCACTATGGGACATAACATCTGAGGTCATCAGTCCCCTAGAACTTAGGACTACTTAAACCTAACTAACCCATGGACATCACAGACATCAATGCCCGAGGCAGGATTCGAACCTGCCACCGTAGCGGTCACGCGGTTCCAGACTGAAGCGCCTAGAAAAAAATGGTTCAAATGGCTCTGAGCACTATGGGACTTAACTTCTTAGGTCATCAGTCCCCTAGAACTTAGAACTACCTACACCTAACTAACCTAAGGACATCACACACATCCATGCCAGAGGCAGGATTCGAACCTGCGACCGTAGCGGTCGCGCGGTTCCAGACTGTAGCGCCTAGAACCGCTCGGTCACCATGGCCGACTGAAGCGCCTAGAACCGCACGGCCACACCGGCCGCCTTGGCCGGTGGGTGGCTAGCGAGCCCCACTTGTGGGTGGGCCATGTGGTCGTTTGAGTAAGAATTTTTCGCGCTGATTAATTTCGACAAAGAGTATTGTTTAATAGTGCAAAGCATATATTTGGTGAACTGTAAGTGCTACGATTATGTGTGAAGTACGAATTACGAGATATACATCGGCATAAGTGACCATGAGGCTATCTGTGATTTCACGCCAAAACTGTTAGAACAAAGAGGACAGTGGCACTTATGGTTCTGTTCGAATTGATTGAGTAATTTTCGATTATAGCAGCGTGCATTACTGCTATTGGGGGCTCGGAGTCAAATTATTATTAAAGTGAAACTGTAAACCGTCTCACCAGTGCTAATTTCATTGTGTGAAAGAAAACGACGACGCCAATAAATAGTTACTGAACTGTGACGTGAAAAATGATTTTGCTATAATAATCGCCTAATTTTTGTTCCCTAGCATAAACTGTAGTCATGTCTGAGTGAATATCAAAAACAAAAACTATAACTAATGCGCGGGTGTGGAATAGTATACTAATGCACCAAGTGTGAAAATCATTCCCTAAGATATGTGAGAGCCCAAATTTGCACAAATATTTTTTAACGAACATTTGTATATGCACATTCGTGTGAACGTTTCAACCGCATACATTTTCCGCCCCGTCGCACCAGGAACCTTCAAAGCAGCTCACACTCCACTGCTGGGTGAAAGATACTTTCTGTAAACTAAGAACTAGTGCTTAAACTAAACAGGAATTTCTGTTATAGCAGAATACTCGCGTACCTGTGGAAAGAAATGTGTACTACAAGCATGAAGCGCTATTCGGTGAAGACAGCAAAACGTCTAGATAGATTAATTTCGATCACCAATATTGCTAAAAACTTATTCGGTTCGCAGCGTTCGTAGCATAAAGCGATTACTTCTCCGACTACTTATCGCGCTGCGGCGTTTAATGTGCAAACGGTCGTTGTTGGAGCGGCCACTGATATTTATCCAAGAGCCACTGCGTCCCTTAACGGTCAACAAGTCCTCTACCGAATTCGGTAAACATGTCTATACAGTATCCGCAAACGAAATATAATATCGTCGAATTGAGTTAGCACATCAATCAGCAAACAAGCCGTGCTGCTGAAATTATCGTCGCTAGGCAGCTAGCACGGTGGTGGAACGGCTACCCAAACGGTGGCAAAGTCAGCGTTTCAAACACATTTCCACTTTAATAGTGCTTCCTAGTGGGAAACTATCGCAAACATGCATCCTACGTGTACCCTCACAAGAGTAGAAAAAAATGTCATCTAACCTGCGGGCTTTACAAAACGAACTCCGAACATTCAGTTAACGGTTAAGAGGAAATTGCCTGGCGTTATTATTTTGTCTATAATGGATAGGAATAATTCTCTGACTGCTTCCAGAATACGTAACACAGCATATACAGCAACGTCAGCGATGATGTAACGTTACCAAACCGGTTTTGAACGCTTCGTCCATGTTCACAGACTTTCAATTCATTTCACGTTAGCAGCGAGTATCAAAAGTGCTGTGACGATCCAGAGCGGCATGATCTCGTGGTGCTAATATAATTTTAATTAATTTTTGTGTTTATACTGGTTGCTCGTGAGGAGGAAATTTAGTTATTGGTATTTTATTAATGATCTCATTCATAAGCAGCCATATCATAATCATCACAGTCGCTCAAGAAATTTATAATTAAGCTTTACCTGTTTAATCAGAATCGGACGATGACTCTCCTTGTCCACAGTCTCGATGATTCGAAGCGATCTGCGATCCTGTGTAAATAAAATGTCTTGGTTTTCTTGCGTTGCATAGTCGGTCGGGAAACCTCAGATCAAGCGGAAAGTTTGCTTTGATAGAGTTTAATCTTCCGATGAAATAATGGAGCTCTTGGATCTAATAATTGCAGGTTCGTTTCCAATAAAATATCCAATTAGAGAATACATATATAATTAAATTCCTTACAGACCTTTTATGTAAATGCTCAATATATATTCTCTTGATTAGCATACAATATATTCCCAATCTCTTTCTTCCAGTAATCTCGATGCAAAATTTTAATTATTCAATGCGGCTATTCGGCACGGAGAAGATCCTAGAAGTCCTCCCAACACACAACAGAGAGAATATTACAAAGAGTAATTATGCGCTCATGGAATAGTAATAGTAGTGTACTACTTTTCGCATCGATTCTGCGAGTATATAGATGGTCAAGTAGGAAACGTAATTCACTCATAGAATTGTGCAGGGATAATTATTAGAATATAAAGAGATACTACACTAAGATAAGGAGAAAATATGTTACTATAATTCTCATGATGCCAAGTGTAATAAAATAATATACTATTTTACCTATACAGTTCTAAATATATATAAAAAACTTTATAATTAATTTAGCAATATCAGCTAAAAAATTCAATGTCTCTGTACTAATGTAAAAGACATTACAGTTTTGTAAATGAAAATATGATCCTTTCCAAACGTAAGACAACATCGTCAAATGTTACGATATATCATAGCATCTGTGATATATCTTTGTAAGCTCTTTGTATGTATCAAAACATGTGGTGCGTGGTTGAAATGATCTCAGTGACAAATCTAAGGTGTACAGTGACAACTATTTACGTGTGCAACAACGAGGATGTAGTGGGAATGCATTTACATCGGTTGGACGAATGTTATGAAAACAAACACTCGAAACCGACGTTTCACGTAAGTCACATGCAACGAAAATCTGTAACGCAACTATCTGTGTGTGGCGTGTTTATAATTATGTTTTATTTATATTTTAGGACAATTAATCTATAAAAACACACCAAATGTCATAAAGAAAGCGTGTAAACCGTCTGATGATGAATCACAACGATTCGAAACCGGTAACGGTTTCCTTTGAATAATGGAACTAAAAGTAAATTTGTGGCTGGTTGCTGTCCTAACACCATCAACATTTGTCTTCAAACAACAGCCACGGTCTCCATCATGTCATCATATGACAAAATTGCAATAGCAGAGTAGTTACCTGGTCCACTCACCAAAACATCAAATAAAGTGATGAAGAGCTAGCAACGTAACTGTATTTTCTAATGATTACAATCTCTGTACATCGTTTTTAACAGAGCAGTTCAGTTAACCTCTATAGTCAGCTGACTTTATCGTACATAAGGAATGTTGGCCAGTATACAGCCTTGAGATACATTTTCCATTTCTAGGTAAGTACCATAACTTCCAAAGATTTGAAGAACGAAGTCATTTCCAACTGGTTGTTGTCTTAAAACAGCACTTTGTTAAACACTAATATCTACTTTCGAAGTTTGTTCATGCCCAAGTACACTGTAGATGTGTAAAATAAGCATGGTTGTTTATGTACACGAACATTCGCTTACGTTACAAGCGACTTCTAGCTGTTTTCAAAATCTTAGTTTTATCAATCGCTCCCCTGCCCTTGCTAATATTGTAAGTACTTGATGTAAACTATATTAATGAGGAAATAGAAGAATGCTTCATAAAATGGAACCAACATACGAAGTGCGCCTGGAAAATTCGATGAATGGTCTCAGAAAATTAAGTAAACAAGAGTCACAAACAAAATACCTTTGCCGGCCGGTGTGGCCGTGCGCTTCTAGGCGCTTCAGTCTGGAACCGCGGGACTGCTACGGTCGCAGGTTCGAATCCTGCCTCGGACATGGATGTGTGTGATGTCCTTAGGTTAGTTAGGTTTAAGTAGTTCTACGTTCTAGGGGACTGATGACCTCAGATGTTAAGTCCCATAGTGCTCAGACCCATTTTTTGCCCTTGTAGTTGTGATGCACTATCAGTCCTCTTTCACTAATTATAGATATTTGATCGAAAACTATGATTTAAATACGTAACTAATGTGAGTTCCTTATGTCTCATTCTGTTTGGTTTATTTACGTCCATGTTTAAGCTTCTTGTGGAATCGCACCAAACACCGTGGTCACGCTTTGTTAGATGTCCGCAACGTATGCGAATGTCCGTGAACAAAAGAGCTTATATGGTCCCTGCTTCAATTCTTCTACTATCGTTCCCAAAGACAGCCGCCTACCGTCCGCAAGTATCGATCACGCTCGTTCGATGTTGTCTGGTATTGTGCGTGTTGGCGGTCGACCGGAACGTAGCTAATCCTCGATACCGTCCTTCCCACCTGTAAAGTGTTTAAACCTCTCTAACACTCATTTTTTACTCACTGCGTCAACAGCGAACACTCGCTCTAACGTTCCATGAGCTTCAATCGCTGTTTTTCCTTACCTGAAGCAAAATTTAATGTTAACAAGTTGCTCCATTTTGCGCACAATTTTGCAATGACACGAGTGTAACGAATTCTTGCGTATGATGGCTGCTGTCTTTCAGAATGAGAAGAGTTGTAGATAAGCGGAGACAGCGTAATCACTCTCGCTCACGAACTTTCGCAGAAACTGAGATATCCAATAGTACGTTACCACGGTGCTTCGGGCGAATTCACAAGAAGCGTTTGCAGACAGTTTCCAAATGCTTCAAAACCGATGCCAGATGAGTTTTGTAGCTGATAGTGATTGTTTCGACGATTGGCAAAAGTATTTTGTTTCTAACTCTTGTTTTCTTCTTTTTCTGAGACCATTCGCCGAAATTATAAAGCGCTCCTTGTATAAGTCCCACAACTTCGCTTCCGCCGTTTCTCAGTAGATGACAGTAGAGGCAACTGGTAGTGCATATGGTACGTTGTTAAGTGTCATACAATAAGCTTAGGAGTTGGTAATCAAAACATCAGAAAAATATTAGTGAATTTATGATTGCATCACAAAGCTGCTCTCGATTGACGAGTTCGAAGAGGTCAGATCTCGTCATTTTCGGGAAGTTTTAATTTTCTGCTTTAACACGAAGAAGTCTGCGGCTGAGGCTCAGAAAATGCTGGCTGAGACCTACGGTGAGGCTCGTATTAGGGAAAGGACGCGCGGAGAATGGTTTCAGTGTTTCAACAACGGTGGTTTTTCACGGTGGAAGAGAGAAGATTCTCGAAGCTAGTGAAACCGACGGAAACAGCTGATGCGTTTGAGCCGAGCACTGAAAGACAAGCCGCCACAATACAGAGACAGACATGAAAGGGTGATTTTTCCAGCATGATAATGCCGTTACCCATGTAGAAAAACTTGTCAACACGTAGACGGGAACGTTGAAATGGGAAGTGCTATCCCACCCGCCGGTTTTCCAGTCGTGCCTCACCCTGACTACCACCTTTCTCGGTCAATGGCAGGCGTCCTGGCTGACGAACACTTCCGGCCATATGAACAAGTACAAAATTCGACATAGTCATGGATTCCCTCAAAACAGGCCCAGTTCTCCCGTGTGGGATTCGTATGCTGGGGAGAAAGTAGTGGGCAGCGACATCCAGTATTTCAAATAGCAAATGTTATGTAAGTTTATAACAACAAAGCCCCGAACTTCGAGCAAAGAAAAACAGCGGAACAAAATTTTTACACCTAATATCAACAGAATGGGGGAAGAAATAATTACTTATAAGCCAATAGGATTCTCGAGCAACGTAGGACTTCAGCAGTCTGTAACATTGAAACAAAGAAGTAAAGAGGCATGAAGAGCTATGAAGTAAAGGAAAAGAAGAAGAATGAGAGACGAAGAGGAAGAAGAAGAATGGGATATTGAACTTTTTTTTCACCTACATGGTTTCTGTACTGGACAGACACAACCTCTTTTACTAGACATCGGGCACATTTCCATGCTTTTGGATTTAGCGGGGTAAATAAGTCCAGCTTTCCATGTCAAATTGCTGAGTCAAGTCATTCTACCATGAGTAGCAGACGTAACAGTCCCTGCAGGTTCAGGTGGCCCCTGGAGCATGGAAGAAAGGAACAAGAGAAAGCAAACCAAGAAAATATTGAAATAGAAAGAAAATAATTGAATAGGTGATACCAGGACTCGCTCACTGAGGTTCGGTACAGACCGCCTGGTTCCGCCATTGATACTGGCAAGACATCGGTCCTGGGATTTCCAAGATTTTTCAGAATATTTTAGGTGTAAGTTTGAAGCCGGAAAACAAATAACAAAAGAAATATATAATTGCAAATTAAGATCTTCTTTTCCCTTTAGTTGTACCGTGCAAATATGCTTCCTGCCAAATTTAGCGATTCTAGGTCAATGAGAAGCTTATAGGATTTAATGAGTGAGTTTGCGAATATCGAAATACGTGACATAAATGGCTGCATCTTTTGTTTCCATTGACTCAGAAGGTTATGTTTTTTTAAGCCGTCGAGGGACCGTAGACTTTTGTGTGTGACACATATTTCAACTTCATACATCCACCCTTCCCTGCAAGAAAGCGTCAGAGAGACAGTTCGACAGGAAAACACGAAAACATTTCTTTTGTCATATGTTACAAATTAACACTCAACGGAAATTTTTCCTAACGTGAGTAGTAGGCCAATAGCAAGGGCAGCGTCACCCCAGGGGCGTCGGCATCCCAATGGCGGTGTCAACCCAAAGTACCGTTATCCAATATGGCGGCCGAGACGTCAGCTGATGACGCGATTAACGTCATCCGACGTAAGTTGATGGCGCGAATACCTTTATCCAAGATGGCGGGAAAGTGCCACGACCCCCTGGAGGGAAGTTTTAATTTTGGAGAGAAGATAGGTCAAGTGGGCTACCTCTGCTAACCTAAGAAAATGGCCGAAAAGAGAGGTCACTTGGGCAACCTCCACTAACCTAAGTCACTCGACCGCCAACTCTTTCTAGGAAAAGGACTCGGTCTGTGCAGGACATAAGTCTTTATTTAAACAATTATTGGCAGTATCACCATCAAGTACGTTTACCATAGGGTCCAGGTACATCATACTCTCGGAATTTCGAATTTTGCTCTAAGAGCTTCCTCTTGCAGCTGAGGGGCGTTAGTATGGTGTTGTCCTCACTAGAGGCTGCTCATGTGCTTCAGTTCCAAAATAATTTGCTTAAATTTCTTTAAATTTGTTTAAATTTATTATCTACCTACAGCAGTGTAGGCTTAGTTCTGTGGCACCACCATAAGAGGCTGACATATAAGTGCTTGTTGATCCGTCGGTGTTCAATTACCGAGATGTTGGTGCCAGACATGATGGGTTTTAATAGCTGTATTAAATGAACTCATTGAGCTCACAAATGGAAGCAAGCATTAATGCTTCAACGTATGAAAAGGAAGAATATGGTCCTGCAAATAAATGCTTTCCATTGAAGATTCATTACACAATACATGCAAACATCTCTCTCTCTCTCTCTCTCTCTCTCTCTCTCCTTTAACTGTCTGTCATTTCTAAAACCTGCATATAAGCTCCCACCCCACAAGAGACAACTGCCTCCGACCCAGCATGCTAAGAAGCTGCGCTAGAGGGTCCTGCACTATACTGGCCTCCATCGTATGCACCTTCCACTGAGCAGCGCACAAGAGACATTCCAGTATCAGTGCAAGAACAGATGGCTAACTGCACTGGTGTGGATGTTGCGGATGAGAAGATGCAAGCTTCCAGTGCATCGTTACCTTTACTATTCCACTCATGCTCTGTGTTAATGGTTAGCGGTTCAAAACGTCTTCGTGTAAGAACTGAAGTTTCACAAGATGGTAGCTTGTCAATTGTGTTAGCGCTCAAAAATGTGCAGAAAAATATTAAAATTCGGATTTCAGACTACGAGTGAGATGAAGCATATCACCACAGAATATGTTCCATCCCACTCCTACCAGGACATCTACTGCAGTGGTCTAATAGTAAGTATATTATCAATGTACGATCATACTACACCAAGAGTTAAAAGTGTTGAGGGTCCGAGTATTTACATGCAGCTCTCGACTGTTGATAACTTTTTCAATCTAGACTCGGCGGTAACTACTACAATTGAGAGAGTTCATTGAAACGGCGGAAATTTGCACGGGACTGGAAGAAGGCCCAGATCATAGCAATCTATAAAAAGGGTAGAAAATCGGATGCACATAATTACCGGCCAATTTCACTGACATCGATTTGTTGTAGAATCATGGAAAAAATTTTGTGTTCAGACATAATGACCTTTCTGGACTCTGAGAAGCTCGTCTGCAGAAACCAGCACGGTTTTAGGAAACAGCGCTCATGCGAGACACAGCTGGCCCTCCTTGTGCATGATATACAACAGGCTCTAGATACCGGCTCCCAGGTTGATGCCATATTTCTCGACTTTCGAAAGGCGTTCGACTCAGTTCTGCACTGTCGCTTGCTACAAAAAGTGCACGCTTACGGTCTATCCAATGACATATGCGGTTGGATAGAAAGTTTTCTAACAGACAGAGAGCAGTATGTCTTCCTGAACGGAGTAACTTCAACAGAAACAAGAGTAAATTCAGGTGTCCCCCAGGGCAGCGTAATAGGTCCTGTGCTTTTTACTAGTTACATAAACGATGTGGTTGATGGTATTGACAGCGGCCTTAGACTGTTTGCCGATGATGCTTTAGTCTACACGAAAGTAGTATCACAGGAAAGTTGTGAACAAATCAATAAGGATTTGCAGAAAATAAATGCGTGGTGTAATGACTGGCAGTTATCTCTCAATATTAGTAAGTGTAATCTACTGCGCATAACAAGGCGAAAATCCCCACTAATGTATGAGTACAAAACAAATGATCAGTCTTTGGAAGTAGTAACATCAGTCAAGTATCTGGGTGTGACTGTTCGAAATGATCTCAAATGGAATGATCAGATTACACAAGTAACGGGTGAGGCGAACTCTAGATTGCGGTTTATTGGTAGAATCCTGAAGCGATGCAGTCCTTCAACAAAGGTAGTAGCTTACAATACGTTAGTTCGTCCAGTCTTAGAGTATTCTTCGTCTTTATGAGACCCTTACCAGTTGGGTCTGATTCAAGAGATTGAGAAGGTCCAAAGAAGAGCGGCAAGATTCGTGCCTGGTACATTTAGCCATCGCGACAGCGTTACAAATCTCATAGAAAGTTTGAAGTGGGACATACTTGCAGATAGACGACGCCCTAAACACAAGGGCTGCTCTCTAAATTCCGAAATCCAATCTTCACCGAGGATGTAGAGCATATACACTCCTGGAAATGGAAAAAAGAACACATTGACACCGGTGTGTCAGACCCACCATACTTGCTCCGGACACTGCGAGAGGGCTGTACAAGCAATGATCACACGCACGGCACAGCGGACACACCAGGAACCGCGGTGTTGGCCGTCGAATGGCGCTAGCTGCGCAGCATTTGTGCACCGCCGCCGTCAGTGTCAGCCAGTTTGCCGTGGCATACGGAGCTCCATCGCAGTCTTTAACACTGGTAGCATGCCGCGACAGCGTGGACGTGAACCGTATGTGCAGTTGACGGACTTTGAGCGAGGGCGTATAGTGGGCATGCGGGAGGCCGGGTGGACGTACCGCCGAATTGCTCAACACGTGGGGCGTGAGGTCTCCACAGTACATCGATGTTGTCGCCAGTGGTCGGCGGAAGGTGCACGTGCCCGACGACCTGGGACCGAACCGCAGCGACGCACGGATGCACGCCAAGACCGTAGGGTCCTACGCAGTGCCGTAGGGGACCGCACCGCCACTTCCCAGCAAATTAGGGACACTGTTGCTCCTGGGGTATCGGCGAGTACCATTCGCAACCGTCTCCATGAAGCTGGGCTACGGTCCCGCACACCGTTAGGCCGTCTTCCGCTCACGCCCCAACATCGTGCAGCCCGCCTCCAGCGGTGTCGCGACAGGCGTGAATGGAGGGACGAATGGAGACGTGTCGTCTTCAGCGATGAGAGTCGCTTCTGCCTTGGTGCCAATGATGGTCGTATGCGTGTTTGGCGCCGTGCAGGTGAGCGCCACAATCAGGACTGCATACGACCGAGGCACACAGGGCCAACACCCGGCATCATGGTGTGGGGAGCGATCTCCTACACAGGCCGTACACCACTGGTGATCGTCGAGGGGACACTGAATAGTGCACGGTACATCCAAACCGTCATCGAACCCATCGTTCTACCATTCCTAGAGCGGCAAGGGAACTTGCTGTTCCAACAGGACAATGCACGTCCGCATGTATCCCGTGCCACCCAACGTGCTCTAGAAGGTGTAAGTCAACTACCCTGGCCAGCAAGATCTCCGGATCTGTCCCCCATTGAGCATGTTTGGGACTGGATGAAGCGTCGTCTCACGCGGTCTGCACGTCCAGCACGAACGCTGGTCCAACTGAGGCGCCAGGTGGAAATGGCATGGCAAGCCGTTCCGCAGGACTACATCCAGCATCTCTACGATCGTCTCCATGGGAGAATAGCAGCCTGCATTGCTGCGAAAGGTGGATATACACTGTACTAGTGCCGACATTGTGCATGCTCTGTTGCCTGTGTCTATGTGCCTGTGGTTCTGTCAGTGTGATCATGTGATGTATCTGACCCCAGGAATGTGTCAAAGTTTCCCCTTCCTGGGACAATGAATTCACCGTGTTCTTATTTCAATTTCCAGGAGTGTATTATTACCACCAACTTTCAAATCGCGTAATGATAATCATTCAAAGATAAAGGAAATAAGAGCTCATACTGAGGTGTTCAGACAGTCGTTTTTCCCTCCGGCTATCTGCGAGTGGAACAGAGGGGGAAATATGACTTTGGCGCGATTGTGCCCTCCGTCACACACCGCTTGGTGGCTAGCGGAGTATAGATGTAGATGTAGAATTAGAGAGAGAAAGTAGATGGCTCCCATATGTCGAAGCCGTATACAGCGATATCATTAACTGGCTTCATATAGGTAAGAAAAGGCGTTCGCTACACTTTCAGCTACCTAGTTTCAACTACTTTTTCAAGGTCATCCAACCAATCACTTCCACATTTCCTACACACATCAAGGGATGGATGTCACCTAGTTTATTTATTACGCTGATACAAAACACTCACCCTGCCAGTGGTCTGGTGGAGGCGAAAATTGGTGTGAAAAAGGAATCAGCCTATTCTAGGCTGCTGGAGAGAGGCAAGAGTGTACTTTATTTATTTTTTTAACAATTTATTTAGTACAGATTTCACCTAATTCATTTATTACTCTGATGCCAAACGCTCACCCTGACATACTTGTAGTCACAATATACAGTTTACAGACCTGGAAACTACTCGTAAATGATGTATTACACTGATATGCAGGGACTCAAACAACTCGTAAATTATTGAAATAATCCAGTACACACAATGCAGACGTGCAAACTACTCGTAGATCACCGAAATAATGCATTCAAACACGTTCACAACGCTTAAACACCCGAAAATAATTCATTCCACAAACACGCAGTGCAAGTAAAAAACGCAACTTATCAGCCACTCGAACCCTGATTGTACTGGATGGAAAGATTAAGTCCATCCCCGTAACATATGGAAACCGTCCACATGCGGTAGAGGAACGTTAAGTTAGTGCACTTTATTTATTTTGCTCGGGAAACTAATCACAAAGGCCGGTCCTAATTTCCCAACTATAAGCATAGCACTGCATAAGAACAGCTTAAAATCGCAAAATCTAGCTATACCATACAACTCGTCTTATCCTGCTTGTAAAAAAAATTATACCACTGCAAATTTACTCAAGTATCGATCCTAACAACGTAATTAATCACAAAGATCAGACCTAATTACACAACTATTTGCATAGCGCTTCACAAGCATGGCAATACATATAAATGTCACACACGTTTACACACGGTTACGCTCGCATTTTGCTACAAAATGATCCCACATAAAGGTCAATTGCACGCCAGTACCTAACACAGAAGATGTCATGGCAAGCTGGGTGAAACACCCTCGTCAGAAGGACTTTGTTCCAGGTGACTGGTCTTGCGATGCTGATGACAATTAAACTCCTGCTTTAAAAAAAGTTTCCCATTACCACTCCACACTTACGCAAATATCGATCCTAATTACTTAATTAATCACAAAGATCTGACCTAATTACACAACTATATGCATAGCGCTTCACAAGGACTGCAGTACTCGGCAAAAACTGACAACTGGTGTTATCCTGCTGGGAAAAAAACTATACCACTCGAAACCAGCAACAGAAACACTCAAACTCTACCCTACAACTACAAGCTAGGTGGGAAAAGGCTGGGGTGTAGGGTGTAATCTTTATTCTTTTTGGTGGGAAATATGTTCAACTGACTAGACGCTGTTATTGGACAGACATGAGTTTAAAAAAAGTGTATTAGCTGCAATCATATAATATCTATCCCTGTTTGACGTCAGAGTTCATTACACATGCCTACTAAAAATCACCCTAAGTCAATATACGCTATCACAGCTGAGTATGTCTATTGAGGCATCAGTGATACACGCAAGTTGACTACTGTATTTGACGCTTTTCAGGAATACAGAGAAGCGTCCGCCTCTTAAATTTACATGCATCTGCATTAAAGGATAACAGGGAGTGGACGGGGTGATCGATTCAGATGCATTTGTAACGAGGTACGATTTACTGGTAGACTGATGATGCATTCTAGAGAGGGAGAAGTTGCTGCAGGTCAATTTTTCCACTGTCAGGATGCACCAGTCGAGTGACATAGCCTGCGTTCGACTCATATACAGCTACGTGTTCTGTATATGATTTAAAGCACTGGCTACTATCGATCGTTAACGGTGAAACTGTCGGTCATCAGAGGACTTCCATCTCATGTGTGTGTGTGATCAAACGTGACACATTCCTCTAAACAAACAATCATTTATGCGATCTACTCCACCCCCCTGTCGCATCTTGGGTGTAAAATCGAGACTTTAGCTTTATAACTAACAAGGGAACTTCCCCATCGCACCCCCCTCAGATTTAGTTATAAATTGACACAGTGGATAGGCCTTGAAAAATTGAACACAGATCAATCGAGAAAACAGGAAGAAGTTGTGTGGAACTATGAAAAAATAAGCAAAATATACAAACTGAGTAGTCTATGTGCAAGATAAGCAACATAACGGACAATGTTCGCTGAGGAGCGCCGTGGTCTCGTGGTTAGAGCGAGCAACTGCGAAACGAAAGGTCCTTGGCTCGAGTCCTCCCTCGAATGAAAATTTTACTTTCTCTATTTTCGCAAAGTTACGATCTGTTCTTTCATTCATTGACGTCTCTGTTCACTGTAATAAGTTTAGTGCCTGTGTTTTGCAACCGCACCGCAAAACCGTGCGATTAGTAGACGAAAGGACGTGCCTCTCCAATAGGAACCGAAAACATTTGATCGCAAGGTCATAGGTCAACCGATTCCTCCACAGGAAAACACGTTTGATATATTCTATACGACACTGGTGACGGCATGTGCGTCACATGACAGGAATATGTTGTCGACCCATCTAACTTGCACACTTGGCGAATGGGTAAAAAGATTATTCTACCTTGCCCGATTTAGGTTTTCTTGTGGAAGTGATAATCACTCCCAAAAAAGTGATGAAAACATAAGAGTTTGCCACATAAACTGCATCAAATGAATGCAACAGTTTCAGTGTCGCACAGTTTTCCCTGTGCTCTGTCAAAACGTATGTTTTTTTACGTTTTCAAATGTTTCCATGCGTAGACCGTCAAATTCCGTATATGTCCAAGCAAATCTGAACATGTCCTGGAATTTTGGAGAGCGAAGTTGATTATGTGTGAGTGCCTGAACTTTGATAATTATCTGAAAATAAAAAATTAAAATTTTCACCCGAGGTAAGATTTGAACCAAGGACCTGTCGTTCCACAGCTGCTCACGCTAACCACGGGACCACGGCGCTCGTAAGCTAACACTATCCTTGATGTTGCCTACCTTTCCCACGGACTACTCAGTTTGTATATTTTGCTTATTTTTTCCATGGTTCCACACAACTTCTTCCTGTTTTCTCGATTGATCTGTGTTCAGTTTTTCAAGGCCTATCCCTGTGCCAACTTATAACTAAATCTGAGGGGGGTGCGATGGGGAGGTTCCCTTGTAAGTTAGCGACAGGTGCTTGTGAGGCATTGCAATCCCCGTGTATACATTTGCCTGAAAAATGTGCTGTTTACATAGTTAGTGGCGGAATGACATGTAATTTTCGCATGCCGGACGCTGCTACTATACGTTTATCTGTTTCCTTGTAAGAGGTATTCCCTGTTACTAACGATCATTTTATATAGGACTGATGCAGGCATAGTATAATATCTGAACCATGATCGGATGTAAACAGTGGATGTTATACATATCTGGAAAGCTACATTGTGTTCGTATCACACAGAGCCAGTGTTTTAAGAAAGTAGTTTTTTCGTTTTACGATTCGATAACATAGTTTATCATAGAGAAACCGGGAAGAAGGATGTATGTCATGCGCTTGAAATATATTTATTACATTAGAATATTAAGAGCGCTACATTCAATATGACCGATAGGTCAGAAACTGAAGCGATCTAACATTATAGCCTGTTTTAACTGCGGAACGTTGTATCCTTAGGAGTGCATGTGTTTATGTTCTATCTTACCAATACCTTCCAAGAACTGATCCTAGACTCTGCAATAATAGTTTAAAAGTGATAGCTTGGTTGATTTGCGTAAAAATGCTTTAAACTACATCCGTCTGGTGCTCCAATGCCCATAAAAATCGCGCGTTTCTTGTTCTTCTTGACCGTCTGCTATTACATCACACCACTTTCAAATTGATAAGGAGTGCTAACCTCCTCGACATGGGCGCATCTCGAGAAAAATGGTTCAAATGGCTCTGAGCACTATGGGACTTAACGTCTGTGGTCATCAGTCCCCTAGAACTTAGAACTACTTAAACCTAACTAATCTAAGGACATCACACACATCCATGCCCGAGGCAGGATTCGAACCTGCGACCGTAGCGGTCACGCGGTTCCAGACTGAAGGGCCTAGAGCCGCACGGCCACACCGGCCGGCTATCTCGAGAAATCTTGTGCTGTTGGATGGGTGAGGACTTGGCAAGTTCCATCCGTTCACGAGACGTGAAATGTAGCGGACTACTTCTGGTCGGTTGCAGATGAAATAGGTACCAGCGCTGCAGGACGGGTTGGTCAATGACAGTGTGAGGGGGTCTTTCAGTATCTAATTTTACCCTAAGACCGTGAGAACGCTCTGTGACTCCCATCAACATGGAGATAGGTCGTATATTAAGCCCTTGCTTGAGGTGTTAGAAATATGAAATGCACTACCTGATATATTTTGATGATGTTTGTGTTTGAGAATTAACAATGAATGGACATACTGCACAGTCATCTGTCCACATTCGCGGTTATACTCGCAAAGTGGAGAAGGGGTGGTTTAGCTATGATGCTGAAATTGGGAAACATGTTGTCACATCATTTTTTGTGTTGAAATTACTGTAAAACTGCTAAAATTGTTCACACAATCAACCGTAATGCTCATTATCTCAGTACATCGGTGGTGTGTTTTCCATCCCATCCGTCCACTGGCATGCTGTTGGTTACCAAATAATGGCTGACTGACAACGCTTGTTTGAGTTGAAGAAAGATTTTTATGGAGGGGTGGTACCTTCAGGGGATGGCTAGCACCGAACCAGTGATCGCGTACATGACTGCAGTATGAGGAATCACTGTGACGGATGAGTTTGCATGTAGATCACGTGAATCACATTTGGACTGTAGTTTGGAAACCGGCGCCAACGCCACAAAACTCTCCCAATTTCCTTATGTTGTAACTGATGTTTATTTAAAATCATCCAGTGTGTGTGGTGTGCTATGGTAACAGCAGTAACAACATGATTTACACCGTGCGACATCTAGAGGTAGCCCAATTGACCTATCTTCCCTCCACAATTAAAACTTCCCGCCAGGGGGGTGGAGGGGGGTGGGGGGCTTAGCAGGGGGCCGTGGCACTTTCCTGCCGGCTTGGGTAACGGTAGTCGCGTCATCAGCTGATGTCATGGCTGCCATCTTGAATGAGATCAATGTCCTCACCGTGCAACGTCCAGTTTTCTTCGAGAGGCTGTGGATCAGAACGTGTTAATGTCAGTTTAGAACGTGACACAGATCTCGAAGTCTTGGTGGAAAAACAATATGTTTGGCGGTGTACAAAGCTTGACAGAGCAGAAAAAAAAACAATGTTTCAAACAACGAGACAAGGTCATAGGGCACGTGTCTTGCGACTTACAGTATAGTCCTCAGGATACGATCATCCTCCTACAGTACAGGTGATGAAACTTTAAACTGGTCTGTGCAGTTGATCAAACCCTGTATATTTAATAGGATCGTCACATGTGTTCGGTGCCTGCACACATGCGGTATTTGTTTTCGATGTATGGGAGGGGAGAGATGTGGTAAAATTCTTATCGAGGTCTCTATCAGATGAAGTTAGTGGAGCTTTCATAGTTCGTAATTTTCCTCTGTTGGGTGGTACAGAATAACGAAGATAGAATGTTGGGAAGATAGATAATGGATGCGGGCAGCAGCAAAAATCCTTGTCCTTATCGCAGTTCCTGTTTCCATGGAATGGCCAAAACACTGTCCCGGGGCACTAACGCAGCTTAGACAGTTTCTACATGGGTTGCAAAAGGTGGTAGATATATTTTCCCGCGACTCCCACTCAGTTCCGACTTAAATTGTAACTATCACATGCGTAAAGCTGGAGAAATGGCAGCAGTTTAAAGATGCATTTGGGCTAACTAAAATAAGGTTCGAATTTTACTGTTGGAGATAGGTTCGAGAAAAGTGACTCGTTTTGAGATGCGAGAGTGCTAGAAATATGATTCACTAGTAGCTGTAATCAATAAAGGACTTCTCCATAGGATCCTACACAGGTATGTGCTTCAATGGGAGAACTTGCTTCCAAATTCCAGTATACTCCAGTGATCACCGTCTATATTCAGTGTCACGGTATTTGAACAAAAAACCACCTCATTCAGAGGTAATGCCATACCTCGATTTATAAAGTGGGTATAGCTTTTAACATGTGTACCTGTATGCATCTGTAGAACCAAGACTGCTTGTGATGGTTGTGTTTTCTTAACATCTCGCTGTTTGTAAGACGATTACGCCTCTCTTTCTAGGACCACTCGCAAGAAACCTTATTACACATGTCCACCCATGGTTGATTTCCAGTCAGTACTATTTCGTATCGCTGGCAGTCAATTATTGACGACGTATCATACTTAGTAGTAGGGGATGTGTGATAGGTTCGCCTTGAGCATCAGGCTTATAAAGTATGTTTTGTGTTCAGACATGTGCGAAGGAGATGACTATGTCCACTTGTAAGGAAGCTACGGATTTAACGTGTAACACTGTGATGGTAAAGAGATGCGTATGTCAACTCACTGGAGTGGTACAGATATTTCTATTTCCAGAGCCGTCGGCAGGGTGTCGCTCAACTGAAACTGCAATAGTAACATTCAGTTGTAAGTATAGGGATCGAGTATATATGTGACCGATTTCGTAGGATTTTTCTGTCTATATGTGGCCTGTGGTGGGAATGATTCACGTTTCCCGCTAACGACAGGAGCCGTCCGAATGGAGAGGGCTGTTTGAATGCAAGAATGTAGTTCACTTAACCATGAAGTCCTCTAGACGGCTGAATAACGAACTAATACTTAGTATGTGTTGGACAGCTTTCGTGATCAATTGGAAATTTGACAAGATTCAATATGGACTTGTGTTTGCACTGGGCCATTATTCCCTACGATCTAAATTGTTCCATTGAGTGCTTCTTCGCATTTGACATCTTCATTTAGTTGGGAGAAGATCGATTGTGGTGTGTGCATCTAGCAGGTGAAAGACACATTTGCTGGTTCTCTAGATATGAGAAAGACCTTATTTGACTTTGTAAATTATAGGGGATGATTTGGAATCTGCTATATCACAGACATCTGTATTCGCGAGTGGAAATATCGGTTTGGTCTATTTTCTTTTTCAAGTTTCCACGTAAATGCGCTCGCAGACGTGACAAGTTTCTCAGTCGAATGTGAAAAACTATACCGATTTTGCTCATAAAACTAAATGAAACTGGAGTTTGTCTGTTTTCGTGGAAAGAGAACATTTCTCATGGTGGGAAATGTTTTTTTTCTTTTTTTTAGTAGCTGCTTTATTATAGGAGTCTAGGTGATGTTAAATAATCGAGAGCGGAACGGCGGACGATTCCCATGCGAGAGAGCTGCCGGAGCGTCCTACTTGACGTCAAACAAAGTGTTTTCCATCCCAGAACGAGAGGCGTTGGGGGCCTGTGACAGCGGCGCCTCGTAGCCATTAGGGTCGGCTGCGTCCTGTTATCTCTATAACTGCTATTGTAATGGCGGAGCGCGTGGTCGTATCGATGCAGGCGGCGGCCGGCCGGGACTTTGGCCTTGGCGCCAGCTCGGCCGCGAGGCGTTTCTGCTGGGGCCGCCAGGGATTCCAGCTGGACGCGGCGAGGCACATCGGCTGAGCTGTGACAGCGTGTATTGGCTTAGGTTAGGGTGACATTTAGTAGCTGTGTGTAGTGAACTCTGACGTCAAACAGGGATAGATGCTGTATGCTTGCAGGTAATACACTGTTTTTAAACTCATCTCCGTCCAATATCAACAGCTGGTCAGTTGAACGTATTTCCCAAAAAAAGAGTAAAGACTGCCCCTTACACTCCAGCCTTTCTCCCTCTGCTTGTAGGTGTAGGGTAGAGTTTGAGTGTTTCTGTCGCTGGTTTCGGGAGGTATAATTTGTTTCCCAGTAGGATAGGACCAGTTGTCTGTTTTTGCGGAGTACTGCCGTCCTTGTGTAGCGCTATGCATTTAGTTGTGTAATTAGGTCGGATCTTTGTGATTAACTGCGTAATTAGAATCGATATTTGCGTAAGTTTGCATTGGTATTGGTATTTTTTTTAAAAGCACGATCTTAATCATCATGGTTCAAAAATGGTTCAAATGGCTTTGAGCACTATGGGACTTAACATCTGTGGTCATCAGTCCCCTAGAACTTAGAACTACTTAAACCTAACTAACGTACGGACATCACATACATCCATGCCCGAGGCAGGATTCGAACCTGCGACCGTAGCGGTCACGCGGTTCCAGACTGAGGCGCCTAGAACCGCACGGCCACACCGGCCGGCTTAATCATCATCATCGCAAGACCAGTCACCTAGAACAAAGTCCATGTGACGAGGGGGTTTCACCCAGCCTGCCACGATACCTTCTGTGTTAGGTACTGGCGTGCAATAGGCCTTTATGTAGGATCATTTTGTAGCAAAATGCGAGATAAGCGTGTGTAAACGTGCGTGACATTTATAAGTATTGTCAAGCTTGTGAAGCTCTATGCAAATGGTTGCGTAATTATATCCGATCTTTGTGATTAATTACGTTATTAGGATCGATTCTTGAGTAAGTTTGGAGTGGTATAACTTTTTTTACAAGCAGAATAAGAGGAGTTGTATGGTATAGTTAGTTTTTGCGATTTTAAGCGGTTCTTGTGCAGCGTTATGCATATAGTTGTGATATTGGGATCGATCTCTATGATTAATTAAGTAATTAGGATGGATAATTGAGTCAGTTTCCTGAGCAAAATAAATAATGCACAGTAACGTAACCTTCCTTACTACAAGCGGACAGTCTCTATGTCTTAAGGGGTGGACTTAGGCTTTCCATCCAGTAGAAGCAGGGTTTAAGTGGCTGATAAGTTGAGTTTTTACTTGCACTGAGTGTTTGTGCACTGAATTATTTTCGGATGTTTAAGCATTGTGAGCGTGTTTGAATGCATTATTTCGGTGATCTACGAGTAGTTCGCACATCTGCATGGTGTGTACTGGTATTTCAGTAATTTACGAGTTTTTTACGTCTCTGCACATCAGTGTAATGCATTATTTGCGAGTAGTTTCCAGGTCTGTACGCTGTATATTGTGACACCAAGCACATCAGGGTGAGTGTTTTGCATCAGTGTGATAAATAAATTAGGTGAAATCTGTAGCTAAATAAATTGTTCAAAAAATAAATAAAGTACACTCCCTCCTCTCTCTAGCAGCCAAGAACACACTCATTCCTTTTTCACACCAATTTTCTCAAAATATGGTTTAAATGGCTCTGAGCACTATGCGACTTAACATATGAGGTCATCAGTCCTCTAGACATATAACTACTTAAACCTAGCTAACATAAGGACACCATACACATCCATATCCAAGGAGGATTCGAACCTGTGACTGTAGCAGCAGAGCAGTTCAGGATTGAAAAGCCTAGAACCGCTCGGCCACTGCAGACAGTCAATTTTCTACCCCTCCAGACTGCTGGCAGGGTGAGTGGTTTGTATCAGCGTAATAAATAAACTAGGTGACATCCGTCCGTCGATGTACGTAGGAAATGTGGAAGTGAGTGGTTGGATAACCTTGAAAAAGTAGTTGAAACTAGGTAGTTGAAAGCGTAGCGAACGCCTTTTCTTACCTATATAAAGCCCGTTAGTGATATCACTGTATACGTCTTGGACATATGGGAGCCATCTACTTCGTCTCTCAATCGTAGTAGTTACCGCCGGGTCTAGAATGAAAAAGTTATCAACAGTCGAGTGCTACATGTAAATACTCGAACCCTCAGCACTTTTGAACATATTCTGCAGTCTTATGCTTCTTCATTTATGTTTTTGCACGACAAAGTAGAAACGTCTCCTTTTGAACAATTATACATGACTGTGTTTAAACTGACACACAATATTTTTAGCGCAACGCAGTCTGACTTTCAATAATCCCTACAAAAGAATGGCCCTGAATAACATTAACCTATACCTTTCACAAACCACTTACCTCACCAAAAATCTTCGTTACTCGCACTACTGCAATACAGCGAACGCCACTACTGCCAGCTAAATAAAATATTCAAACTACTGAAGGCACAAACTGCTGATAGGCATAGTTAGCAAATGAAAGATTTTGCTAGAGAACAAATGACGTATTTACCTTAATAGTCATAATATATATAGCAGTTCATGACATCCTGTCTTACAAATTTCATAACTCCGCCGTCTCTCTCCCCACATCCACCACTGCTGGCGGCTCACCTCCAACTGCGCAACACTACTCGCTGTTCACATCCAGCTGCCGCTGCCCAACACTACAATGGCAGACAACAATGCAAACTAGCCACAGACTGCACACAGCACAGCCAGTGATTTTCATACAGAGCGCTACGTAACGTTGCCAATAAGGAAACATAAACAGCCTACTTACATAGCCCCCATGCTCCTCACAAAAAATTTTACAAATTGTTTTGGGCAGTGGCCAATAATGATTTGATAAAATTTTTCATAATTACAATAACAAAGATATCAAATGCACACACTTATTGATACAATGTTGGTCAAAAGCTAAAATTTTCTCACAGTCCATAAAGACAGTCCTGATCATTCATCACAGTAAAATTACAGTGTTTTTCTCAAAGTCTGAGCAATAAAAGAAAATGCACACGGAAGTAGTGGATTTCCATGCAGTCTTGAAGAAGTAGTGTTGTCCTTCCAACGGAAAGACAGTGCTGACTCTTGACATGCTGACAGGTAATGGGCCACAACAGAGCAAACCCACCACAGAGTCAGTCGAAGTTTTGAAGAATATTGGTAGGTAGGTCATCACAGAACAGACCACTGTAGTCTTGTTAGAGATTACGGTATTGGTGGGGCACCAGAGGTGCAGACCCACTGCAGTCCTTGTAGAAATAATGGTATTGGTGAGTCATCAAAGGTGTAGACCCACTGTAGTCCTTGTAGAGACGGCCAGCAGCCATCTGTTGCGACAGTGCAGGTGCACAATCACCTTCGAAGAGTCTTGCAGAGAATATAGCAAGTCCATAAACCACCACTTGTGCACTCACAAAGTTTTTTGAAATGTCCTTAGAACCAGCAATGCTGTTAACCAGTCCCTTGCTGAATTATTAACACACTTGCAAACACTATCAGTCCCTAATTCTCACATATTGTCCATATACTATGACCAACAGAAACGTGTGCAGTGAATTGTAACTTACAAGTTACTTAATTTGATGAACTTGTGTCAATTACAATTTTATAACATAAGAATACAATAATAGTGGTACAAAATACATCATTAAAAATATAACAGTACAGATAACATTTGTAGTAAGACAGACTTTACAAAACAATAGAAATAAACATATTCATCAGTGTTACAAGAATTATGACATAAGTAAATAAATAAAATAATGAGAATAGTTTTCGAAACATTAATTTCACACATGAGAATTGAAACAGAACAGAATTAATAATGTGTAAACATATTTACAAAGAAAATGACATATTACAAATGCAAATTATATTTGAGGATAACAGTATTCCTCTTCATAGTGAATGTAGCTTAGTACCAGAAAAATTCTACAACATAAATAATATTAGCTAAACACATAAAGACAGGAAAAACACAAATACACAAGAGTACACAAACACATGGCAGAATAACATAGGAGGAAAGGACAGGGTTTGTTTTCAGTGTAAAATTTGATCCTGCAGTCCAACCCAAAACTTCATTCCATAGATCTTTCGTCTTATTTCAACATTTGTTTCCACCAAAAAAATCCTATCCAAGCATGCTTTCTGCATTTATATGTTCACATATTTCTTACCTCATTATTTATTTTCCATTATCTTACCTCATCATTTATTTCCAAGAAAATCCTACCTAAACCTGTTGTCACTAAACCCAACTTTTTTGTTCATATCCTCTTTCAAAAATAGTTTTTCTCCACTGTACACTACTTTTTTGGCCAAACCATTTTCTTATAGCTTCTCAATGCATTTCTTCCAATTCATCCCAACTTGTTCTCTTATATGGCCTACCTCATCTTAAACTAACTTAAATCTACTGAGCTCAGACGCTAAACTAAGGGACGAGGCAATGCAGCAGCATAAAACAATTAATACAAACAGCAATGAAAAAAATAGAAATTGTCAAAGCAAGCTGCAGTAAGCAAATGCAACATTACAACTAATATGAGCCAATGTGCAGCAACAAGGAAAATAAATCAGTAGTAAAACTGGCTTAACAGAGTACACAAAGTGAAATTTAGTAGCACTATGCCTGGAAAGCAGCAGCAGCAAATGCAGTAACTTATATCTAAACATGACAAAGCTCAAGCAGAAAAATATTACAGTAAAGACAACAATGCAGATAAGGGAAATGTCTATTCACATCTTAATGTCTATGTCATTAAAGTGGTGCACCACAAAAACTTATTCTATGAAATAAATTACCAAATACTTGAAAAGAAAATTATGTATGCAGTTCCTGTGAAGGGAAATGTCTTTTTGTGCTCCTTTTTTTTTTTTTTTGGAAGTATCACAAAATTATTATTTACTGGATCTGTAGACAGAAAATATCTATATTAGTACATCTATAAATTTTTATTTTAACCAATGCTGCAGTGCAGCTAGAAACTAGATATTAAACAAAATGAGTAAACAAATACATAAAGCAAGCCATATGGCATTTCTCTCAACTAGCATGACAATAGCTGTGAAATGTTTCTCATCGTTTCATTAGGCATTTTAGTAAATGTCATAAATTAAGAGCTCCTCAGTGTAATCATATGTTTTCATGTTTGGGGGTGTCGTACTTACAATGCTTTCTACAAAGGAATGTCCACAGCGAGGATAATGGCCTCCTTTTTTTTTCTTCTCCACCTGTGCCTCTGAAAGGCACACACTAATGGCTTTTTTCCGGGCATCTGTCGCGCAGCTGGGTGCCCACGACGCATTACGTGAAGGTGGTCACTTAACTTTCTTACCGAAATATCTGCGACAGCAGTTCCCGCTACAGTGACAGTCTCATATAAAAATATTTCACAGGTCAAGAATTTGCGTTACAAATCTGTAGAAACAAAATCCTATTGATATAACAGTTTCCAAAAAATTTTCGTCAGCATTGTAATACATTCACGCATTTACATACATTTCATAACTCTTAAAATACGATTCTCAGCTTATTGATCATAAACGTACCTCAACAGCATAATACACATTGTCATCGCAATAATAACATCATAACAAATCAATCACATCTCAGAATCGTTGCAGCTTCTTTCAATAATTTCAAGACCTTCAATAAAGTCATCTACCTCAAACATACTTCAAAAATCATGATCCCTTACCAAATACATCATTCTAAGCTCTCATAGTATCACAACGGTTCTGAAAAAATATGAAGAGTTCACAAAGTACAGACAAAATACAATTTCATAAGTGTGAAGTTATCCAACGGTCTAATTGCGTAAACATGTGTCACTGATGTAGTAAAAATATGATTGTTTCTCTGTTAAATAATCAGATAGCTGTGTAATTCTGTTACAGAAATATGGTACTGATGTGTAAAGTTGTATAAGCAAATACCGTATTAGCTAGGGCTCCTTGTGCTTGCCAAACACATGGTACACAAAGTAAGCATCTATCCCCCTGAGGATTAATGTAATTATACCCTCAGGTGTTACAGATTACAGCAATTGAATGAAATGTATCACGGAAAACTTTCTTTGTGCTTCAAAAATCTTGAAAAATAAATGGTTTAAGTATAAAATTAATCACTCAAATGCATGTCCTGTAGCGCTAAATGTGCGTCTTGCTGAAAGATAATTCTGTGGATCTGTCGTAGTTACCGTCCTCTGTAAGCAAAGTTCTGCTGAAGTCAATGTACTTACCTCATCATAAACGAAAGTGAAATGCTTTGCGTATAGATACCGTAGTTATTACGTACCTTACCGTGAGCAAGAAGTAATATAATGTAACGTATTGTTGTGCTACGAAAAAGGCTGTCTCATTGTAGCTATATCACAAAAGTTACTACTAAAACATGTTTTACTTTCCAGAATAATACAGAAAAACTGTGCAGATATAAAACAGATACAGCGCAAAAGCAACATTCTAAATTGTCACTCATTAGTAGCGTTGTCATAAAATCGTGTAGCTGTCACATAAACTAACCACTGTGTCATCTGGTATCTCACAGAAAGTACTTTAAATCCAGAATGTATTTTCAAGTAAACCAAAATGTTGCATTAAAATCTCATTAGCAGTACTGGTAAATGTTCTAAGTATGTGAACCTTATAGTCGTTACGTAATCGTGCAGCTAACAAGCAAGAATGCACACACACAATAACACTGTGTCGTCTGTTCACAATAACAATGCATTCGTAATTTCTGTTTAAATAAGTTCTCTTGGTTCTTGACTGGATATTTAACTTCAAGCATTGTTGCATGTTAACAGATTCTAAGTCTGACAAAGCATACTAGCAATGTAAAGTGAAAAGTTATATGGCAAAGACAAAGTTAAAGAGCAGATTATCTTTCAATAAACGGTTTTACATGTGAAATGTGGTGTAAACCTTTACTCTTCCTAGTACGCAGAGTTTCAACTTCAACGCAATTATCATGTGGTATACGTCGGTAAAGAATACTGGAATTTTTCTCAAGGTTAGCATCTATGTTATTTTTCTCTGAGCAGGCTGGCGCACGCAGCTGCCTGCTGTGCGAGTCATTGTCTGTCTCTTTGTTGGCGCGCCTCGTTATTAGGATTAGGAGACCTAACTTTTAGAAATTCACCTTGACGAGAGGGCCCTGCTCTGTTTGAATCCCGCCAGTTCTGATGCAATTCAGGTCTGTTGTTATGATCATATCATCTGTCGTCATGTCGGTATAATTCACAGTTGCTGTCAGACGGTCCATAAGTGAAAATCATCAACATACCGTAGTATTACGCGCAACTGAGGAGGACAGGACCACAAAAGTTGAAGATGTCAATACAGCTATGTCAAGCATTCCCTGTCAACGTGTACAACAGGTTCAAGAAAATACATCTGAGACTCCATAAGACGATACAGCATATAAAATTCAACAGAACATGCAAAAAGAACGATTTAATCCCAAGCTACATTAATGTAAAGGTTAAAAACAGTTCTACAATGGCACAAAAGTCGAAATCATTTGCAGAACGATATTGGTTACTACATGAAATTAAGATGCTCTATTCGAAAAAACAGCACCTAAACATGATGCTCTATGAGACTCATCTAGAATTGGCAAAAAACGTAGGAAACGCCGCAGTTTTCATGGCACTGTAGAAAAAACTGAGCACAACACATACATAGCAATGAAACATTTACAAAACAAACATAAACACAAGATAATGAAACTAACAGTAAAAAAGACGCAAAAATACATTTACATTTTAAATGTGAAACCACATGAACACCAACACTCATTCCATCCACGCTTAGTTAACCTAACAGAGACAGAACTACACGAAAAAGAAAAAATGCTCTTGGAAAAAGGTTTGAAACACTGCACCAATAGCAAGGTGAACAATCAATACATAGAAAATCTCATAGTAGAAACCGAACACATCCTTACACGTGAAGAACAACAAAATAATTGTGAAATAAACATAGGACTGACAAGAGAACTAGTAAAAGAAGAAATAAAAGGCATAATAAAACAAAGACAGCAGACACACAATAAGAACAACCAAACAGAAGCAGCTACTATGAAAAGGTTAAAACAAAAGTTAACAAAGAACAACGTATTAATAACAAGAGCAGACAAGGGAAATGTAACAGTACTCATGGATAAAGAGCAATACATCACAAAAACCAAGGAATACATAAACACCAACGCAATACAAAAACTGAAGTCAGATCCAACTACACGATTCCAGGAAAATGTGAAACGAACACTGAAAAACATTGAACACACACTCACAGACAAACAGAAATACTACTTAACACAGAAAAACCCACAAGCACCAACACTCCGCAGTCAACCGAAAGTACATAAAGACGGAATGCCAATGAGACCTGTTATCAACTTCAAGAAAGCCCCAACATACCGCATAGCCAAACACCTCCAAAAGTTAGTTACAAAACACTATAAAGTAGAAAACAACAGAACAGTGATAAACACAGGAAACCTAATAGAAAATATACAGAACATACAGGTACCACACACAGTATCACTGATTTCATTCGATATAGAAAATATGTATACCTCCATCCCTATCACAGAAACAATAGAAATCATAGAACAAAATCTCTCATCCCACAGCAACCTCACCACAGACGCAATAAAAGAGATAACAGATATGCTCAGACTGACAACTGAACAAAACTACTTTCAGTTTGAGGAAGAATATTATCTACAAACTGATGGACTGCCCATGGGATCCCCAATATCAGGAACACTAGCAATCATTTTCATCAGTCACCTTGAAAATCAGATATTTGATAAGATAACCACAAATGAAAGTTTCAAAATCATATATTGGTACAGATACGTGGATGACATTATTTGTTTGGTACACGAGCCAAGTGAAAAAATAGATGAACTCCATTCAGAAATAAACAAAGCTCATAAGAACATAAAATTCACACTTGAAAAAGAAAAAGAAAATCAAGTAAATTTTCTTGACATTACAATTAAAAAAGAAAATGGAAAACATACATTTAACATCTTTAGAAAACCAACAGCCACGGACACAATAATACATTCCACATCCAACCACCCCCAAAGCCAGAAATTTGCAGCACTAAGACACATGTTACATAGATTAAACAGAATCCCACTCAGTAAGAGAAACTATGAACAGTAAATGAACACGATCATACAAATAGCTAGGAACAACGGGTATGACACACATGTGGTACACAGGTTCAATCAAAAAATAAAAACACAAATAAAAAACAAACACAACATTTTCACAATACAAAAGAACTCACAAGCTGAAAACTTACAAACACACTCAACAAACACACACAATGACAACACCACACAGAAAAGAACCAGATGGTACACCATGACCTACACACATAAACTAACACACAGAGTTGCAAACATCCTAAAGAGACAGGGCTTCAAAATAGCATATAAGCCTGGGCAAACCCTTCAATCACACCTAAGCCAGCCAGCTACCAAGAGGGACTAATTCCAACAATCAGGAATATATAAACTTGAATGTCAAAGTTGTGATGCAGTATACATAGGCATGACATGCAAGAATTTTGAAACAAGATACAAAGAACATATCAGATGTTGGAAGTATGAAACAAACCATTCCACATTTGCAGAGCATTTAAAACACTACAAACATGGAACAAGAAATGAAAATAATGAGAATAAGCAACCATGACAAACATCTTATACAAATGCAAGAAAACTTCCACATCCAGAAAGCCATAGCAGAAAACAAACATGTGATAAATGAACAAACACACATCAGCACAGGCTCCTTACTACACTTAATAAAGGAAATGATAACATGAAAAAAAAGTATATAACACCAAAATACACACACACACACACACACACACACACACACACATACACAGCCCCCCTCAAAAAAAAAAATAAAAAAAATAAAAAAAATTGCATAACACCAAAATACAGACAGACACACATACACAGCACATATATATATATATATATATATATATATATATATATATATATATTTATATATATATATTACACCAAAACACACACACACACAGGACATAAACAAAAATAAATAATTAAATACAATAAAATTAAATTAATACGACACCAGAAAACACTCACACTCACACACACACACACACACACACACACACACACACACATACACAAGCACACACACAAATGCATACACGAACAGACCACAGATACTTCGATAGTTACACTCATAAGTTTGGCAGTAATATTTGATCTTTGGCAAAAACATTTGACAGTCGGCAACAGAAACCAAAACATTGCATTAAAACAAGCGTTCAGTGCATAGTGCTGTGGAATGCGGAAAAAACAGCAAATTGGCGCTCATAGGAAGAAGAACAAGACCAAAAATCAACAGGAGCGTAATATGTAAGAAACTGTCTACGCAACCTGTAAGTACAGTTCAAAACATTACTACTTAATAGGAAATACCAACCACCAGAACTGTTTATAACCTATAGGCACAGTGACAAAAATGTAAATAAAATAGCTAACATATGTACATATTACAGGCCACTGATGATGCCTTGCAGAAAATAAAGGCGAAACGCGTATGGCACTAAAATTGTGTTTTATTCAGTTGCTGTCAGACGGTCCATAAGTGAAAATCATCAACATACCGTAGTATTCCATAGTTTCTTTCTTGTTGGTCACATGGTGGAGAATTTCTCCCTGAATCGTAACTATGTGCTGGACCGTTGCATCTAAAGTTATTCTGTCTCCCTTGATAATAATTATTTTCTTTCCCATATTGTCTGTTTCTCTGATTGTCTCTCTAATAGTCACTACTGCGGAGAGGTGATCTTTCCCTGTTATTATTACTACTCCGCCAACGGTTGTCATACGGGTAGTGTCTGTTTTGGTCACGATTTGTGTTGTGAGAATAGCCTTGTCGTGTCCAGTTATTATTTCTTTCATCGCGCAATTGCGACAGATGTGACCTGTAATTGTTGTGTTCCTGTTTTCGCGTTCCGCGATTGTCAGTGTCAATTTCCAGTTCTTGTAACAGTCCCTGAAAAGCTTCAATGTCATCTCTGCAACGTCCTGCCAAAATAAGATGTCGTAAATGTTCAGGTAATTTGATTAAGCAAATGCGGATGAGTTCTGAGGGGCTGTATGGGTTTGAAAGATACTGATTCTTATGCAACATGTCTTCAAAATATTTCATAAGACTGGAAAATTCAGATTGTTCGAAACGTTTCACCATTATGATGCTATGTTTTACTCGGTCTTGTGTAGCTTGAGACCAATACGCTGAGAGGAAGGCATGATAAAATTCTCCTTCACTGTCACAATCGTGAATGACCGATCGCATTCTTACAGCTGGTTCATTCTCCAAGTAGCCACTCATAAATTCTAACCTATGCTCCAATGACCAGTTGTGAGGAAAACAATGAGAGAATTGATGAAGCCATGCTTGTGGATGAATGTCGTTTTCAGAATTCTTAAATGTTTTGAATTTACGTGTAGTAATGAACAGTTTATAGTCAAAATCATCGTGTCGGCGAGTAGCATATCGGTCATTGTTACGTCGTGTCGGCGGTTCCATCTCAAAATTCGGTGCACCTTGCCAATTTCTTTCACAATTTCCGAAATGCCCTGTGTTATTATTTTGTGGCTGTTCCGTATTTCTATGTCCCTCTTCCCGTATTGGGGCGCGAGTGTCCTCTGAAATACGTAATTCTTGTATTACCTGTGTCAGCTGATCTTGTACTTCCCGGATTTCTCTTTTGTACTGTGTATTAATTTGATTCTGATTTTGTTTGAATTTCTTAATTTGTTCATACTCTTCTGTGTCAGTGATGGCTGCAGGTCTTGTGTCATTCAGATCATCATCTACCTTTGTAGATAAGTTAGTGAACTGATCCGAAAGTTCGGCTACTTTATCCGTTAGTGAAATTATTTCCTCTGTGTGTTTTTCTGAACCAAGTTTCAGAGTGTCCATTTGTGTTGAAATCGTATCTACTGTGCCCTTTAAGTTTTCCTGAATTTTTGCAAGTTGCGTAACCGAATCGGTAGATGCAACTGAGTCAGTTTTAGCTTGCAAGGTGTCGTGATTTTCATGAACAATAGTTTGCAGTTCTTTTATGGCTGCTTCGTGATTCTGTAATGCATTTTCATGACGCGATAAAATAGGTTGGAAATGCTCACGAATTTGTGTTTTTACGTCATTACAGACTTTTTGACATTTCGATTCAATGTTATGTAACTCAGTAGTTAAATCTTCACGTGTTTGTTCAAGTGTGGTGTCTAACTTCCGAAGATTTTGTTCCATTGTGTCTAACTGTTGCTGTGTTTGTCTCTGGTGTTGTTCCATTGTGTTAACTTTTAAAGATTTTGTTCCATTGTGTCTAACTTTTGAAGCTATTGTCCCATTTGTTGCATTAAATGTAATAACAATGCACTGGTGTCTGAAACATGTTCCTCAGTGCTTTTCGGCAGTGAATTTGCTCCGGCAACATTCACATTTTGACAAGCGGAATATGTGTCTTGACTCATTTGAGAAAACGGTGAGAACCCAAAACCTGAGTCTACAGTATTTGCAGTGTTGTGTTCTGTCATTCCCGATTCCTGAGGCGAGCTGTTGCCGACCGATCGATCGATAAAGCTTCCCTGTTCACTACCTGTTTCACTGTCTACACAATTATTTGACGCCCACTCCATTTCCCTATGCACAGTTACCAAATTACTACTTTGAATATTAGTTAATTCATTACATGGTGGCGCTAACACACTGCTTTCGTCTTCACTGTAATTTCTCAGTTTACTTTGGAGCCTAGTATTACGATTTTCACACGCCATTGTTGTCACAATATTTCACACGACAACACAGAAAAACACAATTTGAAGAGCAAAAATAAGAGAACACATTAACATAGCACTGAAAATAATATCTAGTTAATTGCAAGCGCAGCTGCGAAATACTTGGTGCAAATTTACATGCGTGCCACACCTGTTTTACTGTACAACAATGAAAGACTGCAACTACAAAGAAGATTCTCTCTACAATTACGTGCTAGCAATAAACAAAATCTACACTAATTACACAAACTACAAGAAAAAATCAGAAGATTCCAGTGAGGTATCCTCGGCTAAGGGTCGACATATGAAACGTCTCCTTTTGAACAATTCTGCTTGACTGTGTTTAAACTGACACACAATATTTTTAGCGCAACGCAATCTGACTTTCAATAAACCCTACAAAAGAATGGCCCTCACTAATTAACCTATACCTTTCATAAACCACTTACCTCACCAAAAATCTTCGTTACTCGCACTACTGCAATACAGCGAGCGCCACTACTGCCAGCTAAATAAAAGATTCATTCTACTGAAGGCACTAACTACTGATAGGCATAGTTAGCAAATGAAAGATTTTGCTAGAGAACAAATGACGTATTTACCTTAATAGTCATAATATATATAGCAGTTCATGACATCCAGTCTTACAAATTTCAAAACTCCGCCATCTCTCTCCCCACATCCACCACTGCTGGCGGCTCACCTCCAACTGCGCAACGCTACGCGCCGTTCACATCCAGCTGCCGCTGCCCAACACTACAATGGCAGACAACAATGCAAACTAGCCATAGACTGCACACAGCACAGCCAGTGATTTTCATACAGAGCGCTACGTAACGTTGCCAATAAGAAAACACAAACAGCCTACTTACAAAGTTCACCCACTTGTAGTCTGAAAACCGAACTCTAATATTTTTCGCCACATTTTCGAGCGCTAACACAGCTGACAAGCTACCATCTTGTGAAACTTCAATTCCTTCATGAAGACGTTGTGAACTGCTAACCGTTAACACATAGCATGAGGCGAACAGTAAAGGTGATGGTGCACTGGAGGCTGGCATCTTCTCATCCACAACAACCACACCAGCGCTGTTAGCCATCTGTTCTTGCACTGATGCTGGAATGTCCCTTGTGCGTTGCTCAGTGGAAGGTACGTATGACTGACGCTAGTACGATGCAGGGCCCTCTAGCGCAGCTTCTCAGCATGCTGGATCGGAGGGAGTTGTCTCTTGTGGGGTGGGAGCTTACATGCAGCTTTTAGAAATGACGGACCGTTAAAGGGGAGAGAGAGATGTTTGCATCTGTTGTGTAATGAATCTTTAATGGAAAGCGTTTATTTTCAGGACCGTATTCTTCCTCTTCATATGTTCAATCAATAATGCTCTTTTCCATTCCTCAGCTGAATGAGTGCATGTAATACAGCTATTGAAACCCACCCTGTCTGGCACCTACATCTCGCTAATTGAACACCGACAGCTCAACAAGCACTGACATCTCAGCCTCTTCTGGTGGTAACACAGAACTAAGCCTATACTGCTACAGGTAGAAAATAAATTTAAACAAATTTATAGAAATTCAAACAAATTATATTCGAGTTGAGTGACATCATGAACAGCCTCTAGCTGCAGGAGTAAGCTCTTAGAGCAAAATTCTAAATTTCAAGAGGATGACGAGCCAGGACCCCATGCCAAACACACTTGATGGTCGTACTTCCTCTGATTGTTTAAATAAAGACTTATGTCCAGCACAGGCCGAGTCCTTTTCCTAGGAAGAGGTGGCAGTCGGGTGACTTAGTGGCGGTAGCCATTTTCTTAGGTTAGTAGAGCTAGCCCAATTGACCTATCTTCCCTCCAAAATTCAAACTTCCCACCAGGGGGTCGTGGCACTTCCCCGCCATCTTGGATAACGTCACCAGCTGACGTCGGATGACGTTAATCGCTTCATCAGCTGTCGTCACGGCCTCCATCTTGGAAAATGGTACTTTGGGGTGACACTGCCCTCGGGGTGACGGCGTCCCTGCTATACTACTTATGTGAACTTTTATATCTTGCTTCTCGCCAAATTTCATGATTCTGTGTCAACAAGAAGTACACTATAGCTTTTTACGAGTGAGTTTCGGAGAATCGAAATAAGTGACGTAGATGGTCGTCTCTTTTGATTGCACTGACTTAGGAACTTACATTTTTTACATCGCCAAGAGACCATAGATCATAGTATGTGAGGTACATTTTAATTTGATACGTCCACCCATTCCTGAGAAACTGATTCTATAAGGGTGCCATTTTTACCGAATGAGTTACGGAACGCAAAAAATGAAAAATTAGTGAAATGGATCTGTGGGGTGAAGTCTTCCCTTCTATTAAAATGATAAAAGTAGGTGCTATAAATCACTCTGCCGTAAAGAAACGCGAATCATTCAGTTAACTAGAGCTAACAGAAGACGCCATGTTCGGTGCGTCTGTGTATTCGTAAACGAAAGAAGGCATAATAAAGCGGAGTTAAGTATAACGGAAATGTCATATGTAATTGAATAAGAAACGCTGCAAATTTATTTATATGCTCTGCGAACATACTCTTTGCACACAATGTTGAGAGCTGAGATTGGTAGTAGCCGGAAACAAGTGAGTATCAGTCCAAAGTCACTGAAAATTTTTCGACTGCTAGCGAAACAGCTGTTACCGCCAGCCAGAATGCCCCTTGAGCGAACGATTAGTACTTGTTCTGTCATATTAGGTGGAATACAATGGCGTAAGACATCATGAGCAAATAGTATTCACTGCTACAAACTATATACCAGTCAAATGAAACTCAGCATTAAACAATGACGACTATTGTGTCTTCCTCTTGCTCACACCATCATCTGATGGCAAAATTGGCAGCTGGGATTCCAGTTCGTATGGAAACGAGAGGCCAAGATAATGCGGGCACGCCGTGCTGGAATTGAGGATACTGAGTACATTGGCACAAAGACAAATCCTAATCGATCTTATTTAATTACGCGTAAGTAGAAACGACAAATTCAGATCGTATTTCATTCCATTTATAAGACATTTATCATTTATATAGTACCGTAATTTACTGACAAAAAATATAGCTTAATGTCTGAAATTAGTCTACAGTCGTTCGAAAGTCTTACAAAAGTATCTTACTTTGTGACGACTATCGATAAGTGAAAACTGTGTTTTATCTGTGATCGAGTTTCTCACATGCTATAACAGTAGTGTTTCTGCTCTATTGCTTCTAATTATTCACTGTTTAATAGATGTATTTCCATAGAAGTGTGTTATTAGTGACGTACGTTACCTTAATTGCATTAATAACCACAGCTTCTTATTGCATGTGCATGAAAATGCTGATTCATGACACCACGATGTAACACTCAACTTGGCGAACAGTTGCTATATAGTCAACAGAAATCAGTTGTCACGGTAACTCCGTAAGAGAATGTATAATTTGTAACATTTCGATTTTCCTGTGACTGGTATGCATAACGTAATTACCCGAATATAGCTGCAGTGTCGAATAACTCCATATTCGTTAAATATATATGCCTGTGACTAGTTTTATTGTGTAACCGCAAAGAGTTGCACTCGATTTGACGATTGTGTTTTGTGTGGCACTCAGATGTTTTTTCACAGCTTACCTTCTGCTGACTGCTATTGTCGCTTCGCGCATTTACTGCTTAAGCCGCTGCAGGGATCTGTGCATGGTTGAGAACTATGTAAGGTCGCAATACGTTGTTGTTTACTCTAAGACAGTGTGCGGAATTTAAGGAAGCTGTCCAGCAATAAAAGGAGGGTCATAACCACGGTTGGGTGACCGGAGAAATGCCCCCAAAGACAAGGTGTAGAGGTGGTAGATACGACGAAGCTTATCAAGTAACGGGCATATATTTCGGAACTGTTGAGAACATTTTATGTCACAACATACAGCGTTGGTTGGGTACCGTTTGCACGCGAAATCTTTACTGTTTGCCAAACAGCGAGCGAGCACGTTCAGCATTAGCTCTGCAAACAAGTCGACTGCGTGCGATGAGTTACAGTATATTACAAACAGGTCGACAGCGCGCGTTTTATTCCCTACTGTTGGTAACACTGTTATTATTTCGCCACGCTCTCATAAGGAGTAAAATAGTGTGATGTGTGTGCCAGTTTTTATTCCAAGTATGTGACTAGTAGATTAGAAATGGACTGTAGCCGTTCCCATGAAGCTTATAACAAGTGAAAGAAACCGAAAGTTGGTCGTTGTTGGAAGCAATAAATTTCGGAAAGAGAAACAGCTAACTTAATAGAATGCCAATTTCCGCCAGAAATATGGGCTTCGAAGACTGTAAGTTCTGAAAGAACTACCAGTCCTTCTGAGGCATTTCCCAGAGCAATCGACATTAATTTTCACAGTGCACATCGGCATTTTGTTGGCGCTATCGCTCCAACTCAGAGAGCCATCTACATTAAAATGAATGAACTGATAGGTCTCACCGATCTAACAATGAACGTTTGATTTATAGTACAGAAATTGAACTATGACCAGTTTCAATTTTTTTAAAGCGTTTGTTGTTATTATCGTAAGGAATTAAAGCAATTTCCGTGTGTTTTTAAATACCTTGACTATGATTCGTGTGAGTATTCTGTCAAGCCTTTTTAACCAAACCTACGATTGATCACTGAAAGTCCTAAGTCTCAGAAAATGGGAAGGAAAACACTGTGCGCAGTTTACTTGACTCAAAAATTGGACGGTGATGGGATTTAAAATCTTGTTTCGCATGTACTACCAATATGACGCTGAAGACACAAGTCTTAATGTTGGGCTGGCAAATAAGAAAGCGTCTATAAACTAAAAGAGATATGCATTGGCGTTCTTAAGGCTAAAACAAGTGTAATTTGTAGAAGTAAGAAATATAACGAACGATGTGTAGAAATAGGTCTTAAAACGTAATCTTACCCTTTTCAAATTCAGTATAAGGAACTAGAAATTAATACAGCATCTAAGGCATACGGTCTGGGAGTCTAAACGTTGCAACTTAATATAACTTTTAGGAACGGCGTTGCCAGCCCTGTTTAAGGCTGTGAGGGTATGGTGACATAACTTGTCAAGATATTTGGCATTAGCTGTTAACTTAAATGGCAAAGTCACCGATCAGCCACCCCATAGAGTGTGTATTAGAGCTACCTCTAGTTTAGCCGAGGTCAGACGTACGAAATAATCTGTGATCGCAGACATTGCTTTCCAGGGGAAGGTAATTGTTGCCGCTTCACACCAGCACCAATTGTAGCTGCAGCGAAGCAGTCTGAGAGTTGAGTCGAAGCAGTGCACCCCTATCCGTCGCTGTTAGACCTTTTTGCTAACGAGTTCTTAAAATGGTTGGCTATTCGCGCCGCCGTCGGTTACCGTGTAACTTTCAGTATGAACCCGATCGGTAACATACGGTGGCACGCGCAATGTGGCTCAGCTGTGTGTAATTGAAAATGTTCATAATCCTTAATTATCCGTAAAAAAACATACAGTTCTTGATCTCATAACAGTCATTGTTCTCAATCGATTCAGTCACCATCCGCTTCTCTTAATGATAACCAGTTGCAGCCCGTTAGTTATTACATTCATGGAAAACTTGTGAACGAGAAATCGTCATAATGTAACAGCCCAGACATGTTATAAGCTCCTGACGACGAGGTGATCAGAGGCGGAGCACAAACTGGGGTAGGCAAAGGATGGGCAAGGAAATCGGCAGTTCCTTTTGAAAGGAGCCAACGGCAAGTCCAGTGTTTACCGTCTCCAATGACAGAGGCTGTCGGTCGAACGTAAGCTATTACTCTTCCTTCCTTCCTTCCAGTGTTTTACTATTACGCTCAGTTGCTGTCAGGAGAAGCTCGCATCAGTTCTAGGCGACTGATGACCTCAGACGTTAAGTCGCATAGTGCTCAGAGCCATTTGAACCAATTATCTCGTTTGAAGCAATAACATGTGCTACAGGAGCATACATAGCAATAAAACTGTTTTTCGTGTCTACCACCAGTGAAGAAGATCTTAAAAAAGAAAGTTCCTAAGTTTTTCAGTGACATTTTCTCGTTATGTTTCTCTCCTATTTCCAGCACACTTGAAGTTGATCAGAACATTATTTAAAGCACAAATTCAAGAAAGGTTTCATCTACAAGACTTAGCAGAGTTCATTCCAAGTTACTCTCAAGTATGCGCAGGCACCCTGTTGTATTTAAAAACTACTACAAGTGTTGCAAAAACTGAGTATTCTTTATTTCAATACTTACTTCTACAATTAGAAATGGTTATCCGGTTTGGACATACTATCAGTAGTCAGAGGGTGGCGTGAATAGCCTCTGATTCATTTGACTGGTGGAAGAATGTATCACAAATGATGAAAAATCTTAAGTGGTACAGTTCGAAACAAGATGCCATAAATCTCACAAGAATGTGCTTACAGAACTGCAAGACCAATCTTTCGACACAGACACCACGAATGTTCTTCAGTCTCCTATACGACTGTACCTTATAGAAATCAGGCAGTGCAACTTGCTTCACATCTCGTAGAAGCAGTCATTCTTCACGTGCTCCACCTGCGAAAAGAAAAGGAACATACTTTAACGTACAGATCAATAAAACCTACCCTCTGCCAAGCTGTTTACAGTGATGACAGACTAAAGCTGACGATTTATTTGTACAAATTTCTGTATAAAATGAATGAGCACAAAATATTGATTTTTCTGTAACACTAGATGGATTCCTAGGTCCTGTGAGCAGGCAACACCTACTGCTCTAGCACCTGAGTGATGTCGAACAGGTTGCCTACCTGCAGGCTCCTACGAATTGATCAAGATTTGTCACTGTACAGCTATATTTTTAAAGTGCTTAACAAAACTGCACAGGAGGCAGTGAGGGTGTTGCCAAACTGGGTGATAGTAAAGGGATGCTTCGCCACTTAACTGATGTTTACACAGCTGTTACAGCTCCACATGATCACGCCAGAGGAGAATCCAAAACGGGAGGGCTGAAAACTCGTAAACACCCTTTGCTGCTTTGGATCGCATTCAAATTTTGTCAAATGGTTTTAAATAGTTGCTAGTGGTTCCACCCTGTGTACTAGAACAATAAATACGCTATTGCTATGCTCCAAATGGGTCAGGTCATAGCCCAATCATGTCCTTAGAGAGTTCAACCATCAGGAGGGTCTCAGCAGTGGTAAAGGCAGTCAAGAACGTCTTTCTCTTGCACATCAAACAGCAAACTGTCGTTTTCGATCGCGAAATATGTGTAGTTAAACTCCTCAAGGGCCTTTTCATGTCGATCCCGAGTGGTAATGTGTCTAAAATGTTTTCGTCAGCCACCTGTAAAGAAACAGCATTATTTTGACGCTAGCCATTGCAGTTCTGATGCTTATCACACAGGCATCAAGAGATGTGGGTGAGATGAAATGTTGGTAAGAGGGAGGGGTGACGGCTATCTCATCGTGTAATTCATCTACGAGGGCACTGGCCAGAACTGTTGTGATATGTGCTGCCAATGTGACGTCTCATGGACAGATAAACTGTGCCCTACAGAACAACAATAGTGTTCTACATCTACATCTAAATCTACATGGATACTCTGCAAATCACATTTAAGTGCCTGGCAGACGGTTCATCGAAACACCTTCACAATTCTCTATTATTTCAATCTCGTATAGCGCGTGGAAAGAACGAACACCTATAGCTCTGATTTTCCCTTATTTTCTCGTGGTATCGTTTGTCCCTGTGTAGGTCTATATCAAAAAAATATTTTCGGATTCGGAGGAGAAAGTTGATGATTGCAATTTCGTGAGAAGATCCCGTCGCAACAAAAACGCCTTTCTTTTAATGATTTTCAGCCCAAATCCTGTATCATTTCTGTGACACTCTCTCCCATATTTCGCGATAGTACAAAACATGCTGCTTTCTTTGAACTTTTTCGATGCACTCCGTCAGTCGTATCTGGCAATATTTTAAGCAATATATGAGCCTTCAGGTTCCTATGACAGCCTTGCGCAGTTGTAATAGTAGCTGTAGTAGTAGTAACCCTTCTTGTTGTTGCTGTTGTTGTTTTTGTTTTCAGTCCAAAGACTGGTTTGCTGACTCTTATCACGTGGAAGTTGCTGCTTCTCCGAATAACTACCGCACCTACATTTTATATCATCTCCACTTTGGTCATCATCAATTATTTTGCTGAGCTCCTGCTTTTCTTTCGCACGGGTCGAAACCTCGTTGTTTGAAGTGTCAGCGAATCTGAGGATAACGTCACAGCCACCACGCTTTTGCATCATTACAAGGGAAAGTTGTACGCATCTTTGAGCTAAATTTCAAACTTCTCTGTAGGAAAGGAGGAAAATGAAAAGGTTTCAGAATAGTGATCCTTTATCTCTCTTCACACAGTGTATTTTCCAGTTTTTAACATTGCATTCTTTGATGACTTATAATTTTGATGAAGGGGTTGTATTTCGGATTCTTGCACACTCCCAGGAGACGGAGTTTCATGCTCTTGAGCAAAAGTTCAGGAGGTATCAGTCTTATATCGAAATTTTATTGAAACTGAGATCGACTGTGGATTAAAAGCTATGAACAACAAATGTCGTATGATGATCTAGGTGGCGTTATTTTCAAGAGATTAGAGCTATTTTGTGATCAGAGAAGTAGTTTTTGATTTTCTTACTTTATTCGCTTTTGATCAGATTGTTGTTAATTATCTGGCATCAATTTTTGTCAGCTGTCAGAGTTATTAATGACATTTTGCAAAGCACATCAGACGAGGAAGCTGCATCAAGTTTGAGGCCCTTAGATCCAAAATGCTGGGCATAGATATTCTTTAACGATGCTGCGTAAGACGTAAAACGACAAAACGTTGTCTGTTACAATAAACCCTGTTTCTCATTCAGACTAACGAAAAAAAAAAACACAACACCAAATAATAATGAGCTCTCCCTTGACACAACTGAAATCGCAAATGGAGGTGGTTTAGGGTCAGTGCTGTGCGTCTGGTTCGGAGTAACCGATCTTTGCAGTTCGTTGTGTCACTGTGATGCCAACTGCTGGTCAAATCACTGCTGCAGATGCTGTACTATGCGCCACAGCCATACGCCGAACGCGATGGTCTTCGCTGTTGGTAGTGCCACGTGGCCACCCGGAGCCCGGTCTTCTTGCCAACAATGGTGTACAGTGTCTACATTCCTGCCAAGTCTTTCTGTAATATTTCAGAAGGAACATCCAGCTTCTCGTGGCCCTATTGCACGACCTCCTTCAAATTCAATGAGGTGCTGATACTGACGTCTTTGTCTCCTAAAAGTCTTTCTTGACTAACCTAAGGTCGCCACGTCCAATCTCGAGGGTAACAAACGTTCACGAGCGCTACAGCATGTATTTAAAGAAAACCTGATTTGTAGGCTCATAGTGGCACTAATGGCTCCGCTCTTACACGACTGGCGCGAAATTTAAATGGGCATCATCTTTCAGATGCACAGAATGCCTACCAACTTCCGTTTATGTCGCACAACTCCTTTTTGGTGATGCTATTTTTTTTCCGTCAATGTAGATAAGGCGCGAGAAATAGAGCAGCGAAGTAGTGCCGAGTCCATATCGCCCGATACTGCAATCCGGCTAGAATTTTTTTGAACGAAAGCACCGTGTGTGAAAGTATTTGGATATTTTAAGGCAAGTTTCAGACCCAGTTTCCAGAAAGTTTCATGGTGTGGAGACTTAGAGCAGTTGTGTGACAGCCTTCACGTGTGTGCTGGACGTTGGTTCTGAAGAGTTACATTGAGTCAGAGCTTAAAATAATTTTGATCAGATGCATTTGGGTGTAACATTCCGAATATTTTCGTATGTATTCCGGTCGGTGGTACAGAAACAGCGTGGCAGCACAGACGCATTTCGCGAAATGGGGAGCGGTGGACTGTACACACTTTTGCTGTTTTCCATTCTTTGACTGATGGAATATTAAGCGTGATCACGGAGTGGTGCAACATTGACTGTGCGTGAATCAGACGTCAAAGTGTCTCTCTAAGACCTCCGTGTTCACAACACCCTCGGTGCCATCCACGAACATTTGCTGAACACATTAAAAAATGTGCCCGTCAGAGACTTCGGCTGCTCTATCTTCTGAGCGCAGGCACCCTTCGACATCCCTTTGGTGCTAGAGCAGCCGCGAGGCACATCTCAGTCGAACCTGTATCGAAGTCTCTGACGGGCACACTTTTAATGTGCGTGGGTAGCACAGCCGGTGTTGCTGAACTGGGATGTCATAGACACTTTTCCGTCTGATTCACACACGTGTCAATGTGGAGCTCCTCCATGATCACCCCACGGAAGGGCGCGAAGCAAGAGGGCTGAAAAAGCGTAAACACCCTTCGGTGCTTCTGATCACGACCAAATTTCGTGGAATGGTTTTGAATGGTCCCTAGTGGTTCCACCCTGTGCGCCAGGGCTAAAACTACGGTTGCATTGCGCTCCTAAGGGATTAGATCACTTCCACTGTGATCGTGGTTCCATGATGACTAATGTGGGGGATGGGGGAGAGTGTCACTAGTGTCAAACGTTGTCAAGAACGTCGGCCTTTGCTCGTCGCACTGCAAACTGTCGTTTTCGACCGCGAAATATGTGGATATCAACACCCCAAGAGAAACAGGTTGTTGCATCGGCGCTCTTTAAGCGACCTCCTGACGGCTTTTCGTGTCGGTTCTGAGCAGCGGTGTGTCTGAAATCTTTCCTCGGTTACCGAAAAAAAAAAAGAACGCATAATTTCAAAGCTAGGTGTCGCGATTTTAACCTCCCAATAGAGACGTCGAACGAAACGATGTGGGTAGGAGGAGGTTTGATGACCTTCCAATCGCGGGACACGTCCACAATGCCATTGGGAATAACTGTGGTCAAATTTAGTGGCAGCCTCCCCGAAGAATCATATGAAATGTCTGACACCAACATTTTTTTTACATGCATCCGGATAGCTACCGGCGAGTCAGTGCTTCCTAGGGACTTGTATGTGTGTCTTTATACATACCGGGTGATCAAAAGTACTCCGTCATCAGGCCACATGTGGCCCAGCGAGACCATCCGACCGTCGTATCATCCTCAGATGAGGATGCGGATAGGAGGGGCGTGTGGTCAGCACACCGCTCTCTCGGTCGTTATGATGGTTTTCTTTGACCGGAGCCGCTACTATTCGGTCGAGTAGTTCCTCAATTGGCTGAGTGCACCCCGAAAAATGGCAACAGCGCATGGTGGCCCGGATGGTCACCCATCCAAGTGCCGGCCACGCCCGACACTGCTTAACTTCGGTTATCTGACGGGAACCTATGTACCCACTGCGGCAAGGCCGTTGACTCTGAGTGATCAAAAAGTCAGTATAAATTCGAAAACTGAATAAATCTCGGAAGAATGTAGATAGAGAGGTACAAATTGACACACATGCTTGGAATGACATGGGGTTTTATTAGAACCAAAAAAATACAAAAGTTCAGAAAATGTCCGACAAATGGTGCGTCGTCTGATCAGTATAGCAATAATTAACATAACAAAATAAGACAAAGCCAAGATGATGTTCTTTACAGGAAATGCTCAATATGTCCACCATCATTCCTCAACAATAGCGTTAGTCGAGGAATAATGTTGTGAACAGCACTGTAAAGCATGTCCGGAGTTATGGTGAGGCACTGGCGTCGGGTGTTGTCTTTCAGCGTCCCTAGAGATGTCGGTTGATCACGATAGACTTGCGACTTCAGGTAACCCCAAAGCCAATAATCGCACGGACTGAGGTCTGGGGACGTGGGAGGTCAAGCATGAACGAAGTGGCGGCTGAGCACACGATCATCACCAAACGACACGCGCAAGAGATTTTCCACGCGTCTAGCAATATGGGGTGGTTCTAATAAAACCCCATGTCATTCCAAGCATGTGTGTCAATTTTTACCTCTCCATCTACACAATTCCGTGGTTTATTAAGTTTTCAAATTTATACTGACTTTTTGATTACCTGGTATATATATTTCGTAAAACACTTGATACTCATTGTGAAAGCCTATAGAAAGTTCTGGATGGACGTATATTATCATGATTGTCAGGGGATTGTTGTCATTAACAAAATTATGTACAGGTGCTGAGTTAGATGTTTAATCAAGAAAGTGAAGTGTTAAATACCTGGTGGCAAATATTAAGAGGCTGTGGAAATGTTGGCATAAGTGGCTGGCACCTCTAATTACCTTAATTTCAGTTGATTGGTGGGATGACACAGAGAACATCATTATCTTGAAAATCAGCTTAAAAGTTATTACAAAGCAATGTATTTTCATTTGTTATCTATTTTATGTCCTCCTCTGCAATTAATATCGTTTGTAATTACATTTCTAATTAACTCTCCAATTGTTTACACCACACAGCTTTCCGATTCTCAGAATGTAAGGCCTTACTTGTAAATTTTACAGATAAAGCACGAGAATTGTACTGTCATTGAATGTTAGTAACCCAATCCAAACTGTAATTAATTACATAACTAAAATAATACAAGACACTTTATTGTAATTAAAGTTCAGATTGATTTTTTATATTTAAAACTACATATAATACTAAAAAAAGTTATGTAATACAATATTGTATTTTATACATCAGTTTCTTTACGTTTTGTAAATTTTAATTGTAACATCAAAATTGTACAAAATTAATAATGGGTTATTTTGAAATTTATTGTTAAAATTCTGTATAAAGCAAAGCAGTGATGCTGCAAGGGAGTCAGTTAGTTGTTAAGTTGTTGTTTTGTCAGTCAGTCAAAGAGATCTGCGAAGTATGTCAGTCAGTGTTTCGTTAACGTGACGAGTATGCAGTTCAGTTGTCAATAAATTTTGTGAAGCTGGAAACTATTATATTCTTTCATCAAATGATTTCCAGGCAATAGAAAGTTAAGTTAAATGTAACGATCCGAAAAAACGTTATATTTGATTGAGTTGAGCTGGGATTTGATGACTGAAATTGGAACTGTGTTTAATGAATGATTCTTTCAGGCAATGTAAAAAAACCAATGCGAGAGATAAACGACGACAACTTTAGACCAGAGAATTATTTGTGATGACAGTCTATAATAAGATCGAAGGAAAAAATCATCACCTGCTGTGGGAAGATCGCAAACCATCTGTTGAATATCAGTACCTGATGATAACGCACCAAATTCTTGGACTGCGCCGCTGGAATTCAGATGAGTAACTGTGCTTTTAATTTTCTAATTTTAAATAGGGTTGTGCGATTTTTTTTCAGTAGGATCAAAAACGAGACTACGAAAATAAATAAAGAGAAGCGTGTAGGCGTTGAATCTGTAGAAAACACTTCGGAACAAGGATCAAGTATCAGTGAACTATCGTCCAACAGTAATGCAAGCGTAGATAAAAGTTTTGGTGGAGATGGTTCCAGTGAAAATGTCGCCATGAGTACTCCAATTGCACTGGGAAGAGTAGGCAGAGATGATTTGTTATTGTTATTAATTCAGCGTTCGAAAGAAGTGAAGGAACAGATGGGACAGATTAAGCAGGATACTAGTAAGATAAGGTAAATCGAGGATGGTTTGGCAGGACTAAAAATTACTGTTGAGACAGAGCACTAGAAGGAAAGTTAGAGATATTAAAAACTAATTTCACACAAGAATTGTCCAAAAACGAGGAAAGATTAAAAAAACTAGATAGACATGTAGAAGTAGAAAATTCTAAAGGTTGTTCAGACTAGGAGAATCTTAGAAGAAAAAGTAGAAACTTAGAAAAGGAACTCTGAGTTTAAACTTACAGACATGTCTAATCACATAAGTGATGTAGAACTGAAGTGTGATGAAAAAATAAATTTGTGTAAAAATAATGTTATAGATTTAAGTAAGAAAGTTGTAGAATTGCAAGAGGGTGCAGCCCAAAGAAATTTTGTTAGCAATATTGTGTATGGGGTGGCATATTTGCTTTGCAGGAGATGGGAAATTGCATCCTGTTGATTTTTTACAGCATTGTCAGGATAATTTTAGTAATAACATGACAGACAATGTTAAAATTAAATTTGTTAAGCGATTTTTGGGAGGTGAGGTAATCTCACGGGCCAATCAGAATTTAAATTCTATCATGTCATATGATGAATTGAAAGAAAGTTCTTAAATACGTTTTGGTCAGAATCTGAGCAAGCTAGGATTAAAAGTGAGTTTTTGGATGGTCAAATGTATAGGGAAGTATTTGGTAGCTTGAAGTGTTTTTGTGAAAGCCAGTTGACGAAATTAGTATGCTTAGACAAACCTTTTGACGAACTAACACAAATAGATGCCTTAAAAAGAGTACAGTGGGAGTTGATTTATGGACCAGACGACTCTGTAGATCAGTTCTTGAGATATGTAGGTAAGTTGTATAGAACCTTTGAGAGAAATGAAAGGGTAAATAATGGCAGATTTGGCAATCAATCATATGGGGGCGGGGGGGGTTGAATCAGAGCAGGAATCAAGGCAGGAATTATAATGAAAATCAGAATAATAATAGTGGTTACAATAGATGTGATAACAGATGAATCAACCATAGTAATGGGAATGGAAACAGAGGACATGACAACAGTGAAAGACCTTAGGAGAATAGTAACAGACAATTAGATAATAACCAATCAAGACAAGGCAATTTAAACTGATGGACGCCTCATTGGGTACCTGTCAGTTTGGGGTGAGAAATAAGCACCAAAATCAGGCTAAACACCACCGGCCTAGAGACAATGAAAATAATTACACAGGACAGAGTAATCGAAGATATTGGAGTGGGAATGACAGGACTAATGTAAGAAGAGCACATCAGATTAGCGAATTACAGTTTGACAGTAAATTCTGGAAAAGTATGAATGAAAGTGTGGAAGATAGAAGTATTAGCGTCTGTAAGAATGTTGAAGAAATTCTGTTAGAGGTGGAAAGTATCTCAAGTCTATATAATCAGTGTGGTGAAGAAGTTTGTGAAGAAAATGTTGGTTGTGATGGTAATCTTGATGAGTTTGGATTAAATAAAGTAATGGAGGAAGAATGTATCCATGTTAAACACTTAAGTGATGATACTTCTACTGGTGCACTTGGCAACAATTCTGACGATCATTGTAAAGATGTTGTAGAAGTGTCTAGTATTGGAGATGATAGCGTGTGTGGTAATGTTGATAATGGAAGTGTCAGTAGTAATTATGACTGGGGAAGAATTAGACGGCATGGTGCATATGGAGGTTAAACATGATTTAATTAATAGTGAAGAAGATTATGTCAGTAATATTTGTGAAGAATATGAGAACCAGATGCCACCAATGGAAACTGGGTAAGGTATCATCAGAAAAGGAACTAGTGGACAGCCATTATGATTTAGATGTGATGCTAGAAACGTTTTGGGATACTCATAAGGGTTATAGTGACAGTGACAGAGTAAAAAGGGTCATCAAGATTATTTGTGATGAACTGCATTCCAACTGGGAAGGTAGAACCAATCAGCAGGCTTACAGTGATATCTGTTCTGGGAAAAGTATACAGTGTGTAAAAGAGGGACATGACATCAAGCAATCATCTGATGTAGCTCTAAGTAAAATTCAGACAAGTAAGAGAAATTGTGTGGGCAAAAATTGGTATAAACGACTTAGACTTTAGAGGGATTGAGGATGATTTGTTGCGTGAAGATGAGGAAATCAGGAAGGAAAAAGTTTTGTGTGCCATTTGTTGTTGTTGTGGTCTTCAGTCCTGAGACTGGTTTGATGCAGCTCTCCATGCTACTCTATCCTGTGCTAGCTTCTTCATCCCCCAGTACCTACTGCAACCTACATCCTTCTGAATCCGCTAGGTGTATTCATCTCTTGGTCTCCCTCTACGATTTTTACCCTCCACGCTGCCCTCCAACACTAAATTGGTGATCCCTTGATGCCCGAGAACACGTCCTACCAACAGAGCCCGTCTTCTAGTCAAATTGTGCCACAAACGTTTCTTCTCCCCAAACCTATTCAATACTTCCTCATTAGTTATGTGATCTACCCATCTAATCTTCAGCATTCTTCTGTGGCACCACATTTCGAAAGCGTCTATTCTCTTCTTGTCCAGACTATTTATCGTCCATGTTTCACTTCCATACATGGGTACACTCCATACAAATACTTCCAGAAACGACTTCCTGACACTTAAATCTATACTCGATGTTAACAAATTTCTGTTCTTCAGAAATGCTTTCCTTGCCATTGCCAGTCTACATTTTATATCCTCTCTACTTCGACCATCATCGTTATTTTGCTCCCCAAATAGAAAAACTTCTTTACTACTTTAACTGTCTCATTTCCTAATCTAATTCCCTCAGCATCACCCGTCTTAATTCGACTACATTCCATTATCGTCGTTTTGCTTTTGTTGATGTTCATCTTATATCCTCCTTTCAAGACACTACCCATTCCGTTCAACTGCTCTATCAAGACCTTTGCTGTCTCTGACAGAATTACAATGTCATCGGCGAACTTCAAAGTTTTTATTTTTTTCTCCATGGATTTTAATACCTACTACGAATTTTTCTTTTGTTTCCTTCATTGATTGCTCAATATAGAGACTGAATAACATCGGGGAGAGGCTACAACCCTGTGTCACTCCCTTCCGAATCATTGCAGTATATACGTATAAAAGTTGCAAATTATGAGGGATCTTGCCTCTTAGGCACGGATAGTCCAGTTTGTGCCATTTCTGAAAAATTTAGAGACCAGATAAGACACAGTGTTGACTTTGAAGAATATCCTGTTATTGGAATCAAAATTAAAGGAGCAACAGGTAGGCACAGCAAAGTTGTAAACAGGCAAGCCTTAATATCTTTCATCATTAATGATGTACAGCCTAATCAAGGATGTTTTTTAGTACCAGACCTCTTTGAAAACATTTTGTTTGGAATGAATTGGATACAAGGAGCAAATGCAGATTTTGACTGGAATAACAAAAAGTTAAGGCTTACCAACCCAAAAACAGATGTAACACATGTGACTGAACTAATCATCCAAAATTGCCTAGAGAACAATTTTCAAATTTGAAGAGTGATGTGTCCAAATGAAAAGATTGACATTAACGAGGAAGACAATGAAGAAGAATGCAGTGAAGACAAGTATGCTGAATTAGTGGTCACGTTCCGAGAGGAATGTTATAGTGTGACAGCATTATCCCACCTTGCAGCTGAAATGTTCTTCTCACCTGTAGTCTTATTTTCGCATGTGTCGATATCTTGTTCTTTGAAGCGTCGTAGAGCCCGAAGGTGAAGTCGCAGGTCCCCACGCTTTTGCACCATTACAGTGGAAGGTTGTAGGCAAATTACAAACTTATGCATCTGAATGGGAGGCAATTACGACATTTTGAAAAAGTGATACTTTTTTGCTTGTGGATTTGGCTAAATGATATGTTGTTTAGCAGAGGTAGCTGTACATTCTATGGAATACCAAACGGTAAATAAAGAAAGAAAGAGAAAAAAGCTCGACATGTCTCGGACCCTCCACGGACAAACACCAGTCCGCCTCTCTCAGAGACAGGGGTCAGACAAAGTACAGCCGCCGGTCGCTGCGGACAGCGAGGGGGGTGGGGGAGGGGGGTTATAAATAAGCTCATTAAAACTCTCCTACTTGAAAGCCGGCTTCGGGAAATCCTCTTGTCTCTTTGACTACAAGAAAAAGAAATACACGAGCTGCTCAAACTAAAACTTTACCCTCAAGAACTTAAGACAAAATTCGGGCTCTCCGGACCCCTCCTAATTTAAGAGTGTGCCGTAACGTGGCGTTGTTAATACCTTGAGAGATGTTAAGCCCACGTCGTTCTCCGGTAAGCAGCCGCGGTTCACTTACAGTAGCAACCATACGAACTGCAACCCCCAATATTCTCCAGCAACTCGACGATTCAGAAAACAGATACTTAGCTACTCCCCATATTACTTTCACTCCAGTAATGTACTTAGGCACTCCTTTCGGATATATTCGTGTCTTCGTTTTAAATGAGACACAGTGTGAAACAGTGATAGTGACGAGACATATTTGTAACCAACAGGTAGAGGGTTCACCACTCGCTGTTACACAGGGTATTAGGAAAATAAGTGCAGACGTTTTTATTGATGACTGAGCACAGTGTACTGAACAAGGTTAGATCAGTTCGTTGATGACTGGGCCTGCATTCAAATATATGTCTTGAAATGACATTGTAAGTAAGGTTCTAGTATCACTGCATAAAACATTTATTGACTATTAGGACTGGTCTTTTCGGAAGAATTCCATTTTCAGCTCGGTCTGCGTTGTCCTAACGTAAATAAAACATCTGATATGACTGTATCTGGTGACTATTCACGTTACATTTCACCTGAAAGTCTAAAATATTGGTATCACATCGATTCCCTGCTATTTTATACAGTATGGCGTAATATTTCAATATAATATTGTAATTATTTCCTGTAATTTGTTGACAGTTCACGCCATAGAAGTTTTATATTTACATATTTACAGTCATCAGACAAAGTCACACCGTCAGTTATGTACACTGAAGCGGTATAGTAATGCGTATTCAAATACCGATTAACGAGGGTTGGAACTTTAATAGTGGCAACTATTTATTTACACCTCGTACAAAATAGATACGCGTTTCAAACTTTTACTGACCTTCAAAGTATAGTGCATAACCCGTTACCAGCGATATGTAAGTCGTAGGCTACTCTTAGCAGTGCCAGTTGTGTTGACAGTTCGAGCGGCGCGGTCTATTGCCCGACTCATTTGTAGCAGTTCTGAAGCGAATGCCGTGAAGCGTTTCCTTCAGTTTAGAAATCGAGTTGAACTCACGAGGGCTTAAGTCAGGGGAGTGCAGTAGGTGGTGTAGCACTTAGCAGCTCCATCAGTCAAACAAATCAGTAACAGCTTGCCCTGTACGAGCGTGAGCATTGTCCTGCAAAATGGTGGTCAGGTCCTGCAGAAAGTGTCATCACTTCTGTCTTTAGCTTTTCATTTTTGGAACATAGCCTACGACCAGCTTAGAGATAGAAGTGATGACATTTTATGCAGGATCTGACCATCATTTTGCAGGACAATGCTCACGCTCGTACAGTGCAAGCTGTTACTGATTTGTTTGACTGATGGGGCTGCTTAGTGCTATACCACCTACTGCACTCCCCTGACTTAAGCCCTCGTGAGTTCAACTCGATTTTTAAACTGAAGGAAACACTTCACGGCATTCGCTTCAAAACTGCTACAAATACGTCGAGCAATAGAACGCGCCGCTCGAACTGTCAACACAACAGGCACTGCTAAGAGTAGCCTACGACTTAAACATCGCTGGCAGTGGGTTATACACAATACTGGAGACTACTTTGAAGGTCAGCAAAACTTTGAAACACGTATCTACTTTTTACGAGTTGTAAATAAATAGTTGCCACAATTAAAGTTCCAACCCTCGTATGTAGGCAGGCAGAACACGGCGCTGCGGTCGGCAACAACAAGCGCCTGTCACAGTTGTTAGATCGATTACTGCTGCTACAATGACAGGTTATCAAATTATAAGTGAGTCTGAACGTGATATTACAGTCGGCATACGAGCTATGGGACACAGTATCTCTGAGGTAGCGATGAAGTGGAGATGTTCCCGTACGACCATTTCACGAGTGTACCGTGAAAACATCAAAACTCCAATATCGCCGCAGCCGGAAAATGATCCTGCAAGAACGGGACCAGCGACGACTGTAGAGAATCATTCAACGTGACAGAAGTGCAGCCCTTCCGTAAATTGCTGCAGATTTCAATGCTGGGCCATCAGCAAGTGTCAGCGTGCGAATCATCCAACGAAACATCATCGATATGGGCTTTCTGAACCGAAGACTCACTTGTGCACCCTTGATGACTGCGCCACACAAAGCTTTATGCCTCGCCTGGGCCCATCAGCACAGACATTGGGCTGTTCATGACTGGAAACATGTTGCCTGGTCGGACGAGTCTCGTTTCAAATTGTATCGAGCGGATGAACGTGTACGGGTATGGAGATAGCCTCTCGAATCCATGGGCCATGCTTGTCAGCAGGAGACTGTTCAAGCTGGTGGTTTGGGGCGCGTGCAGTTGGAGTGATATAGGACCACTGTTACGTATAGACACGGCTGTGACAAGTGACACGTACGTAAGAATCCTGTACGGTCACCTGCATCCATTCATGCCCATTGTGCATCCCGACGGATTGGGCAATTCCAGCAGGACAGTGCGACACCCAACATGTCCAGAATTGCTACAGAGTGGCTCCAGGACCACAATTCTGAGATTAAACACTTCAGCTGGCCACCAAACTTCCCAGACATGAATATTATTGATCTTATCAGGGCTGCCTTGTAACGTACTGTTCAAAAGAGATCTCCACCCTCTCGCACTCTTACGGATTATGGACAAACCTGCATGATTCATGGTATCAGTTCCCTCCAGCACTACTTCAGACATTAGTCGAGTCCATGTCACATGTTGGGGCACTTCTGCTTTTTCGCGGGAACTCTACACGATATTAGGCATGTGCTCCAGTTTCTGTGGCTCTTCAGTGTATAAGTCACGACAACACAGACGTACGTGAAAATCGAAATCTTCCGAAACAGTTGTCGTAATAATCAAATGTTTTAAGCAATGATACTGGAACCATAGATATTTTATCTTACAAAATTTACTGTGCAAATATAAAACATCGACGGTGTGAACTATCAAAAAATTACAGGAAATATTTACAATATTATATCAAAATACTACGCCACACTGTATAAGACAGCACAAAATCGACATGAAATCCATATTTTAGAATAACGTTACATCAGTCTTTACTGCATTTGCAGAATAATAATTATAGTTTTTGCGTAGTATGTTCTCATGTTGGTTAACACCTCCAAGTGCAATAGGGGCCAGGAAGCCATTAATGTTTATTTTCCCTTGAAAAGCAGGTCAGGTACTGAAGAGATACTGAATTGTATCTAGGCTACAGAACCTGAAAATTTCTGTTACTGCACTCTTAGCAATATCAACACACTTTCGTGTACTACCCACAGTACAAAAATAAAATAAAATAAACATAAATAAATAAAAAGTAAAATAAAAATAAAAAGTCTAAAAATGCCAAATTCATTGATTGTTTTTGTGCTTTACTCACAACATACGTTTTAAAGAGATACTCATGTGTAAGCAATGTCTTGAACCTAAAAATATTGAATATGACGTTTATGGGGACACTAATATCTCTGTATATAACAGACAATACCCAGACTGACTGACAGACTGAATCATCATCGCCCAGCCCGGTTAGGGACAAAAACTTCTAATTTGGACAAGTTGTGGATCTTATACTGTAGACGTCATTTAAGAAGGGTTTTGAAGTCATTTTGACTATTTTTCGACCATGACTGTCTCAAGAAATATCTAAAGGTTTTTTTAAATTACCACTACTAGTCACAGACTTTCTCAACTATTGTAATACTTATTTATTTAGCGGCATGTTTTGAGGGAATACCTCAGCTTCAGGCGAAATGGCATTACAAAAACAACTTTAAAATAAGGTCATATTGATGTTACATAATATTTTCGTAAATGCTGTGGTCATCCTGTGAAAGAAAAGAAAACTTAGTAAGAGGCGATGTCACTTTGGAAGCTGGACTGGTGTTTGCACGAAAATGTTTTGTTACGGTCACTCACTTTGTTCTTCTGGCGTGGCAGTCTCGTTGTGATGCGCTGAGATGTTCCCATTTCCGTGGCTCTCTTGGTCACTGTTTACAAATTGTCACTAACATGGCAGTAACTTGAAAACACGATCACAGAATGACTACAACATTTACGAAAAGACTATGTGACATCAATATGACCTTATTGTAAAGTTGTTTCTGTAATGCCATTTAGCCTGAACATGAGGTATTCCCTTGAAACATTTGGCTAAATAAATAGGTAATACAATAGTTGACAAAGTTTGTGACTGGTAGCGGTAATTTAAAAAAACTTTGACGTATTTCTTGAGACAGTCACGGTCAAAAAATTGTCAAAATGGCTTCAAATTCTTTTATACCAACAAGCCAAGTTGTTCGAGTATTTCAGGCCTGCAGAAATATGAAAATGAAAATACTGAAAAGTAACTCAAGCATAAACTTCAACAAAGTATGTTTGAAAGAGGATTTGACCCCCAGATATGTAAAACTAAAAACAAACAACAGTTCTTTCTCTGCCAAACTTGTTAAAAACAAAGGTCAAAAAATATGGTTGAAAACTGAGGTGAAACAGCAGTACAAAAATAAAAACCATTTAAATGTGTTAGCATACGAATTGCACTTAGAATTACTACTACTCCCCATCCATTTCAAGTACCTTTCTTCCAAGATGTCATAAATGAAGCTCTAAACGAAAATTACAACAGAATTAAAGCAACATGAAGAAACTGGGTCAACTCAGAAAATCAAACACTTACCTCACTTACAACACCAAAAGTCAGACTTACCACAAATTTTTCCCAAGAGTAGTCAATTCCACAAACATTCATTTTAATAATAACGAACACTCTCTGCTAAATAAAGGCCTTAAACATAACCTAAAACCTGAACTCAGTCAGCAAAACATTAAAGACATCATTTGTTCAGTCAGAGTGCCAGCAGATATAGCCAAACTAAACAAAAATGAACAAACAGTAATGGGACATAAAACTAACAAATTAATAGAGAAACACCTTAACAATAATCCACTAAAAGATGCTAAAGAAGAGAACCAGTCACTTAAAAACATCAACAAGAAGCTCATTGAGGGCAATGCACTAGCAGTAAAATCTGACAAAAGCAGTACAGTAGTTATCAAGGACAAACATGAATATATAAATACACTCCTGGAAATTGAAATAAGAACACCGTGAATTCATTGTCCCAGGAAGGGGAAACTTTATTGACACATTCCTGGGGTCAGATACATCACATGATCACACTGACAGAACCACAGGCACATAGACACAGGCAACAGAGCATGCACAATGTTGGCACTAGTACAGTGTATATCCACCTTTCGCAGCAATGCAGGCTGCTATTCTCCCATGGAGACGATCGTAGAGATGCTGGATGTAGTCCTGTGGAACGGCTTGCCATGCCATTTCCACCTGGCGCCTCAGTTGGACCAGCGTTCGTGCTGGACGTGCAGACCGCGTGAGACGACGCTTCATCCAGTCCCAAACATGCTCAATGGAGGACAGATCCGGAGATCTTGCTGGCCAGGGTAGTTGACTTACACCTTCTAGAGCACGTTGGGTGGCACGGGGTACATGCGGACGTGCATTGTCCTGTTGGAACAGCAAGTTCCCTTGTCGGTCTAGGAATGGTAGAACGATGGGTTCGATGACGGTTTGGATGTACCGTGCACTATTCAGTGTCCCCTCGACGATCACCAGTGGTGTACGGCCAGTGTAGGAGATCGCTCCCCACACCATGATTCCGGGTGTTGGCCCTGTGTGCCTCGGTCGTATGCAGTCCTGATTGTGGCGCTCACCTGCACGGCGCCAAACACGCATTCGACCATAATTGGCACCAAGGCAGATGCGACTCTCATCACTGAAGACGACACGTCTCCATTCGTCCCTCCATTCACGCCTGTCGCGACACCACTGGAGGCGGGCTGCACGATGTTGGGGCGTGAGCGGAAGACGGCCTAACGGTGTGCGGGACCGTAGCCCAGCTTCATGGAGACGGTTGCGAATGGTCCTCGCCGATACCCCAGGAGCAACAGTGTCCCTAATTTGCTGGGAAGTGGCGGTGCGGTCCCCTACTGCACTGCGTAGGATCCTACGGTCTTGGCGTGCATCCGTGCGTCGCTGCGGTCCGGTCCCAGGTCGACGGGCACGTGCACCTTCCGCCGACCACTGGCGACAACATCGATGTACTGTGGAGACCTCACGCCCCACGTGTTGAGCAATTCGGCGGTACGTCCACCCGGCCTCCCGCATGCCCACTATACGCCCCCGCTCAAAGTCCGTCAACTGCACATACGGTTCACGTCCACACTGTCGCGGCATGCTACCAGTGTTAAAGAATGCGATGGAGCTCCGTATGCCACGGCAAACTGGCTGACACTGACGGCGGCGGTGCACAAATGCTGCGCAGCTAGCGCCATTCGACGGCCAACACCGCGGTTCCTGGTGTGTCCGCTGTGCCGTGCGTGTGATCATTGCTTGTACAGCCCTCTCGCAGTGTCCGGAGCAAGTATGGTGGGTCTGACGCACCGGTGTCAATGTGTTCTTTTTTCGATTTCCGGGAGCGTAAAACACTTCTTTCAGAATAACCATATACAAGAAACCTCTCAGGACTCCACACAGAAACTCAACAGTAAACTAAAGAAACAGTTGAATGTTTCTTATTAACAAGGGAAGAAACACAGAGCTTAACAATTTTGAACCCAACAGCCCCAATGTTAAGAGCACAGCATAAGATCCATAAACCTAATATCCCTATCAGACCAATTTTCAATGTTATAAATCATCAAGGCTACAAAGTTATGCATAAGCTGCATTCAATTTTACAAAAACAATATAAATTTAAAACCTCATTTGCAGTGAAAAATATCCACCAAGCAATTCAAAGTATTAAAGATCTTCATATCCCACCCAATGCAAAGCTCATCTCCCTTGACATAGTGAACCTATATAGCAGCATATCCATCAAAGAATCCATAGATATAGTCAAAAATAACTTATTAGAAGGTCAGACTATGTCCGCAGCTGAAGTAGTTGAATTAATAGAATTGCTAGAACTTGTTTTTTCACACCATTATTTCACATTTAATGGCAAAATGTACAAACAAGATGTAGGCCTAGCAATGGGAAGTCCTCTAAGTGGAATCATTGCAGAAATTTTCATTAACCACCTTGAAAAGAAACTTCTCAAGAACAAAGACATAATAACTCAGAAAATAGTACACTACTGCAGATACGTTGATGACATATTCATTGTATACAGTGGAGCTGATGAAGAAATAGGAACTCTATTAAACAGATTCAATAATTTACATAGCAACATCCAGTTCACCATAGAACATGAGAAAGACCACAAAATTAATTTTCTAGACATGACAATAAGTAACACAGACGAAACCCATAAATATCATTGTATACAGAAAACCAACGTACACAGACACATTGATTAATAAATCTTCCATACATTCCAGCTCACATAGTCAAGCTGCATTCAGATCCTTCTTAAACAGCGCACAGGACTTCCCACTTAATGCTGCCGACTATGAGACCGAAATGAACACTATCAAATTCATTGAACATAATAATGGCTGTCACAAACATAAAATACACACACTATCACACTGCACAACTAAAAATAACAACAAACAACGTGACACAGCTTCCTCACACAACATCCAAAAACCCTAGTACATAACGTTCCCATATTTAGGTGTCATATCAGACAAAACAGCCAAGCTGTTTAAAGAAACAGACGTCAGGATCATCTTTGCCACCAACAACAACTTAAAAAAGAAAGTGATATATGACATCTCACATACCACAGAGAAACTTAACAAAGCAGAAATTTATAAATTTACAAGCAGTCATTGCAACAAATATTAGATTAGCCAAACGGGAAGAACTTTTAAAACCCACATCAAAGAACACATTGACTGTATCACACTTGGCAAACCGAATAAATCAGCTATAGTGAAACATATAAATGAAACAGGACACAGTGTTACAATAGACAAAGATCTCAAAGTACTACTGTAAGACGTGTATATTTCTATTGTCTATTGTCAAACCACAATTTATGAAAGATATTTATATTTCATTAATAGGATTAAGTAAGAATAATTAATATTTGTCATTTTGTAAATAATTGTAGTAGCAGGGAATGTCTGCACCAAAGTATTGTTGGCGGGATAGACCGCACATTGATATAATTTTAAAAAGGGCGGCAGAGACCCTGTACGCACACATTTTAGGAAAAGAGCTGGAAAGACCACGCATTGATACATTTTGTAGTGGTAGCAGGGATTGTCTGCACTAGAAAGCATTGTTGACGAGAGAGACCGCACTTCAGCGTTCGTAGGAAGTCAGTAGTAAGCGAGATGTGAAGAGAGTCGGTAGCAGGTCGGAAGCGAGAGGTTGAGAGGAGCGGTGTGCCTGCCAGCCACCAGCTATGATTTACAACAGATTATAAACGGATGTACAGAGACATCAGCTAACTATTATCATAAGAGGAACTAATATTATTGCTTTTTTTCATTACAAACTGTAAATATTTGAAGAATCATTTTCAGAATATAATTAATTTTTGCCAGCAATATTGCATTACTGATTATAATCCATCCCAAAAACCATCAACCTAAAACTTTGCAAAATTTTACTCTTGTCAAGAAAAAATTTAACTATAAATTACGTAACTTCAGTCAAATTAATTAAAGAATCACGCCAGCTTTGCTATTAAAGAATAACATCAGCTCTGGTAATAAATACAGCCACTTATTACAACAGCCCACCAGCAGCTGTTAGAGTATAGCAAAACAGAATAAATACAGTACATTCATGTCGCAGTTCGATTTAGCAATCAGATGGCGATCCAGTAACAGTAAAAAAAGGTAAGGAATAATTTTGGTTTACTGCAGGTAACGACTGAGGGCCACGACGACGACACATTCTATGTTTCGTCGAAATAATCAGCAAATCACTTCTAACAAGCAGCATTTCAATTTGTATGTGAATATTGCACTTATTATTATTGAGAAAGAGAATTAATTTCGAAGGGAAGATTTCATTTGTTATTATTAACCAAGAGATAGGAATCCTAAGGGAAGGTTTCATAGGTTATTGTAGCAGGGAAGGTTGCATAACAAAAAAGAGATATAGAGGAGGCGGGAAGGTTTCACTATATTATTTAGAAAAGAGCTGCAAAATGAACATCTTGGAAGAAATGGAAATATTCGTCCATGGCCACATGGGGAATAACGAGATCCTGAATGAAATGATAGAATTCAAAAATTCACATTTCTTTTCCAGTTTCACTACCGTACTCTTAGAATAAAAGATACGTAACATGGCAGTCATTTGACTCTAGCTCCAGCAATAGCTTAGAAATATTTAAAATAAATAGTTTATATCATGATGTGTTCAATAATATTCTAACAGGTGCTCAATTTGTAATATATTTCGTCAGCCTACGTCTGTAATACGATAACAAGACATGCAGAAGACAAGTAAACATCTGACACCACACAGATCGACAAATCGATAGTCATATCGAAACCAACTCTATTTCGACCGCCATCTTGTCCACTACACTACAAAACTGTTTGTGACCGTGTTTCCAAGTAACTGCTATGTTAGAGACAATTTCTGAACAGTGCCCAAGAGAGCCACGGAAATGGGAACATCTCAGCGCATCACAACGAGACTGCCGCTCCAGAAGAACAAAGTGAGTGACCGTAACAAAACATTTTCATGCAAACACCAGTCCAGCTTCCAAAGTGACATCGCCTCTTACTAAGTTTTCGCTTCTTCCACAGGATGACCACAGCACTTACGAAAATATTATGTAGCATCAATATAACCTTATTTTAAAGTTGCTTTTGTAATGCCATTTCGCCTGAAGCTGAGGTATTCCCTCAAAACATGTCGCTAAATAAATAAGTAATACAATAGTTGACAAAATTTGTGACTGGTAGCGGTAATTAAAAAAAACTTTACATAAGAAGAGTTTTATTGAAATTTCAACCCTAAGGGGATGAAATAGGGGTGAAGGATTTTTGTTAGAAAAATATCGCTATTACAATTTTGAAGCTAGACCTACGAAAATAAGTATGAGGTTTCTCGGCCAGAAGAAAAGGAATACGTGTTTAAGCATTTCTGCAACTGTAACCCTATGATCGAAAAATAGTGGGTGAAAGCTTTTTTGGAAGTATATCATTATTAAAGAACTACGAAAGTTTTTTTAAAGCTGCATCTGCCAACACTGGTAATTGACTTCAAGATTACGGATAAAAGATACGTGTTCAAGTGTTTTTGAAAACTGAACCACTAAGGGGGTGAAATAGGGGATGAGATTTTTATGAAATTTTTATTATGGAAGCAGTTTTAAAGGTAAATCCATGAAAGTTTAAATTTGGCTTAGAAATAAAAAACAGCTGTGTTTCACAGTTTTGGTAATTCAACCCCTATGGAGGTGAAACAGGGCCAAACTGATTTACCGACTAATCTTCGCCTAACTCAAACCACTAAGGGTAGAATCTTGAAGCTTTGACGGAGTGTGAACCTTACGCTGTAGGCATTGTTTAAGAAGGGATTGTCTGTAAATAAGAAATGAAAGACTTTTTGAAAGTATGTCGCTATTGAGGGAATTTTGAAGCTAGAACTGCGAAAACTGGTAATCGGTTTCCCTGTCAGAAATTAAAAATACGTGTTTCAATATTTCTGTAAATTCAGCCACTAAGGAGGTAAAATAGTGGATGAAAGATTTTTAAATAATTAATTACTGAAGAACTACTAAAGGATTTTTGAGGCTACATTTATAACAACTGGTATTTTAAGTCTCAGTTAAAAATTTAAAAAAATATGTATGTCAGTATGTCTCGAAATTCAAGCCCTAAGAGAGTGCAATGGGGGTGAAAATCTTTGAGAAAACATTCCGATACATTAAAAACTCCTTCAAAGCTAAGATTATGAAAAATGGTATTTCACTTGTTAGTTAGATATAAAGAAATATTTGTTAGGAGATGAAGATATGGAAATATCACCACAAGAGCCCAAAAGGCATGATAGCAAAATCCTTGGGGTCCAGCTAGCAGAATTGCTTTTTGATGAGAAGTATATTCGGAAAAGACCATGCTTATATGACCTTAATTAGCGTGAAAAGTTTAGAAGGTGTTGCAATGTGTGATCAATAAAAACAAAAACAAACTCACTGCAGACCATAAAGTGTAAGCCTATCTACTACTTAAACTTAAATTTTTGTGTTAAATTTAACTGAAAAATTTTAAACAGCTATGGAATCTGGTAGAAGAAATTATCAGAAACAACGAAGTTTTTCAAAATTTTAAAATACGGAGTAACTGGCTAGATTACAATATTTTCAAAAGGTAGGCACGAAGTACACCTCGCCCCTCCACCTTGGTACTGCGATGGTTAAGAAGAGCAAATGCATGATCGTTCCATCTGTGCCCTACACTAAACCGCATGCAGACGTGCGTGAGTAACGGTAACACCCGCGCTAATAACAGGAGGTGAACGTTTGTGCTAATTGGCAGCTGAATAATACAACGACGGAAGTTGTTTACAGCTAGCCAACGTTAGGTGGCAGTGTGTACCAAGAAGCTTAATAAGAAAGAATAATGCTTGTCAGAGATGTGTAAATAATATATATTTGGGTTAACTGCATTTAATGTATTTTTTCATCTCGTAATGTAATTCAGTTTGGAAAAAAACATTATTAATGGTATAACAACGCGTATAATCCATTTTTAATACTAGAAACAGAGCATAATTAGCAATCTCATTATATAAATGCAATAACATCTTGTTTATACACAGTCTGCAAGACATCTGAGAGCGATAAGGGAAAAATATAGCACTGAGGTTGACATTTGGCCAGTTTGTTGTGGTGAATGAGCTTAAGAGACAATGCGTGGTGAGATTATGTTTCGGTTGCAGATTACGAAGAAATGTGGAATAAAGGAAGACGGTATTGGACGACTCAAGTACAATTATTACGACTAGTTATTGTCATTAAAAGGTGACCTTGTAAAAGGCCAAATTTTGAAAGCTCTGTAGTGTACAGCATATTTACAATGTCATTGCAACGACGAAATGGTACTGAAAGCGTGGTTTCGCCCTGTGTGGGCTGGAAAATATTCTTTGTGGTTAGTATTTCAGTCGAGTGCGGGTTACGCTTTTGGTATCCAGCCTTTCCGACCTAACTGCGCCGTTATTCAATTGTACTACAGTTGGTCTTCCTCAAACTGTCAGTAGAGCGTTCAGGATACTAAATACAACTGACTCTCCACTCTCGTGGATAAAATTAGAAACTGTGTAATATTTGCTATGAAAAATATATATTAACTATCGTAACATCTGTGAATTAATGAAGACTTATTTCAGCTTTCCATGAACATTTAAAGAAACCAATTTCAGTGTATATTCCAAAGTCTTGCCATAGGAAACTTAAAGAGTCATACTTAAGTGATCAAATTATTCTAAGGCTGGAACATAGCCAAATGTGGACTTCAAGTAACTGGAAGTTATTTTGTTTTAGAGCAAACTGGATATTAATGCTAACTGATCTATGACTAACTCAGCTTTACAAGAACACAATTTATATTCACTTTCCAAATTGTTAAGCATGTAGCTGTTTGTTGATGCATTGATGTTGTGCAAGGCAGAAAGAAAACTGCAGTTTATTAACATTTCACCTCATCTAAGCAATGACCTTTCATAGTGTTAATTAGAAAAAGCATCAGTGATTTGTCCATCATACGTGTAACATTCGACTTACGATTTGTTTTTGAGAGAGAAGAGATAATTAGTTACCACGTTTTGGTTATATGTTGTGGGTAAATGCATTTGGATAGTGTCTCTGGAATTAATAGGGAGATTTTGCGATTGAGGGTATTTGCTCGTAACTCATGAGCGACCTGAACGTTTCCAAATATCAGTTAATGCTACATACCTTAGGCGACCGTTTACTTTATCGTTGCTGTTAATAATTGCTTCCATGTGTTTGTAGTGTGTGGAATGGCGGTGGCTTCCCCCACCATTTTATATGTCCGATGGCCTTAACGTAAAGACGGTTTAATTTTTATAGTTAAAGTGAATTACACATTACCGAACGTTTTAATGACTTCATGTTCTGAAAGAAGCAACACAAAACTGATGAAGGTAGGTTAGTGAAAGGAGGGAAGGCATTACAATAACTGTGCACCTGCGATATTTTTGTCACATAAAAAGGGTTTCTTTTAATGTCCTGTAAACATACTAAAATTTTGCATACATAGTTCTTTTACACCCTATGTAGTCAGCCCAAAGAGCGACACAATTTTTCCCAAAAATGAATGACGTGTTGGAGACTTTGGTTGCAAAAGTCTGTATTTCGGCTGTTCAGGAAACACTTAAGTTCGAAAATCGTCTCGCCGTCATTGTGCAAATGTCTGCCACGGAATGGTTTCTTCATCCGAGGAAAGAGATGCAGTCACTGGGTACCACAATCCAGAGGACCAGGTAAAATTTGGCAGGAGAAAGAAACAACATGTGTGACTTTGCCAGTGCGAAACGGTATGGGGCGTTGTCCTGGACAGAAATACCCCATCGGAGAATTTCACTTGACGCTTCGTCATATTAGCCTCTCGTAGCCTTGACAAGGTATTTACGTAGCATGTTCCTGTGACGGTTAGCACCTTACGAGCGTCATCTGTCATCACCACACAGTGGTAGTCCCAACTAACACTCGGCATCACTTTGCCCGATCATTGTTGGCACTTCGCCTTTTTCAGTGGTAGTGAATCCTCACCTTTCCCCTGCTTGCTTTGTTTCATTGTTGCCGTGTCGTAATGATACTTCCAGCACTCGTCTGTGATGATTAGGCAGCTAAACGACTCATGCGGATCGGTCTGATGCAGCTGCAACGATCTCGATGCTGCCTCGGTTAGGGGGGGAGGGGGGGGGGGGTTCTAGAACGGCTGTGTACGGCTCGGGAAACCAGGGGATGGTGGCTCTCGTCAGATTCGGAATGTCATGTGCGACGCTGAAATCTGACGCACAGCTTGTTTACGCTTGTCCCTCTCTCTGTTGCCTCGACTGAGATGCGCCCAACACAAGGACCTCCACAATTTGTCCAGTTACACACAGAGGGATGGTCAGCAACTTCGTTCCTCGTCATGCTGACCTGTGGCCACACTGGAAACCTCTGCGTCACCCAACAAATGTCATACGATTGTGCACGGATATGATGGAGTGCCTAGCAGAATACTGAAGTACTGTGCTGCACATGTTAGCCCCGTACTTAGCCATATTTGTAATTTTTCCTTTAAGAATGGTCAGTTTCCTGAACGATTAAAGTACTCAGTAGTAAGGCCGATTTATAAAAAGGGAGATAGGGATAATGCAGACAGTTTCGACCTATTTCTATGCCATCAGTTTTTACTTAAGTTATTGAAAAGGCTGTGTATGTAAGGAAAATTGATCATTTTATATCACATAATTTGCTATCAAATTCTGCTTTAGAAATTGTTTAGCAACTGAAAATGCTATATCCTCTTTTCTCTATGAGGTACTGGATGGACTGAAAAAAGGTTTCGAACGCTAGGCATACTTTTTATTTAACTAAGGCGTTTGATTGTGTTGATCACAAAATATTGCACCAGAGGTTGGACCGTTAAGGGATACGGGTAGATGCTCACAATTGGTCCACCTCTTACTTTAACAACAGACAGCAAAAAGTCATTATTCACAGTGTTGAGAATGGCTATGACGTGGGGTCTGGGTGGGGTACGGTCAAATGAGGGGTGTCCCAGAGATCAGTGGTGGGGCCACTCCTGTCCCTTATTTAGGCAAATAATATGCCCTCTAGTATTGCAGGAAATTCTAAAATATATCTGTTTGCTGATGACACTAGCTTGGTGGTAAAGGGTGTTATGTGCAAGGCTGGCTCTATTTCAAACAGTGTAGTTCATTACTTGAGTTCATGGCTTGTAGAAATTAAACTAAGGCTAAATCACAGTAAGACTCAGGTTTTACACTTTCTGACACAAAATTCAAAACAATCCGACGTTTATTTCACAGAATGGGCATATGATTAGTGAAACTGAACAGTTCAAATTTCTAGGTCTTAATATAGGTAGTAAACTGTCGTGGAAAGCCCGTGTTCAGGATCTTGTTCAAAGACTTAATGCTGCCGTTTTTACTATTCAAATCATGTTTACAAGAAATTATGTAGATCTTGTAAGAGGTCTATGACTAAGGAATTTATTGCTAGCGCACTCGAGCAGATGCAATTTCGATGGATTGTTCACGCGCTGCCTCCGATATGTAAGCTATAAGAGAATCTCAGACCAAAGAGCAGTGTGGCTGCAGTAGGAACTGTGTGGCAGTAGGATTAAGTAGTAGCTAGCAGTCTGGTGTATCGAGTTGGCTGGGCCGGTCGTGGGGAGCGATGCGGTGCTTGAGCGATGTAATATAAGGTAAAAGCAGCTTCGGACATATGTACAATTGTTATATCAAGTCCCATGTAAAAGTTCTTAAAAAAATATCTCAATAATAATCTACATCTACATCTACATGATTACTCTGCAATTCACATTTAAGTGCTTAGCAGAGGGTTCATCGAACCACAATCATACTATCTCTCTACCATTCCACTCCCGAACAGCGCGCGGGAAAAACGAACACCTAAACCTTTCTGTTCGAGTTCTGATTTCTCTTATTTTGTTTTGATGATCATTCCTACCGAAGTAGGTTGGGCTCAACAAAATTTTTTCGCATTCGGGAGAAAGATGGTGACTGAAATTTCGTAAATAGATCTCGCCGCGACGAAAAACGCCTTTGCTTTAATGACTTCCATCCCAACTCGCGTATCATATCTGCCACAGTCTCTCGCCTATTATGTGATAATACAAAACGAGCTGCCCTTTTTTTGCACCCTTTCGATGTCCTCCGTCAATACCACCTGGTAAGGATCCCACACCGCACAGCAATATTCTAACAGAGGACGAACGAGTGTAGTGTAAGCTGTCTCTTTAGTGGACTTGTTGCACCTTCTAAGTGTCCTGCCAGTGAAACGCAACCTTTGGCTCGCCTTCCCCTCAATATCATCTATGTGGTCTTTCCAACTGAAGTTGTTCGTAATTTTAACACCCAGATACTTAGTTGAATTGACAGCCTTGAGAATTGTACTATTTATCGAGTAATCGAATTCCAACGGATTTCTTTTGGAACTCATGTGGATCACCTGACACTTTTCGTTATTTAGCGTCAACTGCCACCTGCCACACCATACAGCAATCTTTTCTAAATAACTTTGCAACTGATACTGGTCTTCGGATGACTTTACTAGACGGTAAATTACAGCATCATCTGCGAACAACCTAAGAAACCTGTTCAGATTGTCACCCAGGTCATTTATATAGATCAGGAACAGCAGAGGTCCCAACACGCTTCCCTGTGGAACACCTGATATCACTTCAGCTTTACTCGATGATTTGCCGTCTATTACTACGAACTGCGACCTTCCTGACAGGAAATCACGAATCCAGTCGCACAACTGAGACGATACCCCATAGGCCCGCAGCTTGATTAGAAGTCGCTTGTGAGGAACGGTGTCAAAAGCTTTCCGGAAATCTAGAAATACGGAATCAACTTGAGATCCCCTGTCGAAAGCGGCCATTACTTCGTGCGAATAAAGAGCTAGTTGCGTTGCACAAGAACGATGTTTTCTGAAACCATGCTGATTGCGTATCAATAGACCGTTCCCTTCGAGGTGATTCATAATGTTTGAATACAGTATATGCCCCAAAACCCTACTGGAAACCGACGTCAATGATATAGGTCTGTAGTTCGATGGATTACTCCTACTACCCTTCTTAAACACTGGTGCGACCTGCGCAATTTTCCAATCTGTAGGTACAGATCTATCGGTGAGCGAGCGGTTGTATATGATTGCTAAGTAGGGAGCTATTGTATCAGCGTAATCAGAGAGGTAAGAATTTTCAATTTATTCAGTATGATCTTTCAGGTCCATGACGCAGCGCTGCTGACGTCCAAAATTTACCATTTTAAGTTCACAGTCAATTATTGAAAGGTAGTATGTGAGCCACAATTTTATTGAGAGGTTAGTCACATTGTATTATTGGCAGGTTACGGAATAATAAATACTAAATGTGAATGCTATAATTATTTTTTTACTGTTGCGAGGTACATTTTTTATCTGTTGGGAGGTTACACTGAATGTGAATGATATATGATTATTTTGACTGTTGGGAGTTACAATCTAAAAACATGATTCTCTTGGATAGCCTTTGTTATTTGCTTTAAATTACAACTTCTGTCCAGACGAAATGAAGTTGTTTCTGCCAAATTGTTTTCTGTGAATTAGTGTCAGTTTTCAAGGTTGTGTGACTATTTGTAGACAATACGAACAATTTTTAAATAGTCGGGCTAAGCAACTGAAAAGTTGCTCTAGAATTCGTAGCAAAGATAGTGTGGGATTTGCAACACCTATGCAAACTAGGAGGAAGTACAGTCAGAAAGCTTTAGTGATTTCCTCAGAAAAGATTAAGTAAGTGAATAATTTTTTGTTTGTTTACGGGTATGTGTCTCCACTCAAGGAACACACCATAGTGCCGTACCATATAGCCAGAAGTACTAAAACAAAATACCGCGTGCGTCAAGAACGCGGAGCACTTCGCAGTAATTTGTTTCCTGAATTTTCAGGGTAATGGCGCTGTGGAAATGCATGCTGTGCGGATGGAAATATAAGAAAACAATTTATTTATCTATTTTTATTTATACGTCTAGTTCCGTAGGACCAAATTGAGGAGCAAATCTCCAAGGCCATGGAACGTGTCAGTACATGAAATTACAAAGATACAAAGTAATAGCGGATGAAATGAAATGTTTATGAACCTAAGAAAAGACAAGTCGTGAGTTTATATAAACGCATTCAACAGTATAACACAGGAATCAGTTCAATTTTTCAAGGAACTACTCGGCACAATAGAAGGAGTGACCCACGAGGAAACTCTTCAGTTTCGGTTTGAAAGCACGTGTGTTACTGCTAAGATTTCTGAATTCTTGTGGTGGTTTATTGAAAATGGATGCAGCAGTATATTGCACACATTTTGCACAAGAGCACAAGAGTTGCGGAAGTGCGATTCAAATGCAGATTGGGTATCTGCCGAGTATTCACTGACAAGGGGACCCTCCACACTGTAAATCACGGATTTTGATGTGCTTCAAAGATGTAGAGGCACTTACCCTGAGTACCTGGCTATCCGGTCTAAGGTCTCTAAATATCTGGCGCTGTTTTTGGTGTAATTGAAAAATATGGGCCCAGTGATGGACATGCCGGACAACGCAAACCAAACACTAAGCTTCTTGGAGTGGCGGACAGGTTCTTCGTGGAGAATATGCGGGTTGTCGCGAGACCAGTATCTGAAATTCTAGGGCTTCATCTTCCTGAAAAATGAAACCAGGTGACATCTGACATGAAGCAGAGCAAGGCGTCCAAGTACCTTTAGCAACTGATGTTAACAGTCAGTTACATTAATGAACTCGCTTTTCCTGGTCCTAAAATTTCAACTCTTGCACTGCATTCACACGACAGGTTTTTAATTTCATAAGTTTTAGTCCACGATGACCCGATGTATGAGATACACCACCCCACTACGATAACCGACTTGCGGGTACTTCTCGTAGTTTCAGGGGTCCCCACTGTAGGTCACTTGTTCCTCTGCACATTCTCAGCGGATGCTACAGCCCTCCATTTCTTGTACAGGTCTTGAATAGTGAGAAATTTTCTACCAGGATACTTAGCTTGAAATATTTCTTTACATTCCTTGACGGAACCAGTCTTTATGCTACTCTCCACAGTATCTATCCGCTGGTCTAATGCAAACTGCCCCCTCTCTGTGACAACTCAACAATACTAGCTTCTCACAACAAGTGACCCACGAACGCACAGATGCACTCATCTTTCCAATAAAATGCGGTGTAGCAATATTTCGACACAGTATTGCCACTTCACAAGCACATGTTCTCGCATTAACTTTGGACAAAACTGGTTTATATAAGCGAAGATACATGTTTTGACGGTGACTTGGGTTCTATTCGAGTCTAATGATTCATAATACGTAAGTAAGAGAACAAATCATGCAGCCGACACATTGATTTAACTGTTCGCCCTGCTATTTGTCTGATACTTTCATTATCCTTTAATCTGTTTCAGTTAGAACACTTGAAAACTACGTAGACTGTGAAATAAAACCTATTGTACAGTCAAATAGCGGTTATATCTTTCAGAAAGTTTTATATGACTGTGGCTCCACACAAAAGTAAAACCATAAATTAGATTAGAGATTTACTATCAAAAACAGTCTTGATCACAATTTCTTTATTACGGTGACCGGTTTCGACCACTACTGTGGTCATCTTCAGACCTACAAGTCGTATACAAAGCTACATACATTATAGGAAATACATAAAGTTATAAAGCTACAAAACGATTAATTACCAATGAGTAAGAACCTCCTTCTGCTGGAGAATTACTACTGGAGAAACCAGTGCACGTCTTACTATATATAATGAAGGCTTCGCCCACTTCTGACAGAATGATGTCATTACTAACCAATGGGTTATAGGTCGAATAACAATGTAAAATTTCTTAGTTAAAAGAACGTTGTCAAGAAAGAAAAATAAACACACACTAAACTTAGCTTATTTAACAGCTATTGTCAACTAAGAAGCGTTAAAAATATTTAAACATGTAGGATAAATGAACTTCTTTTTGACAGTACATGGGATGCCCTCTCAAGGCCTGTTAATGAACCATTTGGAATCACTGGTTGCCATGGTGAAGTTGGATGCAGTTCCAAAGATGAGGCAGCAGGCTTCTTTCCACAGAAGTTGTTGTAAAGTCGATAGGCAAACTAGTGGTTGCCATGGTGAGAATAAACGCCAGTGAAAAGATGTGGCAGCAGGCTTCTTTCTAACGAAGTTGTTGCGAAAGTGGAATGGCAAAGACTGTCACATCGGACGATGTACTATTGAGCAGCAACATGTTTTTATTGAAACGATTTTCAATGAGTAGGCTGCAATAACCTTTAGCTGACATGTGTAGTACATACTGCACAGATACTATTTACTAGTGTAATAAGAGACTTTCATTTACATAGATTACGTAATAATTCTTACAGATCAATACTAAAAGAAAAAAAGTCGAGAGGGCACAGTAGTTGTGCATATTTATGAAATATTGTCTATGAAGGTCGTATGTAGATTCCATTTTTTTAATTACATGTGACAATTTTTAAAAAGGCATTGCTATTACTTATGTTGCATGCCAGTCTTATAAACAAATAAAAATAATGAAAATGGAAGGAATTTATAATTACAATACTATGAGCTGTAGTGTCAAAAATAAAGGGATGTAAATCAGCAATATGCAGTGTAAAAGCATATAAGCAAACATTCTAAAAACAGATAGTCAGTCGTAAAATAACGTTTGGTGAAATAAAATTACAATGTAAAGATAAAATATTTCGTAAAGGTCTTAATAATTTTAAAAACAAAGAACAGAAGAGTGAACATTCTAAAGCAGATCATCGAAAAGCTCAAATAAATGTTTGTCTTTGAATTGAAGTTATTCGTTTAAAACAGATAACGGATTACTGTCAAAACGAAGTTCATTTACCCTACATGTTTAAATATTTTTAACGCTTCTTAATTGACAATAGCTGTTAAATAAGCTAAGTTTAGTGTGTGTTTATTTTTCTTTCTTGACAATGTTCTTTTAACTAAGAAATTTTACATTGTTATTCGACCTATAACCCATTGGTTAGTAATGACATCATTCCGTCGGAAGTGGGCGGAGCCTCCATTATATATAGTAAGACGTGCACTGGTTTCTCCAGTATTGATTCTCCAGCAGAATGAGGTTCTTACTCATTGGTAATTAATCGTTTTATAGCTTTATAACTTTATGTATTCTCTTTAATGTATGTAGCCCTCTAATTAAAGCTTTGTATACGACTTGTAGGTCTGAAGATGACCACAGTAGTGGTCGAAACCGGTCACCATAATAAAGAAATTGTGATCAAGACTGTTTTTAATAGTAAATATTTGTAACACATTGATCACTGTTCACTCCCGTAATGTATTCAAAAGTAATCGACTAGAGATGATTAACCAGCACGTGGAACGTACCGAGGCTATGTGGGACACGCTTTAAGTGACATCGGCAAGCCTGCTGTGATGACACTTTTGCCCCTCATTAAATCCCCCTTTACTGCGTACCACGGACTGTCGCGTCATTAATGATAAACACTTCAGCCCCGGCTGCGCCCCGCTCCAAGAATATCAGGTAGCGCCGGCTAACGTAAGCTATTATCCTCTGATTAGCGTGCTCCTTAAACAGCGTATCTCTTCCTGCGTAACACGTTTAGCAACAGGCAAGTATATAATTAATGTGTCACCCGCCTGGACGGCGGAAATCACATTACCGCCCGAAATTTCCTTCCTGTTGCCCGTCTCGCGTTGACATTAATTCGTCGGCGCGCAGCCCTAATGAAACTGACAAGTCTTTCGCGGAGTGGTACTTCATTTAAAGTTTCCCCTACGCGGCTACTGCTTAGCGTTTTGCCTACAGCGTATGAGCGAAAGGCGATGTCTAAAAGCATCCCAAAAGCACAGCAGATGTGTTTACCTTCGTTAAGTGGTACCTAATCTGTCTATCCTCGCAAATAATGTAATCAGCTTACCGCCTGCATCAAGTATTTCGTTCCAGTCCGATCAAATCTCCTTGCTGAGAGTTGGTCGCTTCTACCATAACTTCTTGAACCGAGTATTCTATATACAGGGTGAAGAAAAATTCGCGCACTCGGACTTCGCAGCGCGATTCCTCACATACTGGCAATACAAAAATGTCTTTCACAAAATTTCGTCCTGTGCATGTTTCGAGTAGTAAATGGACGTTAAAGACTGTCAATCTGGCAACACTGTAATCACGTGTACGGTAACTATTTTTGTCGGTATACAGCTATAGTGCTGTGCAGTTGTTGCAGTCGATAGTGTTTTGGGTTAGATTCTGGGTTGAGGCATATTTGTTTTTATTTGCTAAAAGTAGTTTGCGTGGTACAGTATCTGGCGTCTTAATAGTGAAACATCCACTTTATTCATTATGAATTACTGTGCTGGTAAACTTCTTACGTTATTTGATTTTCAAACAGCTGAGCAAAACTGAACGTACTCAGACATTTCTCTCTTTACTTATTCTGATCATCACTAAACTGACACACAATATTTTTAGCGCAACGCAATCTGACTTTCAATAATCCCTACAAAAGAATGGCCTTGACTGACAACAATCTATACCTTTCATGAATCACTTACCTCACAAAAATCTTCGTTTCTCGAACTACTGCAATACAGTGAGCGCCAATACTGTCAGTTAAATAAAAGATTCTAACTACTGAAGGCACTAACTACTGATAGGCATATAGTTAGCAAATGAAAGATTTTGATAGAGAAAAAACAATGTATTTACCTTAATAGTGTTCAAAAGTCATTATATATATCAGTTCATGACATCCAATCTTACAAATTTCCTTTTTCTGGCGGACACACGTCCAGATCTTCCGCTCTCAGAACTCTGGCATCTCTCTCCCCACATCCACCACTGCTGGCGGCTCACCCCCAACTGCACAACGCTACGCGCTGTTCACATCCAACTGCCCAACACTACAGTAGCGAATATTCCAACAATGCAAACCAGCCACAGACTGCACACAGCACAGTCAGTGATTTTCATACAGAGCGCTACGTGGCGTTACCAACATAAAAACCTAAACAGCCTACTTATAATAGTGTCGTCGTAACTGCCGCCTGCTTCACGTCTGCTGTGCAGTGAACTACCTTAATTTAAGTATTAACTGTATTTTTCTTACTTGTCACTTCTTCTTCCGTGTGTTTTTGCTTTCAGGAAGCTTTAACTGTCGAGTGGTAGTAATAGTGTTCCATAGATTTCGTGTTTGTTTTGAATACAGTCAGAGAGAGTCCCTTTAGTCAGCCACAGTGCGAGTAGTGCTAGTGTTTGTTTTCAATACAGTCCAGAGACAGGTAGTGCTATTTTCATTGTTTTCTACAAGAAGTGGCTAGCAATCACAGTTTCGTCAACAATCAGCCGCCTTTAGTGAATTAGCAGTCTAGTTAAAAGTTGATTAACTCTCTACAGTAAACTGATTTCTTAGGATGGATAGGATGTGTGACTGCTGTGTACGGACTCAGGAGGAGCTGGCCACTGTTCGCGAACAGCTGAGCGTGTTGATGGCCGCGGTCAGCCGTCTTCAGGCTGCTGCCTCGGAGTGTAGCGGCAGTGGGGAGTCTGGTGCGTCGCATGGTACACCCCAGGTGTTACATGCTTCACCCACTGTCCCTGCTGTCGAGACATCTCCGCGGGTACCAGGCGCGGTTGGGCCACCCTCTCCCCAAGGGGAGTGGCGGGTTCAGCGGCGTTCGCGGCGCACGAGGCGGAGGGTAAATGTGGAGGCTGGCCGTGTGGCATCGCCCGCTCTGCCTGTGAGTGGACATGTGGCTGCTCCTTCAGCAAGGTCCGAGCAGGCACACGGGGTAGGGGTTTATTAGTTATTGGGAAGTCCAACATTAGGGAAATACCGGAAAGGTCGGGGAAGAAGGCCAGTGTTCACTCTGTCTGCTTGCCGGGGGTCTCATCCGAGATGTGGAGGAGGCCCTGCCGGCGGCGATAGAGAGCACTGGGTGCACCCGACTGCAAATTGTTGCTCATGTCGACACCAATGACTCCTGCCGTCTGGGTTCAGAGGTCATCCTCAGTTCGTACAGGCGGCTGACGGAATTGGTGAAGGCGGAAAGCGTCGCTCGCGGGGTGGAATCAGAGCTCGTTCCCAGAACCTATCGCGGTCCTCTGGTTTGGAGCCGAGTGCAAGGCTTAAACCAGAGGCTCAGACGATTCTGCGGAGATCTGGGGTGCAAATTTCTCGACCTCCGCTATCGGGTGGAGAAATGTAGGGTCCCCCTGAATAGGTCAGGCGTGCACTACACGCCGGAAGCGGCTACAAGGGTAGCAGAGTACGTGTGGATTGCACATGGGGGTTTTTTAGGTTAGAGAATTCCCTCCCTAGGCCCGACAAGACGCCTCCTGAGACGCGGCAAGGTAGGAGTAGGCAAAATGCAACAGTGAATAACGATATTAATGTGCTAATAGTAAACTGCAGGAGCGTCTATAGAAAGGTCCCAGAACTGCTCTCATTAATAAACGGTCACAACGCCCATATAGAACTAGGGACAGAAAGTTGGCTGAAACCAGATGTAAACAGTAATGAAATCCTAAACTCAGATTGGAATGTATACCGCAGAGACAGGCTGGACAGTGAAGGGGGAGGTGTGTTTATAGCAATATTAGAAGTGCAATAGTACCGAAGGAAATTAACGGAGATCCGAAATGTGAAATGATTTGGGTGAAGGTCATGGTTAAAGCAGCCTCAGACATGCGAAGGAACTTGCCCCTCTTCTTGCAGCGGTGTACCGTAGGTCTCTAGAAGAGCGTAGCGATCCAAAGGATTGGAAAAGGGCGCAGGTCATCCCCGTTTTCAAGAAGGGACGTCGAACAGATGTGCAGAACTATAGACCTATATCTCTAACGTCGATTAGTTGTAGAATTTTGGAACACGTATTATGCTCGAGTATAATGACTTTTCTGGAGACTAGAAATCTACTCTGTAGGAATCAGCACGGGTTTCGAAAAAGACGGTCGTGTGAAACCCAGCTCGCGCTATTCGTACACGAGACTCAGAAGGCCATAGACACGGGTTCACAGGTAGATGCCGTGTTTCTTGACTTCCGCAAGGCGTTCGATAGAGTTCCACACAGTCGTTTAATGAACAAAGTAAGAGCATATGGACTATCAGACCTATTGTGTGATTGGATTGAAAAGTTCCTAGATAACAGAACGCAGCATGTCACTCTCAATGGAGAGAAGTCTTCCGAAGTGAGAGTGATTTCAGGTGTGCCGCAGGGGAGTGTCATAGGACCGTTGCTATTCACAATATACATAAATGACCTTGTGGATGACATCGGAAGTTCACTGGGGCTTTTTGCAGATGATGCTGTGGTGTATCGAGAGGTTGTAACAATGGGAAATTGTACTGAAATACAGGAGGATCTGCAGCGAATTGACGCATGGTGCAGGGAATGGCAATTGAATCTCAATGTAGACAAGTGTAATGTGCTGCGAATACGTCGAAAGATAGATCCCTTATCATATAGCTACAAAAAAAGGTCAGCAACTGGAAGCAGTTAATTCCACAAATTATCTGGGAGTACGCATTAGGAGTGATTTAAAATGGAATGATCATATAAAGTTGATCGTCGGTAAAGCAGATGCTAGACTGAGATTCATTGGAAGAATCCTAAGGAAATGCAATCCGAAAACAAAGGAAGTAGGTTACAGTACGCTTGTTCGCCAACTGCTTGAATACTGCTCAGCAGTGTGGGATCCGTACCAGATAGGGTTGATAGAAGAGATAGAGAAGATCCAACGAAGAGCAGCGCGCTTCGTTACAGGATCATTTAGTAATCGCGAAATCGTTACGGAGATGATAGATAAACTCCAATGGAAGACTCTTCAGGAGAGACGCTCAGTAGCTCGGTACGAGCTTTTGTTAAAGTTTCGAGAACATACCTTCACCGAAGAGTCAAGCAGTATATTGCTCCCTCCTACGTATATCTCGCAAAGAGACCATGAGGATAAAATCAGAGAGATTAGAGCCCACACAGAAGCATACCGACAATCCTTCTTTCCACGAACAATACGAGACTGGAATAGAAGGGAGAACCGATAGAGGTACTCAGCGTACCCTCCGCCACACACCGTCAGGTGGCTTGCAGAGTATGGATGTAGATGTAGATGTAGATGTCATTCAGCGATTACAGTGGGTCTTCCACAAAACATTTGCAGTTACGTACTACGAACACAGTAATAGGAGTACAATCGTTTTCACTGGTCACCTTTTACAGAAGCGAATTGTTTTGCGCCATTGAATCTATTAGGTTCCAAATCTGTTTTCTGTGTACCTTACCCAAATGGTTCCCATCGAAATAATTTGCACGTTGCTAGCCCTGCTGATGAACTAAGGCCCTAACGGATTGTAATGAACCTGAACGTGGCAAGAATGATAAAAATGGTTCAAATGGCTCTGAGCACTATGGGACTTAACATCTATGGTCATCAGTCCCCTAGAACTTAGAACTACTTAAACCTAACTAACCTAAGGACAGCACACAACACCCAGCCATCACGAGGCAGAGAAAATCACTGACCCCGCCGGAAATCGAACCCGGGAACCCGGGCGTGGGAAGCGAGAACGCTACCGCACGACCACGAGATGCGGGCGCAAGAATGACAACTGGGGGCAGGGTACACAGAAAACAGGTTTAGAATCTAGTAGATGCTGTGGTGTGAAACAAGTCGCTTCGTCAGGTGACTGGGTGTCACTTGTGTCATACGTCTGTATGCGAGATTTCCACACTCCGAAACATCCCTAGGTCCACTGTTTCTGACCTTATAGTGAAGTGGAAACGTGAAGGGACACGTACAGCACAAAAGCGTACAGGCCGACCTCGTCTGTTGACTGAAAGAGACCGCCGACAATTGAAGAGCGTCGTTATGTGTAATAGGCAGATAACTATCTAGACCATCACACACGAATTCCAAACTGCATCAGGGTCCACTGCAAGAGATATGACAGTTAGGCGGGAAGTGCGAAAACTTGGATTTCATGGTCAAGCGGCTGCTCATAAGCCACACATCACGCCGGAAAATGCCAAACGACGCCTCGCTTGGTGTAAGGAGCGTAAAAGTTGGACCATTGAACAGTGGTAAAACGTTGTGTGGAGTGACGAATCACGGTACACAATGTGGCGATCTGATGGCAGGGTGTGGGTGTGGCACTATCACAGCACAAGCCTACATTGATGTCTAAAGCACCTTCTTGCTTTCCACTGTTGAAGAGCAATCCGAGGATGGCGACTGCATCATTCAACACGATCGAGAGCCTGTTCATAATGCACGGCCTGTGGCCGAGTGGTTACAGGACAATAACATCCCTGTAATGGACTGGCCTGCACAGGGTCCTGACCTGAATCCTATAGAACGCTTTTGGGACGTTTTGGAACGCCGACTTCGTGCCAGGCCTTACCGGCCGACATCGATACTTCTCCTCACTGCAGCACTCCATGGAGAATGGCCAGCCATTCCCCAAGAAACCTTGCAGTACCTGATTGAACGTATGCCTGTCAGAGTGGAAGCTGTCATCAAGTCTGAGGGTGGGCCAACACCATATTGATTGCATATTACCGATGAAGGGCGACATAAACTTGTAAGTCATTTTCAGCCAGGTTTCCGGGTACTTTTGATCATTTAGTGTAAAAACAAATAAGCCTCGATCCAGAAACGAACCCTTGGTCTCCTACATGGTAGCCCAATATACACTGCACCAACTGCACAGCACTGCTGATTTGTCCTGACGGAGGTAGCTACCGTACACGTGATTACAATTTTGCCAGCTTGCTGATCTTTAACGTCCAATTACTGTCCGCAATATCCGTAGGCCAAAACTTTGTGACAGGCGTTTTTGTATTGCCAGTATGTGAGGAATTGCACTGCGAAATCCGACTTCGTGGTTTCTTGTTAGCCTGTACATCTCCCAGATATAATTTAACTGTGTGCATAATGGCTTAAACGAAATGACCTTACTAGCAGGTATCATAAAGTCCTATAATTAGCTGCAAAGTGCATTGTAAGGAGCAGAGCCGGCCGGTGTGGCCGAGCGGTTCTAGGGGCTTCAGTCTGGATCCGCGCAACCGCTAAGGTCGCAGGTTCGAATCCTGCTTCGGGCATGGATGTGTGTGATGTCCTTAAGTTAGTTAGGTTTAAGTAGTTCTACGTCCTAGGTGACTGATGACCTCAGATGTTAAGTCCCATAGTGCTCAGAACCATTTCAACCATTTTTAAGGAGCAGAACGTCGGAGCACACTACTTATCGATGTAAGCATACGTCAAAGGTTAGATCTACACGCAGCCTTTTACTATCGATAACACACAAAGAATAATCAAGGACTAAACAAGATACTCATGGCTCCATAAACGTCTTCGCTGGTCGTCGGGGCTGAATTCAAAGAGGGAGTCATTGCTGAAAACAAGTCTATTCAGACAAAGAGACTCCAGGCTGCAGACATGTCTTGAGGCGTCCCGGACGGTGGTGGATTTTCAACCTGACCGAGGAAGGTGGTACAGTGATTAGCACACTAGACTCGCATTCAGGAGGACGACGGTTCAAACCTGGGTCCGGCCACCTGATTTAGGTTTTCCATGATTTCTCTAAATCGCTTCAGCCGGATGCCCCGGGATGATTGCTCTGAAAGGGCGCGGCCGACTTTCTTCCCTAATCCGATGGGACCGATGACCTCCCTGTTTGGTACACGCCCCAAAACCAACCAACCAATATCAACCTGTCATCCGCCTTATCGCCCACAAACCGGTAGTGCAGGTCTGTGGTGCCATTCCATTTCACATTAGAGCCCCTTTGGCTGTCATCCGAGGCATCTTTACAGCACAGCGGTACGTCGACGATAAACTACACCAGTTTTGTTACCCTTCGTGCCAAGCCGTCCCGGGCTTACATTTCAGTATGATAATGTCCACCCGCACACACGGCGATAGTTTCCGCTGCTTGTCTTGGTGCTTGCCAGAACCTACCTGTGCCAGTATGATCGCCGGATATCTCCCCAATCGAGAATGTTTGGAGCATTACCGGCAGCGCCCTCCAACCATCTCGCGATTGTGACGCATCAGTTTGACATAAACCGACACGATATCCCTCAGGACGAAATCCAACCGCTCTATCAATGTCAAGCCGAATAACTGCTTGCGTAACGACCAGAGTTGAACCAACGCATTATTGACTTGCTCAATTTGTGAACCTCTTTCCCTTGAATCAATCGTCCAACTTCTCTGGAATTTTAGACATTTGTTTATATGTACACGTATTGTAAGTAGGCTGTTTATGTTTTCTCTATGTAAGTAGGCTGTTTATGTTTTCTTATTGGCAACGTTACGTAGCGCTCAATATGAAAATCACTGGCTGTGCTGTGTGCAGTCTGTCGCTAGTTTACATTGTTGTCTGCCATTGTAGTGTTGGGCAGCGGCAGCTGGATGTGAACAGCGCGTAGCGTTGCGCAGTTGGAGGTGAGCCGCCAGCAGTGGTGGATGTGGGGAGAGAGATGGCGGAGTTTTGAAATTTGTCATGAACTGCTATATTTATATATGATGATATCAAGCTGGCAGTAGTGGCGCTCGCTGTATTGCAGTAGCTTGAGTAGCGAAGATTTTTGTGAGGTAAGTGATTTGTGAAAGGTATAGGTTAATGTTAGTCAGGGCCATTCTTTTGCAGGGATCTTTGATAGTCAGATTGCGTTGCGCTAAAAATATTTTATGTCAGTTTAAGCACAGTCTTGTATAAATTGTTCAAAGGGGACGTTTCATATGGCGACCCTTAGCCGAGGATACCTCACTGGAATCTTTGATTTTTTCTTGTAGTTTGTGTAATTAGTGTAGCTATTGTTTATTGCTAGCGCGTAATTATAGAGAGAATTTCCTTTGTAGTTGTAGTTTTTCATTGTTGTACAGTAAAACAAGTGTGGCACACACGTAGATTTGCACCAAGTATTTCGCAGCTGCAATTAACTAGATATTATTTTCAGTGTTACGTTAATGTGTTCTCTTATTTTTGCTCTTCAAATTGTGCTTTTCTGTGTTGTCGTGTGAAATACTGTGACAAAAATGGCGTGTGAAAAACGTAATACTAGGCTCCAAAGTAAACTGAGAAAAGACAGTGAAAATGAAAGCAGTGTGTTAGCGCCACCGAGTAATGAATTAACTGATGTTCCAAGTAGTAATTTGGTAATTGTGCATAGGGAAATGGAGCGGGCGGCAAACAATGGTGTAGACAGTGAAACAATTAGAGAACAGGGAAGCATTATCGATCGATCGGTCGGCAACAGCTCGCCTCAGGAATCCGAAATGACAGGAAACAATCTCGCAAATACTGTAGATTCAGGTTTTGCGTCCTCACCGTTTTCTCAAATAAGTCAAGACACATTTTCAGCTTGTCAAAATGTGAATGTTGCCGGTGCAAATGCACTGCCGAAAAGAGTAGAGGAACAGATTCCAGACACTAATGCATTGTTATTACAACTAATGCAACAAATGGAAGTCAGAGACAAACACAGCAAAAGCTGCAAAAGTTAGACACAATGGAACAAAATCTTAAAAAGTTAGACTCATTGGAGCAAACTATTGAACAAACACGTGAGGATTTAACTACTGAGTTACATAACATTGAATCGAAATGTCAAAAAGTCTGTAATGACGTAAAAACACAAATTTGTGAGCATTTTCAACCTATTTTTTCGCGGCGTGAAAATGCATTACAGAATCACGAAGCAGCCATAAAAGAACTGCAAACCATTGTTCATGAAAATCATGAGACCTTGTGGGCTAAAATTGACTCAGTTGCATCTACTGATTCGGTTACGCAACTTGCAAAAACTCAGGAAAACTTAAAGGACACAGTAGATTCGATTTCAACACAAATGGACACTCTGAAACTTGGTTCAGAAAAACACACTGAGGAAATGTGTTCACTATCGGAGAAAGTAGCCGAACTTTCGGATCAGGTCACTAACTTATCTACAAAGGTAGATGATGATCTGAATGACACAAGACCTGTAGCCTTCACTGACACAGAAGAGTATGAACAAATTAGAAAATTCAAACAGAATCAAAATCAAATCAATGCACAGTACAAAAGAGAAATCCGGGAAGTACAAGATCAGCTGACACAGGTAATTCAAGAATTACGTATTTCAGAGGATACTCGCATCCCAATACGGGAAGAGGGACACAGAAATACGGAACAGCCACAAAATAATAACACAGGGCATTTCGGAAGTTATGAAAGAAATTGGCAAGGTACACCGAATTTTGAGATGGAACCGCCGAAACGACGTAACAATGACCGACATGCGACTCGCCGACATGATGATTTTGACTATAAGCTGTTCATTACTACACGTAACTTCAAAACGTTTAAGAATTCTGGCAACGACATTCATCCACAAGCATGGCTCCATCCATTCTGTCATTGTTTTCCTCCCAACTGGTCATTAGAGCACAAATTAGAATTTATGTGTGGCTACTTAGAGAATGAACCAGCTGTAAGAATGCGATCGGTCATTCACGATTGCCACAGTGAAGGAGAATTTTACCATGCCTTCCTCTCAGCATATTGGTCTCAAGCTACACAAGACCGAGAAAAACATAGCATCATAATGATGAAACATTTCGACAATCTGAATTTTCCAGTCTTATGAAATATTTTGAAGACATGTTGCATAAGAATCAATATCTTTCAAACCCATACAGCCCCTCAGAACTCATCCGCATTTGCTTAATCAAACTGCCTGAACATTTACGACATATATCATTTTGGCAGGACGTTGCAAAGACGACATTGAAGCATTTCAGGGACTCTTACAAGAATTAGAAATTGACACTGACAATCGCGGAACGTGAAACCAGGAACACAACAATTACAGGTCACGTCCGTCGCAATTCCGCGATGAAAGAAGTAATAACTTGACACGACAAGGCTATTCTCACAACACAAATCGTGACCAAAACATACACCACCCGTATGACAACCGTTGGCAGAGTAGTAATAACTACAGGGAAAGATCACCTCTCCGTGGTAATGACTATCACAGAGACAATAAGAGAAACAGACAATATGGTAACCAGAACTATTATTGTCAAGGGAGACAGAATAACTTTAGACGCAACGGACCAGCGCGCGGTTACGATTCAGGGAGAAATTCTCCACCACGTGGCCGACAAGAAAGAAACTGTGTAAACTACCGACAAAACGACAGACCTGAATTCCATCAGAACTGCCGAGCTTCAAACAGGGCAGGGCCTTCCCGTCAAAGTGAATTTGTAGAAGTTAGGTCTCCTAATCCCAATAACGGCGCGCGCCAACAAAGAGACAGACAATGACTCGCACAGCAGGCAGCCGCGTGCGCCCGCTGGCTCCGAGAAAAATAACATAAGACGCTAGCCTTGAGAAAAATTTTAGCATTCTTTACCGATGTATACAACATGATAATTGCGTTGAAGTTGAAACTCTGCGTACTAGGAAGAGTAAAGGTTTACACCACATTTCACATGTAAAACCGTTTATTGAAAGATAATCTGCTTTTTAACTTTGTCTTTGCCATAAAACTTTTCACTTCACATTTCTAGTATGCTTTGTCAGATTTAGAATCTGTTAACATGTAACAATGTTTGAAGTGAAATATCCAGTCAAGAACCAAGAGAACTTATTTAAACAGAAATTACGAATGCATTGTTATAATGAACAGACAACACAGTGTTGTTAATTGTACATTCTTGCTTGTTAGTTGCACGATTACGTAACGACTATCAGGCTTACATACTTAGGACACATACTGGTACTGCTAATGAGATTTTAATGCAACTTTTGGTTTACTTGAAAATACATTCTGGGTTTAAAGTACTTTCTGTGAGATACCAGAGGACACAGTGGTTAGTTTATGTGACAGCTACACGATGTTATCACGACGCTACTAATGAGTGACAATTCACAATGTTGCTTTTGCAGTGTATTTGTTTTATATCTGCACAGTTTTCTGAATTCTTCTAGGAAGAAAAACATGTTTTAGTAGTAACTTTTGTGGTATAGCAACAATGAGACAGCCTTTTTTGTGGCATAACAATACGTTACTGTACAGTACTTTCTTCATCACGCCAATAAGCATTATAACTACGATATCTATACGCCAAGCATTTCACTTTTGTTTATCATGTGGTAAGTACATTGACTTCTGCAGAACTTAGCTTTCGGAGGACGATAACTACGACACTTCCACAGAGATTATGTTGCGACAAGATGCACAGTTTAGCGCTACAGTACACGCATTTGAGTGATTAATCTTATACTTAAAACACTTATTTTTAAAGATTTTTTTTTAATTACAAAGAAAGTTTTCCGTGATACATTTTATTCCATTGCTGTAATTTGTAACACCTGGGAGTATAATTACATTTATCCTCAGGGGGGTACATGCTTACTTTGTGTACCATGTGTGTGGCAACCACAAGGAACCCTAGCTAATATGGTATTTGCTTATACAACTTTACACATCGGTACCATATTTCTCTAACACACAAATTACACAGCTATCTGATCATTTAACTGAGAGATAAACATGTTTTTTACTACGTCAGTGACACATGTTTACGTAATTACACCGTTGGATAACTTCACACTTACGAAATTGTATTTTGTCTGTACTGTGTGAACTCTTCATATTTTTTCGGAACCATTGTGATACTATGAGAGCTTTGAATGATGTATTTGGTATGGATTCATGATTTTTAAAGTACGTTTGAGGCAGATGACACTTTTGACATGAGCAGAGAATTTTTTTAATTATTGGAGGAAGCTACGACGATTTTGAGATTTGACTGAGGTGTTATGATGTTATTTTTACGACGACGATGTGTATTATGCTGCTGAGGTATGTTTATGATTAATAGGCTGAGGCTATATGAGTTATTTGATTATGCTTCATATTTATAATGACGAAATATTGACGAGTGTCGATGGATACGTGTATGTGTAATAAGGTAAGGAGTAATGAATAGTGGGTAGGGACTCTTGACTTGTGAAACAGGATGTTGGAAACGAAGAATCATACTTTAAGAGTTATGAAAGGTGTGTAAATGCGTGAATGTATCACAATGCCGGCGAAAATTTTTTTGGACACTTATATTTATAGGATTTTGTTTCTACAGATTTGCAACGCTAATTCTTGACCTGTGAAATATTTTTATGTGAGACGGTCACGGTAGCAGAAACTGCTGTCGTAAATATTTCCGTAAGAAAGTTAAGTGACCACCTGCACGTAATGCGTCGCGGGCACCCACCTGGGCGACAGCCGCCCGAAAAAAAAAGCCATTAGCCTTTCAGCGGCACAGGTAGAAAAAAAAAAGGGGAGGCCATTGTCCGTGCTACTGACATTTCCTTGTTGAAAGCATACTGTGGAGCTCGTAATTTATGATATTTACTGAAATGCCTAATAAAATGACAAGAAATATTTTTACATCTGCACACCTGATTATGACAAGCGTCTTTCTACGAGAGTTGAGAGAATTTCTACTAACTTATGAAATGTCACATGACTATTGAATGATACTTTTATGCTTTGGTTTGCGTAATTGCTTATTTCATTTGATATCTGTTTTTCAGCTGTGTTACAGCATTAGTTTTATAAAATAAACTTAGATGCATTTGCTAATGTGAACACTTTCTGTCAACAGATCTATTAAATGATAATTTTGTAATCCACATTCTTTAAAAAAAAGGAGTACTTGGAAAGGAAAGAACAATAAGAAGGGACTAGTAACAGTAACTGGACACATAATTTTCTTTTCAAGTACATGGTAATATTTCTTTTACAATAAGTTGTTGTGGTGCACCACTTTAATTACTTAGACACTAAGATGTGATTATACATTTCCCTTATCTGCATTGTTGTTTTTACTGTAATATTTTTTCTGCTTGAGCTATGTCATGTTTAGATATAAGCTGCTGTTTGCCAGGCATAGTGCTACTGAACTTTAATTTGTGTTACTCTGCTAAGCCAGATTTATTTTTTTGTTTGCTGCGCATTGCCTCATATTAGTTGTAATGTTGAATTGCTTGGTAATTTTGATTTACTGTAGCTTGCTTTGCGATTTTCCATTTTTTTTCCATTGCTGTTTATATTAATTGTTTTATGTGCTGCTGCATTGCCTCGTCCCTTAGTTTAGCATCTGAGCTCAGTAGATTTAAGTTAGCTTAAGAGGGGGTAGCCTCTAAGAGAATGAGTTGCGATGAATTGGAAGAAATGCATTCAGAAGTTACACGAAAAAAAGTACAGAAAACAGGTTTAGGTAGGATTTTCTTGGAAATAAATGTTGAGGTAAGAAATGTGTGAACATATAAATACAGAAAGCATGCTTAGATAGAATTTTTTTTGGTGGAAACAAAGGATGAAATAAGAGGAAAGACATATGAAGTTTTGGGTTGGACTGCAGTACCACATGTTACACTGAAAACGAACCCTATCCTTTCCTATTGGTGTTATCCCACTATGTGTTTGTGTACCCTTGTGTAGTTGTTTTCTTCCTGTCTTTGTGTAGTTTCATAGAATTTTTTCCTCTTTTAATATTAAGCTACATTCACTATGATGAGGAATACTGTTATCCTCAAATATAATTGGCATTAATAATATGTTATTTACTTTGTAAAGATGTTAGATATTATTAATTCTGTTCTGTTTAATGCTCATGTGTGAAGTTGATGTTTCAAAAGTTGTTGTGATCTTTTATGTATGTACTCATGTCATAATTCCTGTAACACTAATGTATATGTTATTTCGAATCTTTTGTAAAGCCTGTACTACAAATGTTATCTGTATTGTTATGTTCTTTAATGATGTATTTTGTACCTTTGTAATTGTATTCTTATGTTCTAAAATTGTAATTGTCACCAGTTCATGATATTATTAACTTGTTAGTTACATTTCACTGCACACGTTTCTGTTGGTCATAGTATATGGACAATATGTGAGAAGATGGGACTGTTAGTGTTTGCACGTGTGTTACTAATTCAGCAAGGGACTGGATAACAGCATTGCTGGTTCTAAGGGCAATTCCAAAAACTTTGTGAGTGCACAAGTGGTGGTTATGGACTTGCTATCCGCAAGACTCTTCAATGGTGATTGTGCACCTGCACATTCACAACAGATGGCTGCTGGCTATCTCTACAAGGACTACAGTGGGTCTGCATCTTTGATGACTCACCAGTACCATTATCTCTACAAGGACTACAGTGGGTCTACATCTTTGATGATCCATCAATACCATTATTTCTACAAGGACTGCAGTGGGTCTGCACCTCTGGTGGCCCACCAATACCACAATCTCTACCAGGACTCCAGTGGGTCTGCTCTGTGATGACCTACCTACCAATATTCTTCAAAACTTCGAATGACTCTGCTGTGGGTTTGCTCCATTGTGGCCCATTACCTGTCAGCATGTCAAGAGTCAGCACTGTCTTTCCGTTGGAAGGACAACACTACTTCTTCAAGACTGTATGGAAATCCACTACTTCTATGTGCAATTTCTTTTACTAATGAGAAACTGTAATTACTATTATGATGAATGATCAGGACTATCTTTATGGACTGTGAGAAAATTTTAGCTTTTGACCAACATTGTATCAATAAGTGTGTGCATTTGATTTCTTTGTTATTGTAATTATGAAAAATTTTATCAAATCATTATTGGCCACTGCCCAAAAAAAAATTTGTAAAATTTTTTGTGGGGAGCATGGGGGCTATGTAAGTAGGCTGTTTATGTTTTCTCTATGTAAGTAGGCTGTTTATGTTTTCTTATTGGCAACGTTACGTAGCGCTCAATATGAAAATCACTGGCTGTGCTGTGTGCAGTCTGTCGCTAGTTTACATTGTTGTCTGCCATTGTAGTGTTGGGCAGCGGCAGCTGGATGTGAACAGCGCGTAGCGTTGCGCAGTTGGAGGTGAGCCGCCAGCAGTGGTGGATGTGGGGAGAGAGATGGCGGAGTTTTGAAATTTGTCATGAACTGCTATATTTATATATGATGATATCAAGCTGGCAGTAGTGGCGCTCGCTGTATTGCAGTAGCTTGAGTAGCGAAGATTTTTGTGAGGTAAGTGATTTGTGAAAGGTATAGGTTAATGTTAGTCAGGGCCATTCTTTTGCAGGGATCTTTGATAGTCAGATTGCGTTGCGCTAAAAATATTTTATGTCAGTTTAAGCACAGTCATGTATAAATTGTTCAAAGGGGAAGTTTCAGTATATCACATCTATTGATTTCCGCCCCATTCGGGTAATTCCTTAGTGGTGCTCTGGCTCTGAGCACTATGTGACTTAACATCTGAGGTCATCAGTCCCCTAGAGCTTAGAACTACTTAAACCCAACTAACCAAAGGACATCACACACATCCATGCCCGAGGCAGGATTCGAACCTGCGACCGTAGCGGTAGCGCGGTTCCAGACTGAAGCGCCTAGAACCGCTCGGCCACTGCGGCCGGCCTTTAGTGGTGCGTCGTCCTTTTTGCCGTAGAGTGTAATTTTTACGTGTGTAGTCGCTGAATTACGAGACCGCTTTTTCTTTTTATAAAGGAACTATACAGTTTTTCCTGTGTCGTTTGAAAGAAGCTCCTGAGAGAACTTCAACGACATAACATGTATGGAACACAATCAGATAATGTCAAGATAACAGCGCGGCCAACTACTGTATCGACGTCAGAAAAATAAGCCAGAAGAAAAAGTTCCATAAATATACAAAATGTAAGCAAATACGTAACTCAGATATGGCTCCTGTGTTTGCCTGTGCACTTGAAGCCCATCAGTCCGTGTTCTGCTGTTGCAGCAGGCAGATAACTTTGCTCGTGAAGCTATGTACACGACAGTCGAAAAAGACAGTATTGTTGATGGCGAACGTCGCCAAACTATCAGAGCATTGGTACGGTCGTGTATCCAAGTCGTGTCAAGCATTCACGACCTGTCTGTGCAAGCATTATAAAAAAAAATTGTAGAAGTGTGGAGAATAATAAACGCTAAGGAAAAGAAGAGCAACTGATGAAGGAAATGAAAGTAATATTTTAGCACCAGAAGCACGCAACGCCAGTGTCACTAAGAGGCGTCTCGGAAGTGCGAGAGGGATAAATCAAACAAGTCTTCTGCGAAGAATACATTCCACTGCATTTCATCCTCTTCACATTTCGCTGCATTTGCAGCTTCATTGCAATAACTTCCAAAATTTGTTGCAGTTCTCCGAATGTATCTACAGAAAGTGCGAAGAGATACAGCATATCTACACAAAATTTTGTTTAAGTAAAAAGCACCGTTTACGAACCATTGTCAAGTCAGTGTTCGCAATGTGTACTAAATCATCTGATTCATAGAAGTGGGTAAAAACAACGCTCTTGGTATATCAACGATTGGGGCGTATTCTTCAAGACCCACATCGTTGGTGCCCGTTTTATTGATGGGGATCTAAATACATTCAAGCATATCAAGTTCCTAAGACATGCTTCTCCTGCAGTTACTAGTGAACGCCAAACTGAACGCAATCAGTACCATCTTGACGTATCTCCCATTCCGTACATGTAATGGCAGATACTTTTAGGAAGACATTTGGAGAGCATTGGAATGGTCGTTAAGGAAATGCGAAATGCTCTGCACATGCACCAAACCTATTCTTTAGTTTTATTTGTGGCGAAAATAAAAACAGGAAATCGATTAGGAAATACCGATGGCCCCCAAAACCTTACAACACAGTCCATTAACTCCAGATGAAATTCAACATGCAGTATTGTTTCTCCAGAATCGCTTTATCGCAGTCAGTAAGTTTGAGCACTTGCTACGACAGTCGTCACAACAAACACAAGAACCGTTCCTGAGTTACGTGTTTGCTCACGGCTGGTGCAAAAGCGCAGTTGTTCGTGGAACCTATTTTTATGACGGTGGGACAGTGCTTTGCAATGCTGCTATGATGGCACGTGCCATACCGTTGAAGATCTCTTAGAAGCTTCTTTGAAATGCCACAGAGAAAAGTATGTACGAGGGTTATTCGTAAAGTAAGAAACGATCGGTTGCGAAATGGAAACCACAATGAAAATGCGATGAAATTTTGCACAAGTGTGTTGGGCAGTGTCTCTAGTATTCCCGTCGATCGCGTTATGTCGTTCTTTTTAGTTCTGAGGACACAGGGAGCACATAAAGATACCTATAACAACAGTGTCTCCTGACAAGAACGAGGATCTGGTGAGAAATTTCGCCTGAAGCTATGCAGCCAACATTACATAACTGTCGTGCCTTCTCTTCTTGAAGGCAATTCTCAGCCTCATTATGCAGGGGCAATGGAGATGCTCCTTCATCGTTTTCAATTGGAAAACGTATTACGTATTATCTCCGTCTGAGTTTCATCTCTGCTCATATGAACCACTGGCTATGAAGACAACATTTTGGCACTGTCAACGACCTGTAGGCCAGTGTAGAGAATTGGCGTAAAGCACTGGCGGCTGCCTTCTATAATGAGGGTATCGGAAAGTTGGTACAACGCTACGACAAACGTCTAAGTCAGATAAGTAGCTGGAAGTTGTAGCTAACTGTTGCAAATAAAACAGTTTTGATTTTCACTGTGGTTTCCATTTCGCGATCTATCGTTCCTTACATTCCGAATAGCCCTTGTAGTTCCGTGAAAACAAGAAAAAAGTAGGTCCTGTAATTCGGCAGCTACAAACGATAAAGTTATTTGCGAACATCAGAAAATTCGCCACATTGTTCGCTATAGCTTTGCGAAAATCGCTCCTCGATATATTCACTCATTCTGGATATAGAGCGTGCTACGGGTATAATTTCAGATATTATGATCATTGATACCTTAATATGCGTCTAACAGTCTCCCTGGAAGTACATCACATAATTTATTACTTGATGTTTTCTGCAAGGTCGTAGATGTACCACTAAGGGGACTACACCTGTTACTGTAGATTAGCCTTCTCACGTCCAAGTGCTTACATTACAGCATCTTATCTGCTGCCCAGGGGAAACTACACTGAGGTGGCAAAAATCATGAAATAGAGATAACCACGTATAGGGAGACTCTGAGCGGAACGGGATGCTTCATGTTTAACAATTTTATAAAATAAGGGAACACAAGGAAACACTTCTTAAAGTTATAAAAAAACACCTTGTAGTGTAACCTAATGTACCTTATTTTAAAATCACTTAAAACAATACATTTTGCATTTTTTACAATTTTTCAAAGAAAGTCTTTCATATTTCCCGTTCTGCCCCACCCATGGGGCAGAATGGGATAAGGTTATTTTTTGTTAAATTATTGCATAAACGTTGAATTTGAATTACGAATATCGTATTAAACTATTACAAAATGTCGTATAAAAGGCAATTCACACTAAGAAACGTGTAATTTAAACAATTAAAAAGTCATCCTTCAAAATAAGAAAATATTTTAATTTCATTCTGAAAAATGTACAATGCTTAATAACCACAAAACCACTAACTACTAGTCCTCTCGACAATAGTCACAAGTCAGTATTTCCTCTTCATCTTGACTGTCTATGCCACGTTCTGGAGATGTTACCGCTCCTACTTGCCTTTTCCCCTTAAGTGCTATTATTTTCGACTGACTCTTAGGATTCACTGTCAAGCCACTTTCATCACAGTTGAATATTTTGTCAGCAGTCAGCTTGTACTTATCGATAACATTATTGAGAAGAGAGTTAAACTGTGAAACTGCTACTTTGTTGAATCCCATTGCTCGAGCACCAGAAGTATTTTCTGGCTTGCGAATAGACAGTGTAGGATGCCTCGTAATAAATCCTTTAACCCAGTCTTGTCCAGCTAGACAAGTTTGTTTGTCAAATCTGTGTGGTAATCCCTTTCTTTCGGCTAGTTGATAGGCTAGTGATCTGAGATCTTTTATTGTTAGACCAAAAAGTCTGCTTTCCGTTTACTTGAGATATGTTACCAGCTCATGTTCTTGTTCTGCAGTGAACACCTTTTTAGATTTTCCATCTGATTTGTCAATTATGTAGCCAGGGTTATTCGTAGCTTTAGGCACATATCTTTCCAGTGTTGATTTCGGCGGTACGTTGAACTGCTTAGATGCTTTTAAAAATCCCATTTGGGGAAGATGAAACGGCTGAAACTGCAATTTGCATCGCTTTTACGTCCCATTGCTGTCTATCAGTCTTTTTAATGTACGTTAGCACCATCTGGAACAGCAAGGGGGAAAGAATAAAAGAATATAGTTTGCTTTCTACTTGCATCAAAATATGACGGGGCAGAACGGGACACTATCCCATTTTGCCCCGTCCCGTTCCGCCCCAAGAGCACTTTCAAGATTAACAACTTTTATGGAGTGTGACAACTGACGAATTTAAACGCATTAAATAACTAAAGTACAACAAATGCCAAACACTTTAAGGAAATGTGTCATTTTAGGGTATACAATTAACAATTAACAGCTTACCTGGCGTTGAAATTCACCAAACGTTGGAACAACGCAAGTGGTAACGTGACGGACAACAATTCACTTAGATCTCACACTTCCATTCGGAGAAATAGTTACATGCCCATACAACAGGTTGCAACACTGTCCAGTCTAGAAAAGAGCAATTTCCCATTGCGCCCCGCTATCCCGTTCTGCCCCGAGTTCCCCTACAGCTGGCCGAAGAGACGCGTACGCAAGGTATAAAAGGGCAATGCATTGGCGGAACTGTCCTTTTTTATCAGATGACTCATGTGAAAAGGTTTCCGACGTCATTATGACCGAACGACGGGAATTAACAGACTTTGAACGCGGTTTGGTAGCTGGACCTAGACTCATGCGACGTTCCATTTCGTAAGTCGTTAGATAATTCAATGTTCAGCGATCCGCAGTGTCAATAGTGTGCCGAGAATACCAAATTTCAGGGATCACATCTCACCGTGGACATTGCTGTGACCGCGGTCGGGAGCAGCGCCGTTTTCACAGAGTTATCAGTGGTGGAGGACAAGCAACATTGCGTGAAATCACCGCAGATATCAATGTCAGACGTACGAGGAACGTATCCGTTAGGACAATGCGGCGAAATTTGGCGTTAAGGGGCTACTGCAGCAGACGACCGACGCGAGTGTCTTCCCTAACAGCATGATATCGCTTGCGGCGCCTCACGTTGATTCGTGACAATATCAGTTGGACCCTAGACGACTGGAAACCGTGGTCTGGTCAGCTCAGTCCACATTTCAATTGGTAAGAGCTGATGGTAGGTTATGAGTGTGGCGCAGATCCCACGAAGCCATGGACCCAAGTTTTCAATAAGGCACTTTGTGAAAACTGGTGGTGGGCTCTGGAATCAACGGAGTAGGCTCTGGAATGGACTTGGTCCTCTGGTCAGACTGAACAAATAATTGCCTGGAAATAGTTATGTTCGGTTACGTGGAGACATTTTGCAGTCACTCATGCACTTTATGATCCCAAACAACGATGGAATTTATGGATGATGCGGGCTTTCAAATAAAAATAAAATGAAATGTGATGGTGTGGTGGCCCTCAACAACGTACCCACAGAATCTGAATTGAAACATTAAAGGTTTTGGCTGGTTTCGTTGTCTAGGGGCTGGGATAAGTAGTTGCCGAATTACAAGCCAAATACTGCTGAGTCTACAGTATACAATAAGAATATCAAATGGTCTAAGGTTCCTGTCACTCCGCAGTTGCGAATGTAACGTAGAAATTTATAAATGAAAGATTGCAATTAAATAAAATCTGCAGGTACTATCTTAACGACTTCTAATGATGAGTACAATAGTAGAAGTAGTTTTGAGAATGTAGTATATTTCAACCGCAGAAACCTTGGAAATCTCACAAGTTCACAAATCGGCACTCCGAAGTATTTCTATCTCTCGCGACCATGCGCTAACCACTCCACACTCTCCAAGTCTCTCTCGCGACGGTGCGTACGTCAAGCCGTCACGTCCAGCAGTCCCCATGTCCTGTGCGACTGCGCCTCGCGCCGCCCTCTTCAGAACTCCCACTTCCATCCAGTCTCCCCATTCACGAGCGCTGTGATTGCCTAGAGCGCTCCCGCCATGTCTTCAAGCCAACACACATTCACAAACATAATGAAACACCTTCGAAATACTGGATTTACATGTAAATAACTTGAAATTAAATAAATATTCCTATGGCTGGACCATAAACACGCTCTAACAAATTAAATAAACATCTATCAAAGGAATAGAATAAAAGATAGGTAACTAGCCTAATGTCTCTGTGCTTCCTAAAACACAGTAAATATTTAACCAATTTCTTCATGGATAGTATATATCGGATATAAGCAAAGACAAAGACGAATAAATATATTTATAATAATGCTGCTATAGTTTTTTCGTGTCAGTGTGGAGTACTTATGGCCTGAAGCGATTAAAAATAGCTTTCTAAAGACACGTGGATCGACGAAATCGGATGAACCTTTTAGATTTTGGAAATTAGTTATTTGGTGTTACTTGTATAATTTACAATCAGATACTAAACTTTAAATTAATAAAGATATCGAAAATCTGATTACACCATCAGAATCGTCATGCACATAACGGTCATGTACATGTTTCTCTTTGAGGTATTGTGATTCATCTGGCTACTGTTAATTTCTATGTTGTTGTCGTGCTCTTCAGTCCTGAGACTGGTTTTTATGCAGCTCTCCATGCTACTCTATCCTGTGCAAGCTTCTTCATCTCCCAGTACCTACTGCAACCTACATCCTTCTGAATCTGTTTAGTGTATTCATCTCTTGGTCTCCCTCTACGATTTTTACCCTCCACACTCCCCTCCAATTCTAAATTCGTGATCCCTTGATGCCTCACAACATGTTCTACTAACCGAGCCCGTCTTCTAGCCAAGTTGAGCCACAAACTTCTCTTCTCCCCAACCCTATTCAATACTTCCTCATTAGTTATGTGATCTACCTATCTAATCTTCAGCATTCTTCTGTAGCACTACATTTCGAAAGCTTCTATTCTCTTCTTGTCCAAACTATTTATGGTCCATGTTTCACTTCTATACATGGCTACACTCCATACAAATACCTTCAGAAACGACTTCCTGACACTTAAATCTATACTCGATGTTAACAAATTTCTCTTCCTCAGAAATGCTTTCCTTGCCATTGCCAGTCTACATTTTATGTCCTCTCTACTTCGACCATCATCGTTATTTTGCTCCCCAAATAGCAAAACTCCTTTACTACTTTAAGTGTCTCATTTCCCAATCTAATTCCCTCAGCATCACCCGACTTAATTTGACTACATTCCATTATCCTCCTTTTGCTTTTGTTGTTCACCTTATATCCTCCTTTCAAGACACTATCCATTCCGTTTAACTGCTCTTCCAAGTCCTTTGCTGTCTCTGACAGAATTACAATGTCATCGGCGAACCTCAAAGTTTTTATTTCTTCTCCATGGATTTTAATACCTACTCCGAAATTTTCTTTTGTTTCCTTTACTGCTTGCTCAATATACAGATTGAATAACATCGGGGAAAGGCTATAACCCTGTCTCACTCAACTTCCCAACCACTGCTTCCCTTTCATGTCCCTCGACTCTTATAACTGCCATCTGATTTCTGTACAAATAGTAAAAAGCCTTTCCCTCCCCGTATTTTACCCCTGCCACCTTCAGAATTTGAAAGAGAGTATTCCAGTCAACATTGTCAAAAGCTCTCTCTAAGTCTACAAATGCTAGAAACGTAGGTTCCTTTCCCTAATCTTTCTTCTAAGATAAGTCGTAGGATCAGTATTGCCTCACGTGTTCCGATATTTCTACGGAATCCAAACAGATCTTCCCCGAGGTCGGCTTCTACAAGTTTTTCCATTCGTCTGTAAATAATTCGTGTTAGTATTTTGCAGCCGTGACTTATTAAACTGATAGTTCTGTGATTTTCACATCTGTCAATACCTGCTTTCTTTGGGATTGGAATTATTATATTCTTCTTGAAGTCTGAGGGTATTTCGCCTGTCAGGACTGGCTCTGTCAAGGCTGTCAGTAGTTCTAATGGAATGTTGTCTACTCCCGGGGCCTTGTTTCGACTCAGGTCTTTCAGTGCTCTGTCAAACTCTTCACACAGTATCATATCTCCCATTTCATCTTCATCTACATCCTCTTCCATTTCCATAATATTGTCCTCAAGTACATCGCCCTTGTATAGACCCTCTATATACTCCTTCCATCCTTCTGCTTTCCCTTCTTTGCTTACAACTGGCTTTCCACCTGAGCTCTTGATATTCATACAAGTGGTTCTCTTTTTTCTCCAAAGGTCTCTTTAATTTTCCTGTAGGCAGTATCTATCTTACCCCTAGTGAGACAAGCCTCTACATCCATACATTTGTCCTCTAGCCATCTCTGCTTAGCCTTTTTGCATTTCCTGTCGATCTCATTTTTGAGACGTTTGTATTCCTTTTTGCCTACTTCATCTACTGCAATTTTATATTTTCTCCTTTCATCAATTAAATTCAATATTTCTTCTGTCACCCAAGGATTTCTATTAGCCTTCGTCTTTTTACCTACTTGATCCTCTGCTGCCTTCGCTACTTCATCACTTCATCCCTCAAAGCTACCCATTCTTATTCTACTGTATTTCTTTCCCCCATTGTTGTCAATTGTTCCCTGATGCTCTCTCTGAAACTCTGTACAACCCGTGGTTTAGTCAGTTTATCCAGGTCCCATCTCCTTAAATTACCACCTTTTTGTAGTTTCTTCAGTTTTAATCTACAGTTCATATCCAATACATTGTGGTCAGAGTCCACATCTGTCCCTGGAAATGTCTTACAATTTAATACCTGATTCCTAAATCTCTGTCTTACCATTATATAATCTATCTGAAACCTGTCAGTATCTCCAGGCTTCTTCCATGTTTTCAACCTTCTTTTATGATTCTTGAACCAAGTGTTAGCTATGATTAAGTTGTGCTCTGTGCAAAATTCTACCAGGCGGCTTCCTCTTTCATTTCTTACCCCCAATCCATATTCGCCTACTACGTTTCCTTCTCTCCCTTTTCCTACTGACGAATTCCAGTCACGCATGACTATTAAATTTTCGTCTCCCTTCACTATCTGAATAATTTCTTTTATTTCATAATATATTTCTTCAATTTCTTCGTCATCTGCAGAGCTAGTTGGCATATAAACTTGTACTAATGTGGTAGGCGTGGGCTTCGTATCTATCTTGGCCACAATAATGCGTTCACTATGCTGTTTGTAGTAGCTTATCCGCATTCCTATTTTCCTATTCATTATTAAACCTACTCCTGCATTACCCTTTTTGATTTTGTGTTTATAACCCTGTAGTTACCTGACCAGAAGTCTTGTTCCTCCTTCCACCGAACTTCACTATATGAACTGTGAAATGTCTGCCATTAAGGTTCCACGAAGTCCGTCATCTTTGGCTCTCTTGGCGTACAAGTCTCTTTCATCGACACAGCAGCACCAAGGAATCCCCAGCCACGTGCTCGGCCTGGACCATGCGCTGGGGCTACCCCTCTTGTCCGGCTAACGTCCGGCACCACGTGTTTGCTGCCGGCTTGCCGAGTGGACTGTGTGGCGACGCCAGCTCCGAACTTACAATATTTCCAGGGCGACGCAACTCGCCTGTTACCTCACAATGACAATGTCACCACGTCAATGGGCAACAACTGTTCGCGATTGGTTTGAAGAGCGAATGATTTGGCCACGGAGATGGCCCGACATGGTACATAATAGAGAGGTCAGTTTGTGCACAAATTCCTGAACTGGGAGCACTTTTGCAATTATGGACGGCTGTACAGCCAGCATGGCTCAATATTTCTACATGGCACTTCCAATTACCTGTTGAGTCCCCGACACGTCGAGTTGCTGAATGATGCCGGGCAAAAGGAGGTCCGACACTATATTAGGAGGTGTCCCATACTTTTGACACCTCAGTGTAGGGATTTAAGGACTTTCTCTTGCCAAATTTACTTGGAGTTTGTAAAAAAATGGAAATGAAGTCCCATGCTTCTTTACAGAGCGTAGGGGAACGATGCGGGAGACCCGCACCGCCTTACTAGGCAAGGCCCTAATGGAGGTTGTTTGCCGTTGCCTTCCTCTGACCGTAATGGGGATGAATGATGATGATGAAGACGACACAACAACACCCAGTCATCTCGAGGCAGGAAAAATCCCTGACCCTGCCGGGAATCGAACGCGGGACCCCATACTCGGGAAGCGAGACCGCTACCGCGAGACCACGAGGGGCGGACTGCAGTTTGTAACCAACCTATTAACATACTGGTCGTAATAACTACAATTATTAGTCTGTAAATGAAGTAGAAACTGGTGTAACGTTGTTCACTACACTGTTCTTAGTCACCAATAGAAATATCTGCACCTACACCCCTGCCACACCGTATTTGGCGTGGCCTGTCTAGCTTCTTCACTCTGTATAGAAGGAGGCCAGATCGGTCTATTAACCAAACTGTTCCACATGCAACTTCTAAGAAGACTGCTGACCTTGTTCAGGAACCATTAGCTAACCTGACATCTCCTCAGGCACACGCCTATTGTGGTTGCGCTTAAGATATGGCTGAGAAAAGCAAATCATCCCATCACTGTAAGGTCCATGGTTCGTGAGAGAGGTATAAATGTTTGCACACAAGTATTTGTCGATTTATCGATACTGTTGTCACAGAACACTATATTTTCGGTTTCTGAACGTGTTTTAAATTTACGAACGTTTAAAGCAAGTTGTCAGTCTCTGCAGAACTTTTAAATCTTATCAAAAAATCAGTCATATTGTTTAGTTGCAGAGATGGAACTAACACACTACGGGCCGATTGGATAAAGCATTTCACCTTAGATTATCACAAAAAATTACCTCAGATCAAGCTGAACTCGGAAATCAGCGTCGTATAAACGTTCATGCCAGATTATATAGCCGTGAAGTAGGATCGACTTTGACTGACGAAAATTAGTTCATCAAAGTCAGGTTAAAATGTGATCGTCAGCTTACAGTGTAGTAACATTACGAAACAACGCTTTTGTTTTATGCAAATACAAATTGAAATAATAAAGAAGCTCTTATTAATCCTATACATATAACTACGCCACTCCCTCGTTGCTGAAGCTCGAAATATTTTTTTAGATTCATAATATTAGGTTAAGGAACTTACCAGCTATCTACGTAACGAGTGCAGATAATAAATTATCTCATAACAATTCTTGGAGACATCTCGCAATTCATGTGATTAATTTAGAAGCACCTTATAGAGACTCAGCAGCAGACTAACACAAAAAAATTCGAAATATTTGCCATAAACAGTTACTATGTTGATACTGACAGCAGCTGGTAGTTACTGAACGTCTCCTGTAAATGTGCTCTCTCTGCTCTAGTAGCACTAACTACATAATGCAAATAACTGTTTGAACTATCGAACACGCACTCAAACTGACGTGGATGCTGCATGCGCGTTGATGAATAAAACGTAAACAAGTATACGTAAGTCATTTGGCAAGTAGCTATTTATCAGGCATTGTTTACACATCTGTTTCGGTAGCACAGTGATTGCATTTTCGTCTTTGGGGTTAAGGAACTCATGTTCAAATTCAGGTTAATTCGAAGATTTTTTTCCATTTTATACAACTTTATCTACTGTATTGTTCATAAATGTGATTATAACAACGCTACGTTTAGAAACCACATCACTCTTTCCGTTTTCAAAGCGTTCTACGCCACTGTGGCATTCTGTATGCAAGGAACTTACGTGATGTTAATGATATTGTTTCCTTTCGTTTACTTTACAGGTATCCTAATATTCCGATGTGTCTACTGAGAACGACACGGAATGAAGTCATTCTCGAAATTAAATGATAAATCATTTAAGCCGAGGTTTCGCCTCCAGCATTTAGAACTAAGGTTGACGTAGTACGTATCTGCTGAAACCAACCAAAAGAAACCAGCCACTGAGTCCAATGTGCACACCACTTGTAACATTAAGACCTTACGCTACAGGAATCTTTCAGATACTGCTTGAAGATCTGTTTAAAGCAGCTGAAGCAACAGCTTGCTACAGGAAGCTTTCAGATAATGATTGGAGATTTGTTTAAAGCAGCTGCAGCAACAGCTTGCAAAGCTGTCAACAAGGTATTGGCCCTCATTGTCCGAAGCAAGAAAGAATTCATCAACATGCCGGCAGAAGAAAATGATATGAGGAAGACCCAGTTTTGTTTTTATTGGATAGAACGTTTTCCTGGTGTTTTAGGCATTGCGGACTGTACCCACATCCCCATCATATCTCTTGGTTGCTTAAGTGCAGAGATATTTAGGAACAGTCACAGATGGTTTCCGTTAAACGTGCAAGCAATCTCAGACGCTAAGCGTAATGAGAGCGTATTAAAATGTATACAAAGCATGGAACTTCGGAATGAAAATCTGTCTACGAAAAAATTCCAGAAGCAATAGAAAATGAAACTAGCAGTAGTCACAATGCAATGAGTGATGAATTTATTAACAATGTATTTACACACAAAAAATTCCAATAGTTACATCTTTTCCTTATTGGCCGCAGTAACTTTGCCAAAATTTGGTATTCTATTGTACCTTTATGTTGGCCGAATACGATTTCCAGCAAGAACTCTCTTTTTCTGTATAGAGAGAAGTTTAAAGATAGGTCCTTTTTCTGTTTACTTTCCTCCATCTTTGTAGAGCGACACCCTCCATAATAAATACTGTGTATCAGTGATGTACGATTAATGTCTGCGTTCGAGGAGCGATAATCGTGTTGATAACAGATTTTAGCGGTGTTGCCAAGCACATTTCTTGCTATCTTAGATCAACAGTGAACTTCCTTAGATGGATTCCAGGTTAGCGCTATACAACAGAAAAGAGTCGTGACCTCCAGTCAGCGATGTTTACACAATCGGCCCTGTATGTAGTAACACGTATTATAAATCTCTTTCTACATCTACAACGCCAACACAAGCTCACAGATCCTGTTTTAGAATGCCAACGGGATCGTAAACAAAAGAACCGAAATGATTGCGTTCATGGAGCGAAAGGGTATCCATATCGCACTTGTGAACGAAACACTGCTTACGCCTCGCAAACAGCTAAACATGCCAGGCTATTGCGTGTATCTTACCGACCTAGCGGACAGCAGGAACGGGGAGGGGAGGAGGGAGGGGAGGGGCACAGCCATCATCATACACAAAGACACAGAACACACGAACAACGAGCTCCCTGCACCTGAGAGACTAGACGCAACGGCCGTTAAGGTCAGGTTCAACGGAGCCTGCTCGGCACTGGTATCGCCATACAACTCACCTAAGAACATAGTAACACGCGATGTCAGCACAGTTCTCAACATAGCACCGCGGGTAATCGCCGCTGAAGATCTAAAGGCAAAACAACCCGACTGGAATTCACGAATACGTACCTCCAACGGCAAGAAACTAGACGAACATGCACTAGGCCGAAACTGCATTATACTTGGGCCGTACGTCGCCACGTTCGTGCCTACACAGGCCCGACACAGGCCAGACATAGCCCTCATCAAAGGCATCACATGCACACTCAACCTTACGGTTGAAAACGATCTGGACTCAGACCACATGCCTGTAATACCACGTACGGCAGAAACACTGCAGGATACATAACCACGCAGAATACTTTTCGCTGGCTCTTTTATTATTTGCTTTGTTTTATTATTACTCGCGTAACAACTAATATATGAAATAAAATATGTTACTACGAAAAGAGCCCCGAAATACCTTTTAGTGATGCTGTGCTGTGACTTTCTTTGGATCATTAATTTTCAACAAAACAAAATATATTATGTTCTTATTCTTCTGGATCTGAACATTTTTTCGTTACAGTAACTCACTATAAAGTTCAACATATCTTCCTTACTTTATACTTATTGAAAAAGTTAATGAAAAATTTCTTTCTTATCAATACTGATGTTACAGTACGCAATGATTGTTCAACATCAAAATTTTGCAGTGGATTTTTGTTAACAGTAAAACACCAATTTAGTACCACGACTAACACGAGAACATGAGACTATTATCGGAGAAAAAAGATGTTTTTACTATAAGGTTTGCCAGACCAGAACTACGCACAGCAAGATTTCTTTTATGTTATGAAGGTAAATTATCTTTTTACACTGTTAGTAATATATTATCAGCAGCCCGCGTCAACCTGTAAAACACATCATAAAATCTGCTGCTCTGCTCTGAAATTCCGAAAGCTGAAAGAAATAATTTTACTTCACTATTACCTGCCCGCTTCTTTGCGGTATGATAGATTTCATTTAACGCAATTTGAATGCGCCCCGGCAGCGGCTCGTTCGTTCGTAGCGCAGCTCTGCAGCACGAATAATATTTAAATAACTGAAAATGTCTTAAAGGAATGGGATAAAATACCAGGCAAGCTTATTACAAACCATAATGCAAGGTTTCACTAAGTAACTCAATTCAAAACATTTAAATAAATCAATTAATTACACACCTTCCAAGGCTATGTCTGTTGGCGTCCCTCTCACAATCTTGACAAAAGAATGCTACGCTAGCGTACAATATAACGTCACAGGCTATCCTACTCACGTAACTCCTAGAAGACGACAGAGAAATTAATGTTTGTTTTTTACTATTTATACTAGTCACCTATTCTCATCTTTGTTTGTAATTAAAAAGTATCGTCTGTGGCGGTTTCAGTACTCGCCGACACAGATATTATCTAAATAAAAAAAAACCGTACATAACTCTATACAAGAACTAAACAACGACACACAATGTTTTCTCTTTATTACATAATATGTCTTTTGCTAAGTGACGTTACAATGCCCCCTGGCAGCAATTGACTAACGTTAAGAATGTTCAGCAATATGCTGCCACTAACATCCGTTTTGTCATTGTTTGTCACCTTATTTGGAATATTCACTATTCACTTTTTTGCTCTTTTCCACTATAGTTTTAATTGCACTCTTTATGGTTTTCTCACACTTTGCGAGGTGACCGTAAACCTAGTCCCACGGTCATTATAGTTTTCTGGCTCCCCCATTCGGGCTATGTGCGGTCAGAAAACCTGGGAAAACTGCGTCGGAGCCATGGTCATCTCGCCTGGTTTTTCGTAAAACGCAGTCTGATTGTTCATCAAAAAAGGTTGGAATTTATCAAAAGTTCACAGATAACAAAGGTTATTTATGACAAAATGTTCAACTTTTAGTCCCCTTGTTGAAAATGTACCTTCTACACTCTTTCACATTCGTGGTAATATTTGTGTTCCGTGTCACACTGAAAGTCAATCATTAAATAGTTTTACAGCAGTGTAATGGATTGTCTCTACACTTACTCAGGACAAATGTTCTACCATGGTATGGCATTCGTGTCAGTTTGCTTCACTAATATGACGAAAACATATAACATATATCATCGAACAAATGAATATTTTGAGTTTATACACAGTAAACTAAAGAAAAAATGTTTGTCACGTAATTTCGTGTCCAATAAATCATTTTCATATTAGTACATTAACAGCGTAGTTGGTAATGTTCGGTTGAATGTCGACAATGTCGTACGGAGCGGGCAGTGCGAAGCAATTGTTGCGTAGCGTCGTCTGGAACGCGGCGTGCCAACGACCGCTGGGGTCGACGACCTGCCCGCCGTAACAGCGACGGCGTGCTGGGGTGGCGCCCGCGCAGTCGCGAACCGCGCCGAACCATTCACCAATGTCGGCGTGTTGCAGCTGTTTCCTGCGACCGGCTGGCTGTCGGCACGGCACCCGTCTCTGCTTCTCCGCATGGCTTCCCGTCACAACGCATGAAACAAATATTCCACAACGGTGTACTGTCTTTAAGGATACAGGTTATTAGCTGTGGAAGAAAATGCAACTTGGTTAAAAGCGTTTATTGTTCAGTAAGCCGTCGTTTCGCTGGTAAGCACAGGATGTTTTGGCGTGATAACGGGTTTCTTGTGGCTTCACAAGTGAATCGCATTGTGACACTGGTATTTAGGGTTCGTCACACGCACGTTGACTACTTTCATTTGTTCTCACGGTGATACGCTGCCAGAGCGTCTCTCAACACGCGAAAATGTTTCGGTTCACACACTGTAAATGTTTCTGTCGAGCGATGTTTGTTTGAATCGACTCCGAACGGATCACTAACTACCGGTTTTACACACAGTAAATCTGTTGTTCGTTGAGCACCGCACAATGACAGTTAGTCACTCAACACTTGACTTATTCCGACGTATATATTGGTGCAGATACAACAGTCATTTTCTGTCCCTGCTACACACAGTATTCCGTCCTTTCCTAGATTGTTTATGCACACAGTTTATTTTTAATGCATATCAACTGTTCTTAGCATAATCACTCTCATTTACATTGCGTCCATTGTGTTTACAATGTCATTACACACTTTTAGTATTGTTACTAGGCATATATGGCTTTTTTTGTAATTATTTAAAGGTGTGTGATTTTTGGTACATAGTTTTCTTTTCCTTTTTCGGTGTAGCTTGCCAGGTTATCACCCATGTAGCAAACAGATATTACCATGTGCATGACAGCAGGACTTGGGCATATTGCTCAATAAATACTTCATTTAGTACTAGCATTTTTTTTAATGATCTGTCCTACACGACTACAGTGTAGTTTCCGCGTTGATTGACTTGATTCGCGTACCGCGTAATTAATACTCAAGGACGTGTACCAAGTACACAGGCTTCAATTGAAGCATCGATACATACAAAGCGTAGGTTACACGGAACGGGTTTGTCTTTGATTGAATTCTGCTCCAGTGTCGTTCTCAGATCACTATTGGCAGTTACGTTACATCACATAACTGTTTCGTACTACAAAGTCATTTTTTTTTTTTTTTTCAGTAGAAACACTCTCTCAGGGTTCCTTAATTCTAACACAATTACACCTGTTACATTACTATATGAAATCTCATAATTAATTGTACTTACTACAAATGAAAAATGATTCAAGAAATTATTCATTACTTTGTCAACAAAAAGATTGCTCATTGCTTGATGAGCATATAGTATTTTAATGACACTAACTGTCTGTAAACAAAGTCTTCAATTTGCATGCTATTGCTCAGTTTACCGATTCTACTTTCATGCTATGCTTACTTATTTATGTCTTGCTTTCTCAAGATTTTAAATACACACAAATTCTTTCTTAAAGCTAACATACTTATACTCTAAAACACAATTGAAATCGTCTTACTGCTACTATTTACATCTGACAGGTCATTGAATAAATAATTTACTATCCCACTCTAGCATCTTCCGAATCTCTTTAGCCACTACTTCCCTCCTCGACCGAGGGATGGAGTAAGATGTGCGACAGTACGTTTTGTGGGGCATCACCTCTATGTGATAGTGGTACCCCTTGATTATTCCTGGTCGGTCGGTAAATACCATGGTATATTCCGATAGCAGCTGCGTCAACTGTTGCTTTTGTATGTTGCTTAAACTTTCAGATTCCTGTACTTAGGTTTGAAATGCATCAACATTTGTTTCAAAATTTCTATCTTCCATACTAGGATAATAGAGATCTGCCACATGCGAATAATCGTTGAGGTGTAGTACCCAGGGGTTCCTACATTTGATATTAATTCGGTTGCAACATGGCACAAGTACCTCCTTCGATTTCATCATAGACAACTCAATCCTTCTACCTTTATTAACTATGCTTAGTTTTCCCGAGGAGAGGTCGATCACTGCGTCCCTCTCTCGGAGAAAGTCTACTCCCAGAATGCAGGCCACCTTTAACCCTTTAACAATGAGGAACGAGCTCACTATGGCTTCGCCCTCCTTACAAATCTCCACCAGCACCTGGTACTTAACTAATTGGCTCTGTGCACTTATAGCATTATTAACCGGGAAAGTCGGTATGCTACGTCCCTTTACCAGCGCTTTAAACAATTCTGTACTCATTACGCTCACTGAGGCACCTGTGTCGATGATTATATTCACTGCAACATCATTGATTTTCGCTTCTATTTTGGCTTGCACATTTTCGTTGCTATCTTTCTTACATTCATGCGGTTCGGTCAGTAGATCTTTATCCATACTGATACCGTCGTTACATCGCAGCATATGTATTCCAGGCATATTATTGTCATTCGTGTTGCTCTCACTCCACCCCTCGGCCAGCGATGGAGAGCATATCGTGGCCGATTCTAGTTTGTTAGATGGCTTGCTTGCGAGGTACTTGGACGGCTATTGTCCGCGACCTCTACTATGTGTACGTTTTGATTTGTAGGCCGCCACGACTGCGCAATAGGCGCGTTTTGCAGCGGTGGTCTGTTGTTATCGTACCGGTCATTACCTTGCCATTCTGGGCTTGGTCGCTGATTCTGATTCCAATTGCGATTACTGTCGCTGTAATTGCTATGCCACTGACCTCGCGCATTTTTCCAGTGGTTGGTCCCTGGCAGTCCGGAATCGTTCCGGTCGTCAAATCGACGCTTTTTATTATGGGACGGTTGCCCATACCCGTTCTGACTTCTACCATTATTACCATTTTGCGAGTGCTCTTGCCGCTTGTTACCGCCCAACCATTTCCATGATTGTGGTTTTGTGCACTATTATTTCTGTCATGTTTACACCCTGATCCATTGTTCCGTGAGTGATTACACGCTGCTTTTGCGTCTTCCCGGATTAAGTCTATTGAATCTACACTCCTGGAAATTGAAATAAGAACACCATGAATTCATTGTCCCAGGAAGGGGAAACTTTATTGACACATTCCTGGGGTCAGATACATCACATGATCACACTGACAGAACCACAGGCACATAGACACAGGCAACAGAGCATGCACAATGTCGGCACTAGTACAGTGTATATCCACCTTTCGCAGCAATGCAGGCTGCTATTCTCCCATGGAGACGATCGTAGAGATGCTGGATGTAGTCCTGTGGAACGGCTTGCCTTGCCATTTCCACCTGGCGCCTCAGTTGGACCAGCGTTCGTGCTGGACGTGCAGACCGCGTGAGACGACGCTTCATCCAGTCCCAAACATGATCAATGGGGGACAGATCCGGAGATCTTGCTGGCCAGGGTAGTTGACTTACACCTTCTAGAGCACGTTGGGTGGCACGGGATACATGCGGACGTGCATTGTCCTGTTGGAATAGCAAGTTCCCGTGCCGGTCTAGGAATGGTAGAACGATGGGTTCGATGACGGTTTGGATGTACCGTGCACTATTCAGTGTCCCCTCGACGATCACCGGTGGTGTACGGCCAGTGTAGGAGATCGTTCCCCACACCATGATGCCGGGTGTTGGCCCTGTGTGCCTCGGTCGTATGCAGTCCTGATTGTGGCGCTCACCTGCACGGCGCCAAACACGCATACGACCATCATTGGCACCAAGGCAGAAGCGACTCTCATCGCTGAAGACGACACGTCTCCATTCGTCCCTCCATTCACGCCTGTCGCGACACCACTGGAGGCAGGCTGCACGATGTTGGGGCGTGAGCGGAAGACGGCCTAACGGTGTGCGGGACCGTAGCCCAGCTTCATGGAGACGGTTGCGAATGGTCCTCGCCGATACCCCAGGAGCAACAGTGTCCCTAATTTGCTGGGAAGTGGCGGTGCGGTCCCCTACGGCACTGCGTAGGATCCTACGGTCTTTGTGTGCATCCGTGCGTCGCTGCAGTCCGGTCCCAGGTCGACGGGCACGTGCACCTTCCGCCGACCACTGGCGACAACATCGATGTACTGTGGAGACCTCACGCCCCACGTGTTGAGCAATTCGGCGGTACGTCCACCCGGCCTCCCGCATGCCCACTATACGCCCTCGCTCAAAGTCCGTCAACTGCACATACGGTTCACGTCCACGCTGTCGCGGCATGCTACCAGTGTTAAAGACTGCGATGGAGCTCCGTATGCCACGGCAAACTGGCTGACACTGACGGCGGCGGTGCACAAATGCTGCGCAGCTAGCGCCATTCGACGGCCAACACCGCGGTTCCTGGTGTGTCCGCTGTGCCGTGCGTGTGATCATTGCTTGTACAGCCCTCTCGCAGTGTCCGGAGCAAGTATGGTGGGTCTGACACACCGGTGTCAATGTGTTCTTTTTTCCATTTCCAGGAGTGTAGAACAGACAGGAAGTGTTCCATGTCGTTCTCTGGTACGTGTATTAGTTTCTTTTTGATATGAATGGGTAAACGTGATTTTAGGAGTCTTATTATGTCTCTTGGTGAGATCGGCTCATCCCAGTAGCGCGTCTTGTTTATATACTTCTCGAAATACCGTCTCAGATTCCCAAGACGGGGTGAGTACGGTTCGGGATTGTATACTTCTTTTCTTAGCCGCTCTTGTATACAAGGCGACCAGTATTTCGACAAAAACGCCCTTTCGAACTGTTCATACGTCATGCAGCTGTCTGTTATTTCCGTAGCCCACAACGCTGCATCACCCTGAATGTATGACATTACGTATTGAATTTTCTGTGCTTCGTCCCACACACTAGGCAAGATATTTCTAAAGCTTTTTATGAATACTACTGGATGTACTGACTTCCGTTCAGTAGTAAACGTTTTAAACTGCCTATTTTTGATCAAACTTTCTTCAACCAATATTTTTAGACTATACTGGTTTGCTCCTGGAACATGGCTGTGGGCTCGGAACCGAAGCTACAGCTCTTCGCATTATCGCCTAAAGATTCACCATTGTTGCGTCGCGTATAAGTTTGTGCGTTGCTAAAAACATTGGCTGTTGGCGACATAGTGTCACGTTCAAGATGTTTGCTGCTCTGTGCTAAACCCTTTTCCAGTTCGGATATCCGTTAGGTAATATTCACTTGCCACTGCGGAATATCCTCATTGAGTATTTGTTTGATGGTTTGCACGTCGTTCTGTACTTGACTATTTACTGCGGTACTGAACGATTCGGAATCTCTACCTGCCATGGCAGCTTGTACCTGAGAATTGATATTTTTGTCGATCTCGCTCTCCTTCGCTTCTAGCCATGAGTTGAATTCGGTTTCAATTTTAGTCGCTTGTTCGTTCCACTTCTGCTCTACAAGCTGTGTGGAATCTATTTCTAGCTTTTCTAATCGGTTGGCCAAGACACCTATCTCGTGTACAATGTTAGTGTTTGCTACTTGCAGGTTGTTGACCTGTACAGTCAACTCCTGCACGGCCTTAGGTATTGACTCATAATTCTGTTTCATACAGGCAATCTCTTTTTTCATAATTTCTAACGATTGCACAAGTTGCTGATCCCGCTCAGCTTGCTGGCGATCCCGCTCGGCCTGCTGGGCAAGAAACTTTTCCTCTAGCTGGCGATCTCGCTCAGCTTGCTGTGCAGAGAAAGATCTCAATTTTTTCGTCCTTTTCAGCTTGTTGTTGCGCAAATTTTGACTGGTAATCCAGCACGCGCTCTAATATCGCTTGAAGTGAATACCCATCAGGCAGATTACCACTCTCTGGTTCCTGCTTTTCTGGGGGTGGTGCAATTTCTTTATTTACATCTCCTTGAGCACTGGTGGGCGGTGGCACCAATTCCTGAGCCCCTGCCCCCACATTTTCGCATGGTATATCCTCAAAGAAAGTACTTGTACTGCTTAATGCACCCGTTTCTACATTTCCTGCACTAACTAATGGCTGTTCTTCAGTATCCATATTGCTCGGACGTTGACTACGCAATTTAACCATATTCATAAATTACCTACTCGAACACAGGATCTGACAGTTTTGCCACTTGCACACAAAATATGTTAATTTATCTACAATACACTGCACACTAAAAATTACTGTCTACACTCAACTTTGCCCCGTCATAAATACTAACGTCGAACTACGCACACCACTAGCGATATGAGATCACTTCACTGGAGTTAAGCTTCTACAAACAGGACAACTACACTGTAGTCTTACCTTTAGTTTATCTGATTTCGGGGTTCGGCTGCCCCCGGATTATGTAGTCGTTACAGTTTCTCAGTACTGTCAGGATCTTTTCCTCTGACTCGCTTGCAGTGGTGCGTTTTTTCATGAAAGAATGTTTGCACATTCATTAATACATGGCATTAATCATGAGACACATACATACATTTATCACTAAATACATACATGTATATAACAACAGACAATGAAAGAAAACACATAAAACAGTTATTATTTTCGTGGCCACTGCAAATTCGGCCCCGCGTTTTTGGGCGACAGTTTCTCTGGCTCTATTATTATTTGCTTTGTTTTATTATTACTCGCGTAACAACTAATATATGAAATAAAATATGTTACTACGAAAAGAGCCCCGAAATACCTTTTAGTGATGCTGTGCTGTGACTTTCTATGGATCTTAATTTTCAACAAAACAAAATATATTGTGTTCTTATTTTTCTGGATCCGGCTTTCTATTAAAGGAACATTTTTTCGTTACTGTAACTCACTATAAAGTTCGACATATCTTCCTTACTTTATAGTTATTGAAAAGGTTAATGAAAAATTACTTTCTTATCAATACTGATGTTACAGTACGCAATGATTGTTCAACATCAAAATTTTGCAGTGGATTTTTGTTAACAGTAAAACACCAATTTAGTACCACGACTAACACGAGAACATGAGACTATTATCGGAGAAAAAAGATGTTTTTACTATAAGGTTTGCCAGACCAGAACTACGCACAGCAAGATTTCTTTTATGTTATGAAGGTAAATTATCTTTTTACACTGTTAGTAATATATTATCAGCAGCCCGCGTTAACCTGTAAAACACATCATAAAATCTGCTGCTCTGCTCTGCAATTCCGAAAGCTGAAAGAAATAATTTTACTTCACTATTACCTGCCCGCTTCTTTGCGGTATGATAGATTTCATTTAACGCAATTTGAATGCGCCGCGGCAGCGGCTCGTTCGTTCGTAGCGCAGCTCTGCACCACGAATAATATTTAAATAACTGAAAATGTCTTAAAGGAATGGGATAAAATACCAGGCAAGCTTATTACAAATCATAATGCAAGGTTTCACTAAGTAACTCTATTCAAAACATTTAAACAAGTCAATTAATTACACACCTTTCCAAGGCTATGTCTAATGGCGTCCCTCTCACAATCTTGACAAAAGAATGCTACGCTAGCGTACAATATAACGTCACAGGCCATCCTACTCACGTAACTCCAAGAAGACGACAGAGAAATTAATGTTCGTTTTTTACTATTTATACTAGTCACCTATTCTCATCTTTGTTTGATATTTAATAAGTACCGTCTGTGGCGGTTTCAGTACTCGCCGACACAGATATTATCTAAATAAAAAAAACAGTACATAATTCTATACAAGAACAAAACATGACACACAATGTTTTCTCTTTATTACATAATATGTCTTTTGCTAAGAGACGTTACATACTGAATTACAAGGGCACGAACTGGACCCTGTTCAAGGAAACGCTTGATAGTCACATTCCGAATACTCACGAAATTAACAACACGCAACAAATTGATGAGGTGGTGGAGGTTCTCACTACTGCTGTCCAAGGCGCGATGACTGACGCCATTCCAGGTACAACACCAAAACAACACTCGACGGCCCTGCCCCAGAATCCTGGGCCTTATCTCGATGAGGAACCACCTCAAGAGATACTGGCAGCATACCAGGCACATCAATAGACTCCAGGGTCTTATACGAGAGAAAATACAAACATTTAGAAACGGAGCAATGCGGGCAGAAACTTGCAGGGCTAGATGCCACACGCCCTGGCGTGTGGAAGCTAGCCAGATACTTCACCAGGGAGAAACATTACAAAAATGGTTCAAATGGCTCTGAGCACTATGGGACTTAACTTCTGAGGTCATCAGTCCCTTAGAACTTAGAACTACGTAAACCTAACTAACCTAAGGACATCGCACACACCCATGCCCGAGCTGTCGTGCGGTTCCAGACTGTAGCGCCTAGAACCGCTCGGCCACACCGGCCGGCAGAAACATTGCATTCCCAGTCTACAAGGACCAGACGGCCCAGTTTACTCCGCGACGGAGAAGGCAGAGCTTATGGCCACAACGCTTGCAGCATCCAGAATCTGGCTCCTTCAGATCCAGTATTCACACTTGAAACGGATCAGGATGTTACACAACTTGGAGCCCAGCCCACGCGCGATGAAATTAGATGTACTAGCACAAAGGAAATTACTTGGGCTATCAAGCGTACCAGTACTAGGTTAACTCTTGGGCCCAATGGCATTCAAAACCGTGTCCTCCAGGAGATCACTGATAGAGCCGTAGAATACCTTACACACATAACGAATGCTATCTTAAAACACCGGCACTTCCCTGACTTTCGGAAGGCGGCCTAGGTCCTGATGTTCACGAAGCCAGAGAAACACCACTCCCTCCCACAAAATAACCGACCCATCAGTCTGTTGGGCTCTTTCAGCAAGATTGTTGAGAAGGTAATATTAAAACGCGTAACTAGTAACTGCATCCCCAATGAGACCCTAAGACCGGAGCAATTTGTCTTCAGGAACACCACTCAACAACACAACAACTCCTCGGCGTAATCGAACATATATCACACGTCTACAACAAAAACAAAGTCACAGGGGCCGTGTTCCTGGACATCGAAAAAGCTTTCAACCGTCTCTGGTACAACGGCCTTATACGCAAACTCACGAACAGATGTTTCAACACTGACGTGCAGGGCACACAATTGACACAACACGGTATCCAAGCTGGAGTACCCCAGGGAAGCATCATGGGGCCCATCTTGTTCAAGCCTTACATTAGTGACTTCCCAGCGACACAAAACACGACGTTAGCCATCTACTCCGATGACACAGCCATCCTTACGGAAGGCTGGAAACCGTCGAATATAAATTCACGAATACAGGCGGCAATCAGAACTACCGAGCCTTAGTCGGAACAATGGCGTATTATAGTAAACATCGACAAGTGTCAAGCAGTTCTGTTCACACGCAGACAGAAGCTACTGCGCAAACTTCAACGCGGCAGACAGGTGGCACTACGTGCGCGTCTAATACGTTCCCGAGGGAAAGTTAGATACCTTGGTGTATGGCTGGACCGGAAACATACATGGGAGGACCACACTGAATACGTTGCCAACAGAGCACACGTGAGGCTCAAACCTACCCAATGCTCAACAGGGAAAGTACACTGAATAGGAGGATGTCGAGGTCCATACACATGACACCGATTAGGCCTCTGATGACGTGCGCAGCTCCCGTCTACTACTAGCTAGGGCATAACCACCTATGGCTAGATAACTTACACCCACTAGTTACAACGTCGGCAAGCCCCTGCAAATCAGCAACATTGACTGGATACGCCAGCTGCTGTTAAAGCCGACGAACAGGCTACAGCAGGGAAGCTGGCAAGCTCGCACGCTAACGCAAAAACAAACCGCCAACACTATCCTACACTGTGAATCCGATATACGACCTAAGTCCGTGAGACGAGTGATTGGTACTGACAGTTCCGGCGGGCAGACGGCGCTGTTGCCGAACGTGGCTCACAGCACGCAGAGCGGCCTGAGCTGGCGAGGCGAGCGCATCGCTGCCGTTGCGCGCTTCGCTTACTCGGCCGTTGAGAGCTCGTGAAGAGGTTTTCTGTGCTGTGGGCGCCGCGGAGAGCAAATTGTCGTGCGTTGTTTTTACAACGCGTGCAAATTGTCGTGTTCCGCGCCTCGCAGCATGGGAAAGAAGGGTGCGCAGAGGAAACCCGCCGCTACGAAGGGTCCTTCGGTTATGCGACTCACTGAGTCTGCCGACCGTGCAAGGAACTCCCGAGAAGACGAGTCGCGGCCTGTCCCCCCTCTGTACGTCAAGTGCAAAGGCGGGTGGACAGCGCTGTTCGACACCATGACGAATTGCGCTCGGAACGAGGTGGTCTACGAGTCTGTCGATACAGACTCGCTGATCTGCGTTCGAGCCGCAAACGTGGCCGACCACAGGGCGATCAAAGTCGCAGTGGCCGACCACATCGTCGACGCGCCGCCGGCGCGTGAGAAGGCACCTTCCGTAGGAAGGATGAAGACGACTAAGGCACTCCTCAGGGGGTTGCCTTGGTGCTGTGATGAGGCAGCGGTCCGGGAAGGGCTGCTGCGAGGCGGGTTTGGTAATGCAGCCGCAAGGTTGCACAACCGGACCAACAGGAAGAGGGCGCCGCTCTATGCCGTGACCGTGCAAACGGTCGACGGCGGGAGCGACATCCTCGACTTGCGGAAGTTGCTGGGCTTCCCGGTTACGACGGAGGCTCTCCCGACCGCCATGGATCCTCAGCCCCAGTGCTTCAGGTGCCAGGGTGATTTGACATTGTCTTCCTCAGCACTACTCGAACTATCACTGCTCTCTCCCAGATGTATAATTAAATTTTCGATGCATTCTTCCACAACCCCTTCGGTTTTGGCCGCCTCTCTGATGGCACTTGCAGTGCTCTTTACAATTTTAGCCCACGTCTCGCTTGTCACTTTATTGATAGCTGCTGGAAGGAGAGTTTCCACTTCAGAGAGCGTGAATTTTTTATTGTTTGCAGCAATGTAATTTTTTATCTGCGCCCACACTCCTTCAATTGCATTGAAGGGACAGTGGTATGGAGGAAGCCGAACGATTTCATGCCCGTGGCTTTTAGCAATCTCGTCAATTACATATGTTGGAAATTGGGGTTTCTTTTGTGCCACAATTTCGAGCAGTTCCGCCTTCCTTAAATCTTCTCTGAAATCTACTTTTCGCTGTTTCAACCACTGAATGATATCGTCTTTTTTGTTGCCAAGGTTGGTGCCTTATCGTGAACAACGGAATGATTTGGCGCATTGTCCACAACAATCACTGATGGACTTGTCAGATTCGTCATAAGCGATGTCTCGAACCATTCTTGAAATACTACACTGTTCATTTCTTCATGGTAATCTCCCGTCTTTTTTGACCGAAACATTTTCAAGCAGTTTGGCACAAAACCTTTCGATGTTCCTGCATGTAAGACAATAATACGCCCTCCTTTGCCAACAGGCACTGCCATTGTCCCCTCGGGCGTTCCATCATTCCAGCCTCTACGTAAAGAATGGCTGGCATTGACCCAAGTTTCATCTAACCACACTATACTTTCGAATTCCACACCCATGATCCTGCGCAGAAATCTGCACCGCCATGCAACTACATCTGTCCTTTCCATTAATATTTTGCGTCCGTTAAACAGTGAATAGCTGAAGCCTATGTCTTTCAACACTGTACGCAATGAAAATTTGCTCCCTTTAAAAAGATCGTCTTTCTGAAGCGACACCTGTAATTTAGATAGAGTGGGATGTTCCCTTCTCTTATAATAGCTGTATATACGACGACGAATAGCGTCTTTCTGAAAATCGTCCAAAGCTGTCACCTGCTTATTTCTCGGTCGCTTCTTTCCTGGTGTGTGCAGCTTTGTTGTGCCACTCTCGTCACAATCTACACTATACTGTTCTTTCCCTATCTTTACAACAGTGTTCTTACTTATTTTCAATGCTGCTGCAGTTCTCTTCACAACCTGAACAACAGGAATTAAGGACCCACCTTTGTCCTTTTCTTTCTCAAAGTAATGCCTCACAGAGCACACTAATTCACGGGCCTGGGTGTGTAGCACACTTTTCTTCCTCCGTTCCACTTATTGTGTTGGGCTGGTACTACGCGCCGCACTAGACATTGTTTACAACGAAACATAAACAAAGAAACACTAAAAACAACAAAAACAAAATAAACTGCGAATTCAACTTCAGACAAACGACGAACGACCGCACCGCCTGCACGCGAGGCACTGGTAAGTTTCATAAGCGCGCCCGACCGGGTTTCAGAGCGGCAACGTGGCCCTTGCTACCCGCTCAAAGTCAGGCCATCATTGGCTGCCTGCCTGCGGTCGCTAGGCAACGGAAAGACGCTACCGAGCTGTCAATACCAAAGACTCGTCTCCCAGACTATAAAAACGATGATGAACCTGTTACAGCTACGCTGACGCTGACCGAGAAGCCAACGCCGGCACCCAGCGGTAGCCGCCGAGTAGCACCGCCGCACAACGCCAAAGGTATCCGTCTGCATGGTACACACAACTAACAAAGCCTACCCTTGCATGATCTGTCGCAGGCAGCAAGAAAACCGCTACTGCTCTTACAGTCCGACCCAACTATCGCAGAGGTTTTCTTCCCTTGGCTCTTGCACTGGCACTTTCTTCCCCTCGGCCGTTCAAAGCGCTAACCTTTGTTCAACTTTCGACCTAATCAATCTCCAGATAAGGGCCTATTAATGGTTACTCATAACCGCACGTACGCAAACATTGTAGTACCCTCTAATGGGTAATTTGGAGTTCTATTTAATGTTGTTGTCGTGGTGTGTAAGTGTTATTGTAGAACATATGAAAATGTAGCAGCAAGAATAACAGTACTATTTGAAATAAATAATTAAATGAGATGTCACTCACATTGTTGTGAACATCATCCTTTTGACTAGTATGCCACGCTTTCGGGTGATCACACTCTAATATAAGCAATTTTTGTTCGCTGACGACTACATTTACAGGTCTAGTCAGCTGAATGCTTGACTCGATTTCTCGATTCAGCTGTAAGGTTATCTTTCGCTCCTGGTACTTCAGTTCGCAGATTCCTCGGGCGAGATCTATTATTGCTTCTCTAGCCAGGAGAAATTCGAACTCCAAAATTATTGGTACAGCCAGGTTTTCCATAACTAGGAACGTGCTATCATTTCAGAAGGAAAGCTCTACCTGCGTTTGGAACTTCACCGTCTGCGACTTCTTTGCCAAAGCTCCTATAACTTTACAATTGCTCACTGGCAGAAACGGTAATCTCTTGACTTGCATAACCCTCTCGAAAAATTGCTCACTTATCACTGAAATGTTTGCGCCAGTATCAAGGAGTACTGAGGTAATAATTCCATTTACTGATCCATTAACTATTTCTTGTATATATTCTGCTGTTTCATTATCAGAGACGGCATCTTCTTGATATAATTCGTCCTCTAATTTTATTCCATCCTGATACCTAATCATATTAATTCTGTTGTGAATAGACCAATTGCCTTCATTTTTTACTCCCGTCTCCTGACGCAGGCCTACAGGTATCGAATCTAGTTTGTCGGATTCCTTGTTGCTTGTTTCGTATCCGGTGATACTTCCACAATTCTCATATTCTCGGTATTATTAGATGGAGGTGGTCTGTTTGGATCCCACGACTGTGAAAACGGACTGTTTGGTACAAAAATGGTTCAAATGGCTCTGAGCACTATGGGACTCAACTGCTGAAGTCACTAGTCCCCTAGAACTTTGAACTAGTTAAACCTAACTAACCTAAGGACATCACACGCATCCATGCCCGTGGCAGGATTCGAACCTGCGACCGTAGCGGTCTCGCGGTTCCAGACTGCAGCGCCAGAACCGCGCGGCCACTTCGGCCGGCTGTTTGGTACAGGTACAGTGTGTATATAATTTACAGACTGGCCTTGGTTTGGAAAATTGTAGTAGGTTTGCCAATGACTCGGCCCTGGCTCTTGCCAGTACTGATTGTCATTGCGCGTATTTTTCGGTCTATCTTTGTATGGACTTCCGGATTTGCTATCGTTTCTCTTTCTTTTATTTTGATGGTTATTATTTGCATTCTTATTTGAATACTGCCTCTGATCATCATTCGCATGTTGACAGTATCGGTTTCCTTGGCGATTATGGTTACTGGGATTGTCCTGTTTCTGGTGATAATTATCTCTTCCATTGTAATTGTTATTACCATTAAATTTATTTTTATTCTTCTTCGGACTATTTTCGCCACTAGTACTGTTGTTCCCATTCCAAGAGCTTTTTCGCCGGCCGAAGTGGCCGTGCGGTTAAAGGCGCTGCAGTCTGGAACCGCAAGACCGCTACGGTCGCAGGTTCGAATCCTGCCTCGGGCATGGATGTTTGTGATGTCCTTAGGTTAGTTAGGTTTAACTAGTTCTAAGTTCTAGGGGACTAATGACCTCAGCAGTTGAGTCCCATAGTGCTCAGAGCCATTTGAACCAAGAGCTTTTTCCTTTGGAATAGTTGGTATTAGAATTTCCTGTATCTGAACCTTTGAACCTTTTCGTACATCTTCCTGGACCAGGTCTAGTGAGTCTATTACGGACAGAAATTCCTTAAGGTCAGTGTCCGTAACATTGACCAGCTTCTCTCTTATGTTAATCAGTATCCTTGCTTTTAATACTCTCAATAGATCGCGGGTAGTGACCGGCTCGTCCCAATACCGAGTCATGTTGATGTACACTCCTGGAAATGGAAAAAAGAACACATTGACGCCGGTGTGTCAGACCCACCATACTTGCTCCGGACACTGCGAGAGGGCTGTACAAGCAATGATCACACGCACGGCACAGCGGACACACCAGGAACCGCGGTGTTGGCCGTCGAATGGCGCTAGCTGCGCAGCATTTGTGCACCGCCGCCGTCAGTGTCAGCCAGTTTGCCGTGGCATACGGAGCTCCATCGCAGTCTTTAACACTGGTGGCATGCCGCGACAGCGTGGACGTGAACCGTATGTGCAGTTGACGGACTTTGAGCGAGGGCGTATAGTGGGCATGCGGGAGGCCGGGCGGACGTACCGCCGAATTGCTCAACACGTGGGGCGTGAGGTCTCCACAGTACATCGATGTTGTCGCCAGTGGTCGGCGGAAGGTGCACGTGCCCGTCGACCTGGGACCGGACCGCAGCGACGCACGGATGCACGCCAAGACCGTAGGATCCTACGCAGTGCCGTAGGGGACCGCACCGCCACTTCCCAGCAAATTAGGGACACTGTTGCTCCTGGGGTATCGGCGAGGACCATTCGCAACCGTCTCCATGAAGCTGGGCTACGGTCCCGCACACCGTTAGGCCGTCTTCCGCTCACGCCCCAACATCGTGCAGCCCGCCTCCAGTGGTGTCGCGACAGGCGTGAATGGAGGGACGAATGGAGACGTGTCGTCTTCAGCGATGAGAGTCGCTTCTGCCTTGGTGCCAATGATGGTCGTATGCGTGTTTGGCGCCGTGCAGGTGAGCGCCACAATCAGGACTGCATAGACCGAGGCACACAGGGCCAACACCCGGCATCATGGTGTGGGGAGCGATCTCCTACACTGGCCGTACACCACTGGTGATCGTCGAGGGGACACTGAATAGTGCACGGTACATCCAAACCGTCATCGAACCCATCGTTCTACCATTCCTAGACCGGCAAGGGAACTTGCTGTTCCAACAGGACAATGCACGTCCGCATGTATCCCGTGCCACCCAACGTGCTCTAGAAGGTGTAAGTCAACTACCCTGGCCAGCAAGATCTCCGGAGCTGTCCCCCATTGAGCATGTTTGGGACTGGATGAAGCGTCGTCTCACGCGGTCTGCACGTCCAGCACGAACGCTGGTCCAACTGAGGCGCCAGGTGGAAATGGCATGGCAAGCCGTTCCACAGGACTACATCCAGCATCTCTACGATCGTCTCCATGGGAGAATAGCAGCCTGCATTGCTGCGAAAGGTGGATATACACTGTACTAGTGCCGACATTGTGCATGCTCTGTTGCCTGTGTCTACGTGCCTGTGGTTCTGTCAGTGTGATCATGTGATGTATCTGACCCCAGGAATGTGTCAATAAAGTTTCCCCTTCCTGGGACAATGAATTCACGGTGTTCTTATTTCAATTTCCAGGAGTGTATTTTTCAATGTATTTTCGTAGAGAGCCCATCTTCGGATTATATACTTGTGCATTGTAAACCATTTTTGTAAGTCTTTCTTGTATCGAAGCTGACCAAAACTGATCAAGAAACGCCCCCTCAAAATCACGGAAAGTTTGGCAAGTCTCGGCAGCATTTAATACCCAAAGCGGAGCGTCCCCCGCAATAAGTAATACCACGAATTGTATCTTCTGTTCTTCCCTCCAAGGTTTCGGAAGGGCACTTCTGAAGTTACGTATAAATACAACTGGGTAGATATTCTTTTTGCTCTCTTCATTGAAAATCTGAAATTGACAATGTTTAATGAGGCTTTCCTCATGCATCTATGTACTCAAATGCATGGATCGGCTCTCATTATCAGGCGGCGTCCTCGTTTTGCTACAGGTACGGTCAGCTTCTAGTTTTGAATTTCTAGTATGCGCCAGTGACTGTGGTAATAAAGGCTGGCTATCACGGCTTGACTTATGATAAATTACAGCAGCGGTTGCTGGCAAACTTTGTGTATTACTCTGATTTATAACATGACCAGTGGACCAATGTTGTGGTCTATTCTGCAATGCCACACTAGCAGTCGGAAAATGTTCAATTTCTAAGTTACTGATTTCAGTGTGCATATCATTTACTTTGGTGGGAATGTCTGCTAACGGTTTGATCGTGTCTTTAACTGCGTTTATCTCCGCATTAATGTGTGCTGACAACGCTTTATCCCTGTTGATTATCACTTGGTTAATATTTTGAACAATTTCTTTGTCCCGCTGGATAAAGACCTCATTGATTTGTTCTAAGAATTTTCTTTCTCTTTCCTGTTCTTTTAATTCGCGTTGCTCTGTTTTTAAAGCCTTCGCCTGTAAACGCTGCTGCTCTTTAAGAGCTGCTTCTTCCCTGCGTCGCTTTTCTTTTAAAGCCTTTGCTTCTAAACGTTGCTGCTCTTTAAAGCTTCTTCTTCCCTACGTTGCTTTTCTATCAATTCTAATTTCTAAAGTAATATGGCTAATATATTGCCGTCTGGCAATGGCATAACTTGAGTATTGGTAAGACCTGCCCCCCGCCCGGTGAAATTGCTATCATTTGCTTCTAAAGCTTTAACTACTGGAGTGTCACTCAACACTGGCAACTCCTCATTTTCAGTGTCACTTGACATGTCCGGTAAAAGAATATTATCAACAACATTCAAGCTCTCTACGTCGTGCACCAAAGTGTGCGGAATTTGGCTCACTTGAGCATCTGTCACTAAATCTGTATCAGCCTGCTCATTCGTTTTAGTCTGCTTCTTAGGCCTAACCATTTTTATCAGCAAATATCTCACACTATAAAGCAATTACAACAAATTCAAATCCCCAAAAATATTCTATAACTAACACAGGAATTAATCACTACAACTAAAGGTGTTTGTGTACACAATTCACTAGATACAAGAAAATATTTGAAAATGCTTCTCGCAGCCAGAATATGATGCTCTTACTTCTTACGGCTGGAGGGACTTCGGGTTGCTTGAACTCGAGGGAGGTAAAAGCTCGTTCGCCGAGTTATAACGTAGTCGGCGCGTTGGGGCGAAAGGAGTCAAGAAAACGTCGACATCCGATATCAGCCCAATCGCAGTCCAATCCACACCCTAGACACCCCAGAAAAATCTTCATAAATCATCCTAACAACCAATCAAGAAACACCACTCATTACACATTCCAACCCCCCCCTCCACCCACCCCCCACCCCCCATCTCAGACAGAAGGTATATGCCTGAACAGTCACGATCCTTCGAAACAAAAACGAGGGATACAGAATCCCATCCGACACTACTACACGGATACAGTGTTTTGTAATTCTGCAGTGCACGAACAGATGTTAGCTGTGTGCTCGTGGTATACGTGACCGCGCTCCGCTGATAGGTGAAGCTACCGGGAAGACAGGGCTGCTCACTGTTCACAAACTGCCAGGTAACGGTTCGGTGTTTACAACAGTGTCTTGAACGTTTTGTTGGTATATGAAAACGCCAAAAAAGTAAGTATAAATATCTCACATTGGCGATCTATACACAAAAAGAACTACACTGATTACAATATTTGCACTCGGGCCCCACGTGACAGGGCGCCAATTTAATGGGTATTTTAGAGTTATATTCAATGTTGTTGTTGCCGGCCGCGGTGGTCTAGCGGTTCTGGCGCTGCAGTCCGGAATCGCAGGACTGCTACGGTCGCAGGTTCGAATCCTGCCTCGGGCATGGGTGTGTGTGATGTCCTTAGGTTAGTTAGGTTTAAGTAGTTCTAAGTTCTAGGGGACTTATGACCTAAGATGTTGAGTCCCATAGTGCTCAGAGCCATTTGAACCATTTTGAACCAATGTTGTTGTTGTGGCGTGTAAGTGATATTGTAAAACATATGAAAATGTTGCAGCAAGAATAACAGTATTATTTGAAATAAATAAATAAACTCTGATAATTTTTATTTATGTGCTGCTGAGCCCGACAATAACGATTTTCAATAATTCCATACTTGACATTAAAATGTATGTACCAAATAACTAATACATCACACCACCATCTCTACCCATAACAACACTGGTGTAAATATTTCTATTTAAAGTCACTGATGAATTAGTTTTGGAAAAATTAATGTTACGCACCAACCATAAAATTATTTCATTACGTAAAGTCTAAAATTGTTCTAATGAACGTTATCTTCTCTTTTACAATAGAAAAATAATAAATTCCTGTAGGTACTTGTCCTCGGAGTTCAAATATTGTAATATCTACCGAAAGAATTAACGCCTGATTATTTCTGCAGTTTAAAATTGTCGCTCCATACGCTCACGTAATGGCGTCAAACAAAGCACAGTCTGGACTGCTGCCGACACAAAACTTAAAACATTGATAGTTGATTATTTAGTTACAAATAAAAGTCCGCACACTAGAATTCTATTTAGTAAATTTTACGTTATATTTTTCCTTCAACCACTTATGACTACCCTTTACAATATTTAAAAGGGCAGACCTCAGTTTGTCTTCGATCCCATCCGCTTCATACAACATAGAGAAGAAGGAAGAATTCCACAGACAATACAGAGCCATCTTTTAGTGGTATTACATTTTGTTATGTGGCTATTCTTTGTAGGAAACTGGTTATAAAACAATAAAACGTATTGTCATTATTTCACAATATAATAATAATTCGCAATATAATAGTAAGTGTTTTCTCAGTTAAAAGTCATTTCTGGAAAAACACTCGGTAATTCACAAGTCCCGAGCACTGTCCCACACACTGGCGACACAAAATATTCGCATTGACATTACACTCCACATCCTGCGAGATCACACTTAGTGGAAACTAACCAACATGCAGAGATGGCAGTAGACCTTTTGTGTGGCGTGCAGGAGCTCCACCCTATACGGGAAAAAAAATCTGCATCTATACTCTGAAAACCACCGTGGGTGCATGAAAGAGGCTACGTCCCATCGTACCAATTATTAAGATTTGCTACCGCTCGATTAACATATATAATAAAGATGGCGGCCACTGAGTGACGCGCGTTTCTTTGGCTCGCGAGTTTTTCCGCTCATTGAAGGTGTTACAGAGAACTGCGGCAGTCCACAACGTGTGCATCCGACTAATCAAGTGTTACTTGCCGTGGTGTGTTGTTCTCCGTTGATTACCACAAGTGATAAGTGAGTGAAAAATGGGAAGAGCACGAGCAAGCGGCAGCAGGCGAGGCTACAGGGGCGCAGGCAGCGCGGGCGCCCGGTCTCCGGCGGCAGGTGAGGCCCCGCTTCCCGACATCGGGGAGCTCGTTCGGTCCCAGGTGAGTGCGGCGCTGCACAGTAAAGACACGCTGGACGTAATCGTGCAATCCATCACGGACTCTGTAACGGCCGCGGTCATGGACAAACTGCAAGAGTCTGTCGGGCGCAACAGCACCGAAATCCAGTCTCTTAAAAAGTCCCTGGCCGCACAAGAGAAAAAAGCCGCCAACCTAGAAGCTAAACTGTCTGCGGCCACCGATGAAATTGAGCAGTATCAGCGAAGGAACAGCTTGCGCTTGTTCGGGGTAGCTGAAAACGATCGTGAAAACACCGACGACCTGGCCATTAGCCTCGTGCGTGAAAAACTTGGCGTGCAGATCGACGTGGCCGATATTGACAGAAGCCATCGTGTTGGGCGCAGGATACCAGGTGCCATGAAACCCAGGCCCGTAATAATTAAATTTGTGTCATACCGGAAAAGAGCTGAAGTGTTTGCTCAGAAAAGAAAACTCGCCAAGAGTGGGGTTACCCTGAGGGAAGATCCCACGCGCGAAAGACTAAAAGTTTTGAACACTGCGATCACACAGTTCGGCCTTCAAACTGTATGGACCCAGGATGGCAGGATCGTAGTCAAGACGGAAGGAGGGAGGAAAACGGTGACGAACATGTCCGAACTGAAAGACTGAGCGAAATCTCGCGAGACACAAAGTCTCATATTGTACTCTGTCTAATATAAGTTTTCATTTTTTTACGTAAATATTGCTTCGTTATTTCTATAAGTACCATAAGTACTCTATTTAAAAACAGTCAATTGTTTCATATAAATATTGCTTCTTTATTTGTCTATCATAAGTGCTCATGTATATTCATATTGTCAGTCAAACGGGAATTAACATTCTCCATTAACAGGAATCTCCTTAAAACCGCCCTTCTGTATCTGTTATTTTCATCCTCGTCACTACCACTACTACTACTATTATCTTTTTCGTAACCACTACTGCCACTTTCCATCTTTCTTTTCACTCCCTTCTCCGATACCTCCAGCTTGTCTTTCACCTTTAGCCCACAGACGCTTGAGTCAGTCACGACCTTGGACACACTTGTAAATATGTCTTCCCCCGCGAAATCCAGCTTTTGTCCCTCTTCCGGCCAGCAGGCAGACGGAGCGCGCTCGGTCCTACAGGCGGCCACAATGGGACGGACCGGTTCCGGCGGCGGGCTCTTTGTGGCCCACGCGAACGCTCAGTCGCTTACGGCTCACTTCGACGAGTGACCTGTTCTGCCAATCGCTGTTCCATATTATCCTCGTCTCTGAAACTTGGTTGAAACCAAACATTTCTTCCGACGCTATCCGAACCACTGGTTACTCTCTCCTAAGGGCAGATCGTGAAACACGACGCGGGGGTGGTGTGGGTGCCTATGTTCGCTCTGATCTGAGACCTACTATACTATGCACATCGGATACAAAGGGCGAAGGAGAAGCAGAGTTCTTGTTTTTCGAAATAAATACATCAAATCATAAACTGCTAATTGGATTAATCTATAAACCTCCAAACGTCGGTGCTATTTCCTCCTTTCAGTCTGCCCTGTCCTCGCTCGTGACACTGTATGAACACATAATCATTATGGGCGACACAAACATCGACTTACAGTTAAAATCTCCCTCTGCAGAAAAACTAAGGAGACTGTTCCACTCCAATGATATGAGTTTAACACCGCTGGACCCAACTCATCACGCGCCACACAGCCATACACTCATAGATATAATAGCAACAAAGCGACCAGATAAAATAATTCGCGCCAATCAGACATCCGCTCCAGGACTCTCTGCTCATGACGTGATATTCTTAAATTACTCAGTGCATACTACCAAAGAAAAATCTCACCTGGTAACCTACAGAAACCTAAAAAATGTTAACCATGACGCTCTTCAAAAGGATTGCTCAGACATCCCTTGGCATGATATAAGCAATGAACCGATTTTAGACGGAAAAATTCGGGAATTATGTCGCAAAATTATTGCACTGTATGATGAACATGCTCCTCAACGCACTGTCAAGGTAAAGAGAGCTCCCGTTCCGTGGCTCACCACTGCATTACGCCAGTTAATGAATAAACGTGATGCTGCACATAGGGCCTTCAAGCGTAACCCAACTCCCGAGGCGTACGAAGCTTATAGGAAACTCCAAAATAGAAGTAAGCAAAGCGTGAGGAATGCCAAAATCAGACATGCCCGCTCTGTCGTATGCGGCATATCAAAACCTGCTGCACTGTGGAAAAAGCTGCGCAGTTTCGGTATAGGGAAGCGAAGATCTGACGCTGTTTATCAAGCGTCTGCAGAAGAATTAAACGATTTCTTCTCAACAGCTGTAAACTGGCACGCAGCAACAAATTACCAGCCCCAAGATATCTATCTTTCGAGAGACAAGTTTTTCCTAAAACATGTCACTACCGGCACAGTACACAAGGCAATTATGAGAATCTCTTCCGAGGCAGTAGGAAATGATGGAGTGAGCATTGGTATGATTAAGAACGTCGTAGACACTATTACTCCAGTTATCACAGACATCTTCAACCTGTCTCTTGTCAGTAGTACATATCCTACTGAGTGGAAGCAAAGCTTAATTCAACCTATACCCAAGACTGACAACCCTAAGTCGCCAGGTGACTACAGGCCGATCAGCATACTACCTGCAATATCTAAAGCCCTAGAATACATCGTCCATGAACAGCTGACGGATTACCTCAAAACTCATAACATCCATGACAAATACCAGTCAGGCTTTCGAAAGCACCATAGTACAGCAACTGCATTAATCAAAGTAACTGATGACATTAAACATGCTATGGACAGACGTGAAGCTACCATCCTAACACTGCTTGACTTTAGCAAGGCTTTTGATACAGTTGACTTTGATATATTATTAATTAAAATGAAGCAACTTTCTCAAACAGCGCAATACACTGGTTCGACAGCTACCTCAAAAACAGAAGTCAACAAGTCATTTGTGGGTCGGAAAAGTCATCATGGAAAAAAGTGCGCTCTGGAGTTCCCCAAGGCTCCGTCCTTGGTCCATTACTCTTCTCACTGTACATTAATGATATTTCTTCAGTGATTCACTCCTGCAACTACCATCTATATGCCGACGACATCCAACTGTACATAAGTGCAAGCCCCAAGAACATTGCTGACGCAGTAGCGAGTATGAACGCAGATCTTTGCTCTGTTTCTCGATGGGCACAGAACCTAGGTCTGAAACTAAACCCCAAGAAATCCCAGGTCATACTTATATCTCATCCAAAGGTAATCAGCCGGTACTTTCGCGAAACAGTCCCTCAAATACTCCTCAATGGTACCCAACTACCATACCAAAAAACAGTAAAAGACCTTGGAATAATCTTGGATGAACACCTAAACTGGGAAGAACAAACAGTCACAGCTTGCCGGGAATCGCTCTCCTCCCTACATGCAATTCAAAAATTTAGAAAAATATTTCCAACCCATGTTAAACAAAAATTAGTCCAAACACTAGTCTTGCCTAATCTTTACTACTGCGATGTAGTTCAACACGGCACAAATAGTGAAAATTCGAGATGCCTCGACGTAGTGATGAATGCTTGCGTTAGATACGTATGCAATATACGGTTGTATGATCATATCAGTCCTCCATACTCCCAGCTAGGTTGAATACACCCACATAAGGCACGCGATCTCCACACGATGTGCTTACTTCATCGATTTCTTAGCAACTGGTGCCCCCAATACTTATCTTCTCACATTAAACACCTATCATCATTCCACAACCGCAATACCAGATCGGATACGTCTAGCATCCTGGCTGTACCTTTACATAACACAAAATCTTTCTCTGTGTCATTCTCCATCTCAGCCATACGACTGTGGAACGCGCTCCCCTGTGATCTTCGTCTTATCCAGAACCACTCAACATTCAAGAGGGAACTTAAGACTTACATATTAGGGACGGTATAGCCACCATTGTTGTGCCCCTCTTATCTCATTCTTTCTCCTCTTCATCATAGCTTCGAATTTTACCATTCTATTTCTCTTCCTCTAACCTATCTACCTCTTCTATATCTCTTTCACCCCATTCTATCGTCTTATGTCTTTGCTCGATGAGAATAACTCACAAGCTGCAAGAATATAACGAGAAAATTCCCAACTAGGAATAGGACTGACATTCATAAAAGAAAAATATGTTTACTTTCATATACATAGCCATTACTATTATTATTATTATTTTTCTTGATTGTTATAATTATTTTTTGATTGTTATAATTATCATTGTACTACTTTTATAATCTCTATATTTTTTCTTTAACATTAATACTGTATAACATGTTATATGTCCTTAATGTTCTGTAGAAACTGAAATTTGTTCAATCTGAGTATGCCTGGTTAGGTGTAAGAGAGGGCCTGAAGGCCCTAATCTTGCCAGGTAAAATAAATGCATAAATAAATAAATAAATACGGAGCACGGGAAGAATGATTGTTTGACCGCCTCTGTGCGTTCCGTAATTATTGTAATCTTATCCTCACGATCCCTATGTGAGCGATACTTAGGAGGTTGCAGGATATTCCTAGAGCCATCTTTTCAAACCGGTACTTGAAACTTTGTTAATAGACTACGTCTATCTTCAAGAGTCTTCCAGTTCAGATCCTCCAGTATCTCTGTTACACTGTCCCATGGTGAAACAAATCTGTAGCAATTTGTGCTCCCCTTCTCTGAATACGTTCAATATCTCCTGTTAGTCCTGTTTCATGTGGATCCCACACATTTGCGCAATATTCTAGAACCAGTCGCATGAGTTATTTGTAAGCAATCTTCTTTGTAGACTGATTGCACTTCCCAAGTATTCTACCAATAAACCGAAGTCTATCACCTGCTTTACCCACGACGTAGTCTATGTGATCATGTCATTTCATAGCCCTACAAAGAGTTAAACGCACAAATTTGTATGAGTTGGCCGGTTCCAGCAGTGACTCATTGGTATTACAGTCATAGGATACTACGTTTCTTCGTTTTGTGAAGTGCAAAATTTTACATTTCTGGACATGTAAAGAAAGTTGCCAATCTTTGTACCACTTCGAAATCTTATCAAGACATGCCTGAATATTTATACAGCTTCTTTCAGATACTACTTCATGGTAGATAACTGCATAATATGCGAAATGCCTGCTGTTACTATTAACATTGTCTGCAAGGTCATTAATATATAGCATGAACAGCAAGGTTCCCAACACAGTTCCCCGGGGCACGCCCGAATTTACCTGTAAATCTGACGGCGACTCTCCATACAAGATAACATGCTGCGACCTACCTACCAAAACCAGTCACAAATTTCATTTGTTACCCTATGTGATCGTACTTCTGACGAAAAGTACAGGTGTGGTACTGAGTCAAATGCTTTTCGGAAATCGAGAAATATGGCATTTGCCTGACTGCTTTGATCCAAAGCTTGCAGTGTGTCATGTATGAAAAGTGCGAGTTGGGTTTCACATGATCGATGTTTTCGGATTCCATGCTGGTTGGCATTGCGGAGGTCATTCAGCTCAAGGTATTACATTATGTATGAGCTCAGAATATGTTCCAAGATTCTACAACAAATCGATATCAAGAACAATGGACGGCAGTTTTGTGGATGACTTCTACTACCCTTCTTATAGACTGTTGCGACCTGGCTGTTTTCCAAGAAGTGGTCACAGTTTTTTGTTCGAGGGATCTTGTAATATTTCTGGCTTAGTCAGCCATCATATTAGGCTCCAAGAAGCTGTTCACAGAGCAGTGGAGATGCAAGAGGTATATAGATGACAAAATGTGATGTGAGGTACCTGTGACAGATGTTAGATTCGGTACCATTCCCGTGAGAAAGACCGCCTGCAAATGCTACTGCTCTGTGTTTACGTGTTGACATCCAAGCAGGGATAGTGTGAGAGCTTCGCTCTTGAGAGATTACCTATTAGTTTACAGTTCTATCAAAATTTGGTTCAATTTATTTATATATTTCCAAAATTGTGAGTTGTCTTCGAGAACATCCCAATTTTTGGAAATCTTAGTCAGCCATCATATTAGGCTCCAAGAAGCAGTTCCCACAGCAGTGGAGATGCAAGAAGTATATAGATGACTAAATGTGGTGTGAGGTACCTGTGACAGATGTTAGATTCGGTACCATTCCCGTGAGAAAGACCGCCTGCAAATGCTACTGCTCTGTGTTTACGTGTTGATATCCAAGCAGGGATAGTGTGAGAGCTTCGCTCTTGAGAGATTACCTATTAGTTTACAGTTCTATCAAAATTTGGTTCAATTTATTTATATATTTCCAAAATTGTGAGTTGTCTTCGAGAACATCCCAATTTTTGGAAATCTTAGTCAGCCATCATATTAGGCTCCAAGAAGCAGTTCCCACAGCAGTGGAGATGCAAGAAGTATATAGATGACTAAATGTGGTGTAAGGTACCTGTGACAGATGTTAGATTCGGTACCATTCCCGTGAGAAAGACCGCCTGCATAATGCTACTGCTCTGTGATTGGCTGCTGTGTTCGGAGCAAGGGCGCCAAAACGTTGAAGTATAGTTATTATTATTAGTTAAACTACTAATTGTAATGACTCACTTTTTAATATCAATATCTCTCAACAACTGACTATCAATCACTCATTTTAGAATTATTAAAAACAATTTAAATCAAAAACAAAAGACTAACGAATTTGCAGACGAAGCACATCAGAAGCGTTCGGGTCACGCCTTTTCTGGTTGTTGTTGTTGTGGTCTTCAGTCCTGAGACTGGTTTGATGCAGCTCTCCATGCTACTCTATCCTGTGCAAGCTTCTTCATCTCCCAGTACCTACTGCAACCTACATCCTTCTGAATCTGCTTAGCGTACGCATCTCATGGTCTCCCTCTACGATTTTTACCCTCCACGCTGCCCTCCCTTGATGCCTCAGAACATGTCCTACCAACCGATCCCTTCATCTAGTCAAGTTGTGCCACAAACTTCTCTTCTCCCCAATCCTATTCAATACCTCCTCATTAGTTATATGATCTACCCATCTAATCTTCAGCATTCTTCTATAGCACCACATTTCGAAAGCTTCTATTCTCTCCTTGTCCAAATTAGTTATCGTCCATGTTTCACTTCCATACATGGCTATACTCCATACAAATACTTTCAGAAACGACTTCCTGACACTTAAATCTATACTCGATGTTAATAAATTTCTCTTCTTCAAAAACGCTTTCCTTGCCATTGCCAGTCTACATTTTATATCCTCTCTACTTCGACCATCATCAGTTTTTTTTCGCCCCAAATAGCAAAACTTCTTTACTACTGTAAGTGTCTCATGTCCTAATCTGATTCCCTCAGTATCACCCGACTTAATTCGACTACATTCCATTATCCTCGTTTTGCTTTTGTTGATGTTCATCTTAAATCCTCCTTTCAAGACACTGTCCATTCCGTTCAACTGCTCTTCCAAGTCCTTTGCTGTCTCTGACAGAATTACAGTGTCATCGGCGAACCTCAAAGTTTTTATTTCTTCTCCATAGATTTTAATTCCTACTCCGAATTTTTCTTTTGTTTTCTTCACTGCTTGCTCAATATACAGATTGAATAACATCGGGGAGAGGCTACAACCCTGTCTCACTCCCTTCCCAACCACTGCTTCTCTTTCGTGTCCTTCGACTCTTATAGCTGCCTTCTGGTTTCTGTACAAATTGTAAACAGCCTTTCGCTCCCTGTATTTTACCCCTACCACCTTCAGAATTTGAAAGACAGTATTCCAGTGAACATTGTCAAAAGCTTTCTTTAAGTCTACAAATGCTAGAAACGTAGGTTTGCCTTTCCTTAATCTAGCTTCTAAGATAAGTCGTAGGGTCAGTATTACCTCACGTGTTCCTATATTTCTACGGAATCCAAACTGATCTTCCCCGAGGTCGGCTTCTACCAGTTTTTCCATTCGTCTGTAAAGAATTCGCGTAAGTATTTTGCATCCGTGACTTATTAAACTGATAGTTCGGTAATTTTCACATCTGTCAACACCTGCTTTCTTTGGGATTGGAATTATTACTTTCTTCTTGAAGTCTGCGGGTATTTAGCCTGTCTCATACATCTTGCTCACCAGATGATAGAGTTTTGACATGACTGGCTCTCCCAAGGCCGTCAGTAGTTCTAATGGAATGTTGTCTATTCCTGAGGCCTTGTTTCGACTCAGGTCTTTCAGTGCTCTGTCAAACTCTTCACGTAGTATCGTATCTCCCATTTCATCTTCATCTACATCCTCTTCCATTTCCATAATATTGTCCTCAAGTACATCACCCTTGTATAGACCCTTTATATACTCCTTCTACCTTTCTGCTTTCCCTTCTTTGCTTACAACTGGCTTTCCATCTGAGCTCTTGATATTCATGCAAGTGGCTCTCTTTTCTCCAAAGGTCTCTTTAATTTTCTTGTAGGCAGTATCTACCTTACCCCTAGTGAGATAAGCCTCTACATCCTTACATTTGTCCTCTAGCCATCCCTGCTTAGCCATTTTGCACTTCCTGTTGATATAATTTTTGATCTCATTTTTGAGACGTTTGTATTGATTTTTGCCTGCTTCATTTACTGCATTTTTATATTTTGTCCTTTCATCTATTAAATTCAATATTTCTTCCGTTACCCAAGGAGTTCTACTAGCCCTCGTCTTTTTACCAACTTGATCCTCTGCTGCCTTCACTACTTCATCCCTCAAAGCTACCCATTCTTCTTCTATTGTGTTTCTTTCCCCCATTCCTGTCAATTGTTCCTTTATGCTCTCCCTGAAACTCTGTACAACCTCTGGTTTAGTCAGTTTATCCAGGTCCCATCTCCTTAAATTCCCACCTTTTTGCAGTTTCTTCAGTTTTAATCTACAGTTCATAATCAATAGATTGTGGTCAGAGTCCACATCTGCCCCTGAAAATGTCTTAGAATTTAAAACCTGGTTCCTAAATCTCTGTCTTACCATTATATAATCTATCTGAAACCTGTCAGTATCTCCAGGCATCTTCCATGTATACAACCTTCTTTTATGATTCTTGAACCAAGTGTTAGCTATGATTAAGTTGTGCTCTGTGCAAAATTCTACCAGGCAGCTTCCTCTTTCATTTCTTAGCCCCAATCCACAACCACCTACTACGTTTCCTTCTCTCCCTCTTCCTACTACCGAATTCCAGTCACCCATGACTATTAAATTTTCGTCTCCCTTCACTATCTGAATAATTTCTTTTATTTCATCATACATTTCTTCAATTGCTTCGTCATCTGCAGAGCTGGTTGGCATATAATCTTGTACTACCGTAGTAGGCGTGGGCTTCGTGTCTATCTTGGCCACAATAATGCGTTCACTATGCTGTTTGTAGTAGCTTACCCGCACTCGTATTTTTTTATTCATTATTAAACCTACTCCTGCATTACCCCTATTTGATTTTGTATTTATAACCCTGTATTCGCCTCACCAAAAGTCTTGTTCCTCTTGGCAGCGAACTTCACTAATTCCTACTATATCTAACTTTAACCTATCCATTTCCCTTTTTAAATTTTCTAACCTACCTGCTCCATTAAGGGATCTGACATTCCACGCTCCGATCCGTAGAACGCCAGTTTTCTCTCTCCTGATAACGACGTCCTCCTGAGTAGTCCCCGCCCGGAGATCCGAATGGGGGACTATTTTACCTCCGGAATACTTTACCCAAGAGGACGCCATCAGCATTACACCATACAGTAAAGCTGCATGCCCTCGGGAAAAATTACGGGTGTAGTTTCCCCTTGTTTTCAGCCGTTCGCATTACCAGCAAAGCAAGGCCGTTTTGGCTAGTGTTACAAGGCCAGATCAGTCAATCATCCAGACTGTTGCCCCTGCAACTACTGAAAAGGCTGCTGCCGCTCTTCAGGAGCCACACGTTTGTCTGGCCTCTCAACAGATACCCCTCCGTTGTGGTTGCACCTACGGTACGGCTATCTGTATCGCTGAGGCACGCAAGCCTCCCCAACAACGGCAAGGTCCATGGTTCTTTGGGGGATGCCTTTTCTGGTACGGCGCGAAGTGTTTCGTGCTGTTCGTCGCTCTGGATTAGGCAGTCGAGAAGAACAGACATGTTGTCTGTGGCAGGATGTGTTTGCCAGTATTCAGTATTAAAAGATTCACTCCAGTAGTAATGAGGCACAGACACGTGCCACAAATAGTATAAAGACACATTTTCGTAAACATTGTGTTTGTTCATGTACTTTGCTGTAGCAGAAGGTGTTGTGTTAAGATCGTGTAGTCTTCTCGTGTGGCTATATTAAAATACGCGAGTGGCATCCCAAAGAAGTGATACATTATTTCAGAACAGAACCTCGCTAAAAGTCAGTTTCAGCCTCAAGACACAGAACCTACGACCTGCGTGCTGTTTTCTGCGCTGGAGACATCAACTTGAAGACAGCAGGTTAGTGAACTATAACAGAACCTTCGTATTCCACACAGTGCAGTGGAAGCAACCAGGCGCCGCTCGTGTACTGCATGCACAGAACAAATGTGCTCAGTGACCCGTCATCTGCAATAATGCAGAGGAGGTAAAGGAGGATGATCGTTATTAACACTAACAATCTATTCATTCTTTCTTTCTTCCCGTAATCTACGATAGATCACAGTTGGAAGAGGGACTAGGTCTTCGGTGAGAAGACTGACCCCTGATCAGAAATCGCGATAACACCCGTATAAATACCCTTAAACGGAGTAACCAATGAGAAGTGTAGGAGAAGGGAAGCCCGGGTAGCAGCAGGGCTGCTCCGCAGGGCCTCCGTCTGAAATATAACCACTCCATTTGGCCTGCGACGCTAATAGGCGCCGGAGTGGACATACATCATCTCTACTCGCCGCAGGGCAGCAGCCGGATGAGTGATGCACGGCGCTATGGCCGCCTTATAAAACAATATAGCTCTACCGGAGAGTGGTCCCTGTGTGTGTGTGTGTATGTGTGTGTGCGTGCGAGCGCGCGTGCGTGTGTGGGCGAGCGCGCGTGCGTGTTTGCGGGTGTATTTGCGGGCTCTGGGGGCGCTACGCACAAGGGTAGTAGGCGTCGGCGACTTGGTCGGGGAGTCCCAAGTTCAGATAAATAGCCGGAATTTATATCCCGAGGAGGCGACAATTTATAGACCGGCGCGGCCCGGCGCGTTGGAGGGGGAACACCTCGGGACTTTGCCGGGACGTGCCGCGCGGGCTCCCCGCAACTGCCGACGCGCCGGTTAACGCTTCTGCTGCCATCTCCTGGCTCCCGGCGTAAATTACCGTGCTGCCATCTCTCGAGGGCGGTGGGGTAACTGCTTTCCGAGAATGTCTGCGATAAAATGTGGAGCAACAATGTAGCAACTATTTACTTTCCTCGCTTCTTCTTATCTTTGCTTACCTTCACTTGAATTTCTTCTAAACCACCTAATTTACATAAAGCAACTCCCACACGAATGTTACGAGCAAAGAAACTATGAAATGGTACTATACTCGTCGATGTTAAACAATCTTGCGAAAAATGTAGCTTCTTTGCTCTACAGGGTGAAAAGTATTTAAACCGACAAACTCTGGGAGGTTGAAGGGGACATCAAAACAAATATTTTTCCCTAATGTCATTTTTCCCTGTGAGGAATATTTAAACCGGTAGAGGAAGAATTCTCTGGCGGCAAATTAATTAAACCAACAAACACTTTTCCATTTTTTTAAGACCAAGAGACAACACCTTAACACAACCTAATTTCAATTACAGTAGATTTTCAAAAATGCCTCCATTGACACGTAAACAAAGGTTACACCGTCGGATCATGTTCTGTCTGACACGGGCAAAAACCCCAGGAGTATCCAGAATTGTTCCTGCTACTGCTACTATCTGGGCAACCAGATCCTCTTCTGAATCAACAGCGGTTGCGTAAACAAGGTTGCGCATCTCTCCCCACACAAAAAAGTCCAGAGGGGACATATCTCGGGATCGAGCAGGCTATGGTACAGGACCACATCTGCCAATCCACGTTTCTGGGAACCGTCGGTCCAGGAATCGACGCACACGAGGACTGAAATGTGCCGGCGTCCCGTCATGTTCGAACCACATGCGTTGTCTTGTAGGGAGCGGGACGTCTTCCAGCAATTTTGACAATGCTCTGGAGAGAAAATTGTAATAGTGCCTGCCATTTAATGGCCCAACAACCCCAACAACCCCGACTCATACATCAACGAAGAACCGCACTTGATGAGAGCTAGTAACTGTGGCATGTGGGTTATCCTCACTCCAAACATGATAATTGTGCATGTTGAAGACTCCATCATGCCCGAACGTTGCTTCATCGGCAAACAACACAGAGGATGGAAATGTAGAATGCATTTCACACTGTTCTAGGTACCACTGACAAAACTGTGCTCTGGATGGATAATCAATTGGTTCCAGGTTGTGGACACGCCGTAAGTGAAATGGACATAACAATTGCTCTCGAAGGACTGTTCTTAAATTCGTCTGATTCGTCCCCATGTTACGTGCAATTGCACGATTGCTGATTGAAGGATCTCGCTCCACATGCTGCAAGACAGCTTCCTCAAATTGCAGCGTTCTTACTGTGCGACGGCGTCCCTGTCCAGGTAATCTGCTAAATGACCCGGTCTCACGCAGACGTTGGTACACAGCAGGAAAGGTCGTTTGATACAGGATACGGCGATTAGGATATTGTTGTTGATAAACGAGCTGTGCTGCTCATCCAATGTGGTGCGCTACGTATTACGCACCAACCATATCAGTGTACTCACTCCAGGTGTGTCGCTTCATTAGTAAACAGACACAATGCACTACTACACTGGTGGACAGCAGTTGGCTCTGAGCACAATGGGACTTAACATCTTAGGTCATCAGTCCCCTAGAACTTAGAACTACTTAAACCTAACTAACCTAAGGACATCACACAACACCCAGCCATCACGAGGCAGAGAAAATCCCTGACCCCGCCGGGAATCGAACCCGGGAACCCGGGCGTGGGAAGCGAGAACGCTACCGCACGACCACGAGATGCGGGCGGACAGCAGTTGCCTACAACTGAAGATCGTAATACGGCCTCTAACAACTGAAGAGCGTAATACGGCCTCCACCTGTTTAAATAATCCTCATAGGAAAAAATGACATTAGGGAACAATATTTGTTTTGATGTCCCCTACAACCTCCCAGAGTTTGTCGGTTTAAATTCTTTTCACCCTGTATAACAACGACACTGAGCGACTGATGTACAGGGTGACAATTATTGAACTATATGAAAAAATGTAAATTAGTTACAAATTACGGCGTGCACACACATTATGCAACATGTAAACGTCACTACGGATATTCGGATTTAGGTTATGGAATGTTCGACATGTCTGCCATCATTGGCAATCATGTGGCGCATGAGAATAACGAAATTCTACGTGACCCGCTGAAGTGTCGGAACATCGATGCTGTCGATAACCTCCTGAATGGCTGTCTTCAGCACAGCAATGGTTTTGGGGTTATTGCTGTAGGCCTTGTCTGTAATACAGCCCCACAAAAAGGAGTCTCATGTATCCAGACCCCGAGAATATGGCTGCCAATCGAAGCCCATGCCAGTGGCCTGTGGGTACCCCAGAACCAGAATGCGGTCCCCAAAGCGCTCCTCCAGGACATTTTGCATAAACCACGCGTAATACAAATCAAGGTCACTTTGGATAACGGAGATGAATCATCTTCCAAAACATTCATGTACTATTCGCTAGTCACTGTGCCATCAATGAATATCGCTCTGAATATTCCGTGACTGGACACTGCACACCACGCACACGCCCGTTGAGTGTGCAGAGACTTCTCGATCGCGAAATGCGGATTCTCAGTCCCCCAAAGGCGCCAATTTTGCTTATAGATGTACCCATCCAAATGAAAGTGGACTTCGTCGCTGACCCAAACCATGCTAATTCTCATCACACCCCACGGCCAACTGTGCAGTTTGAACATTCTAACGCAAACCGTTCAGAGTTTATGACGATTTTATTTCATATAGTTCAATAATTGGCACCTTGTACATTGTACAGTAAGAAGCGTATGTGAATTTTAGAGTCAGAATACAGCTCTTCTTGCACTTGCAAGTACCTTTTAACTATCTGCTACGTCACATGTATAAGGTCTATGGTTAATTAGCTTAATTATTAACAGTGCAAGTTCAGGGTTACCAGATGACAGTCTTTAAAACAGAGGACACCTGGAGTCACAGTAAAATTTGCAAAAGTGTTATAGGTTACATGACATTTGTCCAAGTGGCATTAAGATAAATCATATTTTTACAGGTACACTCCTATACCATGAAAATATTTGCTCTGCACTGCGTGATATGCAGATGAAATATATGTAATACGTAGTATTTCATATCAGTTTACTCAACCATACACTGCTGCAATAATTTGTAGGAGATTTTCCCACAAACTATAAAAAATCTGCAGTAGTAAACTAGTGATGTTCATCTGTATCATTATTCTCTGAAGTACTCAGATATTCAATTGATGACCCAATTTCTGAAAGTAACTTCTTGCCTTGTAACATATCATCATGAGCTTGAACACTAGAGAAATCTTTATAATTATATTGCACTACGGTAATTCTCTTAACAGACTCAACACTGAGTCCATTTCTGTCTGTGGTCCACTGACGTTTACTAACGAAAAAATCCCATCTACAATAGCATTGTGAGTAGGAATAGCAAAGTAAAACTCTGCAGTTTTTAGCAGCACTGAGACACATGCAACTTCTTTGTCTTTTGGAAATATTTACACCAGATATCATTTGAGAACTACTGTTCTCCTCCGTTAACATTAGCCTGGTTCATAAAAAGTTTCTGAAAATTGCAGAGCACTTTGTATCATCTATTGTAATATTAAGCTTGCCGCTGAGATACACAATTGTTTGTTCCATATGTTCCCAGTTTGGAAAGTCCTTAAAACCAATCCAAGTAAATACTAAAAAATCTTGCTACTGAATCAACTACTTTTTTAGATACTTAACTGTTGCATCATACACCTTTTTCTCTTTCTAACAAATCACATTTAGAAACATAACCTTCATCCCTGTTTTTTCTAAAAATTAATTTTAGTGTCAAGGAATTGAAATTCTGGATCAGTCTTTTTTGAAGACATTCAACACACTCTCAAGAACACATGTCATCCCTACAAGAGAATTTTTCTCTTTTTCTAGGTCTAAAATATTTGAAATGTTATGGTGAAATAATGACATAAGAGAACAAACAAACCATACTAGTGCTTCAGTAAGTTGATAGTGAAAAAATATTTTAATCAAAATTTGAATATCATCCTGAGAAATAAAATATGATTTCAGTGTATGATACATTTCAATTGGATTGCTAACACATGGGAAAACAGACAGCCACCTAGTCATAGAATCACTCAATAATTGCCTTTTTTATACATCCACAAATTCACAAAAGTCCTTAAGACTTCCAGTGCGTAATATGCAAACAGAAAAATAATTAAATATTTTTAGTGCTATGGAATCAACACTTAATGTGAGTCCTGCATTAATACCATGTCGAATACAGTTATGTAAAAGGTGAGTGAGCAGCCAACTCCTACTAATCTATCATTTAAATTGTTTTTCAAAACATTATCTCCTGACCTCTTATGAATTCCACTAATTCCACCAAATTTTTTATTGTATTGTCCCCAGAAGAAGCAAAATATTTGTTATCAAAACCTTTGCACCAATACATGAAGTACCCTCTAAAACGTCAATAGACAGTTTGGCAGAGTAAGGTGGCAATACAGAATTAATGATTGCTTGTATTTTAGTGCGGCATATGACAGTTGTTTAGCTATATTTGAGTCTTGCAGTTCTCTTGTACAGGCCATTGATTTAAAACTTTGAGGTTGTTTGACACTGAAAAGGTACATGGTCTAGATCACTAAGTTTGGAATCCTTTTTTGCAAAAATGTCATCAACTTTGGATGAAAATGCAGCAGTACGACCCTGTATTTTGTGTTTACCAGTGCTTTGGTGAGCTTCTGGATCTATCTCCGCCCCCCCCCCCCCCCCCGCCCCCCAAATAATAATTATACATCATATTATAAGTTGTTCATTATAACAAATGCCGATCTTCTGTAGGCGAATTTCCAATGTCATAATACAGTATTGACATACTAATGACTGCCCGTTAATAAACGTTACTTTTACAAGCAAACAAGTGGAGAGGTAAGACATTCTGCCTCGGAGGTGATTCTTCCAGACCTCAAGTCAGGAGGTTTTTTTTTTTTTAATACGTCACTGGAGACACATTTGTGTTTCAGCATAATTTCTATCAAACATTCACACTGCTTCAATTCACAACAACCAATAAGCAACTAAGAACAGAGCAGCGGCGATGACATAAAAAAGAGAAAAGTCTTGAAAAAGTAATGCATATTTGGAAGAAAGTACAAATTCTTTACGATTGTGAGAGCTCAGCGAGTCGTATTTCAGCACTTCCAAATCGAAGCGGTTGTACAACTCAAAAGAGAGGCCACTTCTCCATTTTTCTGGGAACCCGCCAGGACCATTTTTAAGATCCAAACCAGAGGATATGTCTGAGAAAAAATTGACGCCTGGTAACGCTACGCAAGTAACAAGTGAAACTCACGATCGCCTCACATGCTGCCGCACGATTGCCAATGCTTCCCGCTAACAGCAACCATGTAGACGACACTTTCCACTTGCTGCTGATGGTTAGCCGTCGAAAAGCGAGTAGTGGATAAAACAACGCTTCGTGATCGACGCAGAATTTTAAATTTTGCGTTATAATTAACAACCCCAGTTCACACAACATTGTCCATAATGGATATAACTGAACTGATACTGCCAATTATAATTACTGGTTATGCATATGCATAAATTGTCTTTTGTTATTGTAGTGAAGAAAGCTAATCCACAACAGGTCAGTCAGTGCATTAATCATCTCTGCAATGTCTGCCACCGTAGCTGAATGGACTGTCGGCACGGTGGCTCAGCGTGCTCGTAAAAAAACTGAGTAACTGAATCTACGACGAGCTTGAACAGGTGTCATGCGACCTCCGCCTCGAGCATATGAAACAACCACTAATGAACAAAATGAGATTAAAAATAGGAAATAAATTTTTTTTAAATGGACAGTGCGCCTGCTTGTCATGCCGGAGGGCCCGGGTTCGATTCCCGGTTGGGTTAGAGATTTTCTCCCCTCAGAGAGTGGGTGCTTTTGTCGTCTTCATCATCCTCATTTCATCCTCATCGACGCGCAAGTCGCCAAAGTGGCCTCACCTTAAAAGACCTGCACCAGGCGATCAGGTCTACCCGCCGGGAGGCCCTCGCCACGCGACATTTCATTTCATTTATGCAATCTCACTGAGTTCTTACTATAGTATGCTAATGTTTACAGTTCTACTACATCTGCCACAATTTTCGTTTCAGTCTTATTTCTTGTATATGTGCATCAAGCAGGTATAATATTCAAGATCCATCAAGCTTATAAGACAGACACTATACTTGTTGCTTTTACACGAAAAGTACCAGAATATCTTGTTAACAAAGTTGTCTGTAGAATTATGAAGTGATTCTGTGAAAATGGACTCTTCCTCTGTTTTGAAATAAAAAAAAACACAGTATATTTAGTCCTCTGCGAGAAACAGCGTAAGCGGTGGTGGTCGTGTGACTAGGGCCTCCCGGCGGGTAGACTGTCCACCAAGTGCAAGTCTTTCGATTTGACGCCACTTCGGCGACTTTGGGATGAAATGATGATGATCAGGTCAACACAACACCCAGTCCCTGAGCGGAGAAAATCTCGGACCCAGCCGGGAATCGAACCCGGGCCCTTAGGATTGATATTCTGTCGCGCTGACAACTCAGCTACCGGGCACGGACAAACGTGGTGGTAAGTTCCTATGGGACCAAACTGCTGTGGTCATCGGATCCTAGCCTTATATACTACTTAATATAACTCAAACTAACTTATACCAAGCACACAGCCATGCCCGAGGGAGGACTCGAACATCCGACGGGGGAAGGCACGCGAACCGTGGCAAGGGGCCCAAGACCGCGCGGCTACCCCGCGCTGCAAACAGCGTAAGTAAAGTAAATCTGTCATCAAACCCAATATTGGTTTGAACTCCACAGTGCTTTGCTAAGCATCGTCCTGTAAGTGGTGATGTGCCATTACCTTCCTCTGACTTACCCAGCGAGTAATGGGAGGAACAACGGTTTAACGTAGACTCCGAACCAAAATGTAACTCGGCATTTTTCACACCAACAGACATTTCGAGAGGTGAAAAGAGCGATAGAAAACAGATAAAAATCCTGGAACCGACCAGGAATCGAATCCGACACCATTCGATGGCTGAGCTGACACTTCGTCATTGCGCAGCATCGGAAACAATGGAAGCACGTGACCAAGAGTGAAGAGGCAGTTAACAAACCCCCGCACTCGATTCTATAAGGAATCGAAATCGTTGACGACGCAATACCCAAATTCTATTAGGTTTATAAGTTTCGGATTATACACGCATTAACAAATGAGAAAGTCAAAACAGCGAAAATGTAGTAAGCGACAAACTTTTTTCTTTTTTGGTTATTTTGTATGTGCGGTGTCAGGAGGGGGCAGGGGGTGTGCTGTCAGCGATAAAAATTACGCGTAATTTTTTTTTTTTTTGAAGTCGCTAACTGGTTTCATTGTTAAACATTTGATGTATATAGCTGGATAATTTGCGCGCCATGAGTACGATGTTTCAAGACAGATACACAGTTATTAACTTTAATACTTGTCTTATTCTGTTAAATCTTTAATGCAAGATTACAGCTCTCAACGAGTAAATCACGGCAGAATTTTAAATTCGGTCAATAATTGCTCGAAATACTGAAGGCAAAATTTTTGTTTGTCCCGAAAGTCGTTAGATCAGGCAACTTGCAACTAGGATACCGTGTAACTGCTTTTTAGCCATTTAGTAACACAGATTCTCCAAATTTTTCGCGGTACATGCAGAAATTATGAAAACTTGAACACTGAGAAGCATTGCTGACTTGCTGAAGCGACTAATGTCAGCAACTTTTGCTCCTCGTCTAATCGCTAGTTTTGGAAAATTTTATGTTGGAGCGCTTAAGAGTGACATCAACAGTCTTTCTTACCACCGATTGGGAATTTGGGAAGGGAGGGGACGTGATAGAGGGGGGAGGGAGGAAGAATGACACTCGCACACTAGGTAATGTCCGTCTGATATCTTATGGTGGTTTGCGGAGAATAGATTAGGTTTTTCTGTGGAGCTACAACACGCTCTCTACTCAGGACGTCCACTAGAAGTGGGAAGAATGCCCGAAGCTCAGGACAACCGTAACCCTCAGCGTTATAAAGTCCCGATGCTGAATAGGAGGCACAAAAAACAAAAATTGGGTCTGTGGCATGCGTTTATTTTAATTTTAATGTTTCCTGATGTACTGATTCCTAAATATACTGGTTTTTATGGCTTTTATCCTAAAAGGGGGGGGGGGAATTATACTGGAAAATACTGTAGTGAAATATATACAACAGAAAAGGATAGAATTACCGTTACTAAACGGGGATGATATACTGAAATCTTGAGAATCTTTTATTAAAATAATTTTTGTTTTAAATATCGGCGCACAGCTTTGATACGGATGCGCACACATGTTCCACTGGGTTCTTGTCTTCGGAAGTGGAAGGCGTCTCCTTTCTGGTGGTCCTGCTGAAGGAACGTGTTCACTAGAACAACATGACGAGCACGCGAGTTACTAGCCATCAAAATTAAACTATCGCCAAACATTTAGCCATACGGTCCCACTATTGGTTGAAGAATCTCATCCCTGTTCCGCAAACCAATGAGGCTACCCTCAACAAACAGGAGAGATGTCCGGTGGCCACCTGTAAACCCACTCTAGAACATCATTCCACCACCACCTTGTCGCACATGTTGAGGTGTTCGATATTTCTGGACTGTCTGAAAACATGTTGTCTGCGATTATCGAAGTACAAAGTGATTCGAGTTTAGTGCCAGGAAACAACACCCTTTGCCAATCCTGGGGCGTCCGTTTGGCATGATTTCTTGCCCATCTGTAACGCAGTCCATGGTACTGTGGTGTACGACTTGGCGCTCACCATGGTAGTGCGCATCTTACAGTCATCTCCTAACAGCTTAATGCTATAAATGACGTCCTGTAGCCTCTTTGAAAACCGAATTCAGCTATAGAGCACTCAGTCCGCGGCTACTTTGACTCAAAAGACGTAAATATCTATCATCCTGTGCAGTTGTCGTACGTGGACGTCGTATGTGGTGTAAGTACTCAACACTACGTGTCAGCTGGAAGTGACTGAATGTCTCCATCATCCTTCGACCCTGATGCACATGTCGAGCAACTTCCCTAGTTGACGAGCCTTCTGCAGACCCACTCGTTGGTCGCATGATACCTGTTCTCTCTACTGTTGGTTAGTTCATTTGGGGGAGGCGACCAAACAGCGAGTTCATAGATCCCATTGGAGTAGGGAAGGATAGGGAAGGAAGTCGGCCGTGCCCTTTCAAAGGAACCATCCTGGCATTTGCCTGGAGCGATTAAAATTGAAACGTGATTCTGGTGAGGCCAAATGTTTTGTTTATATATTTGTTACTACTCACGTTTTGATGTGACTGATCCTTTTTACAGTTTTCAATAAACAAAATCTACTGACGAAGGTACAGAGGTGCCGAAATATGTTTGGGTAACAAGAAGAAACAAGTTTGGGTAAAAAGAAGAAACAGTGTTTTTGCATAAAAGGCGGAACATGTATCCAATAATGTAGCTGCAAACCTGGAAAGAAAGGCAAGAGCTCAGATCAAAAAGAGGAACATCTCCGCAGCTGTGGTTCACCCCTGTTATCTATGGCCCACGGTGCACCACAGTTGCCTCAGCGCCGGTTTTGGACGGCGCCATTTTGCCACACACTCTATACTTTAACCACAGTGGCCCTCTAACAGTTTATAAATTCAGCCGTTTCGGAAATGCTTCCACCTTTGGCCAGACAGCCAATGATCGTGCTCTTTTGGACGTCAGATAAATCGCTCCATTTTCACACTACGTCAACGACTGCACTTCTTTCTGCGCACGCCGACATGCTTTGTATACCCTCCATTGCTAGTTCTCCCACCTACCCTCTGTTAGTGGTTATTGCCCGCTGATGTTGAAAATATTTGGTAGTCACGTTATTGTGGCTGGACCCTGTATGAACCGACGAACTCCAATTTTACTTACCTACTTACGTATCAGACTGAAACTAACAATACGCCGCCGCGCAAATGACCGATGGACTAGTTTTCAGTTTTCCAACTAGTGCAAAACCTGGCTCGCACAACCCAATTCGACACAGATCCAAGTAATGCTAGTATCCCAATGCGAGTTAATAAGTCACGAATGGGTGAACAAAAAAAAAAATGGTTCAAATGGCTCTGAGCACTATGGAACTTAACAGCTGAGGTCATCAGTCCCCCCCCCCCCCCCCCTTGCCGGCCGCGTTGGTCTAGCGGTTCTAGGCGCTCAGTCCGGAACCGCGGGACTGCTACGGTCGCAGGTTCGAATCCTGCCTCGGGCATGGATGTGTGTGATGTCCTTAGGTTAGTTAGGTTTAACTAGTTCTAAGTTCTAGGGGACTGATGACCACAGATGTTAAGTCCCATAGTGCTCAGAGCCATTTGAACCATTTTGATTCATCAGTCCCCTAGAACTTAGAACTACTTAAACCTAACTAACCTACGGACGTCACACACATCCATGCCCGAGGCAGGATTCGAACCTGCGACCGTCACGGTAGAGAGGTTCCAGACTGATGCGCCTAGATCCCCTCGGCCACTCAGGCCGGCAATGGGTGAACAATTGGCTACGATTACTCTCGACGACATCCCAATATTGTATCATAAAATTGTCAAGTACCTGAGGAGTGTGTTCTGTTGCCATGTACAATATTACTTACGTTTGCCCCTATGCCCTCCTGTAAGTCTCACGTTTGGCCTTCACAACTGGATTTTAATCAAACACGGAGAGAGTATCTACATTATCATCTGAATCTCCATCCATACTCTCCAAAACGCTGTAAAGAAGAGGCCGGAAGGTACGTACCATTGTACCAGTTATAACGGTCCTTTCCCGTTCCACCCGCGCTTAATCAAGCGCCTCCGTGCGTGCTGTAATATTAGTCTGATCTTGATTTCGCTATCCCTACAGGAGCAATATAGAGGGAATGAAATGATAATTAAATCAAGACCCTACGTTGTCGACATGCGTTGATATACATCAACGTAGACAGCTGAAAATGTGTGTACCGACCGGGACTCGAACCCGGGATCTCCGGCTTACATGGCAGACGTTCTATCCATCTGAGCCAGCGAGAGCACAGAGGATAGCACGACTGCAGGACTTTATCCCTTGCACGCTCCCCATGAGACCCACATTTCCAATTTAATGTCAACACACTACATTCGTAGTTCCCCTGCCCACTACACTCATTACTCGCGGCAGACAATCTTACCGAGTCCCGTAAGAGTTCGGGCAATGCGTGTGCATCTAGCACAGAAGAAGAAGGTCGATGGCCGGTTAGCCTTAATTATATCAAGATGGTATCTGTTCCTTCGGACATGTCCGAAAGAACAGATATCTGGTTAGCTTTAACTATATCAAGACGGTATCTGTTCTTTCGGACATCTCCGAAAGAACGGATACCGTCTTGATATAGTTAAGGCTAACCGGATATTGATATACCATCTTGATACAATACGGAAGGGGTTGTAGTGTATTAATAGTTTCATCACGTACAGTTGGTTCTTGAAACTTACTATGTAGGCTTTCACGGGATATCTCCATCCGATTGCCAGCTCTGTTTCGGCAGCATCTTTGTGGCACACTCCCGTCGGTCAAACAAATCTGTGACCATTCGTGCTGCCCTACTCTGTATCCTTTCAGCATCCTCTCTTAGTCCTGTCTGGTCCCATAAACTTGAGCAATGCGTAATACGACTCTTTTGTAAGCAGTCTCATTTGTAGATTGATTGCATTTTCCTGGTAATCTTTCCATTTCATTATTTTTTGTTGCTGAGTCATCAGTCTTCTGACTGGTTGGATGAGGTCAGCCACGAATTGCACTACTGTGCAACCTTTTCATCTCAGAGTAGCACTTGCAACCTACGTCCTCAATTATTTGCTGGATTTACTCCAGTCAATGTCTTCGTCTACAGCTTTTACTCTCAACTGCTCCTTCTAGTACCCTGATTCTTAACAGATGTCCTGTCATACTGTCCCTTCTTCTTGTCGGTATTTCCCATACATTCCTTTCCTCGCCGATTCTTTGCGGAACCTCGTCATTCCTTACCTTATCAATTCATCTGATTTTCGATATTCGCCTGTAGCATCACATCTCAAATGTTTCGACTCTCTTCTGTTCCGGTATTCCCACAGTCCATGTTTCACTACCATACAATTCTGTGTTCCAAACGTACCGTCTCAAAAATTTCTTCCTCAAATTAATGCCTTCGTTTGATACTAGTAGACTTCTCTTGGCCAGGAAAGCCCTTTTTGACAGCGCTAGTCTGTTTTTATGTCCTCCTTGCTCCGTCCGTCATAGATTAGTTTGTTTTGACTTCATCTACTTTGTGATCACCAATGCTGATGTCAAGTTTCTCGCTGTTCTCATATCTGCTACTTCTCATTACTTTCGTTTTTCTCCAGTTTACTCTCAAACCATACTGTCTACTCATTAGACTATTCATTCCCTGCAGTAGGTCCTGTAATTCTTCTTCACTGGCATTTAGGATAGCAACGTCATCAACGAATCTTATCATTGATATCCTTTCACCTTCAGTTTAAATCTCACTCATGGATTTTTTGTTTTCATTATTACTACTTCAATGTATAGATTGAACAGTAGGGGCGAAAGACTACATCCCTCTCTTACATTTCATATTCTTACAAATTGTTACAACCTGACATTCGTGAGAGGTGGCTGATTCTGTCTCTGGCTCGTTCATGTTCCAGTCATAGGACATTACGTTCTTTCGTTTCTTGAAGTACTAAATTGTAAATTTCTGTACATATAAAGCATATTTCCAACTTTTACCACAGTGAAATCTTCTCAAAATCTGACACAGTAATCGGGAACGTTTTTAAGACTTTATTCCACTACAGATAACTCTATCATCTGCCAAAAGTCTTAAGTTACTATTAGCATTGTCTGCAACGTCATTGATATACAACATGAATAACAATGACCCCGACACACTTCCCTGGGGCGCACCCGAATTTTTTGTAGTGGCAATTCTAAACGGTGGGCTTTACATATACAGCAATGATCTCTTTGGTGTTATCAGTCCCTCGTATGCCCAGTTAGGTTGGTTGCGGCCGAACAAGTTACGTGCCTTGCAAATGCTGCGTCTGCTTCATATTCTCCTCCATGAGCAAACACTCCAGTCTCTCGCTCCTTTGAGCCATTTGTCAATTACAGCGTCATCTATCATGCAACGAAAACAATGTTACTTACAAAAGTTACGCATTTTCCCCCCACTGAATCCCCAAGCGGGTAGAGCAGGGGTTAACACGGGCATCGTAGTGTAACATTTTTAAAAATATTGAACAAGTATTTTTCCTGTTTTTAGTTCGATGCATAGTTTCTGAGATATTTGGTTGTCTCAAGATAAAAAACTCACCCTGTGTGACAGTAAACTGACAGTTCGTTCACGGCAGGTTACCGTGTACTTACAACGTATAATCTGAAGATGAACGACATTTCCCAAAACCTGTAACGTGGAACGAAAAAGCAACTGTTTTCAGACTGAGAGAAAATCAGGCAATTTTGTAATTTACAGCCACCTCTCACATCCTGTAAATCATGCTTAGTGGTGACGAATCAAAACATTCTTGTCACTACAAAACGACGGTCGCTATAGATTTATGTGCAGGACAGCCACAAAGTACACACACACACACACACACACACACACACACACACACACATATATATACAGGTGACTGCATGTGATCTATACTCGGCAGTATTGAAACGCCAGTGAATTACTCGAAAGTACTACCGGTTCCTTCACTTCCTTTAGCTCCATGTGATGCTGTCTGAAAGCTGGTGCATTGGTCGTAAATGTTTTACGAAGAATTAGCATACCATTATTTCATCAGTACCGTTAAAAGAATGAAGGAAGATTAGGGTTTATAGTACCGTCGACGACAATATCATTAGGGACGGACGTTAAACTCGGACTATACAAGCAGAACGATGAGGAAGGATGGAGGGCGTGGCATATCAAAGGAACCATTCCACCATTCACGTTAAACAATTAAGGATACTCGCCTGTCGCCAGTCGCTGTCAGTAACATTTTCAAATTCCATAATTCTTTTTCCTGCAAATCATACAATCGCTGGAATAAATTGCAAATCAGATATAGGTGAAGTGTTTCGGGTAGGCTTGGGCTGAAAGGTGGTCTGTTATACTTCACCTCATGCACCAAACAAATGAGTTGCCACCTGAACACTCTTTTTATACACAGTAAATGTTGCTTACTGAACATTCGGTCGCCGTTAAGCACTAATAATCGGTGTCCAGCAAGTCTGTACCGTGAATCCATGTGCCTTCTTCCTCCAACTTGGCTCAGACTTCGCCTCTTTATAGGGTGCACATAAAGGTCCTGAAAATTAACTTCTCGTTCTTATTCACTCCACCAAATAAATAAGAAGTGAGAATCGATGCATCTTCTTACATTATCTTCAAACTTACAACTCAGTGCATGATAAATGAGGACAGCTACCAACTCGTATAATGCCTCTCTGTACTACGCTCATAACAAATCTAATATTCAAATTGATAATTAACAATTACAATACATTTATTATCTTCGACATTTTACGTTTTTAGGTGTCATGGAGCTGTTTGTTCTGCACCGCCCGCTCGATGGAACTCTCATCTCCACCTGAACAGGTAGGTTCGTCTGACCGTTACACACATCCGTACAGTCACTGGATCGTTCGCTCCGGTATCAGCACCTACGATTTAGAGCTCACCACTTACCGACTACTCTCAGTCACGAACGTCATTTCGCTGACGCATGTATTTAAGGACGTGCTAACTCTCATCCAAGGAATGGGATGTATCACTACATAGGTCTAGAGAGACAGGTTAATAAAATCTACGAGGACATCAAGAAATGGCTCCGAGCTAACCCTTGTCACTTAACTTTGAAAGATGACTGTTAGTCCGTTTCTTATACAAGAGGTGTTCAGTAAGCAATGCAACACTTTTTTTTCTGAAAGCAGGTTGGTTTTGCTGTGGATTCCTACACACAACAGTATTCCCCATTCTTTACGCTAGAAAATCCTATTTTTTTAACATAATCTCCGTTCAATTTGACGGCTTTACGCCACTTTACTGGGACGACTTGTATGCCCGCATGGTACCACTCTGCTGGTCGACGTCGGAGCTGTAACCGCTTTTTAGAGAGTGGTTATACAGAAACGAGTATTAGAGTAAATTTTGTAATACGAAATTACCTAAGAGCCAAAGAACGGTAGTAGTATTTCGAAGTAATAGTTAATTAAAATTTTACAAAGAGTAGCTATTCGAATAGAGTAACGCAGAGTAGTAGAAAGGGAATCCAAAGAAGTCACAGCAGAGTTGCGTTTTGTTCTGAATGTAATATATAAACCTGTAAGGTGTCAGGCAAATCCAACACCTTTCATGAAAACCCTGACATGATAGCAAATCCGGCAGTATGTCACATAGCTCCAAATAAATCCTGACATTAAATTAACCAAAGTAATACGATCAACAAGTGAGCAAATGGAATACCACAGACTAACACAAGAATGCATGTCATACCTTCCCACCGTAAAACAGACGCAGTTCCGAGGGGAGAAACGAGAACAGAAGCCGAGAGCAGAACCGTGTTAATTTAGAAGGCCCTACGATAAGGGACGGACACCCACGTCGTCAGCCGACCGCCAAAACCACCCCCCCAGCACATGTTAAAGGATAGAGCCGTCCAGAAGAACAGTATAGATCTTACGATAACACTAAAAGGGCCACACCAGCTGCAAGTTTTAGCGTGAGACTTTTTCGCGTCTCTGTTACGTGGCAAACGTTAAAAACATTGCCCCACCACGAAAAGTATAACGTTTCTCATTGGATAGACAGAATTTTTGTAGGCGGAGCTCAAGGTTAACATTGCGACCCTGATTGGTCAGTTGAAAACACAACCAGATAGCCTTTTTTAAACCAACTTTGGTAAATTGTAGTAAGGAGAAGTTAGAGAGAGTTGCTTCTGAGATGGCGAGGTGCGTGGATCTGTGCCGCCCGCCGCCCCCTGACACTGCCTAAACACCGACAAGGTAATGAACGCACGTGATGCCGCATTTTTGAGCGCGTAAGGCTTCACTCAGAACTGCAGAAGTCTCATCTGTTACACCCCCGTTTTGCGTAATACTAGTGTCGATCGTCAATTAAAGCTCATGGTATTCACATATGTTACGTGAAGTGAAAATCTGAAACGCGATGATTTTTCTGTTACATAATTATTGAGAAGCCACATCAGCCACTGTAACTTACGACAAGTTAAATAAGTAATTAAAGATAATTGAGGGTCACTGTAGATCATTTGGATAGTTTTCTCTTTTATGAAACTTAACTTAAATCTAGATTATAGATGTGATATGGCATAGGTCATTCTTCGATCCATTGTAGAACTTGGAAACCCATTCAGGGAATATTCGTTCACATTTTTGTTGAACGCAGTTGGTTTTTATCATCCTGTATTAAAATATTTCCTTTGATCAATAGTGCAATTTATAAACAATGTTTTGTGAGTAGAACAAAATTTCCAATGGTAAACTTAACTGCTTTTTCGACGTTATTTTACCAGCTAACTAAAAATAGGAAACCTTGAACCCCTTCCACTAAATTTAGTTAGTATTAAGATTCTTTTACAGGGAGTGCAGTGGAGCTGACGCTGAAATCATTAAGTATTTGATTATATCATCGCTAGTCTCACTGAACTCTTCTGAACTCTACATGTCATGTGTGGTCTGGCGTCTCCTTACCAGCAACAGGTCCCAGGTTCAAACTAGTCAATTCCCTAGAAAACACGCTCAGAGCGTCGTTGCGCGAAAGTGGTAGGGAGACACGACTTTGAACAGACACCACGCAGAATGTTAGAAACCAATGCGCAGTATTGTTAGGTCTCTTGAGTTTTTGTTTTCAGCGGTAGCGAGTGTGTTCGCAGTTCTTCCATGGTAGTCGGAATTTTGGGATTAGAAGCCTAATTAAATTGCATTCTTAGAACTGGATTAGACATTGGAGTGGTGGAGAATAGATTATTTTTGGATAAATTCAGAGACGGAGTCAATTAGAGGTGACTTGGTGTACGAACATTTATATTCAAGTGAATGGTAATTGTACGTGTTAAACGAAACGCTACGATCGTATACTTAGGATTGTGAAGAAATTTATTGACAATACGGAAACTTTCATGTTGAATTAGGATTTTATTCGCTGTATGCGAATTATTGATGAGTATTGGGACAGAAAATAGTTGGGACTTTATGACACTAGTATCTTTCCCACTCATTGTCAAGGTGATTCCGCTAATAAACTAGAAGGGAAAAATAGTGCTCGTTAAAAGACTAAACTTGTGCTGAACAGACATGAACGGATTCGAACCCATAATTAATATCGTGTCGTGAGAATTGAGAAGCTTAGACATTGTAAGGCTCAGAGACATATTTATAATTTATCGGATATTAAAGGTAAAGAACAGTTTCATGGGAGAGCATATCTTTGGTGATAGGTACACGAAAAATGTAGTACCGACTGACTGTTATCATACCAAAACAATACATACTAGGATCAACTCTCCTTTCATTGATCCCCCAGTACCATCTCTTATTAATTTAAGAACTTAAATGTGTCAATAAAACATAAATATACGAGACATTCCCAGTGTTTACTAAATTCCACAATCAGTTAGTACATACACAATAATATTTGTGAACATTCAAGGGTTACTGAAGGATGCTGATAAACCTATTACAAACATATTTAATAGGATTCGACGAATGCATACAGACTGCTAAAGTAACTAAATCAAAATTGTTAAGGCTTTCATGGCCACTTGTTGACAAACTGCCTATTGGCTTCTGTCTCGGGTTCTTCGGCCGACGTTCATCTAATGATTTTTCTGACGTTTCGCCAGCACGAGTGGCTGGCATTGTCAAAGCTTCACCCTCCACTGCCGGTGGTGAACTGGAGCCGAGGTCGCGGCCGCAGTAGTCTAGATGCATTCTGCTACTTAGATGATAGAAAATGTCCAGAAGTTCCTGATCCGTTCTTGCCAAGTCTCTCCGTGTTGTATATATTCGCTCACGAAGAAAAGCTCTTCCATTCTGACGTAGATACGATGTGCTTGGGCGGTGGCACTGGACTCGGCGACTTGCAAACCTAAGGTGTGGTACAGGTACGTCGATGATACTTTCGTGGTGTGGAGCCATGGTGAAGAACAGCTCGGTGACTTCCTAAGGCACTTGAACAGCCTCCATGCCGACATAACATTTACCATGGAAGTAGAAAAAGACAAGAAACTGCCATTTCTAGATGTGCTGGTCACAAGGGACGGCGAAAACCTGGGACACAGCGCGTATCGAAAACCGACACACACGGACCGATACCTGCACAAACTGTCAAACCACCACCCGAGCCAGAAAAGAGGCATGATTAGTACGCTCGTAGCGAGAGCAGGACGAATATGTGAGCCGCAACACCTCAAACGAGAAATGCAACACCTGGAAACTGTTCTGAGGAGCAATGGGTACTCCACAAATTACATTAGAAGTGTAACAGAGCCAAAGACTCGGCGAAGTAAGAAACCAGAAAAAGAAATGTCGGGTACGGCCTTTCTGCCATACATTCCCAGAGTGACGGACAGAATCGGCCGTATATTGCGCAAACATGGCGTAAAGACGATTTTTAAACCGACAAGGAAGATCAAAGAGTGTCTTAGATCGGCGAAGGAGAAAAGAGACCCACTTGCAATGTCGGGAATATACCGTATACCATGCACATGCGGAAAAGTTTATGTCGGAATGACTGGACGATCAATTAACACCAGGATCAAAGAGCATAAGCGACATTGCAGGTTGGGGCAGGTGGAGAAATCGGCCGTGGCAGAGCACGCACTGAATGAGACCGACCACGTAATAAAATTCGCCGTCAGGGAAGTTCTGGCTGTAGAGAACCACTGTCACACGCGCTTGTTCAGAGAAGCTGTAGAAATACAAAAACACGCGAACAGTTTCAACAAGAAAGGGGAAAGCCTTAAGGTAAACGGATCCTGGCTTCCCGTACTGCAGCGAACGACCGTCGCAGGTAGCAAGAGGAGAACCGCACCGGAAATGACCGCGGAGAAGCCCTTGGACGTTGGCGCGCCAGGTACAGATAGTCTGCGGCCGCGAGCTCGGCTCCAGTTCACCACCGGCAATGGAGGGTGAAGCTTTGACAATGCCAGCCACTCGTGCTGGCGAAAGGTCAGAAAAATCATTAGATGAACGTCGGCCGAAGAACCCGAGATAGAAGCCAATAGGCAGTTTGTTAACTAAATCAAATTACTCAGGGAAACAAATTAGTAAAAATAGACTGGAACTCAAATGATATCTTACCCCAGAGTAATAAAACACAAAACTGTCTTTGGATCCGTTGTGGTTGAAAGTGTATAAATTATCTCTGGAAAAACGCGATCAATTTTCAACTGCTTGTTCACACGACTAGATTCACAACGTGATTCAGAGATGTTTTATGCCCGACTCACATGGCAGGGAATGGTTCTTAACTAGCCGGGAAAATATATACACAAACTTTTGAGATCAGCTCCGCTGCCGGGGCGAAAAGTCGTTGCGATATCTGTGCAGTCACGACGACGGTGGGTGTGCGGGCATAGAGTCAACGTTTTGCTGCATCAGTAACCTCCCCATCATCGCCATACTGGTTCCCGCCGCATTCATCCTTCATTGGGCCAAACAGATTGAAGTCGGAAGGTGCGAGACCCGGGCTGTACGATAGATGAGGAAGAACAGTCCAACGAAGTTTTGTGAGCTCCTCTGGGGTGTGCTGACGAGTGTGAGGGCTTGCGTTGTCATGGAGAAGGCGAAATGAGTTTGTATTTTTGTGGCGATGAACACACCCAAATTTCTTCAGTTGGTAGCACAATACACTTCAGAGTTTACTGTTTCCCTATGATGGCAGACATTCGGAGTCCTAGAAGTTCGTCGCCATGACTGCCGACTGAGGGTGCGGCTTTGAGCTTTTTCTTCGCAGGGGAGGTGATGCGGTGCCACTCCAAGGATTTACGTTTTTTTTTCCAATTCGAGCTGATGAGCCGTTGTTTCATCGCCTGTGACAATGCTCGACCAAAAATTGTCACGATGAGCGTCATAAGGCGCAAGCAATTCCGCACAGTTGGTCCTTTATGGTCTTCTCTTAAGCGGTGACCAATCCAGCAAGCACACAACTTTGAGAACCCCAACTAGGAAGCAACGGGCACACACCTTTTAGTACCGTTGTGTAGGGAGGTATTAGGTTGTGATCCGTCGATCACCTGAATGAGAGTGTCCAGACGTTCCAACAATGCAGGAGGTACAGGTGACTGCGCCCGCTGGGCACGCGGGAGATTGGACAGGTTTGTCCGACCTTGTTGCAGTGATGACAGACGTCTCACCCAACGACTCACCCTGCTTTTATTCACTGCCAGGTGTCCGTAGACATTCTGTAAGCACCGATGAATATGTGCGATGCTCTGGTTTGCAGCTAAATGAAACTCGATAACAGCTCTCTGCTTGGAAAGCACCTCCGTTATAGACGCTAATTTGAAGGCTACGCATAGCGTCGCCAGCTATAGCAACTTCATGAAACTGCAGGGGCTGAAGTGGGATTATTCCATGACGTTCCACAACAAATTCTGAATTATTTCAACCAAAAGTGGCCGAGAAAAAATGTGTTCCGTTACTTACTGAACGCCCCCGGTAGATTTACGAAACTTGCCTCCTGTGTGTCACACCAGAGTCTGCCTTGTCAATTTTATTTTGGCGTGAGTCCTTTAAAACCTGCTGGAAGGAAGATGTGTCTGACTGTTTTATGTCATTTTGCTACTTCATTCCTTATTCCATATACGATTGCAGTTAAATGATTGGGTAGGTAGTTGGGAATTAACGTATCATTGTGGTAGGGGAAGGAAAGGTCCGGTACGGGTGGGACCATCCATTTTGATTTTTCTGATGGTAACGAAAAAACTTCCCGCGCCCCGAAAGAGAACGCTGCTTCAAGTGTGACAAAGACGTGCCTTGCATGAGGAAGACAGAAAACTTTGCACCATAGGAGAGAGAATCATACTTTGGAAGTGAGAAAGAGATCTTTGTGTGAGGGTAATGGCAAAACACAGAATCGAACAAGAGAAACGCTGGCGTTTTCAAAATTCATACGCAAACTTCTCATCACGATTCTATGGAGAGAGGCAGTTTTGGAGATTACAGAGAAGTTCAAGGCAAAAACAGAGCAGCGAAACATGCCTCACACGGCCCATGACCCAAGTTTTCAAATCTACCAGATGTCTCCCCTGCATACCTGCGACCGAGCGCCGTTTCAGGAACGACGAAGATCGTCAGAACTGAGATACGCAGAGGGGCGCAGAGTTGTAAGCAATTGGATGACTGGATATTTTAAAATCTAACGTGCTTTTACCCTCACTCTGTGGATGCGACCGCAGCACTCCCAAAAGGGTGGTGGTGGCAGAAGACAGAATAAAGGATAGAAAGTTACGGCAGGAGGAGGAGAGTACGATTGGTCATTTCCAGGGCATTTTGTTTTCCCCCACTCCTGAGGAGCACGGTATGACCCCAACTATGCTAGTGCTTCCCAGACAGCGAGGGGTGAGGACGGGGCCCAGATGGACAGCTAGGCATGAGCGCTGGGGTCGTGTCTGAATGCTGCCGGTAAGTGCGCGATGTCTCCTGTTATTCCTGGGAGGAGCGATTTTAGGCCGTGATAGGTCGCCTTCTCGTCGTTCTCGTTTATGCTCACTTGATGCGAACATTTTAGGTCAGGCTTTACGGTGACTGTTACTGATATTAAATGAAACAACACGTTTGCTGTTACCAGTCACTGTTTACTCATCTCCACGATGCGTTTCAAAGGTTTAAACCTCTATCATCAGGTGGATTTACATTTGATAGTGTGACATCTGTGTGTGCGTAGTGTTACGATTTTTTGGAGGAACTTGTGGCACTGTCTCCATTGGTCACAGATTCCTTTCACTGCTGTAACACATCACATTTATACTGTCATATTCATATGTGTATGCATGTGACGTATTACGGCAGTGACAGGAACCTGTGACCACTAGAGAGAGTTCCTCCAAAACCTCGTAACACAACACACACATATCACACTAACAAATGCAAGTCCACCTGATGATGGAGGTGAAACGCATCGTGGAGATAAATAAACACTTACTTGATGCTTTAAAACGAGATACTCCAGATGTTCAATCTCTTCCTCATGGCACCTTCCAGTTGGCAGTCCCCTCCCGGAGATCCGAATGCGGTATTATTTCGAAACCGTTTGCCAATGGAGAGACCATCATGACACATGTCCCGTGGATACACGTTACCCGTCTTTAATGCAGTGCGAGAATTATCTTCCGATCAGCTTAACAACTCATGCATCCAAGTTTCTGACGAGAATAAAATACAGCAGAATGGAAAAGAAAACTGAGGATGTGGTAGGTGACAATCAGTTCGGCTTTAGAAAAGGTAAAGGCACAAGAGAGGCCATTCTGACGTTGCGGTTGATAATGGAGGCAAGAAAAAAAGAAAATCAAGGCACGTTCATAGGACTTGTCGATCTGGAAAAGCGTTCGACAATGTAAAATAGTGCAAGCTGTTAGAAATTCTGAGAAAAATAGGAGTAAGCTATAGGGAGAGATGGGTAATATATCATATGTACAAAAGGGAACAGTAGGAGTGGGCGACCAAGAACGAAGTGCTCGGATTACAGAAGGTATAAGACAGGAATGCAGTCTTTCGCCCCTAGTCTTCAGTCTGTACACGAAAGAAGCAGTGATGGAAACAAAAGGACAGTTCAGGAGTGGAATTAAAATTTAAGGTTAAAAGATATCAGTTATACGATTCGCTGATGGTGATGACATTGCTATACTGAGTGAAAATCAAGAAGAATTACACGATCTGCTGAATAGAATGAACAGTCCAATGAGCGCAGAATATGGATTGAGCGTAAATTGGATTAAGACGAAACTAATGTGAAGTAGCAGAAATGAGAACAGCGACGAACTTAACATCAGGATTGATGGTCACGAAGTAGAAGAAGTTAAGGAATTCTACCACCGAGGCAGCAAAATAACCAATGACGGAGGTAGCAAGGAGGACATCAAAAGCAGACTAGCACTGGCAAAAGGGACATTCCTGGCCAAGAGAAGTCTAATCGTATCAAACACAGGCCTTCATTTGAGGAACAAATTTCTGAGAATGTATGTTTGGAGCACAGAATTGCATGGTGTTCTAACATGGACTGTGGCAAAACCGGAACAGAAGCGAATCGAAAGAATTTGAGATGTGGTGCTACAGACGAATGTTGAAAATTAGCTGGGCTGATAAGATAAGGAATGAGGAGGCTCCGCGCAGAATCGGAGAGGAAAGGAATATTTGGAAAACACTGATAAGGAGAAGGGGCGGGATGGTAGGACATCCGTTAAGACGTGAGGGAATGACTTGTATTGTGCTAAAGGGTGCTACAGAGGGTAAAAACTGTAGAGGAAGACACAGATTGGAATACATCCAGCAAATAATAGAGGACATAGGTTGCAAGTACTACTCTGAGATGAAGAGGCTGGCACAGGAGAGGAATTCGTGACGGGTCGCATCAGGCCAGTCAGAAGACTGACGACACAAAAAAAATTTCAGATATCTCATGTACCTTGTTTAGTGATGAAGCCACGTTTACCAGTCATGGCCAGGTAAACCACCGTAATATGCACTATTGGTGTGTTAAAAAACCCGATTGGCTTCGTCAGGTGGAACGTCAGCATCCCGAGTGTAATCAGACCGCGGGTTTGGATCGTTATAACGTTTCATAATGACATTGTATGCCGCCTAGGTATCGATGGTGATCTATTCCGCGCTAGGCCGTACATTTTCATCACTCTCCCACAAGTGCTTAAAACAGTGGTCGGTTGTTAGCAGGGAAGAATGTTTCTAAAGTCCGTCTGTAAGATGTGCGAGAGGATAATAACGTTGCCTACTTCTGGGTAGCCAATGCCTTATTATTCCTCCGCACACGAGTCAATTCCTGATTCCTTACACAGCTATTGTGTTAAGGGGACCCTACCTTGTTGTGTGACATTCTGGTAATCATTCATTGTTTGTCATCTCGTCTTCTTGTCGTTGAACTGTTTTCGGCTAGTTGATGATGTCTTACGGAATAAAGCTCATTTGCGACGATAAAGCGATCCACCAGTCTCCTACCCGCTACAATTCGTTTCCGTTGCGCAACGTTCCATGATTATAACCAGGGCTGGAATTTAATCGCTCGTCCTAGCTTCTAAAGCGGCAGGTAAGGAAGCTGGGCTGGAGCTGCATGCAGAAGTTTGAACGGTCTCTGTTGGATTCCTTTCATGCTAATTTCTGAAATCTGTTGTCATTTACGGCATAAATTCCTCTTCTAAATTTACTGTGGTGTTTCTATCTGGGAGGAGACTGAGCAGTGGAACGTGTTACTTTTACACATAAACAAGAATGATCTGTCACACTACTACACTTTAAAACACAGTTTATATGTTATTCATGTCACACAGTCTCATACGGAACCTACATCCGCTTTCTTTTATATACTGTATATGATAAGATACTGTCATCCCCCTTCCCTTCTGTGTGAAAGGATGAATCAGCAGATGTATTTCTAGTTGCATGCTTGATGGTAGCAGACAAGCCTGTCTGCTAGACAACAGTAAGACCAACGTCGGAACAGGTAGCTATGCTTTCTAAAAGCAGAGACGTTTCTATTCTTAGTATGGTCCTGTCCGTCCCTTGTCATGTTGGTATAGGAAGCTGCCTCTCTGGTCACCTCTGTTTGTATCTGTTAAGCACGCTCGGTAGGAACCCACGGCAGTCTGTCCGCGGCGAGCGCCTGAAGTGGTAAGATCTCTGGCTAAGTGGGTGTTTGCTAAGTCTGTAGGACAATGGATTTCTTAAGTTCAGCCTAACTGAAAATTTAATCACCTTTATTTCAGGTTTAGCTCTAAAATATCTAATGTTATCTTAAATTGCAACGCAGTGTATTTCGAGTGTGAAGTTCAGAATATCTTCCGCTAGTTGCTTTGCCACTACTTTGTGAGTAAAGTGGAACCACGTATTGATCAGTAACTCTAACTAAGATCATCAATCTTAAATGCGAATGTGCTTGAGATTATAACGTCTCGTTTTGACAATATTTTTCAATATAGCAACTTTTCTTTATGTTCAACCCACGTGGCCTGTACTTTGTAAGACCAGTACCACGTGTTTATACAAATGTTTGACCCATCTGGTTAACAGCAAGACGATAGTAACCAGTTCGAGGTTTTTCTTTTGTAAATTGCTTTTCGATCTAATTTATTTTAATTATCAAAATTATTGTGGAGTTACACTCTTTGTGTACACCAAGTTGACCACGTGAAGCATATGGTGTAATCATCAAAGTAGCCCTCAGCTATTCTTTTCAGGAAGATTTCACAGAGAGTTAGTATGAATTTAGTTTACCAGTGTGTGTAATTACATGACGGACAGGATTGCGCTACGAACGTAACTTCTTTGGGTGAAAATTGAATCGGTTGGTTGTGGTTAATTTCCTCTTGCATATAACTTCTTTGGGTGAAAATTGAATCGGTTGGTTGTGGTTAATTTCCTCTTGCATATGTTTCAACGTTCTTCGTGTGTTATTTTATGAATGCAGTGTTGTATGCAGTCTCCCAATCTTGGCTCCATATTTGATGTGTTCCATAAGATTACAAACTCACATTTTCACAATCCTAAATAAGGCACCAGTTTAGTTATGACTCAAGTTTAATATGCTGAAATTCAATGATCAATGTTAAAATAAATTTCCAAATATAAACTGATTTATTTCTTTTTATTTAAGTTTTCTTTATATATATATATATCACCGGTTGTCGTATGACTATTACAAGATTATAATTAATGTTAGTCTGGTTGGAAATTTGGTAAGGTAGACTGGATACCTGGTGAAACAGTTGCGCAGTAATGCAAGGTTAACTTCCTCACATAGCTCACAGCTTTTAACCCACTTTTATGGTCTTGAATATCAGCACCTCTTACACCTCAAATTAATGCAACAACTTTACAAGTTTTATATTCCATCAAGCCGATTCCACTACAAGGTGTTTTAAACTTGTTAGATAATCGATACTATTAGTTCGTTTTGCCACCAGGATTTGTATTAAAGACGAAACAGTAAGCTTTCAGCTTTGAAAAGGCACACTACACATAGTTCAGAACTTGTAAGAGGTTCCCCACCTTCCAAATAAACGTATAAAACATGACGACAAGCACATAGAAAGAATCAGCGATCATAAAGCGGTTACTGCATCGATGATTTCAGCCGTAAATAGAAACATTAAAAAAGGTAGGAAGATTTTTCTGTTTAACAAAAGTGACAAAAAGCAGATTTCAGAGTACTTGACGGCTCAACACAAAAGTTTTGTCTCAAGTACAGGTAGTGTTGAGGATCAGTGGACAAAGTTCAAAACCATCCTACAATATGCGTTAGATGAGTTTGTGCCAAGCAAGATCGTAAAGAGATGGAAAAGAGCCACCGTGGTACGACAACCGAGTTAGAAAACAGCTGCGGAAGCAAAGGGAACTTCACAGCAAACATAAACATAGCCAAAGCCTTGCTGACAAACAAAAATTAAGCGAAGCGAAATGTAGTGTGAGGAGGGCTATGCGAGAGGCGTTCAACGAATTCGAAAGTAAAGTTCTATGTACTGACTTGGCAGAAAATCCTAAGAAATTTTGGTCTTGTGTCAAAGCGGTAGGTGGCTCAAAACAAAATGTCCAGACACTCTGTGACCAAAATGGTACTGAAACATAGGATGACAGACTAAAGGCCGAAATACTAAATGTCATTTTCCAAAGCTGTTTCACAGAGGAAGACTGCACTGTAGTTCCTTCTCTAGATTGTCGCACAGATGACAAAATGGTGGATATCGAAATAGACGACAGAGGGATAGAGAAACAATTAAAATCGCTCAAAAGGGGAAAGGCCGCTGGACCTGATGGGATACCAGTTCGATTTTACACGGAGTACGCGAAGGAACTTGCTCCCCTTCTTGCAGCGGTGTACCGTAAGTCTCTAGAAGAGCGTAGCGTTCCAAAGGATTGGAAAAGGGCACAGGTCATCCCCGTTTTCAAGAAGAGACAACGAACAGATGTGCAGAACTATAGACCTATATCTCTAACGTCGATCAGTTGTAGAATTTTGGAACACGTATTATGTTCGAGTATAATGACTTTTCTGGAGACTAGAAATCTACTCTGTAAGAAGCAGCATGGGTTTCTAAAAAGACGATCGTGTGAAACCCAGCTCGCGCTATTCGTCCACGAGACGACACAGAAAGAAAGATCCTTTATCATTTAGCTACAATATAGCAGGTCAGCAACTGGAAGCAGTTAATTCCATAAATTATCTGGGAATAGGCATTAGGAGTGATTTAAAATGGAATGATCGTATAAAGTTGATCGTCGGTAAAGCAGATGCCAGACTGAGATTCGTTGGAAGAATCCTAAGGAAATGCAATCCGAAAACAAAGGACGTAGGTTACAGTACACTTGTTCGCCCACTGCTTGAATATTGCTCACTGGTGTGGGATCCGTGCCAGATAGGGTTGACAGACGAGATAGAGAAGATCCAACGGAGAGCAGCGCGCTTCGTTACAGGATCATTTAGTAAGAGCGGAAGATGATAGGCAAACTACAGTGGAAGACTCTGCAGGAGAGACGCTCTGTAGCTCGGTACGAGCTTTTGTTGAAGTTTCGAGAACATACCTCACCGAGGAGTCAAGCAGTATATTGCTCCCTCCTACATATATCTCGCGAAGAGACCATGAGGATAAAATTAGAGAGATCAGAGCCCACACGGAGGCATATCGACAGTCTTTCTTCCCATGAACAATACGAGACTGGAATAGAAGGGAGAACCGATAGAGGTACTCAAAGTACCCTCCGCCACACACACACCGCCAGGTGGCTTGCGGAGTATGGATGTAGATGTAGATGTAGATACACGGACAGATTTTAGATGCGTTCAGTAGCAGAGTGTAAGTACGTTGATTACGACAGTACAGTAGTTTTTAATTCATTATGGGAATTGTTGAAGCGACGAACGGTTGCTCGAGACTATGAAGGTCCCATGGCTTCGGGTTGGGGGAGGTTTCTTTACGGCCAGCAGTAAAGCAGTGCGCGTACTTCAAGGAGGGCCCGCTATCGGAGACGCGTCGCGTTAGGGCGAGCAGCGCGGCTAATTGATTGGGCGGAACCCTAGCCCTAGCCGTGGCCCTAGTGCCAGCGGGCAAGACGACGCTCTGCGACGGCCTCCACTTGCGGCGTTGAGGAAGGCAGGGCGAGGCGAGGTAGGGTGGAGAAAGGCGAGGCGCTAGGGCAGCTCTGGGGGGGCGTGTGGGGGGAGGGTGGTGCGGAAGGGGGGGGGGAGGGGACTGGCTCTCGCGAGCACCTGCCGCGGAGCAGCGCGTCACCCCTCCCCCCTCCCCCAGGGATTGATTTTCGATTTGTCGTCGGCAGCAGCACACCCCGGCAGGAGTCGCTGGGGGTAGAGGGTGAGGGGAGAGTTAGTCGGTACGAGGGCGGCGAGAGCTGGGTGGTGGGCCAGCGTCCCCCCACCAGCTACTGCCTAACAAAGTGTCTGGCTGCCCATTACAATTATCCGGGCTGTTATGCCGTGGTCGGTTGATGAATTCTGTGTCGATTCCCAACGTTTCGTCTCCGACTGCGGGAGACTGTACAGTCAGCAGCGAGCCAGTGGGTGTGTTGGACCTTCCATTGAGCTACGGACCCCCTTGAAGATGTCTCCCGCAGTCGGAGACGAAACGTTGGGAATCGACACAGAATTCATCAACCGACCACGGCATAACAGCCCGGATAATTATAATGGACATGATATTTCCGGCCGTGAAAGTCTACATTTTAGTAGAAGTGTCTGGCTGCTTGATGATCCGTTCCTACTGGGAACAGTATACGTCACTGCTGTCACCATGCAGGTGCTCATTTGTACTCCTACGTTCCATAAACCATCTTAAACCTACAGTTGGAGGATACCTAAGCATTCTGGCCTCATAGACTGAAGAAGCAGAAAAAAACACTATCTGATCAAAAACATCTGAACACCTGTTAAAGTGAGCGTCATTTATGACGGCGGCCGAGTTTAGGTTCGTTCTGCGCATCTGACGTCACAAAACACAGTCAGCCAATGAACAGAGAACGATGTTGACAGAGCTCAACACCAGTGCAGAGCACGGACGAGTGTCTTCAGTTTTAGAAACGTTCAGTCATAAATAAAGTAATTGAACAAAAGCAATGTCTTGATAGCAGACTTTCTTTTATAGAAAGTTTGGAAAAAGCATTCTTTATACCAATCGCTTCAAACTTTATTAATTAATTAAACCAAACAAGCAATAAGCCTCCTAATTCAGGCGATAGCAAGGAAAGATGTTTGTATCATTCTCACTAACCGCTTTTTCGCAATAAAGAACAGTGGTAATTGTTTACTTCCTACTGTACTTCGACGAAACGTCAGTAATTCATAATCATACCAACAGTGTTTGTCGGTATTTTGCGTGACATTTTAAAACCCTCCGGGAGACATATGATCCGTGCTTAATATTTTCTTTATTTTAAAAACAATATCGAAGTGTCTTACTTCATGAATTTTATTCGTTTGAATGTGATTTTTTGAAATTTCTAATGGCAACTAAAATCGACCATATGAAAAGTATACGCTAAGGACTTTTATCTCTGCAAACTCTTCAAAATTTCGTTCAAAGGTTTACTACATCGAATGCTGCACAATAACTGTGTTGAACATCGAAACAAAAGTAAGTCGTTTATGGGGGGAAGGTATTAGTCAAGAAGATGTGTAAAAATCAAATTTTTGGGCCAAATAGTTTTTGTGAAATCGAATGATAAAGTGTGTCAAAGCAGTCGGAACTCCACGTGTCTGCACAGGCGAGCAGTGCAATGATGACAAAATCGCGCACATCGCGGAATGCGGGGAGCACGTCTCTGTAGCATCGAAAGGGTTAATGCGGCCGTGGTGGCTTTACTTCATGAACTGCGCGCTCCCCCCTAAACGTAAGTTTGCGAACTATACTATGGCGCTGCTTCTCTTGGCGCGTACAACTGGCAACGCAGCAATCTCCCGCGTCTGGGCGGGCATGCGCGAACCGCCAAGATAAAAGAATTGAACTATAGTGGGCGTTAATAAGGGCTGTGTCCACCCTTTTCCTCTATGATAGCTTGAATACTGCTGGGTACACTTTCGAAAAGGTGTCAATGTCTGTGGACGTAATCGTTCCCAGGAGCCGAAACCAAAGGAGGTGGTGATGTTGGAACGCTCCTGGCTAGGAGGAACAATGCGTTCTAACTCATTACAAAGGTGCTTCATTTGGGTCATCTCGGGTGTCTGGGCAGGCGAGTCCATATCAGGACTGTTACTGTTCACAAACCATTGCTTCACGCTAGCAAAAACACTCATCACCTCTGAACTGTTCCTCTACTGTGACCAGTACATCGTGCACTAAAATGTGTTCATACCTTCCCCAATTTAGCATTTTCTTGAGAGCAAAAAGGTACCCAAACTCTAACACTCGCATATCGTAAACCCAGCTCCGCCATGCTTCACTGTTCGCACTTACACATGATAACAGTGAAACATCCCCTTAGAACAATTTATGAATTACTGTGCTGATAAACCTCTTACGTTACTTGATTTTCAAGCAGCTGAACAGAACTGAACGTACTCAGACATTTCTTTCTTTACTTACTCTGACCAACACTAAACTGACACACAATATTTTTAGCACAACACAATCTGAATTTCAATATCCCTACAAAAGAATGGCGCTGACTAACAATAACCTATACATTTCATGAATCACTTAGTTCACAAAAATCTTCGTTACTCGATCTACTGCAATACACCGAGAGCCAATATTGCCAGCTAAATAAAAGATTCTAACTACTGAAGGCACTAACTACTGATAGGCATAGTTAGCAAATGAAAGATTTTGACAGAGAACAAACAATGTATTTACCTAAATAATATTCAAAAGTCATCTCACACACACACACACACACACACACACACACACACACATATATATATATATATATATATATATATATATATATATATATATATCTCAGTTCATGATATACAGTATTACAAATTTACTCTTTCTGATGGACACACGTCCAGATCGTCCGCTCTCAAAATTCTGCCATCTCTCTCCCCACATCCACCACTGCTGGCGGTTCACCTCCAACTGCGCAACGCTACGCTCTGTTCACATCCAACTGCCCAACACTACATTAGCAAAAATTCCAACAACGCAAACCAGCCACAGACTGCACACAGCACAGCCAGTGATTTTCATACAAAGTGCTAGATGGCGTTACCAACATAAAAACCTAAACAGCCTACTTACAACAGGTAGCGCTCTCCAGGCGCTCACCAAAGCGAAACCCTTCCATCGGGTTGCCAAAGGGTGTAGAGTCATTCATTGCACCAAATCACTCGGTTGCAGTGTCCACCGGCGTCGCTCTTTACTCCACCTCAAGCGGCACTTAGCATTGAGTACAGAACTGTCTGGCTCGTGAGGAGCTCCTCGAGAATGTATCCCACTCTTTTTAACTCGCTGCACACAGTCATTTGATAGCTGGACCGCTGGTAGCACTATGGGAGACTCTGTAGTGATTTCTCCCGCTAATTTCATGCGATTTTTTTGTAACCTTTCCATCTGTAATTCTCGACAGCTCCTGTCCATCTGCACTCTGGGTTTAGCTCTGGTTGTTCCTCCATCTTTCCGCTACACAATCACATCATCAATAGTCAACTCTGGCGGCTGTAGAATGTTGGAAATGTGCCTGATGGATTTGTTATTGAGGTGACATCCAACGGCTAGTCGATATTCGAAGTTACTGAGCACACCTGGCTGACCCATCTTACTGGTTCTGCTTCTCTACTGACAGAACAAAACTCTCTGATTCTTTTTTTACTGGCGGATCCACCTTCCAGCACATCTGCTGGTGAGTTCCGGATTACAAAGTGGCTACCTCGATGCATTTGATCACATAGTGTATCCTCGAAACGACGAGCGAATCGTAGAAATTAGAGTTCATACGCAGGCTCACTGCCACTTGTTCTTTCCAAGCACGATTCTCAAATGGAGCAGGAAAGTTGTCAGCTGATAGTGGTACCAACAGTTCTCTCTGCCTCACATCGGAAGGTGGAATTTAAATGGGGCATTGCACTTCATTGATACCGTACTTCGTGAAGTGCTACCAGGCTAGGGATGGTGTCATTCTGTTACACGACTAATGTCCAACGATAACAGCAAGAAAGTACCATGAAGACTAGATGAGGCAAGTCTTGCATCACGTACCACCCAACAGTCCATTCCACATGGTGACAGGTACATTATTCTCTCAGCAATGCTGGACTAATTGTTATGCTACGTCTTTGTTGCTCGTTTCTGTTGGCATTGTTATTAAAATATCACTGGCCACTGTTCCCACTTTCTATAATAAGGCAATATTTCAAAGCAATAGAAATATTACAAACACAAATTATCCGGTTTTTTTAACGAATGTATAATTAAAAACCAAAAATTTTAGCATTGCTGCTATGGATAATTGATAATCCACTTTTTTCCTCAGTTACTAGAATAAAAATTTAAAACGCCTATTATAACTGAGACCAAAGAAATTTAGAAAATATACCAGTTATTCAGAAATAAAATACCACTTTCGGTTTTAACCGGTTGGTTTCTCGCATCCCTACTTGGCACCATCGCAGACGGTGCCACAGATGTGTGGGTGTCACGAAACACAACGTACTGGCCACCAGGCAAAGTGCCCCCCCCCCCCCCCCCCCCCAATCCGTCCATGTATATTCAGTAGCCGTGCTGGGGTGGAGTCTGAATCTGTGTCTCTAGCGGCCCTGTTAAATGCGGCTGCAACTGCACCCGCTGATTGTCGTGAGCCCCTGCACAATGTAGACAACAGCTGCTGTTGTACTTGTCTCAGCCCGACCACCTCCACCTCCTGTTTCTAAAGCTAATGATGCATCTGGAACAGTACTACTCGTCACTTTTCGTCTTCTTCCAGTTTTACGATAATCCTTCCCCGTGTGTAATCATCCAGATGTTGTCCCCGGTCCATGTTACAGTGAAGCACACCACGATAGCGCACCGTAACTGCTGGCTGGTTGACACACACTGTGGTTTCCCGTTTCTTCTGCTGACTCGCTTCGTGTCCAGCTTTCCGTGCAGGACTGGGAGACACTTGGCATTGTGGTCCCGCACATTCGTTCATTTTCACCGACTCGTTAATACATTGTTACTTTACCTATCTCATTCTAAAGTTGCACAGAGTAACGTATTTCCACATCTAAGTATTTTGAAAGAAGGAACAATCACCTTGCATCCATCAGTAGACGTAAGTTAAATTTTCCAAACAAATGCAGATTTATGTGTAGTGGTGTCTGTTTTCGTATCCATTTTTTTTTATTCTTTAATGTTTGTTTCCCTGTACTGTGTTGTATGAAATCGTAGTTTTGGCTTTAGGTCAAGTTTCAGAATAGGCCATTTAACAAAAGCTCGAAAATAAAGAAATTTGGGTAACCTCTTGCTTTGATGCTAAGATGTGTTTAGTACTTCTAAAAAGTGTTTATAATTTTAGTTACCCTTCTACAGCCGTTGTACAGGGTGATTCATGAAGATATGCAAGTATTTTAATTTGTTATTCTGCAAGTAAAACTAAAGAAAGTTCCTATAACCGTACATACGCCAAACGTTTAGTTACGGAGTTACGGCCAATAAAAGATTTTGCCTGAAATTTAACAACTTCGCTATTATGAAGCCATCGCAAAACTGTAAGAGCACGATTTCCATTTACTTTGTTGTTATTGGTCTGGTGAATCTAATAAAACATGTCACTGACCTGTATCTACAGTAGTTTTCCAGAACATCCACAGAAGCAAAGAAGTAATTTCGTAAATTTTTTAATTTATTAACCACTTGGCCCGATTTCGTTTTTTTAAATTCCAGACAATTGCACGAAATTCTCAACAGAAATTGTCGAAAATTTAATTTTGGAAAAAAAGATGGTAATAACGTTAACTGAAACAGTATGAATGTGTCAGATAATCTGCTTTTATTAATACCATAGCACACGTGTATTCAAGTTAAACCAGAAAAAAAACCTGTGTTTCATTGAACAATACAGGAAACTAACTCGTTTCAATGTTAGAAAACGACTAAAACAACTCACTAACGGTTGCCAAGAATGACATAAACGTTTCTATATCCTTAATGGAAAGTAAAACTTACTTGTATAATAATCTTTGCCTCTCTGGATGTTCCGGAAAACTACTGCAGACATATGTCTGGGACATGTTTTATTTGATTCACCAGACCAATAACAATAAAATAAATGGATATCGTGCTTTACTTTAACCTCGTACAGTTATGTGATGGCTTCGTATTAGCGAAGTTGCTAAATTTCAGGCGAAATCTTTTATTAGCCGTAACTCAGTAAGTAAACATTTGCGAACCTATATTTATATGAACTTTTTTCTTTAGTTTTACTTGTAGAATAACATACTAAAATATTTACATATCTTCGTGAATTACCCTGCATAGTATGCGTGAAATGTGCAGTGTATGCTGGTTTAGAAGTTCACACTAGAAATCTAGAAATCGCACAGCCAGATACTAGCCGTGTCATACCTTGCATGTGCGTGACACTCAGGTCATGACGTCACAACAGGTAGTTGCATGTTGCACGTGTAGGCCTCGGGCTGCCCAGTGCAGACGAAATGCAAACACAGAAATGTCAAAAGCTATGCATGTGGAGACGCTGGGTAGGCAGGAACATGCGGCAGGTACGAGTGAGCCACTACTCCGGTTTTCCCCGGATCTGTACTATGGGTGGGGGAGGGGGGGGGGGAGGGGGGACCCGGAGACCACGCTTCAGCTGTAAACACGGCGTGGCCTTATATATACACACGTTGTGAGAGCTATTAGTCAACCACAATATTGTTGCACCTGTGGGTGAAGGTAGTGCGTTCGGCTCGTGTGTTTACCTGCGCGCTTAAAGGCCAGTACGAATGTGCTTCGCTTTTGCAACGACGAGACAACTTGTCAGTCAAGCTATTCGTACTTCCACAGCTCATACGACAGTCGAAAAACAGGATATGGTTTTTGTTTACTGTTACGTCACCGCATGTTTCCGAGAACGGCCACGGAAAGCCAAGTGCAATAGTATCGTCATTAGGTAGTAAAGTGCCTCTGTTCTTTGAAAAGAAGTGCTTTGGCTTTCTCAAAGACACTGACAGACATCTGTTGTCGTGGTACCGTAGTCATTCCAACAGACTAATTAAGGCAGAAATGGTTCAAATGGCTCTGAGCACTATGGGACTTAACTTCTGGAGTCATCAGTCCCCTAGAACTTAGAACTACTTAAACCTAACTAACCTAAGGACACCATCCACATCCATGCCCGAGGCAGGATTCGAACCTGCGACCGTAGCGGTCGCGCGGTTCCAGACTGTAGCGCCTAGAACCGTTCGGCCACCTCGGCCGGCAATTAAGGCAGAATCTCGTATCTTTAGGTGGTATATACATTGCAGTTTTAGAAACAGCTGCCGCCTATTCTTTCTTTGAAAGTGAGAAACCGCCAACTCCACACTCGCTATTGACACGTGTATTACGACAAGTAGTTGACGAAAAGATACCACCAGTGGAAAATAAGTGTGGCGGATGTGTGAAGTATGGTCTTATTTGCGAGAAAAATAAACTTCGTCGGTAACTGAAAGAACGAGAAAAAACACCAGCGGGTACTTTTCTGTACTAGTGCCGGAATATATTTTGCCTGCATATATTCTTTAATTGAAAATGTTCTTGTTTGCATAAGAAGCCTCCTAAAATAACTGGCTAGTCAATTTTTTCTTTTATACTTTATGAATGGGTGGGACTAAATTATTTTTTTTAAATTCTTTTTCAAATGTGTAAAATTCTTTTACATTTTTTAGTCTGAGTGGTGGTTTATTTTATCAGATGATGAAAGTGCTTTGAATATTTATTTGCGTCTCCGTGTTCCGTGTTTAATTTGTAAATTATTTTCAATGACGATTTATCCGAGAGAGTTATGTACATAACTTCGAATATTACAGAAGTTATAAAAAAGTTATAAAAACAGTCCCAAAATCTTTCAGAAAGGCGAAGGTGAATTAAAATATATTTGGAGACTGCAGGACACGAACCACGTGCTTTCATTTTCGCAACTCCCTGTGAAAGTTCACAAGCCGTCTGGCTTGCTCCTACCATTCATACGCTAAAAAATGGCTCTGAGCACTATGGGACTTAACTTCAGAGGTCATCATTCCCCTAGAACTTAGAACTACTTAAACCTAACTAACCTAAGGACATCACACACATCCGTACCCGAGGCAGGATTCGAACCTGCGAGCGTAGCGGTGGCGCGGTTCCAGACTGAAGCACCTAGAACCGCTCGGCCACAGTGGCCGGAATTTATACGCTCAATTCATGTGGCTCTTGTTACGACTGGCGATAGGCAGAACACAAGTTTCATCATGCTAGAAACCTCATGACGTTATTTAATGCTGGGGAATGTATTTTATAAAACCTCAGTGGTTGTCGGTGCTTGTAGTTCTATTCTAAGAATGCGTGAGAACCGCTCGGTTCGCGACACCATAAACCACATGGCATTCAGAGGCTTCTTTCCGGCTTACACGTGTCAAGGAACCACCTGAGAAGGCTCACGGATCTCCCCTGTCAATCAAGCTACGACGGCGTTAGCGGTAGTCGGCACGGTTCGGTTCTGCAGAGCTGGCTGCCAGCTGACGGTGAGAAACCACAAGTCTTGCAATGTCTGGGGCTGCCACGGTGGGAGCAGAGGCCTGTCGGAATTTCAGTGACGTTGGTCACGCCTCTGGAAATAATTCTCTAATTCGCCCACCGCCTACTGACGTCGGACGGAAATTTCTAGAGCAAATTGGTGAGGAAGATGTACTCTGATTGGCCCGCGTCTATAGGCATTCTTTGGTGGGAATTTATAAACAGTGGCGATTTTCACGCTATTTGCGGCAAACAGTGACATTTTTCCTGATGGGTGGGTACGGCCGGAACGACGCGATAGGCAGGGACACGTGAAAACAGTCACTCTTCGTTCGCTTGCGGAAGGTGAAAGGTGACTTCCCAACGGGACTCAGCAGCAGCGTTCTGCTGAATATGCCGAACAGCTGGATCGCCGAAACATTGAATCGAGTTGATTTTAGGATCCAGCAGCGAACCCGAAGAGAATTTCTAGACTTGTTACGCCGGCAGGCTTACGAAGTCACATGAAAGGTTGCTGCTTTTGGACGTCGAGGCAGAGCTTAGCTGGCCTGGGGCCAAGTCCAAAACTCGCGGGCCGGATTTTCCCACACGCCCACCCTCCCTCCCCGCCCCGCCTTCAACATACGTTATACACCTTCAACACGTTCAAATGAATTCTAACTTTCGTCAATGACATGCTACCAACATATCAGAACACTGTTACTACAGCAGACCTACTGTAGTGAAATGAAAATAATTAATCGGAGAAGGGATCTTAATCGGTATGGCAATCACTAAAATGTTAATAATAAAACAATCTTGGCTGCTGGACTCCTTTCAATACAATGAAATTAAAAATCAAATTAGGTCCACAAGTGTTGTTCAGCATATACACTTAAACGTTTTATTCAGTTGACTGACATTTATATTTCCAAGAAATTAAATGAGTTGGGACTTATAAACACGAAGGGTTTTCTACTTCATACACTTTACACCATTTTCTGGCTTTCTGGTGAGCAAATTCATCAATATCAGCTTCATAATTCAATTTTCAAACAACGTTGCGTTCCACTGACAGCATGGCAAAAGAAGACAGGCGTTTTTGCGAGATGTAGCTTCTGAAATAACTCTTGATGAGCTTTAATCGTGACAAGCTCCTTATCATCTACATCTACATCGATACTCTGCAAATCACATTTAAGTGCCTGGCAGAGTGTTCATCGAACCACCTTCACAATTCTCTATTATCCAATCTCGCATAGCGCGCGGAAAGAATAAACACCTATATATTTCCGTGCGATCTCTGATTTCCCTTGTTTTATCGTGGTGATCGTTCCTCCCTATGTAGGTCGGTGTCAACAAAATATTTTCGCATTCAGAGGAGAAAGTTGGTGATTGGAATTTCGTGAGAAGATTCTGTCGCAACGAAAAACGCCTTTCTTTTAACGTTTTCCAGCCCAAATCCTGTATCATTTCTGTGACACTCTCTCCCATATTTCGCGATAATACAAAATGTGCTGCCTTTCTTTGAACTTCTTCGATGTACTCCGTTGGTCCTATCTGGTAAGGACCCCACACCGCGCAGCAGTATTCTAAAAGAGGGCAGACAAGCGTAGTGTAGGCAGTCTCCTTAGTAGGTCTGTTACATTTTCTAAGTGTCCTGCCAATAAAACGAAGTCTTTGGTTAGCCTTCCCTACAACATTTTATATGTGTTCCTTCCAATTTGAGTTGTTCGTAATTGTAATACCTAGGTATTTAGTTGAATTGACGGCTTTTAGATTAGACTGATTTATCGTGTAACCGTAGTTTGAGTTCCTTTTAGCACTCATGTGGATGACCTCACACTTTTCGTTATTCAGGGTGTAAGATGGCAAGAACTATGCCCCTTATATGAAGTCATTAAAGATCACCTAACTCACGTTGAGCGAACAGTAGGGCTGAACAAAAATGACTGACAAGGCACAATGCATCTTGTAGAGGGTATAGTATGGACATATTGGAATAATTAATGTCGGGTGATGGTTTTAAAGTACTCGTAATTCACATGACATGAAAACTTTGTGGAAACGAGTCGATTTATTGGACGCTAGTTTACCCCAGGGAAGTATTTAGAGTTGACCATGGACAGCTGGGGAACGGCGAAGGAAGCGACAATAGGCAGCTTAGGGTGGCTCAAGCTCTGAGAAAGCGATAACGTGGCGCGGCCTCCAGCCGCCTTAGGATGAGTGACAGCATGGGTGGTTGACCCCGACCCCATGCTGGTGTACCGGGAAGCAGACGGAGAACTTGTACACCAGTTGATAAAACGTCCGTCATCCCGTTTTCAGGGAAACATGCGAGATAGCCGCGCAAAGCTACGGTGGAGCGGTCAACAGAGGTCAAAATATGCATGTTTGTGACTATAGCAACTTCATGCTGAATTCACGGTCATCAGAGCCTGAAGCAAATCAGGTGAAGAGCGACAGAATGAAATACACTGGCCTCCAATGGGAATGTAGGACCAAGGAATTTGAAGTACTTTCCTGGGAGTCAGAATTCCTGGAAACTTGGTGTTGTACAGACGCTAACCTTGATAGGCGGCCTGGGAGGAGCTAAATAACAGAAGTTGAGAGGAAGGGAAATTTTGTAGAAATTTATTCACTTCCCAGAGCAGACATTGGTTGGCACTAGGAAGCGATGCATAATTAACGTGACTTGCGCAGCAATTGGCGTAAGTGATTTTGCTGGAGGGGAAACCGAGGTGAAGAGCAGACTGTGAGAAGTCTCCGTAGAGGTCTTCCATTCCCAGCTTGCCTAGAGTGCGGATGTGGAGTTCTATACTCAGCTTGCCTGAGAAAGAGTGAGCATCTCTGCCGTTTAGGACTCAGCAAATGGGACGATTGAGCTTGGAGATAGAAAGGTTTGGTTCAGCTATGTACTGAGCAAGATAGCGTTATCGCGCTTTACTCCACGCAAACGCAATTTATTACCACTGCCTGATAGGAGAGTCTTGTAATGTGATGATTGAAGGTCGGGAGTTAAAATAAATTTGTGCCAATCGACTGCATCTGTCTTCAATCAAGTAGTTGAAATCCCAAGTCACTTTCTTAATTAATTTTATGTTCAAGAGTTGCATCTGGTGTTCAGTAGCTGAATATAAGATCAATGTGCACCCTCTTTTAATTAAAAGTGATCAATTCTGAATAAATTAATATCAACACTGTCACCGCAGTTCAATCAGGAGTCACAGGGCCATATTACTTTTTTGCGTTATCCGATATTGCGGCAGTTTTGCACTCTCTGTTGATCTGTTAGTCAATTAGTTGGGGTGAACACACGACAAAACCAGCTAAGTGACGGGAAGGGTGTTACAAGTGTCAACTGCCACTTTTCGTACCATTCAGATATTTTTTCTAAATCGTTTTGCAGTTTGTTTTGATCCTCTGATGACTTTATTAGTCGATAAACGACAGCGTCATCTGCAAACAACCGAAAACGGCTGCTCAGATTGTCTCCCAAATCGTTTATATAGATAAGGAACAGCAAAGGGCCTATAACACTACCTTGGGGAACACCACAAATCACTTCTGTTTTACTCGATGACCTTCCGTCACTTACTACGAACTGTGACCTCTCTGACAGGAAATCGCAAATCCAGTCACATAACTGAGACGATATTCCATAAGCACGCAATTTCAATACGAGCCACTCGTGTGGTACTGTGTCAAAAGCCTTCCGGAAATCCAGAAATACGGAATCGATCTGAAAACCCTTATCAATAGCACTAAACACTTCATGTGAATAAAGAGCTACTTGTGTTTCACAGGAACGATGTTTTCTAAACCCATGTTGACTGTAATTCATAATGTTCGAACATATGTTCTAAAATCGTGCTTTCAGCGAAGGCGACAGTCACTGGCGCGGTTAGAAAAATTCTGTAGACGACATAAATCTTCAGAAATGTATTTCCACTGTCATTCAAGTACTTCAGTATTAAAATAGCAATTTTCACATTCTTGGGCATCATTTCTCTGAATTTATTCTGTCAAATGGTCTCATACAACAATGTCTTTCGAACATTCACCATTTACGTTTACACTTTGCTCTTTCTCAAGGTTTTTACAAAGCATTTTCAGTTATTCGTCCTGAATGTATGCCAAACTTTCTGGAGAAAAGAAAAAGCCGACTATTACTAAATACTTTGGCAGCTGGCCAAACCTTTGTTTTAATCTTTTTAACTCTGTATCAATGAGACGATAGAAAAAATCGATTAAGTATTTCTCCTCTGAATGTCGAGCTCTGCAAACCATGACGTCACCTTCAAAATCAAACTGCTTCGTCTTCTTGCCAATTCTCTTTTCTGTAAATTTTCGATCTGTAAGCGTTCAGCTATTTCCTTCGCTGTTCTTGCGCATTAACAAAAAGTTCTTCACGGAAATTCTCAATAAACGTCACCAGACTTTCGAGGGATTTAGTTGCTACTTTCAGGTCCATGTTTTCTGCTTGAAGTGCCCTACTTGCTGCGTTAATGGCAAAGAGAAGGTCGCACCATATGACAACGTCTACAATTAATTGGAAGCTTTCTAATTCGTACACAACAAGCGAAAGTGCTTCGCTCTTTGTTTTCGATTCAACAGTGCTGTTGCCGGCCGAAGTGGCCGTGCGGTTAAAGGCGCTGCAGTCTGGAACCGCAAGACCGCTACGGTCGCAGGTTCGAATCCTGCCTCGGGCATGGATGTTTGTGATGTCCTTAGGTTAGTTAGGTTTAACTAGTTCTAAGTTCTAGGGAACAAATGACCTCAGCAGTTGAGTCCCATAGTGCTCAGAGCCATTTGAACCATTTGAACAGTGCTGTTGCTCACCTCAAGAAGGGCATGTCTGACTTCCATTGTCTGGTACCTTATAGCTTTGAACTCTCCACCCTACTTTCCCATCGAGTATCTCATAGCTTCTTCACTGTTGAAGTTTGTACCCTGTTCATTACGATGTCCCGTCTCTGGGTAGATGCACTGAAAACAATGTATATTCTTTGAATTACACCAAAAAATGTGAGTGCTTTTGCTGTAAATTTTGCCGCATCTGATAACACAAGATTAAGACAGTGGCTGTCACATGGCATATAAAGTGCTTTTGGACTGCACTTTACGATTTTGGCTTAAACACTACTTCGACAACCTTTCATATTTGCGCCATTATCGTAAATTTGGCCTTTGCAATCATGAATATGGGGACCTAGTTGATCTAGTTTCGACAAAGGGGTTTCAGTCAAATTTTCTCCTGCTGTTGAAGTTGCGTTCAGAAATTCGAGGAAGTGTTCTTCTGTAGTCACTGCGTCTTTTCACAATTATAATGACCTAACAACCAGTATCATTTATTCATTGTGGCTTGTATCAGCAGTAAGATCACGTAAGGCAGAAAAATATTTACTTTCCTTTACAAAATTAGCAATGCTGCCTTTTGATTTGTTGGCAGGCAAATTTATAAGTTCATTTTGAATGTTTCTCCCAAGCTAATGTTCATGAATTTTTTGAGTTTTTACTCGCCTTAAATGTCTCTGAAAAGCAGGGTCAAATTCTGCTAGCATTTCGATCAAACCAAGAAAATTACCATTATTTTCTTGGTAGAGCTTGTCGCTACTTCCGCTTAAGGCCATACCATGTTGAGCTAGGTACCTGATCGTGGGTATAGTTCTTTTTAGAATCTGACGCCAATGTTCCTTTTCTTTTTCCAGTAGTTCAAGGTCAATTTCATCAGTACCACTTTTTTGTTTCAAACGTATCTCACATTCTATCCATTTTTTGCCCAATCGATGTGGTTAAATAACAGTTTATGCTCTTGAAGTCGATTTCCTAAATGATCCCAATCATAGTGCCCATCTTTTGACAATTTGTTTGAAGGAGATCTAAGAAGTTTACAACAAAAACAAAAAAAACTTTGTCGGTAGATTTCGAATACACAAGCCATTTACGATTACCTTAGTACTTAAGTCCCATAAGATTTCTCTCACATTTGAACATTTGAGTTAGCCACAACAATGAGTAGAAAGGGGCGAAGAGGCGCTGAGAAACAATGAATCGCGTACCTCTTAATTTATGCATTAGCAATAGCCACGTGTTCACAATAGATATTACTATGGTCATCTGTATCATTGCACCTGGTTCCGTCAATTCCCATGCAGACATTTGTGAGACGTACTCCACTGGCCATAGTCGTGTCACAATGGGATATAACCGAATTAAATTTCATTAAAAGTAGTTTCAGAAACACCTTACCTTATTTTTTCAATTTAACTGTGATAACAAAATTACGGGTGACAGCTTTCAAATTACCTTCTAATATTTTTCGCTGGGGCCCTAGAAGCGCAGGGCTCTATGCGGTTGCGCCGTTTGCACATGCCTAAAACAGGACCTGATGGGACGTCACAGTGTCCGAGTTCTGTCGAGAGAGATTCTGGCTTTTCACATGCGACCAAGCACGACCAATTTACGACCAAAGTAGACTGGTGACAGCACCAAGGGGACGTACCGTTGGTACAGTACTGCTAGTCCCGGTTCCACTGTTAGTATCATTTTCATTTATTATTCAGTCACCCAGTGGAGTAACTAAAACATTTAGTGGGTTGCATTCGCTTTAGTGACTGAATGTGCAGTTAGGTTACCATAGTTCTCCCTCCGCCCACCCCCCACCCCCCACTAATTGCTTCACACCTTTATGGCACGCATTTTCTAATAGTGATGTCACTGAACCTTATGCTACATCATTGATTTTAACATAATAAAACATAAAACATCAGTTTAATTTTATTTATACTTCATTCGAAGTAACGCGCAGTTTCCTTCAATTCATTATTATTATTATTTGTCGACTGAGTGAAAATAGTCATTCCCAAAGATCTTGTAGCAGTTCCCCTCCTTAACATTCCATGTTAGGGTCATTTTCGAGATAGCAACTCCGCTGGAGTATTAAAATTTAGCATCGGTTCTTAAGGGGTGTGTGACGAAGTCTGGACAGTTCCATCATTCCGGTACGATTTCTCATCCACACACTGCGAGGTCTTGCACCTATCTCTATTCACTACTCCATAGTGAACATGTTTAGCTTGTCACCATGCCTTTATCATACGTCTCCATAAAGGCTTTATATGCCGATTTGTAATTAACTGATATTTAATGACAACGAACTGCAGCAATACCGATGCCTTTTCGAGACGTGCTCGATGTCCTAGAGTTCTCAAACAGCATATATTCTGTAAGTGGCCTGTTTACATATTTGTATGTAGGCAGCGCTACAGACTGTATTAATATCGCTGACAGCGCTGAGCGCTATAGAAAGGGCCTCTGTGGTTGGACGGCAGCTAGCGAGCGGACGGCTTGGACATGTGTCCTTCGTGGAGACTCAATGTTGGTAGGACATGCGTTGTAAAATGAGGATGGATGTAGTTGGTAATGTTTGGGTAGTGGAAGTATTGAAGACTATATAATTTTTGGAACCGGATGTCACATGAATATGGTAAAATCTGCTAAATAATTGTTTGCTCTCCAACAAAATCTTTCTTTTGCTAACCATATGCCTCTTAGTAGTTAGTCTATAGTAGTTAGAATCCTTTTATTTAGATGACTGTAGTTGCTACTTGCTGTAATTGCTGTAGTATATGTTATGAAGATTTTCTGAGGGGCAAGTGACTTATGAAAAAGTATGGGTTATTTTTAGGATTTCTTCCAATTCAGGGCCATTCTTTTTTGTTAATTATTTGAAGCCATGTTCTCATTGTACAGCAGTCACATTGCGTTGCGCTTTTATATTGTGTATAATAAACGAAGAAGTTAAGTTTGAGTTGTCTTTGTCAGGGAAAATTCTGTAGGTCAGTGTAGAACGATAAAAATAAGTAAAGAGACAGTAGCAGCAGTTTCACTCAGTAGTTTAAGTAAACTCTAAGAAGTTTCACCTGTCGACCCTTAGCCGAGGATAGTTCAATGGAATCTTCTGATTTTCTGGTTGTTTGAATAATTGGCGCATGATTAGAAATTAGTTCTTGTATACTGCTAGCGCGTAACTGTATGCATGGAATTTACTTTGTAGTTGTAGTTTCTTATTGTTGTACTGTATTGTCATGAGCAAAGTAGTTGTGGCATGTATGTGAATTTGCACTAACAAGGGAACCTCCCGATCGCACCCCCTTCAGATTTATTTATAAGTTGGCACAGTGGATAGGCCATGAAAAACTGATCACAGGTCAATCGAGAAAACAAGAAGAAGTTGTGTGGAACTATGAAAAAGTAAGCAAAATATACAAACTGAGTAGTCCATGCAGAAGATAGGCAACATCAAGGAAACTGAGAGCTTACGGGCGCCGTGGTCCCGTGGTTAGCGTGAGCATCTACGGGACGAGAGGTCCTGGGTTCAAGTCTTCCCTCGAGTGAAAAGTTTATTATTTTCAGTTTATGTAACAAACTCTCATGTTTTCGTCACTTTTTTGGGAGTGATTATCACATCCACAAGAAAACCTAAATCGGGCAAGGTAGAAGAATCTTTTTACCCATTCGCCAAGTGTACAAGTTAGGTGGTTCGACAACATATTCCTGTCATGTGACGCACATGCCGTCACCAGTGTCGTATAGAATATATTAGACGTGTTTTCCTTTGGAGGAATCGGTTGACAAATGACATTGCGTCCAAATCTTTTCGGTTCCCAATGGAGAGGCAAGTCCTTTCGTCTACTAATCGCACGGTTTTGCGGTGCGGTCGCAAAACACAGACACTGAAGTTATTACAGTGAACAGAGACGTCAATGAACGAACGGACTGATCATAACTTTTCGAAAGTAAAGTAAGTAAAATTTTCACTCGAGGGAAGACTTGAACCAAGGACCTCACGGTCCACACCTGCTCATGCTAACCACGTGTCCACTGTGCTCCTGCACTGAAACCGTCCTTGATGTTGTCTATATTGCGCATGGACTACTCAGTTTGTGTATTTTGCTTATTTTTTCGTAGTACCACACAACTTCTTCCTGTTTTCTTGATTGATCTGTGTTCAGTTTCTCAAGGCCTATCCACTGTGCCAACTTATAACTAAATCTAAGGGGGGTGCGATGGGGAGGTTCCCTTGTAAGTATCTCACAGTAGCTTTTTCAACTAATTAGATATTGATTATTTTCAGTGCTATTTTAGTGTTTCTTCCTACTTTTGCTTTTCAAATCGTTTTTTGTGTGTTATTGTGTGAAATAGTCTGATAATCACGGCGAGTGAAAAGCGTGAAACTAGGCTGCAAAGCGAAGTGACAAATGAGAGTGACGACGAGCGTAGCTTGTTAGCTCCACATAGTAATGAATTGACAGATGTTCAAGACAACAGTTTGGTAATAGTGCATAGGGGCATGGACTAGACAGTAAATAACGGGGTAGAAATTGAAACAATCAATGAACAGGGAACTATTGTCGATCGATCGGAAGGTAACAGTTAGCTTAAGGAATTTAAAATAACAGAACAAAATCTTGCAAATACCGTAGATTCAGGTTTTGCGTAATTAAACGTTTCTCAGTTGGGTCAAGACACACTCTCTGCTTTTCAAAATACGAATACTGCCGGTGCAAATGCACTGGTGAAAAGCACAAAGGAACATGTTTCAGTAACTAATGCATTATTACTGCAGTTAATTCAAAAATTTGATCAAACAGAGAAACAAGCACAGCAACAGCTTCAAAAGTTAGACACAATTGAACAAACACTTGAACAAACACGTATAGGTTTAGCCGCTAAGATACACAAAATCGAATCAAAGTATCAAAACATTTGACGTAAAAACACAAATTTGTGAACATTTTCAGCCTATTTTTTCGCGACATGAAGACGCATTACAGAATCATGAAGCAGCCATAAAAGAACTGCAGATAATTGTACACGAAAATCACGACACCTTGCGGGCCAAAACTGACTCTGTGGCGTCTACCGATACGCAAATTTAAAAAAAAAAAATCAGGAGAACTTAAAGGACACAGTAGATACGATTACGACACAAATGGACACTCTAAAACTTGGTTCAGAAAAACACACGGAGGAAACACAGCACATTATCGGAAAAAGTAGCCGAACTTTCGGATCAACTAACAAATTCATCTACGAAGGTAGATGATGATTTGAATGATACAAGACTGTTAGCCTTTACTGACACAGAGGAGTACGAGGAAATTAGGAAATTTAAATAGTCAGAAACAAATTAATACGCAACACAAAAGAAAAATGCGGGAAGTACAAGATCATTTGGCGCAGGTGATACAAGAACTACATATTTCAGAGGATACTCGCGCTCCGACACGGGAAGAGGGATTTAGAAATACGGAAAAGTCACAAAGTAATAATACATGGTATTTCGGAGATTTTGAAAGGGTTCGGCAGGGAGCACCGATCCTTGAGATGGAACCGCCGACACGACGTAAGAATGAGCGATTTGCGACTCGGCGTCCCGATGACTTTGATTATAAGCTCTTCATCACAACGCGTAAATTTAAAACATTCAAGAAGTCTAGTAATTGCATACATCCACAAGCTTGGCTTCATTAATTTTCTCATTGTTTTCCTCCTAATTGGTCATTAGAGCATAGATTAGAATTTATGTGTGGCTATTTAGAAAACGAAGCAGCTGTAAGAATGTAATCGGTTATTCGCGACTGTCACAGTCAAGGAGATTTTTATTATGCCTTCCTTTCTGCATATTGGTCTCAGGCTACTCAAGATCGAGTAAAATACGGTATTATTATAATGAAGCATTTCGAACAGTCTGAATTTTCCAGCCAGGTAAAATATTTTGAAGATATGTTACACAAGAATCAGTATTTGTCAAACCCGTACAGCCCCTCAGAACTTATTCGTATTTGCTTGATTAAATTTCCTGAACACTTAAGACATATTACTTTGGCTGAACGTTGTAAAGATTATTTCGAAGCTTTTCAGGGACTTTTGCAAGAACTGGATATCGACACAGATAATCGCATGATGCAAAAACAGGAAAACAACAACAATTACAGATCACATCCATCACAATTTTGTGACCATAGAAATAATAACCGTACACTACAAGGCTACTGTTATAACACAAATTGTGACCAAAACAGACACCACCCATACAACAGCCACTGGCAGAATAACAATAGTTACAGAGAAAGATCACATTTCCTTGGTAATGACTATGACAGAGACAACCGTAGAAATAGACAATATAGAAACCAGAATAATTTTTATCAAGGGAGACAAAATAACTTCAGACGCAACAGTCCACCTCGTAATTACGATTCCGGGAGAAATCTTCCAACACTTAATCGACAAGAAAGAAATTACAAAAATTACCGAATGACGACAGATGCTATAGTCATGCTACAGTCAGACCTGAATTTAATCAGAACTGGCGTGATTCAAATAGGGCAGGGCCCTCTCGACATCTGGTATTGTACAAATTAGACCTCCAAATCCCAGTAACGACGCGTGACAACAGGGCGATAACAGACAATGACTCGCACCACAGGCAGCCACAAAACGTACTTAAATAGCTGACAACGTACCTGCCATGACTATCAATTACGTGAAAATGGAAGCTACTAGGGACATTTTATTCCAGGAACATGACATGAAACAGAACAACACTGCGTATCCTGTAATTCCCATCACAACAAATGACATAAAATTTACGGCAGTACTTGACTCCGGCAGTCCTATTTCGGTAATTAGTGAAACAGCTTTCAGTAAATGCAACAAATCGAATGATTGCCCTACACTTTCTTTACCTAAGATTAAATTACAAGGTACAATTTATGGAAAAAGTGTAGATGTACGCCAACAAACTAACTTAAATTCTTTTGTCAGAGCCACAGATTTATTATGAATTTTCTTATTGTTCTATTATTTTCGACAGAGATTATATTAGGTGTAGATTTTTTTGAAGGAATATAAAGCAATTATAAACCTTCAGGACGCTGAAATAAGTTTAGAGAAAGAAGGTAAGTCAATAACTTTTAAATTTGAAGATTGTCTTTCAAACCATGATGAGGAAATCAATCGGCTTTATCTTTTGTCAGATCAGTTTGGGACTTTCGACGGAACTTGACAGAAATAATCGCTTTGCAAGTACTGACAGGGATGATATTGATGAGGTATTAGATACTAACGCTTTAATTCAGAGAAACATTCAAACAATTGATAACTGTAATGACACTGACACGCAGGACCTTTTTGACATCTTAAAAGCACCTTCCACAGGTTTTACTCAGAAAACAGGAACAACTATAGGATTTCAATTCAAATTTCGTGTCCGTGAGCATACTAAATTTGCATCAGACTATACGTAATTCTGGCGCATTATAGGGACCGTGTTAGAGCGGAAATACAATCTATGCTTGACGAGGGCATTACTGAACCAGCGGTAAGCTTATACAATAATCCATTATATGTTGTTGAGGAGAAAAACGGATCGATCAGGCTTGTCTTAGATTCCAGACAAATACGCCTACCATTAGCATTCCTTCCTGACAGGCCGCAAACGTTGGAAGAACTTTTTCAAATTTCAATGGCGTAAGTGTTGTCTTCTATTGATCTCAGATCCAGCTTTTATCAAACTGTAGAAAGTATACGGCTTTTCTTTGTTATCAATTCCGGAAACTTGCGTTTGGTTTGAACATTTCCTCGGCAACATTCATTCATGCGCTAAATTCCATATTACCTGAGTTCTTAAAGCGACACATCACCTCATACGTGGACGAGATTTTATTAGCAAGAACCTCTTCGGAACAACATAATCGCATCCTCAACAGTTTGTTACGTATTTTTGATGAATCTGGAACTACAGTTAACTTGGAAAAATCTGAATTCGGTAGGACAAAGGTGAAGTTTTTGGGTCACATTATCTCTTCTGAGGGCATTCAGCTGGATCCTGAAAAGTTGGAAGCAATCAGAGCCATTCCTGTTCCATCCACAAAAAGACAAGTTCACAGTTTTACAGGTCTCGTGAATTTCTATTGTCGTTTCCTGAATATGAATATTCGTGTGACTCCAAAACTTTGTTCTCTCACTGGCAAAAACGCTATTTGGAACTGGGACGAACAGGCATGGTTGGAATTTGATTATTTGAAAGAAGCACTGCTTAACGCCCCAATCTTACTCACCCTGATCTGTCACAAGATTTCTGCCTTAGCACGTATTCTTCTAAAGTTGGTCTTGATGCCCATTTATTTCAAGAAGCTATAAAAAATGACATCACTGTGCTAGCCGCGTGCTAACAAAATCCGAGAAAATTTATGACGTCACTGAAATGTCGTGTGGGCATTTGTCAAAATTTCTTTCTTTTTGGCAAACATTTAAAAGTTTATAGTGATCATCAAGCTTTACTACGTCTTATGTCTTCAAAATTGAATCATGACGGGTTGAAACGTTGGGCATTGTTTCTGTAAGAATTCCGCTTCACAATAATCTACATTCCTGGCACGGAAAACATTGTTGCGGACGCACTGTCACGTGCACCGGCTGGCCCTGAGAAAAGCAACATAGAAGATAACCTTGAAAAAAATTCAGTATTCTTTACATTCAAAGAGTAGCCTTTGAAAGCTTCGTCACTGCATCTTTAAAGTACATTGCTCATGAGCATGACAAGGATACGATATGGAAAGATATTAAAAGTGAATGGCATGAAAAGACAAACACGGAGATTCGTCATTATTATTTGCTTAGAAGTAACATACTCTTCAAACGTTGCACTGTTGATGACAAGCTATGGGTACTTTGTATTCATGACGATTTTGTTCATAAGCTCATCTTGTACATTCATTTCAGCTACATACATTTTGGTCCACGAAAATATTATCATATTCTTCGGACGACTTGTTATTTTAACAGCATGGAAAAGAGAATTAGGAGAACCTTGTCTATTTCTAAAGTTCGTCAAAAAGCTAAGCCGCCTACCATAACACATCACGCTCCATTTTTTCCTATTATTCCTACTAGAATAAAAGAATTAGCTGCTGTTGCTCTTCTGGGACCCCTTGTAAAAACATGGAATGGATTTTCGTACCCTCTCGACGCTGCTGAACTTATTTCAAAATTTGTTTATTTCACGCCATTACGCAAAGCCACTGTACGGTCTGTATCCAACGCCTTTGTTGAAAGTTTCTTACATGAAGCTGGACACGTTGCCAAAGTCATTTTAGATGTTGTTGTTGTTTTGGTCTTCAGTCCTGAGACTGGTTTGATGCAGCTCTCCATGCTACTCTATCCTGTGCAACCTTCTTCATCTCCCAGTACCTACTGCAGCCTACATCCTTCTGAATCTGCTTAGTGTATTCATCTCTTGGTCTCTCTCTACGATTTTTACCCTCCACGCTGCCCTCCAGTACTAAATTGGTGATCCTTTGATGCCTCAGAACACGTCCAACCAACCGATCCCTTCTTCTAGTCAAGTTGTGCCACAAACTCCTCTTCTCCCCAATTCTATTCAATACCTCCTCATTAGTTATGTGATCTACCCATCTAATCTTCAGCATTCTTCTGTAGCACAACATTTCGAAAGCTTCTATTCTCTTCTTGTCTAAACTATTTATCGTCCATGTTTCACTTCCGTACATGGCCACACTCCATACAAATACTTTCAGAAACGACTTCCTGACACTTAAATCAGTACTTGATGTTAATAAATTTCTCTTCTTCAGAAACGTGTTCCTTGCCATTGCCAGTCTACATTCTATATCCTCTCAACTTCGACCATCATCAGTTATTTTGCTCCCCAAATAGCAAAACTCCATTACTACTTTAAGTTTCTCATTTCCTAATCTAATTCCTTCAGTATCACCCGACTTAATTCGACTACATTCCATTATCCTCGTTTTGCTTTTATTGATGTTCATCTTGTACCCTCCTTTCAAGACACTATCCATTCCGTTCAACTGCTCTTCCAAGTCCTTTGCTGTCTCTGACAGAATTACAATGTCATCGGCGAGCCTCAAAGTTTTTATTTCTTCTCCGTGGATTTTAATATCTACTCCGCACTTTTCTTTTGTTTCCTATATCGCTTGCTCAATATACAGATTGAATAACATCGGGGATAAGCTACAACCCTGTCTCACTCCCTTCCCAACCACTGCTTCCCTTTCATACCCCTCGACTCTTATAACAGTTATCTGGTCTCTGTACAAATAGCCTTTCGCTCACTGTATTTTACCCCTGCCACCTTCAGAATTTGAAAGAGAGTATTCTAATCAACATTGTCAAAAGCTTTCTCTAAGTCTACAAATGCTAGAAACGTAGGTTTGCCTTTCCTTACTCTTTCTTCTAAGGTAATTCGTAGGGTTAGTATTGCCTCACGTGTTTCAATATTTCTACAGAATACAAACTTATCTTCCCCGAGGTCGGCTTCTATCAGTTTTCCATTCGTCTGTAAAGAATTAGCGTTAGTATTTTGCAGCTGTGACTTATTAAACTAATAGTTCGGTAATTTTCACATCTGTCAACACCTGCTTTCTTTGGGATTGGAATTATTATATTCTTCTTGAAGTCTGAGGGTATTTCGCCTGTCTCATACATCTTGCTCACCAGATGGCAGAGTTTTGTCAGGTCTGGCTCTCCCAAGGCTGTCAGTAGTTCTAATGGAATGTTGTCTACTCTCAGTGCTCTGCCAAACTCTTCACACAGTATCATATCTCGCATTTCATCTTCATCTACGTCCTCTTCCATTTCCATAATACTGTTTTCATGTACATCGCCCTTGTATAGACCCTCTATATACTCCTTCCACCGTTCTACTTTCCCTTCTTTGCTTAGAACTGGGTTTCCATCAAAGCTCTTGATATTCATGCAAGTGGCTCTCCTTTCTCCAAAGGTCTCTTTAATTTTCCTGTTGGCAGTATCTATCTTACCCCTAGTGAGATTAGCCTCTACATCCTTACATTTGTCCTCTAGCCATTCCTGCTTAGCCATTTTGTACTTCCTGTCGATATCATTTTTGAGACGTTTGTATTCCTTTTTGCCTGCTTCATTTACTGCATTTTTGTATTTTCTGCTTTCATCAATTAAATTCAATATTTTTTCTGCTACCCAAGGGTTCCTACTAGCCCTCGTCTTTTTATCTACTTGATCCTCTGCTGCCTTCACTATTTCATCCCTCACAGCTACCAACTCTTCTTCTACTGTATTTCTTTCCCCCATTCTTGTCAATTGTTCCCTTATGCTCTCCCTGAAACTCTGTACAACTTATGGTTCTTTCAGTTTATCCAGGTCCCATCTCCTTAAATTCCCACCTTTTTGCAGTTTCTTCAGTTTTAATCTACAGTTCATAACCAATAGATTGTGGTCAGAGTCCACATCTGCCTCTGGAAATGTCTTACAGTTTAAAACCTGGTTCCTAAATCTCTGTCTTACCATTATATAATCTATCTGATACCTTTTAGTATCTCCAGGGTTCTTCCATGTATACAACCTTCTTTCATGATTCTTAAACCAAGTGTTAGCTATGATTAAGTTATGCTCTGTGCAAAATTCTACCAGGCGGCTTCCTCTTTCATTTCTTAGCCCAAATCCATATTCATCTACTATGTTTTCTTCTTTCCCTTTTCCCACTCTTGAATTCCAGTCATCCATGACTATTAAATTTTCGTCTCCCTTCACTATCTGAATAATTTCTTTTATCTCATCATACATTTCATCAATTTCTTCGTCATCTGCAGAGCTAGTTGGCGTATTAACTTGTACTACTGTAGTAGGCGTGGGCTTCGTGTCTATCTTGGCCACAATAATGCGTTCACTATGCTGTTTGTAGTAGCTTACCTGTACTCCTATTTTTTATTCATTATTAAACCTGCTCCTGCATTACCCCTATTTGATTTTGTATTTATAACCCTGTATTCACCTCACCATAAGTCTTGATCCTCCTGCCACCGAACTTCACTAATTCCCACTATATCTAACTTTAACCTATCCATTTCCCTTTTTAAATTTTCTAACCTACCTGCCCGATTAAGGGATCTGACATTCCACGCTCTGATCCGTAGAACGCCAGTTTTCTTTCTCCTGATAACAACGTCCTCTTGAGTAGTCCCCGCCCGGAGATCCGAATGGGGGACTATTTTACCTCCGGAATATTTTACCCAAGAGGACGCCATCATCATTTAATCATACAGTAAAGCTGCATGCACTTTGGGAGAAATTACGGCTGTAGTTTCCCCTTGCTTTCAGCCGTTCGCAGTACCAGAACAGCAAGGCCATTTTGGTTAGTGTTACAAGGCCAGATCAATCATCCAGGCTGTTGCCCTGCAGCCACTGAAAAGGCTGCTGCCCCTCTTCAGGGACCACACGCTTGTCTGGCCTCTCAACAGATACCCCTCCCTTGTGGTTGCACCTATGGTACGGCTATCTGTATCGTTGAGGCACGCAATTCTCCTCACCAATGGCAAGTTCCATGTTTCATGGGGGGGGGGGGGGGAGGAGGGGAGGAGGTCATTTCGGATAACGGACCACCACAATTCAGATCTGCTATTTGGTCACGCATGCTTCGGAATCGTAAAATCAAACCTGTTTTTATTCCGTTGTACTCTCCACACTGTAACCCGTCTGAAAGCATTATGAAAAAAATTAATAAGCTTTGCAGACTTAATTGTCACAGGAACCATCAGTATTAGATGATATTTACACTTATTTCACAATGTGCTGAATGAAATGCCTCGTGACTCCACTACTTTACCACCTATGCTTGTACTGAAGAATGATGAACCATCAAACAGAACGAGAGAGCTTGTACCTTTTCCGAGTACACGTAAACTTCGACATAAAGATATGATTGATTTGTCTATTAAAAATATACATTCTGTTGCAGACAAAAGGAGAAAACTATATGGTAAGACAGATGCAATGAAACTACACATTGGTCAAGAAGTTCTCATTAAAGCCCATTGATTGTCACATAACAAGAAACATTTGAGTCACAAATTCTTTCTGATTTACAATGGACCTTACAGGATTCGACATACACCGCATGATAATTGCGTAGAAGTTCAAACTCTGCGTACTAAGAAAAGCAAAGGATTACACCACATTTCTCATGTACAACGGTTTATCGAGAAATAATTTGCTTTCTGACTTAATCTTTTCTACAAAATTTTTTACTTCAAATTACTATTACGCTTTGCCACATTTAGCATGCAGCGATATTTATAAGTTAACTATCTAATCAAGAACCTATCGAACATATTAAGACAGTAATTTTAAGAGTTCACTTTTATGGGGAGCAAACGACACAGTCTTATTGTGTGTACATTATTACTTGTTAGTTGCACAATTGCGTCACGACTATAATGCTCACATTCTTGGAACATATACTGCTAATGAGGTTTTACTGCAACATTTTGGTTTACTTGGAAATTTTTTTTTAATTTAAAGTACTTTCTGAGAGGTCACAGATGGCACTGTATTTGGTTTGTTTGACAGCTACACGATTATATTACGACGATACTAATGAGTGACACAATTTTCACTGTTGCTTTTACGCTGTATCTGTTTTATGTCTGCACAGTCTCACATCAATAGGTTACAGTACAGTACATTCAAGATCACGACAATGAACGTAATAAATACGACATTTATACGGATAGCTCTTTACTATTGTGTATGACAAGGTAAGTACATTGATTTTTGGATGACTTTGCGTATGAATGACGATAACTACAATCCTTGGCACGTTTTACCTTTAAGCAATGACAGAAATTTTCTTACGACAAGAAGTACAGTTTAGCGCTACATGACACATATTTAAGGGATTAGCTTTTGTATTTGAAACATTATTAGAAATATTTTTGAACTATAATGATACAGAGAAGGTTTTCGGTGATACATTTCATTCTGCAGTTTTAATCTGTAAGATCTGAGGTATAATTACATTATTCCTCATGGGGGTACGCCTACTTTGTGTACCATGTGTGTGGCAAGTGCAAGGAGCCCTAGCTAACATGGTATTTGCTTATATAGTTTTATACATCGGTACCATATTTCTCTAACACAGAATTACACAGATATCTGGTCATTTAACAGAGAGAAATAATCATTTTTACTATGTCTCTAACATATGACTTGGTAATTACACAGTTGGATTAATTTGCATTTAGGAAATTGTACTTTGTCTGCATTTTGTGAACTGTTCACATTTAGTTTAGGAACCATTGTGATACTGTTTTGAGTGATTATATTGTATGTGACATTAATGTAATGCACTGCTGCGCTGGGCTCCGCGTTAGCCTGCGTGAAATACCTATTGTTGTGTTACCTGTCAACTCAAATGGTGTCACTTCAGCCACTTTTAAGCTCACTGCATTCCTGCAAGCGCTCGTACAGCTGTAGAAAAGAGAGGCCGCTGACCACAACATTAATATTTCTTTGCAGAACACACCACAAACACCACATACACTATTACTGGTAAACATATGATTACACATTCAAATTTGTACTTTGCACTACTTATTGAAATGCATATGAATTGATGGGAAATATTCTTACGTTTACACACCTCATTATGACAAATGTCTCTCTACAAGAGTTGAGAGAATTTCTGCTGACTTACAAAATGTCACTTGGCTGTTGAATGATGATTTTATGTTTTTCACTGTACATGTTTGTGCTTAATTTATTTGATATCAGGTTTCTAACATACATATGCTAACATACATATGCTAATGTGAACACTTCCCGTCAACAGATCTATTAAATAATAATTTCATGATCTACATTCTTAAAAAAAAGAGCACTTGGAAAGGAAAGTACAATAAAAAGGTACTAGCAAAAGGAACTGCATACATAATTTTCTTTTAAAGGACTTGGTGACATTTTTGGTAGAATAATTTATTGTGGTGCACCACTTTCGTGGTAAGATGTGATATAGAATCATTGCATTTCGCATGGGAGATAGTATAGATTTTGTTCCTTGTGCTGGCGCTTTGGATAGTTTTGATGATCAGAGATGCACACATGCTGTTGTAAGCTTACACATGTATTTCCCTTATCTACATTGCTCCCGTTACTGTAATATTTTTTCTGCTTGTGCTTTCTGATATTCAGGTATAAGTTACCGCATTTTCTGCTGCTATTTGTCAGGCAATGTCCTACTGAATTTTACTTTGTATTGCTGTGATAAGACAGTTTTTGTGGAAACAAATGTTGAAGTAAGAGAGCTCAGCGAGAATTAAATATTTTTTGGTAGGAAATGAAGTAGTTTTGGTTGAAAAAGTGGTATAAAATGCTCACCACAGGTACTGCAGTACCAGATGTTACACTTCCACTTTCACACATTTACACTTGTAAATAGATCCTGTCCTGTCCTTGCCTTTTGTGTTATTCCGCTATTTATCTGTACCCTTGTATCTCTGTGTTCTTCCTATCTCTGTGTGTTTACCTGATAAGATAAATTTGGTAGAATTTTTTTCCTTCTAATACTAAGCTGCGTTCACTATGATGAAGAATACTGTTATCCTCAAATCTAATCTTTGTTTTTGTACCATGTTCTTTATGTTAGGAAGATCTTTAAATGTTATTTATTCTGTTATGCTTCTACTGATATTCCCATTTTTCATTTCTTTACTTACACCGTAATTTCTGTAATACTCGCATATATGCTTATTTTTATCCTTTTTGTAAAGCCTGTATTACTACAAATGTTATTTGTATTATGTTTTCTACTATAATTATGTTTTCTTTACATTTGTTATTGTATCCATATTAAATTGTAATTATATAGACAACAGTTCTTCAAGTTAGGTAAATAGTAGGGATTCTGTTTACTGCACACATTTGTCTGTTGGTTATACTATATGTATCATATCTCAGAGACTATATGACTGTCTTGGTGCTTGCACATGTGTTGATAATTCAGCAAGGAGGGGGGGGGGGTTCTAAGCATATTGCAAAAAATCTAGAGTGTGCAAAAGTGGTGGTTTATGGACTTTCAATATGCATCAATTATGACTACACAGTAGTGGCTCATGGACTTGCTATATTATCCTCAAGACTCTTCAATTGGGATTGTGTACCTGCACAGTTGCAATGGATGGCTGCTGGCCACATCTACAAGGACTACAGTGGGTCTGCACCTTTGGTGGCCCATTAGTATCATAATCTCTAGAAGAACTACAGAGGGTCTGGACCTTTGGTGACCCATTACTACATTCTTCAAGACTTCGACTGACTGTGCTGTGGGTCTGCTCTGTTGTGGCCCATTACCAATCTTACGATATCAACTGAAATCTTCATGTCAAGAGGCAGCGTTGTGTTTCCGTGGTGATCACAACTCTACTTCTTCAAGACTGCGTGGTTGTCCACTACTTACTTGTGCATTTTCATATGCTGCGCAGCCTTTGTGCATAAAACTGGCATAGACTTCTCTTCTGTTGAATTAGAACTGTCTTTACGGACTGTGAGGAGAATTTTACTTTATTGACCAACAACATATTACTTAACCTTTGTGTGCGTCTCATTTATTTGCTAATGTTAATATAAAAAAATTTAACATCTTAGTCTTGGCCACTGCCCATAACTCTTTCTAAAAATTTTTGTGGGGACCAGGGGGGCTATGTCAGTAGCCTGTTTATTTTTTTGTATGTTGGCAGCGCTATAGACTGTATTAATATCGCTGACAGTGCTCTGTGCGCTCGGCAACAGACTCTGTGGTTGGACAGGCTGGCAGTTAGCAGTTAGCAAGTGGACGGCTTGGACATGTGTCCTTCGTAGAGACTCAGTGTTGGTAGGACATGCATTGTAAAATGAGGATGGATGTAGTTGGTAATGTTTGGGTAGTGGAAGTATTGACGATTATATAATTTTTGGAACTGGATGTCACATTAATATGGTAAAATCTACTAAATACATTGTTTGCTCTTCAATAAAATCTTTGTTTTGCTAACAATATGCCTCTTAGTAGTTAGTCTATAGTAGTTAGAATCCTTTTATTTAGATGACTGTAGTTGCTACTTGCTGTAATTGCTATAGTTTGTGATACGAAGATTTTCTATGAGGCAAGAGACTTATGAAAAAGTATGGGTTATTGTTAGGTTTCTTCCAATTCAGGGCCATTCTTTTGTGTTAATTATTTGAAGCCATGTTGTCATTGTATAGCAATGAGATTGCGTTGCGCTTTTATATTGTGTGTAATAAATGAATAGGTTAAGTTTCAGTTGTCTTTGCCAGGGAAAATTCAGTAGGTCAGTGTTGAAATGATAAAAAATAAGTTAGGTGACAGTAGCAGCAGTTTCACTCAGCAGTTTAAGTAAATACTAAGAAGCTTCATTTCGTAGGACGTAAGTTATAATACAACACCAACGAAATTTGAGCTTCAAATCTAAACGACACAATCCAGTATGACGTCTCCGAAGTTCTTCGATCAAAGTATATCTCTGAAACGAGCAAAACTACAATGTGTTTAGTAACATATAAATCAATAAGTGGTGTGTAAACATGGCGAATAATGGTGGGCTGTGTCAAGGCAACGAAATTTTGCGAAATTCGGAGATGATTTAGGAAAATATACCATAATAATCAGACATAACGAATTGATCACTGCAGCTAGAGAAACTGAGTGCTGCTAAATCTATGTGATATTTCTGGCTCTGTGGCCATGAGATTTCTTCCCAAGATTCACTCCATAATTTTGTTGAAATTACAATAGATGAAGCGCGACGCAAGAGATGGGCTGAGAGGAAGACAATAGATAATACAGTGATGACCAACTCCGTGATAAATTGCACCACTTTAGTAGGAGGATAATTGGACTGCCAGCGCCAAATTTGTTGGATTCTTTTCTTAATATTTGATAAAGTATAGTTCAGGCGGTATTGTCTGTCCTGCTGAATACACTCTGAATACAAAGCTTTAATCCACTTATTTCGTATCTCAATTTTCCTTGACATTGGATTAATGATAATCAGATGAAGCACTTGGGGTACCTTCGGCTCCTATCTTAAGTGCACTCTGAAGCGAAATGATTCACGCTGTCTGATCAGACTGGAGCGAGGAGTTGAATGGTACGGTTCGCGTTGTTCTCGAATGCGCGCCGCATGATATTGTATTCAAGTAACACGACTTTTCGAGTACAGCAGAGAGCTTCGTGTATTGTAAATGAAAGAAAAATGCTATTGGCATCCTTAACCTGGATCGTTTAGTAGAATCGAGAGGCCTAGCCATATAGCCAGTTGCACTCTAAGAGAAAAAAGAAGAACGATCCACCACGAAGGAGATATGCAAACTTGTCACAAACTGATACCCATACAGGTGAAATCGTACACTTTTGCTGCTGATGGGTGAATGTGTGACGCTGCAGGACAATTTCACGGTTCAGCTGCAAGGCTAGTAAACAGGGGACATGTTGATACCATGGAATAAAGTCTTAGTGAATTTCGTTTCTATACTCAGTTGGACAGCAACTATGGCTCGCAGACAGCGCGTGAACAAGTTACGGAGATGCAAGCATTTGAGAGAGGACGTGTGTAGTAGGGGTCTAAAAGCCACTTGCAGAAATCGGCGAATCCGTCGACATCTGAACAGCACCGACGCCACTATTTGACGACGCTGGCAGTAATGGGTGAACCAGGGCCGAACACAGCGTCAAGAAGAAAGCGGTCGACTTAGAGTGATGACAAAACGTGAAGACCGAGCAATACTCAGAGCGGCAATCAGAGCCCCGGGTTCATCATTACCATCGATACGGCGTGCAACTGGTGCTTTAGTGACCACAAGGACCACTAATGGGCGGTCCACAAAAACGGGGCATATCTCACTGCGGCCGCCTCCGCCGGCTACCGTTGACCTCAGTACTCCAGTTAGTTCGTTTGCATGGGTGCCGGGCACATTCCGCTTGGAATCTCATTCCCTGGAGCAGAATTGTCTTCAGCGATGAGTCCCGCTTTGAGCTGAGCCCCGATGGTCAGCGAAGATGCCCCAGACAGTGGAGGGACGCCAACATGACTATCGCCCGCCATATGGCCAAACAACGAAGAGTGATAGTCTGGGATGCAATTTCATTTCGTAGTAGGACCCCTTTCGTTTTCATCTGTGGTACCCTTACAGCACGGCGCTACGTCGACGACATTCTAAGACCTACTTTGTTGCTCTTCATGCCACGTCGTCCGAAGCCTACATTTCAGCAAGCTAAGACCCAATCGTACACGGTGACAGATTCAACTGCTCGTCTTCGTGCTTGCCAAACCCTACCTTGGCCAATAAGGTCACCGGACCCATCTCCAGTTGAGAACATTTGGAACATTATGGGCAGGGCCCTCCAACCAGCGCGGGACTTTGACGGCCTAACGTGAACCCCCTGGAGAACATCCAACAACTCTGTCAACCAATATCAAGCCGAATAACTGCTTGCATAAGGCTCAGAAGTACACCAACGCGTTATTGACTTGCACAATTGAATAAATCATACAATTTTTCTGAAATTGTAATAATTTGTTTTTCAGTACATGTAATTCACAGCTACCGATTTCTGTTCCATTCGGAGAATTCCTTCATGGTAAGGTTTTTTTTATTTTTTTCATTTATTTTTTTTCAGGACCAACGAACTGGCGACGAGAGCTCTACATCTGCGCTGGGACAGCGACATCTACAAAACATATCGGGTTAGTGAACTGTAGCAGAGTTTCTGTGTTCTATCTCTAAGCGACAGAAGACGACCAGGCTCCTCTCATGTTCTGATTTTGCAGTACAAATGAAGGCAGTTATGTCATTCGTGGTAACACGGAGGAGGGTAAGTGAAGGAAGAGTAAATGTGGGGACTGAGTCCTGATTTGGAAACAGACTATTACCGTCAATTCAACAGTTAACTCAGTGATGACTTGTCTGAAAATCCATGTTACAAGTCGTTTACATCCATACTCATTTCTCAACTCCACGCTACGCACTATTTTTTGCTTTCGTACCACCTTACCTATCGATGTAGCTTTAGTATTATAGAAGCTACGCATTCTGTCAAATAGTTATTCCTGAGAGAAACGCTTCATTCGGATCTCCGTGCGGGGACTACTCAAGAGGACATCGTTATCAGGAGAAATAAAACGGGCTTTCTACGATTCAGAGTGTGGAATGTCAGATCCCTTAATCGGGCAGGTAGGTTAGAAATTTAAAAAGGGAAATGGATAGGTTAAAGTTATAGTGGGAATTTGTGAAGTTCGGTGGAAGGAGGGACAAGACTTTTGGTCAGGTGAATACAGGGTTATAAATACAAAATCAAATAGGGGTAATGCAGGAGTAGGTTTAATAATGAATGAAAAAATAGGAGTAGGGTAAGCTACAACAAACAGAATAGGGAACGCATTATTGTGGCCAAGACAAACACTAAGCCCACGCCTACTACGGTGGTACAATTTTATATGCCAACTAGCACTGCAGATGACGAAGACATTGATGAAATGTATGATGAGATAAAAGAAATTATTCAGGTAGTGAAGGGAGATGAAAATTTAATAGTCATGGGTGATTGCTACCACCGTGCTTTCCATTTCGCGACCGATCGGATCTTTATAAAACAACAGCACTCGTACATTAATCTGCCAAATAGGCTGAAACCAACTGGGTCGCAGAGTAGACAAAGTGTGGATTTATCCGAAACATGCATAAATAGGAAAGGCAACATCCACTGTAGTTTTATCTTGTAGGAGTTTTATGACTCCTTTTATTTGGATTGGGTTTATTGAGCCATACTGCAAAAAGCCTGCTACAGATACAAAATAATATATGCTGAGTGAGCAGAATATAAGCAGAGCAAACAATGATATCAAATTATTGTACAATTTCCTTGAAAGGCCATGGTTTGTAGCTAGTAAATATTCAAATATCAACTACAGACAGAATAAACCAAACACAACTCAGGAGAGAATGAGAAGCATGCACATGGGCATTATCACCTTTATGTAATCACAGATAAAAGACAAATTTCATATAATCATGTTTTTATCTCATGTAAATCCAAAAAAAGTTTTGCATCCTCCTTAATCTTGAAGTTAGATATAGTGAATGAAAATTTTATGTCGGTGGTCAATGTTTTTTCAGGCTCCTCTCATGTTCTGATTTTGCAGTACAAATGGAGGCAGTTATGTCATTCGTGGTAACACGGAGGAGGGTAAGTGAAGGAAGAGAAAATGTGGGGACTGAGTCCTGATTTGGAAACAGACTATTACCGTCAATTCAACAGTTAACTCAGTGATGACTTGTCTGAAAATCCATGTTACAAGTCGTTTACATCCATATTCGTTTCTCAACCCCACGCTACGCACTATTTTTTGCTTTCGTACCACCTTACCTATCGATGTAGCTTTAGTATTATAGAAGCTACGCTTTCTGTCAAATAGTCATTCCTGAGAGAAACGCTTCCAAACTGAAGTAGGCAATTTTCTGAAGAGTATTATAATAAGTGATCCAAGCTATTTCCCTTTTTCCAAGCCTGACGAAAGTGTGAGAGTATGGGATGTCACCAGTTGCAGTCGTCATCAAAAATGAAAGCAAGAACAGTGTGATGTACTGGAAACGTTAACGGCGGCGCCTACTGGGCTTCGTTTGTATCATTTATTGTCAAACAACGAAAACAGTGGCGAACGTATAAGATATAGTAACATTATTCCAGAGCGGCTTTATGTAAACAAAATGGAGATACAATAGCGACATTCATAGGAAGGATAGTAACAAAATACTCGCCACGGAAGTAAACCGTCGCTTGACAACCTCTTTAGTATTGCACGTCGTTGAGGGAGCCTCATCAAGTTAGATTAATGGAATGGATAGAGAAGCCTGAAAAAAGTTATGGGCGTTGCGCCATTGTTTTGTTCAGTCACCACAGGAGCCTCAGCAGCATATTCAATAAACAGCAATGGGAGACGCTGCATGGGATGTTTCGAGCTTCACAGGGAGACCGAATGCTCACTTGTTAAAACTTTGTAAGGGTTACGCTCTGGCTGGTCTTAGTGAACTTACACAGACGACAAATGCTGTTCAAATCTCAGGACCTCTTAAAGCTCTGTCGTATATTGCACGATAAACGCCTTTGGAAGAAGCAATCCAGCAGCATGGTAACGTTCGTCCTCACATTGTCCTTGTCACGCAGGGCAATTAAAAATTTTTCGCACATAATCTACAGTCGCAGTCTGGCCCCCTCACGAGAAAGCAAGGACAGTGCGGTATGGTTCTGTGGATTGTATAATGGTATCATTTTCAGATTAGCAGTTTACTTTAGGCGGCCGGTGTGATAGAAGGTTCTGACCGTTAGTTTCGCGTCAGTGGTGGGTATCCCAAGTTGACTGCACGCACTTTCGAGACATCGAAGTTAGTATTAGGCGGCGCCAGCGTTAGGCTGCGCAGCTCCCAAGGAATGCTGTGTCGTCACCTCAGCTGAAAGTACGTAGACGGCAGCTACGATACGGATAGCTGCAATAGTGGAACTTTAACCTACCACGCTATGGTCTGGTCCACTGTGCTCTGCAGACAGTTTCGTGGTAAATTTATGTATACACAATAAGTATGAGATACACATTACAGAATGCAATGAATATTCATTCTTTCCCAGCCATAATGACATGAAGAGAAACCAATGATACAGATTCTCGCACTGCAGAATGGATTCTATAATAAACTGCACCTTAAAGAACGGATTACATCTTTTGTTGCTGCTTACTTTATTAACAAAATGACGAAAGAATCAATTCTAAAATGTTCACAGCAGTATGAAAGCATTTTAAACTACGTTGTATCGTACTCCAATAGCAGGTTACGTAAAATAAAATTTCCATTGCAGAACAGATTCTGCTCTGAACCACTTTTTACTGCACAATCAGCTTGAAAAGAAAGTAAACGTTCCGTGAAAACTACAAAATAAATTAACATTCCGTTCACATACCTTTTTTTCAGATGCTTCACTGTCGCTGCCTTCAGAACTGGAATCGCTGGATATGGATGCCAGACTGACAATTAACGAACGCAACTTTTCATCTCTATCAACTTCTTCCCGGTAGTCTTCTTCTTGCAGTTTGTCAGTGGGACGTATGGAAGCTTTCCAATCAGCAAGGGTTATTTTTTTCTATTGCTTTACAGTACAGTCTCTCAGTATCGGCTACTTTAAATGAAGTATTTTTATCTGACACATATCTCTTCACCTGTACCGACACCAGTTCTACTGGCGGTGATAAGGAAACACTGGTATCAGCCTGTGACCATGTCGCGGAGCCAAGGAATCAACTTCGTATTTGTTACCGCTACCTACTGAAATCTTAGCGAGCTCCAACAGCTCTGCTCTTGTTTACGTTTCAATAAGTCGTATATTACTACCTCACATCCATGAAAGAATATTTCTTGTGTTTGTAGTTCGAGGTTTGTCGAGAATAACAGAGTGACAGCTTGTATTGTCCATAACAGTGACAAAGCCTAGATGCAAATACAACAGCTGATTCCGAAAACATTATTGAAATGTTACTCCATTCATTTCGCAATGGTAGTCAGAGTTGGATTTCGATACTGACCGGAATACAAGTTTACATTGACGCTCAAATCCTGTAGCAACGGAACCGACGTGACATATTACAGGACGCCCTTCTTTTCCCACTAAAATTTTCAAGCGGCCTTGTCCCTCTGATGTTTAACAAATAAAATTTCTAGTCCGATTTTGATTTCCCCATGTGTCGTCCAACTAACACACAGCTGACGTTCCTTGTGATCTGACTTCGTACCTTATTCTTAGAAACGTCATTCTAGCGGCAGCAATATCACTATACTCCATTAAAACATTTCCACCCGTCATTATATTTTACATATTTAAATTCAGTGTCCTATATTCTTTGCAGTGACCTTGCACTACCTTCAAACCCAGTAGCTTCACACATTATAATCAGCAACTTGACTGCCATGAGGAACTCGCAACTTCATAATATTCGAAAAATTTTGGATGCAAAACATCTTGACCGGTCATCGATTCCTGTTCACCCGCTGTGGCACCCTACGTTTCTTCCCTGGAGACCGAAATTCCAGATTTCCAGTTGCGTGCTGAGACAGCTTGGCCCCCTACACAATTCGTCTGACTGTTCGCACACCAGTATCGCCACAGGCCGCTGCAGTGCGCTCCTGCGCATTGGAAACCTCGAAGATCGGCTCTCCTGAATGTGCCTCACGGCTGAAGAACGAGTACTTGCCTGCTTGCAAAACACTTGGCGTCTTCTAGGTCTTTCAGCCACTATGACAAAACTCACAGAATACCTCATAAATCAGTCAGTCGTAGTTTCGCGCACTTAGATCACGATATTAACGCTCAAATATAAAGGAAGTTCACAAAGTACGGAACGCGCAAACCGAGTGAGCGATGATTCGCTAGCTGCGCACCTGTTTACTGCATATACTTGGCCCAGAGGCCATCAACGCTGTCGCGGACTACAGCCAGCCAGTGGCTGGTGGTCAATGACGGCGGTCTAACTGTGCTCCAGAAGCGCAGACAAAAGACTGATTTCGAAGAATGAATCATTTGAAACTCCCTAAGAAGAAATATTTGAGTCATAGAAGTAACTGAATATTCGTGGGAAATAACTTTGTGAAGCTATTGGTCCGATTAAAATACCAGGTGGTCATAATTAAAGTGCAGCTACTCATTCAGGTTCAGTGTGGGCTGTAATTATCATATAGCAGCGAAACTTGGTAGTGATGCTAATGCGTTAATGCGGAACCGATTTACGCTAGAAATAAACTGGCTCCAATTTTGGCCACCAGGTGCAAATCTGACACTGTACAGCATCTCGTCGACATTTCCGGTGCCCATTCTGAATAGAGTAAAGTTGGTTAATAATAAAACCACTTGTTTGACCTTTTCTGCCCACGTCCTGTTCCTACTCCATTACATGTGGAAACATTACTTGCATTCACAGTGCCGGATTTACACCTGGTGGCCAGAACTGGAAATGAGCCCTGTAGGTTCGGTCTATGTTTTTACATCCTTACCTACAGGCGCGATCCGTCTCCGTCTACTCGGCGTGTGGCGCTTCTGTCACCTGTTAGTAGAGTCTTTGGTTGTAGTTCCTTGGAGCAGCTTGTTGACCACATCGGCGGTCTCAGTCAGAGAGAGAGGGATAAGAGGAATATGTGACGTATAGAGGGCTGTTCACGGAGTTTACGATTGTCGTCATTAGAGTAGTGTTGGTAGGCAATAATTGGGCCAAATGGCAACGCAGCCGACTTACCCTGCATTAAGGAGGCATAGTTGCTGAAGTGGGTAGTGCAGTGCTGTTCAATTTATATGCCGTCTGTTCTCCTCTTTGGGGGTAAGGTACTCGTTACTTGAGTGACGCATGAGCTCCCGTGTTGAAGTTGCTCCTGCTATGCTGGATTGCCTGTCGTTGTCCATCACCCTGTTTGAAGAGTTACATTTACCCTTTGGTGCCTCTGTTCGAAATTATTTGAGTGCCATATTTGTGTGTTTTAAAATTTCCTTTTATTACAACTTGTTCAATGACTGTTTCTTTGTCAGTTGCGCCTGAAATTAACTGTCATATGTTCTAGGCCGCCACATGTGTTGGTGACCGCTGAGATCGTAATTGAGTCTTATTGTATCGGAAGTTGTTGCTTCTCTGACTGATGTATCGACTACAAAATTGCCTATGCCTGTGGTAAGCAAACGCTAATGGCCCAGTGAATCTTGGCTTATTTGGGTAAGTAAATTCAATGACTCAGATGGGATTTTGTCAACTTCAAGAAAATTAGTTGTAGTAACACGATTCACGTTTCCGTCGCACTTCACCTAGTGAAGACCGGGAACTGTCTGCTAGGCATGACCGATGTGAACTGGCTCGGCACGGCCCTTGCTGCCTGAGTTGTTATTCCGCCGGCAGAGGACGCGGCCGAATTCTCGCGTGCCCTCTGGTGGGCGGGACTTTACTTGCGGCAATTACTGTCCGTGACGCTCCATGCTGATGTGCGCCTCCCGCGATCTTTCTGGTGGCTACTGCTTTAGTATTTATTGTTTCAAATATAATTACTATTGTAGTCGTTTGAGTGTTAGCCCTCAAGATTTAAGGCACTTAAGTTAATGTGTCCGAATGATTTTCTGGTTATTACAGTAACTTGCTATATTCTATTGTAAGGTTAACTGGTTATTCCTTTTAGTAATTCTTATTGTAGAATCCTTGTTGTTATGCGTAAGGTTTGGTTGGGACTTGGGGCCGCGCTCACATTAAGCTTCTTGTCTTGCTCTGAGCATTTTCATATGTTCTATGATTATTAGGCACGAATTATATCCGTGATTGTTTTCTCTCGGTCTTCCGAGCTGTTCGTAGCGTTTGGAGGCGCTGCTCCCGGGCGTTACCTGTTACTCGCCGGTCCATCAGGCACAGCCTTTCCGCGTCGGCTGTGTGTGTTGCGTCTCACAGTAGCCTCTGAGACGTTGCGGCCTCCTGGGTTGCTACGGAGTTTCTCATAACTTGAGTTTCTGTCTCGTAAAAATCGGGAGTTAATTTACCCAGTAGTGACCGTTATTCTAAACCACCTTATTCAGACCTGCGACTTCCGTGGTTTCCCTGTCTGAATCTCAGTTTTCAACATAATAGTTTTAATATTGGTGTAACGTTCAATTTGTTAAATGATATTTTATTATTTTTCCACGTCAGCATCTTGAATACGCCCAAACGTCTTCCCTGATTGAGCAAATATGTTTTATGAATTATGCGATTCAACTTTGGCTACTGTTATAAAAATTTTGTTCTTATCTATTTATATTGAACCTATTTGTGTTTTGTTCACCTTCTAACAACCTACCACAACAAAGGTCAAAATTTAATGATTGCGGTGTTGCTCACGCTGCTAAATACTGCATTTTCGGGCAAGAACAAAGTTATTATGTAGCAGGTGTCATTAGAGCACAGTTAATAAAGTCATTTCATGTAATAATGAATAAACTAGGCACTCATCTTTTCGTTTTTCCCACGCTGGTCTCGTAAAATCATGGCTCAATCGTCGAAAATCTAGGTGGTGATGATTCCAAGCTCGGATGCAAAGAGGCCTAGGTTTTATTCTACTATATTCAAAAGTTTTGTAGATGCGCTTCACAAACCATTCTTGAAGATTACACCTTTCAAAGTTAGCACAATCGTGATGTAAAGAATAATCAGCACTCCGAATTTAAGTTACACTTCTTTTTTATTGCTTTTGTTGCGATAGCACGTGACACACAAAACATCACTTCACAATACAAAACATACTTGAAAACATCTTCCTCAGTGTTAAAGTTCGCATTTTATAAACTGGCTACAATATGCGTCTTTCCAACATGACGTCCAAAATTTAACTTTCTCAAGGTCCGACTCTAACAACTAACTAATAATCGCTTACGCGCCCAAAAATCAGAGTTACATGTACGTCAAAGATCATAGTGACAGAAGAAAGAATACGCATAAGAATAATATCATTGCAACATAAACATATCGATGTATCACAAATGAAATCAAATGTGAATGTTGTCTCAGAAATATGTTAAGTATTTAACAGAAACACACTAGAATATCGCTGGTATCGAGAGGTTCAGGTGAGGTGCCGTAATGGTTACGTAATTCAAGTACCATTACAACCTGTAAATTTGAATTGAAGAGTTTCCATTTTTAGTGTATGTCTGAAAAATGCTCTGTATTTATGGTTTTGTAGATGCGCTTCACAAACCATTCTTGAAGATTAAAATGGAATAAGTGGATTCAGAAGAAATGTGTTTTTTGGCAGGCTGCTGAATTATAAGATTTATCTGTGCAGTAAAATATTGTTGGACTCTTGTGAAGTAACAAATGACCTGTGATAAATGGCCTGCACTTTTCCATGCCCGTCTAGTTGTCCCTTTATCCTGGGGCGTCCACTGACATTTCAGCAACTATTTTTTTCCGACGTAAATCGGTTCCGGATTAACGCATTAATATATTTACCAAGTTTCGCTGCCGTACGATAACTACAGCCCACTCTGGGCCTACGTGAGTAGCTGTGCTTTAATTACAACCAACCAGTAGTTCGCATTTGAGAGATAGTGGGCTGATGTGCTCCCACTAGCCTGAAACTGTCAGCTGCGAATGTGTGACCACGTCCGTTGCGAAAAGCATCGTTCGTGCTAGTTTCTCAGTGAGCCGTTGCAGTAGATTCCTGCAAGGTTTAGTTTGGCATACCTTACGATGTGCGATAAAAGTATTCGAAATACGAGAAGCGTGGAGATTGCCGAGACTTGTCTCTCGGCTCGCGTGTGGGCAGGCGCCTTCAGTATAGGCAGCCCGCCAGACTGCGCTGTTGCGCGCATTCCGCCACGCACGAACTGCTCTTGGCCAACCCCGCTAGCAAGCGCTCGGCCAGTGCACAGCAGCCGCATACGCTATTGCCCACCCGTCGGCTGTTTGCCCACCCCTGACCACTTGTGCCCGTGGGCAGACCACTGGAATGCAAGCTGGAATAGCCAGCACAGGTTGAATTTCAGAATCCTTACGTGATTTTTGCTGGAGACAGAGATTTTAGACATCATACTTGTTGCGGGTTAAATATCGACAAAGTTCCAAAAAGCGACGTATTATGAATCCTATACATATCAAACGCAATCCATCTAAGGACAGATCCGTTTTTGGTAATCAACATAAAAATGTAGAATTTCAGTGAGTCCAATAAAACGGAATTTCAGGAAGTCCAATAGTTTTAATTCGACGTTATAAGTTTTAGGACGTTTCACAGATGAGAAAATTTCATCCGTTTCCAAAAAACTTACCTTACTTTGGCTCTAATTAATATTCAATGAGTCCAACACTTTTCAAGATACTACGTGATAAGTTTTAAGCTCACAGACGGGTCAGTTTGATCCATTTAAAAAAAAAAAGTAGCAATCTCTGGCCCTAATTAAAGTTACTGAATAAGTCCAACAGTTTTTTAAAATATGTAGTGGTAAGTTTTAGGCAGTTTTACGGACGGGACAGCTTCACTCGTTTCAAAAAAACTTACGTAGCTGGGTCCCAATTTAAAGTTAAGAAAAGGTTCTCGAAATTCTTAGAGACAATATAGGGATCTAAACCACCTAACACTTTCAGGTTTATCGTAATTGTTGTATGAGATAAAGACTTCACAGTGATTTTCAACATCGCGGTGAGAGGAGCACTTTGGTGACTGACAGCAGACAGTATTTGCAATAACTATAACTCAACGTTGGATCTTTAACTTCAGATACCAAACAGTTTCAACCAGTCAACAATTGTGAAGTATCGTGGGTTATAAGAAGTCTGAAGAACTCTGAGTGATAAATGTTTGGCAGTCATCAGTAGCAATGGCGATTGGTTTTCATGTAGAAATGTGCTACGGCACACTGTAAATATCGCACTAAAATTATGCCATTTGCCTATGAATCTGAGCCTAAAATCGCACTAAAACTACGCCATTCCAATTCGAATGCGTGCAAACAAAACGGACGAAAACATGGTTTCTAGCGCTCTTTCCTCGATAAGTAGAAACCAGTGTCTAGTGCTGAAATGATAGTCAGCCAAGCTACTGTCAGTTCTTCCGGGATCTACATCTACATAGCTATTCTGCAAATCACGCTTATGTGCCTGACAGTGGGTTCATCGAACCACGTACACAATACGTGAGTAATGACAACCAAACGAGAGGCTTTATTTGAATCGAACGTCATTTATTCTTGTTAATACATGCTACCAGTTTCGACACCACTCGTTGTAATCCTCAGGCCCCGAACGTAACCTGCCGTCCACAACCGTTTCATGTGCAATGAAGATAATCGTATGCAGCGGGCCAAAATTAACTCGGTTCCGTACCTTACTTGGCAATAATAAGCCCAACATGATCAGACGACATCAGCATACTCTGAAAGGAACCTAACTGATATACGGTCTGGACAGGAAGACTTGCATTTATTAAGTGAATTAAGTTGCTTCATTACTCCGAGGATATCTGCTTCTCTGTTACTCATGTTGGCAGCCGTTCTTGATCCCAATTCTGGAATATTTACTTCATCTTCTTTGGTGAAGGAATTTTGGAAAGCTGTGTTTAGTAACTCTGCTTTACCAGCATTGTCATCGGTAGTATTTCAATTGCGATCGCCCAGAGAAAGCATTGAGTAAACCTTACGACCAGAATATCTCTGGATTTTCTGCCAGGTTTCGAGACGAAGTTTCGTTTTGGAAACTATTATGACCATCTCACATTCAAGTCCGCTCTAAATTTCGAGCTCCTGTAAAAGATCGCCAATCTTGGGGAATTTGCATTCTTTTAAATGTGGCGTGCTCTTTCCTTGTTTCTGCAACAGTGTTGTGACCTGTTTCGTGTACCATGGGGATCAGCTCCGTCGTTTGTTAATTTATTTGCTACAAATCTCTGAATTGTTGTTGATACTATTTCTCTGAATTCAAGCCACATCTGGTCTACATTTACATTGTTAATTTGGAAGGAGTGGAGATTGTCTCTCAGAAAGGCGTCAAGAAAATTTTTACCTACTTCTTCGAATAGGTATATTTTTCGTTTATTGGTGGAGAGTTTGGGGGTTATAATACTCAGCATCGCAAGACAACACTGTGTTCACTAATTCCTCTATCGGTTTTGGTGCCCCTTACTAGCTCACGATTATTTGTTGCTGAGAAGTCAAGTGTGTTGCACAACCATTTACTATTCGAGTAGGCTCATGAACTAACTGTTCGAAATAATTTTCAGAGAATAAGTTTAGCACAATTTCGGATGATGTTTTATGCGTACACCCGGATTTAAACTTGTATTTTTGCCAACATAGAGGGTACATAGAAGTCACCACCAATTATAATTGTATGAATCGGGTATGTCTTTGAAATTAGACTCAAGTTTTCTGTGAACCTTTCAGCAACTGTATGATCTAAATCTGGAGGTCGGTAAAAAGATCCAATTATTATATTATTTCGGTTGCCAAGAATGTCCTCTACCCATACTAACTCGCAGGAACTATGTACTTCAATTTCGCTATGAGATAAACTACTTCTAACAGCAACAAGCACGCCATCGCCAACTGTGTTTAGTCTGTCCTTTCTGAGTACCCCAAAACTTTCTCCGGCTTCAGCGAGCTTTAGTGCCTATAACGATTTGAGCATCAGTGCTTGTCGCCCTGGTACTTCCCTAACACGGCTATGACTGTTTACAACTGTTATACCGATGGTTCCTGTATCCACATTCTTCCTGTGTTCGGCCTGCGGCCTTTGAGACGGAAGCCCGCTTTATTTTTTCCGAGATCCTCTAACCTAAAAACCCTTCCAGTCCACGCCACACAGCCCCTACTACCCGTTTAGCCGCTCCTTGTGTGTAGTGGAGTCCTAACCTATTTGACGGAACCTGAAACCCAACTACCCTTTGGTGCAAGTCGAGGAATCTCCGCCTTATACGGTCGCAGAACCGTCTGAGCCTCTGATTCAGACCCTCCACTAGGCTCTGTACCAGAGATCCGCAATCGGCCCTGTCGGCTATGCTGCCAATGGTGAGCTCTGCTTTCATCTTGCAATTAACACTGGCAGCCTTCACCACTTCTGTAGACGCTCGAAACCAGAGAGAATCTCTTCCGATCCAAAGCGATTCACTTCATTGGTCCCACTTGCTGTTGGCTACACCCTGTGCTTCTCATAGAATCCGCAAGGATTCGTTCCACATCTGGAATGACTCCACCCGGTATGCGTACAGAATACACATTGGCTTTCTTCACTTTTTTGGCGGCCATGTCCCTAAGGGGCCCCATAACGCGCCTCACATTGGAGCTCCCAACTACCAACAATCCCGCCCTCTGTGATTGTCCGGATCTTGCAGGCTGAGAGGTTTCCTCTGAAACAGGACTCGCTGAGCGACAGTGTCAGCCACAGACAACATCTGGAATCTGCTTGTCAGAATAACCAGAGAGGCCCTACGTTCGACCGCCTGGGAAGTCTTTCTCCGCCTGCCAAGCCCTGAGGTGACCTCCCACTCGACCACAGGTGAGGGGTCAACCTCAGAGCGAGCACTAAGAGGGCTGGCCACTGGTGCAGACAAATCAGCGGGGTCGCAAGTTGTGCACTATGAGAGCTACGCAGCTCACGTCACCAGGTCAATATTTTTCTTTGAAAGTTAGTGTAACGTGTCGTGAAAGCGTATAGTATAAGGGACTGCAGAGGAGCAGTTGCTATAACGATTTTGTGGCCAAGTAGTCATGTGTACTGACAGGCAATTAGACGCCTTGGGTTCGATTTTTGCTGCTATCATTTTTTTTTATTTACTTTATTCCTCACGATATTAATGATTAATCTAAAAATTCATATACATTCAGACACTTATATTTGTAAGTGTAAAATTAATATATGTAATTTATTAAAGCTTACTACACTAGTAAGACAAAATATTGTAGGCCACCACATTGTAGCACATTGGTAAAATTTTGCATGAGCTGCTAGTGATTAGTAGCATATGGCAACTGTGTGTAAATGTTGTAGTTGGAATAAATGGCAAGCAGTTTCGGGTGAAGTAACTAAACAATCAAAACTTTCTAAATGCGAACTATATGAAAGAAACTGACTTATGTGGCTTGGAAAAACGATTTATGTTAGACTGAGAGAGACTGATAGTGGTACATAAACTTGCTCTATGTGAAATAATCAACTGTGTTTAAATTTAGTCATTTTTATTATAGCAGAACATACTAAGTGTGTGAGAAATATAATGAACTGATAAGACAGCGTGTAGTTCTTCTTGTGTATACTGGTGCGTTCATCCCCTCCAAGTTTCAGCTCTGTATAGTCATCACGTGATTTTTGAGAGGGCCATCAGTGAAGTTGTGTTTTTGTTGTCTGTTACGGTAATAGAACAGTGGAATTTAGAACAACGTTATAAAATTAATTGAAGAAACGTGTGCGTTGATCTTCTTGAGAGGACTGTAAGTGACCACGAATGTTTCAGTTATGTGATCACAGGTGATGAATCGTGGATTTTTTAGTACAATCCTGAGACAAAGCAGCAAAGTAAGAAGTGGCACACTGAGGCATCTTGTCAACCGACAAAAGCTTGAATGAGCAAATCAAAGATATAAACAATGCTATTTTGCTTTTTCGACAGTAGGGGTATCAAGCATGAAGAATTTGTTCCCCTGGGACAAACTGTCAACCAAATGTTTTACAAAGATGTCCTCGAAAGGCTCAGAAAAAGGGCCGAACACTGTAGACAAGTGGATGCTGCATCACAACACCCCATGTGACACGGCCACTTCCGTCACTGGATTTCTTACCTCAAAAGGCAGTCCTGTTATTCACCTCATCTGAGTCTTTGTGACTTTTCTTTTGGCAAAATTGAAAACGTCTTTAAAAAATTTTATTTTGGGACTCTGGAGAACATTCAAAAGAATGTGACTGACATGTTGAGGGCCCTACTTGGTCGAAGCCTTTCAGAGCTGCTACCGAGACTGGAAACAACGATTCTGCCTGTGTGTAGCTGCTGAAGGGAACTACTTTGAACGGGACAACACTGTTGTTCAAAAAAAAAATTAAAACTTGGTTGATAAAAAATCAGTCTCATTACTTTGCTCACACACCCCGTAGTTCCCTATAGCAATAGGATGTAGTACACATGTTGTGTTAGGCATGTGGCTCAGTTTGACACTCACCTGGCAGTCTGACGTAACGAACCTCTTTCACTCATTTGATTGCCACAAACGTTGTAATATTTCTGGCTTATTCAGCCATCATATTAGGCTCCAGGAAACTATTCCCAGGGCAGTGGAGATGCAAGAAGCATAGAGATGACGCAATGTGGGATGAGGTACCGGTGACAGATGTTAGATTCGGTACCATTCCCGTGAGAAAGACCGCCTGCATGATGCTGCTGCTCTGTGATTGGCTGCTGTGTTCGGCGGTAGGGCGCCAAAACGTTAAACTTTAGTTGCTATTATTAATTAAACCTGTCATCCAAATTACTTCATTTTTTAAATAAACATCTCTCAACAGCCAGCTATCAATCAGTCATTTCAAAATTATTAAAATCAAAGTGTTACTAAAACAAAAGACTGACGATATTACTGCCGATGCACTTCGGTGGCGTTCGGGTCACGCCTTGCTGGCTTGTCGCGCGAAGTGTCTCAGGCAGTCCGGCTCTCCAATTGTGGCCATTCCAGTAGACAGACATGTTGTCTGTTATAGCAGTATTTGTTTCATGCAATTTTATTTACTAGAGTTCCTACCGTCGCTAGGTACAGACATGTTGTATGTAATAGTATTATCTGATTCATGTAATTTTATTCTCCAGTTCTGACCGTCCCAGTATTCAAACATGTTGTCTGTGGCAGGATGTATTTCATATTATTTTAGCCAAATATAATGACTGTGGAAAGATATGTTCAATACGTTGTGATCAAGAATAGTTTCTCGTGTCTATATCAATAAAAACGCGAGTGGCATCCCAAATGAGTTATAGTTTATTCGTAGCAGCAGTTCCTTGCGAAGTTAATTTGAGACTCAAGAAAAAGAATCCACGACCTGCGTGCTCTTTTCTGCGCTGGGGACATCATCATCATGAAGACAGCAGGTTAGTGAAATGTACAAGAACTTACGTATTCCACACAGGGCAGTGGAAACAGCTAGGCACCTCACGTGTACTGCATGCACAGTACAAATGTGCTCAGTGACACGTCATCTGCAGAAATGCAGAGGAGGTAAAGAAGGATGAGAGTATTAACACTATCTCACTTTTATTCCTTTTTCTTGCCGTAACGTGACCAAACATTATTATTGTGTAATCTATCGACACTATTCGTTCAAAAAGTATGCCAGAGCAGAAGTGGGTTGCAACACAGCCAGCTGCAGGTGGGTGAGAGTCTTATGTGTTGCAAAGCTAAACACAGCCGACTGGCATTGCAGTATAGCAACAGGCGGCACTGCGGTATGCTAGCCGGAAGGGCGCAAGTTTTTCATCACTTGACACCACAGAAGTTTTCAGATTACGTGCCTTAACTCTTTGAAGGGCAGGCAAAACTGTAACCAACCACATACGTAGGTGGTTTCAATGGGCAGTGGTCACTGTGGCTAACCACATAATATTTTCTCCCTTTACCGCTCAGGGGCCAGTAGTCTCTCTGCCAACCACCTAATTGTTGCCTAAATTGCCGCTAGATGGCAGTGCAGGTCTTCTGCGCGAATTTTTTCCGCGTATTCAGAACAATAGTTGATACTTCTTCATTGTTAGCACTGTTCTTGGAAGCGGCGTGCAGTATTCTCTGTAGCTCTTCTTTATACGACTATTTTTAGTAAGTAATTGCTTATATTTACGTGTTGAACATATATAAGTCTACGTGTAATGTAACTTTAAATTGAAATAGAATTTTCCATGTTTTACAGACAAATTTCTGTGTGGTTAGTGCTGCTAACCACCGCCCTTCTGCTCCACCCAGTATATTTTCTTCGTCTCCATGGAATATGTCTAGCCGAAAAGGAATAACTGAGGGCGAATGTTACCGAATTTTATTTGAAGAAATACCTTCTAGTGACAGCAGTGTTGACAGTGATGGAAATGACCCCACATTCACGACAAGCTGTGCAAGTTCTAGTCTTGCGTGCAGTCGTCTGTCGAGCAGTAGTGATTCTCGGGATGACAGTGAAACTGATGACATCAGTGAAAATAATATTTTACCATCTACTGTTCCATCAACAGTCACGGTAAACTAGAGCCAAGAAACAAGTGTTGGACAAGTGCCATTATTTATTGGAGAAGGTGGTGTGATCGCAGAAATAAAGAACAAAGTGAATCTAAAGCCAATCGACTTGTTTTGTGAATTTTTCTATGAAACACTAATAAAACACATAGTGTTACAAACTAATTTGTGTGCTACACAGAAAGGCAAAACTTTTGTGCCCATGAACGAAGTTAAAATTAAGACTTTTATTGGAATAAATCTTTATATGGGTATCACTAAAAAGCCTAGCTAAAGACATTACTGGAGCACTGATCCAGATCTTGGTGAAAGTTCCATATAAAAGCTGTTGCCAGTAAAACGGTTTACTTGGCTAATGAGTAACTTGCACCTCAATGATAATTCGGTCGCTCCCGACAGAAACAGTCAGAATTATGATAAACTGTACAATCTATGTCAATTTCTAGACCATTTGAACAGGAAATTCCAGGATTGCTATAAACCATATCAAAAACTTTCTATTGATGAAGCAATGGTTAAATTCAAAGGCAGATCATCTCTCAAACAACATATGAGGGACAAACCTATAAAAAGAGGGTACAAAGTGTGGATGTTATGTGATCAGTCCTCATACAACCTTAAATTTGATGTATATACAGGAAAAGCTTCACATTCTCCAGTAGTGGGACTAGGATCGAAAGTGGTTCTAAATTTAAACAGCGGTCTTCATGGAATGAATCATATTATTTTCATGGACAATTATTTTACATCATATGATCTGTTCAAGGACCTAAAATCCAATGGTGTGTACGCTTGTGGAACAATAAATCCCAGAAGGAAAAACATTCCAAAACTCAAGGAGGAAAAGGAACTGGAAAGAGGGGAATGCAATTACAAAATAAGCAATGATGGCATAGTAATCTATAGATGGAAAGATAACTGGGCAGTCAACTTGATTTCAACATGTAATTCACCATCAGACGTGTCGACAGTAACTCAAAAAATGAAAGATGGAATAATAACCAATATCACTTGTCCAATTGTATTGAAAGACTACGATACCAGTATGAACTATGTGGATAATTTTGATCGACTAAAGTCAGACTATGCTATTGACAGAAAAAGCAAGAAATGGTGAATGAGATTGTTTTTTCACTTTTTAGACTGCAGTGTGACAAACGCGTTCATTATGCACAAAGGAATCGAAATGGAGCAGTTCTCCAATAAAGACTTTCGTCGAGCGGTGTACAAAATCTTGTTGGCTCCAAAAATAGTTTCAGTGGCAGCTAATTTTGCTTTTGTATCCCAAAGTAGTATAGCAATCCAGATCAAATCACACAAACCATACGTAGACGAAAGTATTCGCCACAAAAGCAGTAAACATCAACCAATTCACTCATCATCTGGAAGATGCGCAGTTTGCAGTTCAAAGAAAAATCCAGTGTGAACAGTGTGGATGTGTTCAGTGTGCAAAGTACCTTTGTGTCTGAGAGTAGGCAAGAACTGTTTCAAGAGATACCACGAAAATTAAAAACTAATTATTTCAAACTTCAACCATCAAATATCGAATTTGTATACTGTAATGGGGTGGTGGTTACCTGTAGTAACCACATTTGATGTTAATATTTTGTTGTTGTTAAGTGAATTTTTACAAACTCAATGTATAAAACATGTCAAAACAATAAAACAAATGTGTTAAAAGTAAAAGAAATTTGAAATTTGCAAATATTTTTTCTTGCCCCACTAGGGTAAATTTTAGTGGTGTTTACCTGCCCCTCAAAGAGTTAAGCCCTGAATGAACATAGTGTGGAGTGAATAAGTACTCATCCATTCGTGCACTGGTTGATTCTCGTCTCAGTATCACAGCCTAACCACGAGCCTGTGACACCCCGAGCGACATTCTGGAATGGAGTGCGGGCTCCACTATTCGACTACGAGACAGGGCAGGCTACCCCGAGTCACGAGGGAGCCGGTCGCTCGGTAGAGAAAGTTCACGGCCGACGTCAGATGCGCCGCTATGCTGTTATCACTGTCGCAGCTGAAAATGCAGCTGACAGCGGCATTCGAGTGACAGCACGCTCGGCCCCCATTCTTTGTGCTCTCAGCGCAGTGCCAGATGTCTATTGTTTCACATGAGAGGCAGCTGACCACCTCCACCAAGCTGTTCCTGATATATTACAGCCGAGGGTTGCAATAAAGAAATCTACTGTCGTCTTGACGTCTCATTTTACTCTTCAAGTGTGACAATCTGAGGGTCCTTTAACACCAGATTCACAGAACAGTGGGAAAAACACCCTTCAAAAGTAACGGACACTTCATTAAAGCTCGAGTGAAAAGAGTGTAGAGTAATGTGACGTACATGGCTTCTCTGAAAGATCGTTCGTTATTAATGTTCATAACAATCTGTCACTCATGACTCTCAGTTCTGTTGTTATGGGCACGACCTGTATTACGGGCTGTCGTATTGCAAAGAGTCCCACTGTAGATACAACTATGCATCATTTCAAAAGCAAAGAACAACGCTCAAGAACCGAATTTAGATTAGAGAGAAGATGCTGCTCGTAAACAGAACCATCCCACATGCTATTGATAAAGCTCAAACTGTGGAATAGGATTTGAAATTATCCCCTACAGACTGAAACCTGTACGTTTGAAATATGATTGAAATTGCGTAACTGACAGTAATCCGCAACTCGACTGTTGGAATGGGAATGGGATGTGAACGTGTAATTTGTCTCGTCGATTACACTATTTACCCTGTACTGATCTTGCCTGAGTGCGAGAATGCGAATTTAATTTAGCTGCAAGAATGTAAACTGCATCGCTTATTGCAGAAACCACCTAAGTACGCTTTTCCAGGATGTTGGGAAATTTAAAAAAAACTGTGTAGCATTGTAAGTTGAAGTCTGATCTCCTTCTAATATTTTTGAACGAAACTTTAAGGTGTTAGAAATGTGTACGAAACACGAAATAATTTTAAAGAAATTTACTATGCTATAAACAATTTTTTTAAATATTGCACTAAGGTTATTTCTGATATAACCACTTTTGCTTTTAATTTCTGTAGCAATAATATAGAAACAGACAGGTAAATTGATTAATATTTGCATGTTTTATGATGAAACATTAAGTAAATAACACCGTTTTTATTTATAAAAATGTAAGACGCATACATTAGTGAACCACAAAATACAAATTTGTACAGTAAACGCCTTTCTAGCTTTATTCAGGCTCTGGCATCTCGTCGACAGTTTCTTTCTCGGTTGTTGGCCATTGAATGATGATGTCATAAAATTCTTTATAACCAACAGTGTAGTCCATTAATTTTATCAGGTCACCAAGTTTCGTTTTGTTGATTGGAACCTAAAACCAAAAATTAAGTTGTGCAAAACCCAGTAAGTATTTGTAATGCTACAAAATATTGTTTTTACTTGCTCACTAATTTGATATCCGACTAATAACATTACTGTAATCAACGTACCTTTCCCAAAGGATAAGTCTTCTCAGAAGGTAGTTCAGGTGGGCTATTAGTTCTCAATAGAGCGTAAGTAGATGAAAATCCTCCAATAAACGCCTTTGCCACAACTGTTCCTTGGGTATCTTTAGAGTACAGGAACTGTTTTTAACTTTTTTTTTTTTGGTCATCAGTCTACTGACTGGTTTGATGCGGCCCGCCACGAATTCCTTTCCTGTGCTAACCTCTTCATCTCAGAGTAGCACTTGCAACCTACGTCCTCAATTATTTGCTTGACGTATTCCAATCTCTGTCTTCCTCTACAGTTTTTGCCCTCTACAGCTTCCTCTAGTACCATGGAAGTCATTCCCTCATGTCTTAGCAAATGTCCTATCATCCTGTCCCTTCTCCTTATCAGTGTTTTCCACATATTCCTTTCCTCTCCGATTCTGCGTAGAAACTCCTCATTCCTTACCTTATCAGTCCACCTAATTTTCAACATTCGTCTATAGCACCACATCTCAAATGCTTCGATTCTCTTCTGTTCCGGTTTTCCCACAGTCTATGTTTCACTACCATACAATGCTGTACTCCAGACGTACATCCTCAGAAATTTCTTCCTCAAATTAAGGCCGGTATTTGATATTAGTAGACGTCTCTTGGCCAGAAATGCCTTTTTTGCCATAGCGAGTCTGCTTTTGATGTCCTCCTTGCTCTGTCCGTCATTGGTTATTTTACTGCCTAGGTAGCAGAATTCCTTAACCTCATTGACTTCGTGACCATCAATCCTGATGTTAAGTTTCTCGCTGTTCTCATTTCAACTACTTCTCATTACCTTCGTCTTTCTCCGAATTACTCTCATACCATACTGTGTACTCATTAGACTGTTCATTCCGTTCAGCAGATCATTTAATTCTTCTTCACTTTCACTCAGGATAGCAATATCAACAGCGAATCGTATCATTGATATCCTTTCACCTTGTATTTTAATTCCACTCCTGAACCTTTCTTTTATTTCCATCATTGCTTCCTCGATGTACAGATTGAAGAGTAGGGGCGAAAGGCTACAGCCTTGTCTTACACCCTTCTTAATACGAGCACTTCGTTCTTGATCGTCCACTCTTATTATTCCCTCTTGTTTGTTGTACATATTGTATATGACCCCTCTCTCCCTATAGCTTGTCCCTACTTTTTTCAGAATCTCGAACAGCTTGCACCATTTTATATTGTCGAACGCTTTTTCCAGGTCGACAAATCCTATGAAAGTGTCTTGATTTTTCTTTAGCCTTGCTTCCATTATTAGCCGTAACGTCAGAATTGCCTCTCTCTTCCCTTTACTTTTCCTAAAGCCAAACTGATCGTCTCCTAGCGCATTCTCAATTTTCTTTTCCATTCTTCTGTATATTGTTCTTGTAAGCAGCTTCGATGCATGAGCTGTTAAGCTGATTGTGCGATAATTCTCGCACTTGTCAGCTCTTGCCGCCTTCGGAATTGTGTGGATGATGCTTTTCCGAAAGTCAGATGGTATATCGCCAGACTCATATATTCTACACACCAACATGAATAGTCGTTTTGTTGCCACTTCCCCCAATGATTTTAGAAATTCTGATGGAATGTTATCTATCCCTTCTGCCTTATTTGACCGTAAGTCCTCCAAAGCTCTTTTAAATTCCGATTCTAATACTGGATCCCCTATCTCTTCTAAATCGACTCCTGTTTCTTCTTCCATCACATCAGACAAATCTTCACCCTCATACAGGCTTTCAATGTATTCTTTCCACCTATCTGCTCTCTCCTCTGCATTTAACAGTGGAATTCCCGTTGCACTCTTAATGTTACCACCGTTGCTTTTAATGTCACCAAAGGTTGTTTTGGCTTTCCTGTATGCTGAATCTGTCCTTCCGACAATCATATCTTTTTCGATGTCTTCACATTTTTCCTGCAGCCATTTCGTCTTAGCTTCCCTGCACTTCCTGTGTATTTCATTCCTCAGCGACTTGTATTTCTGTATTCCTGATTTTCCCGGAACATGTTTGTACTTCCTCCTTTCATCAATCAACTGAAGTATTTCTTCTGTTACCCATGGTTTCTTCGCAGCTACCTTCTTTGTACCTATGTTTTCCTTCCCAACTTCTGTGATGGTCCTTTTTAGATATGTCCATTCCTCTTCAACTGTACTGCCTACTGCGCTATTCCTTATTGCTGTATCTATAGCGCTAGAGAACTTCAAACGTATCTCGTCATTCCTTAGTACTTCCGTATCACACTTCTTTGCGTATTGATTCTTCCTGACTAATGTCTTGAACTTCAGCCTACTCTTCATCACTACTATATTGTGATCTGAGTCTATATCTGCTCCTGGGTACGCCTTACAACCCAGTATCTGATTTCGGAATCTCTGTCTGACCATGATGTAATCTAATTGAAATCTTCCCGTATCTCCCGGCCTTTTGCAAGTATACCTCCTCCTCTTGTGATTCTTGAACAGGGTATTCGCTATTACTAGCTGAAACTTGTTACAGAACTCAATTAGTCTTTCTCCTCTTTCATTCCTTGTCCCAAGACCATATTCTCCTGTAACGTTTTCTTCTAGTCCTTCCCCTACAACTGCATTCCAGTCGCCCATGACTATTAGATTTTCGTCCCCACTTTCTCTATCTGTTCATCTTCAGCTTGCGACGTCGGCATGTATACCTGAACTATCGTTGTCGGTGTTGGTCTGCTGTCGATTCGATTAGAACAACCCGGTCACTGAACTGTTCACAGTAACACACCCTCTGCCGTACCTTCCTATTCATAACGAATCCTACACCTGTTATACCATTTTCTGCTGCTGTTGATATTACCCGATACTCACCTGACCAGAAATCCTTGTCTTCCTTCCACTTCACTTCACTGACCCCTACTATATCTAGATTGAGCCTTTGCATTTCCCTTTTCAGATTTTCTAGTTTCCCTACCACGTTCAAGCTTCTGACATTCCACGCCCCGACTCGTAGAACGTTATCCTTTCGTTGATTATTCAATCTTTTTCTCATCGTAACCTCCCCCTTGGCAGTCCCCTCCCGGAGATCCGAATGGGGGCTATTCCGGAATCTTTTGCCAATGGAGAGATCATCGTGACACTTCTTCAAATACAGACCACATGTCCTGTGGATACACGTTACGTGTCTTTAATGCAGTGGTTTCCATTGCCTTCTGCATCCTCATGTCGTTGATCATTGCTGATTCTTCCGCCGTTAGGGGTAATTTCCCACCCTTAGGACAAGAGGTTGCCCTGAACCTCTATCCGCTCCTCCGCCCTAACTAAATACCTTGAATTACTCTTTACGTTCTCTTTGTACATCCTTAACCGATGTTTCATCAGAGTTTGTAGTTTTCTTGTTGACGTAGACCACCAACGTTTAAACCTTAAAACACCGTCCAAGGTAAGATGATAAACGTAAAAACGTCGGGACTCACTTGCCTTAAACATGATCTCACAATACTGATGTCCACCTTCTTCAAGAGCCGTTTAATACTTCCAAAATCCCTGACACATGGCGAAAAAGTGTGCCCACGGACTGGAAAGTTATGCTTAATCGTCTCAAACCGACCTCTGTCGCAGAGATTGAATAAGAATCGCCTAAATGTGTGATTATTGTGTGGCCCGTTTGCCCATCAAAAAACAACATGAGGTGCTCGGTAGTAAATGGAATTTCAGTGTCAAAGTAATACAGTAGCATAGAACAGACCTCATCTAGACCTTTGTGTGCTTCTCCCTCGTGGTACACATACAGTCCCGAACGATTAGTTTTTAAGTCATGTACTGAAAAAACATTTAACCAGAGCTGTTTCATATAAAATACCTCCTGTACAGGTACATGAGGCAAAGGCAGGTTTTGCATGAAGTCAAATGAAAATGCCACAGTGTCATCATCTTTGTTCTGAGACGATTCTTTCATAGCTGAATAACATTTTTTGGGCCTTCTGTTATACAAAACCATTTCAGCTGCTACATTCCGCTTAGCATTTTCACTCAGTGCTTTGTCTTTCAGTTTTACAGACAATCTTCCACACGTTGAGCAAGCGTCAACTTGTGGCCGACCAAACGAATATGAGAAGTTCTCTTTGAAGTACTTGTTGTAGAAACTATACTTAACTCTGTCTTGTAGATCAGGGTTGTCTAGGATGAACATAGTGTACATTTTTACAACATCAAGTCGTGCATCAAGGTATTTTTTGGTTTTGCCTCCATAATGGGTTACTTTCACATCAAACTTCTCAATTTGTTTATGGATGCCTACACAAATTTCACCTGGGTCACAGTGGACAGTGCACAGGAGGGGGATGTCAAGTAGTGGGAAACTTCTTGACATCCCCCTCCTGTCTAATGGGCTTTTATTAAGGACACAACATCTATTTATTCCCTTAATTCTGTCGTCTGAAATGACAAAAATTGTAAGAAAACTTTCCTACATACTGGAGTTAGAACACTATTCAGTTTTAAATTGTATTTATAAGAGTGTGATTTTTTTTTTTTTTTTTTTTTTTTTTGTTACGTAATTCATCAATAGGCGTGTCAGCGTTTTCTTGAATCTCGTCTTGACTTTGTTCCTCTACGTTATGGATTTTACGCCTACGTTTTACTGGCATAACCTCAACCAATGTTTGCAAGTAGTTGTCTTGTGTGTTTTTACTCTCAAAAGAATAAAAGTTATTCCAGAGTGCCTGTCTAGATTCTTCAGTAAGTTTTGAATGACATTTATAGCTACACTTACAGTTTACAATGTTCGGTGGGGCTTTCTGGGCGACCTCTTTTCCTTTGTGGTACACATACCTCAGTCCTTGCACTCTAGCTTTCCGGACAACATTCCGCTTGTATTTTTTTTTTCTTCATGTCTCATTCGAAGTTTACGCATAGGATTAGGTTCATCGTCTGAACAGTCAGACACGGTTTAGGAACGTCATACTACTTAATAATCACTAAATACGCCTATATTTCCATTACAAACGCACAGTCGATCGCTCCATGTTTATTACCATAACAACAACAGACTCAGTAAAAACAAAAGAAGGGTCACGAAACACGCAATCCTAACAGGGCCACCAACCGTCATGAGTGGAGGAATGAATTAACAGCTTACAGCAGAAAGAACCTAAGTGACGGTGTTTGAGTTCTTTCTGAAATAAACACATTATTTACAGAGTTGCCTAATAGAAATTCTTATATGGAACATAGGCTGTTTCTGCAATAAAGGATGCATTTAACTCCATCCCATCAAAATCTCCATTTTGTTAAAATTGTCACTTAGGTGGTTTCTAAAATAAACGATTCAACTGTCAATAACTTTGAAACCAAACCAAAACTGCATGAATTTACATAACATAAAAACTGAATCTGATGCGACACTATTGATTTGAAATTGGTCCTGGCAATAAAACAAAATTTGATCAATTTGAAGATAATGGTCCGTTTGCTTAATGAATGCTATCACTGAAATAATAAAATTTCTTACATCTACCTGAGCAATGGTAACGCTCTTCGCACTGTTCTCTGTTAGTACTTTAAATTGTATTGTTAGCAAACAGCTATTGTGCAAGGCCGTTGCTTAGCATACATTTTTATTAAATCGAGTATGACTGAGACAGTTACTTACTGAGAAAAATAGTGAAGCAAAAATGACATGGTTCTGGGAACTGGTATTGACTTGGGTTAAGTAACAATATGGCCCTAACTTTAAAACTTGTATTTTGACTATTAGAAAATTAATAATGCTCAGAATTAACACACTCAATAAACTAATTATACATTAACAATTAGCTTTACAAAATCATTGGATGTGAGTGCTATACATTGTCTCAATCATCGCTTAAAAATACATGCATTGCATTAATAACAAAACAACTTTCTTTACCTTAATTATTTCCAACTTCTGTTGTCTTTCTTTTTACAGTTAGCAAACATCGTAGTATCTTGCAAATAAGAAGATCATCACCGCCCATGGCGAGTAAGTGTATGTCCAGCACACATCAGATACAACACGTGTTTACACTTGAGAGTGCTCCATACGTCTCTCTTTATCTAAAGCTTGTATAACATATTACTTGAATCAGCGATCGCTCTTGAGAAGCGACGCTACTGCATAATCTATACGACATTTGACCATCTCTGGTTCAATATAACATTATCTTACAAAAGTTGAATTAATTTACCCTGTGTATATACCTTTCAAGGTAAGAACAATAACTATTCTTTGGTTCCTGATCATTTTGTCAATTACTCGCCTAAAGCCTATAATGCCCGCATCTCGTGGTCGTGCGGTAGCGTTCTCGCTTCCCACGCCCGGGTTCCCGGGTTCGATTCCCGGCGGGGTCAGGGATTTTCTCTGCCTCGTGATGGCTGGGTGTTGTGTGCTGTCCTTAGGTTAGTTAGGTTTAATTAGTTCTAAGTTCTAGGCGACTGATGACCTCAGCAGTTGAGTCGCATAGTGCTCAGAGCCATTTGAACCATTTGAAAGCCTATAACCCAGAAACAAATCATTTCATACTTTACCTCCGTAGACAGCATTGGAGTATTCTTTCTGCAAGAAAGTACTGAATCTAATCATTCATCTTGTCCGATACTCGCCCTGTGTATATACCTTTCAAGGTAAGAACAATAACTATTCTTTGGTTCCTGATCATTTTGTCAATTACTCGCCTAAAGCCTATAACCCAGAAACAAATCATTTCATACTTTACCTCCGTAGACAGCATTGGAGTATTCTTTCTGCAAGAAAGTACTGAATCTAATCATTCATCTTGTCCGATACTCGGAAAACTTGGTATTTGTTCAGTAAATAACAGTGCCGAACGCCTTCCCAAAGTACGAGGATCGTTCAATAAGTAATGCCCCATACTTTAAAAAAAAAGCCGAAATATACATAGACAAACGTCCTTAATGGTGCTTCACATTTGATGCTTGTTGTGTGCGCCAGCGAAGTTTCGAACCGTTCTGGCAGATGACAGAGCCGTAGTACAGCGTCAAAATGGCGTTTACATATGACTCAAGTTACAAGCAGCGTGCTGTTATTGAATTCTTGCGTGCAGAAAAAGAAACAGTGGTGAACATCCATAAACGTACGTGTGCAGTGTATGGTGATGGTGCAGTTGATAGGAGTACAGTTGGGCGATGGGTAAAGAAAGTTACGGCCACAGGAAATGCAGAAACAGAGCTCCATGATCAGCCGCGCTCGGTACGTCCTGTCACAGCCACTGCTCCAGACGTGCTGGAACGTGCGGATGCCATTATTCGTGCCGACCGGCGCATCACAACTCGACAATTGGCTCTACAGTTGTCGGTCAGCACTGGAAGTGCCTCTGCATTGATCGAGACTCTCGGATATTCAAAGAGGTGCTCACGATGGGTTCCACGAATGCTCACAGCTCGCTCTGAATAAATTCAAGAACCGTTTCCGACGTGTTCGATCGGACAAGAATCCAGCAGAAATCTCGCTCAAACACGATAACGCACGCCCGCACACAAATCTGAGAACCAGGGAACACATCGCCAAATTATGTTGGACATCATTGCGTCATCCACCTGCGGCGCGGCACGTTACTTTTTACCGCCCTGCCAGTGTCCAGCAATGTTCATTTGTCTAGCAAAAAGCTGTAGTAGTAAATACTAGACCACTACTGTCTATTGCAGGTCGCAACATACATAGAATTGTCCGGTAAATGGGATGTGGCTAGCTACTGAAATAAAAGTTTTAACTTGGCAATGTAAATTTTCAGGTGTATTTTTACGATAAAGATCACAGTTAATACTGCCAAGTCCGTACTCAGTGGCAACACAATGTAAAGTTCACACGCACACCACAACCACACACATAGCCAGTTTATGGTATTTACACCCGTTACCGAAGTTAATAGAGTTCACCGGATCGTTTAGTTATGAAAATGCTCGCTCAAATGTTGTGCACTGTTCTCTACACGTAATACCTGTTCCAGTCTTAGATCACACACCACGCCACGCGGCTTTAACTAACAGTCAAAAGCAAAAATTTTGATATTCCGTCCGAAATTCCTCACGACTTTCACTACACCGTTCGCTTAAATACACTTTGTACTACTTCGCGAACTCGTAATTAGCATTTTACAGTACGTTCGTCGGAGCTGCTTTCAAAAAGATATTGCTAGTTCGAACCCACAGCCCCCGACCCCGCTAGATCACATCAAAGGCTTTGTTCCCAGCATAGATTGGCGCGAGCCTGCATTTTTCTGATTGGCTGATATCACAAACAGCAAATCAGGTTGCAGTATTATCTCGCACTAACCCGCGCTTTACTTCAGTGACCAATCATAGTAAAACATTTCTTTCTATGGCAATTGCTAAATAAATAAATTTAGAAAAGTACCAAATATAAAATTACTCCTTCTGAAATTACCGATTAATTTGTGCTCTACTCACGATTTATTAGTACCATAAACTGACTGCACATTTAACTATAGTAAATCCCCTGTATAGTTTAAAACACTGGTACTTCGTGAATAAACAAAACAATTTTCATTTACTTCTGTTCTTCTTCACGCATACAACACTCACACTGTTAATTACTACACATATAAAACAATTATAATTATGCAAATACATTAAATATTAATCAAACATAACTTTACAACATTGTTTTGACTACGACTGCTAGCACTGTCCATCAACTGCTGACCTCTGCCGCCTACTAGTACAACTACTTGCAGCTCTGTAACTCAGGTCCATGTCAGCTGGTGACATCTGTCGATGACTAATGCCTATAACCATATCGTCCTAACAAGTGACAGGAGCAATGCGAAGGCGCTATGCCTCACACCCTACAGTCTAGACTTGGCACCCTCGGACTTTCATCTCTTTGGGCCGCTTAAAGATTCTCTGGGGGAACACACATTGAAGATGACGAGAGTGTCAGTCCTGCAGTGAAAACGTGGCTACGCCTACAGGACAAGAGCTTCACCGGCAGGGAATGCATTCTCTTCCACAAAGTTGGCCTACGGCTATAGAAGGGGATGGAGACAACGCAGAAAAACAGCTCACGGACAAGACATGCTGATGTACAGGGTTATTACAAATGATTGAAGCGATTTCACAGCTCTACAATAACTTTATTATTTGTGATATTTTCACAATGCTTTGCACACACATACAAAAACTCACAAAGTTTTTTTAGGCATTCACAAATGTTCGATATGTGCCCCTTTAGTGATTCGGCAGACATCAAGCCGATAATCAAGTTCCTCCCACACTCGGCGCAGCATGTCCCCATCAATGAGTTCGAAAGCATCGTTGATGCGAGCTCGCAGTTCTGGCACGTTTCTTGGTAGAGGAGGTTTATATACTGAATCTTTCACATAACCCCACAGAAAGAAATCGCATGGGGTTAAGTCGGGAGAGCGTGGAGGCCATGACATGAATTCCTGCTGATCATGATCTCCACCACGACCGATCCATCGGTTTTCCAATCTCCTGTTTAAGAAATGCCGAACATCATGATGGTAGTGCGGTGGAGCACCATCGTGTTGAAAGATGAAGTCGGCGCTTTCGGTCTCCAGTTGTGGCATGAGCCAATTTACCAGCATGTCCAGATACACGTGCCCTGTAACGTTTTTTTCGCAGAAGAAAAAGGGGCCGTAAACTTTAAACCGTGAGATTGCACAAAACACGTTAACTTTTGGTGAATTGCGAATTTGCTGCACGAATGCGTGAGGATTCTCTACCGCCCAGATTCGCACATTGTGTCTGTTCACTTCACCATTAAGAAAAAATGTTGCTTCATCACTGAAAACAAGTTTCGCACTGAACGCATTCTCTTCCATGAGCTGTTGCAACCGCGCCGAAAATTCAAAGCGTTTGACTTTGTCATCGGGTGTCAGGGCTTGTAGCAATTGTAAACGGTAAGGCTTCTGCTTTAGCCTTTTCCGTAAGATTTTCCAAACCGTCGGCTGTGGTACGTTTAGCTCCCTGCTTGCTTTATTCGTCGACTTCCGCGGGCTACGCGTTAAACTTGCCCGCACGCGTTCAACCGTTTCTTCGCTCACTGCAGGCCGACCCGTTCATTTCCCCTTACAGAGGCATCCAGAAGGTTTAAACTGCGCATACCATCGCCGAATGGAGTTGGCAGTTGGTGGATCTTTGTTGAACTTCGTCCTGAAGTGTCGTTGCACTGTTATGACTGACTGATGTGAGTACATTTCAAGCACGACATACGCTTTCTCGACTCCTGTCGCCATTTTGTCTCGCTGCGCTCTCGAGCGCTCTGGCGGCAGAAACCTGAAGCGCGGCTTCAGCCGAACAAAACTTTATGAGTTTTTCTACGTATCTGTAGTGTGTCGTGACCATATGTCAATGAATGGAGCTACAGTGAATTTATGAAATCGCTTCAATCATTTGTAATAGCCCTGTATATCGTCACCGAATTCTGACGCTTAACAATAAATACATTCTGAGAAAAAGAATGCGGGGTATTACTTATTGAACTACCCTCGTATTAAATTACTCTCGTTTTTTAAGATTTAATTTAAGAATCGCTCGTGGCTTAATTGAGGGAACGTAAGAGCTTCTAGGAAATTGTACATTGGCGACTGCCGCCAACTGCCAGTCATAAAGCAGTCGAGCTCGAGCAGAGGTTTGCGATCGCTACAAGTCGCTCGGGGTCCCACATTTCATCCGGATGAAGGCACACTGTGCTAAACAGAGCAGAAAAAATTACGGCCACGCCACAAAGGCGCCGACGCTATTTTACGAGCAAACTTTCCAATTAGAACACCGTTAACAATAGTGGCCGAGTTAGAAGCATGAGAAAGGAGAACTCTCTCTGCTTTGCCTTGTAAGTGGGGAACGAAGGCGACCCTAATAAAAAATTAATAAAAAAGAAAATATAACAGACAGAGAATACTTGCCTGGTTAATAGATGACGCGGCATTATGTATTCCTTATTATAGCCTAACAGTGCCCGCCGAGGGCACTAACGATGTCCTTTTGTGTTATTATTCCGTGATGGAACTCGACGGCTCGGGCCGGGGTTTTATTAGGACCACTTGGCATTACGGACATTAACATTGCACGGTGCGCGAGCGCCGTTTCAATTACTTGTTTGGATAATGTGATTGCAGAATAAAGACCTCCATATTAACAAAGGGTATACAGCGATTCAATGTAATTAAATCTGGATATTTGGAGAGGATGACGCGCACCGACTGAGGGCTATTGAAACTGTCAGTGGCCGCTGATTACCGTAAGCTGTTTGCAGCCGCTGCAAAACCGCTCCAATATTGTAACACGCCGCCGCTGCTGCTGCTGTGCGCGGGGGCCGTGCCGGCCCCGAAAAGGGTTTTGAACCGCTTATGATAACAAATGGGCCCGTACAGTGTAATTAAAGTGCGCCGACTCGGCCGGAAGAAAAAGCGCCCGGAGAGGACATCGTTATAAATTGGTGTGCCGCGGCGAGGCCTATTAAATGAAGCCACGCACGGACTCGTTAGCGCGCTTGCCCCGGCGCGCGCACCCACGCGCTTAATTATCCGACCCTGTCGCGCGGTCGGGTTCCCGGGGAAAAACGCAAACGCGCGGGCCGCCCGGCCTCTCGAATTCGCGTTGCGCTTCGCGCGTGCGCATTAGAGAGAAAGAGAGGGTGGAAAAAATGAAATTCTAGGGCAGGGCTTTTCGCTTAGTTTACGCGCTAATCCGGCGAATGCGGGACAAAGTCGTAGCCTAGCAGGCCCGAGATGTTGGACAATCATTACCCGCGACAGCAGCGCCCAGTCGTGGGTCTTCACAAAACGAGTTATCCTTGACATTTTCGAGACAGGAAAATTTTACAGATGTTGGCTATGAGCTGCCTTTCATTTAAATCAGTGGGATGAAGGTGAAAATTCATCAGGTTACCTTCCATTCAGAAGACTGTTGCGGGCAGCGACTGTTCTATTGACTTATAAATAATAGATTTCAGCTATCAGTCGTCCTTTTTAAATTTTATTGGCAGATCTAGATTTCAGCTATAAACTAGCCATTCTCTATGCACTATCATTTTTTGATCAATGCATGATAGTGCATAGAGAATGGCTAGTTTATAGCTGAAATCTAGGTCTGCCAATAAAATTTGAAAAGGACGACTGATAGCTGAATCTATTATTTACAAGTTGAAAATTTGTGCCAGACTGGGATTCGAACCCTGGTCCGCTCCTTAGTATGGCTGCTGCTCTGACCTCTGAGTGTGGCCAAGCAGTTCTAGGCGCTTCAGTTTGGCACCGCACGACCGCTGCGGTCGCAGGTTCGAATCCTGCCTCGGGCATGGATGTGTGTGATATCCTTAGGTTAGTTAGGTTTAAGTAGTTCTAAGTTCTAGGGGACTGATGACCTCAGATGTTAAGTCCCACAGTGCTCAGAGCCATCTGAACCATTTTTTGATCAATGCATTGATCAAAAAATGATAGTGCATTGAGAATGGCTACTTTATAGCTGAAATCTATGTCTGCCAATGAAATTTAAAAAGGACGACTGATAGCTGAATCTATTATTTACAAGTTGAAAATTTGTGCCAGACTGGGATTCGAACCCTGGTTCGCTCCTTAGTGTGACTGCTTCTCTGACCTCTGAGTGTGGCCGTGCGGTTCTAGGCGCTTCAGTCTGGTACCGCGCGACCGCTACGGTCGCAGGTTCGAATCCTGCCTCGGGCATGGATGTGTGTGGTGTCCTTAGGTTTAAGTAGTTCTAAGTTCTAGGGGACTGATGACCTCAGATGTTAAGTCCCACAGTGCTCAGAGCCATCTGAACCATTTTTTTTTTTTTTTTTTTGACCTCTGAGCCATCCAGACACACCAGTCGCTACAACTGCTCGACCTACCCTAGCACGCCTCCCATCAAACCTAAATTCTCAATTTATGCTCTCTCTGCTTATGTAGACTATAATCTCACCCACCCATCTAATTCCAGCTATTGTCCTGAATCTCCTTTCCGGAAGGCTTCTGACACTATACCACACAAGCGGCTTGTAATGAAATTGCATGCTTATGGAATATCGTCTGTTATGTAACTGGATTCCTGATTTCCTCTCAGAGTTCGTAGTAATTGACGGAAAGTCATCGAGTAAAACAGACGTGATTTCTGGCGTTCCTCAAGGTAGTGTTATAGGCTGTCCGCTGTCCCTTATCTATATAAACGATTTGGGAGACAATCTGAACAGCCGTTTTCGATTGTTTGCAGTTGACTCTGTCATTTATCGACTAGTAAAATCATCAGAAGATCAAAACAAATTGCAAAACAATTTAGAAAAGATATCTGTATGGTGCAAAAATTGGCAATTGACCCAAAATAAGTGTGAGGTCATCCACATGAGCGCTAAATGGTATCCAGTAGACTCGCAATACACGATAAATCAGTCAAATCTTAAGGCCGTAAATTCAACTAAATACCTAGGAATTACAATTACGAACGACTTAAATTGGAAGGAACACACAGAAAATGTTGTGGGGAAGGCTAACCAAACACTACGTTTTATTGACAGGACTCTTAGATAATGTAACAGATCTACTAAGGAGACAGGCTACACTAAGCTTGTCCGTCCTCTTTTAGAATAATGCTGCGCGGTGTGGGGTTCTTACCAGATAGGATTGATGGAGTACTTCGAAAAAGTTCAAAGAAGGCAGCACGTTTTGTATTATCACGAAATAGGGGATAGAGTGTCAAAGAAATGATACAGGATTTGGGGTGAACATAATTAAAACAAAGGTTGGATTGATCTAAATAAATTTAAAGACTGTTGTTGCAGAATTTTGGTTTTACGTAAATCTATTTTCTCACGTTTTAGTATATCATACAGTCTTTCAATTTTTCACATTAACAAAGGCGGAATTACATTGTTCGCACAAAATACAAAAATATATCCGATCACATCAGAGCCATGCTCACTCCTCCACACTTTGCGGAAATAACCGTATTCCAAAGGGTTCACAATTTTTCTTAACAAATGAATTTCTACTAAATTACAATGAAATGAATACTCCAGGTTGCATACAGGCGTTGATATAAGTCAAGAGGTACAGTTGAAAATGTGTTCCCCGACCTGGACTCGAATCCAGCTTCTCCTGCTTACATGGCAGACGCTCTATCCAGCTGAGCCACCGAGGACACAGAGAACAATGCGACTGCAGGGACTTATCTCTGACACACCTCTCGTGAGACCCACATTCCCAACTTACTGTCCCACACTATATTCATAGTGCCCCTGCCCGTTATACTCATTACTCACCCGTTATACTCATTACCCACGGCTTTTTGCCGTTTCCCGTAAGAGTTTGGGCACTGTTTGTGCATCCGCACAGAAGAAGACGGTCAAATGGCCAGTGAGTTCGGACATGTCCGAAAAAACAGATACAATCTTCATATACTAGTTTTGTTACATTATTACTTTCGATTAATGTTTCATAAATGAATCCAGAAATAAACAAAGTAACCAATACAGTATTGCGTAATTAATAACAGAAATTTTAAGTGTGCCAATAATTCGTAATTTAAAATGTTTCTAAAAAATAATTTTAGCTGTACATTCAGAACTAGTACTTACCGATTATGACATCGAGACTAAAATATCTTATAAAGTAGTTCACTTTCATAAATTTTAGCTTGAAATATAACATACTGTGTTTTCAGAAAATGAATTGAGATGATATTGACATGTTCAAAATTCGAAAAATGATACTGGTATCGACAACTACGGTTAGGAAAAGTAATGCTACAGGAGGATGTCCCGTTACAGTACCCCTTGCGCATTATCCCCATTACTCGCGGCATTTCGCCGATTCCCGTAAGAGTTCGACTATTTTCTGCATCTGCATCGAAGGGATCATTGCCCGTCTCGCCTTAGTTATAGTATACTATTTTACATTATGAACTAAGAGACAAAGGAATTAGAGAAAATGGCTATGAGTGGGTGTCGATTGAAATCAGCAGGGTTTTAATCCCGATCCGGCAGGAATTTGATTTTCAATCAATGCCCTTTCGCAGCCAGTACCTGTAATTCCTCTATGTCTTATATCATAATCGCTGCTGGACAAAAATGGTCTCTGTTCCTTCGGACCTGTTCGAAAGAACAGACACCACGTACATACACAAGAAAATTTTTGCTGATACGTTCTCTGCAACGATGTATGACACAATACTTCACGTCGATACTAGATGCGCAATGAGATCGAGATGTAAATGAATTTCAAACGGTGCATTAGTAGCGGAACAGCTCTCAAACAACCTATAAAGTACTGGGTGTTTCGGAAAGAAAGAACAGGTGTCAATTGTTTATTACAGACAAATTATGAAAGATAGAAAAGTATTGCGCAAGTCACCGGACAGAGGAAGGTTCATAGTTTTATGTTCGCACAGACACTATACCACACACTCAATATGAGCACCGTGAGTTGCTCGAGAAACATCGAAACGGTAGTCTGTTTCGTTCCACAACGAATCAACAGGTCGACTGAATTTTTCCATTTTGAGAATACCGAAGGAGCGTGCTCTTTTACTTGCTAAAAACATTCAACAGCCTAGGGCGCGTAAATATTTTGTTATTTAAGGCAACAGGTTTCGACAGGCTTTGCTGTCATCTACAGGGCTTAAAAAATGTTTTTGTTGTGAAATATGTTCATTTTACATTGGACCTCACGCCAACTTGTCATGTGGATTAAAGCTAGCACATTATAAAAGGTTTGCCATAACTCAAATATTTGAAACATGTTTTCAATTATTTTGGTTACGACGAACCTTTTATAATGTGATAGTTTTAATCCACATGACAACTTCTCGTCAGCTTGAAACATATTTTCAAGTATTTGGGTTACGACTGACCTTTTACAACGTGCTGGTTTTTATCCACATGACAACTTAGCGTGAGCTCCAACGTAAAATGAACACGTTTCATAACAAAAAGATTTTTTAACACCCAAAGATGGCAGCAAATCCTTTCGAAACCGATTGGTTCAAATGGTTCAAATGGCTCTAAACACGATGGGACTTAACATCTGAGGTCATCAGTCCTCTAGACTTAGAACTACTTACAGCTAACTAACCTATGGACTCACACACGTCCATGCCCTAGGCAGGATTCGAACCTGTGACCGTAGCAGCAGCGCGGTTCCGGACTGAAGCGCCTAGAACTGCTCGTCCACAGCGGCCGGTTCGAAACCGATTGTCTTAAATACAGAAATATTTATGCAGTGTAGGCTGTTGAAAGTTTTTGGCAATCAATTGGTCACTTCTTATTGAACTGACAGCTACAATAATTCGATTTCTCAGATCTAGAAGAATAGCTGCCATAGGCGGGACGAAGACCCTGTCTTTTAGGTACTCGCACAGGAAAAAATCGCAGTGAGTGAGATGTGGTGACCTGTGAGGCCAAAAGCAATGAACAAGGTCTCGTTGTTCACCTCTTCCCATGCAACTTTGTGGGACAGTGCAGTTAAGATAAATCCGTAGCTCAAAATGATAGTGAGGGGGGGTTCCGTCATATATAAAACTGAAATCATTCTAATCTTCGTGTTGTTCAGGAAACAACTCATCTTGCAGGATGTCCAGGTATGACACTCTTGTCACAATTCCCTACTAAAATGAGAAAGATTCACAACTTTGTGAACAGAAATGGCACAAAACACATTTAGTTTTGGTGAGTTTCTTTCATGTTTGATGACAAAATCAAATGGCTCTGAGCACTATGGGACTTAACATCTGTGGTCATCAGTCCCCTAGAACTCCGAACTACTTAAACCTAACTAACCTATGGACATCACACACATCCATGCCCGAGGCAGGATTCGAACCTGCGACCGTAGCAGTCGTGCGGTTCCGGACTGCGCGCCTAGAACCGCTAGACCACCGCGGCCGGTTTTGATGACAACGCCAGGATTTCGTGACCCCCCACTCCCAAATTCTTTCACTATGGTGGTTTACTTTGCCCGATAGATGAAACGTCGATTCGCCCGAAAAGGTGAGTCCTTCGAAAAAGTGGCCTCTGACGTATCTTGGAGAAATGAAACGCAAAATTCGTACCTTCCTTTATGGTCCCCTGGCCGCAACTTCTACTGTAACCGCATTTGGTAAGGATTCATATGCAATCGTTATTTCAGAAGACGTCAAACCGTTGTTTCAGGAAGTTGAAGTTACTCACACAGGGCTCCGTGTGAATGCATCACGGATACGTTCGACATTTTGATCAGAAGTACGTGGCAGACCAGAGCTCTTTCTTTCTCAAATGCAACCAACTTCCAAGGTTTTTCTATACCAGTCATAAATCTGCTCGTGCAGAGGTGGCTTCTTACTGAATCGACGGCGAAATGCTGCGCGGGATTAACCGAGCGGCCGGCCGCGGTGGTCTCGCGGTTCTAGGCGCGCAGCCCGGAACCGTGCGACTGCTACGGTCGCAGGTTCGAATCCTGCCTCGGGCATGGATGTGTGTGATGTCCTTAGGTTAGTTAGGTTTAAGTAGTTCTAAGTTCTAGGGGACTAATGACCACAGCAGTTGAGTCCCATAGTGCTCAGAGCCATTTTTGATTAACCGAGCGGTCAGGGGCGCTGTAGTCCTGTACCGTGCGGCTGGTCCCGGAGGAAGTTCGAGTCCTCCTTCGGGCATGGGTGTGTGTGTTTGTCCTTAGGATAATTGAGGTTAAGTAGCGTGTAATGTTAGGGACTGATGACCTTTGCAGTTAAGTCCCATTTCACACACATTTGAACATTTTTTTTTTTTTTTTTATGGCGAAATGCACGTTGTACCCGACCAGGGGATTGAGTTCGCTCGGATTTCAACACGCAAAATGATTTCGTATGTTGCTACAAACAAACAATAGAGCTGTGTCAAAGCTTTAAATCTTCCTGTATCCGCTGGCATGTGCTGTATGTATCTGTCTCTTATTGTATATCCATATTAAATGGCTATGAGCACTATGGGACTTAACATCTATGGTCATCAGTCCCCTAGAACTTAGAACTACTTAAACCTAACTAACCTAAGGACAGCACACAACACCCAGTCATCTCCATATTAAACAGCTGAAATCTGTTCTTTCTCTTTGAATCATCTGGTATTATATAAACTGATTTTAAATTGTTTTCAGATGATGCTTTCATATACTGATCTCTTAAAGTCATCATAAGAACAAAACATTGCAAAATGATTTGGATAAAATATTTGTACGGTGCGAAAAGTGGCAGTTGACTCTAAATAATGAAAAGTGTGAGGTCAGCCACATTAGTTCTAAAACTAATCCATTAAATTTCTAAATCACACAAATCTAAAGGCGGTCAGTTCAACTAAATATCTAGTAGTAACAGTTACGAACAACGTAAATGGGAACAATCGCATAGATAATCTTGTGGGGAAGGCGAACCAAAGACTGCGTTTTAGTGCTAGAACATCTGGAAGATGCAACAAATTCAGTAACGAGGCTGCCTACACTACGTTTGTCCGTCCTCTGCTAGAGTATTGCTGTGCAGTAAGAGATCCTTGCCAGATAGGATTGACGCAGGACATCGAAAAAGTTCAAAGGACGGCAGCACGTTTTGTATTATTGCGAAAAAGGGGAGAGAGTGTCATGATAGTGCATAGAATGTCAACGCGCATCGGGCTTCGTCCGTGAGGCGAGAAAAGTATTTTGAGTACTGTATATTCAAATTAGATCGCCCACAAGACCTGTATTTAAAGTAAATACAGTTGGGTTGCTGTCGTAACATAACGTGAGAGAAAGTTGAGTTCGGCGATTATGTAGCGTTATAAGCTACAATCCATAGGTTGCAGGTAAATATTTATTTCCCAGTTGTTTGAAAAAACGTTGTTGCGCTTCCCACATCATCCTCTGGGAGGCTAGACGTACCACCTGTAGACGAAAGAGTGAGTAAATAAGTCTAATTAAAATCATCCAGCTAGTATACATTGTCGCTGTTGTAATCATACAGGAATACATTACGCCAACTCCTACAGTGTGAATTACTGTTGTCTAATGGCTTTCCAATTCGCCTACTCGGTGACTAAATGTCGTGCTGCGATACTCTCCGAAAATTAATGTATATGATCGGCCCCACGAACTCTCTTGTACTGATTTTTGTTTAAGACTAAAACGCTCTAATTCAAGTTTTACAAAAAAAGAAACTGTCTGCAAGCCAATTAATGAAATGAAAGTAAAGTTTACTTGTATTCTATTTTATCATTCCAGTTAATTAACATAATTCGTTATTTACGTTTTCTCGTAAGTTCTCCTGTGCTCAATGCACTTTCCTCCTCTAAACTTTACAACAAGACTTTTTTCACGTCCGTAATCTCACAGGATACAGCACATGTCATTTCTCCGACCAAGAAAACGAAAACACTCTTAAGAATAAGAAATTAATACACTGCCATATCAAAGGATAATTATTGTTTCTGTAGTTACATCTATGCCGCTAATTTTAAAACTCGCTGGCGCTATTTTGGTTTTCTCACTCGCATACAAATGTCATTCTATTCAACAAATCACGTTCTCTCTATCGGGTTCTCCTTGATCACCAAGGTGGCAATACTTTTGTCTATCCCAGATCGTTTCTCCCGCTTTCTCTATCGTTTGCGGCATGGAAAACGACATAAAACTCATTTTAACTACTACTTCCCTTTACCTTCATAATTTAAAACTTTTTACTTGAATTATATTCCATTTGAGTACCACGAGAAATTATTTTCATTTCATGGGGTACAAATAAACAGATGCATGTGAACGGAATTCGCTTGTAAGTACATACGCGGAAGAGTGTTACAGCCGTGGATATGATACGCAACTTGAGTCGGTAATCATTAAAATAAAGGTATTCTTCGTTGCAGTGAGATGGTTTCACGAAGTTTCGATATCCACCATTCTCCCGTGAATGCGAAAACACTTTGTTAAAGCCTGCACGGAAAGATTTAAGTTTTCGTTCATCCGGCACGTTCTTCGAAGGAACAACGGTAGAAAATCGTGTGAAAGTGGTTCGGTAAATCCTCTGCCAGGCACTTAATTGCGAAATGCAGAGTAGTCATGTAGATGTGGATGTAATTTTGAAATTTCTATTGTAGTGTACAGCAAGCGTACTAAAACAACGCTAAACCGCTCGAAAGAAATATCCTGAGCTGTTGTCAATGCATGCGTGTCGAAAATATATTACTGCAGAGTAGTGACACATGTTTGATTCAATTTTCCCACCCAAAAATTAAACATGGAATACAAACAAGTAATGTATAGACGGTTTATGGCCCTCACTTTCAATATTACGTAGCCACACTACAAGACACAAAAATCGTATAAATTATTCCCTCCAGTGTACTTCACACAGAAACGCATATGAAAAAAACACATTTTGCACTTTTTGCATAAAATGTAATTTAAATGATCACAAGTCTTTCCAGCGCCCATCCAAAACGCTGATTTATTCACAGCACAGCAATAGCACAGGAAATGAAGTGTGGAAGCATTGACTTTTACATTCGTGGTTGCACAATCACGCTGCATTCATATTAAGCTCACATTCATACCACAATGATCGTAAATGATTTGAACAGCGCCGTTTACATAGGACAATGTAGTGCCAGAAAATATATCATGATTTCACAGCGACAGTTGCCAGGTGCAATGCAACATAACGTTCTATATAATTTTGAGCCGGTAACTGCGAAAATGGAATTTAAATAATATTTCCTGTATTTAAATTCTGAAACAACAATAGTTCATTATTATGATTTTAATTCGATAGGATGAACAGGCTTAAGATCAGGATAAAATATTTCTTATGGACAACACTACAGCCAAATTTCCTTTTTAAACACTGTATCGGTCAATCTACAATACTGAGTGGAATCTAACTCAGGTACAGCAATTCTTCAGCACGTTACCGTAGCTGTTGACACGTAGAAAGATGTTGGCAGTGCCTCCAGCTTCGTCGATTAGCAATTGAACCTTCGCTTAATCGTAACACATTCCCATGAGTAAGGGTATGAGCATGCCACACAATCTCTCACATTCTTCGCTGACGGGCCACCTATTCTCGATACCTAATCATCACGCAACAAATAACTATTTCAAAAGTGCTACAATACCCCATCGACCACTTGCAAAGTAAGTGTTGTAAACAAAGACTTTCAATTTAACCCCTTCCACAGCGATATGATGTTTCCATGACAAATGATTCCATACGCATTGACATTAAACAAAATCTGAATATGGTAATTTACAAAAGCTTTACGTATTTCAATTAGTTAATGAAAGGCCTACAGATAAAATAATATCGATGTGTATTATTTTAGGATTTCACATCCTTCTATAAACTTGTCACGTAAAATCATGGTACAATTACGAGCTTTCGATGAAATACTGCATCATCTTCTTCAGGAACAACTGACTGTCACGTCTGCTGTTGTGGTAGCCACAGCTACCGGAACACGCGGTAGCAGATGTTCTGTCAGTGGTGACCGTGTCACCTCAACACAGTACATAGAAACTTCCAGGCACACCTTTCATACATGCATACACTCATATACAGTTCAAAGCGAGACTCAGAAATTTCACTGAAGACATATCTACTCCAGTCAATAAGATTCTAGGCCCCGATGACCAACGAAGACCTATCTGGGGACGCCCCGGGCAGTGGTGCTATGCCAACACAGCTGTCGCCCGCCATGTTGCCTCATAATCAGGAGTGATGGTTTGGGGTGCCATTTCTTTTCATAGCAGGACCCGTTTGGTTACCATCCGCGGCACTGTTACAGTACAGCGATACTTCCACGATATTCTACGCCCGGTTTTGTTGCCTTCATGACAAGCCATCCCTGGCTTACATTCCAGCAAGATAATGCCTTTCTGCACGCGTCGAAGGTTTCTACAGCTTGTCTTCGTGCTTGTCAAATCCCACCTTGGTCTGCAAGGTGTCCGGGTCTCTCCTCAGTTGAGAACGTTCGGATAGTTATGGGGAGGGCCATCCAACAATGAGCTCGCGATTTTAACGATCCAACGCGCCAGTTGGGCAGAATTTGGCACGATATCCCACAGGAGGATTGTATAAATGCCAAGCCGAATAACTACTTGAGTCAGAGCCAGAGGTCAAACAACAGACTATTGATTTGCACAATTTATGAAGCTCCTTCTCTTGAATAAATCATCGAACTTTTTACGATCTTAGTCATTTGTTTGTGTGTACTTGTACGTATCATCTATCGATATTCGTCCCTTTGGTTCAAATGGCTCTGAGCACTATGGGACTTAACTTCTGAGGTCATCAGTCCCCTAGAACATAGAACTACTTAAACCTATCTAACCTAAGGACATCACACACAGCCATGCCGGAGGCAGGATTCGAACCTGCGACCGTAGCGGTCGCGCGGTTCCAGACTGTAACGCCTAGAACCGCTCGGCCACTCCGGCCGGCGTGCCTTTGGGATAATTCCTATGTGATGCGTTGTTTTTCATTTCTTAGAGTGTACTTACTTTTGTAATCTCTTAGAATTCCCCGGCAGTTCGTTATCGTCTCGTTAACAACGGCTGCTCTTCCCGCGGTCCACGTGTTTCCACGACCATATTTCGACTCTGTAACTCGGCATCTTCATCATGTCTTCCCTGAGTCTCAGGTAACACCTAATAAAGGTGACGAGTCCCTGAGTCTCGGGGAACACCTGATGAAGAAGACACCGAGTTACGGGCATCGAAATATGGTATCGATAAGGTGCGGACCACCGGCAGATTACTCGATCTCAACGAGATGACACACTTATCTTTGCTGACTTCATTTTCTCTGTCTGAAGCTACAGGTCAACAGCTTTTCTCGGGGTGTGAGATTACTTAGAAAAAGTTTAAGAAATTTTCATTGGTATCGCTGGCAGGCCAAATCAAAACATGTGAATGAAACACAGAGATTGTTTCGAACTGTGATACGGCCAATATCAGTGTGGTCACCATAAGATTACTAAAAAACGAAACTAACATTCCAACTAGAATAACTGACAGTGTGTGTGGCAGCTTCACCCTGATTTGTTTCAACTGTTGTCTGCCTTAATCTGAGGCAGCTTCTTTTCAAACAAAAAAAATTAGATAGTAATATGGCATGTCTCGTTGGGAGTCCCTGAAGAGGAACAGTCAGCCACCTGGTGGAAGCCTTTCAATTGGACTTTACTACGGCAGATTGTGTGCACCTACCCTCCCCAGTAATCTTACCTGGGAAAGAAGACGTACCCTTTAACGTGACAATCCGAACCACTTGCGTTCTGGTACTCTTCACAACACAGAGAGATAAGGACTAGCGTAAAGCCAAACAACAAAATGTCAAGTTTCGATCAGTAATCCATTACAAGACCTATCAGTTTCCAGACATTCGCTTTGTTACTACCAAACCACGGCCGACTTGAAATATTTACCACTAACTAGCTAACTAACTGCATCCGAACAGGCGTCGGTAGGTCCTACGGTACCGACCGGCTGCCGTGTCATCCTCAACCTGCAGGTGTCATGGATGTTGATGTGGAGGGGCATGTGGTCAGCACACCGCTCTCCCGGCTGTAGCCAGTTTTCCTGACCGAAAGCGCTAGTTCTCAGTCAAGTAGCTCTCAGTTGGTTTCACAAGGCCTGAGTGTACCCCACCTGCCAACAGCGCTCAGCAGACCCGGACGGTCACCCATCCAAGTGCTAGGCAAGCCCGACAGTGCTTAACTTCGGTGATCTGAGAGGAACCGGTGTTACCACTGTGGCAAGGCCGTTGGCTCAGTTAGTTACACAATTTTAAATTACGACGGTGGAAATGAGCATTCCATCACAGGATGTCGGTTTTGTCTGCATGCTAATCACCTTTATGATATATTCATTGATTTGAGTTGACATTAGAATAAAGAGTTAACACACACATGCAGAATTTATTATTAAATTAATAAAATAATCACTGAATAGGATTATTAAGAATGCCTAACCATAGCCTTTGATTTGTCTAGTACAAATCTGGAATTAGATTTCACCAATAATATATACTTTTAAAGTTATCGATGTGTTATTATTGGTGTCTGAGCTGAGATATTCCTGATTCGACTGAGACAGAGGAAATGCTAAAGAAAGTCGTTTTTAAAAAGTTCCACGAATAGTTTGAGACATGACAGCAAAAGTAAATCGGATAATGACAACTGATAAGTAAATAAAATTAAGATCAGCTGTATGAAGAGATACGGATAATTTCCAAATGTTTTCTATCGAAACCGAAGGCGTCCATAACGTTGCATGAGAACCAAGTTTTATTGCATGAAAAATTACATTACGATAAGCAAAGAGCTTCCCGTCTGAAGCAAGCGATTAACTACCGTTTCAAATAAGGCCGTGCGAATAATGTACACACTAAGATCACGTCTGAAGCAAGCGATTAACTAACGTATGAATAATGCACACACGTAGACCACGAAAACGATGCAGCACGAAGAAATATCTGAATGGGCTGGAAATTAGTAGATGTGATTTACATGTATAAACAAACGAATGATTACAGTTTCAAAAAAGAGCTTCACAAACTGAGTAAGGCAATGTATTGGTCCACGTATCGTCCTTATGCAAGCAGTTATTCGGCTTGGCGCTAACTGATAGAGTTGTTGAATACCTTCCTGAGGGATATCGTGCCAGATTCTGTCCAATTGGCGCATTTGATCGTCACATTCCCGAGCTGGTTGGAGGGCTTTATCCATAATGCCCCAAACGTCCTAAATTAGGGTTTGATACGGCGGCCTTGCTGGCCAAGGTATGTCTGGCAATCACGAAGCCAAGCACTAGAAACTCTCAGTGTGTACGGGCGGGCATTGTCTTGCTGAAATGTAAGCCGAGGATGGCTTGCCATGAGGTGCAACACAATGGGGCGTACAATATCGTAGACGTACTACAGTGCTCTGAGGGTGCCGGGGATGACAACTGAAGAGGTCCTGCTATAAAAAGAAATGACTTCTCAGACCATCACTCCTGGTTGTCAGGTCATATGGTGGGCGACAGTCAGGTTGGTATCTCACCACTGTCCAGGGCGTCTTGAGACACGTCTCCGGTGGTCATCGGGGTTCATCTCGAAGTGGGAGTCGTCACTGCAGACAATTCTACTCCAGTCCATGACATTCCAGGTCAAAGATGTGCTTGGAGATGCCCTGGACAGCAATGGGATACCGACCTGACTGTTGTCAGCCATACGGCCAGACAGCCGGTAATGAGGGTTTGGGCGATGTTTCCTTTCATATCAGGATCCCTTCGATTCTCATCCGTGGTACCCTTAGAGCACAGCGGTACGTCAACGATTTTCTACGAACCGTTTTGTCGCCGTTCAATGCAAGCCATTCTCGGCTTGCACTTCAGCAAGATAATGACCGCCCGCACACGATGAGAGTTTCTACTACTTCTCTTCGTCCTCCCCAGATCCTACTGTGGTCAGCAAGGTCGCCGGATCTCTCCCCAGATGAGAAAATTAGGAGCATTATGGGCAGGAGCCGGAACCATCTCGGAAATTTGACGATCCAACGCACCATTTCGAGAGAATTTGGTATTGTATCCCTCAGGAGGACATCCTACAATTCTGTCAGTCAATACAATATTTCAGTGCCTGTGTTGTTCTGAACTACGATGCGAAGTTCCTCTGGATATGCATGCATGTCCACAGGAAGACAGATGCACTTCGGCACTACAGCCGTTATGAAATACATCAAATGTATTCGCAACTGAGAATATGGGTAACCATCAGCTGTAGAATAGAATGACGACAGAAAAAATTTGTACCGGACAGTGCTACAACCTGTACTTGTACAAACAAATTCGGGTTCGAGTCCTATTCCGGCTCAAATTTCCATTGTTGTCTTTCAATTCTCCAGCTGATGGTTATCCACATTCGCGATTGCGAATACATTTAATGTAATTCACAACGGCTGTAGTGGCCTCAGTGCCTGTTCCTTTGGAGATGCGTGCATTTATAGTACAGTCTTGCTCAAAAGTATCCGAAAGACCTGAATTGCATTTCCCCTGATTCGCATGCAACCCACATAACGCAGCTGTCTCGCAGGTCCTCTAATCGCTCCTTGGTACAGTCGTTTGACTATTGAAAATGGTCCCAACAAGTCACCACTAGAAAACTCTTGCTCTGTATCGCAATAACTCAAGATATAAAGTAATACCAGAATTCTACAAATATTAAGGAACACCTTATCACAGATAAGACTGTCCTTAAGGCTTGTAAGCTCACATTTATTGCAATAAATGACATACGTGAAATGTTATCACTCTCATTATTACGTCAGATAGGCAATGCACGTAGTAAGTTCATCGTATTCATGATTTCCTCTTCAAAGTAACATACCGTACTTGTTTTTAACACAAAATGACGTTAAAAATTTGCGTTATTCACTAGCAGATAGTTGAGAATATGTATGAACTTGTGACATTACAGCCTTTATCACTGCGATTTTTAACATGTAAAAGTTTTTTTTTCTGTATTTGCGTCAGTATGTGCGAACTTCTAACATATACCAATGAATGTTGTAACCAGATATCTTTGCCGCGCTCCTGAAAAGCGCAGAATATCACGATAGCTATAAACTGTTATACGCTGCTATCGATCAGTAAAAAAAAAAAAAAAAAAACCGATGCACCTATGTTTCAAAATAACAATTGCCAGTTTTTACTTCTGCAGGGAGCCGCGTCGCTGTCTAGCTCTTCTGTGAATGTGTTGCGAGTCGGACGCAAAAGTATTGTGCTCCATCTGATATAATCATTTTTATTGTAAAGTTAAGAGTTTAAGTGATTAGAAATATATGTAGCCACAAACAAGCGAGAATGTATATCGTGAAAAATTCGCTCCACCGCCACAATGGGTGGCCATGTTAATGTAAGTTTCCGTTTCATATTATAATACTTGAAGCCTTGAAGTTTATTTAATTTCAAAGAAAATCTCTCAACCTTATTTTCATTAATTATACTTATGATAATCCTTCCTGTTTAAAAGATTTATGCAGCTTATGATCCAGCGTGTGTTCTGTCGGAACAGGAGGCTGTCGTGACGACATCGCAATCCAATCAGTTGGTCCCTTAGGTTTCTTTCATGTAACTTCCGTCTGTTTTCTCCGCGCGATCTTCCTCCGAAAAAAAATTTCTGTTCATTTTCTTTAGTAATTTTCGATATCGCGAAGGAGAAAAGACAGCCGCCTCCTGCTCCGAACGGAACACTACGACTTTTCTAACGTCGGAGAGTACCGCACGAATTTTCCGCTAAAAGGTAATAGAGTTTCTTAAAGCTGGATCAATTACACATGTTGCTGCTGTTCTCCGACAAATCTGGTGTGATTAATAGTAATTTATTCTGTCACGACAAAAAGAACCAATTTTATTTTTACCAAAGCAACAAAGCTTTCAATTAAATTACTAAGAAAAAAAAAATCATACCAGATCTGGCGCCCGAACAGGGACTTGACTAAAATATTGAATGTGTCACGGTACTAATATATGATTGTCTTATTTCATGTACCGCTCTTTGGAACCCACTGCTGCATAAAATTACGGATGAGCAATAAATATATGCAATCTTGAAGGACGCGGTATTTACACAAATATCTTGGGATTTAATAAGACGCAGATTTGCAGTTTTGAAGACAACGCCGAGTGAGTACCAAATTTTCGTTTGCCATAGTTCTGTCTAAAGAGTAGCTCATTGACCTTCAAATTCGACCTCACTCTATCCTTTCTGTAGCTTAACGTAAAAAACCATTTTTTTTTCTACGTAAATATTTGAACATTTTCTGTAACCTTTTGCTTGGCCTATTTGTTTTATACTGTAGTTAGTATTCTCGTGTAAGTTCAAGATGGATGCCATTTCAGTCTTTTCTGTGTAACAGCGTTGGCAATCAATTGTTTCAACGGCGTTGACTCCATCTTCTCTTTTTGCTACAGACGTGTGTCAGTTATTACCCACGTAACATTAGACATTTGACGAACGCGCCGCGACTTTAACTTGCGCGGCAAGAATAATTGACAATCAGAATTTCAGTTGGCAGTACCCATTTTAAGTTGGCAATAGCTGAATTTCATTATGGCGGACGGACAATCGAGCGCGAACTCTGCAGACGAAAGCGACGGCACTGTTAACAAACATTACCGACTCCGCTCACGCGGAACGACGGCCAGGACAGACGACAGACAAGAGGTAGCTAACGTGGACGACACTCAGCAGGAAACACCCACCTGCCCGATAACGGTATCAGTTGACATTGTCAAAATGTTACAGGAATTGATATTAGACAGACAGGAGAGGGAACAGCGCGAACGTGATCGCGAACAACGTGAGAAAGACAGAGACAAGTTTTTATCAGAGCTGAAAACGGATATGACAACACAGATAGAGTCGGTTAAGGGTGACGTCACGGCACAGATAGATTCGGTTAAGGGTGACGTCAGGGCACAGATAGAGTCGGTTAAGGGTGACGTCGCGGCACAGATAGAGTCGGTTAAGGGTGACGTCACGGCACAGATAGATTCGGTTAAGGGTGACGTCACCGAGCAAGTAACCACTTTGACAACCCAGATAAGCACTCTGAATAACAAAATTGAGAACATCGGTCAGAATCTCACATCTCAAATCGAAGCGTGTCGCAAAGAAACCGATTCGGTAAAACTTGCGTATAAAACAGTTGCACGACAGGTAGACGAGTTAGCGACAGCGGTAGCCATTGTAGAATCAAAAGTAAGTGCAATGGCGAATGACATTTCGGACCGAACTATTGACGAAAGAGTTAACAGTAGTGTTGCTTCGCACACTAAAGCACTTACCGAACATTACAAAGAATGGATTGATGTACAAGAGAAGCTAGTTGAGGAGAAGGTTACACGTGACTTGAAAGATGTTGTTAAATCCGCAACCTTAGACATATTATCTGCACCCGGCAGTTCAGGAGACACTGTTTGTACTGAACTAGGCCAAATTAGACGAGTGTTTACCCGGGATTTGCCGGAATGGCGGAAGCAAGTAACAGATGAGATATCCGACCTGAAACAGCAAATTCAAACACTACAGTATGATAACCAGAGTGACGGGAAACACTCACTACCTTCTGAGCCAGATGAACATCAATACCAGACAACACAACAACACAACACACCACAGTACATTCCGCGACTGAAAAATGAATTTAACGATTCACACAACAACAACACTGAACAATTGACACTCACAACCCTCATGAAAGAGGAGAGTGTATTGAAACACAGAGTTTTTCAACCATTCCAACCGGAAAAGCGAAATATTCATCCAGTCGTTTTCCTAAAGAACTTTTCAGGAGTCTTTCCAGCTGCCTGGAATGACAAACAGAGAATACAATTCATTACCGGATACATACAAGGAGAAAGTGCTATATGGGGAACCGAGATGGTTGATAAGTGCAAAACATTTAGCGAGTTTGAGAAAAACTTTTTAAGCAAATTTTGGAGCGCAGGTGTTCAGCAACGCCTACGCAAAGAGGTCTATAACGCCGAACCTTTCCATTCGAACAGTGGCGGACTTCGCCGGTACTTTGAGAAGTACTTGAGAAAGATACAATATTGGGACACTCCCATAACAACAAAAGATGTTATTATGATCCTTAAGTCAAAACTACCCATTTCCATACGCGAGAAATTAGTGAACGTGTCAGAGGAAGATCAGGACGCATTTTTATCCGTCCTTGATTCGCTCGATCTTATACACGAAGACGCGCGTGCGAATGCTAACCGTAAGAACAACAACGCAGGCACGTATTCGAATGGAAACGGTAGTAATGGAAATGGTTCACACGAAACACAATACGGAAACAAACAGTACAATAACCGCAATAGAGGCCGAAACAATGGTTACCGTAATGGTAAACACAAAAACAAGCATTACGGCAACCAACGGTACAATCCAATATACAACACGCAACAACAGTATTACGGGAATGCCCCATACCAATCAAACAATAACGGTAGTAACTTCTACGAGAATGGGAACAAATACAAGGGTAAACGTTGCAACAATCAAAATTGCGGAGGTCAGCTACCTCCACCACAACCCTATGGGCAGCCACAACACCAGCAACAACAGCAATACACGCCTCAGCAACAACCATTCATGCGACAACAACAGTACACGGCACCACAACAGGACTTTAGATACAATAACAATAAACCAAGAAAACAATACAATCCACCGGTATATTTTACGCAGGCAAGTAATGTACCGATTTTTCAGCCTGGTAATCAAGTGCATTACCAACAAGGGTTTGATACAAATCAACAAACACAATGGGTAAAAAACCAGCGAGAATGGTCAAGTGATGTGACAGAAGAATCAAATCAGTCGCATCACAAGAAAGCGGAAAACTAAAGGCAGCACCTTTTCGCCTCCTTGGGGATGCTGCGGGACATAATGGGGGCAAACTCGACCTTGAACGACTTAACGTAATACGTTATGATCGCGACACTGACTTGAGAGACGATTTGTTGCAGGAAAATATTGAGACAGACTTGAATGACGTATGGGAAGACGAAGTACAAGCAATGACTAAAATTTACATAGCCAATACACCAGTAGATGCTATTATTGATACTGGTGCAAATGTAAATGCTTTATCACTATGTATGTTTAAGAAAGTTTCTGCAGGGATGAAAATTTAAACGTTACCAGTACAAGGTTGTTCAGTAACAGGAGCGGTAGGATCTTTATCACAGCGAGTCAATTTGCAAGCTCAGGTACCGATAAGGATTAATTCTATTTCTTTCATGTGTGTATTTCTAGTAGTTAAGAATTTGTCAGTGTCATGCTTATTAGGAATGGAGTTCCTGAGGAAGAATAAGGCAGTGATTGATATAGAAAAGGGTATCTGTACAATCCGAGTAGGTGAACAGGAGGTAACGCTGCAATTGTTGCGCGGCAAGGTCAAAAGAGTCAACACTGAGCACAAAGTTAAGGTACGGAGACTGGTACAGCGAATGTTTTTGAACCAAGCACACATGACAAGACAGGGTAACAGTTGGACGGATTTTGATACTGATGACGGACTTCCGACTAGAGAAGAGATTTTGAATAAAGTAAGCGAATCAAGTGAACTTGATTACATACAAAGGCAAGATTTACTGCACTTACTTATGAGGTATCTTCATGTCTTTTCTTCGAAACCTGGAGTAATAGGTGACTACGAATATGACATGAAGGTCGCTCCCCATTCTACTTTTTGCAAGACAACGTACTCTGTCCCGTATGCAAGGCGCGAGGCTGTGAAAAATGAAATACGTAAAATGCTTAAGTGGGAGATCATTGAACCGTCAGACTCACCTTACAGTAGTCCGTTATTGCCAGTTTTGAAGCAGGATGGTAGTGTACGTATAGTTTTGGATGCAAGAAACATAAATAAAATAATTATTCCAGTAAGAACTCGACCTGAGGCTATGGATGAACAATTACAAAGGTTTCATGGAGTAAAATTCCTCACATCCGTAGACTTGAGATCGAGCTACTGGCAGGTCAAGATGACATCACAGTCTCGAAAATATACAGCGTTTATATTTGCAGGTAGATCATACCAATTCAAAGTAGTTCCATTTGGTTTGAATGTGAGTTCAGGCGTATTCATAGCTGCACTTGATCATGTATTAGGACCTGAACTGTTGGATCGAGTAACAGTGTATGTTGATGACTTACTGATTGCTACGAAATCTTGGGAAGAACATTTAGACATAATAAGCAAAGTTTTCCAGAGGTTTGTTGACTATGGAGTCACAGCTAATCTACATAAGTCTAAATTTGGTAAAAGCGAGATTAAATTTTTAGGACATCTTGTATCATCACAGGGAATTACCCCAGATCCAGACAAACTAGCAGCTATTAAAAACTTTCCTGTGCCCTCTTCTAAACGCCAGTTGAAAGGCTTCCTCGGAATGACTTCCTTTTTCAGAAAGTTTATTTCGGACCAGTCGACGAACAGTCAAGCATTGCATGATCTTCTAAAGAAAAACACTCACTGGCATTGGACGCCAGAGTGTCAGACAGATTTTGATCGCATTAAACAAGCACTTCTTAACAGCAATATTTTGTTCCATCCAGACATGGATAAAGAATTCTGTATTTCGTCAGATGCTTCATTTCAGGGGCTTGGTTCTTGTTTGTTTCAAATAGAAGTAATTGATGGAAAAGAAGAGATAAGAGTTATCAGCTTTGCAAGTAGGGTTCTCACAGAATGTGAGAGGTCATACTCGGTGACAGAGTTGGAGGCTCTGGCCGTTGTATGGTCCTTTAAAAGGTTCAATTACTACATCCATGGTCGGAAAATTAAGGTCTTTTCTGATCACCAAGCTCTTAGTTTCTTGCTCTCGTGTAAACTTCTTCATCTTCGTCTTACACGATGGAGTCTCTTCTTGCAAGAGTATGATTTCGAAATAGTATACATCAAGGGTAAAAACAACATTATCGCGGATGCTTTGTCACGCATGCCGCAAGGACTTCCCGAGTCCAGTGAACTTATCGAGCAGATGTCTAACTACCGAATTCTTCTAATGAAAGACCCACTACATAGAAAGTATTTCCTTCAGCTCTGCAAGCAGATGCGCATACTCCAAGAAACAGATCCCAAATGGCGTAAGATCAAACAACTTCTTCTAACAAAACCCGATCACCACTTGTCCAAATTTTATAAACTACACAACGATGTTTTATTCCATCGAACTTCTCTCCTCTCTGGTAGATGGTGTGTGTGTATACCACACGCATACGTTGAACACCTTATCTGGTACACACATCTTTCCTGGGGTCATTATGGACCTGAAAAATGCAAACGAAAGATTTCTGCCTATTGCTATGTACCAAACTTGCACCATCGAATCCATAAGTTGTTAAGTACATGTCTTATCTGCCAGAAGGCAAAACCCTTCAACCATTCGAACCTAATTCCTCTGAATCCAATTATTACTGAGAGACCAAATCAAGTTCTGGCCCTTGATCTCGCCGGCCCCATGCCGCAAGGGAGGGGAGGGGTGAAATACCTAGTCGCATTGTTGGATCTTTTCACAAAACATGTGAGACTTTATGCAGTGAAATCATCCAGTGCACTTCCGATCATCCGTCGAATCGAACAAGACTATTTTCCTCGATTTGGCAAGCCGGAGGCCATTCTATCAGATAATGCATCGAATTTCACTGGCAGACAATGGCGCAATTTTCTTGCCAGACATGGCATCAAACAAATACTTATATCTCGTTTCAGACCGCAATCTAATCCCACCGAACGTATCTTCAAAGAGTTCAATAGATTCATTCGAACCTACATACCTAATAGACAAACCCGTTGGATTGACTTTGTATCTTCATTCGAGCAGATTGTCAACAATCTTCCACACTTCTCAACTGGATTTACACCTGCGGAACTAATGACGAGTCATCGGGAAAGAAATGAATGGTTAGATCCCATACCTAAAATTGTAGAACCAGAATTAGATTTAGATGCAAAACTTAGGCAAGCATTGGTATCCTTAGCTGTACAGGCGAATCTACGCAAGAAGTCTTATGACAAGAAAGTATCTAAGGCCCTTACATATGATATTAATGAAAAGGTGCTTTTACGGACACATTTTAAGCCATCGAAGTTGTTGAAAAGAAATCGGAAATGGAGGCTATTGTACGACGGACCATTTGTAGTAATTAGAAAACCACATACAGGATGTTATCTAATGGCGGATCCAGCATCTGGCAGAATTAAAGGATTGTATCACCACCAGGATCTCAAGAAGTATAACGAGGCAAAGTAACGAGCAAAGGAACATTAGCCTAAGGTTTAACCTGCGAAACACTTCGGTATTCAAACACACCAATACGAGTACTCACACTTTGGCGAAAAACTATGGAGGTAATTGAAGATCTGATTTATTATGGCGTACGAAAAAGAAAGCACATTCCATTTGAGAGGATAGATTCTCAGTTAGTTTTAAGTTAGTCATAGGTGTAAGCAGTCCAAGTTGGCTGTTGGCATTGAGGAATGCCGTTATTGGTGAAAGGAGATACGGAAGGAAGTAGCAGATTGCCACCTTCCAACTCCAATGAATATATATATATATATGAAATATTAGGTTAAGCAATTTCTTTTTCAGCCCTCAAGATGGAATGTTAGTCTTTAAGTGTACAGAGTACAGCCTATTGCGTGTAAACTGTGCGTTATTGTAACACCGCCATGAACTATACCTTTTGTTAGCGCGATCTTTAGAATTAAACAGATTTGTGTAGCCAAGTGTTTGAACTGTCAAAAGCAGTAAATAACAGATAGAGTATCACGTAGTATTTGATAGTTTTCAGGAGATTCAATCTCAGATTCAAAATATCATCTACGAACAGTAAGCCTCATAAAGATTTAATAGCTAAGCAACAAAGCATTTCCTTTATTGTGTTTTACAACAGCTGTTAGGTCATGTAGTCGAGAGTGCCACTACATCGAAACATATACGTCGTACTGACAAGCCTGGAGTATTCCTGATGGTAAATGTTTCTTCTTTAAACATGTAAGATGCACTAAAGTAATTAGCTATTTCACAGCCAAGCCCGACAATCGCCCAGAAGGAAGCGTGATAAACTAGAAAGCTGTCACCAGATATGACTCACATTATAATAATAAAACTAAGATCTGATATTAGATTAAAGAATAGCCACTTGAAGGCACACGTGACGCATGTCATGCATCTAAGGTAAAAAAAAATATCCTAGTGTAGTTGTGCTAGAATTTGTATATGTATATAGTATATTTATGTTCATATTTGATCCTCTCCTCTTCCACTTCCCCATCCTATCCCATTAAAAAAAAATTGAGGATTAGAATTTGACAGGCTCATCTGAGTGCTCTTTAGACGGTTGAAGTGGAAACGAAATTTGTGGGAGAGATCCGTTAGCGAAAATTTTGTTCTAATCGCGTATCGCGAGTAGCAATGTTGAGAGATTATAATACATGCCGCGAGTAGCACTTGCAGCCAGTAACTCTATGAAGCATGAATCTTCCGGAGAGAAATGCATGAGTATGCTCGACCAGTAGAGATAGAATTTGTTCAATCTGTGCTCTACATAAACAGTGACACTAAATTTTGAAGAGAAACGAAATAACAAGCTGCTTAAAAGATTTGTTTTAAGAACAATTTTACCTTTGTAATAGGGAGAGAGAATAACCGAAATAATCGTGCCTTGATGCACAAGTAGTGGTATTCAATACGCTAATCCGGCGTGGCGTGACTGAAAAGGTTAACAGAATTTGTGACTGTAAGCAAACTTAAGAAATGTATGTATCTATGTATGTAATTTATGGACATTGTTTAATCTTGTAATGTATTTACCTGTGAGTAACTTGAACTGTGAACTTTGAAATCGCAATGTGAGATGGGAGATGTGAATTTGCAGACACTCTAAGACGTTCTAAACAAAATGCGAGTGATAAAGTGTACAAAATACGTGTGCAGTGACATGTGTACACGCAAGTGCAGGTAGTGACAGCGATCACAGCAAAGCATTTTGCAAACTATATGTAAAACGTTGACTTCACTTACCTGTGTGTAAGCAGCATGGCGGGTCGCAGGGACTGTCGTGTGAAATCCTCGAAACAGACGGTGGTATTTTCTACCCAAGTTTTCGATACGCCGATCGACGATGGAGAAAGGACACTAGACGTGTGTTTCCGCGTGTTCTCATTTTAGCAGAGCGCGAGTGACACACGTTAAACTTCATACGAGCATACACGAGCGCGTGTTGCACTGGACTAGTAACCGGCAACAGCGCGGAGCTGCTTGCAATTGGACTCAACAATTAACATTTGAAACACAACCGACGCGCGCGCTGTGGAGGCGTGTCATTGACCTTAGAATGTTTTCCGTCTCACAACTACGCAAGAGACATTGCTAAAGCTATCACAGTGAAACTTAATTATGAACTTTATTTATTCTGTAAAATGAGAAGTCTTAGCTTCAAATTAATTTCCATTTAATCAGTCACGTCGGATATTTTGCGATAGATAGTTAAATAAAGACAAGGCATTACTGAGCACTGAAACGTTAACTGGAGGGGAAGGTTATCAATCCTGTCCAGAATCCTATAAAACCTTTACCTGTAAGTCTACATTATAGCACGAACCTAACACAGGTTTCTTTCTCTTTATTTGCATGTAAACGACATGACGCTTGATGCGAGACACTAGAGAGGCAACACGAGCGAACACAAAAAAAAAAGGACGCTACCCAGGGTCGTGACCTCTCGGACGACGCCGCTCACCGAACGAGAATAGACGTTGCAGACTCCGGTTAAGTGAGCGCGTGACAAATAAAAGTGTACAGTGTAGTGTCAAGTGAAACGTCCTGATTAACAACGACATTCTAAAAGAATCTAATGAAACGGATAAAAAAAACATTACGAGACCAAACAGGTCACAGACAATTTTAGAGGACTGTTTAAGTAATTATTTCAATGTATCTGTGTATGTTTGTCTACTGACATGTTTTGTTTTCTATATAGAGTATTATTCATTTATCTTTGTGTGTGTTAGACTTAAGATTGTTTTTTTTTCATATTTTGTTTCACCGTAACAGCAATTAAGATGACAGTGCAAGGACACCTTACAATGAACTGAGAGAAGTGCCAAAGTGCACAAAAGACACTGAAAGACTATTTGTTTTCATAACTGTACTGGAAGCATAAAATAACTAGATGACAAACTCATTCCAATTTTATGTTAGAACGAAAGTAAACAGATGATAAAACACAGTAATGTCTTGAAACTACATGTGAGTCCTGATGATCCTTCCGGAATCATCATGCCTCACATGGGAGGCATTGTGACATTACAGCCTTTATCACTGCGATTTTTAACATGTAAAAGTTTTTTTTTCTGTATTTGCGTCAGTATGTGCGAACTTCTAACATATACCAATGAATGTTGTAACCAGATATCTTTGCCGCGCTCCTGAAAAGCGCAGAATATCACGATAGCTATAAACTGTTATACGCTGCTATCGATCAGTAAAAAAAAAAAAAAAAAAAAAACCGATGCACCTATGTTTCAAAATAACAATTGCCAGTTTTTACTTCTGCAGGGAGCCGCGTCGCTGTCTAGCTCTTCTGTGAATGTGTTGCGAGTCGGACGCAAAAGTATTGTGCTCCATCTGATATAATCATTTTTATTGTAAAGTTAAGAGTTTAAGTGATTAGAAATATATGTAGCCACAAACAAGCGAGAATGTATATCGTGAAAAATTCGCTCCACCGCCACAATGGGTGGCCATGTTAATGTAAGTTTCCGTTTCATATTATAATACTTGAAGCCTTGAAGTTTATTTAATTTCAAAGAAAATCTCTCAACCTTATTTTCATTAATTATACTTATGATAATCCTTCCTGTTTAAAAGATTTATGCAGCTTATGATCCAGCGTGTGTTCTGTCGGAACAGGAGGCTGTCGTGACGACATCGCAATCCAATCAGTTGGTCCCTTAGGTTTCTTTCATGTAACTTCCGTCTGTTTTCTCCGCGCGATCTTCCTCCGAAAAAAAATTTCTGTTCATTTTCTTTAGTAATTTTCGATATCGCGAAGGAGAAAAGACAGCCGCCTCCTGCTCCGAACGGAACACTACGACTTTTCTAACGTCGGAGAGTACCGCACGAATTTTCCGCTAAAAGGTAATAGAGTTTCTTAAAGCTGGATCAATTACACATGTTGCTGCTGTTCTCCGACAAATCTGGTGTGATTAATAGTAATTTATTCTGTCACGACAAAAAGAACCAATTTTATTTTTACCAAAGCAACAAAGCTTTCAATTAAATTACTAAGAAAAAAAAAAAAAATCATACCAGAAACTTCAAATGACGCAACGAACCGCCTCGTTCTGCATATGGATTCAAACCCAGGTCATACAGAGTAAGATTTCGTGACTGACGGAAACTAACAGTCATTCCTGACTAGGCATACAGAGAGTGATATACCTCGATTTTAGACAGTATCAGTTAGCAAATATCAACTTTAAATCACATAACGTCAACATTTTTAACGGACGCGAATTCCTACCCAGCATCTATTGTCCCTGTTAACGATCTACGAGCGATGTTAAATACTGCTTCTTCACAAGTAACTTACTTGAAATGCCGTGAGGCAATGCTGTGTGTTGGACAGGAATTTGAACCCAGAACCTAATCTGGTAAATTACTTGAAATGCCGTGAGGCAAAGCTTTGTGTTGGGCAGGGATTCGAACCCAGAACGTAATCGGATTGTTATCGAAGCACAATCAACTGTAACACATCGGATTTTCTCGGCAGTAGCTAGATGTTTTAACTGAAATGACGAGACGAAACATTAATTTTTTCCTTCCCAGTACACCAACCCGGCACCTATCACTGTTATATTCTAGAGAAAAGTAACGTTAAATGTGGGTTTGTTACACCAGCAGCGACGTGAGCATGTTTGAACTAGAAATAATATGACGAAGTGTTCAGTGCTGACTGGGAATCGAACCCCACACATATCGTTATTGACTACACACAAAGAGACGTCAGCTAGCGAATTCTTCTCCACCAGAAGCTCGGAATAACATCCTTGAGCTTACAGTGATCTCTCAAATAGTTCTGTGTCTCACTGGGAGCCAAAAACGTCAGATATCGTTAGTGCTGACAACGAATAAAATGCATTAAAAATCAAAATTATTATCCACCAGTAGATAAGTGTTGTCATGTTAGAGCTTGAAATTACATAATGAAAACTTTAGTACCGGTCCAGGATTCGAACCCATTCACGCGCAATATGTGCAGATGTTGAGGAATCTGCAGATTTGAACAAACAACTGATAGTAGTCGAGCTGTATTGTCACGAACGGATCAAATTCCGCGTTAAGGGCGGTCTGAGTTGAATTCCAAGTTCATAGCCAATTTTATCGACATACAGAAGCTCAAATAAAAGATGGAATAAGTGTCCTGTGACCCTACATAACATTTGTTTTGTCACTAGAAATAAATAACTAGTATAAGAAAGACTTTATTGTGGTTCAACCTAACGTCTACTTGGTGGAGAACGAATATCATGTTTAATGTGAATTTCAGACCACAATGCCATTATACCTTCATCGCTTGGCGTAGCCAGAAGAGAATAGAATCTGTCTCTCCCTATTAAAAAGCATCGGCACAAGTTGGAATCGAACCCACACCACGATCGTAGGAACCTATCATCAATCCAACAGACCACCAAACACTCATCTCTGATGCTCATTTTTCTATCATAATACCATTGCGGCACACTCGATGAGAATTCTGACACACTGGCTCTCTGTAGTGGGTTGCAGCGTGGTCAGTACATTCATTTACTTGGTTGACCGAATCGCCATGAACTACCTGCCTCGGCTACCCAGTGCTTACATTCGACTCTATTTCGTAATCACCGAAATAAAATCACGTTACTGCCAACAGTGTAGGATGCAAAATTTACATAGGAAGTGTTCCTTTCCATTTGAGCTACTCTATTGCGCTATCTGTTTGTTGAAAACGTCGTGCAGTGCAAAAGAAAGGCTGTAACTGTCTGTCTCACAGAATTCTAGATCCGGTCATACGCATTATCTCACAGCACTGTGGAATGCGGAAGTTCTGGAAAAACTGCTGTTGACTTCTGGAGCTACATGACAGCTAGTAGCGTAGTGGTAAATGTCGTGCACCGTAGATAAGACGTCGCGAGTTCTGTTACATTTGCTGCTACATTTTTTAAAACGCAGTTCTGCTGTCTGCTGAAGTTATTAATGTAATGGAACTTTGAACATAATTCCCTTCACTTCTCAACCCAAAATAGCCGCATGTGGAAAAAGGGCTAACTTCTGTGACATTTTGTTCTTTTCAGGTTGAATAGATGGCCAGGCAGTAGATGTGTCTCTAAGCTTTTGTATTATGTATGGGGAGAGCGCAGCGTGCGAAAATAGTCAGAAAAGTATTTTCTACATTTGCAGTCGTCCGGTAGTGGCATTTTATTCTTCTTCAAACCTTGTTTGACAGCTTTAACTCAGAACAAGTTTTCTACATGCATGTAATCAATAAACTGCATGTGCATTGTCAGACTGTTATAGATAACATCAGAGAAGTCGCATATATCGTTGATGATTAATTTCTCTCTCAGGTTTCGTATTGTTTTAACAGCACTAAAAGAAACCTTACGAAAATTGTGCACTGTATTATAAGAAATGAAATAAAACTTCCCACGATAACCTTACGACGAAAGTGTGTTTCAATAAAACTGAGTATCTGCACACAAGCGTGTGTATACAGAAGTGGAAGAGAGTGCACCACTAAGTTCTACAATCCGTATGCATTGCATACACACAGAAATTACAGTGTACTTATGGAGCCCAATGAGTGAATTGCATATTTTCCGGTGAGAAAGAGCAGTGGCAAACAGTCTTCACTACATTAGGTTACTTAAACTGGTGTCACCCTGAGCTAGAATTCATGGTCAGCGACCAAGTGGAAGGACAATGATTCGGATGCGTATATTGCAACTGTGAAATACTTTCCTACATTATAGAAGCGAATATTAAATGCGAACTAATATTACGAAATTTTGAACTTAGGTAGCTTACAATGAAAATCTTTCTGTTTATTGCAAAGGAAAACAATTGATTATCTAAAACATTCTCTGTCATACGCAACTTGAAACAGGTCACGTCGACCAAATCATATGGAAGAACTGACAGCAACGTATATCGGAAGGCAGTAAGACCCCTTGGCTTTTGGTTTGGTAGTATTCGACTGCCATTTCTAGGCGCAAGTAAATGAAGAAAGGCAATGCGTTTTTGTTATCAAGTAACGTCTTCATATATTACTTTAGTTTTAATGTAATCTACGAGTAATTGCTGATGTTTGATATTAACATGAAAAGGATTCCGTAGACAGGGAAAGAACCTGCTCTTGGGCAACTATTTCTGTAATGACCAAAAGGCCTTAAATGATCTTCAAGCACGTGTGTTCCAGCAGCGGTATGAAGAAAATGATAGTAATAATGACGGTAATAATCGAATTATCCGGTAACTTCACACTTCACAGTGGATTTTCTTGAACTAAGAAATTTCCTTAATTAGTGAAAATTTCAAAATGGCTTCATCGATGCTATGATGTCTAGCATGAGACATGAGAATAGCATAATCTCCATGACAGAAGCTTGCTTCTACTTAACCATTGAACAGACTCGCATTTTTTCCACCGTGACTAATTTTGTAAGCTAAGCACATAATCCGTTACAGCACACTCCTGGGGCTGGGAAATGTGGCCACAATAGTCTGGTGGAACGAACTATCACAGGTGCAATGCGTGGGTTCAGGCATTTGCTTTTAAGAGGCACAAACAGATTTACTTTACCTCTGGTAACCTCAAGACAAAGATGTTATAATCCAGAATCCGCATTAAACATCACGTTCCTTCATTCCCAACTGGGCAGAGCCGGTTTACGTTGGGAAATGATATAGGTGGAGGTCATGGTAAACAGAAATACTGTCGTCAGTAAACTTACTTACATTAGAAAATTTTATTTTATTTGATGAACCGATACCCATTTAAAGGAACAGGGCTCTTATTTTACTTGAACTTGACTGAACTAGAGACGTTGAAAAATTTGATGCTGGACTGTGATTCGAATTCGTATCCCCTCTTTCGAGGATCTGAATCTCGCGGAACAGTATAGTTCAATCATTTCGTTCCTTTTTCCACGACTTCAATTTTCTCTAGGTCTCCTCCAAAAGTAAGTATGTGGATCCGAATCCTGATCCAGTACAAAAATATTCATAATTTCATTTCAAGCCCTATCACGTGCACACCGGCCTGCTAGTGAAAATTAACGTGCATTTTTAATGTCTGTTCATGTGTTGCCAACAATTTAAGGTCAAACACGCACACATCTTACTGTTGGTGAGTAAGCAATTGATACTTAAGCTATCTTCGTGGACGATAAAGAACAATGATAAGAGTGTGGTTCGATTGTCGCTCAGCCACAAAAATTTGTATCCTTATTTTAGATCCAAACACCTAGCAGCTGGTAAGAAAAACCGATATGTAACATTTGATTTTACTTAATTAACAATCCGATTACGTGTTGGGTTCGTATCTCCGTCACAGAACTTCACATCACCACTTCATCTTTAAATGCAGACACACTTTGTTGATTCTGAATGGAGGTATATCAGACATCTTTCGTGGTTAGTTAACAGGGATGAAAGGGTCTTGATAGGAGTCCCGGTTTATTACAAAAACTGTCGTCTTTTATTTTCAAATTTTTTTACTGATATTGGCGAAAATTTCGGTAATTCATGACTCTTCACAGCTAGTCAGCAATATAATACGATTAGATTAGATTAGATTAATACTTGTTCCATAGATCATGAATACAACATTTCGTAATGATGTGGAACGCGTCTTTGAGACGCCAGCTATGGTCACTTCCCAGCCCGCTGTAGGAGCACATAGGTTCGTCTTCTTCCTGCTTGCACTGTAACTGAGATTTGGCAACAAGGCAAGGTATGTTTTGGCAACTCTGTGATCGACGAGTTACTTCCTGGTGTGCACGGAATTATGCCTCAAATTTCACTTGATTTTTCGTGTCATTTCCATTGAATAATCTGAGTTATTATCGCTTGAGGTGTAAGAAAAGATTGAAAATTTACGGTTTTCAGTCCAGGAAAGTCGTTGCACGTGGAAATCTCAACTAATCTCGTCCTTTAAACAGCGGTTTACGAGTTCTAGCCACTATTCCCCTCTTCGCTAGCTCTGTGTGCATGTGCTATCCTGTGAAAAAGCGTCTGTTATGGTTCGCGGTTCCAGTCTCGCAGACTGCAACGTTTTTATCCCTTCTGTGAAAGAGCTACAAGCAGTCAGATCAAACATCGATAAGGAAATCGCAAGAAAATACTTTCAGCTCATAGTGCAATGGTGAAAAACTTACAATGCTGTACAACAGGTAACGCCTCTTTCGTTGTTGACAAGCAAATGTTGGGTTTCTAAGAATGCATAACTTTATTTATGAAATGCCACATTTGCATACCTGTTGAGTATGACACAGAATACCAATTAAACACAAACCCAAGTGAAATGTAAGTGAGTAGTATTTTACTAATTCGTGCCGATAGAGGCACGCTTGTGTACAGATACTCAGTTTTATTAAAACACACTTTCGTCGTAAGGTTATCGTGGGTAGTTTTATTTCATTTCTTATAATGCAGAGCACAATTTTCGTAAGGTTTCTTTTAGTGTTGTTAAAACAATACGAAACCTGAGAGAGAAATTAATCATCAACGATATATGCGACTTCTCTGATGTTATCTATAACAGTCTGACAATGTACATGCAGTTTATTGATTACATGCATGTAGAAAACTTGTTCTGAGTTAAAGCTGTCAAACAAGGTTTGAAGAAGAGTAAAATGCCACTACCGGACGACTGCAAATGTAGAAAATACTTTTCTGACTATTTTCGCACGATGCGCTCTCCCCATACATAACACAAAAGCTTCGAGACACATCTACTGCCTGGCCATCTATTAAACCTGAAAAGAACAAAATGTCACAGAAGTTAGCCCTTTTTCCACATGCGGCTATTTTGGGTTGAGAAGTGAAGGGAATTATGTTCAAAGTTCCATTAAATTGATAACTTCAGCAGACAGCAGAACTGCGTTTTAAAAAATGTAGCAGCAAATGTAACAGAATTCGTGACGTCTTATCTACAGCGCGCGACACTTACTACTACGCTACTAGCTGTCATGTAGCTATTGCAGCTCCAGAAGTCAACAGCAGTTTTTCCAGAACTTCCGCATTCCACAGTGCTGTGAGATAATCCGTAAGGCCGGATCTAGACTTCTGAGAGATAGACAGTTACACCTTCTCTTTTGCACTGAACGACGTTTTGAACAAACAGATAGCGCAATAGAGTAGCTCAAACGGAAAGGAACACTTCCTATGTAAATTTTGCATCCTACACTGTTGGCAGTTCTGTGTAGGTAGTAGTTACGTGATTTTATTTCGGTGATTACAAAATAGAGTCGAATGTATGCACTGGGTATCCGAGGCAACTACTTCATGGCGATTCGGTCAACCAAGTAAATGAATGTACTGAACACGCTACAACCCACTACAGAGAGCCAGTGTGTCAGAATTCTCATCGAGTGTGCCGCAATGGTATTATGATAGAAAAATGAGCATTGGTGGTCTATTGGATTGATGATAAGTTCCTACAATGGTGGTCTGGGTTCGATTCCAACTTCTGCCGATGCTTTTTAATAGGGAGAGACAGATTCTATTCTCTTCTGGCTAGCCAAGCGAAGAAGGTATAATGGAATTGTGGTCTGAAGTTCACATTAAACATGATATTCGTTCTCCACCAAGTAGACGTTAGGTTGAACCACAATAAAGTCTTTCTTATACTAGTTATTTATTTCTAGTGACAAAACAAACGCTATGTAGGGTCGCAGGACACTTATTCCATCTTTTATTTGAGCTTCTGTATGTCGATAAAATTGTTTCTGATCTTGGAATGCAACTCATACCGCCCTTAACGCGAAATTTGATCCCTTCGTGACAATACAGCTCGACTACTATCTGTTGTTTGTTCAAATCTGCAGATTCCTCAACATCTCCACATATTGCGCGTGAATGGGTTCGAATCCTGGACGGATATTAAAGTTTTCATTATGTAATTTCAAGCTCTAGCATGAGAACTCCTATCTACTGGTGGATAATAATTTTGATATTTAATGCATTTTCATTCGTTGTCAGCACTAACGATATCTGACGTTTTTCACTCCCAGTGTGACACAGAACTATTTGAGAGATCACTGTAAGTTCAAGGAAGCTATTCCGAGCTTCTGGTGGAGAAGAATTTGTTAGCTGACGTCTCTTTGTGTGTAGTCAATAACGATATGTGTGGGGTTCGATTCCCAGTCAGCACTGAACACTTCGTCATATTATTTCTAGTTCAAACATGCTCACGTGTCGCTGCTGGTGTAGCAAACCCATATTTAACGTTCTTTTTCTCTAGAATATAACAGTTATAGGTGCCGGGTTGGTGTCCTGGGAAGGAAAAAATTAATGTTTCGTCTCGTCATTTCAGTTAAAACATCTAGCTACTGCCGAGAAAATCCGATGTGTTACAGTTGATTGTGCTTCGATAACAATCCGATTAGGTTCTGGGTTCGAATCCCTGTCCAATACAAAGCTTTGCCTCACGGCATTTCAAGTAAGTTACCAGATTAGGTTCTGGGTTCAAATTCCTGTCCAACACAAAGCTTTGCCTCACGGCATTTCAAGTAAGTTACTTGTGAAGAAGCAGTATTTAACATCTCTCGTAGTTCGTTAACAGGGACAATAGATGCTGGGTAGGAATTCGCGTCAGTTAAAAATGTTGACGTTATGTAATTTAAAGTTGATATTTGCTAACTGATACTGTCTAAAATCGAGGTATATCACTCTCTGTATGCCTAGTCAGGAATGACTGTTAGTTTCCGTCAGTCACTGAATCGATATGCAGAACGAGGCGGTTCGTTGTGTCATTTGAAGTTCATACATATTCTCAACTAGCTGCTAGTGAATAACGCAAATTTTTAACGTCATTTTGTGTTAAAAAACAAGTACGGTATGTTACTTTGAAGAGGAAATCATGAATAAGACGAACTTACTACGTGCATTGCCTATCTGACGTAATAATGAGAGTGGTAACATTTCACGTATGTCATTTATTGCAATAAATGTGAGCTTACAAGCCTTAAGGACAGTCTTATCTGTGATAAGGTGTCCCCTGATATTTGTAGAATTGTGGTATTACTTTATATCTTGAGTTATTGCGATACAGAGCAAGAGTTTTCTAGTGGTTACTTGTTGGGACCATTTTCAATAGTCAAACGACTGTACCAAGGAGCAATTAGAGGACCTGTTAGACAGCTGTGTTATGTGGGTTGCATGTGAATCAGGCGATATGCAATTCAGGTCGTTCGGATACTTTTGAGCATGACTGCACTTCATAACATTCATGTCCAAAGAAACCTTGCCTCGTAAATGAGAATAACACAGGCTTTGCAATATCGTATTTATCCGCCGACACCGGGCAGGCGACTTTGCGGTAAAATGTTCGCTCTTACGGGAATATACATAATGAATATATGAGAATGGTTGTAGACGCATGGTTGTCAACATATGGAAGTTTGGGTCTGATCATCAGTCGTGCACAGATAGCAAACTGGTAAGGTGACCGCTCGCGATACGCGGGATATACGGGTCGAATCGCTATCCGAGACAAATTTTCATTTTCGTCATTCCATTCTGCAGCCGATGGTAACTCATATTCGCAACTGCAAATACATTTAATGTCTATCAATCAACGCCGAGCCGAATAAGTGTTTTCATAAGGGCGAGAGTTGTATCACACATTATCGACTTTGTCAATTTGTTATACTTTTCTTATTGAATAAATCACCCTATTTTTCTGAAATACTTATCATTTGTTTGGCTGTAAATGTAGATTGCACCTACCGATTTCGATTTGCGTCCCATTCGGTAAGTCCTCAGTGGTGCGACTTTTTTTTCTGTCTTAGTGTGTATTTTCATCTATTACGACGTTTCAGCTACTACTACAATTAGATCCAAACTCAGAACTCGTAAAACGTAGCTTAGGTTCAGTCGTAATAAAACATGTACCTAAGAGGTGCGTCAAGCCCCACGATTCCTATCATATCAGCGTCTTGATACATCACATTTAGGGGTCGTTGTATCGTGAGATCTCAGAAGACAGGAGCACAGATGTTACCGTGCGGTCATCCCTCCGTAACACATGTAAGTGAGAAGCTTTTTGCTTCAGTGTGTGTTATCTTAAATACAAACCTGGAAATGTGAACTGACAAACTATATGCGCTGCGGAGCTCAAAGTCACATCACTTACATGAAACTGAAAAGAATCCAGTGTATCTGTAAATCGATCTCATTTACAAGTAAATAAATAAGCAAACCACGCTCACTGACTTTGTCAATGCGAACTGTCTGAAGAAGCCATAACTGTATAAAAAACTGCAATATCCCTGTACAATAATTTAACGTGAAAAACACGAAAATTTCTTCACTGACATGTCCTGGTAAAATAAAGCAACTGACAGAACCAACATTGCGCAAAGGAAAGGAAACAATCACGTACTGTGAATCTCACCTACAAAATTAGGTACTGGCAGAAAAAGCAACACAGGACTCCATAACAGCTAAAAAAATACTGCTAAAAACTAACTACAGTTAGTTCAGAGGAACTTATGTTATAATCTTGACACAGAATGCCAATGAAACATATAACTCAATCTTCAAGTTCTGAAATTTTAGTTAGGTAGGAACCTATCAAAGAAAGAAATTATAGACTCTAATACGAAAATTCGTTTAATATAATACCTTCCATGGTACAGGAAATTAACGCAGAAGATCAATCAATAGAATAATTATCAAAAATTTGACTGTGAGTAGGGTGAAGTGGACCAACAGAACAAGTGTGCAAAAATAAAATAAAATTTTAACTTCATCAAATAATACGTTGTTCTTCATTGCAAAACCTTTTTATGTCCGTATGCTGTCCAACCATTTTCTGAGCCATCATTCCTCCTTGTAATAAATCAGCAGCTCACAAGTTCCAAAAGGGCGTCGATGTACCACACTGTATACTCAACGAACTCCGCCTGCTGCACACCGTAGTCATCCATTACTGACCGTCAAAGATTCTACGACCCCACAGTGCTGCCATCGGAGACACAGATACTGTTGGCTAACAACTGTTTCTTTCACCACAGTTCTTCGAATATATCACTTTCCTTTACGAATATTAACACATCCAATAACATCATCAAAAACTAGCCCTCTTACTTTTAATCTCTTCCCGCTTTCCCACACTAATCTCGGAAGCTGTGGTAGAGTGACGCAGATATTTGTATGGCGCGAACAATGCGGGCCGAAAAAGAACATCAGACGCACCTGCGATGTCGATCACAGCTTCCATTGCGTATTTCCGAGGGCTTTTGTCTAACATGTCGAGAGACTCATTTATGGTCTCGTCTGTCGATCGGCGGTGACTAAAACTGAACTGACGCCGGCTGAGACCACGAAACTCCCTGCGTGATGGGAGTTGGTCACACAGGACGTGCTCATAGACCTTAGCCAGGATGTTGTCAAGTAAATACAGTATGCCTGCTGGACTTACATTCCGACTGGTTCTTGTCTTCGATCTTTTTAATAATTACTGCTGTCGCTGCCTTCCACGATACAGGTACCCAACCCAATGGTGATGCTTAATTTACAGAGAAGTGGCACTCATGGTAAAGCGATATGCAAGTATGTAGATGGTACTAGTATCGTGTACACGAAGTATAAAAGGGCAGTGCATTGGCGGAGCTGTCATTTGTATTCAGGTGATTCACGTGAAAAGATTCCCGACGTGATTATGGCTACACAACAGAAATTAACAGACTTTGAACGCGAAATGGTAGTTGAAGCTAGAAGCATGGGAAATTCAATTTCGGAAATCGTTAGGGAATTCAAAATTCGGAGAACCACAGTGTCAAGAGTGTAGTACGAGGTGCATTCAAGTTCTAAAGCCTCCGATTTTTTTTCTCCGGACTGGAAAGAGATAGAAACATGCGCATTGTTTTAAAATGAGGTCGCGTTCATTGTCAATACGTCCCAGAGATGGCAGCACCGTACGGCAGATGGAATTTTACACCCAGCGGCGAGAATGAGAACTGTATTAAATACTTAAAATGGCGACGTTTTCCTTACTTGAACAGCGTGCAATCATTCGTTTTCTGAATTTGCGTGGTGTGAAACCAATTGAAATTCATCGACAGTTGAAGGAGACATGTGGTGATGGAGTTATGTATGTGTCGAAAGTGCGTTCGTGGGTGCAACAGTTTAATGAAGGCAGAACATCGTGTGACAACAAACCGAAACAACCTCGGGCTCGCACAAGCCGGTCTGACGACATGATCGAGAAAGTGGAGAGAATTGTTTTGGGGGATCGCCGAATGACTGTTGAACAGATCGCCTCCAGAGTTGGCATTTCTGTGGGTTCTGTGCACACAATCCTGCATGACGACCTGAAAATGCGAAAAGTGTCATCCAGGTGGGTGCCACGAATGCTGACGGATGACCACACGGCTGCCCGTGTGGCATGTTGCCAAGCATGAATGGGACTTTCTTTTCGTCGGTTGTGACAATGGATGAGATGTGGATGCCATTTTACAATCCAGAAACAAAGCGCCAGTCAGCTCAATGGAAGCACACAGATTCACCACCACCAAAAAATTTCGAGTAACCGCCAGTGCTGAAAAAATGATGGTGTCCATGTTCTGGGACAGCGAGGGCGTAATCCTTACCCATTGCGTTCCGAAGGACACTACGGTAACAGGTGAATCCTACGAAAATGTTTTGATGAACAAATTCCTTCCTGCACTGCAACAAAAACGTCCGGGAAGGGCTGCGCGTGTGCTGTTTCACCAAGACAACGCACCCGCACATCGAGCTAACGTTACGCAACAGTTTCTTCGTGATAACAACTTTGAAGTGATTCCTCATGCTCCCTACTCACCTGACCTGGCTCCTAGTGACTTTTGGCTTTTTCCAACAATGAAAGACACTCTCCATGGCTGCACATTCACCAACCGTGCTGCTATTGCCTCAGCGATTTTCCAGTGGTCAAAACAGACTCTTAAAGAAGCCTTCGCCGCTGCCATTGAATCATGGCGTCAGCGTTGTGAAAAATGTGTACGTCTGCAGGGCGATTACGTCGAGAAGTAACACCAGTTTTATCGATTTTGGGTGAGTAGTTAATTAGAAAAAAATCGGAGGCCTTAGAACTTGAATGCACCTCGTACGAATATCACATTTCAGGCCCTACGTCTCACCCGGAAAACGCAGTGGTCGATGGCCTCACCTTAACGACCGAAAGCACCTGCGTTTTCGTACAGTTGACAGTGCTAACAGACAAGCAACCCTGCGATGTGGGACATACTACGCACAAATCCGTTAGAACAGTGCGGCGACATTTGGCACTAATGGGCTATAGCAGCAGACAACCGACGCGAATGCCTTTGCTAACAGTACGACATCGCTTGGAGCGCTTCTCCTGAACTTGGGACCGTATCGGTTGAGCTCCAGGCTACTAGAAAACAATGCTTTGGTACGATGAGTTCCGATTTCAGCTGGTAAGACCTGATGGTGGCGCCTGAGAGTGGTGGACACCATACAAAGCGATGGACCCAAGTTGTCAACGAGGCACTGTGCAAGCTGGTAGTGGCTCCGTAATGGTGTGGGCTGTGTTTACATGGAATGGACTGGGTCCTATGGTCCAACTGAACCGATCATTGACTGAAAATGTTTGTATTCGGCTACTTGGGGCCTATCTGCAGCCATTCCCAAACAATGATGGACCTTTTATGGATGACAGTGCGTTATGTTGCTGAACCACAACTCTTCGCAATTGGTTTGAACAACATTCTGGACTATTCGAGCCAGTGATTTGGCCAGTCAGATTGCCCGCCATGAATCCCATCTAACATTTACAGAACAAAATCGAGAGGTCAGTTCGTGCACAAAATTCTGCACCGCCAACACTTTAGCAATTATCGGCAGCTATAAAGGCACCAAGGCTCCATATTTTTGCAGGGAACTTCTAACGACTTGTTGAGTCCAAGGCATGTCGATTTGGGCAGACGTTTAGGGTCCATTCTTGTAAGTCAGCTTCGAAACATCGATTTTTCTTTTATGATTTTTACGACGGTACAAGTGTGTAGAATATCATATCAAAACCGCAAGTTGATATCTCAAGTTATGTGTCATTTAGTTCAGGCACGCAAGGGTTCCCGGTGGGCAGCCTGAGGGCAGATGCGAACGCTGGAACGCTCCGCACTCTCGGTGGAATATTTGATGGTCCACATCAACTGCGGCTCGAGAACCTCTGAAATATTGCGCTATACGGCAGCATCGATTTTCGATGAAGGTTTCAAACCCATTTTTAAAATGCTGCAATTCATGGGAGTCGAAACTGGATACTACGCAGAATCATTTGCCGCCAATCGCAGCAATGATCTGTAGCGGCCACATGTAGTAAGCGTTGCTTCACACAGTGGAGAATGGCAAAACAGAGGCACGCCAGCGACCGAGGCATTGCGAAGTAGGCAGGCACAGACAGCCTTGCTGACAGCAGCAGTCTACCAACAGACTGACGCGAGGACGCACACAGACTGAGCGCCGAGCGAAGCCTGGAGAGTGCTGAGTAAGGGGAAGTGAGGCCAGCACGCTACGTTACACTGCAATATACTGCGGGAGTAATAACAAAAAGCTACCACCGAGGGTAAAAAACGTCCTCCTGCCGGATATAAATAGTGGAGCGCAGGCAGCAACAGACAGAAGCCATTAGGAAGCAGTTCGGATCTGAGGACGGACGTGGTCCGTGTCCGAATGTTCAGTCTTCGTAGGTGACGATTCCAGAAGTCTGTTCCAGCTCGCAGGAGTCATCCGTTCGCCGCCAGATGTCAACTTCAGCTCTGGAGGTCGGCCCGAGATCGGTCGGCACCATGGCTGACTAACTACAGCGAGAACTTCCAGCAGAACCGGGCGCAGCGCGGTCTTGGTCACAGGCGGGGCCGGGGACTGACGCCCGGACTTCACGGCAACCCAGCCCCATGGCGCATGGTCCGTCCGTGACGGGACCTCACGGACATCGCGACTGACGACTTCCCAGCCGCCGGTGCTGCAGGCGTCGGCAGCTGACCTCACGGCGACGCGGCTCCGTGGGCGTGCCCGTACTGGGGCGCCGAGAGACGACCAGTTCATGTCAACCATAGGGCATCCTGGCTCCAGCGCAGCACTGGTGGCCTGAGGCTCCCGAGTGCGATCGGTGGTGCGCGTTGCGCGCATTGTCGGAGAATCTACACAGCAGCAACCAGGCGGCAATACGTTCACCGCCACACGCTGCTGCGAAAACTGTCGAACAAAGGGGGAAGTTCACGTCTTGGAAAGTCTCGTGTACGGTGCCGAGGTAGCAGATTAGCTGTCAATGTGTAAACTTTTACACAAATCCATTTTTAATGTGACAGAAATCATACTTATATCTTTAAACGCGTATATCTTGATGTAGTGATTTGGAAGCTGACGGAATGTATTGCGAGCACACTAATTATGACGGTTCGATTTCGGCGCCAACGGCCGCCACTTTGAAATCACGCCGAGTGGCGCCTCCGGCGGCCGCAGTGACTCAGAAGGCGCCCCGGGGTCGTCCGCAATAAAGCTCTGTATCAAGGGAAGTATGGCCGTCCTCTTCCCTGCACTTGCCACTGTCTGCAATTCGGGATTGGCTGAAAACGCGTCACGTGACATTAGCAGTCATTGTGGGCCCAAGCGTTATGTGTGAAGCATAGGAAGTGTTCTGTATCTTGAAAGATTTAAGTAGAAGAAGGAGAATATTGGTCGCAATGGGAAACGTTACATAAACTCGACTTAACCATTCAGTTAGTTTAATTCATTTCTCACGTTTGGTCTTTGTCTTTTTTCTGCACTTCTGTTACATAGTTTCGAATCCATTCGATCAGCAAAAAAAAGTCAGAGGAGCTGTTAATTACAAAACAGAAATCTCAGAGATAAAACTGCCACTGTTGACACATTAAACGAAAAGTAGTGAGTGTTACGGTACAAAGTTATGACTGGTAATAAAGTTTGAACTGATTGGCTGTACAGCAGGGTTTAAATTTGTATTTACAATGCTCACAATAATAAATTGTACTTTCTTCCACACAATATAATGTACAAAAGAAAAAAAATGCACTAAGCAAGTACCGACCGTACGACCTTTTATTTAGTAACTATTAACGTTACCAGGAGACTAATTTTACTGTCGCAAGATGGCCGCTAATCTCATTATATTAATACGAATACAGTAGTTACTGTTTCCGACAGCCTACTTTCGATCGTAGGCCTAGTTTTATGCGAACACATTTTCAAATATTGTATTCTCTTTTACTTTCGTAATCATTCTCCCAATGTCATAGAACAATTTGCAGACTAAGTTTTATGGGATAGATCTGGCAAAAATATAAAGCATGCTTAATCATATTGAAACGTCCCCTTTGAACAATTATACACGACTGTGCTTAAACTGACACAATATTTTGTTAGCGCAACGCAATCTGACTTTCAATAATCCCTACAAAAGAATGGCCCTAACATTAACCTATACGTTTCACAAATCACTTACCTCACAAAAATCTTGGTTACTCGAACTACTGCAATACAGCGAGCACCACTACTGCCAGCTAAATAAAAGATTCAAACTACGGAAGGCACTGACTACTGATAGGGATAGTTAGCAAATGAAAGATTTTAATAGAGAACAAACAATGTATTTACCTTAATAGTCATAATATATATAGCAGTTCATGACAAATTACAAGACTCCGCCATCTCTCTCCCCACATCCACCACTGCTGGCGGCTCACCTCCAACTGCGCAACGCTACGCGCTGTTCGCATCCAGCTGCCGCTGCCCAACACTACAATGGCGAGTATTACAACAATGCAAAGCAGCCACAGACTGCACACAGCACAGCCAGTGATTTTCATACAGAGGTGGCGTTACCAATAAAAAAACCTAAACAGCCTACTTACAATATAGGCACGTTTATCAATTCTATTTACTAAGATACCACGCATATATACTAGAATCCAATGCTTTATTTCGTATAACAAGAGACACTGGGCGAATTTTCGTAGTACCGAGTAGTAGGAACAAGAAGTAAGTCGATATAGAGCTTTCCTTGCACTTGCGAACTAATATTGGTTCCCTTCTGTTCTGCTGACTATTGGATAGGACCAATTTAACGCTAATTGCGAAAACAGGTGTCCAAACTCGATACCGCAACAAGAACTGCGAAATCTGCTCTCGCTACTAATAAAGGATAGCAGGGAAAAAACTGTGTTTCACGCTCGCCACAACAAATGCTTTTCGACTCATTTGCCTTAAATTTGTTGAGATTTTTTGTTGCTAAATATCCTACGTGTTCCGTTAGAAGCCACTGATCAGTTTTAACAGTGCACTAGACGGTTTAGTGCACTTGCTTAATATACACAGCTAAATATGCTGCAGAAGTCAATGTACCACCAGGGGCGCAGTGGCCCCAAAATGGCGGCCACCGGCAAGTTGACCGTACTTTTTCTATACAGAGCTTTAGGCCCCGTCTGTGCTGGTGGCAGCGTGCGGGCCCAAACTTCCGGAGGAGGACGACGGAAAATTCTCGCAGAGAGAGAGAGACGGCTGATGAACAGTGGCTGCAGTCTTTGCCCTGATGATCCGTCGGACTGGTCGGGGCACGTGGTCGATCAACCGGAGGTTTCAAGCTGTTGCTGGATCGAGTGGGAATGAAGAATTTTATGGAGGAGCCCGCTGGAACTGCCATCGGCCGAATTGTGAACTCAAGGCGACGTTAAATAGCCACATAGAAAAAAAAGTGATGTTGGTCGAGATGGCCGTTTGCAACTGTTGGCCTGGGGATGGCCGAACCGTGTGGCCGAGCGATTCTAGGCGCTTCAGTCTGGAACGCGCGACCGCTACGGTCGCAGGTTCGAATCCTGCCTCGGGCATGGATGTGTGTGATGTCCTTAGATTAGTTAGGTTTAAGTAGTTCTAAGTTCTAGTGGACTGATGACCTCAGATGTTGAGTCCCATAGTGCTCAGAGCCGTTTGAAGCATTTTGAACCTATGGGGATGATACGTGTGGCCGGTAAAGCTTGTAAAAGCGCTTTTACTGCCCATACGATTGACTGACTTTGTTGTAGTGAAGTGCGTTACTGGTGCACATCATGGTTCTTGTATTAACTCCCCGTGATTTTGGATGCGCGTGCTTGTCTTGACAAGAACCATATTTATTACATTATGTTGAGGACCGAGTATCCTGTTAGTCGTTTGATTATTATTGAAAAAGATGTCGTTCACATTTTGGAAGGAGCGCAGTATATGGTTAATGTTAACGCGTGAGCTATCAATTCAAAGTGCTAATGGACTTTTCTATTGCGTAAGGATTACCTGTGGTCATTTTAATATTATTTATTCTGAAATGCAGGACAGTGAACTCAGTGCGTAAATTTATTTCTTTCTTGTTAATTGCTGGTGAGATCTGTGCGACTTCCGTCTGCCATGTTAGTTAATAGGGTTTGTTCCTTACGTAAAGATCACCTGTGGGCGCTTCAAAATTGTTTATTCTAAATGCAGGAAGGTGAACCCTGCACATAATTTGAAAGTTGTTTTGGTTGATTTCAAGTAAATTTGTCATGTTGGTTCATTAGCTGCTGTCTTAATATTAGTTGTTTCTTAAAGATAAAAGGGAATGAAAGTTTGAATTGAAATTTTCCCTGCTCTTTGATCTTAAAAGATGTTTCAACAATTCTCTTATAAGGCTAACTGATGTTTCACCTCTTGAGTTTTCTGTTTAAATATTTGTGTGTAATAAAAGCATGAAACTTTGTTCATTGGAATGTCATTACGTGTACCTGTACCACCATTTCATTGCTACGTCACACTAATAAAAAAGGTGATTTTTTCCACCGCGTACAAACTCTAGGGATTGATCGATGAGAGGGTGTGGAACAAAAAAGATGTAACGAACCTACGTCCGGAAATGCATGCTTTCCATGCTAGAGGCCATTTATTCAATCATACTTTGTTAAAGAGATTGCAGTCTAATACGCTCTGTACCATGCAGCCGCAGTTACAGTATGCATGGTTCCCTCCTAACGCCTTCTTCTGCCATAGTAATTGGTAATGTTGCGCCCGATTCACTTCTCTTGCTGACTCGCATTGTAATAGATGTGATACAGCGTTGTACACAATGGTTCCGTAATCGAATCGAGAGCTTGCCGACATGGTGTTTACTTACGGAAAGGCAAATGGCAACCGGCGGCGGGCAGCAAGGTTGTATCAGGAGACCAATCCCCGCCGACAACAACCACAGTATTCAACGTTTGCAACAATGTTTCCCCGTTTATCTGAGTCAGGGTCGTTTCAGGAATCAGGAAATCATGAAGAACACACCAGAAATATTTGGACACAGTCGTGGAGGAAAATGTGATTAACACTGCGGAAGGCGACCACCGTGTCAGTACCAGGCGGTTGACTCGCCAGTACAGTGTAAGCCAGACGACCGTGTGGAGCATTCTCCATGACAACTGTTACTACCCTTATCACTTACAGCGTGTGCGCGGCTTTCTGGTGACAGGCTTCCCACATCGGGAGCAGTTTTGTCACTGGTTTCTTCATCAGGTAACAACGATTATGGGATTTGTGTCATCCGTCCTATTCGCAGATCAGGCCACCTTTACGCGGAGTGGTATCTTCAACTTTGATAACAGTCATCTGTGGAATAGTATCCAGAACCCCCCATGGTATGGTGACAGCGAATCATTAGCATCGGTGCAGCCGGAATGTGTGGGCCGGTATAACTGGGACTGTATTTTGGGACCAGTCTTCCTTCCACGTTGCCTAACAGGCCCGAAACTATCGGCGTTTCCTGCAGGTGACTTTGTCTCCCCCGCTGGAAGAAGTTCCATTGATTATTCGAAGCATTATGTAGCTGCTACATGATGGTACTCCAGCCCACTTCACATTTAACGTCCGGACACATCTCAATCGTGTCTTTCCTGGTCGGACGAGAGGGTCATGCTGCATGGCCTGCTCTTTCACAGGATCTCAACCTGTGTGATTCCTGGTAATATATCAAAAGTATCGTGCATGCAGAGCCCACTCCAGATGTGGAAACACTGGAGCAGCGTATTCACGCTGCCTTTGACACAGTTCGGATACGGCCTGGCCGATGTGAACGTGTGAGACAGAACATGTGCTGAGACACATGGAGACCATTTTCAAAATGTACTGTAACTGTGGTTGTTGGGTACAGAGCGTATTCGACTGCAGTCTCTGTATCAAAGTATGACCGAATAAACTGTCTCTAGTAGAGAAACCACGCACTTCCGGACATAAGATCATTAGGACTTTTTTGTTCTGTATCCTCTCATTGATCAACCCTTACAGTTTGTACGCGGCGGAAAATGTGAGCCTTCAGATACCTTTCTGAAATGTGACAGAATTTCTCCTCGGTCATGTCAGCAATGAGTATTACGCAAATTTTTTCTGTATTTTAATTTAGTCATTAGTTATTGTAACAAAAGGCGTGACCAAACAAAGAAAATAAAACTACATTTTGGTTTCAAACGTCTACCATTTTCTTTTTTTAAATTCCAAATGAAATGGGCTTTCATGGTTTGTTAATACCACCCAAGGGTGAATGACGGAAAGTGTGGACCAAAGGGATTTGGGGCATTTCATTCGCTGTTTATTTTTTTTTACAACACACTTCTTTATTAATAACATTGATAATACTTTTAAAAGGAAACAACAAAACAGGCCTTGTAAATCGCCTAATTGCATAAGTGAATTACTAAAAATAATTGTTAATGTGTTTAGGAACACAATAAACTTCAACTTACAAATAGCATTCAGTTGTTTACTAATTAATTAAATGTCTGTTCAAGGCAATTTCCCCACATAATCAACAAAATTCAATACACTTCCTTGCTATTAAATGTCTGCATAAGTTAATGGCCATACATAGTAACCTCTGAACAACAATTCAATTGATTTAAAAAAGAAGCACATGAACCACTTTCGGCCTGAGCCACCAACAAGGTAAGTCGTTCTCATTACCCACATAGAGCCACTCCGAGGTACTGGAAGCAAAACATAAGTCTTCCACGTGTACACCAAAGGCACAGTTTCCCAGGCTGCAAGCCGTAAGAAACCAGTCAACACGCTCCCGCCACCAAGCACAGGAAGGCGTCGGGCTAGTAAACAACGCCCTCTACGGTGGGCGGGGGTGACTACGTAACTGCTTGCCACAGTGGGTCGGTTCCTTCCGCAGCATCTGCGAAGATCGGTGGCGAAATTAATTAAATTAGCACCACCTGTGATACAAAGGGCAAGCAACTCACCAACGTAATAAGGACATAAATTATCTGCATATACAACGTGTCCAAAACAGCTTTCTATCCACTGCTTCCAGCACCTCAGAGGACACCACTTAATACAGTGAATTCAGAGTCATCTAAACATACCGCGCAATCTGCGCAAAACCACATAGACTTCCTGCACGAGCGCACTACACTTAAAATAAGGAGTATTAACTTAACACAACATACAACTTCTAAATCTCCGGGTGACTGGCCTGGACTCGTGAAATGGATCTACCAACACACCATCATGGCCAATAAACCGCCTCCGCTCTCCACTTGCGAGGCACAAATAGGATATGTCCTGCAACACACTGACTAAAATATCTAAAACAGTGTTTGTTACAAGATTAACACTCAATGTCACAGAGAAACATTAATCAGAAACAGACATCGAATGGTTCAGAGTAGTTTCAGGGGTAAGACAAGGCTGCAACCTGTCTCCACTGTTGTTCATATTATTTATGGATCATATGTTGAAAATAATAGACTGGCTGGGTGAGATTAAGATATGTGAACACAAAATAAGCAGTCTTGCATATGCGGATGACTTAGTTGTGATGGCAGATTCGATTGAAAGTTTGCAAAGTAATATTTCAGAGCTAGATCAGAAATGTAAGGACTATGGTATGAAGATTAGAATCTCCAAAACGGAAGTAATGTCAGTGGGAAAGAAATATAAACGGATTGAGTGCCAAATAGGAGAAACAAAGTTAGAACAGGTGGACGGTTTCAAGTACCTAGGATGCATATTCTCACAGGATGGCAACATAGTGAAAGAACTGGAAGCGAGGTGTAGCAAAGCTAATGCAGTGAGCGCTCAGCTACGATCTACTCTCTTCTGCAAGAAGGAAGTCAGTACCAAGACTAAGTTATCTGTGCACCGTTCAATCTTTCGACCAACTTTGTTGTATGGGAGCGAAAGCTGGGTGGATTCAGGTTACCTTATCAACAAGGTTGAGGTTACGGATATGAAAGTAGCTAGGATGGTTGCAGGTACTAGTAGATGGGAACAATGGCAGGAGGGTGTCCACAATGAGGAAATCAAAGAAAAACTGGGAATGAACTCTATAGATGTAGCAGTCAGGGCGAACAGGCTTAGATGGTGGGGTCATGTTACACGCATGGGAGAAGCAAGGTTACCCAACAGACTCATGAGTTCAGTAGTAGAGGGTAGGAGGAGTCGGGGCAGACCAAGGAGAAGTTACCTGGATTCGGTTAAGAATGATTTTGAACTAATAGGTTTAACATCAGAAGAGGCACCAATGTTAGCACTGAATAGGGGATCATGGAGGAACTGTATAAGGAGGGCTATGCTCCAGACTGAACGCTGAAACGCATAATCAGTCTTAAATGATGATGATGATGATGATGATGATGAGACATCGGTTCGTTACAATAAACGCACAAATTACGTGGCTGAAAAACACAACCAAGTCAGTGGCACACGAGAAGGTCAGTAATAGTAAGGCCCTTTATCATTTTCCCATTCAGAGGGGCGTAAAACAATAACACTTAAGCAGAGAAGCATGGATGCATTTGAGCAATTCAGTGACTGACAACAAGTAAGGTTTTAAATGCAGAACACAAGTCCTCACAGGATAAACGCGGCCTTACGCAATGGACTCCTAATAGTAAGATCAAGCGTCCAAAGCACACTGCTCGATAAATACACCACAAGGGCAAGCACACTCAGTAATCGCCAGAACGATGGACACGGAGAACAAAATGCTGCTTATATCCAAACCAACTGTGCTCGCAATGCCATCACATCAGTCACAGAGGCATAGAGACGAGAATGTAGTCACTAGAAGCAAACGCTAAATCCATCATAAACAAGGAAGCAGCATGTTCCCGACAGCATCGGCGCCTCTACCCACCAAGTCCGCCGCGAACGCCCAAACACAATCAGGTAACGTGGCAAACTTTCCCCTTGCCACCACACACGGCGTCCGCAGACACGGCTTCACGCTCCGCGCACTACTGCCTCTCGCACTGTTTCTGCTCGCCCTCCAAAATCCAACTACCCCGCTGTCACAGATGCCTCGCCGACTTCCCCCACGAGGGGGCGCCACTTCTCTCTTTCCTCCGCGATACAGCGATAATATTATACGCGGTACGTTCGATAGATCAAACCCGGGCCGCCACGGCTCACCAAAGAACTGTGCTGTTAGTGCGTGAGAAATGTCCTATAGATGAAGAAATTTTCTTTTTTTTTCGGGTTAGGTGTGCATATTGCAGGAACTGCGTCGTGGTCAGACGTCAGTTTGGACGGAGCAACTTTAACTTAATTTCGTTCATCATAGTAGATGTTCTGGGAAATACTGCAGCTGTGTCATTCATGGTTTAAATAATGAAAACTGCACCAGTTATTTATTTTTTGCTGCTTGGCAGAACGCGTTTCGAGAATTTATTCTCATTTTTAAGTAAATTTGTGCATTTGTTTATACGAATATACATGGTGATGCTCACATGTATGAGTGTCAGGGGGGAAAAGACGCAAGAGAGACAGAAAATCACACATGCAAGCATCACCAAACATATTCATGTAAGCAAACAGATGCACAAATGTACTTAAAAATGAGAGTAAATTCTCGAAACGCGTTTTGCTGAGCAGAAAAAATAAGTAACTGGAGCAGTTTTCATTATTTAAACCAAGAACAACTTTAGCTTCTCGGGGGTAGGAGTGGGGGGTGAGGGGCTTAAGGAGCGACTTTCCGAAATTGGTAGGAAATAATAATTTCCAATTTATTTTTTATTAGTACAACTCAAGTACAATGAGATCCAAACGTTTCAATGATGACATCACATCCAAAGCGCCTGAAAAATGGCTAAATGTTTGACGCGACCTTCCTGGCACGCCCACTTTTTGAAGCATCACTTCACTACTAGATCGGTAAACAACAATTCCGTGGATTACATTCAAGCAAACTAGCATGACATACATCTAGAAGGCTGTGACATATACTCTTTCGTTTTACAGGTCATCTGTGACTGTTCCGTATCTTAGAAACAATAACAAATCAGCCGTTTGCTTTGAAGAAGCAATACATGTCTCGCCTTGGCTACTGACGGAGATTTACCCAATTATGATGCAGTTATTGTGTTTAATGATGGGAACGTAGGGAGGACGAAGGTATAAGAGAGAGTGGACTTTAATATGGGAAATTTCACTCAAGACATCTTGAGAAAAATAGATTTAAAGCGCCTCTCTGCAGCTGAGAAATCAGTTAAAGACCTGGAAAGGACAGAAGGCCGAAAACAAGAAACCAGAAGAGAAGCCTTGAATGGAAAGACGACCCTGAGTACAAATCTGGGGCCTTCTCAACAGGTGACATAAGAAAAAACTTTAGGCTGAACTTTAAATTGCTTTTCTAAAAATTATGTTTTTTGAAGTTTATTTACCTTCTTGTCGGAATCAATGAAGGCTACAGTTATGAAATGTTGTATAATCATTTCTATAAACCCAACAAATGCTGTCTCAAGAGTAAATTTTTAAATTTTAAGGGAACGCTGAGCTACAGAATTATATTTAAAAATTATTAAAATTTTCCTACTCGATGTTGTTGTTGTTGTGGTCTTCAGTCCTGAGACTGGTTTGATGCCGCTCTCCATGCTACTCTACCCTGTGCAAGCATCTTCATCTCCCAGTACATACTGCAGCCTACATCCTTCTGAATCTGCTTGTGTATTCATCTCTCGGTCTCCCTATACGATTTTTACCCTCCACGCTGCCCTCCAGTACTAAATTGGTGATCCCTCGATGTCTCAGAACATGTCCTACCAACCGATCCCTTCTTCTAGTCAAGTTGTGCCACAAGCTCCACTTCTCCCCAATTCTATTCAATACCTCCTCATTAGTTATGTGATCTACCCATCTAATCTTCAGCATTCTTCTGTAGCACCACATTTCGAAAGCTTCTATTCTCTTCTTGTCTAAGCTATTTATCGTCCACGTTTCACTTCCATACATGGCTACACACCATACGAATACTTTTAGAAACGACTTCCTGACACTTAAATCAATACTCGATGTTAACAAATTTCTCTTCTTAAGAAACGCTTTCCTTGCCATTGCCAGTCTACATTTTATATCCTCTCTACTTCGACCATCATCAGTTATTTTGCTCCCCAAATAGCAAAACTCCTTTACTACTTTAAGTGTCTCATTTCCTAATCTAATTCCCTCAGCATCACCCGACTTAATTCGACTACATTCCATTATCCTCGTTTTGCTTTTGTTGATCTTCATCTTATACCCTCCTTTCAAGACACTATCCATTCCGTTCAACTGCTCTTCCAAGTCCTTTGCTGTCTCTGACAGAATTACAATGTCATCGGCGAACCACAAAGTTTTAATTTCTTCTCCATGGATTTTAATACCTACTCCGAACTTTTCTTTTGTTTCCTTTATTGCTTGCTCAATATACAGATTGAATAACATCGGGGATATGCTACAACCCTGTCTCACACCCTTCCCAACCACTGCTTCCCTTTCATGTCCCTCGACTCTTACAACTGCCATCAGCTTTCTGTACAAATTGTAATTAGCCTTTCGCTCTCTGCATTTTACCCCTGCCACCTTCGGAATTTGAAAGAGAGTATTCCAATCAACTTTGTCAAAAGCTTTCTCTAAGTCTACAAATGCTAGAAACGTAGGTTTGCCTTTCCTTAATCTTTCTTCTAAAATAAGTCGTAGGGTCAGTATTGCCTCACGTGATCCAACTTTTCTACAGAATCCAAACTGACCTTCCCCGAGGTCAGCTTCTACCAGTTTTTCCATTCGTCTGTAAAGAATTCGCGTTAGTATTTTGCAGCTGTGACTTATTAAACTGATAGTTCGGTAATTTTCACATCTGCCAACACCTGCATTCTTTGGGATTGGAATTATTATATTCTTCTTGAAGTCTGAGGGTATTTCGCCTGTCTCATACATCTTGCTCACCAGATGGTAGAGTTTTGTCAGACTGGCTCTCCCAAGGTTGTCAGTAGTTCTAATGGAATGTTGTCTACTCCGGGGGCCTTGTTTCGACTCAGGTCTTTCAGTGCTCTGTTAAACTCTTCACACAATATCATATCTCCCACTTCATCTTCATCCTCTTCCATTTCCATAATATTGTCCTCAAGTACATCGCCCTTGTATAGGCCCTCTATATACTCCTTCCATCTTTCTGGTTTCCCTTCTTTGCTTAGAACTGGGTTTCCATCAAACCTCTTGATATTCATAAAGTGGTTCTCCTTTCTCCGAAGGTCTCTTTAATTGTCCTGTAGGCAGTATCTATCTTACCCCTAGTGAGACAAGCCTCTACATCCTTACATTTGTCCTCTAACCATCCCTGCTTAGCCATTTTGCACTTCCTGTCGATAACATTTTTGAGACGTTTGTATTCCTTTTTGCCTGCTTCATTTACTGCATTTTTATATTTTCTCCTTTCATCAATTAAATTCAATATTTCTTCTGTTACCCAAGGGTTTCTACTAGCCCTCATCTTTTTACCTATTTGATCCTCTGCTGCCTTCACTATTTCATCCCTCAAAGCTACCCATTATTCTTCTACTGTATTTCTTTCCTCCATTCCTGTCAATTGTTCCCTTATGCTCTCCCTGAAACTCTGTACAACCTCTGGTTCTTTCAGTTTATCCAGGTCCCATCCCCTTAAATTCCCATCTTTTTGCAGTTTGTTCAGTTTTAATCTACAGTTCATAACCAGTAGATTGTGGTCAGAGTCCACATCTGCCCCTGCAAATGTCTTACAATTTAAAACCTGGTTCCTAAATCTCTGTCTTATCATTATATAATCTATCTGATACCTTTTAGTATCTCCAAGGTTCTTCCATGTATACAAACGTCTTTCATGTTTTTAAACTAAGTATTAGCTATGATTAAGTTGTGCTCTGCGCAAAATTCTACCAAGCGGGTTCCTCTTTCATTTCTTAGCCCCAATCCATATTACCTACTATGTTTTCTTCTCTTCCTGTTCCTACTGACGAATTCCAGTCACCCATGACTATTAAATATTCGTCTCCCTTCACTACCTGAATAATTTCTTTTGTCTCATCATAGATGTCATCAATTTCTTCTTCATCTGCAGAGCTAGTTGGCATATAAACTTGTACTACTGTAGTAGGCTTGGGCTTCGTGCCTATCTTGGCCACAATAATGCGTTCACTATGCTGTTTGTAGTAGCTTACCCGTACTCCTATTTTTTATTCATTATTAAACCTGCTCCCGCATTACCCCTATTTGATTTTGTATTTATAACCCTGTATTCACCTCACCATAAGTCTTGATCCTCCTGCCACCGAACTTCTCTAATTCCCACTATATCTAACTTTAACCTATCCATTTCCCTTTTTAAATTTTCTAACCTACCTGCTCGATTAAGGGATCTGACATTCCACGCTCCGATCCGTAAAACGCCAGTTTTCTTTCTCCTGATAACAACGTCCTCTTGAGTAGTCCCCGCCCGGAGATCCGAATGGGGGACTATTTTACCTCCGGAATATTTTACCCAAGACGACGCCATCATCATTTAATCATACAGTAAAGCTGCATGCCCTCGGGAAAAATTACGGCTGTAGTTTCCCCTTGCTTTCAGCCGTTCGCAGTACGAGAACAGCAAGGCCATTTTGATTAGTGTTACAAGGCCAGATCAGTCAATCATCCAGACTGTTGCCCCTGCAACTACTGAAAAGGCTGCTGCCCCTCTTCAGAAACCACACGTTTGTCTGGCCTCTCAACAGATACCCCTCCGTTGTGGTTGCACCTACGGTATGGCTATCTGTATCGTTGAGGCACGCAAGCCCCCCCACTAACGGCAAGGTCCATGGTTCATGGACCTATTCGATAAATTCGGAAAACCTCATGAGAGAGATCCTTAGTATATGGAAAAAAATGAAAGAGAGAAAATTTTGTAGGAATATCTTGAATAGTTTCTGGCAAAAAGGTACATATATTATTTTCTGAGAGTAAAATTTTTAAATTTCATAAAAAAGTTAACTATATGATCCGCCAGGATAGACGAGTGCGCTAACGCGCTGCTTCCTGGACTCGGGTAGGCGCGCCGGCCCCAGATCGAATCCGCCCAGCGGATTAACGACAGTGGTCGGTGTGCCGGCCAGCCTGGATGTTGTTTTTTGGTGGTTTTCCACATCCTACTAGGTGAATACCGGGCTGGTGCCCACGTCCCGCCTCAGTTACACGACTCGCAGACATTTGAAACACATTCATACTATTTCACGATTTACACTAGACCCAGATAGCTGGGGGTACTCTAATTCCGTTCTGGGGTATGGGATGGCGGCAGGAAGGGTATCTGGCCACCCCTTAAAATTCAGCATGCCAAATCCGTCCTTAATCCTGTCGACCCTGCGTCCAATGTGGGATAACGGCAGTAGCAAAAGAAATAAGAAGGAAGGAAAACGTTAAATCCAAGGAACTGAACAGTAAATGTGATTATTTCATCTATGGGGAGGTACAAATTTTCATCCCCATATTTTCAAAATTGTGCGTTACTTCTTCCCAAAAAGTGATAAAAATCAATTATTTTATAGGCTAACTGAGGGCAATACACACTTAAGTAAGGTACAATCAGCGGCGCTAGTTGCTTACGAACTTCTGCGCTGGTATCGCCAGATCCGGATACTTTCCTTTCCTGTATCTTGCCCAATACTACAGCATCCTCCTCTTGCGCATGAGAGTAAGTGAGGCTCTCGAAGTCGTAACCCTGGTCTATTATGTGTCTGACTCGTATACGTTGGTGCGTGTTGATCTGTACCTGCGTCGTCGCCGGAGAGATGTTGATGCAGCATATATTCCTCTGTACGCTTCCGTCTCCTTGAGGAATTTCAGCCACTCAATCGTATCATAGCCAAGGCCATAGGTGATCTGACCCGCTCAGCCAGTAGTTCGTAGCGTCCGGTCCAGATATCTGCTTAAACCTGAGTGCACAAATACTGTCCCCAATAGTCTATCTATGTCTGCAAAAGCTCAACATCTACGTGGTTTCTCTGCTATTCGCCACCTTCAAGCTGTCTCTCTGCCGTTCCAATCTCGAACGGCGCGCGGGAAAAACGAGCACTTAATTTTTTCTGTGCGAGCCCTGATTTCTCTTATTTAATCGTCATGATCATTTCTCCCTATGTAGGTGGGTGCCAACAGAATGTTTTCGCAGTCGGAGGAGAAAACTGGTGATTATAATTTCATGAGAAGATCCCTTCGATGCCTTTCTTTTAATGATTGCCACTCCAATTCACGTATCATGTGTTGTAGCGGTTTTTATTTCCTCTGGGGTCTTCTAGTCTCAAATGTGAGTTTTTTCGCAAGAGTTGTAATTGAATTCCGTGACTATTTTCTTTATAGGGTGTAGAGGAATAACCGCTACCTGCCAAGATCGAAGGTGATTTTGCTTAATGCAAGACCAGTTTCGGGCTTGTGCCTATCTTCAGGTAGTTTACATTCAATTACATGTTTCAGTTCTCAAGGTTGGAGATCACTGTTTAAATAAAAAACAAATAATGTGATTATGGCTAAACAGACCCATGTGAAACAAGTGGAAGTAGCTAAGCGACATGGTTGGTTGGTTGGTTTGGGGAAGGAGACCAGACAGCGTGGTCATCGGTCTCATCGGATTAGGGAAGGATTGGGAAGGAAGTCGGCCGTGCCCTTTCAGAGGAACCATCCCGGCATTTGCCTGGAGTGATTTAGGGAAATCACGGAAAACCTAAATCAGGATGGCCGGACGCGGGATGGAACCGTCGTCCTCCCGAATGCGAGTCCAGTGTCTAACCACTGCGCCACCCCGCTCGGTAAGCGACATGTGTTGCAAAGTATTATAGTACCTACTCCATGTCGTATTCACATTGCATACTTTACAACATATGAAGAGCTTATTTCAATAGTGGTACAAGTCCACTTTTGTTCATTCTGAGATACAGACTCCTAAAGATAAAAGAGCGCTGAAAAATATGCAGTTGAGATACCAGAAATATTCAAGCACACGGCTTCTTGCTAGAGATGAATCTTTCTTTCTGTTTGTTTGGACCATTAATGTCAGAAGCATTATAGACAGAAAAGTGGAGGTAATGGACTTGTACCACTATTGAAATAAGCCCTTCATATGTCGCTTAGCAACTTCCAGTTGTTTCAGTTGTGTGTATTTAGTCATCATAATGTGATCTGTTTTTTATTTAAATAGTGATCTCCAGCATTGAGTATTGAAACATGTTAAACACCTGAAGATGGGCATGAGCCCGAAACTGGTCTCGCATTAAGTAAAGTCGTTTCTGTTGTTACTGGCAGTGGTTATTATTCTACACCCTTCTGGTCTGACTTGTCCGTCCGCTGCCGTGGTGGCACATTGGTACAGCCTCCTATCATTTCTCGTCTGTCTTCTTTGTTCTTTTCTCAATTGTTAGAGCCCTTCTCGCAGTTTTATCCATTGAATCGACCTTCTCTGCAGTTCCCTTATTACTTACATAAGTACACAAGTTTTGTAGTCCAAACCCCATTCCTCTGTGTCCAGGAGAAACTGGGATGGAAAAAGACTCCTTCCTGTGACGCGATGTGCATAGTGCCTAGCGTATATGCAATTGTGAGTACTGAATGTAAGTCCTCACAACGCCACTCAATTGCTAGTTCGCTGTATATATTTCCTATATCACAGTCGACGGCCTTGTGGCAGTGCCAACACCGGTTCTCGTGAGGTCACCGAAGGTAAGCGCTGTCGGGTTTGGCTAGCACTTGGATGGTTGACTGTCAAGGTCTGCCGAACGCTGTTCGCAAGCATGGTGCACTCAGCCCTTGTGAGGTCAATTGAGGAGCTACTTGACTGAGAAGTAGCGGCTGCGGTAACGAAAACTGACAACGGCCAGGAGAGTGATGTGCTGACCACTTGCCCCTCCATATCCCGCATCCAGTAACGCCTATCGGCTGAGGATGACACGTCGGTCGGTCGATACCGGTGGGTCTTCCGAGGGCTGTTCAGACGGAGCATTCCTATTTCACATCATGATGTTGATGTCGATGTTGCTTGGCCATCCCAGTCTTCCTCCACAGGCTGATGTATGACCAGCTCTGTTCAGCATATGTAAGTCATTCTCATGCAGCATGTTTTATGCCGCTCTGTCTCACCACACGGGGAACGTAGCTTAGTCTGGGTCAGGTTTTAATGCAGTAGATAACGTCAACAGACGCAGAAATATAGTACAGACTTGTTAGCCACCTGGGCAACGTCAATCAAAAAGTTAACTTGGATATTCGTTAATCCGTAACTGAAAAAGTTAATTTGCTTATACTTTAAAGCGTTACTTTACAGGAGATTTATCGTAAGTCAAAGTTAATCCGTCCACCACCAGTAATGGAGGGTCAAGCTTTGACCATGGCAGCCACTCGTGCTGGCGAAACATCACAGAAATCCTCAAACAAACGTCGGCCGAAGAACCCAAGGCAGAAGCCAACAGGCAGTTTGTCAACAAGTTTCCATGAAATCATTAACAATTTTAAAGTTAATTGTTAATCGTCAATTCGTTTACTATTCATTACCCCACATTAGCTTGAGACACACCGCTGCCAATTGCTACAGTGCCAAAAGACTTTCCAATGCTTCTCTGCCGTATTCTTTTAACCGGATCACTACTACTGGCTCCTCTGCCGATATCTGAATGCCGAAGATTGACTTTTCTTTTTGGCTTCTCTCGACCGGACTCTGCCTTCACCTTTTCTGACTGAGATTTGGGTGCTCTCCTTATGTGTAGTTTCAGATTGTTAAAGTTGGAAGCGCCCTTCTAGGCAAGCACAGTTTACTATCGAAAAGTATTTCTTTTCCCGATCTGGATATAAAATTTACGTAATCATTTAAATGTGGCCACCTATTTTCATCAGCAACGGCCTTGCCGCAGTGGATACACCGGTTCCCGTCAGATCACCGAAGTTAAGCGCTGTCGGGCGTGGCCGGCACTTGGATGGGTGACCATCCAGGCGGCCATGTGCTGTTGCCATTTCTCGGGGTGCACTCAGCCTCGTGATGCCAATTGAGGAGCTACTCGACCGAATAATGGCGGCTCCGGTCAAAGAAAACCATCGTAACGACCGGAAGAGTGGTGTGCTGACCACACGCCCCTCCTCTCCGCATCCTTATCTGCGGATGACACGGCGGTCGGATGGTCCCGATGGGCCGCTAGTGGCCTGAAGACGGAGTGCATTTCCATCAGCTGTGGAACTAGAATCCGATTCACTGATTTAGTTTCCACAATCAATTCACTAACAAAAAACACTGGGGCGTTGCCGTATAGACGTTTCCAGAATTGTGTTGCGTGATTGGTTGAGGTAGGCCAGCGAAGAATGGGCGCCAAACCCGCTACACTTGTCAGAGATCAAGTTGTTCGACTACGCAAGACTCAAAGTTGTCGGAACACGGTCCGTACGTACTTAATCAACGATTAACGGACGCACAGAAAGTTAACTCTTAGCTTTCCAGGCAATTTTTTTGTCACGCTGTGTCCCAGTTCCGGTCTGACAGACTGCTATTTTTATATAACCATAAAAATAGCATGCAGCATATTTCAGCGAAACAGTTCAGATTTTTATGTGAATCGTTAGATTAATACTAGACAAAAAATATATCCAAACACTTTTTAAATTTTATTTTTACGAAGGAAGTGCATTTATACAAAATAATCTGCACAAAATGAACATAATATTACATGATTACGTTAATGCTATGAAAACTAAAATACCCTGTACTCCAAATTTGACTTCTTGCTACATTTTTATTGTTTATTATACATGTAACAATAAAAAGATAAAAACCTCCCATCAAACATTCAAAAAATGAAAATTACACCAATAATTTTCAGGTTTTTTGTTTCCTTCTCAGTTTTTTTATTTTTATTTTATTTTATTTTAATTTTTTTCTCTCGCTGGAATTTTTTGTACAGAAATCAAGTTATATTGGCTTCTTGAAACAATAACAAACATGAGGCGTCTTTCTCTTCTTTTTTGGGTCGCGGATGGAGCCTGTTTAGCGTTACTCCAATCTTTCTGCAACAGCTTTTACTCTTGGTTCTGCTACACCCAAAACTCGAATGGTTGCACAAACATCACAGGGCATGTGATAGTTGTTGACTAGCTTTTTATCTGTGGTGTCGCCAGTGAGTTTGTAAACTTCTTTAGAAAATTGAAGCGGCTCACCTGAGTATCGTCGTTGCAGGAACTGTGAAGGACAAACGCACTGCTGGCCGTTGTGGCCAAGCGGTTCTAGGTACTTCAGTCTGGAAATGCGCGACCGCTACGGTCGCAGGTTCGAATCCTGCCTAGGGCACGGATGTGTGTGATGTCCTAAGGTTGGTTAGGTTAAAGTAGTTCTAAGTTCTGGGGCTCTGATGACCTCAGATGTTAAGTCTCATAGTGCCCGGAGCCATTTTTTTTTTTTACAAACACACTCACCCCACGGAAAAATAATGCCATTGGCCGTCGTTGTAAGAGGCTTCGACGACCAGCGATACTTGTTTCAACCAAATATATTTCCTGCAGAACCTCTAGCTAAAGATTCAGTCTCTACACTTCTGTCTGCATCACTTTGATTGCCCCGTTTCTTTTTTTTTTCCAAGGAATTTACAGATGCCACAACAAATTTCTCTTCACTTTCACACTGTTCCTATTCTCAGTTACGTTCACTTTCAACTTCGTTGTAAATATCTAATCCAATATCTCTTCCAAAACTGTCGTCAAACCTTTGTCAAACATTGATCTGATACAATTAAGTTTATCTTAATACATTTGAGTCTATCTTTATCTATGACTACCAGAGAGCCTCAGCAATTGTGACGATGTGAGAAGGGGAAAACAAGCTTAGGATGTGAATTGAGGTTTGTGCTAGGGAGGACAGTGGGCTAGGGTAGTCCGAGCAGCTATCTTACCTTTATTGCTGTGGTGGTGTAATGGCTTGGATACCTGCCAAGTAAGCTGGCACGGTAGCTCAGCGTGTTCGGTCAGAGAGCTGGCTGGTCTCTGTAATAAAAAAAAAACCTGAGTAAAAAACGATCAATAACGAACTTCAATGGACGCCATATGACGTCCGCTACGATCAAATACAACGAACATGAATGAACAAAATGCAAATAAAAAGAAGTAAGCAAGGAGACCTGAGTTCAAGTTCTGGCCATGGCATGATTTTAATTCATTTCTTCAGCTACCATTTCTTCAGCTTCCATCACTATCGTAAATATTTTGAAACAGTATCCTCAAAGTCAGCAGACGAAGACTGGCTACTGAACCCATAACGCAAAGTGCCGGGTGCGGTCTCAGAGACCGCTAGCACGAAAGAAGCAGTAATAGCATAGGTCCAAGTCACATTCAGGTGACTACTGACAAAGGAAACTACGCCAGCTTCAGGAAAGATCAACGAGACAAGGTTGTAATCTACTCCGCCCTTCTGCACTAGTAAACGAGTAATAATAAGTGCCAGCGGTCTGTGAGACCGCACCTGCGACGTTTAGGGTTAACGGAAGTTGAACAGTCCGTTATCATTTGTTTTTAATTAAAAGTTAATCCGTTACTGGAAAAGTTATCTTCGTTAGCTAACGATTAACGGCCTCGTGTCCAGGCATGGCCACCCCTGCCCTTGCCTTCCTCGCCGCTTCTCCTCGCCTGCGAGGCCGCTCTTCTAACGCCTCGCATTCGCCGCTTGAATGCCGCTTGTTGTTTTTCTCTCGCTGACCACGTGGACACATCGTTAAATCGAATATCGCACTGGAATAGTTTATGACCGTTCTATCGAATGGACACATAAAATTCCACTTAAAAAACATTTTGTTAGTAACGACAATCGCACGATGTTTTTTATTGACACTGAGCGAAGCCTGTAACACATAAAGAGCAGTATTTGTTTCGACCGACTAAAGCTACACTTTGCAAAAACGAAATTACAAATATTTTTCGATATGCCGCACACGTGTTCCCTTCGGCTTGTAAGATAGACATCCAGTATACGCTCCAGGAAGTATTCTAACAAATACGGTAAACATATTGACCAGGTTGAGAAGTTATTATTAGATAACCAAAAGTGGCAGTTTTGTGTTATTCTCCACACTAGGCATTTCTCCTGAGTGCATCAAACGGGTGTCCGGGAAGTATGGATGAATCTGTATTTTGCGCCATTTTGTCATATGACGGTTGGCAGCCGTGTTCTTTTCATGTTTGTTATCTGCGATCCTGACCATTAGTTGCCTGACGCCTTTGTGTGGTAAGCATTGTTGTTTGATGTTTATGTTCGTCATGGAGCAGATGACATCTAAGCAACGTATCCAAGTGGTAAAGAGTTATTACAAAAACAGTGACGTCCCACGGCATCCATTCGTGAGTCGAGTGTGACACGAGGATGTAATCCTACTCCAACCGAATCATAAGTTCAGAAATTGATCCGGAAGTTCGAGACCGGGGGCTAACGCCCGCTAAACCCGCTGGGCAGAACTGGTAATAATATTATGGAAAGGGCCAAGGGTTGAGGTCAGTTTCTGCTTCTGATTGTCATTTAATAACCTTTACAACCAAAACGGCACATAGCCGGATCTTTACCGAATGTAACTCTTTCACGGTTGAAGGCCTCCAACAAGAAATCTTAACAAGATAAAATTCCAATTAAGATAGTAATAAAATAATTCAATTAACAACATACACAAAGTGCAATACAAATGGCTGAGGGCCACAATTAAACCTCATAATTTTAAAATATATTACCATAACCTTTAAAGGCAGAAGGCCGCAGAGTTTAAGGTTGAAAGATAAATTTAAAAATTAATTTTGCAAAATTTTAAGAAAACAAAAGAAATAACCATAAGCCTAAAATTTTAAATAGCTGACAAGAGATACTTAAACACCGGTGGCACTCAGGAAGCCTCCAGGGAGGTCGGTCTGCCCTCATTCACTTAGGTGAGACAGGTGGTCAGTCCAACTATACTTGATTTGTCGGAACCCATCCAGTGGACAGCCACGGACCGACCAACACAACGACTTGCTTCCCGTCAGTCAGTACGTGAGAACTCAAACCGGCAAAGTCACAAACGTTATAATCCACAATGGAGTACATATTAGCTGTCAAATTACACACTATGTTGGACAGTGACAACAGGTGAGGAAAGGACACTGCCTGAAATTACGTTAGTGGCCAGGGCAAGTAACCGAAAGCTAACGGTCACTAGGCAGAAAATTCCGCTGGTACACTTGAATATGAAACACGGTAATAGTTAACTCGCTCAAAAGAACACTGCCTGAATTTACGTCAGTGCCCAGGGCAGATAACCAGAACACTAACGGCCACAAGACAGAAAATTCCAATGGTGCACTCAAATCGTAGTCGACCAAAATAGTTAATTGCACCGCATGGCGGCTAAATCTCAGCAGTACAACCACTTCGTGTTGCTCACCGGAAAACCTCTCCAACAGCAAACCACCGAAGCGAACCACCACAACGTGATTAGACGTGGCTTAGGTAGTTGAAACCACTGCTCAACTTTAACGTCCTGGGTCGGTGAACCACGAAGCTCGTAGCGATCGGACAGCTCTACGCACGCTCCGACACTGCGCAGGGGCTGCCAGCGGCCCCAGCCGACTGCACCGGGCGGAGATAACTTCCCTCGTCCGCAACAACCGACCAACTGCCTGCTGGTCCGTCCGCGACTGCTGCTCCATCACGACTGTACTGCTGGTGCGTCTCCCACTCACTTCCAGACAAACGACGGCGGAAATACTGGCTCGGACCCAACCATGCAGAGGAAACACGCCCAATGGCTAAACTACATCCCTGCACCAGGAAAGGACCGACCCAAGTTCCACAAGATGGTAACTGAAGGGGCCCAGAAACGGTCGGAGAAGCAGTTACACGTCGGCCGATGACACGACCGACCTCTCAAAGCTAATACGCCGACAACATTTAAAATAACTTGTCAGTTAAAATCACACAAACTACACACACAACCTGATAAACACTGACACGAAGACCTGAACGATACCAAACAGTAACTAAACACGCACGAAGACAAATCGGGATTCGATGCACTCACACACAGCCGACTCATGAACGATCGGAGAGTCAAAACACGCCGCCCGGTAGGACGACCGGCAGACGATCCACCAAGACCGTGGCCTGGCTCAAGCGATGCGTGGCGGCAATGGTCGGGCGAGTCATGTCGACGCAGACCTCACTGCTGCTCCGACCCGGCTGTATTAGTGCCGCATTGCAACTCCCGACTGGCAGGTCCGGACTGCGCTCCAGACGTGTTACAACTGACTGGCAGACCCGAACTCGCGATCAGAACTCTCTTACGACAGACAAGGACCGGGAAGTAGTAGCAGTCGAGCAAAGATACTACGAAAGGGGACATATCGATACGCGCTGCCAACGCCGCTCAAGGTCAGACAAAGCAGCAACTCAGTGACACCAGTAATTTAAATTAACGTAGTGAGGTGGAAGTACAGTAAAAACAGGGTGCAAAATACATGACGGCGGGAACATGAGCCACGCACAGCTCAAGCAGTTCTGTTTCGAACCTTAAGAAAACAGGACGACCGCGTTTTGTTCGAACACAAGAAATCATTGCTGTCGTGCGTTACAATGTGACCGTAAGCCCCAGAAAATCGGTTGGCCGAGGAGCTCAACAATTGAATTTATCAACAAGTCCAGTGCATGAAATCTTGTCAAAAGATCTGGAAATGCATGCGTACAAGTTTCTGTTGTGTAGGCAGAAGAGCCAACACCGTGTTACTAGAGGAGGCCGAAATGCACGCGTTTTAGCTTCCGCAGGCTGGCGTGAGGAGGGACGAACTACACTGACGTGAGGTCTCGAACATGACAAGGAATTAGAATTCAGAAAGCGGACGTAATTTGTTTCGTACTTAACTTTAATCCATTAATGATGAACGTCGGTCTTGACGGTACATGAGTCACAATATTATCTGTTCAGAAGACATAGTAACTGAATATGGCGCCTTGCTAGGTCGTAGCAAATGACGTAGCTGAAGGCTATGCTAAACTCTCGTCTCTGCAAATGAGAGCGTATGTAGACAGTGAACCATCGCTAGCAAAGTCGACTGTACAACTGGGGCGAGTGCTAGGGAGTCTCTCTAGACCAGACCTGCCGTGTGGCGGCGCAATCACTGATAGTGGCGACACGCGTGTCCGACGTATACTAGCGGACCGCGGCCGATTTAAAGGCGACCACCTAGCAGGTGTGGTGTCTGGCGGTGACACCACAGTTTCAGCTTACAGAACAATTGAAACATGCAGATCATGGAAAGAGACTTCGATTTGTTCAGTGCCTCTGACTCGACAAGCGGAGGACGAGAACTTCAGCAAAAGAATAATTCTTCTCAGATGAGGCACACTTCCACCTTAGTGGGTACGCCAATAAGCAGAACAGCACAATTTGGGGTAACGAAAATCCGCAGGTTGGCCGTTGTGGCCGAGTGGTTCTAGGCGCTTCAGTCTGCAACCGCGCTACCGCTAGGTCGCAGGTTCGAATCCTGCCTCGGGCATGGATGTGTGTGATGTCCTTAGGTTTGTAAGGTTTAAGTAGTTCTAAGTTCTAGGGGACTGATGACCTCAGATGTTAAGTCCCGTAGTGCTCAGAGCCTTTTGAATTTTTTTTTTTTTTTTTTTTTTTGAAAATCTGCGAGTGACTGTGGAAAATGAGCTGCATCCACAACGCACGACTGTGTGGTGTGGGTTCTGGGCACGAGGAGTGATCGGCCCGTACTTCCTTGAAAATGATGAGGGAGCTGCCGGCACTGTGAATGGCGACCGTTACCGAAACATGCTTTCTTGTTTTTTTTCCCTCTCATTGCTGAAAATGACGATTTTTTATTTCAACAAGATGCTGCGGCATGTCTCACATCCTGGGAAACGACTGCTTTGCAAAGTGAAAAGTTTCCTCAAAAAATTCTCTCTTTGCGTGGCAACCGGGAATGGTCTGCCAGATCATATGAGCTTACGCCTTGTGACTTTTTTGCGGAGTGTGGTGTCACCGCCAGACACCACACTTGCTAGGTGGTAGTTTTTAAATCGGCCACGGTCCGTTAGTATACGTCGGACCCGCGTGTCGCCACTATCAGTGATTGCTGACCGAGCGCCGCCACATGGCAGGTCTAGAGAGACTTCCTCGCACTCACCCCAGTTGTACAATCGACTTTGCTAGCGATGGTTCACTGACAAAATACGCTCATTTGCCGAGACGATAGTTAACATAGCCTTCAGCTACGTCATTTGCTACGACCTAGCAAGGCGCTATTGCCAGTTACTATTGATATTACGAATAATGTACCGTCAAGAGCGACGTTCACCATTAATGGATTAAAGTTAAGTATTCCACCAGCTACGTCCGTTTTTCTAAAGTCTAATTTCCTTGTCCTGTTCCAGACCTCACGCCAGCCTGCGTGAGCTAAAACGCGTGCCTTTCGGCTTCCTCTAGTACCCGGTGTTGGCTCTCCTGCCAACCCACAACACGGAGATTTGTGAAATCTGAAGTTTACGTGAACAAATCAAAAACAATACACCAACTGAAGGATGAAATTAGAAGGGTTACTAACGGCACCCCACCATATGTTTGAGAACGTGTCATCGAGAACTTAAGTGAAAGGATTGCTCGTTGCCGCGCGGCCTTGGATGGTCATATGGGGGATATAATTTTTGAGACATACATGGGAGAAGTTACTTAATATATTTGTAAAAAAAAACATTACATGTTCAATAAATTTTGTTTGTTGTATAACACTTTAATATTCGCCCCTACTTCTCGGACACTTTCTATAAAGGAGACTCTGTGGACTTCAAAGTTTATATTGTTGTCAAGTGTCCGCCCCGATAGCTGACTGGTGAGCGTGACGGACTGCCGTCCTAAGGGGCCCGGGTTCGATTCCCGGCTCGGTTGGGGATTTTCTCCGCTTAGGGACTGGGTGTTGTAGTGTCTTCATCATCATTTCATCCCCATCCGGCCCCCAGGTCGCTCAATGTGGCGTCGAATGCAATAATAGCTGCTCCACGGCGGCCGGACCTGTCCCCTAAGGGGCCTCCCCGCCAATGACGCCAAACGCTCATTTCCATTGTTGTCAAGTAGTCAGTCTGTGAGGACACGTACATCGGCGTCAAGTGGAGGTTGAAGCGACTGTATGCTGGCATGGAGGCCTGCTTTCCGAGTGTTATTGCTGCAACAACTTGAATTATATTAACAAGTTCCGCGCCTCCGTCCCCGTCCCACAGGTGTGGTAGATCGGTGAACAGCAAATGGTCGACGCCACACCTTGCGTGTTCTATCGGCGCCGTGTATCCATTGTTTTGTTTAGTGTACTGGTCGGGTTTGCATCAGTCCGTGCCCTGCCACTCCGCAGTGACGTCGGTTGCAATTTAGCTGTCGGTTTACCTTTCTACTATACTGCGGTGAAACTTGCACAGTTATGAGCATTTGTTTTCAATTTATCGTTCTTTATCTATAAAATAATTATTTTCAGTGTAATTACATATAAATTTTATTTTTGTAGGAATGTCGCAAAACAGGCGTGGAGGTAAAAGGAAATATTTTCACGTTGCAGATAATTTTTGAGCGTAAGTGCGCTGAAGATAATTATTATATAGATAAAGAACGATAAATTGAAAACGAATGCACTTAACTGAGCAAGTTCCACCAGAGAATGGTTGAAAGACAAACCAACAGCTAAATCGCAACTGGCGTTCAGTCCAGAGTGCCCGGGACGGACTGAAGCAAATCCGAACCCCACAGCAAACAAAACAAACTGTAGACCAGACGACGGCGATAGAACACGCAATGTGTAGCTTCGGCCACCTGCCTTTCTCCGAGCTGCCATGCCTGCCGGAGCTGCGGCACCGATTGTGTTAAAGAAGGCAATATCCTGCAGTGTGTGCTAACACTGCAGAAAGACGGTTGTCGCATTAGAGAACACTTTAAGGAGGGTAGGACGTCAAAGGGGCTGACTTGTAGCAGGAGAAACACAACAGGACATTTTATTTTCTACTGTCTATACTTTTACAAATAAATTCATAAAACTTTGTCAGCATGACCAGGAAGGATTCAGGATTCACACTCATAGCAGTCGAAGTGCAAAAACATAACAAAATAAATTTTCTTTTAGATATGAAATTTCACCATTTTTTTCACTTACTGTTGGCTGCATTTGTTGCTATAGGTACATTTTTCTTCACAACTAAGAGCATACAAACCATACTTACAGGTGTATGAAACTCTAGAATTTTCCAAATCTATTAAAAACTGTGGGAAAAATTGAGATAAATAACTACGAATTTTGATTTTTTTCTGAACATAAAGTTTAAAACGTAACAGATCATTTATTTTTTCATAAATTAAATAGATTCTATAGTTTCAGACACCTGTAAGTATGGTTTGTATTCTGTGCAAAATTCATCAAACAATCTCTCTTACTTATGAAGGAAAGTGTACCTATAGCAACAAATGCAGCCAACAGTAAGTGAAAAAATGATGAAATTTCACATGTAAAAAAAATTATTTTGTTATGTTTTTGAACTTCCGCTGCTACGAGTGTGACTCCTGAATCCTTCCTGGTCATGCTGACAAAGTTTTTGAATTTACTTGTAAAAGTGTAGACATTGGAAATTAGAATGTCCTGTGGTGCCTCTCCTGCTCCAAGTAAGCCCGTTTGACGTCCTACCCCCCCCCCCCCCCCTTAAGTTTTGATTTGTAAATTTTGGTAACTTACATTCTTTGACTATCTTTTGATTTGTAAATTTTGGCAACTTGCATTCTTTGACTATCACCATACCGTTGTTTCAAATATATCATTTATCCACTTACTCGGAAAAGAATCACATAAATATTTACCCCTTATTCTTTCAAACCACCGTATATAATTTTGTTTAAAGAACTAATTTCATGAGAGTTTTCTCTAAAGAGATAACTCTGGATACTTACTGTTTTTTTCCAAATTATAATGATTTGCTGGTTCAAATGGCTCTGAGCACTATGCGACTTAACTTCTGAGGTCATCAGTCCCCTAGAACTTAGAACTACTTAAACCTAACTAACCTAAGGACATCACACACATCCATGCCCGAGGCAGGATTCGAACCTGTGACCGTAGCGGTCGCGCGGTTCCAGACTGTAGCGCCTAGAACCGCTCGGCTGCTCCGGCCGGCATAATGGTTTGCTATTAACAATGTCCAATGATGTAGGTATGTTCATATCGTTTATTTTCTGCTAATGATTACAAAATTAAACTACAATTAATTTTCAGATCAGTCGACATTGGGCCTGCAATTCCCACTTGATACCCGGAAGTTATGAAACGTAGCAGTTCAGAGCTGCATTACAGTTCACGAGATCCGACTGTTAACTTGTGACCTGCTGGTACTTACAAGGGAACCTCCCCATCGCACCCCCCTCAGATTTAGTTATAAGTTGGCACAGTGGATAGGCCTTGAAAAACTGAAAACAGATCAGTTGAGAAAACAAGAAGAAGTAGTGTGGAACTGTGAAAAAATAAGCAAAATATACAAACTGAGGAGTTCATGGGAAGATACGCAACGTCAAGGACTTTGGGAACGCAGGAGCACCGTGGTGTCGTGGTAACGTGAGCAGCTGCGGAACGAAAGGTTCTTGGTTCAATCTTCCATCGAGTGAAAAGTTTAATTTTTTATTTTCAGTTAATGTGACAAACTCTAATGTATTCATCACTTTTTTGGGAGTGATTATCACATCCACAAGAAAACCTAAATCGGGCAAGGTAGAAGAATCTTTTTACCCATTCGCCAAGTGTACAAGTTAGGTGGGTCGACAACATATTCCTGTCACGTGACGCACATGCCGTCACCAGTGTCATATAGAATATATCAGATGTGTTTTCCTGTGGAGTAATCGGTTGACCTATGACCTTGCGATCAAATGTTTTCGGTTCCCATTGGAGAGGCACGTCCTTTCGTCTACTAATCGCACGGTTTTGCGATGCGGTCGCAAAACACAGACACTAAACTTATTACAGTGAACAAAGACGTCAAGGAACAAACGGACAGATAATAACTATGCAAAAATAAAGAAAATAAAATTTTCACTCGAGGGAAGGCTTCAACCAAGGACCTCGCGGTCAGCAGCTGCTCACGCTACCACGGGACCATGACGCTCCTGAGCTAACTTTGTCCATGATGTTACCTATGCGACCCGTGGACCACTCAGTTTGTATATTTTGCTTATTTTTTCACAGTTCCACACAACTTCTTCCTGTTTTCTCAATTGATCTGTGTTCGGTTTATCAAGGCCTATCCACTGTGCCAACTTATAACTAAATCTGAGGGGGGTGCGATGGGGAGGTTCCCTTGCTAGCACACTTGCGCTGCACTCCAAGAGTTGTAGTTAACTAATGGCGGAAGCAGTGTGAGTTCTTTCACCATATTATAGATAAATGTAGCTGCATGTTTCAAAACAAATTAGTACATGGTTAATCCCCAGCTTGTAACTTTATCTGGTCGTCCAGCAATGATTTCCTAAAATTCTCCTATCTTTATAATTTATTAAAAGATTATAACTGGCATGCAGACGCTCGACATAGGCGAACAGTTAGAGCGCCAAGAAGACCACTGGGCTTAATGTTCCCATCCAACAGACAAATCAGTATCAAACAATATCAGACACCTTCACTCCATGAGACGCTCCGAATAGGTAAAGTATTTAATACATGACATTGGTGCAAAGACTGGTGATCACCTCTGCTCTCCCTGCCAGTGAAATACTAAAAATGACGGTTTTATTCACCACCTCAATTCGAACCAGTTTTCGTGCGAGTCGAGCCCAAACATGCGTTAGCAACTATGGCTACCGAGACGAGTTGCTTTCTGCAAATTCCAACTTCTTGTAAAGAAACTGGTTTAATTTCTTTTCAGTCTGTCGATCGTTGTTTCGTTATCTCAAGATTACCAGTTTTTGGTAATGTTGCCCACCTTGAGGTCATATTCGTAGTTACACAGTAACCCAGCTTACTGAAACTCTACCAGTTTCAGTTTCATAAATGCTATCCCAGATATATGGTGTGTCATCTACCTAGACCACCGCAAACAACTTTTGAAACGGAATCAAAATAAAAAATGTATCAAGAAAATGTTCTTTAGCTACAAGGTGGACATTGACCAGTGTGGTTGCCTTTCTTGTAATTTTGTTCAGTGCAAAGATATGAACAGCAGTGCTTCTGTGTTAAATTGGACCGTGCATTTTTTTTGTTCGATAAAGCACTTCCTATCCTAAAGACCTGTTCAGAAATGTATCACAGTGTACCATTGGCGTAAAGGTGACGTTATTATAAACATAACACAAAACTGGCTTTGACTCCCCTGTATTAAACGATCGAGTCACGATAATGTGGCCACCGCCTGTGTTCGACGTCGACTTGCAATAACCACTCACATACGGCAAGTGGCAGCGCCATCAGTCGAGGGTACATAAAGAGTGACTGGGGGATGTGGAGCGCAGTGCTGTCGTTGTCGTAATGCGGAAACTGGGCGTTTTATCTCACTCTCAAACGCACAAGATCATTGCCGGCCGTCGTGGCCGAGCGGTTCTGGGCGCTTCAGTCTGGAACCGCGCGACCGCTACGATCACAGGTTCGAATCCAGCCTCGGGCATGGATGTGTGTGATGTCCTTAAGTTAGTTAGGTTTAAGTTCTAGGGGATTGATGACCTCAGATGTTAAGTCCCATAGTGCTCAGAGCCATTTGAACCATTTTTGACAAGATCATTGACTTTCACGCCAATCGTGCAAGCATTTAAGATACGCCTAAGTTTGTAAAGTGTTCGCATGTCGTACTGTGCTCTGCTGATGAAATCTTACAAAGACGATGCAATCCTGTTAGGGGCTACCGCAAGACTGAGCCTTTGTTTCGAAAATTACCTCTGCACCACTGCAGGACTTGCGAAAGAGTATGTAATATCTTTCATCCCGATACCGTTTTCATCTGCACTACATTAAGGTGTGAAATGACTGATCAACCAAAAACTGTCATGATGTCTTGTCACCTGTTTCTGTTGCCTTTGCTTCAGTTTACACGCTTTAATGTATTTTCGTAACAAGCGTGGTTTCGCCGGCCGCTGTGACCGAGCGGTTCTAGGCGCATCAGTCCGGAACCGCGCTGCTGCTACGGTCGCAGGTTCGAATCCTGCCTCGGGCATGGATGTGTGTGATATCCTTAGGTTAGCCAGGTTTAAGCAGTTCTAAGTCTAGGGGGCTGATGACCTCAGATGTTAAGTCCCATAGTGCTTAGAGACATTTGAATCTTTTTTTTTTTTTGCAGTGTGGTTTCAATTATTAATACAGTTGTCCAGATTTGAGATTACATTTGAAAATGACAAGTCAGTGTGACGAAACCTGCCATAATGGATCAAATGGCTCTGAGCACTATGCGACTTAACTTCTGAGGTCATCAGTCCCCTAGAACTTAGAACTACTTAAACCTAACTAACCTAAGGACATCACACACATCCATGCCCGAGGCAGGATTCGAACCTGCGACCGAAGCAAAACCTTTCCTATATCCTTTTAAAAATTTCATTGTTTTAGTGGCTGTGGGTTGACGACCGTCTGAGGCGTCAAATAAACATTTTAAATTTCATTCAGTCACACTCCTTGATGACAGTTATATCACACTACAAAAGACAGGTATTTCTCGCGGATCTCTCCTCGCTGATAATTATGCCCAGTTTTGAAAAAACAAATTACCAATTGTTTCACCCTAGAGGTCCTATACTGTAACACTACAGTCGCTAGCGTTAATTCCTATAACCACACGGACTTGGCGAATGCCGAGGTTATTAAACCATTTTCTCCGTCCACAAACACTCCAGTATACTGGAAGCTCCGACGGTGTGCTGGAGCCACAGCCGCTGCGAGACCGCTGGAATCAATGGCATTCCAGTGTGGAAGGGGGCCCGGCGGCATCAGTCTCCAGGGCTGTCGATACGCCTGCCTCTGGGATTAGCGCCAGAATTAGGCCGACAAGTGGCGCGCCGGCACCGACTCGGGCCGCACTGTGTCTTAATTCAGGCGTCTGGCAGAACAAGTACAGGAAGAGGTACAAATGTGGAATAGGAGTAGTAATATGGACTACTATGGTTTCTCGCCTTCTAAGTGCTGTACTTTCGTGACCTGCTGGAAAACCGCGTTCACCAGCAGCTGATTTGATTTGAGATGCATTCATATTGCAGCTGGAAACCACTGTGAGTGAATAAAGCTTTTTTTACGAATTGACTAGGAGGAATAATTGTTGCAGCTTGGTAGTCTTCAGTTTCATTCTTGTCATAATGTATAAATTGTTAATATATTTTGTAAATAGCTAATGCATTAAGTCGTAAAATGGTGTGTTTGTTGCCTATGTAAATTTAATTTCCGATTTTATTTGCTTTTCTGAATTTTACACTATTGGCCATTAAAATTGCTACACCAAGAAGAAATGCAGATGATAAACGGGTACTCATTGGACAAATATATTATACTAGAACTGATATGTGATTACATTTTCACGCAATCTGGGTGCATAGATCCTGAGATATCAGCACCCAGAACAACCACCTCTGGCCGTAATTGAGTCAAACAGAGCTTGGATGGCGAGTGCAGGTACAGCTGCCCATGCAGCTTCAACACGATACCACAGTTCATCAAGAGTAGTTACTGGCGTATTGTGACGAGCCAGTTGCTTGGCCACCATTGACCAGACGTTTTCAATTGGTGACAGATCTGGAGAATGTGCTGGCCAGGGCAGCAGTAGAACATTTTCTGTATCCAGAAAGACCCGTACAGGACCTGCAACATGCGGTCGTGCATTATCCTTCTGAAATGTAGGGTTTCGCAGGGATCGAATGAGGGGTAGAGCCACGGGTCGTAACACATCTGAAATGTAACGTCCACTGTTCATAGTGCCGTCAATGCGAACAAGAGGTGGCCGAGACGTGTAACCGATGGCACCCCATACCATCACGCCGGGTGATACGCCAGTATGGCGATGACGAATACACGCTTCCAGTGTGCGCTCACCTCGATGTCACCAAACACGGATGCGACCATCATGATGTTGTAAACTGAACCTGGATTCATCCGAAAAAATGACGTTTTGTCATTCGTGCAACCAGGTTCGTCGTTGAGTACACCATCGCAGGCGCTCCTGTCTGTGATGCAGCGTCAAGGGTAACCGCAGCCATGGTCTCCGAGCTGATAGTCCATGCTGCTGCAAACGTCGTCGAACTGTTCGTGCAGATGGTTGTTGTCTTGCAAACGTCCCCATCTGTTGACTCAGGGATCGAGACGTGGCTGCACGATCCGTTACAGCCATGCGGATAAGATGCCTGTCATCTCGACTGCTAGTGATACGAGGCCGTTGGGATCCAGCACGGCGTTCCGTATTACCGTCCTGAACCCACCGATTCCCTATTCTGCTAACAGTGATTGGATCTCGACCAATGCGAACAGCAATGTCGCGATACGATAAACCGAAATCGCGATAGGCTACAATCCGACCTTTATCAATGTCGGAAACGTGATGGTACGCATTTCTCCTCCTTACACGAGGCATCACAACAACGTTTCACCAGGCAACGCCGGTCAACTGCTGTTTGTGTATGAGGAAAAAAAAATGGTTCAAGTAGCTCTTAGCACTATGCGACTTAACTTCTGAGGTCATCAGTCGCCTAGAACTTAGAACTAATTAAACCTAACTAACGTAAGGACAAAACACACATCCATGCCCGAGGCAGGATTTGAACCTGCGACCGTAGCGGTCGCTCGGTTCCAGACTGTAGCGCCCAGAACAGCACGGCCACTCCGGCCGGTTTTTGTATGAGAAATCGGTGGGAAACTTTCCTCGTGTCAGCACGCAGTAGGTGTCGCCACCGGCGACCTTGTGTGAATGCTCTGAAAAGCGCCAAAGAAACTGGTATAGGCATGCGTATTGGAATACAGAGTTATGTAAACAGGCAGAATACAGCATTGCGATCGGCAACGTGGTGGTGGTGGTTAGTGTCTAACGTCCCGTAGACAACGAGGTCTTTAGAGACGGAGCGCAAGCTCGGGTTAGGGAAGGATTGGGAAGGAAATCGGCCGTGCCCTTTCAAAGGAACCATCCCGGCATTTGCCTGAAACGATTTAGGGAAATCACGGAAAACCTAAATCAGGATGGCCGGATGCGGGATTGGACCGTCGTCCTCCCGAATGCGAGTCCAGTGTCTAACCACTGCACCACCTCGCTCGGTTGGCAACGTCTATATAAAAGAACACGTTTCTAGCGCAATTGTTAGATTGGTCACTGTTGCTGCAGTGGCAGGCTATCAAGATTTAAGTGAGTTTGAACGTGCTTTTATAGCAGGCGCATGAGCGTTGGGACACAGCATCTGCGAGGTAGCGATGAAGTGAGGATTTCACGAGTATCCCATGAATATAAGGAATACAGGTAAAACATCAAATCTACGATATCGCTGCGCCCGGAAAAAGATCCAACAAGAAAGGGCCAACGATGTCTGAAGAGAATCGTTCAACGGGACAGAAGGGCAACCCTTCCGCAAATTGCTGCAAATTTCAATGTTGTATCATCAACAAGGGTCAGTGTGCGATCAACAAAATATCATCGATATGGGCTTTCGGAGCCGAAGACCCACTTCTCTACCCTTGATGACTGCACGACACAAAGCTTTACACCTCACCTGGGCCTGTCAACGCTGATATTGGACTGTTGATGATTGGAAACATGTTGCCCGGTCGGACAAGTCTCGTTTCTAATTGTACTGAGCGGATGGAAGTGTACGGGTATGGAGACAACCTGCATGTGAGCAGGGACTGTTGAAGCTGCTGGAGGCTGTGTAATGGTCTGGGGCGTGTGCAGTTGGAGTGGGTCGGATCCCTCATACGTCTAGATACTACTCGGACAGGTGACACATACGTACGCAACCTCTCTGATCAACTTCATCCGTTCAAATCTATTGTGCATTCCGACGGACTTGGGCAATTCCAACAGGACAATGCGATATCCCACACGTCCGAGTTTAAATACTTCCGTTGGCCACCAAAATTCCCCAGACGTGAACACTGTTGAGCATATCTCGGATGCCTTCCAACGTGCAGTTCAGAAGAGATCTCTCCCCCCCCCCCCCCCTCGCACTCTTAGAAGTTTATGGACAGCCGTGCAGGCTTCATGGTGTCAATTCTCTCCAGCACTACTTCGGACATTAGTCGAGTGCATGCCACATCGTGTTGCGGCACTTCTGCGTGCTCGCGTGGGTCCCACACGATGTTAGGCAGGTATACCAGTTTCTTTGTCTCTTCAGTGTAGTATTCCATATTTTTACCGTACGTTCACGACCTATTTTATTTATTGGAATCGCTTCAGAAATGAGTTCGCAAGCTCTAAAGCAGTGGAATGAGTCTGCCATGCAAACACAAATACAGATGTTAGAGAAAGGAAATTGGGTCATTCCATAAATCTGGATGTTATAAATCTCACATGCGAAATCATGTTAACATCTTGTCTATGCCTTCTCATGCCTCCCACAAGATGCAACCGCTGGATAAAACTTTCATTAGTCCTTTGAAGCCGGCCGGTGTGGCCGTGCGGTTAAAGGCGCTTCAGTCTGGAACCGCGTGACCGCTACGGTCGCAGGTTCGAATCCTGCCTCGGGCATGGATTAGGTTAGTTAGGTTTAATTATTTCTAAGTTCTAGGCGACTGATGACCTCAGAAGTTAAGTCGCATAGTGCTCAGAGCCAGTCCTTTGAAAGACTGTTGCGCTGAGCAGGTACGCGTATGGATGAGGGAAAAATGCACATCCAGTAACAAACATGGACATCGCCGAGTTGAATAGGAAGGCCTACCTTAAATCCCAGACAGAGGATATAGCAGTCAATGGGTTTAGAGTGACGGGAATATACCTCTTAGACCCTCATATTTTCACAGATGCAGACTTCATTGGCAGCGTTGAAGTAATAATTGAGCGTTTACCCAAAGATGTAGTCAATGAAGCATCTGCATGAACTGTCTTTTGACAGTGAAAAGACTAATGTTGAAGTCGAGGAAGCAGCATCTGTCGCCGCATCTGAAATTACACCTTGGAAAATCTCACCCTTTGCACCAATAAAGATGAGTCCAGGCATGAGGGGAAGGAAAGCAAGTCCTTCAGCAGTCCTAACCTTGCCAGCATACAAGAGAGCCCTTGAAGTATCGACGACAGCAACAAATAAACGCCGGCCTTTGTGGCCGAGCGGTTCTAGGCGCTTCAGTCTGGCACCACGCGACCGCTACGGTCGCAGGTTCGAATCTTGCCTCGTTCATGGATGTGTGTGATGTCCTTAGGTTAGTTAGGTTTAAGCAGTTCTGAGTTACAGGGGACTGATGACCTGAGATGTTAAGTCCCATAGTGCTCAGAGCCATTTGAACCATTTCGAACAAATAAACCGGAGACAAAGAAGCAGAGACCACCAAAGTCTAGGATCCAAGAATCATCTGACTCTGAGGATGATGTCTTTTAGCGTGAGAGATGATTCGCCCAGTCTCAGTAGCGTTCTAGACAACAATGTATCCATTAATGAGGATGTCAATTGTCTACTTTACTCAGGTAAATTATCGCAGGACGAGACAAGAGAAGAATGGGTAATGTGTCTAATGTGCGAAATGTGGACGCACACTGAATGTGCAGGTTACGGTAAAGGACAATATGTGTGTGATTTCTGCTAGTGAAATTACCTAGAGTAAGGAATTTAGTAACTTAAAATGGTACATTTCGTGTGTTTTTCTATTGTGCTATTATGTTTTATACTGTGTTCTTTGACAATGAATTATTTGATTTTCCATTATTTGTTTTAACTTCAACAAACTTGAAACTAATATTCCATGTTAGTATCCTGTAATCTGAAGCGTCAAAAATGTCAAACCTTGTGTTAAGCCTAATTTAGAAATGTTCCTAACATAGTATGTTCGAAAATATAGGAAGCACTAAAACGTATCCCAAAGTGTGTTCTACGGATATTTTGTCTGCTTTAAGTGAAAAACTGAGAAATTTATGAACGAAAAACAAAATGGTATTCCATGTTTGTACCAATTCCTCTGCAGCTGCATGTAGCCAGATGAGCGACGTAGCCACAGTGGCCAGCACGACGAACTCGCATTCTTCAGGACGCCGGTTCAGATCCGCGTACGGCCGTCCATATTTCGTCAGATTTTTTTAAATCGCTCAGTGAAAATTCTGGGATGGTAGCTTTGAAACGGCACTGCCGATTTATTTCTCCAGTCAAAAAAAAAAAAAAAAAAGAAAAAGAAAAAGATCCGAGTCTGTGCTCTGTTCTGTTGTGATGAAACGCTAAATCCTTATCTTCGTCTCTCTTCTATCTGCGAGTTTTCTACACCGTGCAGCGTCTCTCGAATCCACGTTTCCATCACCTTCTACCCTGCCATTCCTCTTCTTGTATGGCCGTGTCCGCAGTCCCCATTTCATCGAATGTAGCCGGACTCTTCCTCTTTTTCTTTGCCGCAGAAATCTCCAGTCCCGTATTCAATAGACCATCTTTCCTCTGGCATTCTTCTAAGATGCCCACACATGTTAGGCGTTTCATTGCAATTACGTCTACCATATACTTGACAACTCCTATCTGTTCTCGTAGCTCTTCAACAGCAGTATAATTAGAAAGAATTTAAATCGAGCAGTTCACACACGGATTCGCAAGCAGTAACAAATCTACATACCATCGCTGGACACCATGTGACGGCACCAATTTCTGTCCCCTATTAAACACCACCAAATATGAAATCATCCACTCCGTCCAGTATTACGGACGCGAGTAGAAATCAAACAGAAGACGAACAACAGACATACTCTGAGGTGACAAAAGGCATGGGATAGCGATATGCACATGTACAGATGGCGGGCGGTACCCGTACACAAGATATAAAAGGGCAGTGCATTGGAGGAGGTGTGATTTTTACCCAAAAGGTGTCTGATGTGTTAATGGCCAACGACGAGAATTAACAGATTTTGAACGCGGAATGGTAGTTGGAGCTATTTCGTAAATAGTCACGGAATTCAATATTCTGAGATCTACAGTGTTAAGAGTGTGCTGACAGTACCACATTTCAGGCATTATCTCTTGCCAAGGACAACTCTGTGACCGACGGCTTTGACTTAATGACCGAGAGCAGCGCCGTTTGCGTAGAGTTGTCAGTGCTAACAGACAAGCAGCACTGCGTGAAATGAATGCAGAAATCAATGTGAAACGTACGACGAACGTATCCGTTCAGATAGTGCGACGAACTTTGGCGTTAATGGGCTGTGGCAGCAGCCGACCGACGGGCGTGCCTTTGCTAACAGCACATCGCCTGCAGCGCCTCCCCTGGGTTCGCGACCTTGTCGACTGGACTCTAGACGACTGGAAAACCGTGCTCCGGTCAGACGAGTCCCGATTTCAGTTGGTAAGAGATGATGGTAGGGTTCGAGGGTGGCGCAGACCCCACGGAGCCATGTATCGAAGTTGTTAACAAGGCACTGTGCAAGCTGGTGGAGGCTCCATAACGGCGTGGGCTGTGTTTGCGCGGAATGGATTGGGCCCCCTAGTCCAACTGAACCGATCGTTTACTGGTAACGCGAATTCAAGGGTTTCATGTTTACAAACAACGCTGGAACTTTTATGGATGATAATGCGCCATGTCACCGGGCCACAGTTCTTCGCGACTGGTTTGAAGAACATTCTGGGCGGTTCGAGCGAATGATTTGGCCACCTAAATCGTCCAACATGAATCCTATCGAACATCTGTGCGAAACAATCGAGAGGTCATTTCGCGAACAAACTGTTGCACCGGGAACACTTTCGCAATTATGGACGGCTGTAGTATTTCTGCTGCGAACTTCCAACGACTTGTTGAGTCCATGCAACGTCTAGTTGCTGAACTACGCCGTCGAAAGGGAGGTCTGATATGATATTGGGAGATATTCCATGACTTTTCTCATCTCAGTGTACAATGCAATTGAGAGAGCGTAATTCACACAAGAAGTAATCAGAAACACAATGCTAGTTAAACCAGCTTCTTTTTACTACGAAACAAAATCAGATATGGCAGGCTTTAAAGCACCCAGTAAGAACACAACGTGAGGAAGGATTGATGAACATGCAGCTCTTCGAGTGCGCTAGCAGCGAACCAAGGTCGTGTTCCAGAAAGTCCATACGTGAACTTCACCTCCACGCTGCAACAGTTCTGTGTTTAGCTGAGTTCATCCCCCGACAACTTAGGGCATAGGTCATAGATGATATGCACCACGCACAACGTCATTAGTTTGAAACCAATATTTCGATCAGCTAGCTGGTGCCAGCTTCCACTAGCAGGCGACATCCCGAATGCTGTTCAGTTTATCTTAACTGTATTATTTTCAGTAAAGGTATTTTTATTACAGTGGTGAAATCTTGTCCAGAGTTTCAATTGCACGAAACGAAACGTGGAAGGAAATAATATTTCATTCCACAGGTACAGCTGAAGTTCAAGTGGTTCAAATGGCTCTGAGCACTATGGGACTCAAATCTGAGGTCATAAGTCCCCTAGAACTTAGAACTACTTAAACCTAACCAACCTAAGAACGCCACACACATCCTTGCCCGAGGCAGGATTCGAACCTGAGACCGTAGCGGTCGCGCGGTTCCAGACTGAAGCGCCTAGAACCGCTCGGCCACACCGGCCGGCTGACCTGGTGAAAACAGCCTATGCAACGACCCATTCCAGTGTTGGGCTGGTGCCTGCTTTCGTGCGGCATGATCAGCCCCAGCTGAACCGCTCTGTCGGGAGGGTAAATATGGAGTTGGATCAGTTGGCTAGGCGGCCACTCTGTCAGACATTGGATTGGTTCCTGTCGAGGCTATGGCCTACACCTCAATAGGAAAGGGAAGGGTAAACTGGCAGGGTTGTTAGCGAAATCCATAAGGGGGAACACTAGTACTCATGGATGTACCTCTTTTTTAGACTAATATCATTCGTGTCCAATGAGAAGTTCAGGCAGGCAGGTGCTAAAGAGGTCCAAAACTCACAAGATTCTCACGACAGTAAAGTAAATAATTACGTTACCATATTTAACCAAAATATTGGTGCATTAAAGAAAAAATTAGATTCTCACAAAAGTAAAGTAAAAAATAACGTTATCATTTTTCACCAAAATATTCCGGGATTGAAGAATAAAGTAGGTGAGCTCCTGGTATGTTTAGATGACATTGAATCTGATAATGTGATAGACATACTATGCCTGTCTGAGCATCACATTGTGTCTGATATGGAAAAGGTAAATATCAGTGGTTATAAACTAGATGCACATATAAGTAGAGAGAATAAGGTGAGAGGAGGAGTTGCCATATATGTCAAAAGTTATCACTGTGTAAAAAGCTTAGATACAAAAAAAGGTTTTGTCTTAAGCAACATATAGAAGCTTGTTCCTGTCAACTTAAACTGAAGGAGGGCTCTTTTATAATTGTAACAGTATATAGGTCCCCTGCAGCAAACTTTTATTTATTCCTGCAAAACTTGGATGCCTTGTCAGATAGGGGAAAGCAAATTATTATTTGTGGGGACTTCAATGTTGATCACTGAAAGAGTGTAATAGGAAGAATGACCTGGAAGTCTTGCTCAGTTCCTTCAGTTTGACATCTGTCATTGATTTTCCTACATGGGTAGTAAAGGACAGAAGCACATTGATGCATAACACTTTTATAGACCAAGATAAGTTTAAAAACATAAATTCTTGTCCTGTTGAGAATGGCCTTTGTGATCATGGTTTTCAGCTAATTACAGTATATGACATAGCTCCAATCAGTAATTCAAAAATACCCTCCAAAGTTTTGTGTTCAATTAATGACTCAAGAATTAGAAATTTCGGGGAAAATCTTCAGCAGTTAGAGGCTAATTTAAAATATATCATGATACACTTGTAAGAGAATTTTAAAACTGTTTCCCCAAGAAAGTAGTTAAACCTAATGATAAGAAACCATGCAAAAAACCTTGGCTTACTAAAGGAATAATCAACAAGAAAGAGTAATGACCCAGAAACAGCCAAATATTAAAAAAACTACTGTGCTACATTAAGAAAGGTTATTAAAAAGTCCAGAAGCATGTGCATCATGTCTGAGATTAATACCTTTGATAACAAAATCAAAAGGGAGACAGGGCAACTAAGAGTACAGGATGATGGAATTACCATCAAAGCGAATGGAAACTTGACAAGCAACAAGCTGGAAGTCGAAAACATTTTGAATAATCATTTTTTAAATGTTGTAGAGAAAATAGGAGCTAAATGTTAATTAGAAGAAGCAAGGCAGTTAATGGAATAGGCCAGACCCATACAATTTGATGCAATTGAAATTCCACCTAACTCTCCTTCTGGAATTAGGAAGATAATAAACTCTCTCAAGAATAAAAGCTCACATGGAATTGATGGCATTTCCAGCAGGATAATAAAAGCTTGTTCCCAAGAGATAACTGGGATTCTTAGCCACATATGTAATAGCTCTCTGAAGCAGGGTATTTTCCAAGATAGACTGAAGTATGCCATTGTTAAACCACTGCATAAAAAAGGGGATACGTCTGATGTCAACAACTACTGCCCACTCTCTCTTCTGACTGCCTTAGCCAAAATTCTTGAAAAAGTAATCTATTGTACAGTAGCTTCACACGTTTGTAAAAATAAAGTTTTTACAAAATGTCAGTTTGGTTTCCAGAAAGGTTTCTCAACAGAAAATGCTATATATACTTTCACTAATGAAATATTAAATGCTCTGAGTAACCGGAAGTCACTCGTTGGGATTTTTTGTGATCTCTCAAAGGCTTTTGATTGTGTAAATCATGGAATACTTCTAGATAAACTCAAGTAATATGGTATGAATGGGGCAGCGTTCAAATGGTTTAAATCATACCTAAGTGTAAGAGAGCAGCAAGTTGAAATAAGCAGTTCACACAATATGCAAAAAACTGGTGATTTCTCAAACTGGGGAACAAGAATAAGGTGCCGCAAGGTTCTGTCTTGGGTCCTCTGCTGTTCTTAATATATATTAATGACTTGCCATTCTATATTCACGAAGATGCAAAGCTGGTACTTTTTGCCAATGATACATGTATAGCTATCACACCCAACAGACAAGAATTAACTGATGAAATTGTAAATGATGTTTTTCAAAAAATCATTAAGTGATTCTCTGCAAATGGGCTCTCATTAAACTTTGACAAAAAACAGTATATACAGTTCCACACAGTAAATGGAATGACACCATTAATAAATATAAACTTCGATCAGAAATCGGTAGCTGAGATAGAATATTCAAAATTTGTAGGTGTATGCATTGATGAGGGGTTGAACTGCAAAAAACACACTGAAGATCTGCTGAAACGTTTGAGTTCAGCTATTTATGCTATTAGGGTCTTTGCAAATTTTGGCGGTATAAATCTCAGTAAATTAGCTTACCATGCCTATTTTCATTCTCTGCTTTCTTATGGCATCATATTCTGGGGTAACTCATCATTGAGTAAAAGAGTGTTCATTGCACAAAAACGTGTTAAGAGAATAATTAACAAATTTCCATTCAAGATCATCCTGCAGACACTTATTTAAAGAGCTAGGGATCTTCACTGTAGCCTCACAATATGTATATTCACTTATTAAATTTGTTATTAACAATCCGAACGAATTCAAAAGCGAGTCTGACAGATAGCCATATAGCATTTAAAAGGAAATTAAAAGAATTTCTGAATGGCAACTCCTTCTACTCATTAGATGAATTTTTGGATATAGTAAGTGGGTAATTTCCCCATGCCCCACAAAAAAATTCAAAATATTAAGTGTCTTGTAATATTTTGTGTACTGTAATAACTTCTATAGACACCTTTTATTAACCTGACACGTTCCACATCATTACGAAGTGTCGTATTCATGATCTATGGAACAAGTACTAATCTAATGTGTCAAGGAGCTGTTCTCCTGGAATATGATGAGTTCACGCCCTCCCATCGTCATGATGAGGAAGGTATCGGCATTCATCAGATCATGTAACGCTCTGCCACTGCGCCAATGTCCAGTGCCGATGGTCACGTGCCGATTTCAGTCGTCGTTGCTGAAATCGTGGTATGCATGGGTCATCGACAGTGGAGTACCAGGTGGACTGTATGCTCAGACACGCGTGTGCTCTGACCAGTATTAAAGTCTGATGTCAGTTCCCCCACAACTGGCCGTCTGTCCTGTATTACCAGTCTGTCCAGTCTACGACGTCCGACATCTGTAATGAGGGTTGACCGCCCACCACCACGACGTCTGGCCACCATAACCTGCCCTAGCTCAGATTCTGATAGATCGATCCTATTCTACACACGGATGTCATGCTCACTAATACTACGTGCGTCTGACAAGCAATCATTCCTCGCCAGGTGACGCTGCTATCTCCTGGACGGGTTTATATCTGTAGCAGGTCGGTGGTCATAACCTTCTGGCTCATCAGTGTATATACCCGCTGCCTGGGACTGAGAACTGTTACAGGACTCGCGCCGCTAATATACAGCTGTGTCGACTGCTGACGCTCAATATTCCCTTTGATACTCTCACGTTTTCCAGACACACGCAGATATTTCGTGAAACGCATGTTCTTTCAGCGTTTCGCAGCTCCAGCGGATGCGACGGCCGGCGGGATCCCAATAAACTGAGTGCCAGACCCAACGCGGGAAACCACGGGAGGGTGTGCGTTTCGCGGAATGCCAGTACGGTGCGTGAAAAACAAAAGAGCATCAAAGAACTCGGTGGGCGTGGGGCTTAGAACACACACACACATACACGCACGCACGCACGCATGCACGCACAAATGGACCTCCCATGCCCCATCTCTGCCATGTTAAAGTTTGAAACCAACAACTCTGTCACGTGACGGAGAGCAAAAAGCTGTGTCTGTTCTATTACCCACAATGCGAAGTGGAGAGGACGGCTACAGTATTTCTCGTTTGTATCCGAAATCAAGCATTGATTTCGATAAATAAAAGACTTGTCGTAATACGATGATTATCAGTTTTACATTTGGCCAGTTGAAAGAGTGAAATCAGTTTGATACATTGTTTTTACAGTCTTCATCAGACTGGGAGTTAATTAGATATGGTGTTCTTCAGGGTTCCATCTTGGATCAATTGCTTTTTCTCGTGTACATAAATGACCTCTCGTCCCTTACACTGCCAGATACAAGGTTTGCTTTGTTTGCAGGTGATACAAACGTTTCAATAAATTGACATTCACCTACAGATTTAGAAATGGCTGCTAATCAATGTGTAAGGGATTTCCTTCCAGTATGTTTATAACAAATAAAGACATGCAAAGTGAAGAGGTTGACAGTGTTAAATTTCTGGAATTACAAATCGATAATAAATTAAACTGGGAAGAGCGTACCACCAAACTGCTGAAGTGCCTAAACAAGTCTGTATTTTGAATGCAAACTATGTCATTTACAGGAGATATAAATTTAAAGAATCTTGTGTACTCTGCTTACTTTCCTTCTATTATGTCGTATGGTATCATTTTCTGCAGTAACTCGTCAAATCGAGCAAAAGTTTTTAGAGTGCAGAAGTGTGGAATAACACTTATTTGTGGTGTAAATTAAAGAACATCATGCAGAAACCCGTTCAAGGAACTCAGTATTCTAACCACTGTTTCTCAGTATATTTCTTCCTGAATGAAATTTCTTGCAAGTAGTATTTTCTATTTCCAACCAGTAGCTCAATACGCAGTATCAATACTAGATATAAGAACAATTACTTAAAGACCTAAGATGACTTACCTTGGCCCAAAAATGGGTCCAATATTGAAGGACACAAATTTTCAATAAATTGCCAGCAACTGTTAAAGGGGTACACGGAAAGAGCCTCCCTGCAGATCGTTCACTTAATGTCATGAAAAACCAAACGATCGGGCGTACCCTGGGCAACGTTAGAAGATATTCCAGCGGCAAATCTTTCCACCACCAGAACACTACATCTGATAGGTTTCTTTCAAAACCAGCTCTCACAGTAAATTCCATCTATATAGAAGGAAAATCAACAGAGACAGAAATATAGTTAGCTAATTGTGTAAAACAAAGAACTCTGACCTCCTCCTTATACAGGAAACTCATAGAGGTCCAAATGACAGAAGACCAAAGATTAATGGAATGGCATTAACCACTGAGAGACCCAGTACACAATATGGCAGTGCAATATTTGCTAAAACAGGCTTGAATATCGCGTCTGCCGACGTAACTATGGATGGACACACAGAAATTCTGACTGTAACAACAAACTCTTGTACAATAACATCCATGTACAAACCCACAAATAATAAATTTAGCTTCAGAGAACCAGATAATTTTCACTTACATCCAGTAAAGATAGTTATGGGAGATTTTAACTGCCACAGTGTATCATGGGGCTGCAGAGAAACAGATCAAAGCGGAGAAGACATTGAAAACTGGACAGAATGCATGGGTCTACGGCTCATCCATGATCCAAAATTGCCATACTTTTTTAGCAGTGGGAGATGGAAGCATGGATATAACCCTGATAATCTCTTTGTCAGGGGAAATATTGCCCATCAAGTGAAGAAAGAGATGGGAGATCCAATCCCTAAAACACAACATCGCGCAATTATCTGTAAAGTAGAAGCAGCAATTCAACCTACATACTGTATGTTCGTTTCAAGAGAAGATTTAATTTTAGACAAGCAGAATGGGGTAAATTTGCTGAAGAACTTGACTCCAAAATCCTCACCCTTTACCCCTCCCCAGGAAATTGTGAATCTTTTATAAATTTAGTTAAAACTATCTCCCATAGACGCATTCCTCGGGATGTAGAACAACTTACATACCCGGACTGAATAAAGATACAAAGACCATTTTGGACAAATATGAACGCCTTTTCGAAGAAGATCCCTTTTCTGATGAAACAATACAAACAGGAGAAGATATTATGTCAGTCATATCAGCAACAAGAAAAGAAAAATGGTGCAATCTTATGACAGAACTTGATATGAAACAAAATAGTAGAAAGGCATGGCAACTGTTAAAGGAACTTAACAATGACCCATCGACCACTCCCACGGTAAACAGATAGCGCACCAATTATTTTTGAATGGGAAAATAAAGAAAAGATATGTAAGCCAAACACATCATAGATTCCCTGAAGAGAGCGACTACATTGGCGCATCTTTCTCTCTGGAAGAATTGGAAACCGCAATACACGCAATAGAGAATAACAAAGCCGCTGGCTTAGATGACCTAAGAATGGAACAAGTAAAAATGTTTGGGCCAACGACTAAGAAGTTGATTCTAGACATGGTGAATATATGTGTCTCAAGACTGCAAATACCAAAAATTTGGAGAAAAACCAAAATTGTGGTTCTGTTGAAACCTGGAAAACAGCCCATAGAAGCTAAAAACTTCCGACCGATATCACTTCTGTGTCATCTTTGTAAAGTCCTAGAAAGAATGATACTTAATCGCATCTCAGCACATATTGACCAAACACTGATAAGAGAACAGGCGTGGACAGATCTTGAATTTGACACAATATATAGAAGATGGTTACGAACGCAAACAGATAACAGGTATTCCATTCGTCGATCTCACTGCCGGCTATGACACCATCAAACATAAGAAATTATTAGGAAAGACCTATGCTGTTACCAAAGACTATCATCTGACGCAATTTATATGGTGTCTATTACAAAATAGACGCTTCTTTGTTACTCTACAAAACAAAAGAAGTTCATGGAGATACAGAATAATGGCATAGCACAGGGAAGCGTGTTAGCCCCGTTGCTATATAATATTATACCAATGACCAACCAATTGAACCTGTCACAAGATCTTTCATCTATGCAGATGTTACAGCAGTTGCTGCCCAAGGGAGAACCTTTGAGCAGGTGGAAGAAAAACTAACTACAGGCCTTCATACACTGTCTGCCCATTATGAACACAATAACCTGAAACCAAATCCCTCTAAAACACAAGCGTGCGCTTTCCATTTACGGAACAGAGAGACTAGAAGGAACCTAAACATAACCTGGAGAGGACAACAACTGACCAACTGCGGTACCCCAAAATACCTAGGAGTAAAGCTAGACCGTTCCCTCAGTTTCAAAGTCCACTGCAAGGACACAAAAATGAAAGTATCTGCTAAGAAAAACATCATTCGGAAACTGACAGGTAACAATTGGGGCACACAGATGTTCCTCGCACATCTGCACTGTCCTTATGCTTCTCCGCTGCTGAATATGAAACACCTGTGTAGCAGAACTCCAACCATGCCAAACATGTTGACATTGCCCTTAATAAAACAGGACTCATTGTCACTGGCTGCTTGCGTGCAACTCCTATTAATAAAATATATCATCTCATGGGCATAGCACCTGCACATATCAGAAGAAGAACAGCAGCAGAGAAACAGAAGCGGAAACAGGAGACAGATCCAAGACACCCCTTGTTCGGATGTGAATACCAACATTCAAGATTAAGATCAAGAAAGAGTTTCCTCCGTTCAACAGAACCAGTCTTAACGTCACCTGTAAATTGTCGATTACAGCTTTGGCGTAACTCATCATCAGAGAGGTACTTGGAACAACACTAAGGAAGAGCTTGCTAAAGGACATCACCTACCATATAAAACATGGAAGGTCCTCAACCGGCTGAGAACTGGTGTATCCCGATGCAAGGTCAATTTGAATAAATGGGGTTTCTCTCCAGGAGATGAACTGTGAGAATGCGGCGAACAGCAAGATCATCAACACCTCCTGAACTGTAGAAACCTCCCAGCCCCATGCCCAATGGACGATCTGGTTATTGCCAATAATACAGCAGTTCAAACGGTGGAATTTTGGATGTCATATGGAATTTAATCATTTACTTATATTGTTTTTAAATTTATGTCATATCCAATTTAATCGTGTACTTATATTGTTTGTAAATTGCTGTCTATCGGCTGTATATGTATATTATGTTTTGGACACGAGCAAATAAATAAACTGTTAAAAACTAGATTTCATATAAAGCACACTTCCAACAGAGTTTGAAAGGCTTTTTGATAGGCAATTCCTTCCACACTATGGATGAATATCTTGACTGGGACTTCAGACCAACTAAAGAAAAAAAAATTTTTTATAAAATGCATATTAACCATCAACTGCTTATTTGTCCCCTTGAGTCATCTACCAGTTTCGCCATCATCCAGAATGTCTATCAACATCAACATTAAAAAATTTATGAAAGTACAATGCATACAAAAATAGCAAAATATAACAAATACATGTGTGCAAAATTCCATTTGTATACTTACAGGGTACAACAGATTAGTTAAAAGCATCCCATATACCGTTGAAGCTGAATAATATCGAAATTATCCAGTGAAATTGTTCAAACAATTTGTCTTAGAATAATGACAGTTATACCTTATGTGAAACAGACGGACATCACAGAAGAAACAAGACGAACAGTTACTGGAAGAATCCTAGAGAAGTAAATGTACATCAACGATCGTACATTTGTATTGCATAGGTAACATAACAACATACTTTTGCATCGGTGGTAAGATGAAGGAACAGATCATCTTTCCAAACATCTTTGACTGAACGTAAACAAAAACAGAGGAACATTAATACTGTAACTTACAGTAAAAACAGTTGCAAGATAAAGATGGAACCACGTGTCAATGAAACCAGATGTGTTTACAACAACAAATGTGTACAGTTGGTTCAGGGCGCAAAGTAAATGACGTAATAAAATCAATTATGTTAATCTAAAGTGCAACATCGAATTTCAGTGCAACTTCACTTGCAGCAACATCCTTTATGCAATAATAGACGTCAGACAGTGTATAAATTCTGAAACGTCTAGTCCTCTTTCTTTAACTAAACGGTATATTTCAAAATAGGCTGTATCTAACGTATTAAATTAAAACAGTGGTATATAACTGTGAACAAAGCGTAAGCATATTGTTATATCGCTGTCTTGGTTGCAGAGTATCTTTGTTAGCAGCTGCGTTGCAGAGTCGAGCATGGGACATGGAGCTTCTATGTTGTGTTGTGGGTAGCTCTGCATGGGAAAGGCATTATTATGGTAGTTCAAGTGTGGCTGCAAGTACTGTTACTGTGAAGTAATGAGATATGGAAGTGCGTAAAGAAGTAATTTAGTATGAGCAATGCCGTCGATAACGTATTTGAGTATCCGCCCATTTGCGTGTCGTACCGTACAACATCAATCATCCGCATCGTGTTTGGCCTCCCAGAATGAAACTAATGTGAATCAGTAAAATAGTTTACCACAAAGCACAGCAGTCAAGTGCCAGAATCTTGTAGCGAGCGTGATACCATGCTTCGGTCAACGCATTTCTGTTTCATCAACTAACAGCCGCATCGCGGGAGCTACACGTGAGAACTGTGAACTGTAAATTAATTATTATGAACAGTGTTCTGTTTGGCAGCCATTACTGTATGCCATGTGATCGGCGTCTAGGAGCGACACTACAAGCATTACCACGCTTTGTAGAGAGGGTGCAATTCTGATAGCGGCATGGTGTCAACAGAGTCGGCGCTACCGAACAGAAGACATCACAAAGTAAGACGTGCATCACAACATTACCTCACGCAACTGCAGCAACGAGAGTAGAGATTAGATTAGAGTAGATTCAGTTTTTGTTCCACAGAACCAAAAAATGAGATGTTTCTTGTGAGTGTGGAACATGTCAGAAAATATAACATAAAAACATAAAGCATTTGAATATAATACGTACTACCCTGATTATTTGTCAGGAGATTGTCGAAATAGGTGAATATAATGTGGTAAACTGGAACAGCTAATATTTACAAAATGAAACATTGTTATGCACTATTAATATATTTACCATACTCAAAATATCTAATCTTGACTGTTGTGACCAAGTGCTGTCAAAACTCAAATCTAACAGACATTTTTACTTAAGCTGGCTTAACAGTCTATGGCAAGATATTCATCTATAGAGTAGAAGTAGTTGCCTATCAAAAAGTGTTCCAAGCTCTGTTTAAACAGTGCTTTATCTGAACCAAGTTTTTAATGGTTGCTGGCAATTTATTGAAAATGTGTGTTCCTGAATATTGAACCCCTTTTTGGAGCAGGTAAATGATTTTAGGTCTTTATGTAGATTGTTCTTATTCATAGTATTGATATTATGTATTGAGCTATTGATGGAAATAGAGATGTATTACTTGCAACAAATTTCATTAAGGAATAAAGATCCTGAGAGGCAGGGAGCACCAGGGAACAATGAACCCAATACAGATACCCAGTCAAACCATAACAAAAGACATAGTGGTCGACACTGAAATAATAATAATGGCAAGAGACATGGCGGTGGTTTCTGTGGCCATGGTGGTCACAGAGGAAACCGTGGCAGCTACAGATATCAGAACTCAGGGCCGACGTGTCGGATGACCAGGTGTGAAAATCAAACCATAGCCCAGACAGGAAGCATTTGGAAGGGACATCAGAAAACTAGAGGAGGTTCTTGATGCAACCCCGTAGGACCAGGGATGGAGGGCCTATAATTATGTCTATACACAAGACGGATAATGTGACATAGATTGTGGGAGACCTATTGCCAGAAGTTGGTGAAGGTCGTGAGGCACCTAAACAGCCTATCGCTCAAGCAGAAATCTTTGTATCTGTATCGATGTTTTAGTGGATTCTGGTAGCCAGGTCAATGGAGTATGCCAGAAGCTCTAAACAAAGTGATTACGACAAGGAAAGAGGATGCCCAATTTTCCTGCACGTGGAATATGTATCACAGCTCCTGTGATTGCAAAGAGGAAAGTTATTAAGGAACAGATCTTAGATACAATGAAGCTTGGTGATGAAGATTATGATGTGCCAGAGCTAGTCATGCCTGGGTTGGCGTTAACCATAATTTTAGGAATCGACTGGTTAAAAGAACAGAAGGCTTGATTAAACTTTAGAAAATGATTTGTGGAGCTTCATAAAGGAGGAACGGAAGTTGTTATTGCCTTTAAATAGAGGATCAATGTCAAAGAACTAATTGGAACGACTAAGATATGCTGTGACATCCATATCCAACTAACACCACAAGGCACTGTGAAAGGAAATTTGGGAGCTCTGAGCAGGAAGCAATGGAGATGGGAGGGCAAGGCCAGCACAGAAGATATTGAACCTGTTGTTGAGTGGAAACTCCAGTCATTAGAACTTCAAGACTGTGAGACTGTGGAAGAATTGATGAGGGTCCTGCGAAGGTACAGGAGGTTTTTCCAAGTGAACCTGGTATAATCAAGACAGCTGCATGCAAATTACAAGTGAAGAAGCATGAACCATTTTATGTATGGCCTTATTCAATACCTCAATCGCAACATGAAGCAGTGGAAGGAGAGCTTCAGAAAATATTGTGAATGAGAATAATAGAAAGGTCAACTAGCCAATATAACAACCTGTTGTTCATTGTGGAAAAAATGAATGGCGATGTCAGAGTAGTATTTGATGCATTTCCAGTGAGTAAAATTATTATTCCAGAAAGAGACAGACCTAAGAATGTGGAAGAGTTACTCCAAAATTTTCATGGGGCAAGAGTCTTCAGTAGAATAGATCTCAGATCAGGTTACTGGCAGATCCCCCTACATAAGGATTTAAAACCCTTCACTGTATTCCTGTATGGAGGAAGAAGTTACCAGTATCGTGTACTACCATTTGTCATCAACATTTCGACTTCTGCCTTTGTGAGGGCATTGGATAAGGTACTGTATGAGCAGTTGGGTAAGAAGGTGACTGTGTACATTGATGACATCTTACTAGCAACAGTAGACTGGCAAGAGCATGTTAAAACGCTTGAAGAGACATGGCCTTTGAGAAGGCAGGAGTGATAGCGAATTTGGAAAAATAGGATTTTGGAAGGAGTAAGGTTAAGTTTCTTGGCCACTTCGTCAATGCACAGGGGATCAAAGCGGATGAGGACAAACTACAAGCTGTCAAGGAGTTTCCTACACCTTGCTGTAAGAAGCAATTAAGAGGTTTCCTTGGTTTATGTACATAGTATAGGAAGTTTATAAGTGAACAATCCCTTGGTAACCAACATTTCTTGAATCTGATGAAGATCAAAGTGTTATGGGATTGGTCAGATGAATGCCAGGGTACTTTCGAGGAAATAAACCAACAGCTGTGTAATTCTACGCTGCTTTCGCACCCAGACTTGAGCAAGGAGTTTTACTTCATTTGTGACAGCTCAGACTATGGATTAGTAGTGCAGTTTTCCATTTGGATGAAATGGACTCGGATAATGTTAAAACAATCGCATTTGCAAGCAGGGCTCTGACTAAATGGGAATGGCAATATAGAATCACAGAGAGAGAGGCACTTGTTGTCCTGTTGGATTTCACAAAATTCATACATTACCTGGCTGTTAGAACTACCAAGGTAGTCACAGACCATAAGGCATTGACCTTTCTACTTGATGGCAAATTTTACCATAGACGTCTCACCAGACGGACTCTTTAATTATTTATTTGTAATTTCTGCTACTAGTCACATTTTTATTTGTTTTATGTTTGATCCAACGTAATGCAACGCGTTTCTAACATGTTCTGTTCATCATCAGGCGTTTATACATACATACATACATACAGAGAAATGTAACTTAAAATTAAATTGTCTTAAATTAAATTCATCAAGAACTTTTTGTCCATTGTTCGTTACTATAGCGGGTGGTGTAGCATTTGGGGGGAGGGGAAGGGGGCAGTGGCTGGCCAGAAATCGATGTCAGTGATGTCTTCTGCTGGTTTTTCTTGTTGTTCGTTATGTATGACATCACAGCCCATATAGGATGCAGACAGTTTTACGTCAGTTGTGTGTTGCGAAAATCGTGTGAAAGCCTTTTATGTGACAACATCATGTAATACAAAAACAGAACCAAAAGGTATCTTTCAATGTTAACAGAAAATCTGCTGCCACTGACACCACTCTACCAAACTCCTCTACACATCCCTCCTCACACAAAAAAAAAGCTGCTTATAGGTCAATGCTGTACAGAGTACACAGATTTCCATTTCAAACAGAACTCCAACACGAAATAGAAACCATAACACATAGTGCAATAAACAATGGATATGATCCTTCACTAATTGATACCATATCACAATAGATAAAAAATAAACTGGACAAATAACATCAAACTACACCCACAACAGACAGTGCGCCATCACTTACATACGTAAAAATGCCATATCTTGGAACAGTATCCAACAAATTAGCAAGACTAATCAATAACACAGATGTAAAGATCAGCTTCAGCACCAGCAACAGCCTAAGTAAGAAGATTATTTACAACATACAAATGTTGATGCATCTGGCATTTACAAAATTAACTGCAGCCAGTGCAATACATATTATATAGGCCAAACAGGCAGAAATTTCAAAACTCGATTCAAAGAACATTTAGACTGCTACAGACTTGGTAAATGTAAGAAACCAGCAGTAGCAACTCACATTAAAGACACACATCACCCTTTAAAAATCAAAGACAACCCCGAAATTTTACACAAAATAGGAAAAAGTAAAAGAGTGGATATCATGGAAGAAATTGACATTTTCAACCATAATACAAAACATGGAGATTGCATTCTTAATGAGATAACTGAAATAAAAAATTCAAAATTCTTCAACTGTCTTAAGCCAGTTCTAACTCAATTGATTCAAGATGTGTCAGTTGAAATAAACGACTACGAATCTGTCGGTACCAATAATATCGATACAAAATCTCTATAATTTATACTGACTCACATGCTACAAGTCCGCCATCTTGTATTAAGTCGTAATGTTTATATGTATGTCGAAACAATTTGTTCAGTGAATTACTTCGGAAAACAGTGACAAAATACAAAGTGCAATAGTGTAATGTTACTCAACAGTTCCGCCATTACACCAGTGATGCAAATGAAGCTGTAAGGTGATAAAATATTAAGTGGTCAACTGTCATATAAAAGCCTTTTATGCGATTTTCGCAACACACAACTGACGCAAAACTGTCTGCACCTATACAGGTTGTGATGTCATACATGACCAACAACAAGAAAAACCATCAGAAGACATCACTGACATCGACTTCTGGCCTTCCTCCCCCCAAAACGCCACACCACCCACTACAGTAACGAACAATGAACAAAAAGTTCTAGATGAATTTAGTTTAAGACAATTTATTTTTAAGTAACATTTGTCTGTATGCATGTATGTATAAACGCCTGATGATTAACAGGACATATTCGAAACGCGTTGTATTATGTTAGGTTAAACATAAAACAAACAAAAATGTTACTAGTAGCAGAAATTACAAATAAATAATTATCCAAGGCAGTCATGGTTCACTAACATAGCCATTACGGCCGAAAATAATAAATATGGGCACTTTCCTTACAAGAATATCAATTTATTGTTGTCCACTGTCCTAGGAAGCAAAACATCATACCTGATGCGCTTCCTAGGATGTCACCTGGCGTTGATGATATACACTCCTGGAAATGGAAAAAAGAACACATTGACACCGGTGTGTCAGACCCACCATACTTGCTCCGGACACTGCGAGAGGGCTATACAAGCAATGATCACACGCACGGCACAGCGGACACACCAGGAACCGCGGTGTTGGCCGTCGAATGGCGCTAGCTGCGCAGCATTTGTGCACCGCCACCGTCAGTGTCAGCCAGTTTGCCGTGGCGTACGGAGCTCCATCGCAGTCTTTAACACTGGTAGCATGCCGCGACAGCTTGGACGTGAACCGTATGTGCAGTTGACGGACTTTGAGCGAGGGCGTATAGTGGGCATGCGGGAGGCCGGGAGGACGTACCGCCGAATTGCTCAACACGTGGGGCATGAGGTCTCCACAGTACATCGATGTTGTCGCCAGTGGTCGGCGGAAGGTGCACGTGCCCGTCGACCTGGGACCGGACCGCAGCGACGCACGGATGCACGCCAAGACCGTAGGATCCTACGCAGTGCCGTAGGGGACCGCACCGCCACTTCCCAGCAAATTAGGGACACTGTTGCTCCTGGGGTATCGGCGAGGACCATTCGCAACCGTCTCCATGAAGCTGGGCTACGGTCCCGCACACCGTTAGGCCGTCTTCCGCTCACGCCCCAACATCGTGCAGCCCGCCTCCAGTGGTGTCGCGACAGGCGTGAATGGAGGGACGAATGGAGACGTGTCGTCTTCAGCGATGAGAGTCGCTTCTGCCTTGGTGCCAATCATGGTCGTATGCGTGTTTGGCGCCGTGCAGGTGAGCGCCACAATCAGGACTGCATACGACCGAGGCACACAGGGCCAACACCCGGCATCATGGTGTGGGGAGCGATCTCCTACACTGGCCGTACACCACTGGTGATCGTCGAGGGGACACTGAATAGTGCACGGTACATCCAAACCGTCATCGAACCCATCGTTCTACCATTCCTAGACCGGCAAGGGAACTTGCTGTTCCAACAGGATAATGCACGTCCGCATGTATCCCGTGCCACCCAACGTGCTCTAGAAGGTGTAAGTTAACTACCCTGGCCAGCAAGATCTCCGGATCTGTCCCCCATTGAGCATGTTTGGGACTGGATGAAGCGTCGTCTCACACGGTCTGCACGTCCAGCACGAACGCTGGTCCAACTGAGGCGCCAGGTGGAAATGACATGGCAAGCCGTTCCACAGGACTACATCCAGCATCTCTACGATCGTCTCCATGGGAGAATAGCAGCCTGCATTGCTACGAAAGGTGGATATACACTGTACTAGTGCCGACATTGTGCATGCTCTGTTGCCTGTGTCTATGTGCCTGTGGTTCTGTCAGTGTGATCATGTGATGTATCTGACCCCAGGAATGTGTCAATAAAGTTTCCCCTTCCTGGGACAATGAATTCACGGTATTCTTATTTCAATTTCCAGGAGTGTAAATGTTAATGGGCCACAAGGGTAGGAATTGAGCATTAATTTGATCAAGGGCGTTCAACACGAGTCATTTGCTAGCAAATTACTTAAGAATATCTATCGAGAGAAAAATGAAGGTCCTGCATGGAAGAGTGTGAAGGTGAGATACGAGTGTGCTGGAGAAGAAAAGCTGAGAAAATATTATTTAATTCATCACGACATTTTATACCATCATGTGGATGAATCGTCGCAAGACTGGAAGTTGTATATTCCACAACATGCTATTGAGAAGCTGGTGTAGTACACACATTTCAGTAACGCCTACTCTGTTGCAGACAAATGTCTAGAAAAACTAAAGAAGGAGTGTATTTTCTTTGGCATGAGCAAAACAGTTAGGAAGATATTGCGGACCTGTGATGTGTGCCAGAAGGCAAGACAACTATTGTTAGCCATCAGGGACCTACGCACCCCATAATTCCTGACGGAATCAAATACATCATGGTTGTCGATTTACTTGGTCCACTACCTAAGTTCTGTGGCAACTTCACACAGCTCATGGTGGCATCAGAAGTGTGTTCCAAATATGTACATTTCTACCCCCTAAGGAAGGCAACCAGTAAGGCGTTATCAGTGAGAACGGAAAATCATTATTTTATACAAGTGTGGAAACAACAGCAGGTGCTATCAGACAATTGACTGCAATTTATATCACAGAATTGAAAGGAAATGTTGCAGTAGAATCGTGTATAAAAGGTTCTGATAACTAAATATAGGCCTGCCTCAAATCCAGCTGAAGAGTCTTGAAAGAGATGAACCGCATGTGAAGAACATAATGCAGTCGGAAACATAGCAAGTGGAAAGAGTATATAACAGATTTTGAGTGTGTGATCAATAGCCTACCTTGTGCCACAACAGGTTTTGCACCATGTGAAATTCTTCTGAACCAACCTCCTGATAAATCTTCAGCAGTTCTCCCATTATGGGTCAATCGTGGGACAGGAAAATTGAATTCGCCATGGAGTATTTACGTGATCAGACTCAGCGGCCGAAGGAAAGACATGATAAGATCGTGCAACCAATTAAGTACGAAGTTGCTGACCTTGTGTTAAACAAAACCCACACACGTTCTAGCAAGCTGAATGAAGAAATTAAGAAGTTCCATCATGAATACCAGGGTCCATATCGTGTCATTGATATAGAATGTCCTAATACTGTTAAATTGGTTGGTGTGAAGTCAGGCAAAAATGAGGGCAAACAACATGTGGAAAACATTAAACCATACCATAGCGAGCAAGATTAATGATTGATATATGATTGATATATGTGATGTGGCTGATTCTGTATATGTGTCAGCTGCTATTGTCCTTAAGCACAAACATTCATTTCTGAATATGTTTAATGTTTTATGAGGACACACTAATCGAGCAAGATGTAACTAGAATGTGTTACCACCAAATGCAAACTATAATTGTTTTTCACTTTCTGGCTGTTCAGTCTGGACTATGTGTGTTATGTTTCTTCCTTCCCTCACAGTGATATGATTTTAGTGATTACTAGTGTCTATAGATTGTAATATCCGAAAGATTTTTCATTTAAAATTTTATTATTGTTCCTGCTTAACGATTGTGTACCTGTTACTTTTGTATTATTCACTTAGTAACCAAATCAACTAAGAGGCAATTCATATATTCTTTTTTCATTAGTCTACGTGTTTATTATGCCAGATAGAACATTGTAATGTCCATTGTCGTAGTAACAGACTATGATTAGCTTGAACAGGCCTTGTTAGGACAACACTGAGAGCGTCATTAAGATGTTGAGGGGTTTTATTTATACGGGCAGATGAAAGTACGTTTCTCCTTTACCCAAAGGATATTTTTAATGCCTTAACTACCACTCCCAACGAGATGAAATACTTGTAAATTATTAAGAAATGGTCAGCACCGCGTAATTCTGTATCAATCTGCTGTGATAAAAGGTAGTGGGGTGAACATGTCAGTTAACTACTTTATCTTATCTTATTCTTTGATAGACATTCTTCACCACCTGTTGAGAGAACACTCGTTTTATCATGCCCTTTCTATAATTATTTGGGGACGATCCCTTTCCTGTTCTAGTCAGCCCTCAATGAGTGTGGAATTTAGTTAACTAATGGTCCACAACCAGGGGAAAAACCGACATAGTCTACCGGTTAGTGAAGAAGTGACTGCAAAATTCCCACTGACAAATTTATAATTTAGCGCAGCGAATGATGGGGAGGGAAAATGAGGGAGTTTCAGCCAGGGAACAGAGCGTATATTTTCTAATTTAGTCCCTTTTTCAACGCATCTCTGAGGTATGAAGGGCGAAGGGCGATGATATGCGGAGCCAGTGAATTCTCTTTTAGCCACTTTTTTTACTTTGCTTTATGCATTTACGTTGGGCAGTGATTTATTTATAAAGCTTTTGGTTTCACAGCATGCTGTAGATTGGTTATCATTGAACTCTTATATTTTATCGCACTCAGAAAACATACTCATTTACAAAATAGAATGATTTACTCGATATTTTTTGCGACAAATGTACATAGCTTGGAGGTGAGGCCTCTTATGGTTTGCTGGTTTTAAGTACCTGCACGCTACGGTAGGAAATAAGGAGGATTTTAGTGGTCAGGATTGTGTCTGGTCAAGCCGCTGTACTAGATGTACTAGATTTGTCAAACAATCGAACATAAAATGCCTCTAATAAACAGGTTTAATAGAACCGCGAAAGTAGCAGAGACTGAACAACGGGTACGCGAAGTATTAAAAGTATATCAAATTTCGCATTCGTAGCCCACCGGACTTAGAGAAAATACGACAAATAACCCACCAGGTGGTACTGGCGCTTTAAAGATCAATTCTTCGTTCTGTAATTTTGGGGGTAAATTTAGCAAATGAACTTTAGAGTTGAGCTACTTCTAATAATTCTGGGCTGTATCTGAGAAATATTCTGCCCTCTGGCATTATGCCTGCGACCAGATGGGTCCACCAAGTCACCTAATCTGATTTCTACCCCAAAGAAAACCGAGTAAATAATTTATAAAGTGTCCTGTCAGGTGGCTAAATTGATCTGACTGAATTCATTTGGTAGCACAAATCGCCTACGATCATCTACACTCGCTTTATACGGAATACAAAGCACACTTGGAGTACAGGAAATAAGTCCCATATACCACAAAGAAACACCTATTAAAATTCGAATATTTGATCCGGAAATATAACCATTCGCTAATATTTAACATTTTCCACGGGTTTATGGGTAAATATGATATAGAAAGAAGCACAGACACTTTAAAACCCATTAACTCCCTACGACATGACACGAAATAAAGGACAATCACTTTTACTACATTTTAAACGGATTTCTGGATAATAACCTGAAAAAATGAGCACGGTTCCTACAGTAAATTTAACTACTCAACCTAATGCTGCAAAGAAAAATGGATTGTTGTTGTTGTTGTTGTGGTCTTCAGTCCTGAGACTGGTTTGATACAGCTCTCCATGCTACTCTATCCTGTGCAAGCTTCTTCATCTCCCAGTACCTACTGCAACCTACATCCTTCTGAATCTGATTAGTGTATTCAGCCCTTGGTCTCCCTCTATGATTTTTACCCTCCACGCTGCCCTCCAATGCTAAATTTGTGATCCCTTGATGCCTCAGAACATGTCCTACCAACCGGTCCCTTCTTCTCGTCAAGTTGTGCCACAAACTCCTCCCCAATTTTATTCAATACCTCCTCATTAGTTATGTGATCTACCCATCTAATCTTCAGCATTCTTCTGTAGCACCACATTTCGAAAGCTTCTATTCTCCTCCTGTCCGAACTATTTATGGTCCATGTTTCACTTCCATACATGGCTACACTCCATACAAATAATTTCAGAAACGACTTCCTGACACTTAAACCTATACTCGATGTTAACAAATTTTTCTTCTTCAGAAACGATTTCCTTGCCATTGCCAGTCTACATTTTATATCCTCTCTACTTCGACCATCATCAGTTATTTTACTCCCTAAATAGCAAAACTCCTTTGCTACTTTAAGTGTCTCATTTCCTAATCTAATTCCCTCAGCATCACCCGATTTAATTCGACTACATTCCATTATCCTCGTTTTGCTTTTGTTGATGTTCATCTTATATCCTCCTTTCAAGACACTGTCCATTCCGTTCAACTGCCCTTCCAAGTCCTTTGCTGTCTCTGACAGAATTACAATGTCATCGGCGAACCTCAAAGTTTTTACTTCTTCTCCATGAATTTTAATACCTACTCCGAATTTTTCTTTTGTTTCCTTTACTGCTTGCTCAATATACAGATTGAATAACATCGGGGAGAGGTTATAACCCTGTCTCACTCCTTTCCCAACCACTGCTTCCCTTTCATGCCCCTCGGCTCTTATAACTGCCATCTGGTTCCTGTACAAATTGTAAATAGCCTTTCGCTCCCTGTATTTTACCCCTGCCACCTTCAGAATTTGAAAGAGAGTATTCGAGTTAACATTGTCAAAAGCTTTCTTTAAGTCTACAAATGCTAGAAACGTAGGTTTGCCTTTTCTTAATCTTTCTTCTAAGATAAGTCGTAAGGTTAGTATTGCCTCACGTGTTCCAACGTTTCTACGGAATCCAAACTGATCTTCCCCGAGGTCCGCTTCTACCAGTTTTTCCATTCGTCTGTAAGGAATTCGCGTTAGTATTTTGCAGCTATGACTTATTAAACTGATAGTTCGGTAATTTTCACATCTGTCAACACCTGCTTTCTTTGGGATTGGAATTATTATATTCTTCTTGAAGTCTGTGGGTATTTCGCCTGTCTCATACATCTTGCTCACCAGATGGTAGAGTTTTGCCATGACTGGCTCTCCCAAAGCCATCAGTAGTTCTAATGGAATGTTGTCTACTCCTGGGGCCTTGTTTCGACTCACATCTTTCAGTGCTCTGTCAAACTCTTCACGCAGTATCTTATCTCCCATTTCGTCTTCATCTACATTCTCTTCCATTTCCATAATATTGTCCTCAAGTACATTGCCCTTGTATAAACCCTCTATATACTCCTTCCGCCTTTCTGCCTTCCCTTCTTTGCTTAGAACTGGGTTGCCATCTGAGCTCTTGATATTCATAGAAGTGGTTCTCTTCTCTCCAAAGGTCTCTTTAATTTTCCTGTAGGCAGTATCTATCTTACCCCTAGTGAGACAAGCCTCTAAATCCTTACATTTGTCCTCTAGCCATCCTTGCTTAGCCATTTTGCACTTCCTGTCAATCTCATTTTTGAGACGTTTGTATTCCTTTTTGCCTGCTTCATTTACTGCATTTTTATATTTTCTCCTTTCATCAATTAAATTCAATATAAATTCAAAAATGGATTATATGACACATAATACATACTGATACCTTTTTCCAGTAAACTCGAGACAGACGCACAGAAGGCACGTCCGCTCACTTACCCGTCTTCTATTACCCTCCTCGAAAATGGCGGTTGCACGGAGGTCCTCCGGTGCCTAGTAAATAGGATGGCCGAACCAACTGATCATCCTCAGTGCAACAGATCGGAAGTTTTCGGACTATCTTTGATCACGACCGACCCGTGTTCCATCCCTGCCACTACCCCAAATAAATGAAGTTGGCACTACCACAGAAGATCCTCTAACAAGATTCGTCTGCCACGTCTGAGCTACAGGTTACCACGCTTTAGGAACAGGTGGGAAGAGGGTGTGGGATGCATTTCACGTGCGCGCAAACGCACAGACACCACACACAAAAAACAAAAAGGATAAAGAACATACACTGATATTCACTATAAAATGAATCATCTGTTGGCATGGGGGTTGCGCGGCAGCCTCGCCAGGGCCGCGTCGTGAGAGAACTCGTCGGAAGAGCCACCTGATTAGCTGTATGAATGCAGAGTCCCGCGGCGATAACATTGAATATAATGTTCTCGGGTTTCCAACCGCGTCAATTGCTTAAAATTACATGAACTTTCGGCCAAACACTCCTTGGCCATTGTCTAGTGGCATGACTGCAGGTGGGCTGTGGGTGCGCCCTTATATACGCTAGCTGCCGGCTGTGACGTCACTGGTGCCCGTGACATTGTCATGTATTGGCATATTTTGAGTCGGCCCTCTTCACCCGCTCGATCGCTGGATCCCACGCAGCGCTGAATTGAGACGGTGGTTTGCAGCTCAGCGCTGCGTGGGATCCAGCGATCGCGCGGTTGAAGAGGGCACATCGAACGCCGACTCAAAACATACCCATATATATGGCAATGTCACGGGCACCAGTGACGTCACAGCCGGCAGCTAGCGTATATAAGGGCGCACCAACAGCCCACCTGCAGTCATACCACTAGACAATGGCCAAGGAGTGCTTGGCCGAAAGCTCGTGTAGTTTTAAGCAATTGACGCGGCTGGAAACCCGAGAACATTTTATCCACCTGATTAACTGTTTCCTGATGACGAAAGTTTGGAAATAAACGAGCAGAGAGTTTTACTGCTTATTACTATGGAAGGGCTACAATAGTGCTGTTGCAGTGTTTCATGTACGCCAATGGGCGGATTACCGGGAGGCGAGAATAGCGAGCAGACGGCTATGCCGCACATCTGCCTGTCGGCGCTACAGCCACTCCCCACCCCCTTTCAGTGCAAAGAACAGTCCCTTATGAAGCAGTGTGGTGAGTAGTGAAATAACTTTTTTTTGCCGGATTTTCGGACTAGTGCGGATGGAGGTTCTGTGAGTTTTTTATGCCTAATAGTGTCATCAGTGATATTGTCTACCTGGAGTAGCACGCGTGTGTTTTCTACTATTTTTTCTTTTCGTTTCTTTTTTCTTTCTTTCAGGAACCTGTATATTATACCTAACCTCTTGCATTTGTATTTGTAAATCTTTCTATTTACGGAACTTAATATTCTTGTGTCTTATTATATTAAGTCTTTGTTTATCCAGTGTATTGTAACTGTTTGTTGCTATGCAGGTTACACTGTAAGTAGGGTTCCTTTATTATGTTTTTTCTCTATTTGACAACTGTTTACTTACTGTTCTTTATGTTTCTATGATTGTGAGTAACTCATGTCTGGTCCACAATATGGCAATGGGTCTATACCCGTTGGATGGGACAGTATACACAACCCTCTCCCCTTCTCCCCCCCCCCCCCCCCCCCCCCGCGCCATCTCTTTACCTCCCTGTGGGAGGGAATTGTCAGGATTTCGATATTCTCTTCTACAATTACAAAACTTTTTCGTACGGGAATGTAAGCGTATTATCATATCGCTGGCTTTGTTTCGGAGAATCTTTGCGGGCGGCTGCATTGCAGAGTAGAGCAAGGGACACGGAGCTGCTACATTGTGTTGTGGGTAGCTTTGCATGGGAAAGGCAGTATTATGAAAGTTCAGTGTGGCTGGAAATACTATTATTGTGAAGTAATGAGATATGGAAGTGGATTCAGTCAAAAGTGCTTAAAGAAGTAATTAAGTATGAGCAGTGCCGTCGATAACGTATCTGAGTATCCGCCCGTTTGCTTGTCGTACCGTACATCAATCATCCGCGTCGTGTTTCGCCTCCCAGAATGAAACTAATGTGAATCAGTAAAATAGTTTACCATAAAGAGAGAAGTCAAGTGCCAGTCTCTTGTAGCGAGCGTGATAACATGCTTCGGTCACGGCGTTTCCGCATCATCAACAATCAGCCGCGTCGCGACGGTTATGCGCACGATCGTACAAGTGATAATTATGGAGAGATAATCAACATCATTGCCTGTGTATCTCTCATCGAAGGATCGCCCAGACTGTGAAATACGTGTGACGGCGTGAAGTACAATAGTGACAGACGTTAACATCGTCAATAATACAGTACAGCAATAAGGGAATAATAATTATGAGCTCCGATCAAATTAGCAAGAACGTTAAACGGCATCAACATTTACGACTCAGCGTGTAAACACTGCAACCTGCGATTTTCGTATCGTCTCAGAATATGATCGTTCATACCAGACGTAGGACAGTGTTGTGTTTCGTGTTGAGTGATCCCCTAAACCCGCTTGCATATATTGTTGTCGTTGTGGGCTTCACTCCGGAAATGGGTTGATGCAGCTCTCAATTCTACTCTATCCTGTGCAAGATTCTTCATCTCCCAGTAGCTACTGCAACGTACATCCTTCTGTATCTGCTTAGTGTATTCATTTCTTGGTCTCCCTCTACGATTTATACCCTCCAAGCTGCCCTCCAATACTAAATTGGTGATCCCTTGATGCCTCAGGGCATGTCCTACCAACCGGCCCCTTCTTCTTGTCAAGTTGTGCCACATATTTCTCTTCTCCCCAATTCTATTCAATACCTTCTCATTAGTCATGTAGTCATATGATCTACGCATCCAATCCTCAGCATTTTTCTGTAACACCACATTTCGAAAGCTTCTATTCTCTTCTTGTCTAAACTATTTATCGTCCACGTTTCACTTCCATACATGGCTACACTCCATACAAATACTTTCAGAAACGACTTCCTGACACTTAAATCTATACTCGATGTTAACAAATTTCTCTTCTTCAAAAATCTTTCCTTGCCATTGCCAATCTCTACTTCGACCATCATCAGTTATCTTTCTCCCCAAACCGCAAAACTTATTTACTACTTTAAGTGTCTCATTTCCTAATCTAATTACCTCAGCATCACCCGATTTATTTCGACTACATTCCATTATCCTCGTTTTGGTTTTGTTGATGTTCATCTTAGATCCTCCTGTCATGACACTGTCCATTCCGTTCAACTGCTCTTCCAGGACCCTTGGTGTCTCTGACAGAATTACAATGTCATCAAAGAACCTCAAAGTTTTTATTTCTTCTCCGAAGATTTTAATTACTACTCTGAATTTTTCTTTTGTTTCCTTTACTGCTTTCTCAATATGCAGATTGAATAACATCAGGGATAGGCTACAGCCCTGTCTCACTCCCTTCCCCAACCGCTGCTTCCCTTTCATGCCCCTCGACTCTTATAACTGCCATCTGGTTTCTGTACAAATTGTAAATAGCCTTTCGCTCCCTGTATTTTACCCCTGCCACCGTCAGAATTTGAAAGAGAGTATTCCAGACAACATTGTCAAAAACTTTCTCTAAGTCTACAAATGCTAGAAATGTAGGATTGCCTCTCCTTAGTCTATCTTCTAAGATAAGTCGTAGGGTCAGTATCGCCTCACGTGTTCCAACATTTCTACGGAATACAAACTTATCTTCCCCGAGGTCGGCTTCTACCAGTTTTTCCGTTCGTCTGTAAAGAATTCGCGTTAGTATTTTGCGGGCCTGACTTATTAAACTGATAGTTTGGTAATTTTCACATTTGTCAACACCTGCTTTCTTTGGGATTGGCCGGCCGTTGTGGCCGAGTGGTTCAACGCGCTTCAGTCAAGAACCGCGCTGCTTGTATCTTCCTATAGTCACTCAATTTCGATACCTTACCGTACGCCACAGCATCATCAGCAAATAACCGCAGATTGCTGCCCACCCTGTCAGTCAGATCACTTGTGTATATAGAGAACAGCAGCGGTCCTATCACACTTCACCGCGCGACCGCTACGAGCGCAGGTTCGAATCCTGCCTCGGGCATGGATGTGTGTGATGTCCTTAGGTAAGTTAGGTTTAAGTAGTTCTAAGTCTAGGGGACTGATGACCTCAAATGTTAAGTCCCATAGCGCTAAGAGCCATTTGAACCATTTTTTCTTTTGGATTGGAATTATTATATTCTTCTTGAGGTCTGAGAGTATTTTGCCTGTCTCATACATCTTGCTCACCAGATGATAGAGGTTTGACAGGGCTAGCTCTCCCAGGGCTATCAGTAGTTCCAGTGGAATGATGTCTACTCCCGGGGCCTTGCTTCGACTTAGGTCTTTCAGTGCTCTGTCAGACTCTTCACGCGGTATCATATCTCCCATTTCATCTTCATCTACATCCTCTTCCATTTCCATAATATTGTCCTCAAGAACATCGCCCTTGTATAGACCTTCTATATACTCCTTCCACCTTTCTGCTCTCCCTTCTTTGCTTAGAACTGGGTTTCCATCTGAGCTCTTGATATTCATGCAAGTGGTTCTCTTTTCTCCAAAGGCTCCAAAGGTCTCTTTAATTTTCCTGTAGGCAGTATCAATCTTACCCCTAATGATACATGCCTCTACATCCTTACATTTGTCGTCTAGCCATCCCTGCTTAGCCATTTTGCACTTCCATCGACTTCATCTTTGAGACGTTTGTATTCCTTTTTGCCTGCTTCATTTACTGCATTTTTATATTTTCTCCTTTCATCAGTTAAATCTAATACGTCTTCTGTTACCCAAGGATTTCCATTAACCCTCGTCTTTTTACCTACTTGATCCTCTGCTGCCTTTACTATTTCATCTCTCAAAGCTACCCATTCTTCTTCTACTGTATTTCTTTCCCCCATTCTTGTCAATCGTTCCCTAATGCTCTCCCTGAAACTCTCTACAACCTCTCGTTCTGTCAGTTTATCCAGGTCCCATCTCCTTAAATTCCCACCTTTTTGCAGTTTTTTCAGTTTTAATCTACATTTCACAACCAACAGAATGTGGTCAGAGTCCACATTTGCAACTGGAAATGCCTTACAATTTAAAACCTGGTTCCTAAATCTCTGTCTTACCATTAAACAATCTATTTGAAATCTTCCAGTATCTCCAGGCTTCTTCCATGTATACAGCCTTCTTTCATGATTCTTGAACCAAGTGTTAGCTATATTAAGTTATGGTCTGTGCAAAATTCTACCAGGAGGCTTCCTCTTTCATTCCTTGCCCCCATTCCATATTCACCTACAACTTTTCCTTCTCTTCCTTTTCCTATTATCGAATTCCAGTCACCCATGACTATTATATTTTCGTCTGCCTTCACTATCTGTAGTAGGCGTGGGCTTCGTATCTATTTTGGCCACAATAATGCGTTCACTATTCTGTTTGTAGTAGCTTACCCGCATTCCTATTTTTTTATTCATTATTAAACCTACTCCTGCATTACTTCTATTTCATTTTGTATTTAGAACCCTGAATACACCTGACCAAAAGTCTTGTTCCTCCTTCCACCGAACTTCACTAATTCCCACTATATCTGACTTTAACTTATCCATTTCCCTTTTTAAATTTTCTAACCTACCTGCCCGTTTAAGGGATATGACATTCGATGCTCCGATCTGTAGAACGCCAGTTTTCTTTCTCCTGATAACGACGTCCTCCTGAGTAGTCCCCGCCCAGAGATCCGATAGGGTGACTATTTTACCTCCGGAATATATTACCCAAGAGGACGCCATCATCATTTAACCATACAGTAAAGCTGCATGCACTCGGGAAAAGTTACGACTGTAGTTTCCCCATGCTTTCAACCGGCGCAGTACCAGCACAGCAAGTTCGTTTTGATTAGTGTTACAAGGCCAGATCAGTCAATCATCCAAACTGTTGCCCCTGCAACTACTGAAACGGCTGCTGCCCCTCTTTAGGAACCACACGTTTGTCTGGCCTCTCAACAGATACCCCTCCATTGTGGTAGCACCTACAGAACGTCTATATGTATCGCTGAGGCACGCAAGGCTCCCCACCAAAGGCAAGGTCATTGTTCATTGGCTGAGGCGCTTGCATATTTATTCACATAATTTCAGACAAGCCAGCAGCAGTGTGGAGCAGAAATAATGCGACCGCCATGGGAGTACCGGGTACGTGGCGTGGACAGGTCGCACGGTCAAGGTGAAAACAGTTTAAGGTTCCCCCACAAGATGTACCACCAGGCATGTTACAATCTTGATTAGTTACACAGTCTCAGGTAATGTAATAACAAACTTAATATGTAATTATCTAATGACAACCCAGTGTCATGTGAGGGCTATTCTTGAAAAGTCTAGTCATCAGATGAGTAAATAGATGTTACCACAGAGACATGTAAAACAAATGAGATAAATGTTTCTTAGGAGGCCAGTAATCCAAATGCAAAAAATAATTGTTATATTACGAAACATTAAGGTCAAACACAATGTGTTGATTGATGTGGTACATGAACAATGCCAGAACTTTGTATAACTGAGTATGGAAGTTATATGTAGACTGTTATCAGTTACTTAAAGAAATGAAGGTTTTTACTCTGTTTGTCACTTCCGTTGCTTCATATTTTTCACCTTTAGGTGCCCACTCATTTTTATGGTGATTTGGGCAGTATAGGCTTGATACTGAAGCAGGTACTTTTGTACATTAATTACACACCTCTCCTCTATATGCTGAGCTTAGGATGTTGAGTATTCCCTAAATATGTGAGATGTTCACTCTACATAAGGCCCTGCTATGTTTTTCTAAAATTAAACGTAATCTGCTTGATTAGTTTTGATTCTACAGCAGTATCAATTAATGATGCCCGTGATCAATTCTCTTTACATATAATATGATGGTGTTCATTTTAGTTGTCATGGTATTTTGACATAGATGTTATCACGTGTATACATTTTACATTTGGTTTATGTTTCATTGTGTATTGAGGTTATAATCATTACATTTACTCCGTTTTTAGATATGTTATCTATTCATTTAGACTTCTGACTTGTAAACTTCCTGTCTTTTTTGTAGTGATGTCTATAGGCAATATCTGTTATATATAATCTGTCTGGGTTCATTTCCGTTATCCTGTTATTTTGAAACAGGTAGAAGTATCATGATTAGATAATTTTTATATATGGATTGTTTTAATGTCCACAACTTTTCAGTGATGTGTTATGTGATTGTATGCTGTTTGTACATTGACAACTTAGAAATGGATGTCAGTAGTATGCCATAATTATTACTGTTCTGTATGTTCATCACAGTTAATAATAATGATATGTAACCTGGTGACTAGGTGGTTTTTGGCACTGTATTTGTACCACATCGAGCAACACATTGTTTTTGACCTTAATGTTTGTTAATAAAACAATTATTTCTTGTATATGGATTACTAGTGACTTAAGAACCATTTATGTTATTTGTTTTACATGTGTCACGGTAATCTCATCTGATAATTTTCTTTGGACTCTTAAGAATAGTCCTTACATGATTTTAGCGTTGTCATTAGATTATTACATATTAAGTTCGTTATTACATTTCCTGTGACTATATAACTGATCAAGTTGTAATGATGTTCGCAATTATATATTGTTTTAATTTAATACGTTAGATATGGCCACTTCTGAAAAACATCGTTTAGTTAAAAAAGAGGGACTATACGTTTCTGAATTTATTACGTGTCTGACATGTATTATTGCGTAAATGATGTTGCTGCAAGCGAAGTAGCATTGAAATTCGATGTTGCATTTTAGATTAACATAATTCATCTTATTATGTAAATTGTTTTGCACCCTGAACAAGATTTACACAGTTATTGTTGTAAACCCATGTGGTTTCACTGATATGTGGTTCCACTTTTATCTTGCAATTGTTTCACTGTAACTTTCAGTGTTAATGTTTCTCTGTTTTGGTTTACCTTCAGTCAAAGATTTTGGTAAAGATGTTCTGTTCCTCTACATACCCCCGATGCAAAAGTATGTTGTTATGTTACCTATGCAGTACAAGTGTACTATCTTTGTTATAACTTTACTGCTGAGGGAATCTTCCAGCAATTGTTTGTCTTGTTTCTCCTGTGATGTCTGTCTATTTGACATAAGGTGTGACTGTCATTATTCTAAGACAAATTGTTTGAACAATTTCACTGTATAATTTCGATACTGTTCAGCTTCAAAGGAATATGGACCGCTTTTAACTAAACTGTTATACCCTGTACGTACACAAATGGAATTTTGCAGTCATATTATTGTTAAGTTTTGCTATTTTTGTATGCATTGTACTTTCATAAACTATTTATTGTTGATGTAGACATCCTGGATGATGGGTAATAACCGAAACCGGTAGAAGACTAATGGGACAAATAAACAGCTGACGGTTAAAATGCATTTTATAAAATTTTGACGACTGTTGAACCTCACCTTATGAAATATTTTAAAGTAAAAGCGTCTTTTAGATTACAGTTTTGGCAGCACTTGGTCACAACAGTCAAGATTAGGTATTTTGTGTATGATAAATTTACTAAAAGTGGATAAATATGCTTCATTATGACAGTGTATTAATTCTGTAAATATTAACATTTCCACTTTACTTTATTGTATTCTCATATTGTGACAATCTCCTGACAAATGATGAGGGAAGTGAGAGTTATATTCAAATGTCCTATCTTTTTTATGTTATACTTTCTGAAATGTTCCACACCCGCGAGAATCATCTGATGGAACGAAAACTGAATGTAATCTAATTTGCAAGTGATATAATTACAGTTGTTGGTTGAATTCCCGTACTCGTTACGTTCGCCATTCGCAGGAATAGATGATGGTTACTTAGTTAGTTAATTACATGTTCTACAGATCATTTGAACGATTCTATCATCGAAATGGTATGCAACGAGTTGGTTTACAGGACATATATACATGATTAGCCTTAACTTTAATGAACAGATTCTTTTTAGTCCTTCTCACGCCACTACACTTTATTTTATTTTATTTTTGTACTGGCTACCAGTTTTTAAGCAGAAATTCGTGTGTGGAATAGAAGGAGTTGTCCAGAAGAAATGATTTTAAATTAGATTTAAAACTTGCTTCTCGACCTGTCAGATACTTTATGTTACTGGGCAAATGCTCAAAAATTTCTGTTGCTGCATATGTAACTCCTTTCTGAGCCACTGACAGCTTTAACAATGTACAGTAAAAGTCATTTTTACCGCTAGTGTTGTAGGTATGGACATCACTGTTCCTCTCAAACTGTGATGGACTATTTATGACGAATTTAATTATCAAATATATGTAGGCGTGACGGCGCAGTTAAAATACCTATCTCCTTGAAGAGATACCTACATGGCATCATTGGGTGTACAGCACATGTTATCCTTACTGCTCCCTTCTGTCCAATTTATATTTTATTTTTAAGTGACGAGTTACCCCAGAAGATTATTTCATACGACATTATTGAATCGGAATATGCGAAATACGTCAGGACTTTTAATTGCTTCATAAGCTCATTAATAAGCTTCGTCCAGTTCGTTTTCTTCAATTTGATCACCCAAAAATTTGGAGCATTCTACACTCTTTAATTATTCCTGGTTATGTGATACAACAATTGTTGGTATGACTGTTTGTTGTACAAAACATCATTTTGGCAGCAAACATTTAATTTTCTGTTGATTCCTCAACAGTAGGTGTGGAATGTTTTATTGTGCTTTCATAAGAACTAACGTCCGTTTCTATCCATAATATCCTGTTTTACAATACAATAAGAGTTTGTGTTGAATGAGTTCCTGACTTTTCCTTAACACATGTAGTGCAGAGATTGTCATGTCTCCTATTGGCAGTGTGATAGTTGCCTGTTGGCGAAGCGGGTGCTTCTAGTCACAACGACGGCTGCCAGAGCTGCCCATAACAACCAGCCGTAGTCGCTGTTGTCCTCCGGAGCTGTTTGTACTTGGTTCTCGAAGACGTAGCGCCTATGGGTCCTCTCCTTGGCCATCTACTGCATTGGCCGGTAATGCTGGTGGACTACGTGTCCAGATTTTCTGATAAAATACGAGGGGAGTTCAATAGGTAATGCAACACAATTTTTTTCTGAAAGCAAGTTGGTTTTATTTAGGATTCCAGCACACCACATTATTCGCCCCCCACTCTTCCCGGTACAAAATCCTATCTTTCAACATAGTTTCCGTTCATTGTGACGGCCTTACGCCACCCATCTCAGGGAGCCTATAAGCCCACATGGTACCACTCTACTAACAGATGTCAGAGCCAATGTCTTGCTGCATAAGTAAACTCCCAATCATCCATGTACTACTTCCAGCGAAGTGCATTCTTCATTGGTCCAGACAGATGGAAGTCGGAAGGTGCAAGATCCGGGCCGTAGGGTGGATGAGGAAGAACAGTCCAATAAAGTTTTGTGAGCTCTTCTTTAATGTGCAGACTTGTGTGAAACCTTAGAAGCTCGTTTGCATTTTTGTGGCGAGGAATACATTCTTCAACTTCCGACTGGATCGTTGCACCATGAGGGAGGGCTTTGAACAGAATAACCCTTTGAGAGTCCGACATGTTTGACTGTGATCGTCGAGAGTATCCACGAGTTCCAACATTGCAGGAGTAACATCTGTGTGCGCCCGGTCGACACCCAGAAGATCGGACAGGTTTGCGCAAATTTGTTGCGATGACGACAGAGGCCTCGCCCGACGACTCATCGCGTTTTTGTTCGCTGCCAAGTAAACATTCCGCAATCACCTACGAATAACTGTAATGCTCTGGTTTTCCACCAAAAGAAACTCAATGACAGCTCTCTGCTAGAAACGCAAGTCTGCTACAGACGCCCTTTTGAAGGCTACATATAGTGTCTCCACTTATCGGAACTCCACGAAACTATAGGGGCCGAAGACGGAAGATTCCACGATGTCCCATAACACGTTCTGCATTTTTTAACCGAAACTGTCCAACAAAAAAAAGTGTTGCGTTACTTACTGAACGCTCCTCTAATGAATTAACCTCAGAAAGAAAGTCACATATGCCGTCCCATGGTAAGACCATCACAGGAGTGCTGCATTGTCAGAAGAGGGAAATGTACCGGGTTTCCTGCATACAGTTCTGTTAGGTCACGGATAACAGGTGCATTACATTCTGGGGATGAAATGGCGTAGCATCTGCAAACGTGCTACATAGTAATGTTCGCAGAACAGTCTGTTTCTTGTGGGCGTAATGTATAAATTGCACACAGGTTCTGCGTGAAATTCTAGCGGTATGTGGACCAAACGCAGTGTCACGTCGAGCCGTAGAGTAGTGCGAGGATTTGAGCAGGGCGGCACAGACGTGCATGGTCCTGATTAGAAAGAAACGCCGTCAACATCGAGCACAAAAAACTGTACCCAAGAAACCGAACAACTGATTTGCAGCAACGGTAGAGAGCGTTTACGCAACAGTTTGTGGATGCCTCCGCAACCAAGGAGCGGATTTCTGTAGTCCAGAAATTGAACAGTTGGTAGAACGTTCCACCAAGTAATCACAGAGACTTGGTGACTTTGTTAGAAAACTGTATCACTTTGACGTGTAGCACAGCATTCAGTAAATGTTACTTGGCTTACCACAATAATGTGTAATTTATCTTTTTGAAGTACGCGTATCTGTGAAAACACTCCGTAGCTCACTTAGTAGAGAGAGAGACGGAATCTGTGTGTTATGGAGAGTCTATTTTTTGGAACATATCGTTTGTGAATAAAAGGGAGTTGTGTTTCACACTAGTGGTTTTCCCTAAATCCATCCAAGTTCTTGAGAGTAACTTCTTATCCCCCTGGATCGCCACAAAGCTTGAGCTTCGAACATGCACTAGTAACCTGCACCAGGTCAACGTTGGCAATGTTCGTCAGAAATTATGTCCATTTAATAGTTTTATCCTTCCTGCAAGCAGGACTCACCTGTGCTTCTGTCCAGTCCCAGGGGACTGTTTGTTGTATAAGAGATTCTCCATTAATATCGTAATCTCACATTCACAAGTGACACTATGTTTATGTATTTAAGAATCACGTAAAATAGGCATAAGAACAGAAATGAGCAAGAAACTGATAAGGAAGAGTAATCGCATATTGAATACAAAATGTAGACTGGCAATGGCAAAAGAAAAGCATTTCTGAGGAAGAGAAATTTGTTGACATGGAATATAGATTTAAGTGTCAGGAAGTCTTTTCTGAAACTATTTGTATGGAGTGTGGCCATGTGTGGAAGGGAAACATGGATGACAAACAATTTAGACAAATAGAGAATAGAATATTTCAAAATGTGTGCTACAGAAGAATGTTGAAAATTAGATTGGTCAATGACGTAATTAATGCGATGGTACTGAACAGAATCGGTGAGACAAGAAATTTGTGGCACAGCTTGACGAAAAAGAATGATCGGTCGATAGGACACATTCTGAGACATCAGAGACATCAAGGGATCACCAGTTTAGTACTGGAGGAAAGTTTGGGGGTAAAAGTCGTAGCGGGAGATTAAGAGATGAATCCAGTAATCAGATTCAAAGGACGTAGCTTGCAGTAGTTATTCGGAGATGGAGAGACTTGCACAGGATATAATAGCATGGAGAGCTGCATCAAGCCAGTCCTCGGACTGAAGACCACCACCACCACCACAACAACAACAACAACACAACTACATATTAAATAATTAAATTTGATATTAATTTTATGTAAGCTCGCTGATATATCCAGTCTCAACAGAAATATCGCACGACAACACATTAAAAAGTTGTATTGTAAACAAAGTATACATCAAAGAGATAATGCCACCACTTCCATCATAACATGATCAGTACCCTACAATGAAACAAATTTAGGTCCTCTTGAAGTCACTGATCAACAACAAACACAACTTCAGAGTGCCACGAAGTTGAAGTTCATAAATTTGACGAAACTAAAGTCTGAAGTGTAATGTAAAGTTTCCCATTTACTTGAACAACTTACGATCTGAGATAGGACCAAAAAGTTAAACCCTAGACTCTCAGGTAGACGTTGAAGTTCGAAGGTCGTAACGGAATCACAACACTTGGAATTTCCTGGGATCATAATACGCTGATGAAGTCCCGATGAAAGCACCGGAGAAACTGTTTACGTTTACGCAAATGCTACCAGCACTAAGACCGTGGTGGTGAAGAAGCAGCGAAGCAGAGTATACCAGCGCATCCCGGCACGGTGCCGAAACGTTCACGAAGTCTGGATCTTCAGCGAGGTGCAGAGTGGAGAGGCGTTCGCGATGTAGCGAGTGATGCCGTGCGGAAGTCTTGGGTCTACCCACTGCGCTGGAACTTTATTCTGCTGGAGCCAGAGCGCGAACCTCAATAGTGGCCACGAGGAGTGATACCTCATGTGCGACTGTATCCAGTCCATTTCCGCGGAAGTAGGAAACCAGCGGAAAAATGTTCCTGTCGGAGCACAGAAAATGAGAATGTGTTCTTGTTTGTTTAGAAGTCTCTGACTGAGAAGTGGTATACCAGTTGCCTCATTCTTCATTCCCCAGTACCTTTAAAAATTTTCCCAATCTTTTTAGCATGCAAACATATTCGCGAGTTTTATAACGTGGAACTCACGTCAGACTATCACAGACTTCCCTGTCACCCACTCACACCCACTAGACCATCGCCTAAGTTGCTCATACCAGTCCACTCCTATTTTTCCTTTATCACTCACTCATTGAGCCCAGGTCATTGACATTAGCTCTTTGTGTCCCTCTGTCATTGTCTACTGCATCACAGCCACAGTAACTTTAGTTCTGCCCTACTACTACAGACTCCTCTTACTTTCTCCCTCTTGCTTCTCTTACTGCTACGAGGGCTGTTCGGAAGGTATGGTCAGATGGCGTGCGAAATGGAAACCGCATTGAAAATCCGACAAAACTTTGCAGAGATGCATCGGGCAGTGCCTCTAGTATGACCGTCGATAGCGTCACGTCGCTCTTTGCGGTTCTGAGCACACAGTGAGAACGTAAAGCTGCTTAAAACAATAGTGTCTCCCACCAAATATGATGGCCTGGTGTGAGATTTCGCCTGATGTCATGCAGCCCACATAACATAGCTGTCACGCATTTCCTTCTGCATGCCAGTTCTCGGCCGCACTCTGCAGGGACAGTGAAGATGCTCCTGCAGCGTTTCCAGTGGGAATTGTTTGATGGCCCACACACATTAGAGCCCGCAATTGACTCTCCCTAAGTTTCATCTCTGCTCACATGAACCGCTAGCTATGAAGACAACCTTCTGCCACAGACAACGAGCTGTAGACCAGCGTAGAGAATTGGCAGGAAGCACAGGCGGCAGCCTTCTATGACGAGGGTATTGGGAAGTTGGTGCAACGCTACGGCAAGTGTCTAAATCGGAGCGGTGAGTATACAGAAAAGTCGTTGGAAGGTGTAGCTAACTGTTGCAAATAAAACATTTTTCATTTTCGTACTGGTTTCCATTTTGCGACCGATCGGACCATTACTTTCCGAATAGGCCTCGTACTACCTCATTCCTTCCTTCCTACTGACGCTGTCTCCTCTTGCTGCCTCTATCTACTCTTACTCGTTGTCATTGTCATAGACTCTGTCTTTCATTATGACTGACTGTCACCGACTTACACTTTGTCTTTACTCCTCCCCCCTCCCGCATGGCACTGTCCCGTTCACTCTTTTCCTAGCACTGTTCTGTCTCTGTCAACTATATTCTACTCCCACAGTGTCTCTCTCTTTCTCTAACTCTACCATTCTGTCCTTCGCTCTTCCTATAACACAACCACTGTCTACTACTTTCCAGTATTTATTACTTTTCCGTCTCTTTGCCACTGCCACTATCTTCTTCTTTCTCATAGAGAAGTACGAATATGTTCGCGTGCCAAACTTTTTTTGGAAAATTTTAAAGATGCTGAACAAGGTAGAATCAGGTAGCTGGTACCCCGCTTTTCAGTCAGAGTCTTTCAAATACACAGCTACGTATTCGTATTCGCTTTCTCCCTCTGGTCTTTCCGCTGGTCCCCTGCTTTTCCCTGCTGCTGCAGGACAAGTAACACGTATGAAAAGAAATGTACTGGTCGGTAAAATTTGGGTAGTTCGCTTATGTGAAACTGAAATAACGAGAAATTAAATTTTCACCTCATACCGGATTCTACGAGCAAAATTTTGGCATGCGCCTCAGTAGCACAATATGGGGTTTCCAGGTGATCAAGGAGATACTTTAAAGGATATTTCTCCGTTCTATGACAGTTTAAAAGGTACATTTTCACTTCACACCAAATTTAAATGTGTATTTTACTAATACAAGTAGGGCACCTTTTTGAACACGTGTATCTCAGAAATGATAAAGATGCAATGCAAATTTTCAAACTTTTTCGAGATCGGGATTTTGGGAACACAACGTAAAAATAACGGTCGTTTGCTGAGCGTCGCAGTTTCGGAATCCGCAGCAGGTTTTAGGTTTGCAAACAATAAGTTTTCGGCTGTTTCTCGATGCCGGATAAAGATTTTTGAAAACGGGAAGATGATTGTTCTAGATAAATGCCTAGAGAATATACCATTTAAATTTGAACAATTTGCTGTGGTTATTCATTTTTTGATTTTGCCTCACACCGGATTTTACGCGTAGAAGTATGTTAACTTTGAACCTCTGTATCTGGGAAACGAATAAAGATAACAAGAAAATTTTTAAGGTTGTTCGAGATCGCCGTCATAGAGATATACTGTAAGAATTTCAGCCATTTTCTATGCATAGTCAGGCCAGACAAACGTGTGGTTCCTGAAGAGGGGCAGCAGCCTTTTCAGTAGTTGCAAGGGCAACAGTCTGGATGATTGACTGATCTGGCCTTGTAACAATAACCAAAACGGCCTTGCTGTGCTGGTACTGCGAACGGCTGAAAGCAAGGGGAAACTACAGCCGTAATTTTTCCCGAGGGCATGCAGCTTTACTGTATGATTACATGATGATGGCGTCCTCTTGGGTAAAATATTCCGGAGGTAAAATAGTCCCCCATTCGGATCTCCGGGCGGGGACTACTCAGGAGGACGTCGTTATCAGGAGAAAGAAAACTGGCGTTCTACGGATCGGAGCGTGGAATGTCAGATCCCTTAATCGGGCAGGTAGGTTAGAAAATTTAAAAAGGGAAATGGATAGGTTAAAGTTAGATATAGTGGGAATTAGTGAAGTTCGGTGGCAGGAGGAACAAGACTTCTGGTCAGGTGACTACAGGGTTATAAACACAAAATCAAATAGGGGTAATGCAGGAGTAGGTTTAATAATGAATAGGAAAATAGGAATGCGGGTAAGCTACTACAAACAGCATAGTGAACGCATTATTGTGGCCAAGATAGATACGAAGCCCACGCCTACTACAGTAGTACAAGTTTATATGCCAACTAGCTCTGCAGATGACGAAGAAATTGAAGAAATGTATGATGAAATAAAAGAAATTATTCAGATTGTGAAGGGAGACGAAAATTTAATAGTCATGGGTGACTGGAATTCGAGTGTAGGAAAAGGGAGAGAAGGAAACATAGTAGGTGAATATGGATTGGGGGACAGAAATGAAAGAGGAAGCCGCCTGGTCGAATTTTGCACAGAGCACAACATAATCATAACTAACACTTGGTTTAAGAATCATGAAAGAAGGTTGTATACATGGAAGAACCCTGGAGATACTAAAAGGTATCAGATAGATTATATAATGGTAAGACAGAGATTTAGGAACCAGGTTTTAAATTGTAAGACATTTCCAGGGGCAGATGTGGACTCTGACCACAATCTATTGGTTATGACCTGTAGATTAAAACTGAAGAAACTGCAAAAAGGTGGGAATTTAAGGAGATGGGACCTGGATAAACTAAAAGAACCAGAGGTTGTACAGAGATTCAGGGAGAGCATAAGGGAGCAATTGACAGGAATGGGGGAAATAAATACAGTAGAAGAAGAATGGGTAGCTTTGAGGGATGAAGTAGTGAAGGCAGCAGAGGATCAAGTAGGTAAAAAGACGAGGACTAGTAGAAATCCTTGGGTAACAGAAGAAATATTGAATTTAATTGATGAAAGGAGAAAATATAAAAATGCAGTAAGTGAAACAGGCAAAAAGGAATACAAACGTCTCAAAAATGAGATTGACAGGAAGTGCAAAATGGCTAAGCAGGGATGGCTAGAGGACAAATGTAAGGATGTAGAGGCCTATCTCACTAGGGGTAAGATAGATACCGCCTACAGGAAAATTAAAGAGACCTTTGGAGATAAGAGAACGACTTGTATGAATATCAAGAGCTCAGATGGAAACCCAGTTCTAAGCAAAGAAGGGAAAGCAGAAAGGTGGAAGGAGTATATAGAGGGTCTATACAAGGGCGATGTACTTGAGGACAATATTATGGAAATGGAAGAGGATGTAGATGAAGATGAAATGGGAGATATGATACTGCGCGAAGAGTTTGACAGAGCACTGAAAGACCTGAGTCGAAAGAAGGCCCCCGGAGTAGACAATATTCCATTGGAACTACTGACGGCCGTGGGAGAGCCAGTCCTGACAAAACTCTACCATCTGGTGAGCAAGATGTATGAAACAGGCGAAATACCCTCAGACTTCAAGAAGAATATAATAATTCCAATCCCAAAGAAAGCAGGTGTTGACAGATGTGAAAATTACCGAACTATCAGCTTAATAAGTCACAGCTGCAAAATACTAACACGAATTCTTTACAGACGAATGGAAAAACTAGTAGAAGCCAACCTCGGGGAAGATCAGTTTGGATTCCGTAGAAACGCTGGAACACGTGAGGCAATACTGACCTTACGACTTATCTTAGAAGAAAGATTAAGGAAAGGCAAACCTACGTTTCTAGCATTTGTAGACTTAGAGAAAGCTTTTGACAATGTTGACTGGAATACTCTCTTTCAAATTCTAAAGGTGGCAGGGGTAAATTACAGGGAGCGAAAGGCTATTTACAATTTGTACAGAAACCAGATGGCAGTTATAAGAGTCGAGGGACATGAAAGGGAAGCAGTGGTTGGGAAGGGAGTAAGACAGGGTTGTAGCCTCTCCCCGATGTTGTTCAATCTGTATATTGAGCAAGCAGTAAAGGAAACAAAAGAAAAATTCGGAGTAGGTATTAAAATTCATGGAGAAGAAATAAAAACTTTGAGGTTCGCCGATGACATTGTAATTCTGTCAGCGACAGCAAAGGACTTGGAAGAGCAGTTGAATGGAATGGACAGTGTCTTGAAAGGAGGATATAAGATGAACATCAACAAAAGCAAAACAAGGATAATGGAATGTAGTCTAATTAAGTCGGGTGATGCTGAGGGAATTAGGTTAGGAAATGAGGCACTTAAAGTAGTAAAGGAGTTTTGCTATTTGGGGAGCAAAATAACTGATGATGGTCGAAGTAGAGAGGATATAAAATGTAGGCTGGCAATGGCAAGGAAAGCGTTTCTGAAGAAGAGAAATTTGTTAACATCCAGTATTGATTTAAGTGTCAGGAAGTCATTTCTGAAAGTATTCGTATGGAGTGTAGCCATGTATGGAAGTGAAACATGGACGATAAATAGTTTGGACAAGAAGAGAATAGAAGCTTTCGAAATGTGGTGCTACAGAAGAATGCTGAAGATTAGATGGGTAGATCACATAACTAATGATGAAGTATTGAATAGGATTGGGGAGAAGAGAAGTTTGTGGCACAACTTGACCAGAAGAAGGGATCGGTTGGTAGGACATGTTCTGAGGCATCAAGGGATCACCAATTTAGTATTGGAGGGCAGCGTGGAGGGTAAAAATCGTAGAGGGAGACCAAGAGATGAATACACTAAGCAGATTCAGAAGGATGTAGGTTGCAATAGGTACTGGGAGATGAAAAAGCTTGCACAGGATAGAGTAGCATGGAGAGTTGCATCAAACCAGTCTCAAGACTGAAGACCACAACAACAACAACACAGTCGTCTTGGAATTCTTGGCTGGGATTTGGTCCGCTGGTGACAGCGAAAATAAAGTAAAAATCCACTTTTCTTGGGGTTTTCTGAGGCACTGCCCATGAACTAAAGGTACTTCCACAAGTACCACCGAGGCCACCGTAGACAACATCAATACAAAAAGAAACAACCGATTTTCTTCATCTGCCTGAACAGGAGAAAGTATGTAATATTACACACTTTGACCCTGTACTGTAGGGCAGTGACACCAGAAGATCCTTCTGTTGGGTATACAAATGGTCCCTAGCCCGAGGGCTATCCGAAACACATTTACACGCCGATAGAACCCAAGGTATGAGGACTGGAAAATGCCGTTCTTATGCGCAGCACTCAGGAACATATTACGTACGCACACTGTTGCGTAGATAGATCGTCCTGCTCGTGCCCATTGTAGCTGCGTGCGCCCTCTGTTGTTCTGGCGGCGCGGATCGCCGGTTTGATTTGCGTCGGCCCCTGGTCTGTCGGTGGTCGAGCCGTGCTCCTGCCGCCGTGATGTATGTTGTGCGGGTAGCTGTTGGCGCCTGCTGATAGTCAAATGTTCAAATGTGTGTGAATCCCTAAGGGACCAAATTGCTGAGGTCATCGGTTCCTAGACGACACACTGCTTAAACTAAATTATGCTAAGAACAACACACACACCCATGCCCGAGGGAGGACTCGAACTTCCGGCGGGAGGGGCCGAGCGATCCGTGACATGTCGCCTTAAGCCGAGCGGCCACTCCGCGCCTGCTGATCGCCACCAGAGGAAATGTTAGTCATCAACCCTATAGAGAGCAAGCTGGTCGCTTTAGGACGTGTACAGGTGTTGCAGAACTGATAAGAGGCAGTCATACGACCCTCTAAGCGTCGGTGTAGACTGAGGTGACCAAAGTCATCGGACAGCAATCTGCACATATAAAGTTGGCGGTAGCATCGCGTACATAAAATATAAAAAAATAGTGCGTTGGCTTCGCTGCCACATTTGTAATCAGGGGATTCATGTAAAAAGGTTTCCAAAGTGATTATTGCCGAGCCGGCCGGTGTGGCCGTCCGGTTCTAGGCGCTTCAGTCCGGAGCCGCGTGACCGCTACGGTCGCAGGTTCGAATCCTGCCTCGGGCATGGATGTGTGTGATGTCCTTAGGTTGGTTAGGTTCAAGTAGTTCTAAGTTCTAGGGGACTGATGACCTCAGGTTTTAAGTTCCATAGAGCTCAGAGTCACTTGAATCATTTTTGATTATTGCCGAACGACGGAATTAACAGACTTCCAGCGCGGAGTAGTAGTTACCGCTAGACGTATGGAATATTCCGTTTAGGAAATCGTCAGGGAATTCAATATTCTGATACCCACAGCGCCAAGAGTGTGCCGAGGATATCAAGTTTAGGCATGATCTCTCACCACGGACAACGTAGTGATCGGCTGCCTTCGATTAACGACCGAGGACTGCGGCCTTTGCATACAGTTGTCAGTGCCAACAGACAAGCAAAACTCCGTGAAATAACCGCAAAAATCAGTGTCGGGCGCATGAATAATGTACCCCCCAGCACAGTCCGGCGAAACATGGCGTTAATGGGCTACGGCAGCAGACGACCGACGCGAATGCCTTTGCTAACAGCATCGCATCCCCTACAGCCCCTCTCATGGGCTGGTGACGATATTGGTTGGACCCTAGACGACTGGAAAACAGGGGCTTGGTCACATGATTCTCGATTTTAGTTGGTAAGAGCTGTGGGAGCGTTTGAGTGTGGCGCATACACCACGAAGCCATGCATCCAAGTTGTCAACAATACACTGTGCAAGCTGGTGGCGCCTTCATAACTGAGTGGGCTGTGTTTACATGGAATGCACTGGGTCCTCTGGTCACACTGATGCTATCACTGACTGTTCGGCTGTTCGTGGACTTTGGAGCTATTCATGGAGTTCCTGTTCCCAAACAACGATGGAATTTTTGCGTATTATAATGCGCTGTCACCGTGGCACAGTTGTTGGCGATTGGTTCTAAGTACATTCTGGGAAATTCAAGAGAATGATTTAGCCACCTAGGATATCCGACATGGACTGCATCGAACATTTATGGTACATTATCGAGAGTTCGGTTCGTACACAAAATTCTGCAGCAGCAACATTTTTACAACTATAGACGGCTATAGCACATGGCTCAATATCGTTGCAGCGAACTTCTAATGACATGATGAGTCCACGTGACACGGAGATGCCGCACTACGCCGGAAAATAGGAGGCCTGGCACAATATTAGGTGGCTTCCCACTATTTTGTCACGCACGTTATTGTATTTGATGGCGTGAGGCGATGTGTGTGTGTACGACGGTACTGGGCACTACACACTCCAGTTTGAATAGTTTGGCTCGAGCCCCCACGTGCTATGGCACGAAAATATATATACTTTAAAACATCCCCTTAGAAAAATTAGTGAATGACAGTGCTACTAAACCTCTTACGTAATTTTATTTTCAAACAGCTGAGCAGAACAGAACGTACTCAGACATTTCTCTCTTTACTTACTCTGATCAACACTGGCTACGTTTTTCGTCGTAGGGTGCCAGCTCACACCTATCGTAAGCTCAATTTTTAAACTGAAATAAAATATAAAAAAACAATGCAGGCAGTTATTGCGGTGAAAATTAAAAATATTGAGTCACTCTCGTTGATTTATAATTTGAACAAGTAGTTTATTTGTCTTCAATATATTCACTAAACACTTAAAATGTAGTCTCAGGGGCTTTTATGTAAGCTGATGCTACATCACTTCACTATAAATTTCATATGTCGTGATCACGGCACTCGACAGTCTGCTCACGGTTCATAAAATACACTGTTGTCTGCTGCCCTAAACCACCATATTGCGCTAAACTTGATCGTTTTCGAACATGGCTGCTAACCCACTACTACCCCAGATGGTGGCACGTCCGTCTCTTAACGTCGCTCAAACCCAACTGCCCTCAAAGATGGCCGCCCTATCGACCCTCGAAACGACTGCCTAACTCAAAACAATGTTTGACCAAAATTACAAATATTCCAAAACTAAACACAGAAACATATATGATACATTGAAAAATATGGAAAATTTCCGGACGATAACAATTTAAGGTTCAGTTTTCTGTATCTGCAACTGTTTTTTCACAAATAATGTTCGTGTGGAATGATATTGCTTTCCCGAATTTTTGATACTAAACATAAATGAACAAATAAAAATACATACTTAACTACTCATCTACCTCTTTAAACTTTAGAATGCTGCCGCTAGTTTCGTCTCTTTAAATTTATTTATTACCAAAAAAAAAGTTTCTCTCAGTCGAATCCCATATTCCGACCTCTCCTTAAAAAATGGTACACACTATGCTAAATCGGCTGTGATTGCTCGATGCAGCTCTACTAGCCGCACCCGTTAACACTTCGTTTATATTAATCGGCCAAAGTATTGCCGATATATTAGCTTTTGAACTTTCATAAATTTACAATTTTTAGACAAAAATAACTTTTAAAATATTACATATTTTTGTGACGCAACTAGATAATTTGGATTTTCATATTTTTCTGTTCATGAGTGCCAACTCTAACCTCCGTGTCACTCCTAGTTTTGTTTTTGTCAATTTTTCTCCTGGATATAAATTCCTCCAAGCGCGAAAACACGGCCATACGCATCCTTGCCAAGCGTTCGGGTTTTTCCAAGGCCGCCGTGCGGGTTTAGCCGAGCGGTCTGGGGCACTGCAGTTATGGACTGTGCGGCTGGTCCCGGGCTGAGGTTGTAAGTAGGCTGTTTAGGTTTTTTTATTGGTAACGCCACCTCTGTATGAAAATCACTGGCTGTGCTGTGTGCAGTCTGTGGCTGCTTTGCATTGTTGTAATACTCGCCATTGTAGTGTTGGGCAGCGGCAGCTGGATGTGAACAGCGCGTAGCGTTGCGCAGTTGGAGGTGAGCCGCCAGCAGTGGTGGATGTGGGGAGAGAGATGGCGGAGTTTTGAAATTTGTCATGAACTGCTATATTTATATATGATGATATCAAGGTAAATACATTGTTTGTTCTCTATTAATATCTTTCAATTGCTAACTATCCCTATCAGTAGTTAGTGCCTTCCATAGTTTGAATCTTTTATTTAGCTGGCAGTAGTGGCGCTCGCTGTATTGCAGTAGCTTGAGCAGCGAAGATTTTTGTGAGGTAAGTGATTTGTGAAAGGTATAGTTTAATGTTAGTCAGGGCCATTCTTTTGTAGGGAATTTTGAAAGTCAGATTGCGTTGCGCTAACAAAATATTGTGTGTCAGTTTAAGCACAGTCATGTATAATTGTTCAAAGGGGACGTTTCATATGTCGACCCTTAGCCGAGGATACCTCACTGGAATCTTCTGATTTTTTGTAGTAGTTTGTGTAATTAGTGTAGACTTTGTTTATTGCTAGCGCGTAATTGTAGAGAGAATCTCCTTTGTAGTTGCAGTCTTTCATTGTTGTACACTAAAACAGTTGTGGCATGCATGTAGATTTGCACCAAGTATTTCGCAGCTGCAATTAAGTAGATATTATTTTCAGTGCTATGTTAATGTGTTCTCTTATTTTTGATCTTCAAATTGTGTTTTTCTGTGTTGTCGTGTGAAATACTGTGACAATAATGGCGTGTGAAAAACGTAATACTAGGCTCCAAAGTAAACTGAGAAATGACAGTGAAAATGAAAGCAGTGTGTTAGCGCCACCGAGTAATGAATTAACTGATGTTCAAAGTAGTAATTTGGTAACTGTGCATAGGGAAATGGAGCGGGCTGCAAACAATGGCGTAGACAGTGAAACAGGTAGTGAACAGGAAAGCATTATCGAGCGATCGCTCGGCAACAGCTCGCCTCAGGAATCCGAAATGACAGGTGTGTTTCGCAATTACTGTAGATTCAGGTTTTGAGTCCTCACCGTTTTCTCAAATAAGTCAAGACACATTTTCTGCTTGTCAAAATGTGAATGTTGCCGGTGCAAATGCACTGCCGAAAAGCGTAGAGAAACAGATTCCAGACACTAATACATTATTATTGCAATTAATGCAACAAATGGAACAAAATCAGAGACAAATGGGACAAAATCTTAAAAAGTTAGACACAATGGAACAAAATCAGAGACAAACACAGCAAAAGCTTCAAAAGTTAGACACAATGGAACAACACCAGAGACAAACACAGCAACAGTTAGACGCAATGGAACAAAATCTTCACACCACGCTTGAACAAACACGTGAAGATTTAACTACTGAGTTACATAACATCGAATCGAAATGTCAAAAAGTCTGTAATGACGTAAAAACACAAATTTGTGAGCATTTCCAACCTATTTTTTCGCGTCATGAAAATGCATTACAGAATCATGAAGCAGCCATAAAAGAACTGCAAACTATTGTTCATGAAAATCACAACACCTTGCAAGCTAAAATTGACTCAGTTGCATCTACCGATTCGGTTACGCAACTTGCAAAAACTCAAGAAAACTTAAAGGACACAGTAGATACGATTTCAACACAAATGGACACTCTGAAACTTGGTTCAGAAAAACACACTGAGGAAATAAGTACACTATCGGAGAAAGTAGCCGAACTTTCGGATCAGGTCACTAATCTATCTACGAAGGTAGATGATAATCTGAATGACACAGAAGAGTGCAAACAAATTAGGAAATTCAAACAAAATCAGAATCAAATTAATACACAACACCAAAGAGAAATCCGGGAAGTACAAGATCAGCTGACACAGGTAATACAAAAATTACGTATTTCAGAGGACACTCGCGCTCCAACACGGGAAGAGGGACTTAGAAATACGGAAAAGCCGCAAAATAATAACACAGGGCATTTCGGAAATTATGAAAGAAATTGGCAATGTGCACCGAATTTTGAGATTGAACAGCCGACACGACGTAACAATGACCGACATGCTACTCGCCGACATGATGATTTTGACTATAAGCTGTTCATTACTACACGTAAATTCAAAACATTTAAGAATTCCAGCAACGACATTCATCCACAAGCGTGGCTCCATCAATTCTCTCATTGTTTTCCTCCCAACTGGTCATTGGAGCACAGATTAGAATTTATGTGTGGCTACTTAGAGAATGAACCAGCTGTAAGAATGCGATCGGTAATTCACGATTGCCACAGTGAAGGAGAGTTTTACCATGCCTTCCTCTCAGCATATTGGTCTCAAGCCACACAAGACCGAGTAAAACATGGTATCATAATGATGAAACATTTCGAACAATCTGAATTCTCCAGTCTTGTGAAATATTTTGAAGACATGTTGCACAATAATCAGTATCTTTCAAACCCATACAGCCCCTCAGAACTCATCCGCATTTGCTTAATCAAATTACCTGAACATTTACGACATATTATTTTGGCAGGACGTTGCAAAGATGACATTGAAGCTTTTCAGGGACTGTTACAAGAACTAGAAATTGACACTGACAATCGCGGAACGCGAAACCAGGAACACAACAATTACAGGTCACATCCGTCGCAATTCTGCGATGAAAGAAGTAATAACTTGACACGACAAGGCTATTCTCACAACACAAATCGTGACCAAAAGAGACACCACCCGTATGACAACCGTTGGCAGAGTAGTAATAACTACAGGGAAAGATCACCTCTCCGTAGTAATGACTATCACAGAGACAATCAGAGAAACAGACAATATGGGAACCAGAACAATTATTATCAAGGGAGACAGAATAACTTTAGACGCAACGGTCCAGCGCGCAGTTACGATTCAGGGAGAAATTCTCCACCACGTGACGGACAAGGAAGAAACTACGGAACCTACCGACATGACGACAGACGATATGATCGTAACGACAGACCTGAATTGCATCAGAACTGGCGGGATTCAAACAGAGCAGGGCCCTCTCGTCACGGTGAATTTGTAGAAGTTAGGTCTCCAAATCCCAATAATGACGCGCGCCAACAAAGAGACAATAGGCAATGGCTCACACCGCTGGCAGCAACAAAACGTACTTATGAAACTGATGACGCAGCTGCCGTAGCTAGTAATTACGTAAAAATGGCAGACATTAGGGACATCTTACTCCAGGAACACGACGTAAAACTTAACAACATTGCATATCCTGTGATTCACATTACTGTAAATGACGTAAAATTTACGGCATTACTTGACTCTGGCAGTCCCATCTCAGTAATTAGTGAAACAGCCTTTAGCAAATGCAACAAATCGAACGATTGCCCCACACTTCCGTTACGTAAGATTAAATTACAAGGTGCAATCTTTGGAAAAAGTGTAGATGTACGCCAACAAACCAACTTAGAATTCTTTTGTCAAAGCCACAGCTTCTCTACGAACTTTCTTATTGTTCCATTATTGTCGACGGAAATTATATTGGGAGTAGACTTTTTGAATGAATTCAAAGCAATCTTAAACTTTCACGATGCTTAAATAAGTTTAGAGAAGGAAGGTAAGTCAATAGCTTTGAAATTTGAAGATTGGCTCTCAAACCATGACGAAGAAATCAATCGGCTTTACCTGCTGTTGGACAACAGTTCGGAATTTTCTACGGAACTAGACACTAACAATCACTCTGCAAGAACTGACAGGGATGATATCGACGGCATATTTGAAATTAATGAGTTAATTCCGAATAAAATTCAAACAATTGAGAATTGTAATGACACTGATAGGCAGGACCTTTTTGAGATTTTACAAGAACATTCCACAGTTTTTACTCATAAAACAGGAACAATCAAGGGATTTCAATACCAATTTCGTGTTCGTGAGCATACTAAATTTTGTGTTAGACCATATGTAATTCCAGCACATTATAGGAACCGTGTCAGAACAGAAATACAATCTATGCTCGACGAGGGCATTATTGAGCCTGCAGTAAGCTCATACAACTATCCATTACATGTTGTTGAGAAGAAAAATGGATCGATCAGGCTTGTCTTAGATTCGAGACAAATCAATACGATCATTATTCCTGAAACAGACAGGCCGCAAACGTTGGAAGAACTTCTTCAAAATTTTAATGGTGTAAAAGTGTTGTCTTCCATTGATCTCAGATCCAGCTTTTATCAGATCGAACTTCATCCAGAATGTAGAAAATACACAACTTTCCTTTGTTTCGGCGTTTGTTATCAGTTTCGGAAACTTCCCTTTGGTTTGAACATTTCTTCAGCAGCATTCATTCGCGGGCTAAATTCCATATTACCTGAGTTCTTAAAACGTCACATCACCTTATATGTGGACGATATTCTAATAGCAGAAGCTTCATGGGAACTACATAATCGCACCCTCAACAGTTTGTTACGTATTTTTCCAGAATCTGGAATTACAGTTAACTTGGAAAAGTCTGAATTCGGTAGGACAAAGGTGAAGTTTTTGGGACATATTATTTCTTCTGAAGGCATTCAGCCGGATCCTGAAAAGTTAGAAGCAATCAGAGCCATTCCGGTTCCATCCACAAAAAGACAAATCCGCAGTTTTCTAGGTCTCGTAAATTTTTACCGTCGTTTTCTGAATATGCAAATTCTTGTTACACCAAAACTTTGTTCTCTCACTGGAAAAAATACTATTTGGAACTGGGACGAACAAGCACAATTGGAATTCAATTCTTTGAAAGAAGCGTTACTTCACGCGCCAATCTTAGCTCATCCAGATCTGTCACAAGATTTCTGCCTTAGCACGGATTCTTCTAAAGTCGGTCTTGGTGCCCATTTATTTCAAGAAGCCATAGAAAATGACACTACCATTCAGAAAACCATTGCTTTTGCTAGCCGAGTGCTAACAAAATCTGAAAAAAATTATTCCGTTACTGAATTAGAAGCTTTAGCTATCGTTTGGGCATTTAACAAATTCCGTTTCTTTCTTTCTGGTAAGCACGTAAAAGTATACAGTGATCATCGTGCATTACAATTTCTTATGCCCTCAAAATTAAATCATGACAGGTTAAAACGTTGGGCATTGTTTCTGCAAGAATTCCGCTTCACAATAGTCTACATTCCCGGCAAGGAGAACATTGTTGCGGACGCACTGTCACGCGCACCGGCTGGGCTTGAGAAAAGTACCACAGAAGGCAACCTCGAGAAAAATTTCAGTATTCTTTACATTCAGAAAGTCGCCTTTGAAAACTTCATCACCACATCTTTAAAGGACATTGCTCATGAACAAGATAAAGATCCGATTTGGAAAGACATCAAGAGCAAATGGCATGAAAAGACACACACACAGATTCGGCATTATTATCTGGTTAGAAACAACATACTGTTCAAACGCTGCACTGTTGATGACAAGCTATGGGTACTTTGCATTCCTGAGGATTTTGTTAATAACCTCATTTGGTACATTCATTTCAGCTACGCACATTTTGGTCCACGAAAATGTTATCATATTCTTCGAACGACTTGTTATTTTAACAATATGGAAAAAAGAATTCGAAGAGTCTTGTCTATTTGTAAACTTTGTCAAAAGGCGAAACCATCTACTGTCTCACATCGTGCTCCGTTGTTTCCTATTATTCCTTCTAAATTAAAAGAATTTGCTGCTGTTGATCTCTTGGGACCGCTTGTCAGAACATCCAATGGATTTTCGTACGTTCTAGTCGCTGTTGAACTTACTTCAAAATTTGTTTCTTTCACTCCGTTACGTAAAGCCACTGGACGATCTGTCTCCAACGCCTTTGTTAAAAATTTCTTACGTGAAGTTGGCCACGTTGCTAAAGTCATTTCAGATAACGGACCGCAATTTAGATCTGCTGTTTGGTCACGCACGCTTCGGAATCATAAAATCAAACCTGTTTTTATTTCATTGTACTCACCACATTGCAACCCGTCTGAACGGATTATGAAAGAAATCAATAAGCTTTGCAGACTTTATTGTCACAGAAAGCATCAGCATTGGGACAGATATCTACAATTATTTCAAAATGTGCTGAATGAAATGCCTCATGATTCCACTGCTTTACCACCTACTCTTGTACTGAAGAATGAAGAACCACCGAACAGAATCAGAGAGCTTGTACTTTCCCGAATACACGTAAACTTCGACACAAAGACATAATTAATTTGGCTCTTAAAAATATAAAATCTGCAGCAGACAAAAGGAGAGAACTACACGGTAAAGCAAATGCAAAGAAATTATATATTGGTCAGAAAGTTCTCATTAAAGCTCATTCATTGTCACATAAGAAGAAACACTTGAGTCACAAATTCTTTCTAGTTTACAATGGACCTTACAGAATCCGACGTATACCACATGATAATTGCGTTGAAGTTGAAACTCTGCGTACTAGGAAGAGTAAAGGTTTACACCACATTTCACATGTAAAACCGTTTATTGAAAGATAATCTGCTTTTTAACTTTGTCATTGCCATAAAACTTTTCACTTTACATTACTAGTATGGTTGTCAGACTTAGAATCTGTTAACATGCAACAATGTTTGAAGTTAAATATCCAGTCAAGAACCAAGAGAACTTATTTCAACAGAAATTACGAATGCATTGTTATAGTGAACAGACGTCACAGTGTTATTGTGTGTGTACATTCTTGCTTGTTAGTTGCACGATTATGGAATGACTATAAGGCTTACATACTTAGAACATTTACCAGTACTGCTAATGAGATTTTAATGCAACATTTTGGTTTACTTGAAAATATATTCTGGATTTAAAGTACTTTCAGTGAGATACCAGATGGCACAGTGGTTAGTTTATGTGACAGCTACACGATTTTATCACGACGCTACTAATGAGTGACAATTTACAATGTTGCTTTTGCAGTGTTTCTGTTTTATATCTGCACAGTTTTCTGTTTTATTCTGGAAAGTAAAACAGGTTTTAGTAGTAACATTTGTGGTATAGCTACAATGAGACTGCCTTTTCCGTAGCACAACAATATGTTACAGCACAGTAATTTCCTCATCACGGCAATAAGCGTAATAACTAAGACATTTATACGCAAAGCATTTCACTTTTGTGTATTATGAGGTAAGTACATTGACTTCTGCAGAACTTAGCTTTCGGAGGACGATAACTACGACACTTCCACACAGATTATGTTGCAACAAGACGCACATTTAGCGCTACAGTACACGTATTTGAGTGATTAATTTTGTACTTAAAACATTTATTTTTAAAGATTTTTGAATTACAAAGAAAGTTTTCCGTGATACATTTCATTCCATTGCTGTAATCTGTAACACCTGAGGGTATAATTACATTAATCCTCAGGGGGGTACACGCTTACTTTGTGTACCATGTGTGTGGCAACCACAAGGAACCCTAGCTAATATGGTATTTGCTTATACAACTTTACACATCGGTACCATATTTCTCTAACACACAAATTACACAGCTATCTGATCATTTAACTGAGAGATAAACATTTTTTTACTACATCAGTGACACATGTTTACGCAATACACAGCTGGGTAACTTCACACTTATGAAACTGTATTTTGTCTGTACTTTGTAAACTGCTCATATTTTTTCAGAATCATTGTGATACTATGAGAGCTTTGAATGATGTATTTGGCAAGGGAGCATGATTTTAAAGTACGTTTGAGGTATATGACACTATTGAAATGAGCAGAGAATTTTTTTTAGGTTTTGAAATTATTGCAGAAAGCTACGACGTTTTTGAGATTTGACTGAGGTGTTATGATGTTATTATTATGACGACGATGTGTACTATGCTGTTGAGATATGTTTATGATCAATAAGATGATGCTACCGTATATGAGGAATAAGAAGTATGTTGGAAACCAAGAATCATGCTTTAAGAGTTATGAAATGTGCGTAAATGCGTGACTGTATCACAATGCTGACGAATATTTTATTTGGACACTTATATTTATAGGATTTTCTTTCTACAGATTTGCAGCGCTAATTCTTGACCTGTGAAATATTTTTATGTGAGACTGTCACTGTAGCGGAAACTGCTGTCGTAAATATTTCCGTAAGAAAGTTAAGTGACCACCTGCACGTAATGCGTCGCGTGCACCCACCTGGGCGACAGCCGGCCGAAAAAAAGCCATTAGCCTTTCAGAGCACAGGAAGAAAAAAAGAAAAAAAAGGGAGGCCATTATCCTGGCCATTGTCATTCCTTTAGAGAAAGCATCGCAAATCCGACACGCTAATTACTTGGAAACATATTGTACTTTCTGATATTTACTGAAATGCCTAATGAAATGACGAGAAATATTTTTACATCTGCACACCTGATTACGACAAGCGTCTTTCTACGAGAGTTGAGAGAATTTCTACTAACTTATGAAATGTCACATGACTATTGAATGATATTTTTATGCTTTGGTTTGCGTAATTGCTTATTTCATTTGATACCTGTTTTTCAGCTGTGTTACAGCATTAGTTTTATAAAATAAACTTAGATGCATTTGCTAATGTGAACACTTTCTGTCAACAGATCTATTAAATGATAATTTTGTAATCCACATTCTTTAAAAAAAAAGGAGCACTTGGAAAGGAAAGAACAATAAGAAGGGACTAGTAACAGTAACTGGACACATAATTTTCTTTTCAAGTACATGGTAATATTTCTTTTACAATAAGTTGTTGTGGTGCACCACTTTAATTACTTAGACATTAAGATGTGAATATACATTTCCCTTATCTGCATTGTTGTTTTTACTGTAACATTTTTTCTGCTTGAGCTATGTCATGTTTAGGTATAAGCTGCTGTTTGCCAGGCATAGTGTTATTGAATTTGACTTTGTATTATTCTGTTAAGCTAGTTTTACTACTGACTTATTTTTCTTGTTACTGCACATTGGCTCATATTAGTTGTAATGTTGCATTGCTTGGTAATTTAGATTTACTGTAGCTTGCTTTGCGATTTTCCATTTTTTTTCATTGCTGTTTATATTAATTGTTTTATGTGCTGCTGCATTGCCTCGTCCCTTAGTTTAGCATCTGAGCTCAGTAGATTTAAGTTAGCTTAAGAGGGGGTAGCCTATAAGAGAATGAGTTGTGATGAATTTGAAGAAATGCACTGAGAGGCTATTCGAGAAAAGTACAGAAAGCAGGTATAGATAGGACTTTTGGAAATAATGAAGAACGAAGGGAGATCTCCGAGAAGTAAAGAAAGTTTTGTTTGCAAAATACTGCAGTAAAACAAACCCTGTCCTTTCCTTGTTTTATTCCGCTATATGTTTGTGTACCCTTGGGTATTTATGTTTTTCCTGTATTTATATGTTTATCTGATAAGTCTTATTTTGTAGAATTTTTCTAATACTAAGCTACATTCACTATGATGAGGAATACTGTTATCCTCAAATATAATTTGCATTAATAATATGTTATTTACCTTGTAAATTTGCTTAGATATTATTTATTCTGTTTTGTTTTAATGCTCATGTATAAAGTTGATGTTCCAAAAGTTATTCTGATATTTTATGTATCTACTTATGTCATAATTCCTGTAACACAGATGTATATGTCTATTTCTATTCTTTTGTAAAGCCTGTTTTGCTACAAATGTTATCTGTATTGTTATGTTCTTTAATGATGTATTCTGTACCTTTGTTATTGTATTCTCATGTTATAAAATTGTAATTGACACCAGTTTATCAAACTAAGTAACATGTAAGCATTCATTTCACTGCACACATTTCCGTTGGTCATAGTATATGGACAATATGTGAGAAGTAGGGACTGATAGTGTTTGCACGTGTGTTAATGATTCAGCAAGGGACTGGATAACAGCATTACTGGTTCGAAGGACAATTTCAAAAACTTTGTGAGTGCACAAGTGGTGGTTTATGGACTTGCTATATTGTCCGCAAGACTCTTCGATGGTGATTGTGCACCTGCACAGTCGCAACAAGTGGCTGCTGGCCATTTATACAAGGACTACAGTGGGTCTGCATCTTTGATGACCCATCAGTACCATTATCTCTACAAGGACTACAGTGGGTCTACATCTTTGATGATCCACCAATACCATTATTTCTACAAGGACTGCAGTGGGTCTGCACCTCTGGTGGCCCACCAATACCATACTCTCTACCAGGACTACAGTGGGTCTGCTCTGTGATGACCTACCTACCAATCTTCTTCAAACTGTCGAATGACTCTGCTGTGGGTTTGCTCTGTTGTGGCCCATTACCTGTCAGCATGTCAAGAGTCAGCACTGTCTTTCAGTTGGAAGGACAACAGTACTTCTTCAAGACTGCATGGAAATCCACTACTTCTGTGTGCAATTTCTTTTACTAATGAGACTTTGTGAAAAAAACCTGTAATTACTATTATGATGAATGATCAGGACTATCTTTACAGACTGTGAGAAAATTTTAGCTTTTGACCAACATAGTATCAATAAGTGTGTGCATTTGATTTCTTTGTTATTGTAATTATGAAAAATTTTTTTCAAATCGGTATTGGCCACTGCCCAATCCAATTTGTAAAATTTATTGTGGGGAGCATGGGGGCTATGTAAGTAGGCTGTTTAGGTTTTTTTATTGGTAACGCCACCTCTGTATGAAAATCACTGGCTGTGCTGTGTGCAGTCTGTGGCTGCTTTGCATTGTTGTAATACTCGCCATTGTAGTGTTGGGCAGCGGCAGCTGGATGTGAACAGCGCGTAGCGTTGCGCAGTTGGAGGTGAGCCGCCAGCAGTGGTGGATGTGGGGAGAGAGATGGCGGAGTTTTGAAATTTGTCATGAACTGCTATATTTATATATGATGATATCAAGGTAAATACATTGTTTGTTCTCTATTAATATCTTTCAATTGCTAACTATCCCTATCAGTAGTTAGTGCCTTCCATAGTTTGAATCTTTTATTTAGCTAGCAGTAGTGGCGCTCGCTGTATTGCAGTAGCTTGAGCAGCGAAGATTTTTGTGAGGTAAGTGATTTGTGAAAGGTATAGTTTAATGTTAGTCAGGGCCATTCTTTTGTAGGGAATTTTGAAAGTCAGATTGCGTTGCGCTAACAAAATATTGTGTGTCAGTTTAAGCACAGTCACGTATAATTGTTCAAAGGGGACGTTTCAAGGTTCGAGCCCTCCCTCGGGCATGGGTATATGTGTTTGTCCTTAGGATAATTTAGGTTAAGGAGTGTATAAGCTTAGGGACTGATGACCTTAGCAGTTAAATCCCATAAGATTTCACACACATTTGAACTTTTTCTTTTTCAATGCCGCGTAGACGCTAGGCGCTGGCCACGGCCCCCTAGCAACTGCCAGCCACGTACTCTGAGGCGGGAAACTGCCGCTCTCATCTTCCCCACAGCCTGTAGGCTTATATGTGCCACTCAGTTGTTAAGAATCGGCACAGTAAGATGTGTCGACGTGGAAACGTCACAGATTAGTAGAAGTAAGCTACCATGTTTGGATGCTCCCGCGACCATGCCGTGAATCAAACTGCCCGATTTGTTGGTGTAACAGTGGTTACTTTCCGACGTGTATACAAGGAATGGTGTACAAGTCGCAGCCATGAAAAACGCCGTAAGAACAGTGGTTGTCAAAAGTCGCTACCGACAAGGACTCGAGACGAGTGCCATGCCTTGTCAGAGATAAAGGTCGAGATAATGTATTTAGCCACTTATTGATCATACAGGAGGTGAAACGGAAGTTGACAGAGAGAAGGCCGATTTCGGTTTTCCGAAACTGTTTCACTGCGGAAGATGGTAACACGATCCTTCCTTTTAGTCAACGGACGAACGTCGAAATGGCAGGTACTGATACAGCCAACTGGGGAAGGGAGAAGAGCCTACAATCACTTTTTAGTGGGAATGCATTGTACTGGTCCTCTGGCAACGAGAAACTTTTATTCATGTTTGATATAAAGTGTTTAATCAATAAGCAAAATACAAAAGAGTACCAAAAATATTAATTACCTCACTGTGATGTGTATGAAAAGCGGTATTGATTTCTATTGTTTTCATTGTTCTCAGTATCTTTACTACAGTAAATAGATTCATTACCATGAAACTGATAATGAATCTATGTTTTGAAGGAAAGATACTGAGAACAATGAAAACAATAGAAATAGACTTCCATAATCTTTTTAGTCTGGTTTGAATCTCCCTACGAGAAAGACTTGGACGGTTACGTATGTACCTTGTAACGTATTTCTGTAAATATATGCTGTTATTGATAACCAAACCATTTACTTCAGTGGCATTAGCATCCCAACATGTATGAAAAATTAATCGTGCGTTTTTTCACACTTCAATAACGCGTTGTACAGCGCCAGTTGCTATTACTATTGTTGGCTATCATTTGCAAGACGCCAGATTCTTTTTTAAATTATTCCAAAATTACATGGCGTGAAGCCAAAAGGAGATGGTTTACAATTAACTTCTTCCATAAACAGACTAAAGTTAATTTAACGTCATTCATTTGGCAAAGAGTAGCATCGACATCTAAACAATATCTTGTAGTTTCCGTTTCACGGCTATCTCTTATTCAAATAACGAGATTTTTCACAGTTACGAAACTGCTCAGCTTTGAATTAGTAACAAGAGCACCACCCAAAAGGTGTTTCTCCACGCCAATCCACGGAAGTATAGATTATTATTCATGCTGAGAGGCATTACAATACAACCCTGAGATACTAATAAAAGTAAATGATTAAGGTGCTTCATACCGATATGTTCGTTATTTATTTTATTGCTATACAGACACTCCAACGTGATTTATTTATCAGGCACTTGACTATAGAAAGCCTTAAAAATATCAAAGATAAAGTTACTTGCCCGTGGAATGAAGTTGTAGTGAATGAGTTGTACGTAGCCTCATATGATCTTACGATCTGTTATTAACAGCACAAGAGTAGTCACACCTATTGCTCAGTCACTCGTACACACACACGATACACACACATGTAAAATACACCACAGTGACGCTACAGCGAATATGGACATACATATATACACAAAACAGTCGAGACACCTGTAAGATTCCAAAAAGACTATGAGAAAAACTTTCTCTCCTTCTAGCAACAGCTTATAGCAGTTCGCTGCAACGACAGAGGACACCCAGCGACTGGAAAAAGTGCAAGTCAAAAAAATGGCTCTGAGCACTATGGGGCCTAACTTCTGAGGTCATCAGTCCCTTAGAACTAGCGATCGCGCGGTTCCAGACTGTAGCGCCTAGAACCGCTCGGCCAACCTGGCCGGCAACGCAAGTCATCCCAGTTTTCAACAAGGGTCGTAGGACAGATTGACATAATCGTGCGCCTATATCGTTGACGTAAGTCTGTTACAGAATTATAGAACAGGTTCTGTGCTCAAGAATAATGACGTCTTTGGGGAACAGAGATCCTGCGAAACACAGCTCACTCTGTTCCTCCATAAGACATATCACACCGCCCCGCACTGTCGCCTAGTTAAAAAAAAAAAATTAAAATATAAATTGGTTGGGACTGGATTCAAAACTTCCTTGCAGATAGAACTCAGCACGTCGCTCTCGAAGGAACAAAATGTACCGATGAAACGTAATTTCCCGAGTACCGCAAGGAAGTCGGAGACGACCGTTACAATTTACAGTATGTGTAAACGTTCTAGTAGAAAATGTCGGTAGCTTGTAACAACACCAACGCTATACTATTGTACATATAATAATTTTTTCTTCTGATTTTCGATAAATTAGTGTAATCGGTGTTCTGTTTTCATTTCTTTACCTTTTCATGTCATTATGTTAAAGAAACTGTAAACAATTTTCGGTGTGAATATTAATGTTTATGTCAAATAGCAAGCAATATTATAACAAAATTGAAATGTAAGAAACGTTGAATCTGTTGTAAGATGTTAAAGTTGCAATTCTGCGTCTGGCCCATACGTAGGCAATGTATTAGGATATGTGGAATGCAAAACCTCGGGTGAATACCCTGTCTGTAGGGGAGCGGTAAAAGGTGGATGGCAGGCGGGCGCGGGAAAATGCACACGGGCGCTGCACGGCATAACGGGCTCAGCAGTAGTAGTCGGAGATGGGCATCGGCCTGAGAAACACGCTCTGGATCGAGGAGGCTCTCCTGGAAGACGTAGTTTCATTGAGCCTCGGGTGTGCCGTTTCCGATGACTATACAGCATGGCAATATTCCATAGGCACTAAACGGAAAAGTATGGCGACGCTAAGAAGAAGCAAAGTGCCGAAACATCAAGAGCCATTGCTGTGATTGTATGTGTGCTCTGTGCCTCGCCATCTCGCCGCCCGCCAACCGCCGCATCGATACGAGCAGGTTGAAACTTTTAGTACTGTATTCGTATGGACCAGTGTTACTTGTGTTCCATACTGTTCAATAACAACTTAAATTTTACCACAGCTGTCCTATCAGTTAATTATCCTCACAACTAACTTAGACAGGATCCTTTCCACATGTTGTGCAATCCGAGTGTCCCGAAATGAAGATTTAAAATTTATGTTAATAATAATTACCTGCCGACCTATCTATGTTAGAATGATGTTTAAAGAACTTTGTTGTTAATGAAATAATAGACAAATAATATAGGTCTGACAAAGTTGGAAGATAATGTTGAAATTGGTTTAGTAATGAAGTTTAATTAATTTGAGACAAAAATAATGGTAGTTAAATGAGCAGGAAATATGATAAAAAGAGTAGTAATTCATATATTGGAAATCTTGAGTGCTTAATGCTTTCAATAGTTAATAGTTTCAATACAGTGATCATAACAGTTTCAGGCCCCCCCCCCCTTTTTTATTCATTTAAATTCTGAAGTGTTCTAAACTGATTAGATCAATAAAGTTAAAGCCAATATAAAACCCAAAATTTATCAGTGTTTTACATTTATCAAAATTGACATTGTATGTGTGTTTCGAAAGTGCTATTTCTAGGGTAACCTATGCCCGATTTTAATCAGATCAATAGACAGTACGAAGTTTGTAGTAAACATTATAGTGTTTTGTTGTGTATTTATGACTTGTCCATGTTAGTACAGAAAGTGAAATTATCAGTTCAGTAGATTTTCTGGTTCTAAAATTTAGCGTATTATGCAGTGTTATTACGTGTTGTTTTATATGAACGTACATCAACTTGTACTGGGAAGAAACTCAGTCAATGCCTAATTAGGCTGGCGACCGTATTATTAACAATTTGGTAGCATCTGCTGTGTTGTTTCTTGTCCGTCCTAACGTGTGGTTGCACTCCGCAATTGCTTAACGTATCATTGTTGTTACTGAGTGGGTGTAAGTCTGATTTGCCTCCATTCAGGTACACGCGGTCAAAATATATACAAAAATCCTTTCTCTTAAGGCGAAGCCCGGCAACTTACCATAGTACAGGCTTTAATGAGTATCGTGTGCATTAGCGCAGTGTTACAAGCTCTTTAATAAGGCCGTTCCCAGATCATTTGGTTGTCTATAAGAAAACAGCAAAGCAGACAGTATCGATTTGCAAAATGACCTACAGAAGATTCGTGAATGATGCTGGGAGTGGTAGCTGACACAGAATGTAATTAAATGTAACGTGTTGCATGTACACAGGAAAAGAAGTAATAACGGCCTTGATACGCCTGGGCATTGAGTCAAACACAGCTTGGATGGCGTGGACAGGAACAGCTGCCCATGCAGCTTCAACACGATACCACAGTTCATCAAGAGTAGTAACTGGGGTATTGTAACGAGCCAGTTGCTCGGCCGCCATTGACCAGACGTTTCCAATTGGTGAGAGAGCTGGAGAATGTGCTGGCCAGGGCAACAGTCAAATATTTTCTGTATCCAGAAAGGCCCGTACAGGACCTTCAAGATGCGGTCGTGCATTATACTGCTGAAATGTAGGGTTTCGCAGGGATTGAATGAGGAGTGGAGCCACGGGTCGTAACATATCTGAAATGTAACGTCCACTGTTCAAAGTACCGTCAAAGCGAACAAGAGGTGACCGAGACGTGTAACCAATGGCACCCCATACCATCACGCTGGGTGATACGCCAATATTTACCATTAGAACAGTATCTGAAATAAGTGACATTTCAACACGAAAAGTAGTATACTTCGCATATTTTCATACGCTTATGTCATATGGTATTATTTTTTGGGGTAATTCTTCTGATTCAAAAAGGGTATTTTTGGCTCAAAAACGGGCTGTTCGAGCTATGTATGGTGTAAGTTCGAAAACCTCTTGTCGACCCCTATTCAATAGTCTGGGAATTTTGACATTGCCCTCACAGTATGTATTTTCTTTAATGTCGTTTGTTGTTAGCAATATTAGCTTATTCCCAAGAGTTAGCAGCTTTCACTCAGTTAATACTAGGCATGTGGAATGCACTTCCTTGACTCTTGTGCAGAAAGGAGTGCAGTATTCTGCTGCATCCATTTTCAATAAGCTACCACAAGAACTCAAAAATCTTAGCAGTAGCCCAAACACTTTTAAGTCTAAACTGAAGAGTTTCCTCATGGCTCACTCCTTCTATTCTGTCGAGGAGCTCCTGGAAGAGATAAAAAATTAAGCAAATTCCAGTGTTACATTCTTGATTTTCTTTATTTAAACTAACGACTTGTTTCATTTTATGTGTTTCTACAATCGTGTTATAATTTCATGTATTGACTCGTTCCATGACCATGGAGACTTCTCCTAAATGTGGTCCCACGGAACAATAAATAAATAAATAAATAAATAAACGAATACACGCTTCCAATGTGCGTTCACCGCGATGTCGCCAAACTCGGATGCGACTATCATGATGCTGTAAACAGAACCTGGATTCATCCGAAAAAATTACGTTTTTCCATTCGTGCATCCAGTTTCGTCGTTGAGTACACCATCGCAGGCGCTCCTGTCTGTGATGCAGCGTCAAGGGTAACCGCAGCCATGGTCTCTGAGGTGATAGTCCATGTTGCTGGAAACGTCGTCGAACTGTTCGTGCAGATGGTCGTTGTCTTGCAAACGACTCCATCCGCTGACTCAGGGATCGAGACGTGGCTGGACGATCAGTTACAGCCATGCGGATAAGAAGCCTGTCATCTCGACTGCTAGTGATACGAGGCCGTTGGGATCCAGCACGGCGTTCCGTATTACCCTCCTGAGCCCAACGATTCCATATTCTGCTAACAGTCATTGGATCTCGACCAACGCGAGCAGCAATGTCGCGATACGATAAACCGCAATCGTGATAGGCTACAATCCGACCTTTATCAATGTCGGAAACGTGATGTTACGCATTTCTCCTCCTTACACGAGGCATCACAACAACGTTTCACCAGGCAGCGTTGGTCAACTGCTGTTTGTGTATGAGAAATCAGTTGGAAACTTTCCTCATGTCAGCACGTTGTAGGTGTCGCCACCGGCGCCAATCTTGTGTGAATGCTATGAAAAGCTAATCATTTGCATATCACATCATCTTCTTCCTGTCGGTTAAATTTCGCGTCTGTAGCACGTCATATTCGTGGTGAAGCAATTTTAATGGCCAGTAGTGTAGTTTACGAGACATTCAGTTTAATGATCACATGGAACAAATAGTAGGACAAGCAGGCGATTCACAAGAAAAATCTTAAAAATGTAAACCATCCACGATAGAAGTGTCTCATAATGCGTTGTTCGACCGATTCTTGAGTAGTTTTCATCAGTCTGGGATCCTTACCAGGAAGCACTGACAGAAGACGTAGAGAAACTCTGACGGTTAGCGGCGCGTTTAGTCACGTGATCCTTTAGCCGACTCGAGAGGATTACAGAGACGCTCCGCAAAATCCAGTGGCAGACGTTACAAGAGAGGGGTTGTGCATCACGGAGAGATTTACTACTCAAATTTCGCGTGAGTGCTTTTCGGGAAGAGTCGGACAACGTATTACTTCCTCACACATACATCTCGTAAATGATCACGTCGAGAAAATTCGAGTAATTAGAGCCAATACAGAGGCTTACTGACAATCAATCTTCCCACGCACCATTCACGGGAGAAACGGGGATGGGGGGAAATCAGTTAGTGGGACCAGAAGTACCCTCCGCCGCACACCGTGGGATGGCTTGCTGAGTTCTGATGTAGATGTAGGCAGGTTTCGAACCCGACAATAATTCCTGCTGTCAATGAACGCAGCTGCACTTTCAGAGCCAACACTGCAAAGGGTGCCTCACAGAAGGCCATTGCTCACAGAATTCATACGCTGAGGTGACAAAAGCCATCAGATGCCTCCTAATATCGTGTCGGACCCCCTTTTGCCCAGCGTAGTGCAGCAGTTCGACATTTCATGGACTCAACAGGCCGTTGGAAGTCCCCTGAAGAAATACTGAGCTCCGCTGCCTCTATAGCCGTCCATTATAGCGAAAGTATTGCCGCTGCAGAATTTTGTGCACGGACTGACCTCTCGATTGTGTCCCGTAAATGTGCGATGGGATTCATGTAGGGCGGTCTGTGTGGCCACATGATTCGCCCGAATTGTCCAGAATATTCTTAAAACGAGTCACGAACAATTGTGGCCCTGCGACATGGCGCATTTCCAGCCATAAAAATTCCATCATTATTTGACAACATGAAGTCCATGAGTGCCTGCAGATAATCTCCAAGTAGCTGAAAGTAACCATTTCGAGTCAGTAATCAGTTATGTTCTACCAGAGGACCCAGTTCATTCCGTGTAAGACAGCCCACACTGCTATGGAGTCACCACCAGCTTGCACAGTGTCTTCTTGACAAATTGGGTCCATGGCTTTCTCGGGTCAGGGCCATACTCGAAACCTATTATCGTCATAGCCTGCAGCGCCTCTCCTCGTCTCGTACTGAGTAATATTTCTGGCTTATTGAGCCATCATATTAGGCTCCAGGAAGCTATTCCCAGGGCAGTGGAGATGCAAGAAGCATAGAGATGACGCAATGTGGGATGAGGTTGTAACGCCGGAAATGCATATCCTCCTATTTCCATCTATTGTACTATATTTCTTTTTCCTTGTTTTGTTACCTCAAGATATGACATTTCTGTGTCTTTATATATTGTAATTGTTTTACTATTTGTATTTATATATTTATGCATTTATGTCGATGTATAATTGGTTGTTTTGTAAATATTATTTGTATTTTTACGCTGGGTCTTGCGTAGGGAAAACTATGCTATCGAACGAATACGTCGATAGGTCGTGTGGAGAACCAGAGTGTTTATGATCTTTGGTAGTGTTAACTCTGTCGCGTGGAGCGCGGGCAGAGGGGGAGTCTGGCTGGGGTGGTGCAGTGGAGCAGGTGTGTTGTGTGAAGCTCCCGCGAGTTGCCGCGCTTTCGGGGTTTGGCAGCATGTAATTGCGCTCGACTTGCGATGATAGTTTCTGACATGGTGTCGCGGACGGGAAGCATTAGCTGGCGCACATCAAGAGCCCGTTTCGTCTGGTGACCGTGTCGAGAAGAAGGCGCGCCAACATCCAACTTCTGCAACAGCGACGGCCGACAATGAGTGACTGTCGCCACCTCCTCGATCGACTGCTTCAAACCTTCAGTCAACCAACAAGGAAGACTGGAAGCACGTAAAGTTTTAGAACTGTATGCCAGACCTCAGCTTTTCAAACTTTTAAAATTGTTGCATCACAAAATTACAGCAACTTAGCATGAACCTTTGTTGCTCATTGTCAAATCAAATAGTTCAAATGGCTCTGAGCACTATGGGACTCAACTGCTGAGGTCATTAGTCCCCTAGAACTTAGAACTAGTTAAACCTAACTAACCTAAGGACATCACAAACATCCATGCCCGAGGCAGGATTCGAACCTGCGACCGTAGCGGTCTTGCGGTTCCAGACTGCAGCGCCCTTAACCGCACGGCCACTTCGGCCGGCTGCTCATTGTCCCAATTGCATTACCAAGCGGGGGCCCCTTCCTTTTCCGGAATGAACCCGAGTACCGTTGAAATTCAAACGCCAGCATCATTCGATTTCACTGCTTTAATTTCAAAGTTCAGTTAAGGTATTCATAGCTGGCTACAATATTTAGATTACACAAGCACAAATTAAGAGTGCGAGTTTTGTTACCGTATTTTAGCTTACCTGTGACTGCAGCTCAGCTTGGTACGTACTAAATTTTACTATTGTTAATTGTTCAGAATCATTTAATTCAAGTTCAAAGTTAAATCTCTTATTTCTAAATTGCGTAGATTCAAGTAGCTTTTGAAGTGATTGTTGAAGTAGCCCAAGAGTACCCGTATTTTACGGAATTTCGATGTGCTTCAGAAACAAAGCTCACTATTAATTTCAGTCACTAAATTAACTTTCAATTTTCCGGTTTTATTAATTCTTTTGCTAAATTAAGTCAGAGTGTAGCGAAATTTATTACTTCTGACAAACTTTCAGTTTTCACACTACACGTGTCAACCTTCAGTTGGCACACTTCTAGTGCTAATTATATGTGTAATAACCCTTCTTTTTCAGTTACTATAGTAATTGTCCTTAGGACTGGCGACCGTAATTTCCCCCAAATCTCAAATATCTAATTACAGCTAGTTAATTGTTAACGTAACGGCCGCACATTTACTTTCTTTATTAACTTTACCCCTTTTCAAAATTAATTTCCACCAGTTTCATTAGCATTTTTCCTTTCATTTAGATGTAACCCTTTCCTCCCTCTTTACCGACGAATCAACTTCGGTGACGGTTGCTTTTCCCAAATTTCCACTAGGTACACGTGGTTTAATTTTTCACTGTCATTAAGGTCGATAAGTGAGGTGGAGGTTACAAGGTAACTGCGACAGATGTTAGATTCGGTACCATTCCCGTGAGAAAGACCGCCTGCATGATGCTGCTGCTCTGTGATTGGCTGCTGTGTTCGGCGGTAGGGCGCCAAAACGTTAAACTTTAGTTGCTATTATTAATTAAACCTGTCATCCAAATTACTTCGTTTTTTTAAATAAACATCTCTCAACAGCCAGCCATCAATCAGTCATTTCAAAATTATTAAAATCAAAGTACTACTAAAAGAAAAGCCTGACGATATTACTGCCGATGCACTTCGGTGGCGTTCGGGTCACGCCTTGCTGGCTTGGCGCGCGAAGTGTCTCGGGCAGTCCGGCTCTCCAGTTCTGACCGTTCCAGTAGACAGACATGTTGTCTGTTATAGCAGTATTTGTTTCATGCAATTTTATTTACTACAGTTCCGACCGTCGCTAGGTGCAGACATGTTGTCTGTAATAGTAGTATTTGATTCATGTAATTTTATTCTCCAGTTCTGACGGTTCCAGTAGACAGACATGTTGTCTGTGGCAGGATGTATCTCATGTTATTTTAGCCAGATATAATGACTGTGGAAAGATATGTTCAATACGTTGTGATCAAGAATAGTTTCTCGTGTCTATATCAATAAAAACACGAGTAGCATCCCAAATGAGTTATACGAGGTGCATTCAAGTTCTAAGTCCTCCGATTTTTTTTCTAATTAACTACTCACCCGAAATCGATGACACTGGCGTTACTTCTCGACGTAATCGCCCTGCAGACGTACACATTTTTCAAAACGCTGACACCATGATTCCATGGCAGCGGCGAAGGCTTCTTTAGGAGTCTGTTTTGACCACTGGAAAATCGCTGGTGCAATAGGAGCATGGCTGGTGAATGTGCGGCCACGGAGAGTGTCTTTCATTGTTGGAAAAAGCTAAAAGTCACTAGGAGCCAGGTCAGGTGAGTAGGGAGCATGAGGAATCACTTCAAAGTTGTTATCACGAAGAAACTGTTGCGCAACGTTAGCTCGATGTGCGGGTGCATTGTCTTGGTGAAACAGCACACGCGCAGCCCTTCCCGGACGTTTTTGTTGAAGTGCAGGAAGGAATTTGTTCTTCAAAACATTTTCGTAGGATGCACCTGTTACCGTAGTGCCCTTTGGAACGCTATGGGTAAGGATTACGCCCTCCCTGTCCCAGAACATGGACACCATCATTTTTTCAGCACTGGCGGTTACACGAAATTTTTTTGGTAGCGGTGAATCTGTGTGCTTCCATTGAGCTCACTGGCGCTTTGTTTCTGGATTGAAAAATGGCATCCACGTCTTATCCATTGTCACAACCGACAAAAAGAAAAAATCATTCATGCTGTCCTTGCGCGTCAACATTGCTTGGCAACATGCCACACGGGCAGCCATGTGGTCGTCCGTCAGCATTCGTGGCACCCACCTGGATGACACTTCTCGCATTTTCAGGTCGTCATGCAGGATTGTGTGCACAGAACCCACAGAAATACCAACTCTGGAGGCGATCTGTTCAACAGTCATTCGGCGATCCCCCAAAACAATTCTCTCCACTTTCTCGATCATGTCGTCAGACCGGCTTGTGCCAGCCCGAGGTTGTTTTGGTTAGTTGTCACACGATGTTCTGCCTTCATTAAACTGTCGCACCCACGAACGCACTTTCGACACATCCATAACTCCATCACCACATGTCTCCTTCAACTGTCGATGAATTTCAGCTTGTTTCACACCACGCAAATTCAGAAAACGAATGATTGCATGCTGTTCAAGTAAGGAAAACTTCGCTATTTTAAGTATTTAAAACAGTTCTCATTCTCGCCGCTGGTGGTAAAATTCCATCTGCCGTACAGTGCTGCCACCTCTGGGACGTATTGACAGTGAACACGGCCTCATTTTAAAACAATGCGCATGTTTCTATCTCTTTACAGTCCGGAGAAAAAAAATCGGAGGCCTTAGAACTTGAATGCACCTCGTAGTTTATTCGTAGCAGCAGTTCCTTGCGAAGTTAATTTCAGCCTCAAGAAAAAGAATCCACGACCTGTGTGCTCTTTTCTGCGCTGGGGACATCATCATCATGAAGTCAGCAGGTTAGTGAAGTGTACAAGAACTTATGTATTCCACACAGGGCAGTGGAAACAACTAGGCACCTCACGTGTACTGCATGCACAGTACAAATGTGCTCAGTGACACGTCATCTGCAGTAATGCAGAGGAGGTAAAGAAGGATGAAAGTATTAACACTATCTCACTTTTGTTCCTTTTTTTTCTTGCCATAACTGTTGCTTAAAAGTAAAGTATACTTGTAAAAATATTTAAAAGTAGATATAGCAATTAAATAGCTGTGTTGAAAAAAGTATGTTGACGTGCATTACAAAATAGGTACCAACAGTCTTTTACCGTAATTTATTTGTCGGTGGTTAATGACAAAAATTCTGATTTATAAAAACTACATTTATTTTGTCTCGATCAGAGAAGCAAATTCCCGATTTTTGTAACCCACTATACATTCGACTGAGCAGCACTAGCTACGAGTCTGCGATACGGATCCGCCGCCTGCCGCTGCTGCTCCCCGCTACCCGCCGAGCTGCTGCCTCGTCCTCGCCGTGATGTCTGCACGACGCCCCACTTCCGCCAGCGGCTCCCGAGGATAGTAGGCTCGACATGTGACTGGCCACGAGTTCACGGCCTCACGGGATTGTGACGTCAGAGCGCCCTGCTGCTTGTCAGTGCACTGCCTACGAACTCCCAGCCTCGTGGAACTGCGTCGTTACATGTCCTCCCTGCTCCACGCCACTTCAACGTTTGTTAACTTCGTTCTAGTGTACACCTGTCAGGTAGTGTCAAAGATCGACATTTCTGTTGTCGAGGTGTGTGGACACTGGCTTCCAGAAGCTGTACACAGTTTATTCATGTTCATAAATAGATGTTACTGAGAAGTGTGTATCTCAATACTGTCATTCAGCGTGCAAAGCTGTATATCTTCACTGGGCCAAACAAATGAGGCACTAGACAATATCTAACAAGTGGCGTTTAGTATTGTCCGATGATTCACAGTTTTTCTCGTTTTCAAACGATGCAAGATGGTTTAACCTTGTTATTTATAGCAAAGGCTTAAAATGCCGAAACTGTACTGTTGCGTCATCTGTATGCTATGTGAGAAACCGTGGATGAGTCAAATGGCCATGGACGTACTCATGAAAAGGAATACATGCTTGCACTCTCTAGTGGCCACGTGTGTGACCACTGTTACATTCAGAGCTCATTAACCACAGGTGGCAGCACGTGTTACGTAATACTACACCAAGATGTAACGATGTATCACCTTCTTGCAAAGACGTAAAAATATAAGTTGAATATAATTATACCTAATACTTTTAAGCATTTGTAAAATAATTATGTTTAATTTAATGTTCTGAGTAATCTAAAATTGTGTTTGAAGAGTTTGTAAAGCGATAGAGAGCAATTTTGAATAATAATGTAAGTAAGTGTTTGTGCAATGTATTGTTCTGAAGCAACGTTGATGAATTTCTACCTCACCCTTTATGGTCATCCCATCCAGCTCACCCCCACCCTGAGATACCTCGGCCTCACCCTCGACCGACACCTTGCCTGGACCCCTCACCTCCAGACCATCCAGCAGAAAGCCTATTCCCACCTCCGCCTTCTGAAACTCCTGTCTGGCCAGACGTGGGGATTGCATCCCTCTACCATCCTCCACACCTACAAATCCCTCATCCGTCCTATCCTCTGTTATGACAGCGTTGCCTGGACCTCCGCCCCCGCCCGCTTTTACGAGGTCCTCCAAATCCTTAAATGCCATGTATTCCACCTTGCCTTCTGTATCCGCCTTCCTTCCCCCACACAGCTCCTGTATGAACTGATCCGCTTCCCCCACCTCCTCCTGTTCCTCCAACATCTCTGCATCCTTTACATTGTCTTCAGGCTTGATACCCCCACCCCCCTCCTGGATGATGAACTTCACTATGACATCTACCCTACCTTCCAACTATAACCTGGCCTTGTTCCCCCCCCCCCCCCACCCCAGGGCCCCCTTTTTCCTCTCCCCTCCTTCTCCCAGAGCGGATTTTCCTCCTCCCCCCCCCCTGAGACCCTGCACCCCATCCTTGCCTCTTTCCTTCCCACATCCCTCCCTACCTTGCCCTCTTCAGCGCGCCCCCTGCCCATCTCCCCCGTCTCTTCCCCTCCCTCCCTCCCACCCTTCCTTCTTCTGGTGCCTGGCAGATCCTCCGTTTTGATCATTGTCAGTGTGCCATGTCAGTGTTGTGTTTAGTGCTGTTTCTCCTGTGCATCAAGAGGTGTGATTTTAATCATGTGCTGCCTTGAGGTTCGCTGTCAGTGTTTGTTATGTGCTATGCCATCCGTCGATACTTTTATCCTCCGGTCATACTGTGCCTTGTGTTCTTTTAATTGTCCCAGTGTGTGGTTTTTTGTGTGCACTACTTTTTTGCAGTTTTTATCTCCATTTTACAGTCGCCCCTTTTTTTGTCTATTGCCTTCCATGATGTTCCCCCTTTTTTATACCTGTGTTCACCATATTCTCTCCTTTGTATATTTTTAACTGTCTTCTACTGTTTGTTCTATGTCTTTCGGCTGAACAGCAGCGCATATGCTGCTGCCAGCCCGCCCCAATGGAGAATTGAAATACAATAAAGAAAAAAAAAGAAAAAACGTTGATGAAACAGACAAGGACAGTGACTGTAAATTACCTCACTGAGATGGATTTTTTGTGCGAGACTCTGAAATGGAAGTTACTAGAGGACGGATGTCGAGCCCGCATCTCGTGGTCGTGCGGTAGCGTTCTCGCTTCCCACGCCCGGGTTCCCGGGATCGATTCCCGGCGGGGTCAGGGATTTTTCTCTGCCTCGTGATGGCTGGGTGTTGTGTGATGTCCTTAGGTTAGTTAGGTTTAAGTAGTTCTAAGTTCTAGGGGACTGATGACCATAGATGTTAAGTCCCATAGTGCTCAGAGCCATTTGAACCATTTGAACGGATGTCGACTGTTGTTGACACTGAATTGTTTCTGGCTGATGAATAGAGAGGTGCTTGTTGGGGTCATAGAAGACAGTGTATTTAAAGTGATCTCACAATGGAAAGACCGTGAGACACTGCATGGTACTTACGAGTCCCTGAAGACTTACTGTACAATACTGGACGCTACAGCGCACGACATGTTAACCTGCGATGCAATAATACGATTGGGATTAAATACAGATTATTTCGTTGTGTGGCGTGCCCATTGCAACAATGGCTGTTTTTAGGTCGACTAACCAGACGTGAAGGGGTTTCTGAAGCAATATTTCAAGCTAACAGCTACGCCACCAAGATAATGTAATTACATTACGTATTATTTTGAATTGTTTGCAACCACAGCCGAAAGTCCACATTTTTTATACGAAGGCAAAAAACATCGCTCTGGCTGTAGAACGTTTTTTATGAAAACCACGACCGGCTTCAAATCGATTTAGGCGCATCCTCAGGTGATATAAATTGTGTTTACAACATTATTTTGCGCTGTCCTGAAGCTTCTCTCTATCCTTCATATCAATGATAAATTAAAATCCGCTAAAAGCATTCGTCAAACTGACGAAATAGGAGGTGTCCCTTATTGTTAGCTGGTGGCCATACGGGTTCGGCCAAGTGGAACACTGATTCTATCATAAACTAAACTGAGAGTGTTCTTCATACCATGACTTGGTCCCACTCGTTCACGTTAACGCGAACATGAGCCCAGATGTTGACTCCAACATTCTCGGTAAACAAGTGTTGTCCGTTCCACAACATACTCATGACGAGTATGCTGTGGGACATTCGTCTTCCAAGACAACAGCCGTGTTATCAGGGCTGCACACAAACGTTCCTAATGTACCGCAAACTCAGGCTCCCGGCCACACCACGTACGCTCCACTAAATCACCCGATCTTAACCACATAGAAAAAATCTGGAACTATGTGGAACAGCAGTTGAAGTTTATCAATGAACTTCCTTGCAATCTGGAAGCTTTGAGAGGTCTAATAGTCGATGAGTGTCTTCTACTGGATATAGCATAGCTTTCTCGTTTAAGTGACGCCGTGACGTCTCCTGTGGGGTAATTAGCTTTTTGTCAAACATGGTTATTTGACTAGGTAAATCGGTGTTTTTGGTGCAAAATGTTGCTTATTTACGAATTTTTGAACAAATTCTCATTACATGGTATGTATCACACCATCTAAAAGTCTGTTTTCATATTTTTTTACAATTACATAAAATTCGTAGATCAAAGATAGTACGTCGTCTCCGGGCGAAACCCCAGTGAAAATCTGTCGTACGTAATTTCAGTGTTGTGTAATATGATACCTTGTTAAGGCTATTAAATAAACAGTGTGCAAATATAAAACCGATTGTTGTCTTGTACAAGTTGTATTATGGAAAAAGAATGTACCTGGAACAAAATAAATGTTGTAGAGCTTCTGAAATGAATTACTCGCCGTCTCAGGTTCATTTAGCGCAAACAATTGGATTTTGGTGGTAGTCAGTCGGTAGTTCAGCTGCGAGTCAGTTATGATGCAAGTAAATGTTTTGTGACAGAACTGGTGTTAGTAAGGACATACTTTTATATTTTTAGTTTTACTATTTCGTTCCCTGGCGTTGTTCTGCGATTTAGTATGACAACAGTTTCTCCACGAAATACGACCTATGAGATATTCGTACAAACGGTATTTATCTTGACTTTTACATTCATTACGAACAGAACTGGTATAAATGCTACAAATTTAAAACGTCTCACGCATAATTTTCTCGTTTCTTGAAGAATCGGAAAATCTGAATGACTGTTATCAAAGTATAAGTCTAATTGTGTCTAAAATAAAAAGAAATACGTAATACGTCAACCACTTTTCTCCTTAGACAGACTATCGTTTTCTTCCGAATTGTGGCCGAGCGGTTCTGGGCGCTTCAGTCTGGAACCGCGCGACCGCTAAGGTCGCAGGTTCGAATCCTGCCTCGGGCATGGATGTGTGTGATGTCCTTAGGTTAGTTAGGTCTAAGTAGTTCTAAGTTCTAGGGGACTGATGACCTCAGATGTTAAGTCCCATAGTACTCAGAGCCTCTTCCGAATTATTATCTTTACAACCTGTGGTATTTAATACGATATTTGTAGCAGTTAACGTCCCGCCTACACGACTCATTTTGTACCTAAATATATAAGAATGACATCTCCAGCGACAAACAAGATAATATTTATTTATGGAAAGTTCACTGAAAAGTGATAAAATATTCTTTATTTCTTTAGTTCGTTTGATAACAAATCCAGTCTTTCCGGGGTATATATTAAGAGTATTTCAGTCACGAAGGGAGCAGTTCCTCTAATTCAGGTACCACGTGCTGTAAAAACAACTTTATTTGAGTTTTTGTTGATGAAGTGATCACGCTCAAATCCACATCCGATCGTACAGACGTAAGTTGCTCGTTATGTGACACACATGAACGCCAACGGAGACTCTTAAACGTGTAAAGTTCTCTTTCTTAATCCAGCTGTGTGAACCATTGCTTTGCTCCTAAATACCTCGACTTCAACAAGCCATTACACAAGATGTATTTCTGTTTTTTATTCTTTTTCTCTCTCTCTCCTTCCCTCTTATTTGCTAATTTTCTCTCATTTTTCGCCCTGGTGGCTGTTTTCCAGCGCTGGTTTCTCTATGTGTAAAAGAAGAAGAGAAACAATATTTCCACTTTATTATATCCATCTCAGAATCTAGCTGGTTCCTGACACCCAAAAAACTGACTTTGTTTTCGTCGAATGTAAACATGGTAGTTAATTAAACTTGTGCATAACACAAAGGAACTGAACACAGATGTCGAGTATGGATCTATTCTAGCGTGTCTGGGGAAGGCTAGAATTCATGACGTAACAACTTCCTGACTACCTTGATTCTAGTAACTTGCCTTGCATGGGATCTGCGGTGTTGAACTAATTCATTTGCACTCGACCCGCTTAGTAGATTCACCCTCACAGTTTTGTAAGTCCCACCTTTTTTTATACACCGTCTGGCAAAAAAAAAAAAAAAAAAAAAAAAAAAAAAAAAAAAAAAAAAAAAAAAAAAAAAAAAGTGTCAACCAGAAGGGGAAGAGGAAAAGAATGAAACTTCGTGGGTTGAGAACTACGTCATGGATATTTCACTGATTACAACATCGAGTCAAATTTATAAAGAACTTGGTAATAATAGCTCATATTTCGGTATACCGTTGCACCCCTGTACATTAGATGAAGCCGCTGAAATGCGTGACAGAGGGTACTCCTGCCGTTTCATTCAGCGATGGAGCATGGGAAGGAATGACTGCTTGTACGCCTCTGTGAAATCTGTTGTTTGCTGATTTTTATCTGCAGCATCTCTGCGGGATAAATATTTAGGGAGAAGGGGTAGCGGCCGAGGAAAGCTCCAGTTTCTTCCCTGGAATATGGTTCTCGCAAAACGTACGTCGCCTTACATGGAATGTGTGCCAGATAACATTTCTCTATATTTGTGTTACATTGTCTAGCCAGATAAACCTAGACGTTGGGTACCCCCTGTCGGCTTTGACCAATTATGTCATATATAGCACCAAAATTCTGCACTTTCCCATGGTACGAAAATATAAACATCAAGTACAGAATCGTACAAATTCTTAAAAATAAATATTGAAGCTAACAGAGTAAGTGCAGGGAAATGGGGGATTTTAGCTAGGACAAATTAAAATCTAAAATAACAGTCGTATAATTACGATAATACTAAAACATAGAAAACGAACCGAACGAGATAGCGCAGTGGTTAGCACACAGGACTCACATTCGGCAGCACGACAGTTCAGAACTCGTGTCCAACCATCCTGATTTAAGTTTTCCGTGATTTCCCTTAAACGCTTCAGGCAAATGCCGGGATGGTTCCTTTGAAAGGGCACGGCCGACTTGCTTCCCCGTCCTTCCCTAATCCGATGAGCCGGCCGCGATGGCCGTGCGGTTCTGGCGCTGCAGTCCGGAACCGCGGGACTGCTATGGTCGCAGGTTCGAATCCTGCTTCGGGCATGGGTGTGTGTGATGTCCTTAGGTTAGTTAGGTTTAAGTAGTTCTATGTTCTAGGGGACTTATGACCTAAGATGTTGAGTCCCATAGTGCTCAGAGCCATTTGAACTAATCCGATGAGACCGCTGACCTCGCTGTCTGGTCTCCTTCCCCGAATCAACCAACCAACCGCAGAAAACAAAACAACCAGATAAACGCCTAACAACTTTAAATAACGCAAAATCACAAAAGTAGCGTAGACTAGCTGTAACTAATATCTAAAACGTCAGTTGAGCTATATAGCTCAGTTTAAAAACGCCGATATCTGTGCAGGATGTCAAAAGCATTACGAAAGCCGAAAGGCAGTACCTGCATACACACCGAAAAATCACAAAAACTAACGAAAGTTAGTACCGAAGACATCAGTTGACCTCTATAGCTCAACTTAAAGCCTTGATACCAATTCAGAACGCTAGAAAGGCGATAGCAGAATAAAAATCCAAGAGGTGATACCGATAAGACATTCTGTTACTGTTCGTTGACAAACACCGGCCCTATTGCATGGGATATCTTACGTAGGACACACATCAAAAATAGTACGTCAAGATCACTATGAGAGTACAACTGAGCATCGCTCTGTCAAACCAGATACGACGCCTCATTCACCGTCACAAAGTATGAGGATAACACCTCTACACGTAGCCGTCAGATGACCGCTGAGACGAAACCGTCGCGAAACTCACAGAAACACCTCATACATAGTATCTGCAGTATTCTCCGATAACACCTAACTTTTGTAAAAACTTAGTAGTCGACTCCTGATATTCCCTCTCCAACCATAACATACGACTGTTATATATTAATCAAGGATCTGTTTTCCAAAAATTACAGCGCGATGTCAGGAGCCAATAAAACGAAATATTGAAGCAAATAAAGGAAATAAAACAAACAATTAATATGTCACATCAGTGTAACACAAAGTGAAACTCGATTTCTCAGAGGATTTACCACACTGAACAAAAATTTCATTTTTGCAAAGTAAATTTATTTATATTTAATCCAAATGTTACGTAAACTGTAATCACTCGTTACAAGGAAAAGCAAAGATAAAGTTTAATCTTTGAACGATTAGGAGCTTCAGGCTGTAAATGAATGACATCATCTAATACGCCACAGCTCAAAGCCGACTAGTGGTATAGAAGAAACAGTTTAGCCCCTCTCGCAATGTGTGACAATTCGCGAGTCCCTTCACTACATACGCTCGACGGCTGCTAATAGTTTCAAGCCGTACTGGCCCCATTCGATTGAGCAGTAGTATGTTCTGTATGAATTTTTTTTGTAGATAACCTGAACTTTCCTCGTATCTTACCAATAAATCTTATCCCACCATTTATTTTTGCTACAACTGACCTTACATGGTGTTTCCACTTCGTGCCTTCGTGGCCTGATGGTAAAAATTCCTACCAGTAGATATCGTCAATTCCACTCTGTTAAATGCAGTCTTCCGGAAGATTCCATCTAGAGAGAAGTTACACATCAGTATAAAGCATGATCCTCTTTGCAGAAAGTGTCAGTTAAGGGGTAGATACCATTAGACATAGATTCATTTGTTGCGACTAAAATGCTGTTTGACGTTGGACAGGGAAGAAATTGCCTTTAACTACCAGAACGAGACCTATCACTATTGACCTGAATGTTATTTTCTAGCCAGATTGGCATGTGTTCCGAGCGAGCAAACACCGGTCATACACCTAGTACGTGACTTATTTCACTCACTGCTCGATGGGCATTCGACTAGGGTAGTCCATGGAACTATGTGAGCTATAATGCTGTTGTGGCGCAATGGCTAGCATGCCTGCCTAGCACGTAAGGAGGCCCATATTCAAGTCCTGCACGTAGTACAAATTTTAATTCATTTCTTCAGCTTCTGTCACTAACATCTCTCTTACAATGGAGGGTCACCATATTGTGTACCACGCACATTGTAACCCATTCATAGCTGCACCTGTCATCTGACAACAGCTGGTGAACTACCAGTACCATTCTGTGTCGTCCCACACCAGAGGTCGGACATACCAGCACATGACTAGGGAATTATCGTCCACTTGGAGTTGTGCTGATCACATATTGTTCGACAATGAATCACGGTTCTGTTCTATCTTGGGTGATCGTCGTCAAAGAGTATGACGGCGACCTGAGGTGAGGTCTCATTCTTCCACACTCTAGGAGGGGCATAGTTCTGTTATACCTAGTAGCATGGTGTACGACTTGAAGCCACAGCTGGTAGTGATAAAGGAAAATCTGAGAGCACAATGGTAAGTCACAGACATCCTGCACTGTCATGTGTCTCCTCTTATGTGACAGTATCTTGGTACCATTTTTCAGCAGGGCAGTACTCGTGCACAAATGAAATGTGTTTCTGTGATCTGTATTCGTGATAGTGAGATAATCCCGCGACTAGCAAGATCCCCGTATCTGTCTCTAATGGAAGACGTACGGGATCAGGTCGGACATCAAGTACGTTCCAGAGCCAGTACACAGATAACCAAGTACCGATGACAACAGCTGTGGACCAGCGTGCCTCAGGAGAGGATGCAATGACTTTATATGATACCCTCTCCAACCGAATCAGTACATGCATCCAAGCCATAATGCATGGCAAAGTCGCACTGATAAGTAGACTCATACTGCCAAGTTGTTTGCAAATTAGACTCTACTTTGTAATCACTATTATAACATCAGATACCCTCTCAGCCAATGCAGTTTCATTTCCTTCGCCATTTAAGTGACTCACTTTTTTTCCAGGCTATTTAGACGGTACGAAAATATATCTGTTAACATGCTGAGATGCGGGGTTTTCTGAGGTAAGTGTTATAGATGGCGTCAAAAGTATGCAAGTCGTCTTCTTCTTCCTGAAACGTTCAAAGAGCCTCTTCCAAGCTTCTCTTTTCTCCCACAGTCTGTCATTCAGCATCTCTTCTCACTACAGCCTTTTTGGTCCACATCATCCTTCACCTGATCTCTCCATGTTTCTTGTGTTCTTGTAAATGGTGACCAGATTCTGTGCATTATGGAACTCTTTTTGGAAGCCTTTCTGGGCTCAGATCTTTGTTTGTCCACATCCAACGTTCTGATCAATAGGTCAAAATGGGCAGATAATATGACTTGTATATCATTACCTATGCTTTGGATGGCATTTTCCAAAATATAATTGCGTCCGATACACAATAACAAAGTTTTTACAACTTTTCTATCCTCTCCAAGATTTCATCCTTGATGTTTACTTTCTTGATGAATTTACTTCCTACAGGGTAGATACCTGAAAGCATCCACATCTTTAATAATTTTCCCATTGTAGCTTACATCCTCTATTTGTTTCATTTTTCCTGCTGATATTCATTACTTCGCTTTTTGTTAAGCTAATTTCTGTGCCAGCTTTTTCAGTTACCCTCTGCAAGGTATTTTGTCGTTCTTCCATTATCTGCTCATTTTCTTTCCAAATCATTGCATCATCTGCATATGCTACGAACTTTCCTTATGGTGTTGTCCATGAATATATTAAAAAGCACTGGTGAGAGCACACTTCCTTGCCAAACTCCTCTGCCCAATATAAACCATTCAGATTTTTTGCCATCTCTTATAGCACAATTCAGGCATTTTTGTACATGTTTCTGATTCTCAGCGGCATCCCTTCTGACAATTCAAATTCATTCAGATCTTGCCATACCTCTTCCTTTCGGAGTGTCAGAAACCTTTTTATATCTTTTAATGCAGCTATGATGTCCTTCCCATATTCCTGTTTCTTTTCTACAGTCTGGTTTGCTGTAAATATGGTATCTATAGTTGATATTACAGGTAGGAATCCTTGTTGTTCTTCTCTTAATTGTGGTTCTATCTTATCTCCGATTTTATGTAAAATTACCTTTCTATAAATCTTCAATACTGTGGCACAGTAGTGCTATTGCTCCATAATTCTCACAGCCACTAAATTCAACTGTGATGTCATCCACTTCAGAAGCTTTACCGTTTTTCACTTCTAATAGAGCTTTCTGTACATCTGCGGAGCTTCCCTTCTATTTCCTCTGTGATGCTGATATTTCTTTCGTCTCCCTCTATCTCATCCCGAATATATGATGCATCCTGTACTTCAGACACTTTTTTGCAAGTATTCTTTCCACACGTGCAAAAGTTGTTTTTCCTCCCTCCCGGGTTTTCCTTCTTTGTTGATGACTTTTCAACCATTTCTTTTTGCTTTCCTGTGTTACATCTGCTTGTCATCTTTAAAATTAGGCAAATTTTTTTTAAGGTTTGTTTCCTATTTCTTCTCTCTGAAGAGTTTCAGCTGAAGGAAATTTTTGCTGGCTATTTCTGTTGATATTGAGCAGGTATTTCTCTGCTGTTCTTTTTTTTCCACTGCAGTTTTTTTTATTTGTAGTTCAAACTAACATTACTGATGGAAGGTATAATCAGAAATTTTTGTGAATATTTTCTAACATTAATTAATAACATGTCAATACGGTTGATTGAATCATATTAGAAACATACTTTAGATCATTAACTCAAAAATATGATACACATAGTTACAACAATTATTTAAATCGATGTACTTTGCGGATTGTAATAAAATGCGCTTTCATTATATGTATCACAGTTACCCATTTTCAAAACTTTTGTAAAGCTCTTCCTATAAAATTCTGCAGGATACAACAGCTTATAATATTAGCTATCGGTTTCAATCCTCTGGCTCTCACAGAAAACTGAACATAGCACAGTATAAACTATACAGCTGCCACAGCGCAGGCTGGTAGAAATTAAAACACACACGTGATGTTTCTCATTGACAAAAATGTGGATGACATCGCAACATACGGAAACTGGAATAGTTTGCGGTATTTCAGAGCGCTTCCAACAACTATTCGAAGGTGATTACCTGTACAGTTAGTCTCATCTTGCCATCGAAAGGGTAGCGGATGTCTCTGTGCTCCGTTTTGAAAAGCATTGTTCCTTCATTCTGCAGTCACGTGCATGATTACTGTTCCAGTGTTGACCATTGCCAGAAGGTGAGAAGGTGCTGTTCACAACATGCGCGAGGTAGCACAGATAAAAAAGGGTAAGGTTATCTTATTGTTGAAAAAGAATAAGGAAAATAAAAATAAAAACACGTGTAGAGTATCGTCACATCAGTCCAGACGCACCTTAACAATGGCGATAAAGCCGAAACAGTTTCGTGAATAAAGATTAGTTAATTATACGCAGCTATTTCGTGCATCTATCTAAAAAATATTTGTGGGAAGACCGTTCGAAAAATGATTCAAATGGCTCTGAGCATTATGGGACTTAACATCAGAGGACATCAGTCTCCTAGAACTGGGAACTACATAACCTAACTAACCTAAGGACATCACATACATCCATGCCCGATGCAGGATTCGAACCTGCGACCGTAGCGGTCGCGCGGTTCCAAACTGTAGCGCCTAGAACCGCTCGGCCACACCGGCCGGCTGACAGTTCGATGCAGAGAAAAAACAACCAACACATTGATGTGAGTACATATTGAGGTAGCACATCCAAAAATACCTGCTCTTTTATCCGCTACACCCCGTATATACAGCACTGGGAAAATCGCTAGCGAGCCAGTGACCGTAGCCCACATACCATCACAGTAGCGAGAAAGGACTCAGGGTCGTGCTATAAGTAGTATGAATCTTTGTCTGATCATGTCTAAGCCTGGAAGTGGTGTCACCCTGAGTGTCAAACATTTGTTCACAGTATCAAAAGTCACTTCTTACGCATTTTGACGTATTTCACTGCGCGACTCAGAAGCGATGGACACCAGCGACAAGGTATGCTCCCTGTTGACCCCAACACGATCTCCACTGAACAAGGGACTACTAACCCTGTAAGCATTCTACCGCCCGTGACGTCATACACGTCAGTTTTTGTGGGAAATACGACCTGAACAATTTTACCATACTTGCATGAAATGTAACGAATACTTATTCCAAATCTAATTAGTCATTACTAAAATTTTGTTATGTCTGCTTACCTGCCTAATATTACAGTTCTCGAAGCACTATTTCCGAGGATGCTCACGTCGAGTGCCGTAAACACTCAAGTGAGAATTCCTACGCAGGAAAACTCCGTGGTAAGAAAGGATCGATATACTGCTTCTCCTACGATAGTTGATGATCAACTTGATGGGTTTGCAGCAACTGGCTGATATAAATTAATGCGTACTGCCGGCTAATGTCTTTAATCCCTTTGGGTTTTGGTTGATAGTGGCTGCAGGATCGAAATACTGTCTATTTTTTCGTACATGTCAGAAAGAATAGACACGACATATAGTGTTTCTTTTACGAAAGTACGCTCAGGTAATCAAACCGTAAAGCACGCTGTGATGATAAAGGCCTCTCTTGTAACGTATGTCGCTGGAGTTGGGTGAGTACCTGCGTGACGCTTTCACGCTTACTTAAGGAACCTGTGAGAAAAAGTGCTGTTTCTTTGGATCTTCTCTATTTCCTTTGTTATTCCAAACCGATACGGGTCCCAAACTGACGAACAGTATTCAGGTACTGGTTGTAATGACTCTTGCAGCGGTTTCTCCGCGATATTTTCAGAAATTTTTATAAATTATATAACTCAGTACTTATCTCGAAATATCTCTTCTTATCTTACCGATTCCTAAACTTTAATATACGATGATTATCAATGCAAAGTAGTTCCAAGCCCTATTATTCCTTGGAGCGTGCATTTACTCCATGGAATAGCTTCTCTGCTATCTATGTTTTCTCTTGCCGATTAGCCGTGAAAGAACGAAGATGTATATGTATGTATTGTTGAGCTGAATTTAATACATGAACTAAACTGAAGTAAGTGTGTTCGCGTATTATTTAACTGATTATTATTGACAGTGTCTGCTTACTACGCTGTGTTGCACGGGATCAGCGGGGAACGTCTGATGTACACTGGACGAACCTGCCGTTTTGTATGCTCATGATACCCAGTTCATTACTAACACGGTCTTACCAGCAGATCTCCGGTCTTCCCCATGTGATCACCGAAAGTTGATAATTATTACAAATGTTTTCAGGAGATCGACTGACAATTTTCGTCGCACCGAGACTTCGAAATTGCTTCACTCTTTATGGAATTTAAGTTAAGCTCAATTTAATCAGGATAGAAAAGTATTGAACTGTGTGAATGTGATATGCCTGCTTTGTGAATGAAAATTTCCTTAATATACGCATGTATTTTTTTTTTCTTTTTTTACTATCCTGATCAGTGAAGCTAAATCAGGCCGGTGTGAGAGAGGTTTTTAAATTTCAGATCCTACAAAAATATTAAATGGTCAACTTAGATTTTGTAAGTTACCTCCTTTGTAGATGGGCCGTGCTTGCTGAGGGGTCTCCGAATGACTCTGAGTCTGAAACTGTCTTACCATCGATTATTATCATTTGGTTGTTCCACTTTAAATCGCTCTGTGCACACACTCCCAGATATATCCCAGGATGGTACCCCTTCTCTGGTTTATCGTCGGGCATTTGCTGCTCTATGTGCACAAATGAAGGATGCCACATCAAAAACATCATTTGGTGTTGGGAATGCCTATATTGTCGGTGACACCCATAATCGATTTTGGCTTCCCGATCAGTGTTCGGTTTTTACTGCGGAGCTTTACGCTGTTCTCCAGGTTGCCCAATACATCCGTTCAAAAATGGCTCTGAGCACTATGGGACGTAACTGCTGTGGTCATCAGTCCCCTAGAACTTAGAACTACTTAAACCTAACTAACCTAAGAACATCACACACATCCATGCCCGAGGCAGGATTCGAACCTGCGACCGTAGCAGTCGCGCGGTTCCGGACTGAGCGCCTAGAACCGCTAGACCACCGCGGCCGGCAATACATCCGTCGCCTTCAGCGGATACAGTATGTTATATGCTCAGATTCGCTCAGCTCTCTCCTCAAAGCTCTCTACCCTATCCACCCTCTGGTCCACTGCATTCAGGACTGTCTCCACTTGCTCCACTTGGAGGGCGTCTCTGTGGCATTCCTCTGGATCCCAGGACGTGTTGGTATCTGTGGAAACGAGGCGGCCGATATAGCGGCCAAGGCTGCAGTCTCTCTTCTTCAGCCTGCTATTCGCATAGTCCCCTTCACCGATCTACGAAGTATTTTATGTCATCGTGTTGCTCTTTTATGGTACGCACATTGGTCGACCCTCCCCAATAATAAATTGCGGGACGTGAAAGCTCTTCCCTGTGCTTGGACCTCTTCTTCCGGAACTCGTCATCGGGAGGAGGTAATTTTAACTAGACTCCGGATAGGTCACTGTTTTTTTAGCCATCGCCATCTTTTAAGTGGCGATCCTTCCCCGCTTTGTCCCCACTGCTCTCAACTGTGGACGGTGAGACACCTTTTACTTGAGTGCCCCTATTTTACTCCGTTACGCACCCGTCTAGAGCTGTCGCCTGATATATCTTCCATTTTAGCAGTTGACACGCGCTCAGCCGATCGCGTTCTCGAGTTTATTAGTGCCAGTGAGATGACGTCAGTCATTTGACGCTCATTTTCGGGACAAACAACCCCCCCCACCCCCCCTTCTATAGTGGTTTCTTAAGCTTTCCTTCTTCTTCTTCTTTCGATTTCGGCCATCTTTGGACCACGTTCAACAATTCACTTGCCCGGCTTTTTGATCTTTTTTTCTCTCTTCCCAATATTTCCTCATCATTTTCGAGTGGTTCCTCCTCCGCTCTTCCGACCATTTCCTGTTATTATTCTTTAGTTTCGTTTCTTCTGGAAAACACTTAATTTCGTTCACTATTTGTCTAAACTTTTCCCTGTCCCTGATTGACTCACGGGTGACATTAAAATAGGCCAAATCCTTTTTCACCATCTGTATCCATTTATTGTTGGTTTTTTCGTTCCTGTTACTATGTTCAAACACTTTTCTTGTTAGTCTGTTTCCATCCATCCTCGACAGGTGACCATAAAACGTTAGTCTGCGTTTACGCATTGCCTCACTCACTTTCTCAATAGTTTTGTATATTTCCTTATTACTCTTTAGCTTGTACTCTTCTCCAATCTTTCTCGGTCCTAATATTTTTCTCAAAATTTTCCTTTCTTTCTTTTCCATGTTTTCTATTTCGCCCTTTTTGTTAAGAGTTAGGCACTCCGATGCATACAGGCATTCTGGTCTAATGACAGTTTTATAATGTCTTAATTTAGCTTGAATCGAAATGTTTTTTTTTGTTATATATGTCTTTGGTTTTTTGAAAAGCAAATTCCATTTTCCTTGCTCTCGCCTGGTTTGCACTCTTGTCTAAACCATTCACTTGAATTATTTCACCTAAATACTTAAATTTTTCTACTCTCTTAATATTGCCGTATTTAGTAATAAGATTTTTCTTGTTATTTCTATGATTAGACATATACACGGTTTTTTCAAATGAAATCTGCAGTCCAGCTCTGGCCAAAACTTCTTGTAGTTTCTCCAGGTAGTTCTGAGCTATTTCTTCGTTTTCTGTAACTATTGCCAGATCGTCTGCAAAAGCTAAACAGTCCACTTCTATTTTTTCTTTTTTTGTTCCAATTCTGATGTCATTCTTGGTGCCTTTTAGTTCTTCTTTCCATATTCTCAATATCTTTTCCAGTACGCAGTTGAAGAGGATTGGGGATAAACCATCACCTTGTCTAACACCTGTTTTAATTTCGAACTTCCTTGAAATTTCACCCATAAATTTAACTTTGGCCTTACTGTTTGTTAGCGTCTGTTTGATAATTTGAATTGTTTTCTTATCGACCCCAAATTCTTCCAATACTTTCAGTAATGTTTCTCTATCTACCGAGTCGTATGCTTTTTTGAAATCTACAAATACTATTGCAAATCTCTGGCCTCTTGAGATTCTGTAACGAATTAGTGTTTTCAGGTTAAATATTTGTTCAACACAGGATCTACCTTGTCTAAAACCTGCTTGATATTCACCTATTTTTTTATCCAGAACTGGCTCCACGATTTGAAGTAATTTCCTTGACAAAATTTTGTATCCTACTGGTAGTAGCGAGATCCCTCTATAATTATTAACATTCATCTTATCCCCCTTTTTGTGTAGTGGGTGTATCAGGGCACACTGCCAGTCTTCAGGAATTCTTTCTTCGTCCCAGATCTTCTTAAACATATGTTCCAAAACTTGTGGGAGGTTGGTATCCATTATTTTTAGGATTTCTGGTACTATGGAGTCTTCACCTGGGGCTTTATTGTTTTTTAGACTGTGTATTATGTGTTTTATTTCTTCAGCGTCTGGAGGTTTTGACTCGGTATTAGTATTTCGGTGGTTTTCAAAACTCATTTTATCTTTGGGTGGTTCACAATTTAGTAGATTCTCGAAATATTTTGCTAATATTTCACAATTAGTCTTGTTTGTCAAACCTAGCTTGTTCTCTTCATCTTTAAAACATAAATTTGGGGATTGGTATTTGGTTAGCTGTTTTCTAAAAGTTTTGTAGAAATCTCTAGAATTATTTCTTTTAAAGTCTTCCTCAATCTGTTCTAGGTTATCCTGAAATTGTCTTCTTTTTTTATTACGGAAAAGCTTGGCTGTTTCTCTTCTCTGAATTTTAAAATTGTCAAGATCTTGAGGATCTTTTGTGGAGTTCCATTTCTGCCACAATTTCTGTCTCTTCTCCAGGTTCTCATCACATTCATTGTCCCACCATGGATGTCTTCTTACTCTTTTCACGAGACAATTTTCTTTTGCTATTTCAACTATTTCGTTTTTGATCTCCTCCCATCCCGCTTCCTTATTTATTGTGGATATGCCATCGCTATCTTTGTGCAATGCTCTTTGAAACCGTTGTTTAATTTCTTCATTTTTTAAAGTTTCTGTGTTATATTTTGGAATTTTGTAAAAGGTTTTCTTCTCTTTTCGAAATGGGAGTGGTCTGAATTTAATCGTAGTCAAATAGTGGTCTGAATCAACATCAAGGCTTTTCAGCACTTTAGTGTTTTGAATTTCTTCTTGACAATGAAGTGAGATAGCCACATGGTCAATTTGGAATTCTCCAAGAAGTGGATTTGGTGATCTCCATGTTTTAGTTTTTCGGCTCAGCTTTTTGAAATGTGTTGTCATTATTTTCAAGTTGAAATGCCTACATACCTCTATAAGCCTTTCTCCATTTTTTGAAGTTCTTTTGTGACCTGGGAAGAGGCCTACTGTTCCATGGTATTTTTTCTCCCTTCCTATTTGTGCGTTAAAATCGCCTACTAACATTTTTATGTTCTTCTTTGAGCATCTATCCAGTTCCATTTCAAGTATCTCCCAAAATTCTTCAACTTTCTCCGGGTTATTTTTGTTGTCCTGGTTTATGGGTGCATGACAGTTGATTATAGAGTATCCTTTGTTTTTACATTTAATCTCAAGAATGGATAGTCTCTCAGAACTCGAGTAGAAGTTAGTAACTGAATCTAAAATTGAGTGATGTACCAGAAATGCTGTTCCCAGGTATGGCATTTGTTTCATTAAGATTTTACCTGGTTTTCCTTTAAATAAACGATAGTTTTCAAAATCTAAAGCAGTTTCATCTAAAAACCTTGTTTCTTGTAATGCACATATTAAAATTTCTTTCTGGTTCAGCTTTTCAATCAATAATTTCAATTTTCCTACTTTAATTAGAGAGTTTACATTTAGGGTTGCAAACATAGTTGCTTTCTTAAATTTCAGTGTTGAGGGCTGCATACATGTTGGTTGGGGTCCTCCAAAATCCTTTGACCCCTTTGCATTGTTTCTACGAACAACGGAGGATTTGCCATTCGGTCTACCTCTTGGAGTAGTGTCTATCTTTGACGACGTTCCCATCATGCTTTGCAGTAATTGTTGGATAATAAATTGGGGGATCGGGTTGCCCCGAATCCTTCTACTTTTAGTTTCTCCACTTTTTTGAGTTTCGCTCCCATTGCTGCTGGTTTCCAGTCTGGCTTTATACCTTTTCCTAAGTCACAGACTGGATGCTAATCACCGTAGCAGTTTTGCGCCATAAAACCATAACAAAAAAACTCCCAGATATTTAATTGATATGACTGGCTCCGGTGCTTGTTGAGCAGTTTTGTAATCATTCGACAAGATCTGTTCCCACCAGCGTTCCACACCTCACAGAAGTTCTTCTGCAGACCTTGTGACTAGTAGTCGTGGTGAAAAAGGATATCACACAGAAATGGCATAGCCACAGCCTTGGTGTTGTTCCCAGAATAAAATTTACACTTTTCAGTGGAGCGTTCGTTCTCTTGAAAGCAACTCACAGACCATATGCTGGAATATGTGCATCTGCAGATAGTTCAGTTGGTAAGAACAAGGTTCAAGTCCAGGGCTGATCTCCGATTCACAGTTTAAATCTGCCAAAGCGGTTTGCAACTGTACTAAGAGTGCTGCGGTTTGGTGTGCACTTTTGGAGTTTTTAGGCCTATTGTTCAAAATTATGCTCACAGAATTTCGTTCCCTGCATTTTTTGAAGTTTCTTTCTCCACGACTTCATTAGTTTTTCCCGTTTTGCCAGGTGTTCTTTACAGATTCTTAGGTTACATTCTTCCTCAAGGGCCTTAGTGTTAATACAAGTGAAAACATTGTAACTTCATCGTACTGTTGATATGCTGTCAGCAGTGAATCTAAACCACGGGCAGCCAACAACTCGGCTCACAGGCCATGCCCTGCCACGAGCGCATAAGCGGGCATCCTCGCTGTACATTTCCCCCACCACCACGCAGTGCTGTCTGAGTGCATGGAGGGAGAAGAAGGGAAGACCGCGAACGCCCCGCATTTAAATGGCAATGCAGTCGCTCTGTATATGACTTGTTTCACATTTCACGTTTCTCGACAACACAGATCACAAACAAAACAAATTCCGAGTATTATTTAAATATTTTTGATGCGCTCAAGGCATAATATAATTTTTATCTGGTACAAACTGTCGGTATACGAACAGAGGCAGATAATTTCACAGATTTTCGCACTGAAGTTGCCATGAAAATGTGACCTCTGTAGTATTATAAATCGAAAAGAGGTCTTTCACACCAACAAGTCGATCGAAACGTTGTAGCATATTTGTAACCTAATTATGGAGACGTGGGAACTCTACTTGAGTAGAGCAATGTAGATGTCATGGACAATTTATGGACAATTTTAACGTGAAAGGATTTTCATTGAAACAGGAATTACTTTGAATGTCAGTCAATTACATGCACAGAGATGCTTCATCTGAAATGGTATTACAGCAATGAAACAGCTCGAAAACGGATTGTAAGACTGACACTGTCCTCAAATCATTTAAGAATTCGAGGCTGCAATGAATTCTTAAAACCTTGCTTCTCTTTTTCTTTAATGGCAACGATCTTCGGGAACTAGATTTTGTTTGTCAAAATGTTGCCTTCTATAACACAATTTTCCTTTTAAACATATCCCCATCAAATCAGAAAGCTGTTTCTCACCTTGCAGTATCTTAGTGTGGGCAGTGTGCAGTGAAGTCCACTCAAAATACGAGGTCTGCAATCCATTCGGGATGTTCTAATTTTTGTTCCTGCTTCCTTCATAAATTCGACAACAGTAGATTTTAAATCGAAGACTCCTTCCAGACTTGGCCCATGGAGTCACCAAATACATAACGCCGGCACTGGTAGCTGAGCCGCCTGCCATATGGGATGTCAGCTGCTCAAGAGCTGCACGCCTACCAGCGCATGCACATCTCCACAGCCGTCGTTCACCCCTGTCAACTATGGCATGCGGTGCACCACACTCACCTCGACGCCGGTTCTGGAGAGCGCCATTTTGCCATGAAGGGTATACTTCAACCATAGCGGCACGTGAACTTGCAAATTTAATCGTTTCGAAAATTCTTCCACCCTTGGTCCGCAAGCCAATGATCGTACCCTTTTGGATGTCAGATAAATGGCTCCGTTTGCGCTCCACGATAATGATTGCAGTGTTTTCCGTGTCCATGTCATATATCGTGTATAACCTGCACTGGTAGCGGAAAAAAATGGTTCAAATGGCTCTAAGCACTATTGGACTTAACATATGACATATGAGGTCAGCAGTCCTTTAGACTTAGAACTACTTAAACCTAACTAACCTAAGGACATCACACACATCCATGCCCGAGGCAGGATTCGAACCTGTCACCGTAGCAGCAGTGCGGTTCCGGACTGAAGTGCCTAGAACAGCTCCGCCGCAGCGGCCGGCACTGGTAGCTGAGCCGCCTGCCATCTGTAAGTGGTTATCACACGTTGGCGTCGAATGCAAGCCATGGTCACACTATTGTGACAGGACTGTGTGTTTCGTTGTCTATGAAATTGGATTTTGGTGTTGAAAATCGCAAGGACATAACAGTGTAAACTCTGGACAAGCTGGACGCACAACCCTCTTGGGTACGGACATTGGATTCAAAACTGCGAGCAGTGTACTCATTATAGGGTTGGGGAAGTTACATTAACTCTAGTTCCTTCTCCCGTCATCTCACAAATTTCAGATGATGAGATCCTGTAAACATGTAATATTCTCAGCAAGTGGACACGACATCCCACATGAATGTGTCGAGTGGACACGGCCTCAGGAGTGTCAGTAGAGAGTGAAAACACCGCCTGGTGGTCAGCCAAGGCGCAGGAAGCGGAAGTCGCCGCGGAGATGATTCCCACCAAGGGGAGGTCACGGGGTGAGAGAGGTCGGAGGCATTGCCTGTGTGGTGGGCGATGGACTCGTAAAAATACACGACGTTCGGAACATGTTGTACTTGATCTCTTACGAGTTCATGCATGCTTCACAAGGTGCAGCTTCCTTTCTAATTGGGAGGACTTTGCTGAAACGCTTAGACAAGGGTTGGCCACGGTGTGCCAGGCTTCACACATGGGGGATGTGCAGGACCCATGCGGGCCGTGGCTCGGCCTACCTCGGCTTTACTCGGTCGTTCTCGGAAGAACGCCCTACAGCGCGACACTTCATAGAATACTGCAGTGCGGCATTTTTCGGTCAACACAGCTCTCTCCAGTTCGGTATCATCGTGGTGTCAGTGCTTTTTACCATTCACTAGTTGTTGTTCGTGCTGCGAAGCACATTCACAGGGTCAGTGGCTGTTTGCAAAAAAAAGAGGCAGTCTAGCGATCTACAGTCACAAGCTTTTAAAACTGAATAGGTGTGACAGAAGAGAGGGATGAGAATTCTCAATGTGTATTATGCAATCACCTAAGCGAAGGTTACTAAAAATTTGGTGTGAAACGACGTTACAACGCCATGCAGAAACAATTTAAAGCTTTAATTCACAATGATGATCAAAAAATTACAACGATCGCGAGATGGGATTCAGTGGTCTGTGCATCAAGATGCACTTCATTTGGAGGCATAGAGCACGTGAAGAAATTGGTGGTACAAATACTAAAATTTCTCAAGTCGCACACATTCGATTGAACCGAATGTAGAGTCCAATAGTGCTTAGAGTCATTTGAACCATTTTTTTCCGCTACCAGTGCAGGTTATACACGGTATATGACATGGACACGGAAAACACTGCAATCATTATCGTGGAGCGCAAACGGAGCCATTTATCTGACATCCAAAAGGGTACGATCATTGGCTTGCGGACCAAGGGTGGAAGAATTTTCGAAACGATTAAATTTGCAAACTGTTCACGTGCCGCTATGGTTGAAGTATACCCTTCATGGCAAAATGGCGCTCTCCAGAACCGGCGTCGAGGTGAGTGTGGTGCACCGCATGCCACAGTTGACAGGGGTGAACGACGGCTGTGGAGATGTGCATGCGCTGGTAGGCGTGCAGCTCTTGAGCAGCTGACATCCCATATGAACCAAGGAGCTACCAACACAGTCTCCTCATCGACCGTTCAGCAAACGTTGCTCGTATGGGCCTCCGCAGGTCGCGCATGGTTCGTGCGCCCATGCTGACTGGTGTCCATCATCGGCGAGGGCTGCAATTTGCTCGTACGCCAATACCACAACTGCTTTTCAGGTGATAGATGTCCGATGGCGTGGTCGGAATGAAACGTCTGAAAGCATAAACTCCGCAACAATCGTCGGAAGTTTCCATGCCAGAGGAGGGAGCGTTACGGTCTGGGAATGTTTTCACGGCATTTCCTGCGTAGTCTCGTCATCTGGAAGGCCCAATGGATCAACACCAGTTTGCATGTATCCTCCGGAACCGTGTCCACCCTTACCTGCAGTTTGTTTTTCCTCAGCACGACGGTGCAACGTATCGCACAGCTCACAGTGTACGTGCGTGGTTTGAACAGCACCAGGATGAGTTTACTGTTCTTCCCTGGATACCAAACTCCCCACATTTAAACCCAATAGAGAAACTGTGGGACCACCTCGATCGGGCTCCTCGTGCCGTGGATCCTCAACCGAACCATCGTCGCTGGCCACGGCACTGGACTGGTGCGGCTCCACATCCCTGCCGGTGCCTTCCAGAACCTCCTTAATTCCCTATCTGAAAGTCTCGCATCGGTCCGCACTGCAAAATGTGGTTATTCAGGCTTCTAACGGGCGCTCTCATTAATGTAACTCCACAGTGTATTAGCCCCCACACACTATTACTTGGTTTCTTGAGCTAAATGAAACTGAGTGCGTCTTAATACCTTTGTCAGCGTATATTCTTCCCACAACGGACTATTCTCGTATCACCTTGTTTAATATTTCTTATTTGCTGGTGCAACCTACCCAGTATGTTGCAATGGCCCCAAATAATTTTCAGCGCATGAGAGCAGTGACTGAGCTTCCAAAATCAACGGACGTCGCTATTGCAAAGGACCTACTAAATTTTTAATAGTATTTCTACCAGAGTAGCGACGCGCCTCGGCGTCGCACAGTTGGCAGTAGCTCGTCTGGGGTAGCGGTAATGATTTACACACACTAACTTTCCTCGTGACTCAGTCTATCTGTTAATTAAAATCATATCAAAATCCTTACAGCAGTTTCTCAGATTACTCTTCACACACACACACACACACACACACACACACACACACACACACACACACACACACGGCTGGGGACTTCAAAATGCAAGAGGTAACGATATGTAGTAAGCCTAGTAGAAATCCCCGGTTATCTCAGGAGATAATGAATTTAACTGATGAAAAGAGAAAATATAAAAACGCAAGAAGTGAAGCAGACGTAAGAGAATGTAAACGCCTAAAAAATGAGACCGGAGTGAGAATTATGAAATGGCTCAGCGGGATTTATTAGAGGATAAATATAAGTAATTAGAAGCATATTTCTCTAGGGGAAAGATAGATATCGCCTACAGGAAAATTAAAGTGCCTTGAGGGGAAAACAGAAGCAGCTGCTTGAATATCAAGAGATAAGATTTAGAAAACGGAGACGACGCAGATGAAGATGATATGGGAGACATGATACTGTGAGAAGAATTTGACAGAGCGCTGAAAATCTAAAATGGCTCTGAGCACTATGGGACTCAACTGCTGAGGTCATTAGTCCCCTAGAACTTAGAACTAGTTAAACCTAACTAACCTAAGGACATCACAAACATCCATGCCCGAGGCAGGATTCGAACCTGCGACCGTAGCGGTCTTGCGGTTCCAGACTGCAGCGCCTTTAACCGCACGGCCACTTCGGCCGGCTGAAAATCTAAGTCGAAACAAGGCCACGAGGGTAGAGGAGATACCGTCAGAACTATTGATAGCTTTGGGAGAGTCAGCCATGACAAAATTCTTCCATCTGGTGTGTATGACGTATGAGACAGGCTAAACATCCTCAGACCTCAAGAACAGTATCATAATTCCAATTCCAAAGAAAGCAGGTGCTGACAGGTGTGAACATTATCTATCAGTTTAATAATACTAACACGGATTCTTTATATAAAAATGGAAAAACTGGTACAAGCCGACGTCGGGGAAGATCAGTTTTAATTTCGGAGAAATGAAGGAACACGCGACTCAGCACTGACCCTACGACTTATCTTAGACGACAGGTTTAGGAAAGGCAAGCCTAAATTTATAACATTTGAAGGCTTAGATAAAGCTTTAGACAATGTTGACTGGAATACTGTCTTTGAAATTCCGAATGTGGCAGGGGTAAAATACGGGGAGCAAAAGGCTATTTACAACTTGTACAGAAACCAGATGGCAGTTATAAGAGTCGAGGGGCATGAAAGGGAAGCAGTGGTTGAGAACGGAGAGAGATAGGGTTGTGGCCGGCCGGTGTGGACGAGCGGTTCTAGGCACTTCAATCTGGAACCGCGCGACCGCTACGGTCGCAGGTTCGAATCTTGCCTCGGGCATGGATGTGTGTGATGTCCTTAGGTTAGTTAGGTTGAAGTAGTTCTAAGTTCTAGGGGACTGATGACCTCAGATGTTAAGTCCCATAGTGCTCAGAGCCATTTGAACCATTTGAACCAAGATAGGGTTGTAAACAAAAGAAAAATTTGGACAAGGAATTAAAGTTGATGGAAAAGAAATAAAAAAATTGAGGTATGCCATGACATTGCAGTTCTGTCAGAGACAGCAAATGACCTGGGAGAGCAGTTAAACGGAATGGACAATGTCTTGAAAAGTGGGTATAAGATGAACATCAACAAAAGGGAAATAAGGATGATGGAGTGAAGTCGAATTAAATCAGGTGATACTAAGGGAATCAGATTAGGGAAAGAGACAAAGTAGCAGATGAGTTCCGATATTTGGGCAGCAAAATAACTGATAATGGCCGAAATAGAGAGGACGTAAAATGTGGACTGGCAATGCGAAGTAAAGCATTTCTGAAGAATAGAATTTTGTTAACATCGAATATAGACTTAAGTATCAGGAAATCTTTTCTAAAGGTATTTGTCTGTATTATGGCCAGGTGCGTTAAGTGAAACATGGATATAAACAGTTTGGACAATTAGTTCAAAATGGGTGGAAGAGGATACTTTTCGTAATGTCCTTCTGTGAACTTTCCTCCCTTTGTATTCACGGGTAAAAATTGATTGCACACTCTAGGACAGCTCTTATTAGTTATTTTTGTGTAAGAAGGTCCTTAAGAATGTTCGTGTTTTCTAGAGGGCCGTTCATGTAGTTCCTGCTACGACTGAGACATCTGACGGAACACTGTACCAACTTTGAAATAACCTCGCCATAGAAAGCAACCGCCTGTGCTTTCCGCCAGTTATCTGTGCTAGTTTGCAGCTTAGAGTCTGTGCCAGAATGTTGTCTTCACAGCCAGAGGTTGATGTGAATAGAGATGAAAATCACAGGGAGCCAAGTCCTGTCCATACGGTGGGTGATCGAACATTTCCGATCGAAAACGCTGAAGGAGCGTTCTCATTCTGCTGCAGTGTGCGGTCGAGAGTTGTCATGAAGAAGAAAATGTATAGCAGTTATGTTCCGTGGGCTCTATGTACTCAAGCGAAATCTCCACGCATGCACTGACAGTTGGCGGCAGACACTATTTCCTAGGCATCTTTACATGTTCACTGTCCGTTCAAAAATGGAAAGACCGATGTAACTCAGTCGACGGGCGTACTAAAAACGCTGTCAAAATCTGTGCAAAATTTCATCGGATTTTCACCGTGATTTCTATTTCTCGCCCAACCCGACACTATTAAATGACTAGCCCTCGTAATTTTAAAACGAATGCCTAGATTTTTTTTTTATTTTTCAGCATGAATTAATCGTCAAGTGCCTAATTTTTTATCCTGTAAGAAAAATCTAAATGAATCCTCGGACGCTCAGATCATAATCCACGAAACGCGTGTTCTTCAAAGGATCTCTCTTCATTGAGGAAATACTTTAATTATTTAAGCCGATCAGATTGTGATCTTCAGCTTCTCTGTTACATATCATCATACAAAACCTCTTCCATCGCAGCTTACTAAAAATATTGGTAATAATTTTAAATCTTATATATGATAACAATTGGTACAGTAAAGGCGTGGGAAAAGAGGGTGCTTAGACGTTGTTGCACCGAAAGTTTTTATCTAAAATACCTTTTGCACGATCCAAATATCTGTTGAGCAGAGAGAAAGCACAGCAGAGCTTCAGTCATGAAAGAGTGCGGAAGTGTTTGTTGGGTGCTCCCGCAGACGCGGTGTGCAGCTATGGTCGCGCCAGCGTAGGCGAAGCTCAGCATTATCGTCTGGTACATTCCGCACAGCTACACCGTCTTAAGGCTATGAACTGACAAAGTATAACTAATCCTGTACAGGCATTACTAAATGGCATTTCTTTCACAAATTTTAATAAGTAACCTTCTTCAATAATAGCATGCGGTAGCTACAACTTATAGGGCTCCTTTGTTGTCATTGTCCTCAGACATTATTACCAAGCAGGGTCCCTTTCCTTTCCATGCAATCACTGAGTGTCGTAAAAGTAGGAAAATGTATTAGCTATTTACTGCCAGTTTTGTTTGTTTGCTAATGACCAGCTTCAGTTTACATTTTGGTGCCTCAGCAACTGTTCATTCTTATATCGCCTAACAGAGTCTAGTTTTGAGTATTAACTTCATTCACTTACAATTATGTAACATTTCAGTGGCGAAAAGTTATAACTAAAGATACAGCACAAATTAAGAATGCACAATATGATTTGTTGTGTATTTAGCTTAGTGAGTGACTTCTGCTGACTTGGTATGTGTTTTATTGTTGTTATATTAAAAGTAAAATCAGTTGCTCGTTTGCTTGAAGTGCATCACATTCAATCCTTCAATAATCAAAAGAAAATTGGTTGCCTGTTTCTAAATTCTGCATTACGTTACACTGAGATCATTGAAAGTAATTTTTTTTACATAACAAAGTTTTAGTAACATTTATTTAACCAGTTACTTCATTTAACTTTACTTCCAAAATTCAGTATTTCAGAATAAGTAACTGCAAGTTCAGTGCTTTCTGATTCATTTATTTTCTCGTGAACTGTTATGTAGTGGAAAAGCGTGACAACTTTCTGTTGCCACGCCAGTGATTATTTGCTTAATTTACTTTGCCATTATCGTTATTAAGATTCTGTGTATTCTTGGGGACAGTTTAATTATGCCTTTTCTGCTAGTCAGTATTTTTTGTATTATCAGTAACTTTTATATTAAAAATATTTGCCCCCTGTGAGGCTCGTGAGCGATTGCACTATATTCCACCCATTTCAAAATTATTATCACTATTTAAATAGGTTTAGACAGGATTCACCCAGATGTTGTTTAGTGGATGATCATAGCTGTCTTTTAAAGCGGGTTATGTGATGCAGTTCTATGATATTGTGAGGAGATCGTTCCAAAGTTCTTCCTACGGAAAAAGACAGGAGGCATTTCCGCGATGGATCGGGACAGTAAAGATTAGCTTCCGTTAAGTGCTTCTGCTACACTGTACCGATAAAGGAGACATGTGAGGGATTGTATATGGTTGCCAAACTGTAAAGGACGAAAGAGTTTCTGGAAATCTCTTATCTACTCTGCACGTAGCAAGGATAGCTGTGCATTAAATGATGAAATATGAAGTATCCTGGACTTGGAGAACTTCCGTAGGAAACATACGAGCATGTAGTTCAACCTCTGTATTTAAGAATAGAATGGGTTCAAGACAAATGGTATTCGTTGACGATCACAACAAGTTACAAACCTTGTAACTAGTTCCTAGCAGAAAAATAAGTTCACATCTACACGCAAGTATTTGGAATATAAGTCCTGATTGAGGAAACAACACGATGGAATCTTCTACATTCAGAGTTCTCCACTAGATTCACTGCCAAACATCTAAGTCCTTGCTCTTCTGGAGCGGAGCACCATGGAACAGACAAACAGGTAAGTTATGATCTGTACGAGCTCACAGTAGCTACAACTACAGTCTTACCACATGAGTCTGACAGAGTACCACCAGCCCCGCAAAAGCGTTGCTGCGTCCCTTGACGGCGAAGACGGCGTGCGGTCGAGGCGATGGAGTAGGTTTCTTCTCTTGGCTGGCTGCGTCGTACCTGATGATAATCGGCGCGGGCGCTGTCCTAACTACTCGCTTGGTGGAGGTACACTTCCTCCTGATTAGCTGCACGTGACACTGGCGGATGCAGCAAAAGGTTCTTGGCAGGAGACACCCCTCTTGCTGATTTAAACGCCCTCTTTACTCCGGTCCGGTGTACGCAAAGGCCTGTGCAAGTCGCACTGCGAATAGCGCAGCAGGAACATCGCGTGGTCGCAGGGGCTGAGCTGGCAACCAGCCCGACAGCGGTGTGTCGCAGTGTGGCGTCCGCGCCTGACAGATTTTGCGACACGCCAAAAGGGTATTATCAAAATCACGAACGCCACAGATGCGTCAGATGAGTCAGCTTCCCTTAGAAAATTCTTGCTTGATAACAACGCTGCAACCAGCACGTACACGCGTTTATATAAGTTTTTTTAAGGACGAAAGGGTATTGCTTCCTATATTTCTGTAGAGTGGAGAGATGGTTATGCCTTCCGGAAATTTGTAAGGAGATTAGGAAACATATCTGTCGCCTGAAAGTAAAATTGCTTTTGTATATCTTGTTGATGTCTGCTTCAGTCTATAAGTGGGTGGATCGACTAACCTTTTTTATCCTAGTGATCACCAGCTACTATTATCTGTTGAACTATTTTAGGTCACTCCATTGCATTTCTTTTTCATGTAAGCTTTGGAACTGACTATGAGTATAATTTGAGTATAACAGCTCGCGCTCGTGCTTTTGTGTGTGTGTGTGTGTGAGAGAGAGAGAGAGGGACAGAGAGAGAGAGAGAGAGAGAGAGAGAGAGAGAGAGAGAGAGAGAGAGAGAAAGAAAGAAAGAGAGAGACAGAGAGAGAGAGAAAGAGAGAGAGAGAGAGCATGTTTCTTACGATATTGTTGAAATTTTACTGTTTTACCTGTTTCAAGCACTCTCGTTTCAAAAAACACTTTGGTACAGATTACAAAAACGCAATGCAACACGAGAGTTGGGAAGGAACTATGAATGCTTGTGCACGTTAAATCTGCACACATCCATCTGTTTGATGTTGTTAGCGCCTCATATGTTGCTAGACTATGCAACTATCGAACGAAATATCTGCTTCATCGGCTGATCAGTGTTCACTCATGTCAGAGATATACAACAGTCATGTCTTTACTTAATATACGTCTACGTCTATATACGTACTCTACAAACCACCGTACGGTGGGTGGCGGATGGTACCGTCTACCTTTACTGGTCATTACTTTGCTGTTCCACTAGCAAATACAGCGAGGGAAGAGGGACTGTCTGTATGCCTAATTTCTCTTATCTTCGTGATCCTTACTCGAAATGTACAACTACGTTGGAAGGAGTAGAATCGTTCAGCAGACAGTTTCGAGAGCCGGTTCCCTAAATTTTCTCAATACAGTTCCTCGAAAAGAACGTTGCCTTCTCTCCAGTGATTGCCTTTTGACTTCCTGAAGTATTTCTGTAATACTTGGGTGTTGTTCGAGACTACCGGTAACAAATCTAGCAGCCCATCTCTGAATTGCTTCGATATTTTCTTTCAGTCGGACATGATGCAGATCGCAAACACTCGAACAGTTCTCAAAAACGGGTCGCAATAGTGTCCTAAAGGCAGTCTGCTTTACAGGTGACCCACACTTCCGTAAAATTCTCGCAATAAACTGAAGCCGACCATTTGCCTCCCCTATTACAACCCTTACATTCTCGCTCCATATCGTAACGCTTTACAACTTTAGGCCCAGATATTTAAACGACATGGCTGTGTAAGCAGGACACTACTGATGCTGTATCCGAACATTACGGGTAAGTTTTTCTCATCATATGCTTTAACTTTCATTTTTCTTCACTTAGAGCAGGCTGCTATTCATCACGCCAAGTATAAATTTTGTCTGAGTCATCACGTAGCGTCCTACAGTCATTCAGCGAAGACTGCTTAGAGTACACCACGGCATCGTTAGCAAACAACCGCAGGTTGTTGCTCACCCTATCCGCCAGATCATTTACGTACACACACAATAACAGCGATCCAATCACACTTCCCTTGTCTGTGATGAACACTTGCCGTCAAGGATAACGTACTGGGTTCTATTTTTCTGTTACTTAAGTCTTCGAGCCACTCACACATCTGGGAACCAATACGTATACCTTCTTCAACAGTCTGCAGTGGGTTACCGTGTCAAATGCTTTTCCGAAATCTGCGAATATGGAAGCTTCCTGTCATCCTTCGTCCATGGTTCGCAGTGTATCATGTCAGGAAAGGGAAAGCTATGTTTCGCACGAGCGATGCTTTCTAAAACCGTGGTGATCCGTGGAAAGCTTTCCCGTCAAATGGAAATTCAATATGTTCGAAGTCAAAATGCGTTCAAGAATTCTGTAGTAAACCGACGTCAGCGCTTTCTGACATAAATTTTCTACGAAAGAAGGGAAATTTCTCTTTATGCTGTAACGTTCTTCATTGATTTATTAATGATTTTGGAAGCAAGATCTGTACAAAAATGTGTAGCCGTTTTTGAAATATACTTTTTACATTTGGCTTCTTTTTATGGACTAAAACAACTAATTTTGAAATGATCATCCAGTAATTCCAGTGCATTAAACAATAAAAATAAAATTCATTTATAAAGTGGAATATATCTAACCAACCACTTCTGTGTATTCTGGTGGTCACAAGCTGGTGTGCAATGCCACACAGACTTGTTTACATTTTTATACTGAAGCCGAACAGTTGGCAGCACTTGCACAGGGTAAAACAACTGAACATTCACAAATGTGTACATGAGTTTTCCACCGGAGAAAAATATTTCTGTTCCAAGTAAGAGACAGTAAAATTTAATGTTCGCAATTGGAGCCAGTGGGTCTGAAAGGGTTAAGAATACTGATCTGTAATTTTTCGGGTCTGTTCTTTTACCCTTCTTACATACAGAAGTCACTTGCGCTTTTTTTTCAGTATTGCTTATCTAGTATCATAGCTCAGCCATTGAACAAAAATAAAAATCTTCTCTTTTGCTTCTGTCTACCTCTGCAACTTGCTACGTTCGAGGGGTGAAGTAGTGGCGGGAGTGATATTATTATGACATATCCAGAGTCATTTTTGCTGAGTTCGGTCGGTAGAGCGCTCGCCTGTGAAAAGCAGAGGTCCCAGGTTCGAGTCCCAGTGCGAAATGTAGTTTTAATCTGCGAGGAAGTTTCAAATCAGTGTACGCTCCTTTACAGAATAAAACTTCATTCCACAAATTATCATCAACAGTCTGACGTATTGACGATGGACTTTCCAACAACCCTTCCACAACAAAGGTCAAAAATTAATTATGATTGTAGTGTTGCTCACGCTGCTAAATATTGCATTTTCGGGCAACAACAAAGTTATATTATGTGGCAGTTAATAAAGTCATTTCTTGAAATAATGTATAAACTAGGCACTCATCTTTTCGTGTTTCTCACTGTGGTCTCGTTGTGAACTCATGGCTCAATTGTCGAAAATCTAGGTAGTGATGATTCCAAGCTCGGATGCAAAGAGGCCTAGGTGTTATTCTGCGATATTCAAAAGTTTTATAGATGTGTTTCATAAACCATTCTTGAAGATTAAACTTTTGCAAATTAGGACAATGATGATGTACAAAAGTAATCAGCACTCCGAATTTAAGTTACACTTCTTTTTTATTACTTATGTTGCAATATCACGTAACTCGTTCCAAAACATCACTTCACAATATAAAACGTACTTGAAAATATCTTCCTCACTGTTAAAGTTTACATTTCATAAACTGACTACAATTTTCGTCTTTTTAACATGACGACCAAAGCTTTACTCTCCAATAACCGCTTACGCGCCCAAAAATCTGAGTTACAAGCACGTCAAAGATCATAGTGACAAAAGAAAGAATACACATAAGAATAATATCTTCGCAATATATACACATCGATGCATCGAAGTACCTCTACATTAATGAAATCAAATCTGAATGTTGTCACAGAAATATGTTAACTATTTTATAGAAACACAGTAGAATGTTGCTGGTATCGAGAGGTTGAGGTGAGGTGCCGTAATGGTTACGTAATTCAAGTACCATTACAACTTGCTGTCGAGATAAATTTGCGCCATTTTCTGTCGTTTCTTCTGACGTCCAAACGCAGGACAAGGGGAAAGGAAGAAGCCGTGCCGGGCAAAGTAGGCAGCGGAATGAGGTACGGACGATGGCCCTGCTGAGCAGAGAGCGTTGATTTCCTCTGGGCTTTCCACTTATGTTGACTCGTCTGCTTGCGCGCCGCTGCAGGGCGGAGGGGTTAGGCCACCTTTCGGCGTAATTTCGTTGTTGACATTGGTGCGGCGGAGCCCCTTTGTGGCACACTCGAGGGTAATTGACTTGCGTTAACTTCAATTATGCAGGCGGACCTATAGAGGGAGGGATTTGGCCTCTGATTGCTGACAGCCAACAAGCGACGTGGGAGGGGGCCCAGTGCTGCCAGTAGACACAGGGCCGATAGCGCCCGCCACAATCCCACTGTGTGGCGCCGGCGAACACACTCAGAGGCGGCGTCCTGCCGTAAGGTAATCCCTCTCGGCTCGCTTTATCTCTGCGTACCAAGTCCACTCTTTTCAATATTCGGAAAACTTTACCTTATTTCAACTTTTTAGCTGGGTACCCTTCCTGTCAATGTAGTCGACAATTAGCCTCAGGGAGTATAGGCCGTTTAGGTTTTTATGTTGGTAACGCCATGTAGCGGTCTATATGAAAATCACTGGCTCTGCTGTGTGCAGTCTGTGGCTGGGTGGCATTGTTCGAATAGTCGCTATTGTAGTGTTGGGCAGTTGGATGCGAACAGCGCGTAGCGTGGCGCAGTGGGAGGTGAGCCGCCAGCGGTGGTAGATGTGTGGAGAGAGATGGCGGAGTTTTGAGAGCGGATGATCTGGACGTGTGTCCATCAGAGACAATAAATTTGTAAGACTGGATGTCATGAACTGATATATACACGGTGTTACAAAAAGGTACGGCCAAACTTTCAGGAAACATTCCTCACACACAAATAAAGAAAAGATGTTATGTGGACATGTGTCCGGAAACGCTTAATTTCCATGTTAGAGCTCATTTTAGTTTCGTCAGTATGTACTGTACTTCCTTGATTCACCGCCAGTTGGCCCAATTGAAGGAAGGTAATGTTGACTTCGGTGCTTGTGTTGACATGCGACTCATTGCTCTACAGTACTAGCATCAAGCACATCAGTACGTAGCATCAACAGGTTAGTGTTCATCACGAACGTGGTTTTGCAGCCTGTGCAATGTTTACAAATGCGGAGTTGGCAGATGCCCATTTGATGTATGGATTAGCACGGGGCAATAGCCGTGGCGCGGTACGTTAGTATCGAGACAGATTTCCAGAACGAAGGTGTCCCGACAGGAAGACGTTCGAAGCAATTGATCGGCGTCTTAAGGAGCACGGAACATTCCTCCAGCCTATGACTCGCGACTGGGGAAGACCTAGAACGACGAGGACACCTGCAATGGACGAGGCAATTCTTCGTGCAGTTGACGATAACTCTAATGTCAGTGTCAGAGAAGTTGCTGCTGTACAAGGTAACGTTGAACACGTCACTGTATGGAGAGTGCTACGGGAGAACCAGTTGTTTCCGTACCATGTACAGCGTGTGCAGGCACTATCAGCAGCTGATTGGCCTCCACGGGTACACTTCTGCGAATGGTTCATCCAACAATGTGTCAATCCTCATTTCAGTGCAAATGTTGTCTTTACGGATAAGGCTTCATTCCAACGTGATCAAATTGTAAATTTTCACAATCAACATGTGTGGGCTGACGAGAATCCGCACGCAATTGTGCAATCACGTCATCAACACAGATTTTCTGTGAACGTTTGGGCAGGCATTGATGGTGATGTCTTGATTGAGCCCCACGTTCTTCCACCTACGCTCAATGGAGCACGTTATCATGATTTCATACGGGATACACTACGAGTGCTGCTAGAACATGTGCCTTTACAAGTACGACACAACATGTGGTTCATGTACGATGGAGCTCCTGCACATTTCAGTCGAAGTGTTTGCAAGCTTCTCAACAACAGATTCGGTGACCGATGGATTGGTAGAGGCGGACCAATTCCTTGGCCTCCACACTCTCCTGACCTCAACCCTCTTGACTTTCATTTATGGGAGCATTTGAAAGCTCTTGTCTACGCAACCCCGGTACCAAATGTAGAGACTCTTCGTGCTCGTATTGTGGGCGGCTGTGATACAGTACGGCCTTCTCCAGGGCTGCATCAGCGCATCAGGGATTCCATGCGACGGAGGGTGGATGCATGTATCCTTGCTAACGGAGGACATTTTGAACATTTCCTGCAACAAAGTGTTTGAAGTCACGCTGGTACATTCTGTTGCTGTGTGTTTCCATTCCATGACTAATGTGATTTGAAGAGAAGTAATAAAATGTGCTCTAACATGGAAAGTAAGCGTTTCCGGACACATGTCCACATAACATATTTTCTTTCTTTGTGTGTGAGGAATGTTTCCTGAAAATTTGGCAGTACCTTTCTGTAACACCCTGTATATTATGACTTTTGAATATTATTAAGGTAAATACATTGTTTCTTCTCTAACAAAATATTTCATTTGCTAACTATAGCTATCAGTAGTTAGTGCCTTCAGCAGTTAGAATCTTTTATTTAGTTGGCAGTATTGGCGCTCGCTGTATTGCAGTAGTGCGAGTAATGAAGATATTTGTGAGGTAAGTGAGTCATGAATGATATCGGTTATTGTTAGTCAGGGCCATTCTTTTGTAGGGATTATTGAAACTCAGATTGCGTTGCGCTAAAAATATTGTGAGTCAGTTTAGTGATGATCAGAATAATCAAAGAGTGAAATGTCTGAGTACGTTCAGTTCTGCTCAGCTGTTTGAAAATCAAATAATGTAAGAGCTTTATCAGCACAGTAATTCATTAATTTTTCTAAGGCGACGTTTCAATATATATATATATATATATATATATATATATATATATATATATATAGGGTGAATCACCTAACGTTACCGCTGGATATATTTCGTAAACCACATCAAATACTGACGAACTGATTCCACAGACCGAACATGAGGAGAGGGGCTACTGTAATTGTTTAATACAAACCATACAAAAATGCACGGAAGTATGCTTTTTAACACAAACCTACGTTTTTTTAAATGGAACCCCGTTAGTTTTGTTAGCACATCTGAACATATAAACAAATACGTAATCAGTGCCGTTTGTTGCATTGTAAAATGTTAATTACAAATGGTTCAAATGGCTCTGAGCACTATGGGACTTAACTTCTAAGGTCATCAGTCCCCTAGAACTTAGAACTACTTAAACCTAACTAACCTAAGGACATCACACACATCCATGCCCGAGGCAGGATTCGAACCTGCGACCGTAGCGGTCGCGCGGTTCCAGACTGTAGCGCCTTTAACCGCTTGGCCACCGCGGCCGGCAAAATGTTAATTACATCCTGAGATATTGTAACCTAAAGTTGACGCCTGAAACCTCCGACGTTCAGTTGCGTGTTGTAACAAACACGGGCCACGATCGGCGAGCAGCATCTGCAGGGACATGTTTACGATGACGACCGTGTTTACGAGTGTGGCTGTAGTGAACTGTTGTGGTTTGGTCTAGCTGTCGCAGTGTCCGCATGTAGCGCTTGCTGCTATTGTTATTCTGCATTGGTCTCCGCTCGCAGACCAACTGTAGTACACCGTGTTACCAGACGTCTGTGATAGTGTAGTGTTGTAGGAACTGTGACCATGGTGTATTCGAACTCTGAAAAGGCGGAGATGATACTCATCTTTGGCGAGTGTCGACGAAATGCAGCTGAAGCCTGCAAGGTGTATGCAGAACGGTACCCGGACAGAGAGCATCCAACGTGCCGCACATTGCAAAACATCTACCGCCAACTGTATGCAACAGGTATGGTCGTAGCAGGCAAACTGGTCCGTAACAGGCCCGTCACAGGAGAAGCGGGTGCAGTTGGTGTGTTAGCTGCTGTTTTCATAAACCCACACATGAGTACACGGGACATTGCGAGAGCCGGTGGACTGAGTCAAAGAAGTGTCATGCGCATACTGCATCGTCACTGCTTTCACCCGTTTCATGTGTCGCTACATCAGCAATTACATGGTGATGATTTTAATCATCGAGTGCAATTCTGTCAATGGGCATTAACAGAGAATGCATTGCAGTTCTACCTGTTTACCGATGAAGCGTGTTTCACAAACCCCGGGGCAGTGAATCTACGGAACATGAATTACTGGCCCGTGGACAATCCTCGCTGGCTCAGACAGGTAGAGCGACAGCGACCGTGGACTGTAAATGTATGGTGCGGAATCATTGGCGACCACCTCATTGGTCCTCACTTCATTGCAGGGGCCCAAACAGCTGCAACGTACATCGCGTTTCTACATAATGATCTGCCAACGTTGCTAGAAAATGTCCCACCGCAAACGCGTCGACGTATGTGGTATCAGCATGATGGTGCACCTGCACATTCCGCAATTAACACTAGGCTGACCCTTGACAGGATGTTCGACGGGCGTTTCATAGGACGTGGAGGACGCATGAATTGGCCAGCCCGTTCTCCTGATCTTACACCTCTGGACTTCTTTCTGTGGGGTACGTTAAAGGAGAATGTGTACCGTGATGTGCCTACAACCCCAGAGGATATGAAACAACGTATTGTGGCAGCCTGCGGCGACATTACACCAGATGTACTGCGGCGTGTACGACATTCATTACGCCAGAGACTGCAATTGTGTGCAGCAAATGATGGCCACCACATTGAACATCTTTTGGCCTGACATGTCGGGACACACTCTATTCCACTCCGTAATTGAAAACGGAAACCACGTGTGTACGTGTACCTCACCCTTCATGGTAATGTACATGTGCGTCAGCGAAAAAGACCAATAAAAAGGTGTTAGCATGTGGACGTAATGTGCTGTTCCAGTCTCTTCTGTACCTAAGGTCCATCACCGTTCCCTTTGGATCCCTACGTAATTCGGTGCTCTCCGATACACACGATCGAACAGCGGAGGAGTGGTACTCGAGCGTCAACTTTAGGTTACAATATCTCTGGATGTAATTAACATTTTACAATGCAAAAAACGACACTGATTACGTATTTGTTTATATGTTCAGATGTGCTAACAAAAATAACGGGGTTCCATTTAAAAAAAGTAGGTTTGTGTTAAAAAACGTACTTCCCTTCTGCCTTATTTGACCGTAAGTCCTCCAAAGCTCTTTTAAATTCCGATTCTAATACTGGATCCCCTATCTCTTCTAAGTCGACTCCTGTTTCTTCTTATACCACGTCAGTGTAGTCCCGTGATCAAAACGTCTCCGGTCCCGGGTCGATCCCCGCCACTGCCTACATTTTGATAAATAATCAGCATTGGCGGCCGAAGACTTCCGGCATAAGAAGTCAGCCTCATTTTGCCAACGGCCTTCTCAAAGAGGACGGAGGAGCGGATAGAGGTTCAGGGCACTCTCTTGTCCTAGGGGTGGGAAATTGCCCCTAAAGGCGGAAGAATCAGCAATGATCAACGACATGCGGATGCAAAAGGCAATGGAAACCACTGCATTAAAGGCACGTAACGTGTATCCACAGGACATGTGGCCTGTATTTGAAGAAGTGTCACGATGACCTCTCCATTGGCAAAAGATTCCGGAATAGTCCCCCATTCGGATCTCCGGGAGGGGACTGCCAAGGCGGAGGTTACCATGACAAAAAGATTGAATAATCTACGAAAGGATAACGTTCTACGAGTCGGGGCGTGGAATGTCAGAAGCTTGAACGTGGTAGGGGAACTAGAAAATGTGAAGCAAAGGCTCAATCTAGATATAGTAGGGGTCAGTGAAGTGAAGTGGAAGGAAGACAAGGATTTCTGGTCAGATGAGTATCGGGTAATATCAACAGCAGCAGAAAATGGTGTAACAGGTGTAGGATTCGTTACGAATAGGAAGGTAGGGCAGAGGGTGTGTTACTGTGAACAGTTCAGTGACCGGGTTGTTCTAATCAGAATCGACAGCAGACCAACACCGACAACGATAGTTCAGGTATACATGCCGACGTCGCAAGCTGAAGATGAACAGATAGAGAAAGTGTATGAGGATATTGAAAGGGTAATGCAGTATGTAAAGGGGGACGAAAATCTAATAGTCATGGGCGACTGGAATGCAGTTGTAGGGGAAGGAGTAGAAGAAAAGGTTACAGGAGAATATGGGCTTGGGACAAGGAATGGAAGAGGAGAAAGACTAATTCTGTAACAAGTTTCAGCTAGTAATAGCGATTACCCTGTTCAAGAATAACAAGAGGAGGAAGTATACTTGGAAAAGGCCGGGAGATACGGGAAGATTTCAATTAGATTACATCATGGTCAGACATAGATTCCGAAATCAGATACTGGATTGTAAGGCGTACCCAGGAGCAGATATAGACTCAGATCACAATATAGTAGTTATGGAGAGTAGGCTGAAGTTCAAGACATTAGTCAGGAAGAATCAATACGCAAAGAAGTGGGATACGGAAGTACTAAGGAATGACGAGATACGTTTGAAGTTCTCTAACGCTATAGATACAGCAATAAGGAATAGCGCAGTAGGCAGTACAGTTGAAGAGGAAAGGACATCTCTAAAAAGGACCATCGCAGAAGGTGGAAAGGAAAGCATAGGTACAAAGAAGGTAGCTGCAAAGAAACCATGGGTAACAGAAGAAATACTTCAGTTGATTGATGATAGGAGGAAGTACAAACATGTTCCGGGAAAATCAGGAATACAGAAATACAAGTCGCTGAGGAATGAAATAAATAGGAAGTGCAGGGAAGCTAAGACGAAATGGCTGCAGGAAAAATGGGAAGACATCGAAAAAGATATGATTGTCGGAAGGACAGACTCAGCATACAGGAAAGTCAAAACAACCTTCGGTGACATTAAAAGCAACGGTGGTAACACTAAGAGTGCAACGGGAATTCCACTGTTAAATGCAGAGGAGAGAGCAGATAGGTGGAAAGAATACATTGAAAGCCTCTATGAGGGTGAAGATTTGTCTGATGTGATAGAAGAAGAAACAGGAGTCGATTTAGAAGAGATAGGAGATCCAGTATTAGAATCGGAATTTAAAAGAGCTTTGGACGACTTACGGTCAAATAAGGCAGAAGGAATAGATAACATTCCATCAGAATTTCTAAAATCATTGGGGGAAGTGGCAACAAAACGCCTATTCACGTTGGTGTGTAGAATATATGAGTCTGCCGATATAACATCTGATTTTCGGAAAAGCATCATCCACACAATTCCGAAGACGGCAAGAGCTGACAAGTGCGAGAATTATCGCGCAATCAGCTTAACAGCTCATGCATCGAAGCTGCTTACAAGAATAATATACAGAAGAATGGAAAAGAAAATTGAGAATGCGCTAGGTGACGATCAGTTTGGCTTTAGGAAAAGTAAAGGGACGAGAGAGGCAATTCTGACGTTACAGCTAATAATGGAAGCAAGGCTAAAGAAAGATCAAGACACTTTCATAGGATTTGTCGACCTGGACAAAGCGTTCGACAATATAAAATGGTGCAAGCTGTTCGAGATTCTGAAAAAAGTAGGGGTAAGCAACAGGGAGAGACGGGTCATATACAAAATGTACAACAACCAAGAGGGTACTATAAGAGCGGACGATCAAGAACGAAGTGCTCGTATTAAGAAGGGTGTAAGACAAGGCTGTAGCCTTTCGCCCCTACTCTTCAATCTGTAGATCAAGGAAGCAATGAAGGAAATAAAAGAAAGGTTCAGGAGTGGAATTAAAATACAAGGTGAAAGGATATCAATGATACGATTCGCTGATGACATTGCTATCCTGAGTGAAAGTGAAGAAGAATTAAATGATCTGCTGAACGGAATGAACAGTCTAATGAGTACACAGTATGGTTTGAGAGTAAATCGGAGAAAGACGAAGGTAATGAGAAGTAGTAGAAATGAGAACAGCGAGAAACTTAACATCAGGATTGATGAGGTTTTCAGAAATTACTGCAACCAGTCGCCTTTTATGTAGATGTATTTTATTTAACCATGACCGGTTTCGAGCTGCCTAGCAACTCATCATCAGATGGTATATACATTTAGTGCTTTTTTGTACCCATTGTGTGGGTGGTTGAGTATCTGTGGAGATAAATCTTTCTGCAGGTATATATATATCTCTTTTAGGACGTATTTTGGAACCATTGTGTCTTGTTTTTCACAATTTCACAAGTTAAAACTTTCACTAGATGTATATTACTTTTATGAGGCACTGTTGGAAACATATATCTTGTTTTTCGTAAACATCGCTGAACACACTTAGCCACAGATACGAATTTCTGAAAACCTTTTCACACCACAGTCGCAGTGTTCCACATCCACAATGGATAAAAGTCTTATCAGGATTGATGGTCACGAAGTCAATGAAGTTAAGGAATTCTGCTACGTAGGCAGGAAAATAACCAATGACGGACGCAGCAAGGAGGACATCAAAAGCAGACTCGCTATGGCAAAAAAGGCATTTCTGGCCAAGAGAAGTCTACTAATATCAAATACCGTCCTTAATTTGAGGAAGAAATTTCTGAGGATGTACGTCTGGAATACATGGACTGTGGGAAAACCGGAACAGAAGAGAATCGAAGCATTTGAGATGTGGTGCTATAGACGAATGTTGAAAATTAGGTGGACTGATAAGGTAAGGAATGAGGAGGTTCTACGCAGAATCGGAGAGGAAAGGAATATGTGGAAAACACTGATAAGGAGAAGGGACAGGATGATAGGACATCTGCTAAGACATGAGGGAATGACTTCCATGGTACTAGAGGGAGCTGTAGAGGGCAAAAACTGTAGAGGAAGACAGAGATTGGAATACGTGAAGCAAATAGTTGAGGACGTAGGTTGCAAGTGCTACTCTGAGATGAAGAGGTAAGCACAGGAAAGAAATTCGTGGCAGGCCGCATCAAACCAGTCAGTAGACTGATGACAAAAAAAAAATTAACCAATTACACTAGCCCCTCTCCTCACGTTCGGTCTGTGGAATAGATTCGTCAGTATTTGATGTGGTTTACAAAATATATCCAGCGGTAATGTTAGGTGACTCAACCTGTATATATATATATATATATATATATATATATATATATATATATATATATATATATATATATACTCCTGGAAATTGAAATAAGAACACCGTGAATTCATTGTCCCAGGAAGGGGAAACTTTATTGACACATTCCTGGGGTCAGATACATCACATGATCACACTGACAGAACCACAGGCACATAGACACAGGCAACAGAGCATGCACAATGTCGGCACTAGTACAGTGTATATCCACCTTTCGCAGCAATGCAGGCTGCTATTCTCCCATGGAGACGATCGTAGAGGTGCTGGATGTAGTCCTGTGGAACGGCTTGCCATGCCATTTCCACCTGGCGCCTCAGTTGGACCAGCGTTCGTGCTGGACGTGCAGACCGCGTGAGACGACGCTTCATCCAGTCCCAAACATGCTCAATGGGGGACAGATCCGGAGATCTTGCTGGCCAGGGTAGTTGACTTACACCTTCTAGAGCACGTTGGGTGGCACGGGATACATGCGGACGTGCATTGTCCTGTTGGAACAGCAAGTTCCCTTGCCGGTCTAGGAATGGTAGAACGATGGGTTCGATGACGGTTTGGATGTACCGTGCACTATTCAGTGTCCCCTCGACGATCACCAGTGGTGTACGGCCAGTGTAGGAGATCGCTCCCCACACCATGATGCCGGGTGTTGGCCCTGTGTGCCTCGGTCGTATGCAGTCCTGATTGTGGCGCTCACCTGCACGGCGCCAAACACGCATACGACCATCATTGGCACCAAGGCAGAAGCGACTCTCATCGCTGAAGACGACACGTCTCCATTCGTCCCTCCATTCACGCCTGTCGCGACACCACTGGAGGCGGGCTGCACGATGTTGGGGCGTGAGCGGAAGACGGCCTAACGGTGTGCGGGACCGTAGCCCAGCTTCATGGAGACGGTTGCGAATCGTCCTCGCCGATACCCCAGGAGCAACAGTGTCCCTAATTTGCTGGGAAGTGGCGGCGCGGTCCCCTACAGCACTGCGTAGGATCCTACGATCTTGGCGTGCATCCGTGCGTCGCTGCGGTCCGGTCCCAGGTCGACGGGCACGTGCACCTTCCGCCGACCACTGGCGACAACATCGATGTACTGTGGAGACCTCACGCCCCACGTGTTGAGCAATTCGGCGGTACGTCCACCCGGCCTCCCGCATGCCCACTATACGCCCTCGCTCAAAGTCCGTCAACTGCACATACGGTTCACGTCCACGCTGTCGCGGCATGCTACCAGTGTTAAAGACTGCGATGGAGCCCCGTATGCCACGGCAAACTGGCTGACACTGACGGCGGCGGAGCACAAATGCTGCGCAGCTAGCGCCATTCGACGGCCAACACCGCGGTTCCTGGTGTGTCCGCTGTGCCGTGCGTGTGATCATTGCTTGTACAGCCCTCTCGCAGTGTCCGGAGCAAGTATGGTGAGTCTGACACACCGGTGTCAATGTGTTCTTTTTTCCATTTCCAGGAGTGTATATATATATATATATATATATATAATATATATATATATATATATATATATATATATATATATATATATATGGTATAATTGAGATAAATGCAGATATTCTGTAGATGACTGAGTACAGTGTACTGAACAACACTGCATAAGTATGTACGTCTTTGCAGACTAATAATTATAGCCTTTACAAGTTGTATGTTTTTAGGTTGGTTTGTATAGCGTTTACAAGTCATAAGTTTTTAGGTTGGTTCGAGCTTCCAGGTATAGGTGGTAAGAGCAACCCATTAATGTCTATTTTCCCCTGGGTAGCAGGTTAGGTATTGAAATGTGGATACGGGACACCAAACAGCTAGCCTATACTGCCAGTACAGAAAACATTAGGTAGTGAATCATGTTTAAGGGAAGACTGTTAAGCACAGACAAGAAACAACTAACACGATGACATGTGTACATTTGAAAACAAACACACTTTCGCCACGAAGTTACAGTTTTTTTTTTTTTTTTAGTGCCATGTTTATGTTTTTTTCTACAGGAATGAAAACTAAATGTACAGCTAGTGATGTCAGGCTTATGGGCACTGTTATAAACCTCACACTTTCTGGAATATGTAGACTTTAAAGAATAGCAATGACATGACATTTTCTGCCATACTGTGCAGAGCAAGGACTGCTTACAGCAGGCTTCAGGACAGTGTAGGCAACCCACATTACGGCGCTACAGCGTTACAGCAGAAACTGTAAGGCCATTTCCATTGTTTAAGATCTAAGTAGTCCATAAGGAGAGCAGTTGAACCAATTGTACCTCTAGTTTTCAGTTCTGTAGAAAACACATGCACGTGCCATTAAAAAAAAACGTATTTTTGTGGTGAAGGTGATGTCTGTTTACTTTTATGGATTGTGGATTCCTGCCCATTTTGTGCGCTCCTGACAAAGGTGCATCCCTGGCCAGTTGCTTTTGTCACGTTTTGTTTCAGTTTGAAAATATATGGGGTGGAAAGTTATGCGGGGCACCCTATATACAGATGATACCGGCAGGTTGGCTGCCAAGTGGTGTATGTCAAAAATTCACCTTTCTCAGGAGAGAAAACTTAAGGTTTGCTGCTAATAATTATATATTTTTTGAGTCAAACAGGGCATGACGATAATTTGTAAATGTAAATTTTGTGTCACAAAATATTATAAATCCATTTTTGAAAGGTTTCAACGACCTCAAAAGTATAACTTTTAAAGTCATTATTGAAAAATCATTTGGGAAGGGGAATAATCTTAAATAAAAGTCGACAACCTATTCAAAAAACAGAAATGATATTTATTTCTTAAGACGCTAAGAAAAAAGGAAAATCGAAAAACACAAAATGAAAATTCGAGTCACTGTCACTATTTTGATGTCGTCATGGTTTCATCAAATTGTTCATCGTTTCATCATTGTTCGAAACGTCGCCACGACCACATCGCAAACTTAGAAACAAATTATGCTGGCATGAAGAGTTCAGTAGGTGCGCAATAGTTCTTATTTGATTCTAAGACGAATTTTTCATCTGGGAAAATCGTTAGAAAATCACAGGTTCCCAGCCATTCATTTTTAAATACCAGAAGTCCCTCTCGTCCCTCTATCGTACTTGATATGACCCGTTTTCGCTCACTTTCCTTCATTTCCAGCAGCATTTTTTCTCCCTTCATGATACATTTTTGAAGTTCTTCATCAGAAAATCTGAATGTTGCATTTCATAAACCACAACCTTATTCACTATCAGGCAGTGGTAGCATACCTGACTGTGATGAGCATATGAACGTACAGCACTCAGTTGCTGAGGTGCAGCAGTTTCATTCAGTGTGAGTTAACTATTGAACTGGAATCTGTGCCATTTGCCATACCCGAAGATCTGCCTGTCTAGTAATGACAAATTGTTTCAGCCCATTTCTGTGACTTACACTGCTTGGCAAGCAACCCAACCATATGTATTTGACAGATATATTAAACACATCTCCTTCTTCCCCCCTCTCAGTGTCCAACTCTTCCTCCCTCTGTCTGTCCACCTTATCTTCCCTATTCCCCTTGTCTCCTCATCTCCTCCTCTCGCTCCCTTTGTCCATTTCCTCTACATCCTCTTTCTGACCATATCTTCCTCTCCCTTAATCTGACCATATCCTCTTCCCCCTCTCTCTTTCTGTCTCCACATCCCCTCTTCCTTCTTCACCTGAACCTCTACCCCTCTACACCTTCCACTTGCTGTATGTATCTCCCCTTCTCTTCTCTGTCACCTATTTCCTCCTCCTCCTCACTGTGTCCATCCTCTCCTCTATACCCCTGAATCTGTCCCCAGCCATGTTCATTGGTGCATGCAATACAGTTCAGTAAACCAGGCCAATACTTCTCCCACAACACACCAATCACACAGACCAGCCTACATCTCGGGACAAGGAAAACCATTAATTGCCCCTGATATGTAGCCTTCCCAGCAAAGCTGGTTGGTTTGGCAGGCTGATACTATTCCCACACAACATACGTGTTGTGCAGGGTAGCTTATATGCCAGGGACTGGAAAAAACACATACTTACCCATACCTCCACTCTTATTGCAAGCCTAACAGTTCTAATACTTTTGAAGCCTGCTGTTTTGATGCCAAATTTAGTTGAAACTGATCCAGGCATTTGGGAGCAGATCTCATACACACACACATACATACACTCTGCTTTACTGATAACTGTTTTTGGCTAAACATTGAGTTGTGCTTTTTTTTTTTAAAAAAAAAGCTGCATTTTATTATGTCATAGGTACAATGAAACCATCTAAATGAAGAAACAACACTGTCGAAATTACTCTTCATTATGTCCTCCACCTTAGCTGAGTGGGCAGTTAAAATTAAAATTTAAAACATCCTTGATCACAATCTTGTTAAAATATTTTATACGAGTGTCAATGGTCGACAGAACTCATCTAGCAGTGTCCATCCACTGCTCCGGAGTCTGAAGATGATTCTTTCATAGAGTCAAAACAGGTCACTCACTCCAAAAAAAATATTTTAACAAGATTGCAATAAAGACTGTTCTAAATTTTAATTTTAACCTCTTTTAATATCGTTGAATATGTTTTCAAAAATTTCAAAAATCTGAGTGGTCAGCATTTCTGACATGCAACAGACCCAGGTTCAGTTCTTAGCTAGTTCAGAGATCTTCTCCACTCAGGGAGTGTGTGTTGTGTTGTCCTCTTCATCATCGACACACAAGTCTCCTAATGTGGCGCCAACTAAAAAGATTTGCAACTCAGTGGCCAAACTTCCCCATCAATGTCAAACGATTATTTCATTTCACTCTTCATTTGATGTAAAACTTATAGTTTGATGTCTAGCTATCCTTAACAGTTAATATTGTTTGGAAGCACTTATATCCTATATTCTGACCTCGAATAATAAGATGTCGCGTTTATGCATCGAATAAGCTCTTAAGAACGTTTCGATCATAAGTAATGTATACATCGTCATACGAATAAATCTATATAAATAGAGAAAGTGTATTATAATACTTACTCTCCTTTACATATAAAACTATTAGCTCGGTGGCTAAGTATCGCTAACTGCGATATACAAATTACCCTTGCTTACACATAAAACTTGTAGCTCGATATCTAAGCAGCGTTGACCATTGATAACGATTGGAGGCAAATTGTTTCTGCTATTCTCAAATTATAGCATGGCTGTCCCACTGGATAAACGTGTCTAGGAATAAAATGTTGCATTGATGCATATAATTTTCAAACTATTAGCAATCTAAGCTTTGATCTATGACCAGTACCATATGGTGAGCTTATGATGGTAGCGTTGTGCTTACTCGGTATTCATTCAGTTGTGATGTGAGCATTAACTTTAGCAGTCGGCACATTAGCCTTCCGTTTCGTATATACAGTTATTTTACTTATGACATGCCGACATCCAGCGTGTTCCACCCTCCTTATACATTTATTTCTGGCGTGTCAGATGAGAGATGGATGGGGGAGACTGCATGAATTGTAAAGTTGAAGGTACGTAACCTTTCGATATATATATATATATATATATATATATATATATATATATATATATGGCTGCTGTATTTGGTCACATTTTTTGTAAAATTATTACCCTGTCAATCTCGTTCTGTCATTGCAGATCCGAAGATGGTAAAATAGTCTTACCGAAACCGGTCAGCTAAGTAAATACTTTACTAGGGATCGTGACTGTTTGGAGTTTTACCTAAGCTGACTTTTTACAGAGTTATCAATACCAAGTTCTGTAAGGTTTTATTATTGTTAACCACTTTATTTAATGTTACTCTTGGTGGTGCTGTAAGTATTTCGGTACACCTGTAATTTAGAATTGTAACCCTCATTAACCTGTCAATATAAAAATACAATTCGCATGAATATTGTATGCATTGCTTTTGACACGAAACATAATTATAATTTCGGTGACTAGAGGCAGAGGAAGGAACGATGAAGCGAACGTTTCTGACTTGCTTCCATGTTTGTGGATAACTGTAGTGACTCTGGAGGTGCTCTCATAGATTAGATTAGATTAGTTTTTCATTCCATAGATCCGTGCTGAGGAGATCCTCGTGGATGTGGGACATGTCATTTTTTTTTAATTTTTAAAGCTGAAATTACAATACTAATAGTATGAATATATACTATAGATCATTTGTTTCTATTAAAAAATTCGTCAATGGAGTAAAAGGAGTTGGCCACTAGTAAGTCTTTCAGGCTCCTTTTAAACTGATCTTTATTTGTAACTAAATTTTTTATGTTTGCTGGCAAATTATTGAAGATGAGTGTTCCTGAGTAGTGGGCCCCTTTTTGAACTAAAGTAAGTGCTTTTAAGTCCTTGTGCAGATCATTTTTGTTCCTGGTATTGTATGTATGAACTGAGTTGCTTGTTGGAAAAAGAGATATATTATTTACGACAAATTTCATTAAGGAGTAAATATACTGAGAGGCAGTAGTTAGTATGCCCAGTTCTTTGAATAGGTTTCTACAGGAAGTCCGTGAATTTACTCCACAAATAATACGTATTACAGGCTTTTGGACTCTGAAAGCTTTTGTTTGACTTGAAGAGTTACCCCAAAATATTAGACCATATGACATTATGGAATGAAAGTAGGCAAAGTATGCAAGATTTTTCATTTTTAAGTCGCCTATGTCTGCTAACACTCGAACTGCAAATACAGATTTGTTAAGGCGTTTCTCCAGTTCTGTGGTGTGCTCTTCCCAACTGAATTTATTATCAAGTTGTAATCCCAGGAATTTAAGACTGCCAACCTCTTCTATTTGCTCTTCTTCATACTTTATGCATGTGGTGCGTGATAACCTCTTACAGGTTCTGAATTGCATATAGTGAGCCTTTTCGAAGTTTAATGTCAGTGAGTTGGCTTTAAACCATTTATTAATATCAATGAAAATATCATTAGCAGATCTTTCTAGAACTACACTCAACATACTATTTATTGCAATACTTGTGTCATCTGCAAACAAAACGAACTCTGCTTCTGGCAGTGTAACTGATGAGAGATCATTAGTGTACACATGAAAAAGCAATGGCCCTAAGATGGATCCTTGTGAGACACCACATGTAATTTCTTCCCATTCTGATGATGACTGATGACTTAATTCACTAGTCCCTTGCACTGACACCCTTTGTTTCCTGTTAGTGAGGTATGACTTGAACCATTTTGCAGCACTGCCCGTGACACCATAGAACTCTAATTTATTTAAAAGGATGTTGTCGTTCACACAATCGAATGCCTTTGACAAATCACAAAAAATACCTGTTGCTTGTAACTTGTTATTTAATGAATTAAGTACATTTTCACTGTAGGTGTAAATAGTCTTTTCGATATCAGAACCTTTCAGAAATCCAAACTGTGTTCTTGATAATATTTTATTTGTGGTCAGATGATTGAGAAGCTGCCTGTACATTACTTTTTCTAAAATTTATGAGAATGCTGGCAAAAGTAAAATAGGTCTGTAGTTTTTGGTATCTCTTTATCCCCTTTCTTTAATAGAGGCTTAACATCTACTTATTTTAGCCAGTCAGGAAATGTCCCAGTTATAATTGACTGGACTGGTTATACAAGTAACTTAGAATTGTACTAAACTCACAAGAACATGCCTTAATTAACTTTGTTGATATTTCATAGTAACCACTAGAATGCTTTGTTTTTAAAGATTTTAAGCCGGCCGAAGTGGCCGTGCGGTTAAAGGAGCTGCAGTCTGGAACCGCAAGACCGCTACGGTCGCAGGTTCGAATCCTGCCTCGGGCATGGATGTTTGTGATGTCCTTAGGTTAGTTAGGTTTAACTAGTTCTAAGTTCTAGGGGACTAATGACCTCAGCAGTTGAGTCCCATAGTGCTCAGAGCCATTTGAACCATTTTTTAAAGATTTTATTATGGAATTTATTTCTTTTGGTGAAGTTAGTGACATCTTCATGTACCTGAAGCTATTTGTAAAGGCTAGTTTCAGATATTCAGGGGCATTATTTACTGATCCTGACAATCCCATTCTATCAGCAACAGATATAAAGTACTTGTTAAATAGATCTGCCACACTATGCCCATCGGTTACTAATGTGTCATCTACCCTTAGTGCTATTTGCTCCTGTTCCTCTCTGGTTCTACCAGTCTCCTCTTTCGCTATATCCCATATTGTTTCTATTTTGTTCCCTGACATTGCTATCTTCTTCTCGTAGTGCATTTGTTTAGATGTCTGAATTACTTTTTTTAAATATTTTACAGTATTCCTTGTATTTAGCCAAATCATCAGCATTGAAGCTATTCTTGGTTGACAGATACATAGAGAGAGAGAGTGGGAAAGAGACAGAGAGAGAGAGAGGGGGGGGGGGGGAGAGATGGGGGCGGAGAGGAAGGGAGTGGATTGGAAAGGAGAGAGAAAGACTAAAACCAATCTGGCCATTGAAAATAAGAGAAAGCGCGAAGTTTCTCCGAAGTCAAGGAAAGGTCGTTTATATCGACACTGCACAGCAACAGAGACAGGAGCACATAGTGTGCGCGTTTTTCGTAAACTACTGTGTACGACCTGACTCCAACACAAACAAACGTTCTCGCGTGGAACACGAAGTAAAATTAAAGAACAAGGCAAGCGGCCAAGCTCTTACACTGCTGCGCTGTTTAATTTCGCTGATTCCTTCTGATGGAGTCGGCGGGACTTTCCCGCCCACTTTGTCGACTCTAGGAAGTGGGGAGGGGGAGATAGGAGGGCGGAAGGGAGGGGGGAGGGGGCGACCACTGCTGCGCAGAGATATCCAACAACAGGGCCGGCCACCGGCCACTAGGGATAATTGCTTGTGATTTAGGGCGAGTGTAAAAGAGGACGCCGGTGCAGACAAAGGTCCGCCGGACTTGACCGCCGCCGTCTACCGGCCGCCTTCATTCCGGGCCTCCGCCTGGGCTTTAATGGTCTTAATGGAGAGCCCGGGATTACAACCTGCGATAGGTATCGGCGCGGCCGGCTCTGGCAGCTGCCGCAGAGGGCGCCGCACTGCCTCCCGGGATGGCCGGGGAAGAACTCACTGCCTCGCAAAGACTCTCTGTCCTTTCCTAGAGCACCATGGAGCCCTCCTTAAAAATGTGCACTACTAGCAAATTCACCAGACTGATTTTACTTTCGACGTCGCCCTCTAAACATCGACGGCTGTTAATAATCTCCCACAAAACATGGATCCTACTTCTTCTGAACTCTCGCTTTGGCCTCGGACACCATATGCGTTCTTTACATTCCTCCTCCAGTCGTTTCCATTCTGGCTTTCGTGACCCATCTCCCCCGCATCCTTGTCGACATCATCCTTCCACCCTGACCATGGACTTCCTCAGTCCCTTCTACCCAGCATGGGTCCTGGAAATGATACTCGTGGTGGTCCCTCTTCCATCCTAATTACGTGTCCTACCCACATCAATCCCCTTTTCATCATCTTTCAGCCATTATCAGCATACTAAAATGTAGACTTTCACGGCCGGAAATGTCATGTCCATTATAATTATCCGGGCTGTTATGCCGTGGTCGGTTGATGAATTCTGTGTCAGTTCCCAACGTTTCGTCAGTAGCGAGCCAGTGGGTGTGTTGGACCTTCCATCGAGCTACGGACCCCCTTCAAGATGTCTCCCGCAGTCAGAGACGAAACGTTGGGAATTGACACAGAATTCATCAACCGACCACGGCATAACAGCCCGGATAATGGACGTTATCAGCATGTGAATATGATTCTGCCAGTTCCTGATTTTTTGCTAGCCTACACTCCCTCTTGCACCCAAACACTTTTTAACATGAACTGAACTTTTCCACCTTCAAGGAAGTGAGAAAGGAAAGGAAAGGAACTGTCCATATCAGCTGTATCAAGAGTTTATGCAGAGTCAGGGGCGCCGAGTATAAATGTGTGCCGGCCCAGGACTCGGACTATCCCGGCTCACGTCTCAGCCGACCTACATCCCCACCTAGTGCCATCCATCGCCCGTACCCCTCCATGTCCTCTACTATCGCTACATTGAGAGTCCTGTGGGAGGCCGAACATACTTGTGCATCTCCACTGAAGATGGTGGATTCATTACCGATCGAGATGAATCAGTTATATGAATCCACGATGTCTGTTCTTCAAGACCTGTCCGAAAGAACAGACACCACACATTCAGATAACCAAATATTGTCCTTAATATCTTTCTCTGGAAGACTAGCAGTTTCGTTCATCTGCTTTCCTTAATGTGTTTCAGACCCATATAGAACTACGAGAAAAATTACACTCTGGTATGGTCTGATTTTAAAACCTCAAAACTGTTCTAATAACCTTGACCACGGTTTCGAGGGATCTAAACCTGACTTCTTCAGAAGGACAGACAACTTTACATTAGCAATGCACTCAGTTAAAACTGCCTCCACATGACATTTATCAGCATCGGTTTGTATATCCATAAGTAAATATTAAGGTCCTTAAAATTAAGGGCTTGTCACATCAATAAAACAATCACTTACAATAACATACCATGTTAGTAGCTACATATGAACTCATGATTGTGATTGTTTCTACTGATGTGGATTCTAAGGACCTTAATTTTACATATGGACATATAAACTGCTGCCGGTAAATGTCATGTGGAGACAGCTTTAACTGAGTGTATTGCTAATGCGAAATTTTCTGCCTTCTGAAGAAGTCGGGTTTAGATCCGTCGAAACTGTGCTCAAGGTTATTTGAAAACCACCGTTTTTTGCAGCTGGCTGGCTGTCCTTTATTCCTGCTGTTCTGTAACCGTTGCTGCAGTCCAGTCATGTCCAAAATACTCAAAATTGCCCGCATCTCGTGGTCGTGTGGTAGCGTTCTCGCTTCCCACACCCGGGTTCCAGGGTTCGATTCCCGGCGGGGTCAGGGATTTTCTCTGCCTCGTGATGGCTGGGTGTTGTGTGCTGTCCTTAGGTTAGCTAGGTTTAAGTAGTTCTAAGTTCTAGGAGACTGATGACCATAGATGTTAAGTCCCATAGTGCTCAGAGCCATTTTGTTACTCAAAATTGTTGTAGTGAACGGTTCGTCCCGTGAACCAAAACAGGCTCCATTTGCCTATAGTATCCTCGCCTTAAATTCAATTTCCATTCTATTCTCCTCGCCAAAGATGTGCTATCCCTCAGAGATACCAGTGCCATATCAGAGTCGGCAATGTGAATTGATACCACAGACATTAACGAGGCCTCGCTGTAGTCTGCAACAACCTGTGGGAGACACTACAGAAGAACACGCCTTCCCTCTCACTACAGGAGCACACTCACACTGAGGTCAGTACAGTGCTGAGCATGTAAGAGCTGTGCCCCAGTCCGCGACCGCATCTCAACGGTCAACTTCTTAGTGTAGGACCAACGAGTTGTCAAAGTTTAGATAAACTTGTACTTCTGCAGCTGTCAAACACTGTACCTCAGGGGAACAATTTGTTACTTAGTGCCTCAAGTGATATGTCCATATTCCACTCAAGCGCCAAAGAAACTGATATAGGCATGCGTATTCAAATACAGAGATACGTAAACAGGCAGAATAGGGCGCTGCGGTCGGCAACGCATATATAAGACAAGAAGTGTCTGGCGCTGTTGTTAGATCGGTTACTGCTGCTGCAATGGCAGATTATCAAGATTAAGTGAGTTCGAACGTGCTGTTATATTCCGCGCACGAGCGATGGGAAACAGCATCTCCGAGATAGCGATGAAGTGGCGATTTTCCTGTACGAACATTTCACGAGCGTACCGTGAATATCAGGAATCCGGTAAAACATCAAATCTCCGACATCGCTGCGGCCGATAAAGATCCTGCAAGAGTGGGACCAACGGTGACTCAAAAGAGTCCTTCAGCGTGACAGAAGTGCAACTCTCCCGAAAATTTCTGCAGATTTCAATGCTGGGCCATCAACAAGTGTCAGCGTGCGAGCCATTCAGTGAAACATCATCGATATGGGCTTTCGGAGACGGAGGCCCACTAGTGTACACTTGATGACTGCACGACACAAAGCGTTACGCTTCGCCTGATCCCGTCAACACCGACATTTGACTGTTGATGACTGGAAACATGTTGCCTGGTCGGACGAGTCTCCTTTCAAATTGTATCGAGCGGATGGACGTGTACGGGTATGGAGACAACCCGTTGAATCCAAGGACCCTGAACGTCAGCAGGGGCTGTTCAAGCTGGTGGGGGCTCTGTAACGGTGTGGGACCTGTGCAGTTGGAGTGATATGGGGTCGCTCATGGGTCTACATATGACTCTGACACGTGACACGTACGTAAGCATCCTGTCTGATCACCTGCATCCATTCATATCCATTGTGCATTCCAACGGACTTGGGCAATTCCAGAAGGACAATGCGATACCCCACACGTCCAGAATTGTTAGAGAGTGGCTCCAGGAACACTCTTCTGAGTTTAAACACTTCCGCTATCCAACAAACTCCCCAGACATGAACATTATTGAGCATATCTGGGATGCCTTGTAACGTGCTGTTCAGAAGGGATCTCCACTCCCTCGTACTCTTACGGATTTATGGACAGCTCTGCACGATTTATGGTGTCAGTTCCCTCCATCACTACGTCAGACATTAATCTAATCCATGCCACGTCATGTTACGGTAGTTCTACGTGCTCGCTGAGGTCCTACGCGATATTAGACAGGTGTGCCAGTGTCTTTGGTCCCTCAGTGTATAAAATTTTTTGCAACATTGTTCCAGGAAAGACAGCGACCTATTAATATTATAATTTATTTTAATACTCACAGTCGAGATCGCATTTAAGTTGTTTATTTTTATTTTTTTCGATCTTCTAAGAGATCATCTTCAGATCTTACGTTTCTTGATGGCTGTAGGAACCGTTGGCGTGGCGCAGGTACGTCTGTGCAGGTGTGGAGATCTGTCAAGGATCATTTGCGGGTTCAGAGTGCTCTGAAATTCCTTAACGCTCCAGCAGGCTTCCTCCAAACACATCTGTACTAGACGTATTGAGTTTTGAAGAAACTGAAACTGTCTTAAGACTTTACTGATTGTGCTCCCTATGTATGCCATCATAAACTATTTGAAGCTAGCGAAGACTATGAGAATGTCAGCGCTATATTCCTAACATTTATCGGTTTCCTGTCAGAGCGTAAATATCTGATCTACAGTTGGTCTGTTCCTTCTAAAGCCCCATTGGTAATCTCCTACAATTCCTTCAGCAGTTGGGATCTTTCTCTTCAGTAGACACTGAGATAGCATTTTGACGGGCACATGAAGGAGTGCAATCGCTCTATAATTATACACTACTGGCCATTAAATTTGCTACACCGAGAAGAAATGCAGATGATAAACGGGTATTCATTGAATAAATATATTATACTAGAACTGACATGTGATAATATTATCACGCAATTTCGGTGCATAGATCCTGAGAAATCAGTACCCAGAACAACCACCTCTGGCCGTAATAACGGCCTTGATACGCCTGGGCATTGAGTCAAACAGATCTTGGATGGCGTCTACAGGTACAGCTGCCCATGCAGGTTCAACACGATACCACAGTTCATCAAGAGTAGTTCAAATGGTTCAAATGGCTCTGAGCACTATGGGACTTAACATCTGAGGTCATCATTCCCCTAGAACTTAGAACTACTTAAACCTAACTAACCTAAGGACATCACACACATCCATGCCCGAGGCAGGATTCGAACCTGCGACCGTAGCAGTCGCGCGGTTCCGGACTGAGCGCCTAGAACCGATCAAGAGTAGTGACTGGCGTATTGTGACGAGCCAGTTGCTTGGCCACCATTGACCAGACGTTTTCAGTTGGTGAGAGATCTGGTGAACGTGCTGGCCAGGGCAGCAGTCGAACAATTTCTGTATCCAGAAAGGTCCGTACAGGACCTGCAACATGCGGTCGTGCATTATCCTGCTGAAGTGTAGGGTTTCGCAGGGATCAAATGAAGGGTAGAGCCACGGGTTGTAACACATCTGAAATGTAACGTCCACTGTTCAAAGTGCCGTCAACGCGAACAAGAGGTGACCGAGATGTGTAACCAATGGCACCCCATATCATCACGTCGGGTGATAAGCCAGTATGGTGATGACGAATACACGCTTCCAATGTGCGTTCACGGCGATGTCTCCAAACACGGATGCGACCATCATGATGCTGTAAACAGAACCTGGATTCATTCGAAAAAATGACGTCTTGCCATTCGTGCACCCAGGTTCGTTGTTGAGTACACCACCGCAGGCGTTTCTGTATGTGATACAGCGTCAAGAGTAAACGCAGCCATGGTCTCCGAGCTGATAGCCCATGCTGCTGCAAACGTCGTCGAACTGTTCGTACGGACGGTTTTTGTCTTGAAGCGTCTCCATCTGTTGACTCAGGGATCGAGACGTGGCTGCACGATCCGTTACAGCCATGCGGATAAGATGCCTGTCATCTCGACTGCTAGTGATACGAGGCCGTTGGGATCCAGCACGGCGTTCCGTATTACCCTCCTGAACCCACCGATTCCATATTCTGTTAACAGTCATTGAATCTCGACCATCTCGAGCAGCAATGTCGCGATCCGATAAACCGCAATCGCGATAGGCTACAATCCGACCTTTATCAAAGTCGGAAACGTGATGGTACGCATTTCTCCTCCTTACACGAGGCATCACAACAACGTTACACCAGGCAACGCCGGTCAACTGCTGTTTGTGTATGAGAAATCGGTTGGAAACTTTCCTCATTTCAGCACGTTGTAGGTGTCGCCACCTGCGCCAACCTTGTGTGAATGCTCTGAAAAGCTTATCATTTGCATATCACAGCAGCTTCTTCCTGTCGGTTGAAATTCGCGCCTGTAGCACGTCACCTTCGTGGTGTAGCAGTTTTAATGGCCAGTAGTGTAGCATATCAGTGGGTCGTTCTTTTTTAGTACAGGGCAAATTAAGGCCATTTTCCAGCCGTCACGCAATTTCTCATGTTCCCAAACATTCCTTAACAGTTTCGTAACTATTTCTACCGATACCTCCACGCCATTCCTTTTAGCTGTCCTGCATTTTGGTCTTCACCGAAAGCTTTTTGTTACTTGACAATGAGATTAAATAATCACTTTACAGAAAGGCTTAGAGAGCAAAGTATTTACAATAATTGCAGAGCCATAATTTCCACGTCACTACAGAGCATAGGGGTCGGAGACTTCCCCAATGTATAAAGGAAGACAGACCACGACCTGTGGCAGATCTGGCGGCAGAGCACATTTTTGATGCCAACACAAGTGTTCCGGAGCCGTCCTCCAGCACACACTGTCGAACGTGGGGCTCCGCCACAGAGGACACCTGTGGGTTTCTTTGCGACCCAACGACATTGTCAATTTCGACTGCAGTGGGTGCGGGGTCATTGACAGTCACCGTACATCAATGACATGTCACCTGGTCGGACTGATCACGTTTCTTGTTACAGCAGTCGATGTTCGTGTCCGGATATGCCGTCATCCAGGCGATTGCCTGCTGGAATCATGCACCGCACCACGGACGCCCGTAGACATCTGGTGCCACACACTTCCGGAAAACTACCAAGTACCTGTAGAATTCGTATCACGTAAAATCACTGTTGCATTGCGTTCCAAAGGTGAAGCCACGTGCTATACGACAGGAATAATAAATAAATTCCAATGTATATGGAGAAGAGTGGTATTATCTGTGGGAGTGGGTGATGATTGTGGAGGATTTCCTTTAATTTCTCTTAATTCTAAAGTGCGTGTTGAATTCTTTCCGGTAGTTACTGGGGAGTGAAAACATGGCCCTTACGTTTTCCGTTCGTCTTGGCTTGCCTTTTTTCATTTTTTACGAGAGTTTTAAGAGATCAGGTCGTGTGTTGGAGGAGGAAAGGTGCGCAAGGGTCACAACCCGAGGCCAGGCCACAATGTCTCCTCCTTCCCGTCCCGGGGAGGGGGGGGGGGCGGGGGGGGGGGAGGTGTTGTCCAAGGGATGGAATGGTTTTCTTTTTTTAATTTTTATTTGATCTTGTTTGTTATTGATTTTTTTTTGTCTTTTGCAGGTGCAAGACACCACATACAGAAACTAAATGTGCCATTCAACATAGGCAAATGTAAAGCTGCTCCCACCACCATCTAGATTCAAACAATTCACTAACAAAAGAAAAAAGGGCTCTTCAACGGTCCAGTTGGCGTGTATCCAGATCGGTTTCTCGGAAACTTAGAAACAATATATAGTCTCCTGAGTACATCAGGCATGAACGTAAGTTCCTGAACCTTGAGCTGTCTTCTCATTTCACTTCTCGCACCAGGAACACCCGGGATAACGAACAAAGTAACTGGGAGAACATGTTCTATATTTCACGCGTCGCCGCAAGATCACAGTCTGTGACGTCCTTGTCATCGGTGCGACACAGATAACACGTCGCCATTCCCTTTATCTAATTTACGGCGTTTGTACTGGAGGTGGAAAAGTATACTTTCTCCGGAAACAGTAGGTCGTCAGCTTCGATCACCGTGTGCGCTGTACGCAATAAAATGGTCAGCGTCTTCTCGTTAGAAGCCAACAGTCGATTGCCTTGACACAAACCAAGCGATGCTCGTCGGAGTCGACGACATTGCAGTGGGGGCATATCGGCGTGTCGACCGGGTGAACAGAGTGCAGTTGTTGACGGTTCGGGAATTTGCCGTTCACCACTATATTCCAACAACGAGAGAGGGAAGGTAAACCGCTCTCCATATATTCTGCCACTGTATCGCCAGGTACTCCTGTTCCACTACATTCAGAGATTGCTGCTGCCTAAGGAAGCTCCGATGTGCGTCTTTCGTTGTGGACAGCCTGGTGATTGATGGTCGGAGTGAATGGGGAGGGGAGAGGGGGGACACTCCGTTGAACACAACGTTCATTAAGGTGACGTTGTAACTAACCTGTTACCACGGGTTATTCCTTATTATTGGGAATGGAAATACTTATTGCTTATGAAATCAACGTGAGAAGAATAGGGTCGCCACCGACTCTAACCATACAACTAATCAAAGATTTGGTCGAGTCGGAAAATAAATTAATTTGATCACAGACCAAAAACTCACGAACATGCATACGTCGTTATGTCGCTCATATGGGATACGATGTAACTAATAGTGTTCCCCGTACACTGTTCACGACAATCAAAAATTTAAAATAAAATAGCACATGCAAGAACACTGTGCAGAAGATCAGCTCCCAGCAACACACCTGAAAATAAAACTTAATCTACAGAATTTGTTATAAAATACAAGGGGAGACTAATCACTGGACCTGTGCATAAGGAAACGCATTGGATGTGCTAACGGGAAAGCTACGAGGTGAGTGGCTTAGGGGCAAAAACGTAATGTCGGAACACAAGAGAAAATTGTAGATAAAATCATTTATTCCTAAGATAAGGATGTGAGCCATGTACACGATTCCTGATAACACGTTGTTTGTGGAAACACAATTTCTAGGTATAGTGCCAAATTCCAACAATATCACATCACACAATCATGTTAACATTATCTAAAACAAACATGCGATCCTACAGTTAGTGATGCCGGTAGCCCAACAACTATAATCTTCTACCACGTGGTTGGCTCCCCACGGACGAAAGACACATAAAGCAACGAAAATTTACGATAAGGCAAGGCTCTAAATATTTAGAAAGGTGAAAGCTTATGCAGGCACAGTTGAAGGCAAACAGACATTCATACAGAAGCGAGTGCTCACTTCTTATCGACACCTTTGTGTGGCGCTCTTCCGGCGGATCCAAGTCTGCTACAGAAATTTACTAAAAGAAAAATCTGCCAAAGTTTTGCATTCCTTGCTGCGACAAGGCAAAGCAATCTTTCAGATTTGAAAAGCGAGTCCAAAAGCTAACAGGTCTCCTCTCGCCAAGTAACAGCGCGCCACGCGGTCAGTCTAAAGGCCGGTTCCCACTAGGGCTGCCGCGCGTCAAAACGGCGCGTCAGCGGCGTGGTTGCCATGGAAATGGCGTCAGCGGCAAGGCGCGGCGGGCTCTGCGTCGCGGTTTGACCATGTCGAACCGCTTCCGCTGCCGCGTGCCGCGCTCCAGGTGCGCGCCGCCAATCACAGAACGCGCTGAGCGTGACGTCAGGTACGGACTCCCGGGCCACACGAACTTTCGCCGAACCGCTGGCGCGGACGCGGCGGCAGCTATGAAATACTTATCATCCGATTCCAAGGAAACTATTCGGTAGAAAAATTTGATTCTTGGGCATGTTACAGCCTGATATCTTCTCTCGATAAAGGACCGAATTTCTTTTCGTTATTCGTCGTGGTTACTTGCTGTATCGCATTTACGTAAACCTTTACACGAAATTTTAATGAGTGTGCAGAGGTAAAAACGCATTGCGTGGACTTTGCGTACAGTTCATTTTAGGTAATACATTATTGCGTATGAAATTTAGTCAACATATCGAAATTGTTTTTAAAGCTGAGAGCAGATCGATAGCTATCACCGTTCTCGAGAAATTGTCTGATATGTCGGCGGACGGGCTATGCCGTGACCGCGCGCGGGTTGCTCGGCGACGCGACCGGTACTTCGTCCTGCTCGTCGTAAACCATGTGGTTGTATCAACCGCAAATTTCGTAAACGGTTCAAGAAATCGAAATGTTTTTTTGCAAACGATAACTTGTGAAAAGTCATGTATTTCGTCGCATGATAAATATCCTAAATCTGTTTATCTACCAAGATATGAAAGTAACTACAGTTTTTCAGGAGGGATAGATGAATTTTTTTAAACGGCATTAATAGCATGTCGAATGAGAAGTTAAACCGAAACTAATTTGCTGGTATGTCATAAGATGTAATTTACTAAATATGTAGAGCTATTGATTATTTCCTTTCCTTTTTCTTTATCCAGTGTACTTTACTGATTCAAGACACGTTTCGCCTTTTACTTTAAGGCATCTTCGGTGGAATCTAGAATGATTCAGTTTTGTTTTGATATGTGATACTTGGAGATTATAAAACAGTTCACATCTTTTTTTACGTGAATGACTGATTACTTTCAGTGAATCGAATTTTTGGCGGACATATACGTTTCCCCTCACCTGGTCACATGCTGGAGGTTGAACTAAAACTTAGATTATGCAACATAAGCACATTTTCATGTTCGCTCTTTTTTCTTCTGTCACTAGCAGTAGACGTTTTACTGAAAACTCTGATTTGACGTCGTAACTACAGTGTGTTCACCTCATGTCCCTTCCTGTCTGGTTTGTTTATGTACATGTTGCCAAACTGCAGAATTATATGCTGAAAACTAATGTTTGTTTATTTTCGTTCTCCTTATATCTGTATGTGTGTGTGGCTAGCCGGTGATAGTTATAGAAAGTTGAAAGTGAATCCAGTAGTTGTCAGACAGTGGTTGAAAGATTTGGTGTTCAGCTGATTTCAGTTTTGGTTTAAATGTTTTGTGGAGGAGTGCATGGAAGAGTAAATTCACTGCTTACATTAACAGATAAAATAGTAGAATAGTATTTCAACAGATGATTATTATCAGAATAGTATGAACCAACCCCTTTGTCCTCACTCTTTGACGCCCCACAATACGCCCTGTCAACTAACCCCTATTGTTGTCAAAGTTGTGCCATAATTTCCTCTTCCTCCTCTATTTAATTCCGTACCTCTTCTTTAGTCACACGATCCTCGTATCTAATGTTCAGCATTCTTATGAATCATCACGTTTTGAAAGCGTCTATTGTCTTTTTGACAGAACTGTTCATCATCCACGTTTCACTTACGTACAAGGCTGCACTCCACACAAATACCTTTGTAAAATAGTATCCAACCATTAGAATTTATATTCGGCATGAACAAATTTTCTTTTTCAGAACGCTTTTCTTGCTATTGACAGTCTTCAGTCAGGTTTGCGTCTGCATCAGGAAATGCCTTACAATTTAAAATCTGGTTTCGAAAACTGTTCGAAATATATATTATTCTTTCGTGATTCTTAAGCAAGGTGCTGGCGATGATTACATTATGCTCTGTGGGAAATTCTATCAGGTGGCTTCCACTTTCATCCCTTCCCCCTAGCCTTTGTGTTCTTACTGTTTCGTGTACCTGCTACCGTATCACATTTTAAATTTTTGTCTCGCTTAACTATCTGAATAATTTCTTTTGTCGTACATTGTTTCAATGTGTTAGGAGATAGTGAACAATCGTGAACGGTAGTCATGAAATCTGTTCATGGTGAAATGAGAAAACATGAATAATGAAATATGTGAAAGAGTACGTTGTACAGAATATGAAAAATTGGTATGTCTTCACCCAACTTCGTCTTTCCTTCATGTAGGTGTAAGATATAGTTAATCAAACGCACCGCGCGTTTCGGTGGGTCCCACCCCGTACCTCAGTGGCTGTCCGTCATTGGCTACCGCTAACGTCTGCCGCTTCCAGATGGGAACGCCAATTCCGCGAGCCGCCGCGTCAACGCGGAAAACGCTTGCCGCTGCCGTTGCCGCACGCCGCGCTGCCGCGCTCTAGTGGGAACCGGCCTTAACTCACCCTTCTTCGACTGGAGCACAGCTGTGGACGCTTCCCGTACCGGCGGCAGACTGCCCCCTTTTTCCCCTCCAGCCTCCTCCACGCTCCGCGTGGACCGGAAAGCCCAAAGATGCCATTTCCGCCACCAACCTAACGCAGGTGGATTTCTCACAAGTAGCTCAAACCTCTTTGCCTACTTGACCACTACGAGAGCTGGCTATTCTGTACCAGTGCTGCTGAATCTGTACGACTATCGCAGACTTCCTGCAGCAGACTACGCCACCGTCTAGCAACGTGACACACAACCACATTCATTCAATCACGCCACTATGAGAGTAAAGAGAAAAGAGAAACAGGGAAAAGAAAGAGAAATACTTGTGAAATTGGACTACCGGACTAATGAAAGGTGGCTACAGGACCCTTTCAACGTTATCGGTACCCCAATAGCGTCTTTTCTTCACGTTTACGAGTCCGAGGAGTCTTCAGTGGACTAGTGGACACTTGCTGGAGGGGGGAAAGAGGGAACACCGGCCACTGCGTTCTGTGAGCGGCTGCCCGTTGTCACGGTGTCACGTTCACCACGGCACAGGATGGCGTGCATCTCTGACAAGATTAGCAACACTCAGGGAAGAATGCACTTCCATACTGGGTTCAACAAACCTGTCCCGCCCTCTCTATTTGCGGAACATTAATACAGAGGTTTCTCAGAAACGACAGACCACCCACGGAAATGGTGTGTCCCGCACGATAACATCGCAATGTTGTAAAATAGCCACGACACACTTCCACAGGCGAGTCTTTTGTTTAGTGCCAACGTACCGCATCGCCGTGAGCATAAACGCTGGGAAGACACAGTTGCAGAAAGATTTTGGCGGCACACACTTTGACACGTCAGAACTCGGAATCTAATCTCTGGGAACGGCGATGTGCCATAGCGAACGAGGAGTTGGAACAGGTCGGCGTTTGGAATATTCCAAAAAGCGGCGCCAACCTTCCATAACAAAATTGTAAGGAGCTTTCGGATTGGAGAAATAATGTATGTGGTCTCAGATTGACCAAAAGGGGGTTTTGGTGGGCTCGCACCCTGAAGGAGCAGGAGAGAGCAGACTTCTTCCAGACTTCTTCACCACGAGGCGTAGTGGGAAGACACGTGGTCAGTGCTAGAGATGAACGGACCCGGAGAGGCGCAGTCGATTCACAACCAGTCAGGCCGTACCCACCTGTGACCTTACAGTACCAATGATGTAAGTGTTGCAGCAACAGCGTACGAAGGTCCTATGGGATGAGACAGGTGTATTGATTCAGATTAATCAGTCAGTCACTATGCGGTGACCTTCCCACCATTCTTTTACTCTATGGGGTTCTATTTCTCTTTACTCACTAAGCTCCCGATGCAATCATCGGAAACACTTCAGTTTCGTAATAGGTAGTCAGTTGCCACGATTTCTTGTTTTCTCGGTCTATTTTACGAGAAATTTTCCAGTCCTTTCCCTCCGAAGATACTTAATTATCACACGTTCATATGTAGATATGCTCTCATTCTCCAGCAATGAGCATTTGACCCTTGTTTCTTCTAACAATAATTGAATTCCCAACCAATAAATGGAAGTAATTTGTAATCTTCGTTTCATTACAATAGCTGATAGTTCCCATCACTGCTTATTAATTATCATTGTTTAATCAGGGCACATAAGTACAGTCCGCATGTTAGGGTCAACCCTTTTCTTCCCTTTCCATGCGCACAATTCCTTTGCGTATACCTGAATCGTAGTAAGGGCCTGGCAGTGTGTGGGGGGATACTCAGTACAGGCCACTGGTAAAACAGATTGCCTGGAGCCTTAACCCCAGTGGCGTCTTGCACTGGGGAGATTTGATTCTAATGATAGGGGTACTTGCCGTCTCAACCTCGACCACGACTGCGGGAGAGAGAGGGGGAAGTACCTGTTTAATCAGTGTTTCGATGTGGAACAGATGAGGTATATGAAGCGAGCCATCGTTCACCACTGTCATAGGGCTACCGTTTGCGAGGGGACCATGGCACCAAAATAAAATCTGATTTCCCCGTATTGACGCTTGTCAAGGTGGTGGGTGGTCAGGTAGCAAACCCTATGACAAGTTGCACAGCACTGGTTTCCAAACATCCTAGACACACCACTCGATCATGTGTTACATTCGGCGACATCCAACTTCGGATTTTTGTGGTTTCCCTAAGTATGTTTAGGGTAAGAGCGAGTGTAGTTACTTTAAGACGTATAAGCCCGATTTAATTGCCCATCCTCCCTCAGTCCTAGATAGTGCAGCGCCAATAATCACCTTGTCCGACAGCATGCTGTACCCAAATCTTCCCTTAAGTAGTGCTCCATTCCGACAGCCAGATATGAGCTGTAAACAGTGGCACACTCGTCACACGCGACTGTGTAGCCTATTGTTTTTGGAAGGCAGCGCCACCAACGTCAATGCCGCAGGTATTTTTTTGTTACGAAATATAACTGGTTTACAAACATATGACTCTACCCAAAATATTAGTTCTGCATAAAATATTCATTTTCAGCCATTGGTTCCCAATCTCAAAATGCTCAGTTTAGTGTCGTCGACCGCCCTTGGAATTTTGACCAAAACGCTCTGACATAACAAGTAGATATGTACAGTTGGTATTGTCGTCGGGTGTCCAGCTGGATGCAGTGGTTCTCGTAACAAAATATTCCGACAGCGTAACGTGCCGTCATCTTCAGGTGATACCTGTACAACGAGCGTCTTTGCTACATCCCGCCTCCTTTGTACTCTTACTGTCCCCCACACTCCGACAGATGGAGTGCAAGTTGGGTGAGGGGGGGTGGGGGAATCCTGCCGCCGTGTGCTGGGTGCGAACGCTGGTTCCTCAGTACTCCTGTGGCCTACATTGGGCGTGGTAGTCGCACTCGGCTGACGCTGCAAGTTTAGTTTTTGTAAGTGCACCCTTTTGGCTGGAAGTCTAGGGGACCACGGCCGTTCATGACTGTAAGAAAATTAAACGCCCACAGACTTCGTTATGATCTTATTTATTGTGTAGTTACCAGTTTCGGCGCTTCAATGCGCCTTCTTCAGGCCGTAGTTGATGCTGACTGAGTTATCACAAATCATATATACGCTACATCCGCAGCCAATATCACTGGTTAACGCAGACTATCTGTAACCGTAATGTCGAAACGCCAACCATCAACTGGTTCAGGGTTACAGATAGTCTGTGTAAGCCAGTTATGTTGGCCACTGATGCAGCGTATATATGGTTCGTGATAACTCCTTCAGCATCAACTAAAGCCTGAAGATGGCGCATTAAAGAGCTGAAAGTGGTAGCTACACAATAAATAATGTCATAGGGACAGCTTAGGTGTTTCATTTTCTTACAGTAAGTTTAGTTGGCTGAGTGCTGGATCCCAAACTTTTCTGAGGGGGAACCCAGTGTCTATGTTGATCAGACCGTGAGCCACTCGTATTTAAATGGCCTCCTGCAGAACACAGTCCCAAAACGACGAAGTCTGTCTTAGCGCTTCTGTTTCTTCAAGCAGGTTCTACAATCGCAGATTTTGTTGGTTGCTCAAGTTTTCTTTGCATCTTTCTTGAATTGTCCACACAGTCTCCCCGATAATCAAATAAAGGCGCAAGAAACGCAGAAGACACACCGATATTAAGCGACCAACAAAATCTGCGATTGTAAAACACTGCCTGAAGAAACGGAAGTGTTAAGAAATACCTTGTTGTTTTTGGACTGCATTCTGAAGGAGACTATTGAAATACGAGTGGGTGACGGGCTGATCAACAGTGACACTGGGTTTCCCCTCAGCAAAGCTCCGGATCCAGTACAAAGTCAACTAAACTCATAAGTCCGCCGAGAGTGACTTGGGTATAGGGTGGGGGTGGGAAGGGGGGGGCGATAAGAGAATAAAGGAGGCGGGATGTAGCAAAGGCGCTCATTCTACAGGTATCACCTGAAGATGACGAAATATCTTGATACGAGAAGAACTGCAGCCAGCTGGACACCCCACAACAGTGCAAACTGTTGATTCGCCGGGAACGCCGAAGATCATACATCTGATACATACAGGGTGGTCAGAAACAGTCTGAAAAGCTTGTAACGGTGTTGCAGGGTACGTTGACGTGAGAAATAACTGTTAGGAAGAAATAACTCAATACTTAAATGCTAGTTAACTTCAGGGACTGATGACCTCGCAGTTTAGCTCCTTTCAGTCCATTCGGTGTATATCCCTCAGAGGACTCGGTGGGTCACGTCGCCCATAAACAGCCCTTTTCAATGTATCCCGGCCATGTTCGACAGGGCTGACGTCTGGAGAACATGCTGGCCACTCTAGTCGAGCGATGTCGTTATCCGGAAGGAAGTCATTCATAAGATGTGCACGATGGGGGCGCGAATTGTCGTCCATGAAGACGAATGCCTCGCCAATATGCTGCCGATATGGTTGTACTATCGGTCGGAGGATGGCATTCACGTATCGTACAGCCGATACGACGCCTCCCATGACCACATAATGCCACCCCTAAACAGCGTGGAACCTCCACCTTGCTGTACTCGCTGGACAGTGTGTCTAAGGCGTTCAGCCTGACCGGGTTGCCTCCAAACACGTCTCCGACGATAGACTCGTTGAAGGCATATGAGACACCCATCGGTAAAGAGAACGTGATGCCAATCCTGAGCGGTCCATTCGGCATGTTGCTGGACCCATCTGTACCCCGTTGGATGGTGTCGTGGTTGCAAAGATGGACCTGGCCATGGACGTCGGGAGTGAAGTTGCGCATCATGCAGCCTATTGCGCACTGTTTGAGTTGTAACACGACGTCCTGTTGCTGCACGAAAAGCATTATGCAACATGGTGGCGTTTCTGTCACGGTTCCTCCGAGCCATAATCCGTAGGTAGCCGTCATCCACTGCAGCCATAGCCCTTGGGCGGTCTGAGCGAGGCATGTCATCGACAGTTCCTGTCTCTCTGTATCTCCTCCATGTCCAAACAACATCACTTTGGTTCACTCCGAGTCGCCTGGACACTTCCCTTGAGAGTCCTTCCTGACACAAAGTATCAATATGGACGCAATCGAACGGCGGTATTGACCGTCTAGGCATTGTTGAACTACAGACAACACGAGTCGTGTACTTCCTTTTTGGTGGAATGACTGGAACTGATCGGCTGTCGGAACCCCTCCGTCTAATATGCGCTGCTCATGCATGGTTGTTTACATCTTTGGGTGGATTTAGTGACATGTCTGAACAGTCAAAGGGACTGTGTCTGTGATACAATATCCACAGTCAATGTCTATCTTTAGGAGTTCTGGGAACTAGGGTGATGCATAACTTTTTTGATGTCACGAATTCTTTACAGACGAATGGACAAACTGGTAGAAACTGACCTTGACGAAGATCAATTTGAATTCGGTAGAAATATTTCAACACGTGAGGTAATACTGACTCTACGACTTATCTTAGAAAATAGATTAAGGAAAGGCAAACGTTTCTTGCATTTGTAGACTTAGGGAAAGCTTTTGACAATGTTGACTGAAATACTCTCTTTCAAATTCTAAAAGAGACAGGGGTAAAATACAGGGAGCGAACAGCTATTTACAATTTGTACAGAAACCAGATGACAGTTATAAAAGTCGAGGGGCATGAAAGGGAAGCAGTGGTTAGGAAGGGAGTGAGACAGGGTTGTAGCCTCTCCCCGATGTTATTCAATCTCTATATTGGGCAAGCAGTAAAGGAAACAAAAGAAAAATTTGTAGCAGAAATAAAAAGTTTGAGGTTTGCCGATGACATCTGTCAGAAACAGGAAAGGACCTGGAAGAGCAGTTGAACGGAATGGACAGAGTCTTGAAAGGAGGATATAAGACGAACATCAACAAAAGCAAAACGAGGATAGTGGAATGCAGTCGAATTGAATCACGTGATGCTGAAAGAACTAGGTTAGGAAATGAGACATATAAAGTAGTAGATGAGTTTTGCTATTTGGGAAGAAAAATAACCGATGATGGTCGAAGTAGAGAGGGTGTAAAATGTAGATTGGTCTGGCAAGGAAAGCGTTTCTGAAGAACAGAAGTTTGCTAACATCGAGTATAGATTTACGTGTCAGGAAGTCTTTTCTGAAAGTATTTGTATGGAGTGTAGCCATGTATGGAAGTGAAACATGGACGATAAATAGTTTAGTCAAGAAGAGAATAGAAGCTTTCGAAATGTAGTGCTACAGAAGAATGCTGAAGATTAGATGGGTAGATCACATAACTAATGAGGAGGTATTGAATAGAATTGGGGAGAAGAGGAATTTGTGGCACAACTTGACTAAAAGAAGGGACCGGCTGGTAGGGCATGTTCTGATGCATCAAGGAATCACCAATTTAGTATTGGAGGGCAAGAAATGAATACACTAAGCAGATTCAGAACGATGTCGGTTGCAGTAGGTACTTGGGGATGAAGAAGCTTGCACAGGATAGAGTAGCATTGAGAGCTGCATCAAACCAGTCGTTCAACAACAACTTATATGGTAAATTTTGTGTGTGTAGTATTACGAAAAATTAAGCTAAAATCAGTTTCATTTAAAAGTTGTCAGCTACAGTAACATGACTTGTTTCTAATATTTAATTTTATTCAAAAATAATTTTTTCACAAAAATAAATAGGGGCTTACGAGACGAAACAAGCGCTGTATCATTATAAGAGGTACAGAGGCGAGTGAGTGCGCCGGGGCTTACCCCAATTCACTACTACTAACGCCACTCATCATTATGCACCTATGCTTAACATACAAAGGATTGCACGTTATCTAAGAGTGAAATTAAACATTGCAGTAACTACTCCAAGCCTCGTAAGTGTGTGCTTCACTATATTAATAACATTATTAAATCTCAGAAAAAATATAGGTGGCACTAAATAATGAAGCTAGAAAGCTAAAAAGGGTTCCGAATGCACAGATTTATGTCACAATTAAAAGTTACAAGTCTCAACTTGATCAGATCAATATTTCGCCCAAAATCGGAGTTTTTACGAAAAATTGACGGCTCTAAATATTAGACTCAGAAAGATTAAAGTTAGTATGTAACCTCAGTTTGTCCTGAAAACCTTATAACTGAGACACCAATACACTACCTCTATTAGATTTCAAGTTATTTACTAAAAACCAAATCTGGAACGAAAACATCCTTATTCATAATACACTCCTGGAAATTGAAATAAGAACACAGTGAATTCATTGTCCCAGGAAGGGGAAACTTTATTGACACATTCCTGGGGTCAGATACATCACATGATCACACTGACAGAACCACAGGCACATAGTAACAGGCAACAGAGCATGCACAATGTCGGCACTAGTACAGTGTATATCCACCTTTCGCAGCAATGCAGGCTGCTATTCTCCCATGGAGACGATCGTAGAGATGCTGGATGTAGTCCTGTGGAACGGCTTGCCATGCCATTTCCACCTGGCACCTCAGTTGGACCAGCGTTCGTGCTGGACGTGCAGACCGCGTGAGACGACGCTTCATCCAGTCCCAAACATGCTCAATGGGGGACAGATCCGGAGATCTTGCTGGCCAGGGTAGTTGACTTACACCTTCTAGAGCACGTTGGGTGGCACGGGATACATGCGGACGTGCATTGTCCTGTTGGAACAGCACGTTCCCTTGCCGGTATAGGAATGGTAGAACGATGGGGTCGATGACGGTTTGGATGTACCGTGCACTATTCAGTGTCCCCTCGACGATCACCAGTGGTGTACGGCCAGCGTAGGAGATCGTTCCCCACACCATGATGCCGCGTGTTGGCCCTGTGTGCCTCGGTCGTATGCAGTCCTGATTGTGGCGCCCACCTGCACGGCGCCAAACACGCATACGACCATCATTGGCACCAAGGCAGAAGCGACTCTCATCGCTGAAGACGACACGTCTCCATTCGTCCCTCCATTCACGCCTGTCGCGACACCACTGGAGGCGGGCTGCACGATGTTGGGGCGTGAGCGGAAGACGGCCTAACGGTGTGCGGGACCGTAGCCCAGCTTCATGGAGACGGTTGCGAATGGTCCTCGCCGATACCCCAGGAGCAACAGTGTCCCTAGTTTGCTGGGAAGTGGCGGTGCGGTCCTCTACGGCACTGCGTAGGATCCTACGGTCTTGGCGTGCGTCCGTGCGTCGCTGCGGTCCGGTCCCAGGTCGACGGGCACGTGCACCTTCCGCCGACCACTGGCGACAACATCGATGTACTGTGGAGACCTCACGCCCCACGTGTTGAGCAATTCGGCGGTACGTCCACCCGGCCTCCCGCATGCCCACTATACGCCCTCGCTCAAAGTCCGTCAACTGCACATACGGTTCACGTCCACGCTGTCGCGACATGCTACCAGTGTTAAAGACTGCGATGGAGCTCCGTATGCCACGGCAAACTGGCTGACACTGACGGCGGCGGTGCACAAATGCTGCGCAGCTAGCGCCATTCGACGGCCAACACCGCGGTTCCTGGTGTGTCCGCTGTGCCGTGCGTGTGATCATTGCTTGTACAGCCCTCTCGCAGTGTCCGGAGCAAGTATGGTGGGTCTGACACACCGGTGTCAATGTGTTCTTTTTTCCATTTCCAGGAGTGTAGATTAAGTATCATTTGTATTTGTAATAGATAATTATAATTACAGCACTCGATTAAATTGTATCAAGTTTCAAGATATTATTGTTAATAACAGTGATTACAAGTTATCTTAAAGAGACAGTTCAGAAGTCTTGTTCTACTGTTAGTTCTATGCTAAAAATTTTTGCCGGCAAAGTTTAGATGCAGTTGAGCTGAAACTTTTTCAGTAACTAAAGCAAACTTAACTCTGTTTACATAAAAATTATCGAACTTGTAAATTATTAAACAACAGAGATATTAATTAACATGTGTCCACGGAAGAGGCCATTTAGATGCTGCTGCTTGTGCATAGAGTGCCAGAGAGCCAGAGTGCCAGAGAGCCAATAAGAAGAGACAGATATCAATCTGTCCACGTCAGTCAAACGCCTACATGCACTGTGCCTTGGATGACGTCACAGCCGGACAGCTACCAAAAACGTTTCCGGTAAAAGTAGGAAGTGAACTCATGATGATTGTACACCATCCTGGATCGCCTGTATATCACGGAAGTAAATGTTAGTGTGCCGCCCGTAATGTGACACAACTTCGTGGCAAGTGGCGAGATTATTTTCCACTTTTAAGGTGAGCAATTAACTTTTGGTGATTAGAAGTCAGGGCAATAGACTATTTGATCTGGAACTTTCCATAGAGGTCGTCTTTGAACTGTTAATAGTGTGGTTTCCGATAGGAACGTTGTTATTATCATTCTTTCTTTTCTCAGACGTTATGTCTAGTCAAAAATAGGAAGTGACGCGGACCTTGATCAAGTATGACTTCCTTTTAACTGTACAGTATATGTTATATTACATTTAGGAACTTTCGGGTAATTGAACATGTATCAATAATTACGGATTTCTGTAGTTGTATATATAAGTTTGGATGTAGCTGTATTGCATTGATGTACTGGTGGATATTGTGTGGTATGACTCCTGTAGTTGATAGTATAATTGGTATAATGTCAACTTTATCCTGATGCCACATGTCCTTGACTTCCTCAGCCAGTTGGATGTATTTTTCAATTTTTTCTCCTGTTTTCTTCTGTATATTTGTTGTATTGCGTATGGATATTTCGATTAGTTGTGTTAATTTCTTCTTTTTGTTGGTGGGTATGATGTCAGGTTTGTTATGTGGTGTTGTTTTATCTGTTATAATGGTTGTGTTCCAATATAATTTGTATTCATCATTCTCCAGCACATTTTGTGGTGTATACTTGTATGTGGGAACGTGTTGTTTTATAAGTTTATGTTGTAAGGCAAGCTGTTGATGTATTATTTTTGCTACATTGTCATGTCTTCTGGGGTATTCTGTATTTGCTAGTATTGTACATCCGCTTGTTATGTGATCTACTGTTTCTATTTGTTGTTTGCAAAGTCTACATTTATCTGTTGTGGTATTGGGATCTTTAATAATATGCTTGCTGTAATATCTGGTGTTTATTGTTTGATCCTGTATTGCAATCATGAATCCTTCCGTCTCACTGTATATATTGCCTTTTCTTAGCCATATGTTGGATGCGTCTTGATCGATGTGTGGCTGTCTTAGATGATACGGGTGCTTGCCATGTGGTGTTTTCTTTTTCCAATTTACTTTCTTCGTATCTGTTGATGTTATGTGATCTAAAGGGTTGTAGAGATGGTTATGAAATTGTAGTGGTGTAGCCGATGTATTTATATGAGTGATCGCTCTGTGTATTTTGCTAGTTTCTGCTCGTTCTAGAAAGAATTTTCTTAAATTGTCTACCTGTCCATAATGTAGGTTTTTTATGTCGATAAATCCGCTTCCTCCTTCCTTTCTGCTTAATGTGAATCTTTCTGTTGCTGAACGTATGTGATGCATTCTATATTTGTAGCATTGTGATCGTGTAAGTGCATTGAGTGCTTCTAGGTCTGTGTTACTCCATTTCACTACTCCAAATGAGTATGTCAATATTGGTATAGCATAAGTATTTATAGCTTTTGTCTTGTTTCTTGCTGTCAATTCTGTTTGCAGTATTTTTGTTAGTCTTTGTCTATATTTTTCTTTTAGTTTTTCTTTAATATTTGTATTATCTATTCCTATTTTTTGTCTGTATCCTAGATATTTATAGGCATCTGTTTTTTCCATCCCTTCTATGCAATCGCTGTGGTTATCCAATATGAAATCTTCTTGTTTAGTGTGTTTTCCCTTGACTGTGCTATTTTTCTTAGATTTGTCTGTTACAAAAGCCATATTTATATCATTACTGAATACTTCTGGTATCTTTAGTAATTGGTTGAGTTGTTGATTTGTTGCTGCCAGTAGTTTTAGATCATCCATGTATAGCAAATGTGTGATTTTGTGTGGGTATGTTCCAGTAATATTGTATCCATAATTTGTATTATTTAGCATGTTGGATAGTGGGTTCAGAGCAAGGTAGAACCAGAAAGGACTTAATGAGTCTCCTTGGTATATTCTACGCTTAATCTGTATTGGCTGTGATGTGATATTATTTGAATTTGTTTGGATATTAAGTGTGGTTTTCCAATTTTTCATTACTATGTTTAGGAACTGTATCAATTTAAGATCTACTTTGTATATTTCCAATATTTGTAGTAACCATGAGTGGGGTACGCTATCAAAAGCTTTTTGGTAGTCAATGTATGCGTAGTGTAGCGACCTTTGTTTAGTTTTAGCTTGATATGTCACCTCTGCATCTATTATCAGCTGCTCTTTACATCCTCGTGCCCCTTTGCAACAGCCTTTTTGTTCTTCATTTATAATATTGTTCTGTGTTGTATGTTTCATTAATTTTTGTGTAATGACTGAAGTTAATATTTTGTATATTGTTGGTAGGCATGTTATGGGGCGATATTTAGCTGGGTTTGCTGTGTCTGCTTGATCTTTAGGTTTCAGATAAGTTATTCCTTCTGTTAGTGTATCAGTGAATGTGTATGGGTCTGCAATGTAACTGTTAAATAATTTAGTTAGATGTGAATGTGTTGAGGAGAACTTCTTTAGCCAGAAATTTGCTATTTTATCTTTTCCAGGGGCTTTCCCATTGTGAGTAGAATTAATTGCTTGGGTGACTTAATGTTGCAAAATTATCACTTGAGGCATTTGTGGTATAAATCATCTTGTATGTGTCTGTTTCTGTTTGTATCCACTGTGCATGCCTGTTATGTTGTACTGGGTTTGAACATATGTTGCTCCAGAAGTGTTCCATGTCTGTTATGTTTGGTGGATTGTCTATTTTAATGTGTGTGTTATCTATTTTCTGATAAAATTTCTTTTGGTTTGTGTTGAATGTTTGGTTTTGTTTCCTTCTATTTTCACTTTTTTTGTATCTTCTAAGTCGTTTGGCCAATGCTTGTAATTTCTGCTTCTTTTCATCTAATTGCTCTATCGCTTCTTGTTGTGAGATTTTACCTAACCTTTTTCGTTTTTTTTTTTTCTGACATTTCATTTCTTATAAATTGTGTTAGCTGTTCGATGTCTTTTCTCAGTTTTTCTATTCTTATCTGTAGCCTGTGTTGCCATGCTGGTTTTGTGGGTTTTTTCTGTGTGTTGGTTGGTTCTGATCTCCGCCTAGTGTGTATATTTAGTGTAGTGAGTGCTCCTATACAAACCAGTAGTTGTAACTCTTCCATAGTTGTGTTTTCATTTATTTTGTTGTGTATGGTTGTGTTGATAGTTTTTATTGCTGTTTCGACTTGTGGGTTATTTGGCGGTCTATGCACGAGTGGTCTAATGTCTGTATTTGTGTCTTTGTATTCTATATATGTCAGCTGTAATTTTTCTTCTATATCTAACATGTGTGTCACTTCGTGTTCTATTTGTGCTTGTTCTGGTGGCTGTCTTAAGATTTCGTTTTCCTCTGATTGTTTAATTGATGCGTGGTGTTCTTTGTTTGTTTGCTCTGGGATGTTTGAGTCCATTACTGTATTTTCTTCTTCTGATTACACATTATTTTGTTCCACAATTTGTTGTACTTTTTGTTTGATGTTTTCTAATTCTGACTGGGGTATCCTGTTATTTTTGATTATTACGCGGATCTGATCAGCTAGTCGTTGTTCTGTTAAAAATTTTAATTCTGGGTATCTGGTAATAAATGTTGTGTATACTTGAGATCTGTATCAAGTTGTGTTGGTTCCTAGGTTTGTTGCTTGGTAATAACAGAACATGAGGTGTCGATTAACTTCATCTGACCATCTCATCCTCTGTCTTTGTTTTCCTTCTAGGGTGGTTGCAGGAAGCATATCCTGCAAAACACCTTTATTTGGATTTAAATCATTTTCCAGTTGGCTAGCAGTGTCGTTACCATTGTGGGCAGGCATAGGGTTCAAGTGTCGTCTCCGACCATGACGGCGCTTGTCCGAGGTTTCTTTAGTTCTGTCCTGAACCAACTAATCACACTAAAAGGGGGGTTAGCCCTATTAGTGGTTTGTTCTTTTCGTCGCTTTTTATGACTGGCAGAACATACCGGAGGCCTATTCTTTTCCCGGGCCTCCACAGGTTTTATTATCATTATCATTATCATTATTATTATTATTATTATTATCAGGAATACCGATAGGGACACTATTACTATTTTTATTATTATTAGGAATACAAATATATTTAGTGCGTGTGAACTCAACTGAATATATCAGTCAGTTAAAACTCAAAACTTTTATTTGTAGTCATTGTTCCTGATCCTGCTGAGTAATTAGCAAGTATGATCATTTGCTTTCAGTGGGCACAATGAGTAATGTGGACTAGCAGGGTGGAAATTTTGGCCAGCATGTTCATCGCATTCTGGCTGAACACAAAAATAGTTTTCAGATTTTTGTAAATGGCGAAGGTAGGATATCATGAGACTCAGATAATAGAGGCCAGAAACATTACAGTGACACTTAGTTAGTCTTTTTTCTATCTTTCAGTATGGAAATGGAATAGGACAGATAACTGCTAACATTTGTGTGTAGTACCCTCCACCAAGCACTGTATATTAGCTTGTGGAGTATTTACGTAGACGTAGGCCCACACTTAATCACGGATTCTGAAACATATTACAAAGTGGTGTTTCTTGCAATAACATATAATTGCCTATGTTGAAAAAAGGTATCCCGCTGGATACATGTGTAAGGTGGCAGAATAAATGGTCAGATTCGCACCTTACATGAGACCTTTGCAAAACGCAATGAGAAGGTCAAGGTGACACCTAACATATATCGACAATTATGAGAACATCTGCCTATCAATATGTAATGCAAAAAGGGATGACAGTCAATCGACAGTAATTAACACACCATGCCTATACAATGCATGTCTTTGAGCGGAAGGTAGAACAGGGAACGTGAGTCGAGTAGCTTTTAGTTTTCAAAAGCCAGCTCCACAATGGCGTAGTGAAGCTGCGCTGTGGGAGTTACGCCGGCAACCACTTAAAGGGGTAGCAGGAAGGAGGACAGCGACCCGGGGCCAGGTGATTCAAGCTGGAGGGCCGCCTGTAGCGAGGGCATCGGTACAAAAGCAGAGAAGAAGCTTTTGAAAACTGCGTTTCGAAATTCCAATGGGATACGAACAAAAGAAAGTGGCGCATTTTTGTCCAGCGAGTGTGACACACGGAAAGGTCAATGTACTTTAGGCGTCTAGAATGGGCACAAAACGTCTGATTGGCGGAAACTCACTAGGAAGTTTCGACGTAGTTTGATGAAAGGGACGTTGCGATTGGTAGAGGGTGTTTCTACAATATAAGAGGAACGCTCCTATTGGTCGAAAAAAGCCGTGACATGATAACGGAAACCAAGTGGAGGGAGACAGTTCTGTCATGAGTAAAACAAGAGAGAAATTTTGTTGGTGGACTCTTCTCTGAACTGGAGTCAAGTGCAGAATGGAGCGCTTATCACTCCGTACAATGCAGAGAAGAAATTGGTGTGAACACTGTGTTCACGATGGTTGCACTCCAGCTAAAATTAGCTGTAGTAATGTGTAGCTCCAACTGTGGAGAAACGAACCAGCCAAATTAGTTAATTGTTCTTCCAAGAACTGAGAGGACACTGTAATATGCACGCTACTCCAATCATGCGCATGTATATCACCACATAATAAGTCTAGGGCTGAGTACATATTTTCTCGCATAATGAGAAACATAGGGAAAGTTTCTGCTGGAAAGTTCAGCAAAGGCCAGATTAGTTTTGTAGGCATTTCAGTGGGAGAGAGCGGCCTTGCAGACAGCAGCACGTCGCAGCTTAAGATAAATACCGCGTGCAGAGGTGTAAAATTTGGTGGTTCACCAGCTTGCGTCCACTGTAAACTCCAGCGGCCTTGGGTAACCTTGCTCTCAGATTTGTTACTTGACTAACCATCCACCGTAGACTTGATTGTCATACTAAACAGTACCGAATTTTGAACCGGAATCGGACGATTTTCGTAGTACTGACCAACATCATAACGGATGTGCAGGAGCAGTATTGTATAGAAATGTCCAATTAAACTGTCATATTACTGTGCTTAGGATTAATGTAAAGAAACTTCCAATTAAACTTTCATAATATTGTGCTTAAGATTAATGTTCTTTCAGAGAGTTAATATTTAACAGTGTTGTGTATAGACATATTTCAATTTTTGATGTTGGCAAGATGCATTATCCATTGCACTGTTTTTGTGTTGGTGAGTTGAAAACTGTGTGAAAGCTGTAATTTGGTGAGAAATACTGCGACATTAAACTTGTTGTTTCACCTCACACAGTTGTTCTCAACTAGAATAAACAAAGCAAAAACAAAACCCCCACCCTTACACATGGGTGTGTGTGTGTTGTCCTTAGCATAAGTAAGATTAAGTTAGTTTAAGTAGTGTGTAAGTCGAAGGACCAATGAGCCTTAGAAATTCACCCACACACATGATTATGAAAAGGCTATTGTAAAATAATGTTGAAAAAACTTTGTAGTAGAAACACTGACAAACGCAGGAAAGTTCGTATTGTATAGTCTGTTTCAAAGCTGACAATAATATCCTTGGTCGTGAGAGTGAGCAGAGTCAATAGCAGGGAGTGAGTTGAAAGGCTTCTGTGTTCAAGTACTGAAGCAAATGGCGGTGCTCAACGGCGTAATGGCGAGTGTTTTCGAAATGGTGTTTTTAAGTATGGCAAGGCATCGTGAATGGGTGAGCAGGCAATTATGTGGGCGCTGTACAAACATGCAAGAAGAATTGGTAATTGAAGAAGAGTAATGTGCACCTAAATTTACAAAAGTTGCTCGTCTTTAAATAAACGCCTACCCCCAATAATTGTCAATAATTATCTTCACAAAACGCATTACATCGCAACATCTGCAATCCCCACAAAGCAAGATCAAGCTAGTTATTTTTTCAGTTATGTACACGTCTTTCCAGCAAGGTAGTTTCAGTACTTTTGAACATATATTGTTTTCCATTTGAAATACACCTATTTTGAATGCTATTGATTATCCCAGATCATTAACGATCAGTAGGGTCCTATCCTTTCATAATTATTACCGAGACAGACATAAATGAAACAGATAAAGTTATTTAAATGGAAAAAAATGACATTTTCAGTTAAATCAAGCAGTACATGAAACAAGATGTCGTAATATATAATGTTCTCTGTGAATTGTTATACTTTTACTGCATACAGTCAGTAAAAAAGGAAAGACAGTGAAAAGTAACAGTAACGTCAAATATAAAAGTGCATATGCTATTTTGACTCAAGTGTGTTTGCAAAAATTTCATGTATTCTTTACTCTCGTAACACTGGAATTGCAAAGATGTTTGTTGTTAATTGACAAAGTCATTATGAAACTTTCTCAGGTAACATTTATTACTAAACAGTGATTAGTCACAAGTATTTTGCTTCACAAGACCCAACAACAGATAGTATTAATGCGGCGAACCTCATTCGGTACATCTTGCAAGACATGTTGCTAGATGGTAACCATTATCAATTTTTGTTAACTGGAAGTAATTTCAATGCACTTCTAGTAATTTTGTCATACATGGTTTCCTTTACATTCAAACTCACCCATGCACATTTCCTTCCACTACTGCCATCTTACTCAGTTGTAATTACTACGTACTTCAGTTTCAATGCAGTCACTAACAAACATTAACTTTTGCTCACTTGTGAAGTTGCGATCGTAATTTGTTAATTTACTTTCCAAATTTCATACAATTTCAGTTACTTATTCAAAATTATAGCCAGCTACAGTATATCACTTAACATCCTAAAGGACATCCTTCTCGAACGTTGTCATACACGATGGATAGCTACTAGTTAGCATTATTCTTCAGAATCGATGCATTTCCTGTTAAGTAACACGGATCATTAACATCAGTTATTAATGGAGAGTTTAGGCAGGCTATACTTGTATAACGTAGCAGTCATGTTATAGACTCGCTTAGGACTGACAACAAGAGTGCGTTTCTGCACATGGGCCAAGTTATTTTGTTGGAGTGCTACACCCAGTGATCACCACAGGGTACCATGTATAGTGGATCTTCTCCCCAAGCAGACCTCTAATTTTAAATTTCGTCTTTTGACGTACAGTGTGTTAGGGATATAAGTGCAGATATTGTGATCATTGGTACCTTAGTATGTACCCGCTTCACTGATTTAGTTGTTTTTTCTCTGCAGCTAACAGTCTTCCCACAAATGCTGCACATAGACTGCTACCTGATGTTTCCTGAGTGGACTACAACCGTCACTAGAGACTAACCGTTCTGTGCCAACACATCCACCTTTCGACGTCTGACCTGCTATCCAATGGTAAATAATCATTAATGGTTTGCTCTTGCCATATACACTTGGATGTACTAACCAACCTAAGGACAAACTACTCCTAACAGGTGTAATTATTAGTCTGTAAATAAAGAAAATAGTGATTAATGCCGTTCAGTACGCTATCCTCAGTCGCCAATAAAAATATCTGCATATATATTCCTAACAGCCTGTAAAATTAAACTCGCAACAGGCAGGACGAATAGTGCCATCAGCGAAACAGAGAGTAAAGGAGTTAAAATATATATCATGATCAGCAAAATGAAGGAGGGAAAAAGTTTGGCATTTTTGGACAGCGGCCTTTTGGCTCCAAGGCATATATATTACGGCCAAGTCAATTGCACGTAACGCGCAGATTCGCCGTTCGTGGGGTGGAAAAGAAAAAAGAAAAGGCGAGTCGTCTTGGGACGGCGTACAGGGTTGTCCAGCCAGCGTGGGTCGGCGGGCAGGATTTATCTGGCCGGTGGCGGCGGTGGAGGTGGGGGTGGGGGCGGGCGTATGCCGCCGGCCAAGATTAACTCCTCGGGCCCAGCGAGGCTGCGCCGCCGCCATTAATTCCACCCCCGCACCCCCGCAGACGCAGACGTCGACCCCGCCACCGCAGGGCTTCGCCTGTAGCTGGAGCCTGTCCAGATCACCAGCGGATACCAGCCACACATAGGACTAGGGCGAAGGCGAGGTTCGAGCCCACACACCTGGCCACTGGTGCCTCACATCAGTAGCCGGCCGGGGTGGCCGAGCGGTTCTAGGCGCTTCAGTCTGGAACCGCGCGACCGCTATGGTTGCAGGTTCGAATCCTGCCTAGGGCATGGATGTGTGTGATATCCTCAGGTTAGTTAGGTTTAAGTAGTTCTAGGGGACTGATGACCTCAGAAGTTAACTCCCATAGTGCTCAGAGCCATTTGCACCATTTGAACCTCACATCCGTCACATTCCGACCAAAGTGTCACTCGCTGCAGAACGAAAAGAACCTCGTGTCGACACTGCCACACCTCCATTTGTGTATCTGGAGAAAGCTGACAGTGTTTGGTGTTGTGATCTTCAGTCCTAACACTGGTTTGAGACGATTCTCCATGCTACTCTATCCTGTGCAACGCTCTTAATCTCTGAACAACTACTACAACTTACATGCTCCTGGATCTGCTTACTACATATATCTTTTGCTCTCCTTCCAAAATTTTAACCCCCCTGACACCCCCAAACTTCCCTCCAATAGCGGATTTGTGATCCCTTGATGTCTCAAAAAGTCTTATCAAACAAACCCTCCTTCTAGTCAGTTTGTGCAGCAAATTTCTTTTCTCCTCAGTTCTGTTTAGCACCCTCTCATTCGTTAAGTTCAAAATGGTTCAAATGGCTCTGAGCACTATGGAACTTAACTGCTGAGGTCATCAGTCCCCTAGAACTTAGAACTACTTAAGCCTAACTAGCCTAAGGACAACACACACATCCATGCCCGAGGCAGGATTCGAACCTGCGACCGTAGCGGTCACGCGGTTCCAGACTGAAGTGCCTAGAACCGCTCGGTCACTCCCTCCGGCATTCGTTAAGTGATCTACCCATTTAATCTTCAGCATTCTTCTGTAGCACCACATTTCAAAAGCTTCTATTCTCTTCTTGTCTAAACTGTTCATCGTCCACGTTTCAGTTCCATTCTCCATTAGACTACATACAAGGACTTTCAGGAAAGACTTCGATGTAAACAAATTTCTCTTCTTGTGAAACGTTTTTCTTGAGATTGTGAGTTACATATCATCTCTTCAGCAGCCATCATCAGTTATTTTGCTGCCCAAATAACAAAACTCATCTACTACTTAAACGTTTCGTTTCCTAATCTAATTCCCCCAGTTTCACCTAATTTAATTACGCTATATTCCACTATCCTTATTTTGTTTTTGTCGATGTTCATCTTACATACTCCTTTCAAGACGCTGTCCATTCCGTTTAACTGCTCTTCCAAGATCTTTGCTGTCTCTGACAAAATTACATTGTCATCGACAAACATCTAAATTTTGATATCTTCTCCCTGAACTTTAATTACCACTCCAAATTTATCTACTGTTCCCTTTACTGCTTATTCAGTGTACAGACTGAAAAACATCGGGAATAGGGTACAACGTTGTCTCACTCCCTGCTCAACCACTGTTTCCTTTCCATGTACCTCGATTCTCATAACTGCCGTCTGGTTCCTGTACAAGTTGTAAATAGCCTACCACTCCTTGTATTTTACCGCTGCTACGTTCAGAATTTCAAAGAGAGTACTACAGTCAATATTGTCATAAGCTTTCTCTACGTACATAAATGGTGTAAACTTAGAAATGCCTTTCCTTAGACTATCTTCTAAGATAACTCGTAGAGTCAGTATTGCCTCCCATGTTCTTACATTTCTACGAAATCCAAACTGATCTTCCCCGAGGTAGGCTTCCACCAGTTTTTCCATTCTTTTGTAAAGTGTTTGTACTAGTATTTTGCAATCATGACTAGTTAAAGTGATAGTTCGCTAGTATTCACACCTGTTAGCACCTCCTCCCTGCCGGCCTCGGTGACCGAGCGGTTCTAAGCGCTTCAGTCCGGAACCACGCGACTGCTACGGTCACAGGTTCGAATCCTGCCTTGAGCATGGATGTGTGTGATGTCCTTAGGTTAGTTAGGTTTAAGTAGTTCTACGTTCTAGGGGACTGATGATCTCAGATGTTTAGTCCCATAGTGCTCACAGCCATTTGAACCATTTGGACCTCCTCTCCTTGGATTACATTCTCCTTGAAATCTGAGAGTGTATCGTGTGTCTCTTACATCACGCACACCAGATGGAAAAGTTTTGTCACGGCTGACTCTCCCAAGGCTACCAACAGGTCTGGCGGAATCTCGTCTACCCTGGTGACCTAGTTTCGACCTAGGTCTTTCAGTGCTCTGTCACATTATTCCCACCGTATCATATCTCCCATCTTATCTTCATCTAAATCCTCTTCCATTTCTATAATATTGCCTGCATGTTAATCTCTCTCCTCGATGAACTCCTATCTTTCAGCTTTCCCTTCTTTGCTTAGGAATGATGTTTTATCTGAGTTCTTGATAATCATACAGCTGCTTCTTTTTTCTCTCCAAAGGCCTTTTTGATTTTCGTATGGTTGAATATGCTTCTAAATCCTTACATTTATCGTGTAGCCACTGACAGCGAACAAATAGAAATACAAGGAAACCGGTCATTCATTCAACCAGTGAATATTCGCTCCTTGTTCTGCTTATGCCTTCTATGTTCATTTCGAAAAATGATACTGAGAACCAGAAGATAAGCGCTGGAGGATTTTTAGATTCGACGAAAGCCTATGATACCATCTGGAGTGACAGACTCCTGCTCAAATTCATCAGTGTCATTCAATGTCAGAAACTAACAACTCTATTCGACAACATGCTAAACAATACAGATACTTCCAGGTGTTCTCAGAGAACTCTAAAAGCAGAGCTCACAAAATGAATCATGGTACCCAACAAGCTTCTGTTTTGTCTACATTTCTTGTTAAGTACTTACTGTGGGGCGGCAGGTAAAAATTAAAAGCTTTGGTTTGTTCTTTGGTTTTAAAACTTTAAATGTTTGTTAATCTTTTGCGATTTTTGGATATCAGCACCTTTTGTAAGGGCCTGTAAACTATTTATCCGAACAGCTAGAAGTCGATGGAGAACGTACTGTTCGTACTCTTCAGTCCACAGGTCAAACGTTCAGCTCGGTGAAACTGCAATAAAATATTCTCTCTCTCTCTTTGAATAAAGCGGAGATGTCAGGAACCGTTGCGATGTTTAAAAGTCCACCGTCGTTTAAATTTCCAGTATATTCTGACAAAACTTCACAGGCACAGTTTGGAAAATGACTAAAGCTCGTTCTACCGTACTCAGCACTTGACACAGTTCAGACACGATTTCTACTGATCACCTTAAAAGTAGAAAATAATCTCAGACACTTGCCACGCACTTTTCTGTTGTACAGCGGGCGGTACACAAAATAGAGCATCGGAAACGTAACACAGACTATCCAGTTAATTATTAAATCCAGTAAGTTCCCTTTTTACATATTTGCACTAAACTAGCGCTATATATCATTCGAACACAATAATGTCAGTCATCTTAATGCCATCTGAGGCTTAGACGGACGCACACAGAATCACGGCACATTGTTAGCTGAAGACGATAAACAATTCCAATTTTTCTGAAAGTGCATCTGTACCCTTTCTACGTTGTATACAATTCTCAGCTCTATAACTCTAAAACTTTGCCTTCCAGAATTTTTCAAACGAAACCGAGAGTAGATACTGGCCTCTGGATTGTCGCCTTACTTATTTCTGTACCTTTGTGGAATTACAATATCATAGCGAAAACTGTTACAACTTATTCATTATATCAAATGCAGTGCTTTCATTTCAGCTTTGTGTCTTATTCTCTAATGTAATATAGTCTAACCCGCTTTTCCAGTGTTTGACACTAAACTTGGTTTTTACTCAATAACACAAAAACAAAAAGAAGTGCCTTCATCGAAACCTCTACCATATGTGTTTGTGATAAACTGAACCTAACTCCAAAAGCAGAGCTAATTTCAATATTACGTGCTTTAAGATTTCGACAAAGTGGAACAATTAAAAAGTTAAAGCGGTAGCTTCATGAAATGCTCTACAGAATGTTTTTACAACCAACTGATCCTAACCCCAAAATTACAGCTTTCAAGTTTAATATTACACGTTTTCAAAATTCTAAAAAACTGTATTTTCGAAGAAACTAATTATACTAATCAATAGCCGTTTTGCATCTGGAATGTGTTATACCAATTCGTATACGTTTGGTGAGTTGAATACGAAAATACCTTTCAAAATGTTCTAGCACGTAAGATTTTTGAGTTCTTAAGGGTTTTTTTTTTTGCTGTCAGGCATTTAGTCGTTTGAAAGAAGTGTTTCCGTAATTGAGCGAAGTTAAGCTGAAAGAAGGTATATTTGCTGGACAACAAATAAGAAAATTGATAAAAGATCCATCCTTTGAAACCAAACTCACAAATATAGAATTATCTGCGGGTCCTCTTTCAAAGCAATTGCAAGAGCTTTTTGGGCAACAAAAGAGCTGACAACTGTTCAGTAGTAAGAACATGCTCTGCAAATGACGCTAAAATTCACTTTTTACATTCCCACCTTGATATCCGTTTGGATAATCTGAGATCCGTAAGCGACGAGCGGCGTGAGAGCTTTTACCGGGGCATCCACGCTATGGAAAGCAGTTATAAACGTCACTGGAAACCTTCAATAATGAGCGACAACTGCTGGGGTACTGTTAGGAAAATGACGAAACGGTAGACAAAAGAAGAGGACCGTTGTAGAATTTTTCGAATACTAAAGAAAGGTAAAGTTGAAAATATGTTGTGAATTAATTTAGATCTTCTACTGGCGTCTTGTCCATATATACATACGAAATCGTATTGAGTTCTAAAGTTTTGAATATATATTTCTTGTTATTGTTGTTGTGGTCTTCAGTTGGAAGCCTGGTTTGATGCAGCTCTCCATGCTACTCTGACCTGTGTCAGCCTCTTCATCTCCGAAAAACTACTGCAACCGACATCCTTCTCAATCTGCTTACTATATTCATCTGGTGGTCTCTGTCTAAGATTTTTACCCCCCTCCCTTTTAAACACTTCCCTGCAATACTAAATTGGTGATCCCTTGATGCCTCAGGATGTGTCCTATCAATAAATTCCTTCTTATAGTCAGAATGTCCCAAAAATTTCTCTTCTCCCCAATTCTATTTAGTACCTCCTCATCAGTTGCGTGGTTTACCAATCTAATCTTCAGCATTTTCCTGTAGCACCACATTTCTAAAGCTTCTATTCCCTTCTTGTCTAAACTGTTTATCGTCCATACATGGCCACACTCCATATAAATACTTTTAGAAAAGTCTTCCTGATACTTAAATTTGTATTCGATGTTAGCAAATTTATATTCTTCAAAAAAGCTTTCCTTGTCATTGTCAGTCTATAGTTTATATCCTCTCTACTTCACCCATCAACAGTTACTTGACTGTCTAAATAGTAAAATTCCTGAAGTAGTTAAGATGTCTCGTTTCCTAATCTTATTCCCTCAGCATCGTCACCTATTTTAATTCGACTACATTCCATTACCCTTGTTTTGCTTTTGTTACTACTCATCTCATACCCTTGCTAGATGCCCGGGTGAAGTGGTATACAGCTCACCTAATTTCGAAAGGAAACGTATCAGTATACCGATATACACTTCTCCCCTCCCCCCTTGAGCTGCCACTTTGCTTATCACTCAACAGATAAAAATTGACGCAGGAAAAATTATTTGTCCCTGCTGGCGGACTGTTCAATAGCTGGCAGTCTCGTCATAACATACTAATAACATGAATAATTAATATCTTTCAACAGTATCTGATAAAGGACTAGATATTAAGTGAGGATGTTATAACCGTAGAAATAATAGAGAAATTTTGTATAACCATTTTACTTATTCTCTTGAGCATTCTGAAATACTGCTGCATATGACCCAATAATTGAATACACAGTACAAGCATAGGATATAACAGAATGAGCTGCTGGCTACGTAAAAATGGAGTCCCACTATATAATTACGGCAGCCAATGATTATGGTGTGTATAAGCAAATTTACTAACAGAATAAACACGTATTTTATTATACAACAGTGATCGAATAACGTAACTTTTCAATGAAAACCCACGTGCAAACAGTGTCTGCTGTGGCGGTGAAGCGAATGATTGCGTTGCTGAGAGCTTAAGAACAAACAAACAAGTCCTACTATATAATTACGGCAGCCAATGATCTATGGTGAGTGTGAGCAAATTTACTAACAGAATAAACACGGATTTTATTACACAACAGTGATCGAATGACGTAACTTGTCAATGAAAACCCACATGCAATTTGTGTCTGCTGCGGCGGCGAAGCGAATTATTACGTTGCTGAGAGCGTAAGAACAAGTAAACAAGTCCCTACTTTGCTGGTGCAGTGAATACTTTAGCAACTGTGAGATCGCCTTGTGTGTAAATGGCTTCCTGCACGCTATGCTCACGAATACCGACCTCCGCCATTGTCACCATCCGCGATAGTGACCCAATGAAAAGCGAAACAGTTAAGCAAATACTCCCGACCGTCGATTCCGAATGGAATCTGTCAAGATCTGTCAACAACGAGACAATGTTCACTCGTAATTACATCTCTACCTCGCTCCCTGGCGGCTCGGCGGAGACTGCCACGACCTCTCTCTCTGGCGCCCCAGATGAGACTCCTCGAAAAACTCCGCTCTGCACACCAACACAGAAAATTAGTGCGCCATGTCCCCTCCACGCCCCGATGCTTCCAGTTGTGGTTGTGCTCGGGGTCGTACGCCAAACAAATTTCGTGCAGTACGCCGCTGACAGTCCCACCAAAACGGCACGAACAATTCTGCTCCAACGGCGGGCCTTGCTGTCAAATTTTAGCAGTCCTCTTTCATGCCAGCGAGCAAATTATTTGGTGTTCCAATCAGCTTGCGTCTTTAAGGCGCACGCAGACAGAGAAAAACTGATTTTACCAGTGAATTCAGAAGCCCAAAATTAGATAATTTCACGCTTTTACAAACCAGATGTAGAAAAAAGTTTTAATTTCCTGAGTGGTATTATCGGATCATGGTGAGACTCGAAAACTGTGGCACTTGTTTGGTTTTACATAAGCCGAACAAGTTTTGTAACAATATTTAATTATTTAATTGTACTGTGTAATCTCTTTGTTTGCTGTGTTCATGGCATACAATTAGGCGCTGCGGATCTCAACTCTTTCGACCATCTCCCAAAGACAGACACCACAAATACCGGTATATAATTAAGGCGAGAACACCAAATGATTTCACCAATGCAGATGCACACCAGACTCGAACTCTTATGGAAATCAGCGAAATGCCGCGAGTAATCACGATCATGGGCAAAGGGCACTACATTAGTAGTGTGTGGGTAAACTGAGAATTTGAGACTAATGGGAGGCTTGCAAAGGTAGACCATGCAATTGCGATGACCACTTTGTCGGGCTGGATTAGTTGTCAGAGTATCTGTCTAATAAGTGGGAGACCCAGGTTCGAATCTCGGTCTGGCACAAATTTCCCCATTGGTTTAATTCAATACCCACGAGAAGCCAATGTCTGTAATTGCTCTGTGTCTCACTTCATAATAGTTGCTGGATACAATTGGTGTCTATTCTTTCGGGCATGCCCATTTCTCACCTGATATACAACAAACCATGGATGGAGGGCATCAGGCAGAGTCCATATTCCTAGATTTCGGGAAAGCATTTGATACAGTGCCTCACTGCAGACTGTTAACGAAGGTACGAACATGCGGAATAGGTTTCCAGATATGTGAGTGGCTTGAAGACGTCTGAAGCAGCAGAACTCAGTACTTGGGCCTCGACAGTGAGTGTTCATCAGAGACAAGGGTATCGTCAGGAGTGCCCCTCCCAGGGAAGTGAGATAGAACCGCTTTTATTTTTTGTTCACGTAACTGATCCGGCGGCCAGAGTGGACAGATATCTGCGGTTGTTTGCTGATGATGCTGTGGTGTATGGGAAGGTGTCGTCGTTAAGTGACTGTACGATGATACAAGACGACTTACACAAAACTTGTAGTTGGTGTGATGTGGGAAAATGTAATTTAATGCTGGTGAGCACGAAAAACAAACCGATAATGTTCCGATACGGCATTCGTAGTCTGCTGCTCGATCCAGTTACGTCAATTAAACATCTAGGTGTAAAGTTGCAAAACGATATCAGATGGAACGAGCACTTAAGGATTATTGTAGGGAAGGCGAATGATCGACTTTGGTTTATTGGGAGAACTTTATGGAAGTGTTATTCATCTATAAAGGAGTCCACATATCCCTGGCGGTTATAATTAAACTTTCCGTATTTAACACGTTATAACACGGAAGCTAATTACCGTACGAGTATCAGCGTAGCATTAATGTCAAGGACATGGGGAAGAGAAATAATGCAGAATGAATTCAATTGAAACATTTTTAATGTGCTGCTAAGGTACATCATACCATTACATACCGGTACCATTACTGCTACAAAAGGGGCTCAACATGGCGCCCATCGCTGTCAAGACGAGTCTGAAAGCGCCGGATTGTACTCTGCACAGCAGAACGAAGCATGTCCGTAGGTAAGCTGGGTACCTCTCTTGATACGCCGCGCTACAGATCAGCACAAGTGTGAATGTCCCCCTGGTAAACGCTGTCCTTCGGTTGGCACCATAACCAGAAATCACAGGGAGTGAGATCAGGTGATAGTGCCGGTCAAGCATTTGGAAACGATCGGCAGATAAATCGATCGTTTCCAAATGTGTTTCGGAGAAGCAGGTGAACTGCACGAGCGATGTGCGGTGCGGCCCCATCTTGCATGAAAACTGTTGAGTTCAATGCGTGTCTCTCCTGTAAGGCGGGTACGACATCCTGGCGAAGCATATCGCAGTAGCGCTGGCACGTCCTTGGTCCTTGAGCGCCAAACTGTTCAAAAAAAGAATGGGCCGATGATAAATGTAGCTGTGAAACCACATCATACAGTGACACGTTCACCATACAGAGGAACTACGTGAACCGTGACTGGAGGTGAAGATCCCCACACTTAGCAATTCTGTGTGTCCACCTCACCCGTCAGAGAAAAATGAGCTCCGTCTGTCCATAGTATGGTCCAGGGCCAGCCCTCATCAACTTCAATCCTTGTAAGAAAGCGGAGAGTGAAGCCAACACCTCGTTGTGCGTCCTGTGGTCGAAGCTGCCGTACGATATCGATGTTGCACGCATACCATTTGAGAGTGGTTCGACGCCCCTTCCGTACAGTGGACAACTGGATGTTCAGTTTTCGTAACACAGCACGCGCACTTCCTGACGATCGGGAATTGTGTACAGCGCCGTCTGTCGTAGTAACAGCGACTTCATCAGCCACCTGTGGTGCAACCGGTCGTCGACGTCTTCTCAGAGCGACGGCCAGTTCTCCAGCTGATTCGAACTTCATCATGCTCCGCACAGCAGGTGGGGAAAGAGGACCCTTCCGCACCCTTTCAGTGGCGATGTTCTCAAAGTACAGCTGCAGCATTACTGTCGTTTGGATGATAGAACTTCAACAATAATGCCCTTCTCCACTTGTCCAAGCTCATGTTGACACGTCAACAAGTGCACTGCTACTGGTCAGGTGTGTGAGACTATGAATCACGGTGACTGATCCTCATACTCTGGACATTAGTGCTACCAAATTTGGTCTTTGTACGGTGATTAGTTTCCGTGTTATAACATGTTAAATAGGGGAAGTATATAATACACTACTAGCCATTAAAATTGCTGCGCCGGCCAAAGTGGCCGTGCGGTTAAAGGCGCTGCAGTCTGGAACCGCAAGACCGCTACGGTCGCAGGTTCGAATCCTGCCTCGGGCATGGATGTTTGTGATGTCCTTAGATTAGTTAGGTTTAACTAGTTCTAAGTTCTAGGGGACTAATGACCTCAGCAGTTGAGTCCCATAGTGCTCAGAGCCATTTTTGAACCAAAATTGCTGCACCAGGAAGAAATGCAGATGATAAACGGGTATTCATTGGACAAATATATTATACTAGAAGTGACATGTGATTACATTTTCACGCAATTTGGGTGCATAGATCCTGAGAAATCAGTACCCAGAACAACCACCTCTGGCCGCAATAACGGCCTTGATACGCCTGGGCATTTATTCAAACAGAGCTTTGATGGCGTGTACAGGTACACCTGCCCATGCAGCTTCAACACGATACCACAGTTCATCAAGAGTAGTGTGACGAGCCAGTTGCTCGGCCACCATTGACCAGACGTTTTCAGTTGGTGAGAGATCTGGAGAATGTGCTGGCCAGGGCAGCAGTCGAACATTTTCTGTATCCAGAAAGGTCTGTACAGGATCTGCAACATGCGGTCGTGCGTTATCCTGCTGAAATGTAGGGTTTCGCAGGGACCGAATGAAGGGTAGAGCCACGGGTCGTAACACGTCTGAAATGTAACGTCCACTGTTCAAAGTGCCGTCAATGTGAACAAGAGGTGACCGATACGTGTAACCAATGGCACCCCATAACATCACGCCAGGTGATATCTCAGTATGTCGATGACGAATACACGCTTCCAATGTACGTTCACTGTGATGTCGCCAAACATGATGCTGTAAACAAAACCCGGATTGATGCGAAAAAATGACGTTTTGCCATTAGTGTACCCAGGTTCGTTGTTGAGTACACCATCGCAGGCGCTCCTGTTTGTGATGCAGCGTCAAGGGTAACCGCAGTCATGTCTCCTAGCTGATAGTCGATGCTGGTGCAAATGTCGTCGAACTGTTCGTGCAGATGGTTGTTGTCTTGCAAACGTCCCCATCTGTTGACTCAGGGATCGAGATGTGGCTGCACGATCCGTTACAGTCATGCGGATAAGATGCCTGTCATGTCGAGTGCTAGTGTTACGAGACTGTTGGGATCCAGCACGGCGTTCCGTATTAGCCTTCTGAACCCACCAGTTCCATATTCTGCTAACAATCATTGGATCTCGACCAACACGAGCAGCAATGTCGCGATACGATAAACCGCAATCGCGATAGGTTACAATCCGACCTTTATCAAAGCCGGAAACGTGAGTATACGCATTTCTCCTCCTTACACGAGGCATCACAACAACGTTTCACCAGGCAACGCCGGTCAACTGCTGTTTGTGTATGAGAAATCGGTTGGAGACTTTCCTCATGTCAGCATGCTGGCGCCAACCTTGTGTGAATGCTGTGCAAAGCTAATCATTTGCGTATCACAGCATCTTCTTCCTGTCGGTTAAATTTCGTGTCTGTAGCACGTCATGTTCGTGGTGTAGCAATTTTAATGGCCAGTAGTGTATATAACCGTCCGGTAGAACAGTGGTACAACCCACACTTGAGTACTGCTCGAGTGTCTGGTACCACACCAGGTCCGATTAAGGGAAGACATCGGAGCAATTATGAAGCGAGCTGAGAAATTTGTTACCGGTTGATTCGAACAACAAGCAAGTATTACGGAGATCCTTCGGGAACTTAAAGGGCCCAGGAGGGGAGATGACGTTCTTTCCGAGGAACACTGTTGAGAAAATTTTGAGGACCGGCATTTGAAAAAAATGTTTCAAATGGCTCTGAGCACTATGGGACTTAACATCTGGGGTCATCAGTCCCCTAGAACTTAGAACTACTTAAACCTAACTAACCTAAGGACATCACACACATCTATGCCCGAGGCAGGATTCGAACCTTCCTTCCTAGCGGTCGCGCGGTTCCAGACTGGAGCGCCTAGAACCGCTCGGCCACACCGGCCGGCCCAGCATTTGAAGCTGACTGCAGAACGATCCTACTGCTGCCAACATACAATTCGCGTAATGGCAAAGGAGATAAAATGCTAGAAATAAGGGCTCGTTACGGAGGGATGTAGACAGTTTTTTTTTTCCGTTGTGTCTGCGAGTGGAACAGAAAGGGAAACGACTAGTATTGGTACAGGGTAAACTCCACGACGTACCGTACGATGGCACGCAGAGTATGGATGTAGATGTAGAAGTACGAGTAGATAAAGGTACACTTCGTGCCAGTCTGCCTCCCTTGTGGTGCTGCAGTTTTAATGGGTACTAGAGCTGAAGTAGCGGGAGGGCATCTCACAGTGACGCTTACTCTCAGAGCACGCGTTGTGAATGCGACACGTTCAAAGGGTGCTAATGCAGACGACGGCGCGAACAGTAGCCGCCCGCTCGCACCCCAGCCAGCTGGCCAGGCCAAACGTGACAATGGGCTGCGGCGGCGCCGCGCACTTAACGCAGCCGCACGCACGGGCACGGCGGCCGGCGGACGCACACACAGCCGCTGCAATCGCGGCCGCCCACGCCTGCGCCCTTTGTGGGGGCTGCCGCCGCCCGCCCGGGACGCACAAATTGGATTTGGCATTCGACACAGGCGCCGGAGGCGGTGCGGGGTCGCATCCAGGTTATATTAAATTCCGCGGGAATAATTAGGCTCTCCGGGAGAACAACGCTTGGCACCAGTCGATATGGAAAGCTGCCTCCGGCCTCGCGTTAGTCGACTGTTTCCACTGTGCGCTCTGGCCGGAGACGACGTTCAGCACGGAGAGCGAGCGAGTCCTGTAATAGGGCGGAATGGGCCCACCGGAGGTGCCCTTGGGAATCCGTCACGTTACCAGATTGACTGACAGAACACACACCAAAAGTACGCCACTGTTACCAGTCAAGGAAGACTCAAGTATCAGTTAGGATGGTGATGTCCCACGAGGTTCCATCTTCGTTTTTTCTTGTCTACAATTATTTCCTTTCCGCGTTAGATGGTAAGTTCGTTTTAACTGAATTATTTTAACTGAATTACGTTCTTTTGTGGATGTATGTTACGTCTATGCAACTAATTGTTGGCAGTTTGTTTATTGCCGTACGCATTTCGCTTCTTTTATTTGTGAAGCATCTTCAGTGGCGATTTCCAGCAATGTTAGATCATGCGTGTGGTACTGGAAATGTGTTCATTAGTCTCCATGCTCCAGTTGGCCGATTTCTGGGTTGTGCTGAATCAAATGTTGGTGAAAGACACCCAGAAATCAGCCAACTGGAGTATAAAGACTAATGAACACGTCTCCAGGACCACACGCATGAGCTAACAGCGCTGGAAATGGCCACTGAAGATGCTTCACAAATAACAGAAGCGAAACGCGTACGGCAATAAACAAACTGCCTACAATTAATTGTGTAGAGAGAAAATACGAATTCTGAAGCAACTAAGGAACGATGGCAAAACATAAATAATGATGAATTAACTTCACTGACATGAAATCACTGTCCGAGGAGACTTCAAAAATTAAGTTACAAATTATTATGACAGGCTGAGTGACTTTTTTTGATTGCTACACTAAACTTCAAAGTGAGGCAGACACACGACACTATTTTTCAACATGGTTACCAATCTCTGTGAACAACAGCAGAAACATCCTACCAGTCATTCAATTCCTTGACGACAGAAATACTCTCCTTGCTCGAGGAGCCGTTCTAGAGCTGCTGTGTCAACCTCCTCATCGTTGGAAAATCCCTTCATCCCTTCCCCCATCCCCCCCCCCCCCCCCCAGGTGTTCTTCCTCGACCGCCTGGACATTGTCATTTGTGGTCGACGTTGATGATCTTGCTTCCCGATCATCATCACTTATGTCTGTGCGGTCTTTGTCAAATTGTCGGCACCATTGCACTACAATTGAACACGACTTGGCATTTGGTGCACACGCAGACATAATTTCACGGTGAATTTTTGTGTGAGTTAGACGTTTTGCCCATATGAATCGGACTGTCCAGCGCCCTTCATCTTTGGAGTACATTTCCAGTTGCTGTGCCATTTAACTCGCACACTGCGAAGCACCTGTTATCTGTACCGTAATACAGATAAAGTTTCCTGGGGCATGTCTGAAGGAAACCTGGAGCATGTATGCTCTTCTGAAAATGTGCCGCACTTACTAAAAACGGTCTTAGTGTGGAAGAACAAATGACCTAGTAGATAGTGTCGGAAGTTCAATGCGGCTTTTCGCGGATGATGCTGTAGTATACAGTGAAGTTGCAGCATTAGAAAATTGTAGCGAAAGGCAGGAAGATCTGCAGCGGATAGGCACTTGGTGCAGGGAGTGGCAACTGACCCTTAACATAGACAAATGTAATGTATTCCGAACGCATAGAAAGAAGGATCCTTTATTGTATGATTATATGATAGCGGAACAAACACTGGTAGCAGTTACTTCTGTAAAATATCTGGGAGTATGCGTGCGGAACGATTTGAAGTGGAATGATCATATAAAATTAATTGTTGGTAAGGCGGGTACCAGGTTGAGATTCATTGGGAGAGTCCTTAGAAAATGTAGTCCATCAACAAAGGAGGTGGCATACAAAACACTCGTTCGACCTATACTTGAGTATTGCCTATGAGTGTGGGATCCGTACCAGGTCGGGTTGACAGAGGAGATAGAGAAGATCCAAAGAAGAGCGGCGCGTTTCGTCGCAGCGTTATTTGGTAAGCGTGATAGCGTTACGGTGATGTTTAGCAAGCTCAAGTGGCAGATTCTGCAAGAAAGGCGCTCTGCATCGCGGTGTAGCTTGCTGTCCAGGTTTCGAGATGGTGCGTTTCTGGATGAGGTATCGAATATATTGCGTCCCCCTACTTATACCTCCCGAGGAGATCACGAATGTAAAATTAGAGAGATTCGAGCGCGCACGGAGGCTTCCCGCGAACCATACGCGACTGGAACAGTAAAGGGAGGTAATGGCAGTAGCACGTAAAGTGCCCTCCACCACACACTGTTGGGTGGCTTACGGAGTATAAATGTAGATGTAGATATCTGTGCGGTCTTTGTCAAATTGTCGGCACCATTGCACTACAACTGAACACGACTTGGCATTTGGTGCACACGCAGATATAATTTCACGGTGAATTTTTGTGCGAGTTAGATGTTTTGTCCACATGAATCGGACTGTCCAGCGCCCTTCATCTTTGGAGTACATTTCCAGTTGCTCTGCTATTTAACTCGCTTACTGTGAAGCACCTGTTATCTGTACCACAATACAGATAAAGTATTCCTGGGGCATGTCTGAAGGAAACCTGGAGCATGAATGCTCTTCTGAAAATGTGCCACACTTGTTAAAAATGTTCTTAGTGTGGAACAACGTGTGTAACTTGTTATGCGTGACTTTGTACACAACGTTGAGGAGAGGTGGGCTGCAGCGTGGTGTGACAACTGTCACCGCCGGAAAGCTGGACAGGAGCGGAAAAGACTAGCAAACATCACAGCAAACAGAAGAGTGGCTGAGCACTATGGGACTTAACATCTATGGTCATCAGTCCCCTAGAACTTAGAACTACTTAAACCTAACTAACCTAGGGACATCACACGCAAACAGAAGATTTACCTGTATTACTCCAAGCGTATGAAGACTCATTACAATAAATGCAGCAAGAAATATAGTCCAGCTCTCAATGTGAATAAGGGTGAGGCTCTCTGTACTAAAGCACAATGAATGATGTTGGACCCGTGTCTAGACAGCGTCTGCATAGCGGAGACGCTCCAAGCGAGAGTGGGGCCATGTGGCTGCTGCCAGCTGTCCTATATTGCAATGGCAGAGCGCGCTCGTAGAACGGAGCCACTGAAAGCGTGGCTGAGTGGGTGGTCGCCACTGGGTCTGCTGGACTCAGCAGCTCCTTCGTCAACTTTGACACTCGTGGGGTGGTATCAGTAAGTGATACCACATGACTTACTTTCTGATGTCCCTGCATAATGTAATGAGATGGTAACAACGAAGATGCAGTGACATAAAATGCTATCAGTTAAGTGCCTCTGAGAAGCACTGAACTCAGTTGTAATAAACATATCGCTACTAATGAAAAAGTAACACTGTAGATTCACTGGTTTGCGAGCGCTTCTTCTCTGATATAATTGCATCTTCATTTATTTCATCCCAGCGTCTCCATTATTTCAGATTAGTGAAATTACTTCAGTGTTTTGTGGCAGGCTAAGCTACAGTCCTCCATCATATCCGTTCCTCTGGTAGTGTTATTCCAGAATGTGGAACCACCTATGTTTGTTCAGAAGTTGTTTTTGTTGTGGTCTTCAGTCCTGAGACTGGTTTGATGCAGCTCTCCATGCTACTCTATCCTGTGCAAACCTCTTCATCTCCCAGTACCTGCTGCAACCTACATCCTTCTGAATCTGCTTAGTGTATTCATCTCTTGGTCTCCCTCTACGATTTTTACCCTCCACTCTGCCCTCCAATACGAAATTGGTGATCCCTCGATGCCTCAGAACATGTCCTACCAACCGATCCCTTCTTCTGGTCAAGTTGTGCCACAAACTTCTCTTCTCCCCAATCCTATTCAATACTTCCTCATTAGTTATGTGATCTACTCATCTAATCTTCAGCATTTTTCTGTAGCACCACATTTCGAAAGCTTCTATTCTCTTCTTGTCCAAGCTATTTATCGTCCATGTTTCACTTCCATACATGGCTACACTCCATACAAATACTTTCAGAAATGACTTCCTGACACCTAAATCTATACTCGATGTTAACACATTTCTCTTCTTCAGAAACGCTTTGCTTGCCATTGCCAGTCTACATTTTATATCCTCTCTACTTCGACCATCATCAGTTATTTTGCTCCCCAAATAGCAAAACTCCGAAAAAAAAGTCAATGACAATCAAAGTTTGAGTCAAGCTTGGAGGTGAGCTCAGACAGCCCCTCGGTTAAGGTTACAGCATGGAAAAAGTAGGAAGCCAGAGTTCGTGTCCTGATGCGGCATAAATTTTCATTAGTCACGAGATACACATTAAAACTGATTTGTTTACAGATCACACAAAACTCAACAATAAGACCAAATAAAATGTAGTTTTAGAAACTGTTGTTCATGAAATCTTCATCAACATTATAAATTATTTCTAGCCAATTGACTGTTATTGAAATATACAAAAAATCGTTACACGCAAATCAGAACGTGTAAGAAGACATTAGCCAACTTAAGTGGAAAACATGGAGACAAGTGAGTAGAAGAAGATGCAGTTTTAAATTCTTGGGATTACAACTAGATAATAAATTCATATTTGTCCAGCATACAATGGAACTGATGAAACACATAAGCAAATCGTTGTTAGCAAATGGAAAGTTGTCACAGATAAATCCAAATTCGAAAGTAGTGACATCAGTGAAATACAAGACATGGCGTTGAGAGCACGTTTGTTATGGACATCAACGTACAGACAGAACAGAACTGGCTCCACGATAGAGTGTGCTGCTATTTATACATACATAGAATGTTACACAATATTCTAACATTTTAGACTTACCAAATTTCGAGAACCTTCTAGAAATGATCAATACTAAATAAGAAATAGTCGCTAGTGATCGAATTTGACCTGAAGACCAGTAGCGTGCCAGCCAACGACGTTAACCGCTCTACCACAGTTTGCAGCATTGTTTCCTCACCTGGAGGAACAGTGACCCACTGGACCCAGTTACAGCATTACAAGTCTAGGTCTTGTCAGTGGTCCTCTGTACGGCAGCACTGGATTATCCTTGCATTCGGATCATTACATCACGTCCTGTTCGCTGTGATGGACATAGAAGGTAGCCCCCACCTTCCAAACGCAATTGTCATCGAGTGAGCCTTCAGTTTCATTAAACGAGAAGTCTCCATCATCGAACTCTGCCTGAGGAGAATTCCAATATATATTGAAATAACATTCTTTCCTCTAATTTATCAAATATGGCGCACTACTGTTAAGGACACCTTCAAGACCTTTACACATCAAATAAAGGCAGGGAAGGGCAAGCAGCACTGAGATGAGATACCAAACGTGCCACTGCCGAAGAACCTGACGGGTAAACTCGAACAAACTTTTTATGTTATCTTATAAACTCTTATACTATTATATTTGTTACTAAATAATAAGGTAACGTGTGGTGTCCGTTCTTTCAGACGGGTCCAAAAGAATAAGACACCATTTTCATCCTGCAGTAACTATGAATTAAGACACAAAGGAATTAATTACAGTAGTTGCCAGTGGGTATTGATTCAAATCAATGGAGAAAGTTGAAAATTCGTGCCACACTATGTTTCGAACCTGGGTCCCCTTCTTGCTAGGCAGATGCGCTGACAACTGTACCATCCGGATACAGTGGCTGTTGCAAATGTACAGACCACCCTAGCACGCCTCCTGTCAGATCGAAATTCTCAATTTAACGACAAGCAACTGATGTAGCACCCCTCGTCCGTTATCCTCGTTACTCATGGCATTTCGCCGATTCCAGCAAGAGTTCAAGCGTGGTATGCATTTGCACTGAAGTGATCACTGACCGTCCTCGCTTCAGTTATATGATTTTCAGTTTTCCTCACTGATTTAAATCAATGCCCACTGACAGCTAACGTCACTAATTCCTTTGTGTCTTGTTTCATAGTGGCTACAGGATAAAAATGGTCTCTGTTCTTTCGGGCACGTCCAAAAGAACATGCACCACTATATAATTAAGGCAAGGAAGGGCAATGATCACATCAGTGTGGATACACACCACGCTGAAACTCTTGTTGGAATCAGCAAAATGTCACGAGTGATGAGGGTAATGGGCAAGGGGTACTACATCAGTAGTGTGTGGATAAGTTGAGAATTTGGGTCTGACGGGTGTTGTGCTACGGTAGTCTATGTAACTATGATGACCACTGTGTCCAGATAGTGCAGTGGTCACTGCATCTGCCTAGTAAGCAGGAGAGCTGGTTTCGAATCCCAGTGACACAAATTTTCAAGTTTCTCCATTGATTTAAAACAATGTCCACTGACATCTAATGTCATTCATTCCTTTAAGGCGTGAAATAAGAAGATAATGTTTTACTTCAGACGAAGAAAATAAATAGTTTTTTGTAATATTATGAACCATGCGAGGATATAAAGTACAACATAAATAAGTAACTGAAAGGTAGCAAATGAGAACGTCTCTTGGCGTGGGCAGGAGTGGTGGAAGTATTTCCTTTGTGAGGCGGCAGCAGCCAGAAGGTTGCCAGGTGCAGAGGCTCAGCGGCGTGTGGGCGAATGACAGGATCCCCGGAGCACCCAGCAGCGGTTTTTCGACATTGCCCAGTGTAATGTGTCCGTTAGGCTGCAATGAGTAATCACGAAAATGATCAAGTTAAACGTATCTGCCCAATAGTATGCAGGGCATGTTTGTCACTGGAAAGACCCATAACAGAAGCAATGACAGCCAGACATATTGGATTTACATCCAGACATCTGAAAATATTAACTATCTATATTAACTATCTCTTTCAGTATTAATGTAAATTCTTGTAACAAAAATGAAATCGCTATCGCTTACTGGGTGGTGAGTGTATCAGACCATGGGTGCTGATGAAAGTACAATTGTTTGATAAGCAGATTGACCGTGAAGAATCTGACTTTAATTTCCACCTTAAACAGTGGTAGCAAAACTGAATCGTACTTCGTATTTAAAGATGCAAGTTCTATTCGGAATATAATTGTCAAACAACAAGACGCGATCCGTGATCGGTCCGTCTGCTTTCGAACATTGTACGTTACACTATCTCTAAAACAGAAAACACACAACCCAAAAACATATATGAGGGATCTATAGGTGACTACATAAACGATAGACACTTTTGATAAACATGCTAAGTTCTTATTGAGAACAGCACAAAGTAAAAGATTTGCCAGCTATTCACACCTACGTGATGGCTTACAAATTAGAGTGATTAACGAGAGGAGTTTCTTCCCTTAACAAACTTATACCGTTTAAACATGATAGTTTTTTGTTATAGCAATACTTTGTCTTTTTACTGTTATTGATTCGTCTATTCTCCTTTTATCTTACGCTTGGGTGGGTGTACATTTTATTACAACAGTAAGGATAAACAAAAAAGAACGTCACAATATTTTATTTCTTACGCTTGAACAACTAAAGTGGACGAGACCCTGGTTCAATTTGACAGTGCCACTGCAAGCAACTCTTCCACTACAATTTTGGAAACTCCAGCCAGAATTACAGGCCAAGTCAGCTCATAACGTCTAAGTTGCATAGGACTAGCTGAAGAGCATTTAGTTCACTGACATGAATGCTGCAGCGACGGTTCAGAATTGCTTTTACGTGCTTGCTGGGAATATATCATCCAGAAAACATATTTTAGCCAGTGACATTTTATATCCCTACGTAAATGTAAATTAGTGACTGTCCGTTATACACTTCCTTCCAAAACATTAAATGGGAAATAGTGTCGGAGCAGGTAAGGAGCTGCTTGACACCACCCAGCTGAGGTCAGCACTGTGAAGACATCGCCAGTAAGTGAATTTTCCGACTACCTAAAACTGTGAACGGAAGAACTGCAAACTGCCTTTTTTAATGCTGTCACTGTTCCGGCCCGGTGCTGGAGCCATATACCCTCATTTCTTTGAGCAGTATTTCAGTAGTAAAACTGGTAAGAACTTTTTTTATATCATTCCTGTATCTAAGGTCTCTGCTTCTTTCACGAAGTCGAGACTTGGCTTTCAGCGTTGTTGGTCAATGGACTGTGTCCACTGCTCAGTCTCACTTGGAGTAGCGGAATTAACGCAGAAATTTTTACTTCGTCATGACTCCACCGAGACCGAATATGTGGGACAGCGGAGGAAAGGCTGCAGAGAATGAAAGCGCAGATGATTGTGGCCTGTCATGTCGCCATGGACAGAGAATATTTCTGTTAGAGTTTACGACCCCCAGTGTAGTGGGAACAAGGAGACTCTGCTAGCTAGTTAGAGCTACTTTTCTGTCGTCATTAGCTTTTGCTTTGAACATTCAGATGTTAGAATATTGAATCTGACTACATACGGTAGTAACTAAAATGAAGTCTAATAGCAATAAAGTTGTTGCAACCACAAGAAAAAGGCATCTTTGGTCACAACTAGTGCTTGGTGCATTACAGGTCACAAATGATATATCCCAAGCATTATCAAACGCTTCAGCTTGATACGAAGCGCATGGTAGACGACGTCTCTGCTCTTTTGTCTTCTTGATGAAGCGTCGTAATCCTGGACTTCATATCTGACGTCTGATACGCAACGAAGGATAATATACTGTCAAAAATAGCGATTTGGTACCTTTTCCGGCAGTCCCACTTCCCGCACTAGTGTAGAAATCTATACCAAGTCTCCTGGACTTTACCTCACTGGCCAGTGCTTGGGGATATAGTGCTGTCGGTGCTTCTCCTGGTCGTCCAGGGACTATTTTCCAGACAGATCTCTTGCTTCTTCGGCCCTAGTCACGAGGCGTTTCATTTGGGGTGTCATCTGGGTAAAACGAGTGCAATGTGTCCACTTTAGTTTCAGTCGCATGACTGCGCACCAGAAAGAAAAACAGTGTGAAAGCTGTAGTGTCTTTCTTAGCTGTTTTATAAGAAAAATTCCGCGTTCTGGACGTAGATGAGCCAACACATCAATGCACATCAACAGCACATTTTCCAACGTCTTATTTAAGCGTTCTGTAAGGCCATTCGACTGTGGGTGTCATGCCGTTGTCATCCTGTGGATGATGTCCCAATTTTAAATTACCTCTGATACCAGTCTTGATTGGAAAAATTTTCCACTATCAGAGATCGTCCCATGCAGCGCTTTGTGTTTCAAAATTTTGTCTTCAACAAGGAACCTTGCAATTTCCGAAACTTCAGTAGTCGACATTGTTCCAGTAACAACATAGCAGGTGACTTATTTCTTTGCAGACTATTATCCATAAATTGCCGGTTGTCGACTTCGGGAACCTCCCCAAGAGTTCGATTCCAATTACAGTGACGCTGCTGCAGGCGGAATTCGCATCAATGCCTCGGAGGTAATTGCAGCACGTTGTTCCGCCGCTGATATTCCTTACAGTGGCTCACATAAACGGATCGATTGGGAAACGGCCAGTGATACCAGCGTGTGGTTCTGTACAGTCTTCACGAATCCCAGGTGATGTTGGAGCGTCATGGACACACTTCACGATAGCTGACTGGGACGATAGGCAACCACGTACGTTCCTCTCTGTCTAGTTTGTGACGGAAATAACTCAGTAATGCAACGGAATTAAGTCACAATATGCTGTGTTCCCTAGTCATGTCACTAACTAAGCCTTACGTGAAGAAAATGGTTCCCAGAGATCTACTCTGCGTAATTTTGATAGTGAAATTTGGTTATTTAAACACAAAAGAACTCATTTTATTTCCAAACTTAACGAAGGTAACCACGTGAGAGTTCGGCAGGGCGCCAATCTCGCGTCCGTCGGCCGTCGCAATTTAATATATTATTATTATTATTATTTTGATTGTTGCCGACTTACGTGGTGGGCCTTAATAAAAATGATATTTAATTCAATTTTGATTTACGATTAAATGCTTTCGTGAAGTTCTCCTTTTTATTAGTCTTAAATTATTTGTTACGTTAATGAATGTTAGACTCGCTGAATCTTAAAACATGAGCATATAAGTTGAACAATGGAATAAACTTTTCATATTAATTTCCTCGGCTAGTCAGTTCACTTTAAAGCAAAAAATCTTTAGTTATTAATTACAATTGCGGCCCACACACGCGCGAGAGTATTTTTTCTTACCTCCGTTAACCATTGTATTGTAGTCGGAGTCCTGGCTCTCGCTCTCGGCTATGCTACTGAAAATAAGAATCTTAAAGCTACGTATTTCTGCAACTTCGTGCCGCTGTGGAGAAAAATGAATATTATGTTAATAGCGGGCGAGTTTTTCGCTTTCGCTAATTTTTTATAAGTTAATATCGCCACGTAATGGCGTCGTTGGCTGCATCGGCTGCTGCGATTGTTGAGCTGTAAATTACTCGAATGCAGGTTAATTCAAAGGAAGGCGGACATGAAATCGGGATCACCTCTTACAAATTAAAAGTGAACAATGATATTAAATCAATATATTGTCTACTTAATTCATACAAATATGCTTACATTTGCCAGCACTCGCAAGATGTCCGTCTACACACAATTAAGACAAGAGAAGAAGTGAAGACGATTAAAAAATTAACAAAAGAGCGTATCTTCTCGTCTCTTTAGATCATTTTGTTATATTTCTTTACCCTCTAAACTTACACAGAGAAATGATAAAAATACATATTATTCAATTTTTAAAAGTCTCTTCTTTATAAATACCGTTTTTTAAGTCTTTTCGTAATATAGCACTGGGGACGCTATACTGGGACGATAGGCAACCATGTACATTCCTCTATGTCTGGTTTGTGACGAAAATAACTCAGTAATGCAATGGAATTAAGTCACAATATGCTGTGTTACCTAGTCCTGTCACTAACTAAGCCTTACGTGAAGAACACGGTTCTCAGAGATCTACTTTGCGTAATTTTGATGGTGAAATTTGGTTATTTAAACTCAAAAGAACTCATTTTACTTCCAAACTTAACGAAGGTAACCACGTGAGAGTTCGGCAACAAACACCAAAAAAACGTAAAGCATGAAAACTCCCGTGAGTGAATTCGTAAATAATGAAGGAAATGGCTATAATATTGTTCAGTTACAACTATAAGACCCAAATAAACTCGCACTTGATCATGAGCATGTCGTAATATGACGTCTTAGAGTATATAGACACAGTTTACAAAGCTGCCAGATGTCGGATGCAAAATTCCTACCTATAGCGTGTCTTGTACCAGTAGCAGACGAGCCACCTAATTGTGGGTGGCTGAAGTTAGAATGTTGGTCAGTGTCCCAGGGTCCCATACGCCCTATCCAGCGCTGAGGCAGAATGACATTGTAAACTGATGTATGTTGTTTTGCCAGTGTGGTGGGGCTCCATCCTGTTGGAAAAAGCCAACACTGCAGCACTGAAGATAGCTCATTCCAGTCAATGTGTTTTTCTGAAAAAGAAGAGACTGTACAGCTTTTCACTAGAAATGGTACGAGAAACGTTCACTTTAGGTGAGTCTCTTTCGTGCTCAACAATGTTATGAGGGTCCTGGAGTCTCCATATGTGCATGTTATATCAGTTTACTTTGCCAATAACATCATTATGTTCTTTCATCACTGAAAATTAACCGTGGTCAAATGTATTGTTTTCCATGACCCCTGGCAGGGCATTACGGAAGTCAACCCGTTACCTTTTATCACCACCTGGAAGAGCTTGCACTAATAGTAGTCTGTACAGTTTATAGACCAAAGAACACCTTAACACTCGCCAGACAGTCATATGAAGCATTGCCAGTTCTCTGCTTGAATGGCGCGTGGACTCCGCTCAAACGTTTCTTAAATTCTTTCCACTATGTCAGTTCGAAGTCGACCTGGACTCTTACCTTTGCACAAGCATTCTACCTCTACAAATACCAGCGACGAATGTGTTTGGCTGTAGGCGGATCAATGTCAAAACTCCGACGAAAAGTACGCTGGACCGAAGTCATTTACTCTTATTGCAAACTGCAGCACACAGAACGCCATCTGTCAAGCAGCTGCCATCTTACTTCTGACTAACCGCAAACTGAGAAGACTCATTGACTGACATCTAACGGCGATTTTCTGAAACCCTAGGCCGCGCCCATTCGAACAACACACATTTCCCTGCCGGCACTTCTCATGTTTCGGAATTATCACAGTCAAAAAATCAGGTCATTCTTTTGGAAACACCTTATAGTACACAATTCACTTTGACTCGCCGATCGCTAAATTATAAAACGTCCGCTTTTCGCAACCACGACCGCGAATTTCCAGTTTTGGCAAAAACAGTACACACGTTATAAACAGTCTGAAAGTCTTCACGACGACGTTTAATGTTTTACTGCGCACAGCAGTTCATTGACTTGCAAAAAAGATAATAACGTTAAAGTACATCAGTTCGTGCAAAATAGTTCGGTGCTAACCATTGCAATCACAGTCCATTCGCGTAAGCATTGTCACTGCTGTTTACAGTACTGAATAAAGCTGACTGTATTAAAAGTCTACATTTTGTTTCATAACGTCCATGTAGAAATTTGGTTTATATTGTGACGGAAAAAATAAGAATGCGATCATAAATTTTCGTGCGTTTCTGTGTAGCACGATTACACAACGCACGCCCGTAGGCCTCGATGTTGCACATCCACTAAATGTCACGCTTCGACTGCCAGCTATCGATATCGCTCTCGTATCACATTTCATACAACAGTGCTGCACATTATATATGGTTTCACCCAGAGCATTAGAAAGAAAATAAAACACGCACTGAAACTTTTGCACACTCAGTTAAAAGAAGATTCTAGCAGCAATACAAATAAAGCAAAATATTGTCTCGTTCATAATACAGAACTCACAAAAAATATTTTTAACCATCAGAGACATACGTGCGGAGTAAATGAAACACAAGAAAAGTAAGAAGCAAAAGAAAAGTGTTATATCTCGTTATTAGCAGTACCTTCACAAGTTCCTCGTATTCAATGCTCCGCTTATTAATTGGAATTATCCTTTGGTTGGTTCCTTCTTCTTCAAGGTTGGTTGGTTCGATTAAAAGAGAGGCAAAGGGACCAAACCACGAGGTCACTAGTCCCCTTCTTCAAGGATTCTATGGTTTTCCCTGTTCAGTTGTTATATATGTAACGTGGCGGTGACGGATTTCGTGCACAGTGCTGTATTCCGCCAAAGGCTTCCTTGAAAGGCAGTCACCGCCCTTGTGCTTGAATTCGCTGCTGAAAAAGTTACGACACATCTGCACCGTCAAAAAGCAGAACTTGGGCTACGAAACATACAAGCACAGCACACTGCATCAGCCATTAACACAACAGTAAAGGTAACTGAGCGCTGTGCTAATTTGATAATGAGCAAATTATTCACCTGCCTTGAACTGGAAAACAAAAAAAGTATCCCAATAAGTGTGGGCCGTACAAATGAAATGCGGATCATGTGAGAAGATATTATACTGACGCTAAGCTAATAAGCCCTTCTCTCCCTCTGGTGCGCCACAGTGAACGACGTTATACCAACTGGCGAAAAACTTACACAAAATAAAACTACGACGCAGAATGAGCTGCATACTTTGCCAAATGGTGAGGTGTTCGGGGCACTTACTCACATGCAGAAACCAAACAGATAAACTGAAGCTCCAAAGAAACTTGTTTAGGCATACGTATTCAAATAAAGATATATGTAAATAGGCAGAATACGGCGCTGCGATCGGCAACGCCTATATAAGATAAAAAGTGTCTGGCGCAGTTGTCAGATCGGTTACTGCTGTTACAATGGCGGGGTATCAAGATTTAAATGAGTTTGAACGTGGTGTTATAGTCGCCGCACCAGCGATGGGACACAGCATCTCCGAGTTAGCGATGAAATGGGGACTTTCTCGTACACAATTTCACAAGTGTATCGTCAACATCAGGAATCCGGTAAAACGTCAAACCTCCGACATCGCTGCGGACGGGAAAGGATCCTGCAAGAACGGGACCAACGACGACTGAATATAATCGTTCAACCTGACAGAAGTGCAGTCCTTCCGCAAATTTGCTGTAAATATCAGTGCTCGGTCATCAACAAGTGTCAGCGTGCGAACCATTCAACGAAACATCATTAATATGGGCTTTCGGAGCCAAAGGATCATTCGAGTACTTCGATGACTGCACGACACAAAGCTTGACGCCTCGCCTGGGCCCGTCAACACCGACATTAGACAGTTGATGACTGGAAACATGCTGCCTGGTCGGGCGAGTCTCGTTTCAAATTGTATCGAGCGGATGGACGTGTAGGGGTATGGAGACAAACTCATGAATCCATGGACGCTGCGTGTCAGCAGTGGACTGTTCAAGCAGGTGGAGGCTCCGTAATGGTGTGCGGTGTGTGAAGTTGGAGATATGGGACGTTGACAGGTGAGACGTACGTGAGCATCCTGTCTGATCATCTTCATCTATTCATGTCCATTGTGCATTCCGCCGGACTTCGGCAATTACAGCAGGACAACGTGACATCCCACATCTACATCTACATTTATACTCCGCAAGCCACCCAACGGTGTGTGGCGGAGGGCACTTTACGTGCCACTGTCATTACCTCCCTTTCCTGTTCCAGTCGCGTATGGTTCGCGGGAAGAACGACTGTCTGAAAGCCTCCGTGCGCGCTCTAATCTCTCTAATTTTACATTCGTGATCTCCTCGGGAGGTATAAGTAGGGGGAAGCAATATATTCGATACCTCATCCAGAAACGCACCCTCTCGAAACCTGGCGAGCAAGCTACACAGAGATGCAGAGCGCCTCTCTTGCAGAGTCTGGCACTTGAGTTTGCTAAACATCTCCGTAACGCTATCACGGTTACCAAATAACCCTGTGACGAAACGCACCGCTCTTCTTTGGATCTTCTCTATCTCCTCCGTCAACCCGATCTGGTACGGATCCCACACTGATGAGCAATACTCAAGTATAGGCCGAACGAGTGTTTTGTAAGCCACCTCCTTTGTTGATGGACTACATTTTCTAAGGACTCTCCCAATGAATCTCAACCTGGTACCCGCTTTACCAACAATTAATTTTATATGATCGTTCCACTTCAAATCGTTCCGCACGCATACTCCCAGATATTTTACAGAAGTAACTGCTACCAGTGTTTGTTCCGCTATCATATAATCATACAATAAAGGATCCTTCTTTCTATGTATTCCCACACGTCCAGAATTGCTACAGAGTGGCTCCAGGAACACTCTTCTCAGTTTAAACACTTCCGCTGGCCACCAGACTCCCCAGACTTGAAAATTATTGAGCATATCTCGGATGCCTTGGAACTTGCTCTTCAGAAGAGATCTCCACCCCCTCCTACACTTAGGAATTTAGAGACAGCCCGCTGGATTCATGGCGTTAGATCCTTCCAGTACTACTTCAGAGATCAGTCGAGTTCATGGCACGTCGTGTTTCGGCACTTCTGCGTGTTCGCGGGGACCCTACTCGATAATAGGCAGGTGTACCAGTTTCTTTGGTTCTTCAGCGTATATGGAAATGGACCCGAAAACACTGACGAAAATAAATCACTTACTGCAATCATATTGGACAATGTTTCCCACATCTATAAACAACAGCTGTACCTGGCTGTTGGGGCACTGCGTTTATTGCCTTATACATAACGTAGCAACATCTTTACAAGAATACAAATTATACTCTTATCTAAAAACCTTAGGGTGCAAAATAACTTTCATATGATCTGCCACTGCCTAGGAATATAGCTCAATCGAACTTGGACCATAAGTAGAAAGAACTATTAAGTGCTTGTGAAGGAAACGGTTCCCAGAGGTTGTACTTTGTGAGATTACAGACCGTGCTTTTATACAAAGTCTTGTGAAAATAATCCTATTGAGAATGTATCTAATTATATCGCCCAAAAAGAACTCGTTTTACTTCCGAATTGCGTGGAACAAAACATCCTTGAAGAAATAGTCGCCTAAACGTGTAAATCCCACACAATTCTATTAACAATCCCGTAAAGGCTGAGGGGTGTAGGTTTTACTTCTCTACGCTTAGCCCCTGTAATCATCAAAACTCGATGTTTCTACTCATGACAGTGTAGTAACATGACCCTGAGTACGATGTAGACATAACCTGTATGGTCTGACAGCTGTCACATTCAATTTTACCCTCGCCACAAAGCTTGCACCAGTAGCGGATAAGTAGCTTTAATCCTATTCGTCGGTGCCCAGAAACTGATGGCGGACACCGCGATTTACGCGCGCGAACGTATCACACAATAAACTATGCCTACAAGACTTACATTTATAACGCTTCCCTCCAAAAGGCACGCAATAATACATGCAAATGCAGCAGCGGAAATTTAAAATTAAATATAGTTTCAGTGAAAGAAAACTGCATGTAAATAGTGGCAGGTCAACAATACCTACAATGAACGCTAACAGTTCAATGAAAGTAGTTTTATTACCATGGACAAAATTAAACAAAAGTATAGTTTTTAAATGAATATAAGTGAATTTACAAGTTCATCCGCTGAATTTCTGTTTAGTCTTTCAATAAGGAGGGCGCAAAGATTTGCGTATTACCTTTTCCGTGCTGATGTGTTGAGATGACGACAATGGGCTGTGAAATTTGAAGATGGTGTCACAGCAGCTCATCGGTACAGGCGGCGTGTTGGATCAGCTCTTCTCTTGTAGCAGATGATCTCTATCCAGCGAAGTTGACATCAGTGGCGTACTATAGACCACTGGCAGACTGTTCGTTGTTGTTGTTGTTGCCAACACTCAAGACAGGCGTGGGCGCAGATTTCACGACTATCACACACGAGATTTGCAGTAACACTGTCCGTTACACAGTTTAAAGTTTGCCGATCGCGTAATTACAGTTCATTAGTTACGCGAAAACCACGACCGCGACGTCACCTCGCTTGGCGGGATTCAACACGTTCATGGTACACAGCTTTTAACACGCCTGTGGCACAGTTAGTAATTAGTTACTCTGCTCTCAGTGACAACGCGAACATACATCGAAGTTCTGAAATTTGTAAAGTACACACGATACGGTCAAAGCGAACACAGTTCACCTCAAAACCCGTAACTGCAATGTCTATGCCCGCATCTCGTGGTCGTGCGGTAGCGTTCTTGCTTCCCACGCCCGGGTTCCCGGGTTCGATTCCCGGCGGGGTCAGGGATTTTCTCTGCCTCGTGATGGCTGGGTGTTGTGTGCTGTCCTTAGGTTAGTTAGGTTTAAGTAGTTCTAAGTTCTAGGGGACTGATGACCATAGCTGTTAAGTCCCATCGTGCTCAGAGCCATTTTGCTATGTCTATGGCTGTATTGTCGTAGTTACACGACCCAGCTGAGTTGGCGGTTTTACACAGTCCAACTTCTGTGTCCAAATCAGGGGCGGTTCTGGAAGATGGTTAAGGGGGGCTAATGGCGGGGGGTGGGGGTTGGGTTCAAATGGCACTGAGCACTATGGGACTTCACTTCTGAGGTCATCAGTCCCTTAGAACTTACAAGGGAACCTCCCCATCGCACCCCCCTCAGATTTAGTTATAAGTTGGCACAGTGGATAGGCCTTGATAAACTGAACACAGATCAATTGAGAAAACAGGAAGAAGTTGTGTGGAACTGTGAAAAAATAAGCAAAATATACAAACTGAGTAGTCCATGGGTCACATAGGCAACATCATGCACAATGTGAGCTCAGGAGCGCCGTGGTCCCGTGGTAGCGTGAGCACCTTGGTTCAAGTCTTCCCTGGAGTGAAAATTTTGCTTTATTTATATTTGCATAGTTATTATCTGTCCGTTCGTTCATTGACGTCTCTGTTCACTGTAATAAGTTTAGTGTCTGTGTTTTGCAACCGCATCGCAAAACCGTGCGATTAGTAGACGAAAGGACGTGCCTCTCCAATGGGAACCGAAAACATTTGATCGCAACGTCATAGGTCAACCTATTCCTCCACAGGAAAACACATCTGATATATTCTATACCACACTGGTGACGGCATGTGCACCACATGACAGGAATATGTTGTCGACCCACCTAACTTGTACACTTGGCGATTCTTCTACCTTGCCCGATTTAGGTTTTCTTGTGGATGTGATAATCACTCCCAAAAAAGTGATGAAATCATAAGAGTTTGTCACATAAACTGAAAATAAAAAATAAAAATTTTCACTCAATGGAAGAATTGAACCCAAGGACCTTTCGTTCCGCAGCTGCCCACGTTGCCACGAGACCACGGCGCTCCTGCGATCCTTCTGTCCTTGATGTTCTATATCTTACCATGAACTACTCAGTCTGTATATTTTGATTATTTTTTCATAGTTCCACACAACTTCATCCTGTTTTCTCAATTGATCTGTGTTCAGTTTTTCAAGGCCTATCCACTGTGCCAACTTATAACTAAATCTGAGGGGGGTGCGATGGGGAGGTTCCCTTGTTAGAACTACTTAAACCTAACTAACCTAAGGACATGGCACACATCCATGCCCGAAGCAGGATTCGAACCTGCGACCGCAGCGGTCGCGCGGCTCCGCACTGTAGCGCCTAGAACCGCTTGGCCACTTCGGCCGGCTGGGGTTGGGAGATTGGAATATCGCTCATCGCTTAACAAAAGGAGAGTTGGGGTCCTTCACCGACAAACTGGTAAAATTTGGTGTTGCTTAGAGTAGTTTTTGATAACTTTCGTGGAGTTCAGGGTAAAAACGGGTCTACAGAGTGCGTGTGCCCGAGAAAACACGATTTGACCCAGGTGTCCGGCGATTTCGAAGTTTTTGTCTGGGGTCAGCAATTTAAGTGTTGGTAGGCATACCCGGCATATTTAGCTTTCTTGATTATTGTAAGTGGTACTCGTACATTGATATACATCCAGTGTATATTAATAAATAAGTTAAATCATATTTATTGGTTTAGAAAGTAAGCTATTTGCCGCTCTTATTCTTTTGTTAAAATGTGTTTGAAATACATTGCAACCTATATTGCTACATAATTATAAAAAAATGATTGAATCTGTTGAAGTAATATATTCGCTGATTTCTGAAGTCATTTTATCCAGTGTAATATGACACTCCATTGGGGAAGGGCGGGGGGCTGTAGCCCCCATAGCTACCGCCCCTGTCCACAATAAACATTTTCAGAATCCCGTACGGAAAGAACAGAAAAATGTATCACCATTAAAGAGTTTCGTTTGCACTGATTTGAAAGAAAACAAACGTAGACATCACACCATACGAGTTCGCGCCTCCTCCATCTAACACAGACTCTGTCCACACACTGTTCGACCGTTGCAATCGATTTTCCCAGATCGCTCTCGCTCTATTTATAGAGTATCTCAGCATATTTCATTGTACTACTTTAATCACAATAAACATTTTCAGCGAATGACACGCAAAGAATCAAAATATTTTACCTACTCAATAAACAGAAGAAACGTATTTACTCGCGTACAAAATTAGTGGCCGCGCGGTTAGAGGCGCCATGTCACTGACTGCGCGGCCCTTCCCGCGGGAGGTTCGAGTCCTCCCTTGGGCATGGGTGTGTGTGTGTTGTTCTTAGAATAAGTTAGTTTAAGTTAGTTTAAATAGTGTGTAAGTCTAGGAATCGATGACCTCAGCAGTTTGGTCCCTTAGAAATACACACACATTGGACAAATCTAATTTCAAAAACATATTATCTCTGAGAAACGCAAGAAAATTAATTTCAAAAACATTATCTCTAACATACACAGGACAAATAAACACTAAGCTATATCATCGGGAATATACACATACATATGAAATAGAAAGAAAGAAAAGAAAGAAAGGAAAAAAAAGAAAAAAATTTGTCTTCCGCAAATAGCAATAGCTTCACTTGCTCTACAGAGGATAACTGAAAGAAATACATAATGAGACGAATAGAAATGACACTTTTTCTCACTGCCAACAATTACGCTGAAGTCACGGTGATTTGTGACGGTGCCGTGGACATTGCAAAAGTCGGGATACGTTTCTTAATACTCTGCGTGATCACTGTTGTGTTGGCAGAAGAGCCAACACCGCGTTACTAGTAGAGGCCGAAATGCACGAGTTTTAGCTCACGCAGGTTGGCGTGAGGAGGGAAGAACTATACTGACGTGAGGTCTGGACCATGACAAGGAATTAGAATTCAGAAAGCGGACGTAATTAGTTGGATACTTAACTTTAATCCATTAATGATGAACGTCGCTCTTGACGGTACATGATTCACAATATCAATATCAACAGAGCTGAAGGCTATGCTAAACTGTCGTCTCTGAAAATGAGAGCGTATGTAAACAGTGAACCATCGCTAGCAAAGTCGGCTGTACAACTGGGGCGAGTGCTAGGGAGTCTCTCTAGACTAGACCTGCCGTATGGCGGCTCTCGGTCTGCAATCACTGATAGTGGCGACACGCGGGTCCGACGTATACTAACGGACCGCGGCCGATTTAAAAGTTACCACCTAGCAAGTGTGGTGTCTGGCGGTGACACCACAATCACCACAGACGGCAGTGCGTGGTCTGCAACGTGCTCCATGCTGGTCACGGCTTTTGTAAGCAGTTCAAGTGGTGGGGACGTTCCCTTCCTCGACTGCTGGATGGTCGTTGGTGCATGTCGACGTACTGCAATACGTCTCCCCAAGGCATCCCACACGTGCTTGACGGTATGTACGTCAGGGAATGGGTAGGCTAGTCCATTCGGTGAACATTCTCTCATTCCAAGAGCCCCTCAACCTGCGCCCTACGCTGTTAGATGTGGTCGCTCGTGGTCTAGTGCTGCCTCTGGATCACGGGGTCCCGGGTTCGATTCCCGGCCGGATTGGGGATTTTTTCTACCCCGGGACTGTGTGTTTGTGTTGTACTCATCATTTCATCATCATTCATGAAAGTGGCTGGACTTAACTGGGTACAAATTGGGAATGTACGGGCGCTGATGACCGCGCAGTTGAGCGCACCATCATCATCGTCATCGATGTGGTCGCCCATTGCCATCCATAAAAAATGAAGTCACGGCCGAATGCACCCCTGAAAAAAACGCCCTTGGGGAAGGAGTGCAGTGTCGCAATAACTCTAATCGGTGAGTGTATCGTGTTTAAAGATTTAGAGGTCAGTACGCAACATGCAACATCATGTCTCCCACGCCGTAACACCTGGACAATGAAAACGATACTGTTCGATAGTGTTGCTGCGTACATTACGGGTTCTCAGCTATCGCATATGAGGCTACTTCCAGCATTGTCGAACATACGCAATCACCGGTCAGCGACATTGTGACGCTGTACTGCTTCCCTACGTGCGACTTCTCTGGGGTTCGTTCGGCTCTCACTTCATTTTTATGGATGGCAACCGATACGTCACGCGGCTGGCGCTACTTCTGTCTCACTAGTGTCATCTTTGCTTTCGATTTTCCTTTGGCCGTGTGACGTATAAAAAGTTTTCGGTGCCTACAGTGTCACGTCTTTCAGTGTCACTTAAGACTATTTCCAGGGGTTCGCCCCTCAAATTTCTCCCACATATCTCAAAATTGTCGTCTGATGTAGTACAAACTGAAAAAATAAATTCCTTTTAAAGCACAATTTCGTATATAATTTGTATTCAAAACCTTACACCTGTGTCACAGAACAAATTCTACATCTAGAATACTTTACACAATTTTAAGGGAAGAAATGCTTCCGATAATCATTACAGTATTTAAAGAACATCAAAATATGAACAGACTGAAATGAACAAACAGTACATGAGACTATGTTAATCAATTTAACTGCAAAAAGCTAAGGAGCATATTGTTAGCAAAATGAGAAATATGCAACAGTGAAATGCCAAAATGAGCACTCCTCAATTGGGAGTAAATCAAAGCAATTAGAATGGCTGAAAGAGGGCACAATAACGTGAGCCATAAACGAATAAAGCTAATCGACTAAGCAAATAACAGAATAGCCAACAAAATGAGATGTCAACATAATGAGAGCTGGCCGAACTCCGTCGGCACTTATATACGGTTGCGCTCGTGGCGGCACCTCGCGGCCCGTACGCAACACGCGCGCCTGCGACCGCAATGCACTCTTAGCGCTCGCGGTGGCGTCTAGCGGCCCGTACGCAAGTTGTGCGATTTCTGTCGCAGGTCGACCCTTAATCTATGATGTTACAGCCGGCAGCGAGTCACTTGTTCATTGCGGGTCCGGCTATTTAAGTCTGCAGAGTCGTGGCAGCGGAGACTGTGAGTTCTGTCGGTCGCGAGGAACTACGGAACTACGGGGTCGGGAAGTGAGCCCTTACTTGGTGCGCATGCTCATTGCGCGTGTTACGAGTGGGGTGATGCGGCCGGAGACGGCGGCGAAGTTGGGTTCTGGCACGACACGTGGTATTTGGTTTTGTGCTGAGCTCGCAGTTGAGAAGAAGAGCTTGCCGGAGCGTCGCCTGTATTAAACGTCCGCCTGCTAATATGTATGAGTTTGTTCCCAAGTGTGCCACGGCAAGTTAAGCTACACATGCCATGATACGGGCCTTAGACATTCCATCTTGGTTTCTTACTACTTGATAAAGGATCAGCAGATATATGTAAACAAGAGTGTTGAGCTGTTCATTATTTCGTGATTGTATGTTTATGGTGGTGCTAACCGTGGCATTTAAATACAAGTATCTACACATTAGTGACGAGTAACGAAAGACAATGCTGTCTCGTAAAATCACATCATGTTTTTGAAAATATAGTCTGTAACATTATGTGATTGCCTTATCATTTTAAATCATTCATTAATCGAGCAGTCGCTCGGCAACAGCTACAGTTGGCAAATAATGTTGCGAGAATGTAAAAGGTGAGCGTCCTGTGACGTAACGTGTTTATTGTCGAAGCGCCGTCAGAGATGCAGTGAGTTACTGACTTTGAAAACCGCGGCGCGAAAAACGGACAGAAGAAGAAAACTTTTACACATTCCTTTGATGTACGAGATATTCTCGATGAACAGTTACTCAGTTGCTCATTTTTTTCTTCTCTTGTCTCTTGTAACTTGTGTCGGACGCGCATGTCTTGCCGCCGTATTATTATTGTTATATTATTTTAAAGTAAAGTAAAAGTGCAATACTAAAAGTGCAACACTGCATAGCAGTAGATTTATTGTGCGACGTGTATGTGAAAATATCAAAGGACTAATTTTCATCACGAGGAGAGAAGTGCCAGTCAAAACGGCATCCATATTAAATCCTTCATTGAAGTGTAAATTCATCTATTAATTGCCATAAATACAGAGTTAAATGGAACTGGTGTATGGACTACTTATTTAGTATAGAATCTGTGTCTCACTCCTTTATGAAGTTATTTAATTTTCTTTATGTTTCTGCCAAATAGAGAGTTCACAGTCACGAATCCTTTCGTCGAAATCGGACGGTTGCATGCGGCGAAATATTTTCTCCGCGCCATATTCTACTGGTAAATACATGATAAACTACGATCCCTTAGGAAATTCATGTTGAGCTATCCAAAAATAATTATATTTTGAATAGGCATTTACTCTCCTATGCAATGCAACTTCCGACTGATCAGACGATCCAACAAGAAACAGCCGCACACGGTCGGCGTTCGCAAATATATTTCCACTGCTGATTATATGTTACAGCACAAAAGTAAGCATATTGTTATAATCAGCGACTACGAACGGGGACATTTATAACTGTATGTTTACGTATACACATTTCGTAAACATATCGATATAAGTCCAACTCTGCCTTGTCTTTAAAATAAACTAAATGTTACTATCGCGTAGTGTTATGGTGTTTAAATGAATCCTTAAGTTGCTGAGTTAAAAACCTTTTTTAGGCGAGCTTTCCTGTTTTAAATGTTACGGTTTTATGTTTTGTGTAGTATGAATGTGTAAATGCAAGGGTGCTGTTTTAGTTGATTTATGTTTCAGTTACGCGGAGCGCAGTGCATTTCGTCCGGTACGGTGGGGCGTGGCACCGGGGCTTGACGTCTTGGCCGTTGCCGGCGGAACCATGATTCGTTTGACCGGCTCCATGTGGAGGCCCTCTTCCTCGGTCACGTATTTGAGTATTGTTTCGCTCTTTGTTTCTGGCTCCGCCAGGTCGTTAAATGCTGTCCTCTTCTCCGCCAATCTGGCGAATGTACTTTGGGCCTGAAGTATGACTTCGATCTCGTCATTACTGTCCGATCATATTCATTAAGGCTCCGCTTGGTTAATTGCCCTTTTTTTACCATTCATGATGTTGTTATTTGTACCATGTGTGTGAGTTGTAAAGGTTTAAATTTTTATAAAGCAAGGTATTATGTGTATGTTACCAAGCAATCTTTAGATGCCAAAGGTCTCTTTCATTCATTGTTTGTTATTTTAATTAGTGTTTGTCTGTACTGGCACCTACTTGATTATTCTTTAGTCAGAAGTTTGGGTACCGCCTGCCTTCAGTAAGGAGCGTTAAGACTGAAAAGTTACCTTGTTATTTCTTGGGTTTTCTAATATTTATTTACGTTATTCCTTTGGTATGAAATGTTATTGCAAAGGGACGTCATTGTATAGCCTAGTCTTGCCGGTTTTGAGATTGGCACGTCTTGGTTTTATTAAATTTTTGTGCCGGGAGCAACTTCAATTAATGCTTTATGCACTGGTTAAGTAGATGTTCATAGGAGTTTGAGAAAAATTTTATTGTAATTGTGGCGAGGTTATTAAATTTCAAGCTGTCTTGTTGTATTAAATTGTGTAAGGCCAATAAAATTGTTTAACGCAAGCTGTGTATGTTTGATATTATCTTCATGCGGCTTTCTGTGAGATGCAAATCCGCGTCCCAACAGTGTGTGGCCACATCGAGCAGCGTAGGTGTAGAAACTCTTGGAATGAGAGGATATTCGGCGAGTGGACCTGCCTGCTCCCCCCCAACTTAAATTCCATCGAGCACATGTGGGATGCATTGAGCAGACGCCCTGGAGCATGTCCCGATACATCAATGAGAATTGAGCAGTCGTCAGCCGCGCTGGTGGAGGAATGAAACGCCCTACCACGAGCATGGCAGCACGTTACTGAGCAGGCATTCCCGCCCATCGTGGTCGCTGTGATGACCTCAATCCACAGGAAAAATAATTATCAAAATCTGAACTGTGAAGTCATCCAAAATTCTAGTTGGAAAACCACACTCTTTGTTATACTTCTCAATTGGTCACGATCCCACTTTGTTTATGGACTGAAATCTCTAATATTCACGAGAAACTGCTCTGAAATTGACCTGAACCGACAAAATTGTGTAACTTCAAAGACATCTAAGACAATATCTGAAAGGAATTAGAAAAAGTGACAAAATTTCGTGAATCACACACAATACCGTTAATAATTGCATGAACACTAGGGGGTTCACCATACATCTACCCACTTTTGAGTATAACCAGTGTCTCTTAATACAACGACTCTTAGCAATACAATACCAAAAACTTTTATTACTGGATAAACAGTCCCTACGTGATTTGACAGCTGACATTTATAATTCACACTCACGTCAGGAAATGCACCAATACGGGAATAGCAGCTTTTACGTTATTGGTCAGAACGCAAGCAATTATGGCGGTCGCAGTAATTTTCGCGCGACGCCATATTTCGCGACAAAATACTCTTATTAGTCACTGTCATATATCTAGTCTCATAACAATACATAAAACTACATAAAATAACTACAATAATTTTGACATGCAAGGAGAATTAGTTCTAATGAGAGGAAGAAGTTTATATTTACTGGCGTTTCAACAATGACTACCAGGCAACTTTTAATTCGCTGTTTGTAATTTTAGTTTCGTTAGCAGAAAGCAAACATAAATTAACCAAAGAATTTATTTGAATAGAGTATGTAATTCTTATACTTTTAATAGAGAAAGAAAGTTTCTAGGTCAGGGGATAGCGTTCGGTGAAATCTCTTTAACTTTTTGTTGCATACGAAGCGTTGCGTTGGGCAGCAAGATGTCGGCGGGTTACGATGATGAGAGCAGGATACAGGCAGTTCCGCTGGTTAATCTTCTCCAGCGAAACGCAAATAAAGTTCCGGCACAGCTGTATCATTAACCCCGTGGTGATTAACAAACCACAAGACGCCAGTATACGACCGTCGTTGACATGTCCTCCCTTTCAAAGTACATTACGTAGACATCGCTCGTTTTTACACTTTATGCGCTGTCCGTGACGCTATCGTCCATAATTATACTGTTCGTCACATTCATATAGTCTTAGCCACAAATACACAGTTCATAGAATTGTTCTTGTGTGTGAAGCACTCCGTAAACAACGTCCACTCTGTTCTCGCATTACAAACTTCGACAACCTCACTGAAAGTCATTTATATTGCGCAGTTAACTAAAGTCTTCAGTTTCACAGCTTGATAGAATGTCATAGACAACAGTTCCACCACCCAAAACCAATACCAGCAAAGTTCATTCGCATAAAAGCACTGTTCGTGTCGGCCACAACAAAGTATCGTTAGCGGCACTTTCACAGTCTCGTTTATTTGCTCTTAAAGTTCGCTGGCGATGGCATTACATACCGCAGTGGTAAAGAGAATTAACAATCTGATAGTTCGGTATCACTGTCCACACCATTACGTATGCTTTTCATAAAACACAGTACTATTTTTCCGCGGACGCTTCACAGACACACCATCCCCTTTACTACAAAACAACCTTTTGACTATCGATATCACTATCGCTGTCCCCTGTCTATAGATGTTATATCGTATCGTAAATTACATAAATCATTATAAATGTTATTGACTGCATTTTTCACAATTAATAATATTCCAAAAAAGAACTTTACAAACTTTACCACAGGCACAAAGCAAGAAGCACATTTATCCATCGGCAAACGAAATAATCACAATTACATCTTTACATTTAAAACCCACAGTAGAATGTTACATGATCACAATTAGAAATGCCCATATGAACAAAAGAAAAGGAATAGAAATCTAAAGAAAATAAAAAAAAAATTATATGCGTAATTAGCAATGCCTTCACATCGCACACCCTATTAAGAACCTTGTCTCTCCTTTTTTTATGCCAGGTGGCCATCATATATGGCGGTGACACCAGTTTAATTATTGTCTTCGAATAAAAGTGTCATTTCTGATCTCATCGCATACTTCTTTCAGTTACCTTCTGTAGTGATTGTACTATAGGAGTTCTTTACCTATGTGGCCCAAGTCCATCGAGCTATATTACTTGGCAGTTATACATCATAAGAAAGTTTCTTTCGCCCTTTAGTTTTGCACACCGGCGTACCTTACCTCAGTAAAACTGTAAAGAAAATGCTGTCCTCTTCTCAGCTCGGAAACCTTAGGGACCGTTTGAAGCATGTCACCCCAAGTGCATCTGCAGAAGCTCAGCAAACCCAAATAACTGGATAATGATGGTTTGATTAATTAGACTAATGTTAATTTGTCAGTGACCGCCTTTTATTTATTTGATCTTTCTCAGCTGTTTCACAGGAGCAACTTCCTCTTATTTGCTCTTTATAAATGTCAGATCCCAAGGAACAATATTACGTTAACTAGCACACAGAGAAGATAGACTTAAAGAATGTGACACATTTACTGACAAACAGGGCATTTCAGTCCAGCTCAGCAAATAATTTTATGTTAGAGCAAGAAGATTATAGGTATCACGGCAGAAGAGGCCTTGAATTTTGTTATACAGCACTTATACTTTTTCCCTCAAGGACGAAAGAAAACGGTTCGTTTTTGGCAGAGCATCATTATATTACTGTTACATGCAAAAAGTCATTATTTTGGAGCGAGAAATAAAATACACAGATAATGACAATGAACCCAGGACGAGAAGGAAACATACGATCACCGCAAGGATAGTCTAAGAGGGGAGAACGAGGGCCCTAAAAAGAATTTTTAAAAAATGCAGCGCACTAGCTTGTAAGACAAGGAAGGCGGGCAAGACGCGACTCTAATCCGCGTTGTAGCGTTTCTCAATAAAAAAATAAAAAATCAGATATATTATTATTGGTTAGTTAGCTATCGAATAATTAAAACGGAATGTTGATAGATTTTATCTCTGCTAGCAAACATGAATTTTAAGAAAGTATTGAATAATTGGTGAGTACTGTTTGAGAACACTGCACGAATGTTTGTTGCTTTACTGGAGGCCATACTATTGAAATGATAAAACATGGCACAGAAAAATTTTACTCCCTTTTCTAATTAAACTGAACTCTGCCTTCCAGCGTCGTCATCACACCAGACCGGCGACTGCGTTGGTAGACGACGTTGCTTGGAGGCCAGTGACCGATCCGAATATTATGCGGTTCGATTAACATCTACATCTACATCTACTTACATACTCCGCAATCCACCATACGGTGCGTGGCGGAGGGTACCTGGTACCACAACTAGCATCTTCTCTCCCTGTTCCACTCCCAAACAGAGCGAGGGAAAAATGACTGCCTATATGCCTCTGTACGAGCCCTAATCTCTCTTATCTTCTATTTGTGGTCCTTCCGCGAAATGTAAGTTAGCGGCAGTAAAATTGTACTGCAGTCAGCCTCAAATGCTGGTTCTCTAAATTTCCTCAGTAGCGATTCACGAAAAGAACGCCTCCTTTCTTCCAGAGACTCCCACCCGAGTTCCTGAAGCATTTCCGTAACACTCGCGTGATGATCAAACCTACCAGCAACAAATCTAGGAGCCCGCCTCTGAATTGCTTCTACACTCCTGGAAATTGAAATAAGAACACCGTGAATTCATTGTCCCAGGAAGGGGAAACTTTATTGACACATTCCTGGGGTCAGATACATCACATGATCACACTGACAGAACCACAGGCACATAGACACAGGCAACAGAGCATGCACAATGTCGGCACTAGTACAGTGTATATCCACCTTTCGCAGCAATGCAGGCTGCTATTCTCCCATGGAGACGGTCGTAGAGATGCTGGATGTAGTCCTGTGGAACGGCTTGCCATGCCATTTCCACCTGGCGCCTCAGTTGGACCAGCGTTCGTGCTGGACGTGCAGACCGCGTGAGACGACGCTTCATCCAGTCCCAAACATGCTCAATGGGGGACAGATCCGGAGATCCTGCTGGCCAGGGTAGTTGACTTACACTTTCTAGAGCACGTTGGGTGGCACGGGATACATGCGGACGTGCATTGTCCTGTTGGAACAGCAAGTTCCCTTGCCGGTCTAGGAATGGTAGAACGATGGGTTCGATGACGGTTTGGATGTACCGTGCACTATTCAGTGTCCCCTCGACGATCACCAGTGGTGTACGGCCAGTGTAGGAGATCGCTCCCCACACCATGATGCCGGGTGTTGGCCCTGTGTGCCTTGGTCGTATGCAGTCCTGATTGTGGCGCTCACCTGCACGGCGCCAAACACGCATACGACCATCATTGGCACCAAGGCAGAAGCGACTCTCATCGCTGAAGACGACACGTCTCCATTCGTCCCTCCATTCACGCCTGTCGCGACACCACTGGAGGCGGGCTCCACGATGTTGGGGCGTGAGCGGAAGACGGCCTAACGGTGTGCGGGACCGTAGCCCAGCTTCATGGAGACGGTTGCGAATGGTCCTCGCCGATACCCCAGGAGCAACAGTGCCCCTAATTTACTGGGAAGTGGCGGTGCGGTCCCCTACGGCACTGCGTAGGATCCTACGGTCTTTGCGTGCATCCGTGCGTCGCTGCGGTCCGGTCCCAGGTCGATGGGCACGTGCACCTTCTGCCGACCACTGGCGACAACATCGATGTACTGTGGAGACCTCACGCCCCACGTGTTGAGCAATTCGGCGCTATGTCCACCCGGCCTCCCGAATGTCCACTATACGCCCTCGCTCAAAGTCCGTCAACTGCACATACGGTTCACGTCCACGCTGTCGCAGCATGCTACCAGTGTTAAAGACTGTGATGGAGCTCCGTATGCCACGGCAAACTGGCTGACACTGACAGCGGCGGTGCACAAATGCTGCGCAGCTAGCGCCATTCGACGGCCAACACCGCGGTTCCTGGTGTGTCCGCTGTGCCGTGCGTGTGATCATTGCTTGTACAGCCCTCTCGCAGTGTCCGGAGCAAGTATGGTGGGTCTGACACACCGGTGTCAATGTGTTCTTTTTTCCATTTCCAGGAGTGTATGTCCTCCCTCAATCCGACCTGTTAGGGATCCCAAACGCTCGAGCAGTACTCAAGAATAGGTCGTATTAGTGTTTTATAAGCGGTCTCCTTTACAGATGAACCACATCTTCGCAAAATTCTACCAATGAACCGAAGCCGACTATCCGCCTTCCCCACAACTGCCATTACATGCTTGTCCCACTTCATATCGCTCTGCAATGTTACGCCCAAATATTTAGTCGACGTGACTGTGTCAAGCGCTACACTACTAACGGAGTATTCAAACATTACAGGATTCTTTTTCCTATTCATCTGCATTAATTTACATTTATCTATATTTAGAGTTAGCTGCCATTCTTTACACCAGTCACAAATCCTGTCCAAGTCATCTTGTATCCTCCTACAGTCACTCAATGACGACACCTTCCCGCACACCACAGCAGCATCAGCAAACGCTATCCACCCTATCCAAAAGATCATTTATGTAGATAGAAAACAATAGCGGACCTACCACACTTCCCTGGGGCACTCCAGATAATACCCTCACCTCCGACGAACACTCACCATCGAAGACAACGTACTGGGTTCTATTACTTAAGAAGTCTTCGAGCTGCTCACATACTTGGGAATCAGTCCCATATGCTCGTACCTCAGTTAGGAGTCTGCAGTGGGGCACCGAGTCAAATGCTATCCGGAAGTCAAGGAATATGGCATCCGTTTGATACCCTTCATCCATGGTTCGCAAGATATCATGTGAAAAAAGGGCGAGTTGCGTTTCGCAGGAGCGATGCTTTCTAAAGCCGTGCTGATGCATGGACAGTACTTCTCTGTCTCAAGGAAATTCATTATATTCGAACTGAGAATATGTTCGAGAATCCTGCAACAAACCGATGTCAAGGATATTGGTCTGTAATTTTGAGAATCCGTCCTTCTACCCTTCTTATATATAGGCGTCACCTGCGCTTTTTTCCAGTCGCTCGGGACTTTACGTTGGGCAAGAGATTCGCGATAAATGCAAGCTAAGTAAGGAGCCAATGCAGTAGAGTACTCTCTGTAAAACCGAATTGGAATCCAATCAGGACCTGGCGATTTATTTATTTTCAACCCATTCAGCTGCTGCACAACCCCAGGGATGTCTATCACTATGTCCTCTATACGGGAATCTGTAGGAGACTCAAACGGCGGTTTGTTTGTACGATCCTCCTGCATGAAAGATTTCTCAAATGTTAAATTTAAAATTTCAGCTTTCGTTTTGCTGTCTTCCGCTTACCGATTCTACGTAAGACCATAATTTCCTTGGGTTTTCAGCAAGATCTTTTGCTAAGGTATGACGGTGGTAATGGTTGAATGTTTCGCGCATCGCCCTTTTTACAGCGGCACGAATCTCTACTAACTTTTGCCTGTCCTCATTCTCCCGATCTTTCTCGTACAGCGAGTGCAACTGTCTTTGCTTCCTGAGCATTCTCCGAATTGCGCTGTTAAACCACAGTGGGTCTTTTCCGTCCGTAACCCACTTTTTCGGCACATACTTGTCCAATGCGTGATTTATAATGTGTTTAAAATTTGCACATAATTCTTCCACGTCCATCGTACCGGAAGTAAATAAAGTCGATTCATTTACTAAGTGGGATGCTAACAACTGCTTATCTGCTCTTTCTAGTAAGAATGCTCTCCTAACCTTCTTTACTGACTTCTTAACTTTCGTAACCATAGTCGTAATGACAACATCATGATCGCTAATCCCTGTCTCAACACTGACACCGTCGATAACTTAGCCCAGATTTTGAGCGAAGCAGGTCGTTAAGAATGATCTTAGGTACGTATGAATTATAATGTGATGGATTAAACGGCGAATAAACATTAACACTGTTTGGTCGCAAGCACCGAAAAATGCGCCAGAAACTTCCCTTCGAATCAGCTTGAAACGGGACTAAAAAAATGCATAATAAAATCACATGAATGGAAAGGAAAGAGATCTTCAAATGAAACACGGCTAATTAACATCAAACTAACATCATTATTCAACAAAAGCGTACAAGTTAACATAGCTTACCTCGGCAGTGGAGGACAAGAGAGAGAGAGAGAGAGGGAGAGAGAGAGCGAACAAACAGGGTTCCGGTTTTCTACTATATTGTTCGACAAACTCCATTCTGTTTCACAGAGTTTTCTGAACACATTTTAATTCATAGATACTTCTTTTACAAAATAATTCGTGAATAATTAAAAATACGTCATGTCATAGTACTTCATTTCTTTCAACCAATACACAGATTTATTTATACACACATCAAAAAAAGTTTTGCATCATCTCGGTTCCGGAACCTGTGCAAAAAATGGAATAGAGATCAACATAAACGTCATTTCCGCCCTTTTTATTGCTCATGAAAACCACACATTACATGTTGTACCACCATACAGCGAGACCTTCAGAGGTGGTGGTCCAGATTGCTGCACACACCGGTACCTCTAATACCCATCAGCACTTCCTCTCGCGTTGATGCATGCCTATATTCGTCGTGGCATACTATCCACAAGTTCATCAAGCCACTGTTGCTCTAGATTGTCCCACTCCTCAATGGCGATTCGGCGTGGATCCCTCAGGGTGGTTGGTGGGTCACGTCGCCCATAAACAGCCCTTTTCAATGTATCACGGGCATGTTCGACAGGGCTGACGTCTGGAGAACATGCTGGCCACTCTAGTCGAGCGATGTCGTTATCCTGAAGGAAGTCATTCATAAGATGTGCACGATGGGGGCGCGAATTGTCGTCCATGAAGACGAATGCCTCGCCAATATGCTGCCGATATGGTTGCACTATCTGTCGGAAGATGGCATTCACGTATCGTACAGCCGTTACGGCGCCTGCCATGACCACCAGCGGCGTACATCGGCCCCACATAATGCCACACCAAAACAGCAGGGAACCGTCTCCGACGATGGTCTCGTTGAAGGCATATGCAACATTCATCGGTAAAGAGAACGTGATACCAATCCTGAGCGGTCCATTCGGCATGTTGCTGGGCCCATCTGTACCCCGTTGCATGGTATCGTGGTTGCAAAGATGGACCTCACCATGGACGTCGAGAGTGAAGTTGAGCATCATGCAGCCTACTGCGCACAGTTTGAGTCGTAACACGTCATGTGGCTGCACGAAAAGCATTATTCAATATGGTGGCGTTGCTGTCAGGTTTCGTCCGAGCCATAATCCGTAGGTAGCGGTCATCAACTGCAGCCATAGCCCTTGGGCGGCCTTAACGAGGCATGTCATCGACAGTTCCTGGCTCTCTGTATCTCCTCCATGTCCGAACATCATCGCTTTGGTTCACTCTGAGACGCCAGGACACTTCCCTTGTTGAGAGCCCTTCCTGGCACAAAATACCAATCTGGACGCGATCTAACCGCTGTATTACCGTCTAGGCATGGTTGAACTACAGACAACACAAGTCGTGTACCTCCTTCCTGGTGGGATGACTGGAACTGATCAGCTGTTGGACCACCTCTGTCTAATAGGTGCTGCTCATGCATGGTTGTTTACATCTTTGGGCGGGTTTATTGACATGTCGGAACAGTCCAAGGGACTGTGTCTGTGATACAGTGTCCACAGTCAATCAACGTCTATCTTCGGGAGTTCTTGGAACCAGGGTGATGCAAAACTTTTTTTTATGTGTGTATATGTAAGATTATTTATAACATTTTCAGGTGTTAATTAAAATTGGGGATTCCTTTTTATACGTTTATAAAGTAATATTTCAGCGTGACGGATTAACGACCGCTCATATGGTACGAGGAGACTTCCAAAAGACAGATAAAACGCATGTAACGACTAATGCAAATACTGTACTCTGAACAAAAACAAATAAATGATGGCAAAACTACTGTTAGGGATAGGGTCAACGATCACTGAAGGTGAACAGTCTTTACAATACACTGCTTTTATTTATGGAGAGAAATTTTAAGAGATAGGCTATAAGAAAGCATAAAGGAGTAAAATTGGTTACAATTGTGTTTCTCGAAGAGAAGAATGTTCTTAGGTCTTAGCTGTTCTGGTTCGGCGTGAGGTGGCGACGGCGGTGGAAGCAGTTTGAAGTTGCTGATATGAATCCTATAAATTCATCCAGCCGTGTCCTTGGCATTAAAATATCCTCTTTCCTTACATCCTAATTGGGCTGGCGGTGGTAAAAAGAGGCGTAGCATGCATTTGTCTTAGGCCGGAACAAAGTAACTGCTTATGGAGCTCGTGAAGGTCTTATTAGTGGAGCCGCAACTTTTGCACATGACAGTTCGGCCAGTCCACATGACGAGTTTAAATTAACATTCCACTTGCTATACTTCGCCAATTGCGAAACTAGACAGTCCATCTACTGTTAGTATTCACGGTTCATAATAGCCTAACACTGTTCCCGCGAAAACAGTCACGTAGCAACATAGTTCACAGTTTTCACATAGGCAGTTAGTGTTTTAGCACACGTCATATATCTTAGTCAAGAAAATGAGCAATATTAAATTCACAGTTTATGTAATGCAGTTCAGTTCTAAGCCGACGGCAATACTGTATGTTCACGAGTGCCTTGTCACTGCCACACGCATCGTTCTGCAAAAACCAACAACGTTTGGGTAATACAACGTCCTTTTAGAATATCCATCAGTAATACAACGTCATTTTACAATATCCATCATAAAGTGAAATTCCAAACCGGTCTAACACAAAAACGTCCGGTATTAATATCACGTTAAAGGCACACCGTTGCTACACACAGTAGCCAGTACTTGCTTCCATACCGCCATGCTCTCGCGCCAACTGCCACTGTCTGCTCACTGTTCGACCCGACTACTATCGATACCTCTCGCGTTCCACGGTTCATACAACAGTTCTGCCTACTGCATTCCGTTTGACACAATACATTTAATAAAACTATTTGCTAGATCACCATAAACAAAATAAAAGTCTTTACATAAGGAACTCTATAAAATTAGCACAGTAAACATGTTGTTGTTGCGGTCTTCAGTCCTGAGACTGGTTTGATGCAGATCTCCATGCTACCCTATCCTGTGCAAGCTTCTTCATCTCCCAGTACCTATTGCAACCTACATCCTACTGAATCTGCTTAGTGTATTCATCTCTTGGTCTCCGTCTACGATTTTTACCCCCCACGCTACCCTCCAATGCTAAATTTGTGATCCCTTGATGCCTCAGAACATGTCCTACCAACCGGTCGCTTCTTCTTGTCAAGTTGTGCCACAAACTTCTCTTCTCCCCAATTCTATTCAATACCTCCTCATTAGTTACGTGATCTACCCATCTAATCTTCAGCATTCTTCTGTAGCACCACATTTCGAAAGTTTCTATTCTCTTCTTGTCCAAATTATTTATCGTCCACGTTTCACTTCCATACATGGTTACACTCCATACAAACACTTTCAGAAATGACTTCCTCACACTTAAATCAATACTCGATGTTAACAAATTTCTCTTCTTCAGAAACGCTTTCCTTGATATTGCCAGTCTGCATTTCGTATCTTCCCTGCTTCGACCATCATCAGTTATTTTGCTCCCCAAATAGCAAAACTCCTTTACTATTTTAAGTGTCACATTTCCTAACTTAATTCCCTCAGCATCGCCCGACTTAATTCGACTACATTCCATTATCCTCGTTTTGCTTTTGTTGATGTTCATCTTATATCCTCCTTTCAAGACACTGTCCATTCCGTTCAACTGCTCTTCCAAGTCCTTTGCTGTCTCTGACAGAATTACAATGTCATCGGCGAACCTCAAAGTTTTTACTTCTTCTCCATGGCTTTAATATCTACTCCGAATTTTTCTTTTGTTTCCTTTACTGCTTGCTCAATACACAGATTGAATAACATCGGGGAGAGGCTACACTCCTGTCTTACTCCCTTCCCAATCACTGCTTTTCTTTCATGTCCCGCGACTCTTATAACTGCCATCTGGTTTATGTACAAATAGTAAATAGCCTTTCGCTCCCTGCATTTTACCCCTGCCACTTTTAGAATTTGAAAGTGAGTATTCCAGTCAGCATTTTCAAACTTCAAATGCTAGAAACGTAAGTTTGCCTTTCCTTAATCTTTCTTCTAAGATAAGTCGTAAGGTCAGTATTGCCTCACGTGTTCCAAAATTTCTACTGAATATAAGCTGATCTGCCCCGAGCTCGGCTTCTACTTGTTTTTCCATTCGTTTGTAAAGAATTCGTGTTAGTATTTTGCAGCTGGGACTTATTTAACTGATAGTTCGGTAATTTTCACATCTGTCAACACTTGCTTTCTTTGGGATTGGAATTATTATATTCTTCTTGAAGTCTGAGGGTATTTCGCCTGTCTCATACAACTTGCTCACCAGATGGTAGAGTTTTGTCAGGAGTGGCTCTCCCAAGGCCGTCAGTAGTTCTAATGGAATGTTGTGTACTCCCGGGGCCTTGTTTCGACTCAGGTCTTTCAGTGCTCTGTCAAACTCTTCACGCAGTAACGTATCTCCCATTTCATCTTCAGCTACATAGCCACACACATTTCATGTTTTACTCTATATGACCAAATGAAAATTATTCTACGCTATTAGAAACATATCTATGTAGTACAAATAGTAAAAGAAAGGGAAAAAATTATATCTCGTTATTAGCCGTGGCATCACAAGTCGACGCAGTGGATGGGCAAAGGGTCACCTCGTCCAAAAAAGCACGCACGAGTGGGACAGAGATCAAGTTGATGTTGGTTGCGTTTTTTGACTATAGAGGCATTATCCATCGTGAATTTGTGCCACGTGGTCATATGGTAAACAAGGAAGTCTTCTACCAGGGACTCCTAGAGCGCATGAGGGATGATGTGCGCGGGAAGAGCGTGAATTGTGGGAAAATCAGAGTTGGATGGGGCATCATGACAATGCGCCATCTAACGCTTCACTGCTCGTCAGCAGCTTCCTAGGAAAACGCCACGTGCCTTTCATGCCCCCTCCACCGTATTCTCCGGATCTAGACCCAGCAGACTTTTTCTGTTTCCCCTAACCGAAAAACACGTTGAAAGGACGTCGTTTCCAAACCATAGAGGAGATAAAGGACAATGCTACGAGAAACCTGCCCCACATCCCACAAAATGTGTTCCAGGAGGCGTTCCAAAACTGGGAGAAAAGGTGTGGACGGTGTATTGCAAGTAGAGGGAACTACATTGAAAGTGAAAGTGCTTAAAATGTTGCACAATAAGCAATAAAGCTGATACTGCAAAAGTTCAGTTTCTTTTTGAACTCATCTCGTACATGACACTATTTCTCAACATAGACACCAAGACCCCTGAAGACAACGGTCAGAAAATTCTACCAATCGTTCAAGATCCAGACGACGGAAATCCGCTCCTTCTTCACAGAGTCCGTCGAGTACTGCCGTGTGAACGTCGTCATCGTTGGACGACCTGCGATTGCTGCGGATCAGATCCTCCAGTGACCGGACATTGTCGTCTTGTGCTCGATGTCGATGGCCTTCCTTCCCCATCACCGGCACCCACGCCTGTCAACTTGTCAAACTATTAGCACCATTTCACTAAGCCTGGACGCGCCACTGCATTTGGTCCACATACTGCCAGAATTTCGGTGTGAATCTTTGCGCATTTTAGTCGTTTTGCCCACGAGAGCCCTACTGTCCTGCTTACTTCAACTGTGGATCATGTCTCTAGTTGCCACGCCGTTTCACGCCCATACTACAGACACAGAAAGCGGTTATCGCTGAAAAAACTGGTTTTTGCTTATAACGTTTTAGTCCAGTTTAACCTGACCGTTAAAACCGCTCAAAATAACCGGTTTCCGAAGTATCCGATTTTCGGTCTGTTATTCCTATTGTTCCCGGTAATAAAGGAAGAAATCGAACAAACATTCAAAAATGTTGACTGTCTCTGTTTCAAAATACACAGACTCAACCTATTAAATTAAATAGGCAACTGAAGGATAACTTTGTTCATTCTCGCTGTTTTTCTCGAAAAGTGATAAGTGGTTGAAAAAAAAACAGTATGCTCCTACTGATACTAAGTTTTTGAAACTCTGCTTGTAAGGGGTCCGCAGGCCCTTACTATAAGTTTTGCGACAGCACAGGTCGACAGGACAAACTATCGATTAGTGTGTCGGGTCGCGAGAGCGAGAGTTGAGTCAAGTCGTTGCGTGTTGTAGGTTCCCGCGAGGCGGGCAGAGCTGAGCAGAAGCCAGCAATTGATAAAAATTACCGACAAAGGGAGTGGCCATCGCCGCGGTTCAACCCCTTTGTGTTAGTACTATACGGGAAAGTGAAAAAGTATAATTCCTAGTGTGATTCAGTGATATTTTTGTGCCGATATTTGTAATTACGCGTCTACCGCGTCGGCATTATTTGGATTGCAGTGTTGGTTTGCAGTGTTGGATTGTAGTGGTGGATTACAGTGATTGAAATTGCGTGTGACGATAAGGAATAACGAAAGGGCCTGTGCTGAGATTAGCCGTTATTAATTCTGTACGACGAAGGCAGTGGCTATCTCCTTACTTTGTGTTTTTGTAATGAATATAGGTCATTGATTAATGAAGCTGTGTTGTCGTTTCTTCTTGGCACCAGACATTTTATTATTACAGCATTTGAGAAGGACAGAATGGAATGTAACATCTCCGTAGCAGTCCAATCCGATTGCCAGCCCCATTAGGTACACGGTCACATTAATTAATATCTGTTTTTGGGCTGCTATCAGATCTCGATCGAGCGGAGTAGATTAAACCGGAGTGTTACATGCTTCAAAATCATGCTGTAATAAGAGATCATACCACTATTTGGGCATCGCGAATAGTCAGTGCTAAAGAGTGAAAAATGACGTTGAAGAATTCTGTTTTTCGTATTGATATGTGTGTTTGCAAGGGCTACAAACAGATGAAAGCATATTGTGTAGACACGGACATCAGATCAGCTACTTTATATTTTTATTGTATACTCTGAATGAATTGTTGTTTCGTTTACTGGTACTATAATTTATTTCCTCTTTTACTACACTGAAGAACCAAACAAACTGGTACACCTGCCTAATATCTTGTAGGACCCCCTCGAGCATGCACAAGCACCTCAACACCATGAATACTGCAGGGCTTTCCTTTGATTTACGTCTATGGTCACTATCTTTTCTGTTTAACAGATTACCGGTTTCGGTCTTCAATGGCCATCATCAGATCTGTCTCATAAAAACAAAGTCCTAATGCACTGCAGCCATAGTGTCATTGTCAAATGTTAAATGCGGAATCAGCACCACCATTTAACATTTGACAATGCCACTATGGCTGCAGTGCATTAGTACTTTATTTTTGTGAGACAGATCTGATGATGGTCATTAAAGACCATAGACGTTAATTAAAGGAAACTTTTTACATATACGGGTCACTGTGTTTTGTTCGCGACGATGTCGCAGCTTGTGAAACTACTGGAGGGCTGTCCATAAATCCGTAAGAGTAGGAGGGGGTGGAGATCTCTTCTGAACATATCCCAGATAGGCTCAATAATGTTCATGTCTGGGCAGTTTGATTGCCACGGAAAGTGTTTAAACTGTGAAGAATGTAATTGGAGCCACTCTGTAACAATTCTGGACGTGTGGGGTGTCGCATTGTCCTGCTGGAATTGCCCAAGTCTGTCCGAATGCACAATGGACATGAACGGATCCACGTGGTCAGACAGGATGCTTACGTATGTGTTACCTGTCAGAACCGTATCGAGACATATCTCGGGTCACATATCACTCCCACTGCACATGCTCCACACCATTACAGAGCCTCCACCAACTCGAACAGTCCCCTGCTGACATGCAAGGTCCATAGATTTATGGGGTTGTCTCCATAGCTCTATAGGGGTATAGAGACAACCTCGATACAATTTGAAACGAGCCTCGTCCGACCAGGAAACATGTTTCCAGTTGAAACGTCTCTGCGGAGTCGTTTCATAGACGCTTGTCTCACTGGATTCTGTACATCGTGTTCTGCCCACCGCCTCTCCCAGAAAGACTGAGCAATGAACCTAAGTCTTATTAAATGATATGAGGGTCACTGCAAAAGAAATGCACACTATTTTTTTTAAATACATCTTTTATTCTACTTGTCTGAAAGTTTTACAGTGTGTAGATACATCCTTTAGGAACAATATTTTCATTTCTCCAAATAATTTCCATCCCTCTCAACTGCCTTATGTCTTGGAACCAGCGCCTGTATACCCGCACGGTAAAATTCTGGACCAAACTGTTGGAGCCACTGTTTGGCAGCGTGCACAAGGTGTAAGTAGGCTGTTTATGTTTTTTCTATGTAAGTAGGCTGTTTATGTTTTCTCTATGTAAATAGGCTGTTTATGTTTTTTCTATGTAAGTAGGCTGTTTATGTTTTCTTATTGGCAACGTTACGTAGCGCTCAATATGAAAATCACTGGCTGTGCTGTGTGCAGTCTGTGTCTGCTTTGCATTGTTGTAATACTCGCCATTGTAGTGTTAGGCAGCTGGCTGTGAACAGCGCGTAGCGTTGCGCAGTTGGAGGTGAGCCGCCAGCAGTGGTGGATGTGGGGAGAGAGATGGCGGAGATTTGTAATTTGTCATGAACTGATATATATATTATGACTTGTGATGATATCAAGGTAAATACATTGTTTGTTCTCTACTAATATCTTTCATTTGCTAACTATCCCTATCAGTAGTTAGTGCCTTCCATAGTTTGAATCTTTTATTTAGCTGGCAGTAGTGGCGCTCGCTGTATTGCAGTAGCTTGAGCAGCGAAGATTTTTGTGAGGTAAGTGATTTGTGAAAGGTATAGTTTAATGTTAGTCAGGGCCATTCTTTAGTAGGGAATTTTGAAAGTCAGATTGCGTTGCGCTAAAAACATTGTGTGTCAGTATAAGCACAGTCTTGTATAATTGTTCAAAGGGGACGTTTCATATGGCGACCCTGCCAGGATACCTCACTGGAATCTTCTGATTTTTCTTGTAGTTTGTGTATTTAGTGTAGGTTTTGTTTATTGCTAGCGCGTAATTGTAGAGAGAATCTCCTTTGTAGTTGTAGCCTTTCATTGTTGTACAGTAAAACAGTTGTGGCATGCATATAGATTTGCACCAAGTATTTCGCAGCTGTAATTAACTAGATATTAATTTCAGTGCTATGTTAATGTGTTCTCTTATTTTTGCTCTTCAAATTGTGTTTTTCTGTGTTGTCGTGTGAAATACTGTGACAATAATGGCGTGTGAAAAACGTAATACTAGGCTCCAAAGTAAACTGAGAAATGACAGTGAAAATGAGAGCAGTGTGTTAGCGCCACCGAGTAATGAATTAACTGATGTTCAAAGTAGTAATTTGGTAATTGTGCATAGGGAAATGGAGCGGGCGGCAAACAATGGCGTGGACAGTGAAACAATTAGTGAAGAGGGAAGCATTATCGATCGATCGGTCGGCAACAGCTCGCCTCAGGAATCCGAAATGACAGGACACAATTTCGCAAATACTGTAGATTCAGGTTTTGGGTCATCACCGTTTTCTCAAATAAGTCAAGACACATTTTCTGCTTGTCAAAATGTGAATGTTGTCGGTGCAAATGCACTGCCACTGACACAGAAGAGTATGAACAAATAAGAAAATTCAAACAAAATCAAAATCAAATCAATACACAGTAAAAAAGAGAAATCCGGGAAGTACAAGATCAGTTGGCACAAGTAGTACAACAATTACGTATTTCAGAGGACACTCGCGCTCCAACATGGGAAGAGGGACTTAGAAATACGGAACAACCACAAAATAATAACACAGGACACTTCGGAAGTTATGAAAGAAATTGGCAAGGTGCACCGAATTTTGAAATGGAACCGCCGAAACGACGTAACAATGACCGATATGCGACTCGCAGACACGATGATTTTGACTATAAGCTGTTCATTACTACACGTAAATTCAAAACATTTAAGAATTCTGGCAACGACATTCATCCACAAGCATGGCTCCATCAATTCTCTCATTGTTTTCCTCCCAACTGGTCATTAGAACACAGATTAGAATTTATGTGTGGCTACTTGGAGAATGAACCAGCTGTAAGAATGCGATCGGTAATTCACGATTGCCACAGTGAAGGAGAGTTTTACCATGCCTTCCTCTCAGCATATTGGTCTCAAGCCACACAAGACCGTGTAAAACATAGCATCATAATGATGAAACGTTACGAACAATCTGAATTTTCCAGTCTTGTCAAATATTTTGAAGACATGTTGCATAAGAATCAATATCTATCAAACCCATACAGCCCCTCAGAACTCATCCGCATTTGCTTACTCAAATTGCCTGAACATTTACGACATATTATTTTAGCAGGACGTTGCAAAGACGACATTGAAGCATTTCAGGGACTCTTACAAGAATTAGAAATTGACACTGACAGTCGCCGGATGCGAAAACAGGAAAACAATGACTACAGGTCACATCCGTCACAATTACGTGACGACAGAAACAATAACTGGCCACGACAAGCCTATTCTTACAACGCAAATCGTGACCAAAACAGACACCGCCCATATGACAACCATTGGCAGAGTAATAGTTACAGAGAAAGATCGCATTTCCGTAGTAATGAATATGACAGAGACAATCATAGAAATAGACAATATGACAACCAGAACTATTATTATCAAGGGAGACAGAATAACTTCAGACGCAACAGTTCGGCGCACAGTTACGATTCAGGGAGAAATTCTCCACCACGTGACCGACAAGAAAGATACTATCAAATCTACCGACATGACGACAGACGATATGATCGTAACGACAGACCTGAATTGTATCAGAACTGGCGAGCTTCAAACAGAGCAGGGCCCTCTCGAGGAGGTGAATTTGTAGAAGTTAGGCCTCCTAATCCCAATAACGACGCGCGCCAACAAAGAGACAGACAATGACTCGCACAGCAGGCAGCCGCGTGCGCCTGGTGGCTCAGAAAAATAACATAGACGCTAACCTTGAGACAAATTCCAGTATTCTTTACCGACGTATACCGCCTGACAATTGCATTCAAGTTCAAACTCTGAGTACTAGGAAGAGTAAAGGTTTACACCACATTTCTCATGTAAAACCATTTATTGACAGATAATCTGCCTTTTAACTTTGTCTTTGCCATAAAACGTTTCACTTCACGTTACTAGTATGCTTAAGAAACTGTTAACATACAACAATGTTTGAAGTACAATATCCAATCAAGAACCAAGAGAACTTATTTAAACAGAAATGACGAATGCATTGTTATAGTGAACAGACGTCACAGTGTTATTGTGTGTGTACATTCTTGCTTGTTTGTTGCACAATTACGTAACGACTATAAGGCTCACATACTTAGAACATTTACCAGTACTGCTAATGAGATTTTAATGCAACATTTTGGTTTATTTGAAAATACATTCTGAATTAATGTGCTTTCTGAGAGATACCAGATGACACAGAGGTTAGTTTATGTGACAGCTACACGGTTTTATCACGACGCTACTAATGAGTGACAATTTACAATGTTGCTTTTGCAGTGTATCTGTTTTATATCTGCACAGTTTTTCTGAATTCTTCTGGAAAGTAAAACATGTTTTAGTAGTAACTTTTGTGGTACAGCAACAATGAGATTGTCTTTTCCGTAGCACAACAATACGTTACAGCACAGTACTTTCTTCATCACGGCAATAAAGCGTAATAACTAAGATATCTATACATAAAGCATTTCACTTTTGTTTATCATGAGGTAAGTACATTGACTTCTGCAGAACTTGGCTTTCGGAGGACGATAACTACGACAGTTCCACAGAATTATCTTACAGCAAGACGCGCATTTAGCGCTACAGGACACGCATTTGAGTGATTAATCTTATACTTTAAACACTTATTTTCAAAGATTTTTTAATTACAAAGAAAGTTTTCCGTGATACATTTCATTCCATTGCTGTAATTTGTAACACCTGAGGGTATAATTACATTTATCCACAGGGGGGTACACGTCTACTTTGTGTACCATGTGTGTGGTAACCACAAGGAACCCTAGCTAATATGGATTTGCTTATACAACTTTACACATCGGTACCATATTTCTCTAACACACAATTTACACAGCTATCTGATCATGTAACTGAGAGAGACAAACACTTATTTTACTATATCAGTGACAGATGTTTACGTAATTACACCGTTGGATAACTTCACACTTACGAAATTGTATTTTGTCTGTACTGTGTGAACTCTTCATATTTTTTCGGAACCATTGTGATACTATGAGAGCTTTGAATGATGTATTTGGTATGAGATCATGATTTTTAAAGTACGTTTGAGGTAGATGACACTATTGAAATGAGCAGAGAATTTTTTTAATTTTTGGAGGAAGTTACGACGATTTTAAGATTTGACTGAAGTGTTATGATGTTATTATTACGACGACGATGTGTACTATGCTGTTGAGGTATGTTTATGATCAATAAGATGATGATACCGTATCTGAGGAATTTGATTATGCTACATGTTTCTCAGGATGAAATATTGAAGAAGTGTCGACGAATATGTATATGTATAATAAGGTAAGGAATAATGAATAGTGGTTAGGGACTCTGATTTATGAAAAGGATGTTGGAAACCAAGAAACGTACTTTAAGAGTTATGAAATGTGTGTGTATATGCGTGAATGTATTACAATGAGGACGAAATTTTTTTTGGACACTGTTATGTCAATAGCATTTTGTTTCTACAGATTTGTAACGCAAATTCTTGACCTGTGAAATATTTTTATATCAGACTGTTAAGTGACCACCTGCACGTAATGCGTCGGGGGCACCCAGCTGTGTCAGACGCCTGGAGAAAAAGCCATTATTGCGAGCCCTTTTCAGCGGCACAGGTAGAAAAAAAAGAAAGGGAAGGCCATTGTACGCGCTACTGACATCTCCTTGTTTAAAGCATACTGTGGAGCTCGTAATTTATGATATTTACTGAAATGCCTAATGAAACGATGAGAAACATTTCACAGCTATTGTCTTGCTAGTTAAAAAAAAATGCCATATGGCTTGCTTTATGTATTTATTTACACATTTTGTTTAATATCAAGTTTCTAGCTGCACTGCAGCAATGGTTAAAATAAAATTTAATATATGTGTTAATATAAATATTTTATGCCTACAGATCCAGTAAATAATTTTATGATCCATCCAAAACAAATGAGGGAGCACAAAAAGAAATTTCCCTTCACAGGAATTGCATAAATAATTTTTTTACGATTTGGTAACTTATCTACTAGCGTAAGTTTTTGTGATGCATCACTCTAATGTTAAGATGTGACATAGGTATTAGACATGGCCATTTTAGTGTAATATTTTTTTTGCTTGCGCTATGTCATGTTTAGGTATAAGTTGCTGCTGTTTGCCAGGCATAGTGTTATTGAATTTGACATTTGCTCATTTATGCTGCTAGCTTTGCCAATTTGCATTTTTTGCATTGCTGTTTATAATAATTGTTTTACGTGCTGCTGCATTGCCTCGTCCCTTAGTTTAGCATCTGAGCTCAGTAGATTTAAGTTAGCTTAAGAGGGGGTAGACTATATGAGAAACTGACTATGGAGAATAGGTAAAGAATGCATTGCGAAGTTATATAAAAAGGATTTGGGCCCAAATGAGTATTGTACAATCAGAAATAATTATTTTGAAAGAAATATGAACAGAATACAGAAAGCATGCTTGGATAAGATTTTTTTTGGGGAAGCAAAGGTTGAAATAAGACGAAAGATCTATAGAATGAAGTTTTGGGTTGGACTGCAGTACCAAATGTTACACTGAAAACGAACCCTGTCCTTTCCTATTGGTGTTATCCCACTATGTGTGTGTGTACCCTTGTGTATTTGTTTTCTTCCTGTCTCTGTGTAGTTCCATAGAATTTTTTTTTCTTTTAATATTAAGCTACATTCACTATGGTGAGGAATACTGTTATCCTCGAATATAATTGGCATTAATAATATGTTATTTACTTTGTAAAGATGTTTAGACATTATTTACTCTGTTTTGTGTTAATGCTAATGTGTGAAGTTGATGTTTCAAAAGTTATTGTGATCTTTTATGTATGTACTCATGTCATAATTCCACTGATGTATATGTTAGTTCGATTCTTTTGTAAAGCCCCTATTACTACAAATGTTATCTATATTATTATGTTCTTTAATGATGTATTTTGTACCTTTGTTATTGTATTCTTATGTTATAAAATTGTAATTGTCACCAGTTCATGATATTATTAACTTGTTAGTTACATTTCACTGCACACGTTTCTGTTGGTCATAGTATATGGACAATATGTGAGAAGTAGGGACTGATAGTGTTTGCACGTGTGTTGGTAATTCAGCAAGGGACTGGATAACAGCATTGCTGGTTCTAAGGACAATTCCAAAAACGTTGTGAGTGCACAAGTGGTGGTTTATGGACTTGCTATATTCTCTGCAAGACTCTTCGATGGTGATTGTGCACCTGCACATTTGCAACAGATGGCTGCTGGCTATCTCTACAAGGACTACAGTGGGTCTGCATCTATGATGACCTACCAATACCATTATTTCTACAAGGACTGCAGTGGGTCTGCACCTCTGGTGGCCCACCAATACCGTAATCTCTACCAGGACTACAGTGGGTCTGTTCTGTGATGACCTACCTACCAATATTCTTCCAAACTACGACTGACTCTGCTGTGGGTTTGCTCTGTTGTGGCCCATTACCTGTATGCATGTCAAGAGTCAGCACTGTCTTTCCGTTGGGAGGACAACACTGCTTCTTCAAGACTCCATGGAAATCCACTACTTCCGTGTGCATTTTCTTTTACTGCTCAGACTTTGAGAAAAACACTGCTATTCTCCTGTTATGTACGATTAGGACTGTCTTTATGGACTGTGAGAAAATTTGAGCTTTTGACCAACATAATATCAATAAGTGTGTGCATTTGATTTCTTTGTTATTGTAATTATGAAAAATTTTATCAAATCATTATTGGCCACTGCCCAAAATAAAAATTTGTAAAATTTTTTGTGGGGAGCATGGGGGCTATGTAAGTAGGCTGTTTATGTTTTTTCTATGTAAGTAGGCTGTTTATGTTTTCTCTATGTAAGTAGGCTGTTTATGTTTTTTCTGTGTAAGTAGGCTGTTTATGTTTTCTTATTGGCAATGTTACGTAGCGCTCAATATGAAAATCACTGGCTGTGCTGTGTGCAGTCTGTGTCTGCTTTGCATTGTTGTAATACTCGCCATTGTAGTGTTAGGCAGCTGGCTGTGAACAGCGCGTAGCGTTGCGCAGTTGGAGGTGAGCCGCCAGCAGTGGTGGATGTGGGGAGAGAGATGGCGGAGATTTGTAATTTGTCATGAACTGATATATATATTATGACTTGTGATGATATCAAGGTAAATACATTGTTTGTTCTCTACTAATATCTTTCATTTGCTAACTATCCCTATCAGTAGTTAGTGCCTTCCATAGTTTGAATCTTTTATTTAGCTGGCAGTAGTGGCGCTCGCTGTATTGCAGTAGCTTGAGCAGCGAAGATTTTTGTGAGGTAAGTGATTTGTGAAAGGTATAGTTTAATGTTAGTCAGGGCCATTCTTTAGTAGGGAATTTTGAAAGTCAGATTGCGTTGCGCTAAAAACATTGTGTGTCAGTATAAGCACAGTCTTGTATAATTGTTCAAAGGGGACGTTTCAAAGGGAGTCATCATCTTCAAACCTCGTTCCACGAAGAGAGTCTTTCAGTTTCCCAAAGAGATGATAGTCACATGGAGCCAGGTCAGGACCGTAAGGGGGCGTTTCAGTGTTGTCCATCCGAGTTCTGTGACCGCTTCAATGGTTTTTTGACAGACATGTGGGCGTGCATTGTCGCACAACAGCAAAACATCCTGCTTTTGCCGATGTGGTCGAACACGACTCAGTAGAGCTTGAAGTTTCTTCAGTGCCGTCACATATGCATGGTAATTTATGGTGGTTCAACTTGGCATGATGTCCACAAGCAAGAGTCCTTCGGAATCGAAATACACTGTAGCCATGACTTTTCCAGCAGAAGGTGTGGTTTTGATTTTTTTTTCTTGGGGGAATTTGCATGATGCCATGCCACTGATTGCCGCTTCGTCTCTGGTGAAAAATGATGGAGCCATGTTTGATCACCTGTCACAATTCTTCCAAGAAATTCATCTCCACCATCCTCGTACCGTTCCAAAAGTTCGCTGCATACGGGTTTTCTTGTTTCTTTGTGAGACACTGTCAACATCCTGGGAACCCAATGGCACAAACCTTTTTTAATGCCAACACTTTGAGTAATCTGCAACCACTTCCTTCCCTTATCCCAACATAGCGTTACAATTCTTTCACTGTGATGCGTCTGTCAGCAGTCAACAATTCTTTAACTCTCTGCACATTGTCTGGAGTGTGTGCAGTACGAGGCCTGCTGCTGCTGCGAGGACAATCCTCAATATTGCTGTGCCCGCTTTCATCACGTAACCTGCTTGCCCACTGACTAACTGTACTACGATCGACAGCAGCATCTCCATACACCTTTTTCAACCTCTTGTGGATGTTTCCCACTGTCTCGTTTTCACAGCACTGGAATTCTATGACAGCACGTTGCTTCTGACGAACGTCAAGTGTAGCAGCCATCTTGAAGACATGCTATGACGGCGCCACTCAAGGGGACAGGTTGAACTAAGTTTGAAAAGAAGCGGGAAGGATGTATCTACACACTGTAAAACTTTCACACATGCAGAATGAAAACTGTATTTTTACAAAAATAGTATGCATTTCTTTTGGAGTGACGCTCGTACATACATACTTGACACAGTCATCAACAGTCCAATGTCGGTGTTGACAGGCCCTGGCGTGCAGTCTTCAAGGGTACAAGAGTGGGCCTTCGGCTCCGAAAGCCCATATCGATGATGTTTCGTTGAGGGGGTTCGCACGCTGGTTCTTGTTGGTGGCCCAGCACTGAAATCTGCAGCAGTTTCAGGAAGGGCTACACTTCCGTCACGTTGAACGATTCTCTTCAATCGTCTTTGGTCCCGTTCTTGCAGGATCTTTTTCCGGCCGCAGCGATGTCGGAGATTTGATGTTTTACCGGATTCCTTATATTCACGGTACACTCGTGAAATGGTCGTAAGGGAAAATCCCCACTTCATTGCTACCTCGGAGATGCTGTGTCCCATCGGCGTGCGCCGACTGTAACACCACATTCAAACTCACTTAAATCTTGATAGCCTGCCATTGTTGCACAAGCAAGCGATCCAACAACTGATCCAGACACTTGTTGTCTCATATAGGCGTTGGCGACCGCAACGCCGTATTCTGCCTGTTTGCATATTTCTGTATTTAAATACGTACGTCTACACCAATTCCTTTGGCGTTTAAGTGTATTTCATAGAAATGGCAGACAAATCTTTAATTATTTGAAGCAAATGACGCATTGTAGCCGACCGAGTTGGCCGAGAGGTTCTAGGAGCTACAGTCTGGAACCGCGCGACCGCTACGGTCGCAGGTTCGAATCCTGCCTCGGGCATGGATGTGTGTGATGTCCTTAGGTTAGTTAGGTTTAAGTAGTTCTAAGTTCTAGGGGACTGATGACCTTCGAAGTTAAGTCCCATAGTGATCAGAGTCATTTGAGCCATTTGACGCATTGTACTTCACTGCTACGTCACTAAGTAAACACATTTCCAGACAAGTGTTGGTGCAGATGTTCGGCAACATCAGCGAGAAATACTCGTATAAACAAGGTGGTGACTCGTCTCGCACACTGCACGTACACACGAACCTTAAGTCAAGACACACGGCAACAGGGACATTATTGTCTTAGAAATGCTGTACCAGTTTTTATGCAACTTGTTTGTTCCTCGTTTCTGTCGACATTGTTATTAAAATAGACGGAACGCTTTCCCCATTTTCTATAATAAAGCAATATTTCAAACCAATGCAAATTTTACGAATAAAAATTAATCCTTCTTTTAAAAAAAACTTTATTTAAAAGCTGATTATAGCACTGCTTACTGTGGCTAATTGATACTTCTGTTTTTTCCTCGGTTATCAGTAAAAAAAATCAAAAACACCTGTTATAACCGAGACCAAGCAAACACCGAAAAATATCGGTTATTAAAAACTAAAATACCTGTATCGGTTTTAACCGGTTGGTTTTTCCCATCCCTACCCCTACCCGTACCGCAGCATAACTGTATCTGCAGGAAACATGGAACGTGTACCCTCTTCTGACAGTGCGCCATTCTTGCTGTGCAATGGTCTTGGGGTACGGCGACAACTGTACTTATTTTTTTGAAGTCCACTCGTACATAGGCCAGCCTCAGCTTGGTTCTTAATCGGTTTTCCACAGTCCTTTAGGCAAATGCTGGGCTAGCCCTTCTGCCTCAGAAAAGACGACACACAATAAGTTAAAATACAAAATACACAGAACAAAGTTCTCAAAATTTTTTAGTCACATGGTGGACACATGTTTGGTGCCTTACGTTGTTTGACGTTGTCGCAAAGACTACACAGTCCATTCCAAGTCGTAAGGTGTGAAACTTTTTTAAGTGTCGTTGCTTAATGTCATGAAGGCGCTTTTAATTTAACTACACACTGAATAAAAAGTGAGTAGAAATCGACACATGTCGAAATAATTACAGTGTAAGTTCAGAACGCATTTTTGTTTTAAAGAAGAAATTTTATTTCACCTTTGTTTTAAATGAGTAAAAAATGGTAGAGAGAAGACATCAACAATAAAAACAGTAATTCCATACAAAAATGTCTAGGAACTCGTTGCCAAACAGTTATTTGCACTTTGTTTTGAAATGTCAAGCTAAAAAGTGCAGGAAGAGAAGAAAATATACAGCTTTGTTTCCCGCTTACTTTTTTTCCCTTAATGCTGCCTTTGTTTCCTCTGGGACTGATAGTCCAGCCAGGGTCGTATGTATGCGCGTGCGTGAGTGCTGTGTGTGTGTGTGTGTGTGTGTGTGTGTGTGTGTGTGTGTGTGTGTTTTGCCCTAGCTCGTCAAAGGATAACTTCTGCTTTTCGGTGAGTGGTCTTCTTCAACCCGAAAGTATGTAAAAGTTTATAATAGGTATGTTGTTCACTTTGGAGGCAAAAATCAAAGGACTAGAAGCCAAGCCGAAAAGGCATACTATGGAGAACGTGGTGAAAGGGCTGGTAGGTGAGGTAACGGAGCGGTCCATATAAATTAAATGTGAACTACTTCAGAGGGTCATAATTTCCCTCAGAAAGCTCGTGCAAACGGGAAGTTGTTTTAATAATCTCAGTAGCTCTGGGAGAATCAAAAGTACGCCCTTTGCTGGCAAGTTGGTTGTCGTTTCAGACCACGATGTCCTTTGTCCAGTACCAATGCTGCCCTGGCTCGGCTCGGTTCGTTCGTAGCCGCGTCGGTCGCGGTTTGTGAAGTCTGTGAGTGTGTACTTCTTGCCGGTGTGACACTAACGAACAAATCAGTGGTTCGTTCGCAGTCTTTCACTGGTAGAAACATGCAGTACACACTTCGAGAGCGGATTTTTATCGTGTAAACATAGTGGAAGATAGACTTACTCGTCACAACACAACGGGCAATCCGGAGCTAATTCAATGTGCGCGATATTCCAACAGAGGCAACAATTTTATCGATAGTAAGGAACCTGGAGACAACTGCTGTACTAAACAGTAGCAGTGGTAAACATCAGACTATCACTGAGTACAGAGGTTACTGATAATGTTTGAAGACGCTTGAAGGACTCTCCAATGAAATCGTTGCGTCGATTCAGGGAGGAAACAGACATTTCTTACGGGACATGTCAGAGAGCTGCGAAGAAATCGATAATGCGACCATACGGAGTGCACATAATGCAGGCGCTGCAAGAAATGGTTCATAAGAAAAGAACGTGTGTCTTTCGATGGTTTCAGGGATTTCTTATGCAACGTCCAGACACCTCTCCATAAATTGGTTTACAGATGAGGCATGGTTCCATCTGTCAGGTTACATCAATACACAAAACAGCAGATAACGGGCTGGTGTAAAGCCCCATGTTATCCACGAAACATCACCACGTGATGGAAAGGTTGGAGAGTGGTGCGCGGTGCAGGATTGTTGGCCCTATTTTCTTTGATATGACCGTAAACACTGTAGTTTGTATGGGGATCTTCAATACATTTGTGGAGCAGCCGGGTGATGTCGAACTTAAGAGAGCGGTATTTCCAACAAGATAGACCAACGTGTTACATGTCTAAAGCCTCCATGCAACTTGCAACCAGTTTCTTTGGTGACCGAGCAAGCCTCATCGATCACCTGTCCTAACATCCCAGGATTTTCTCTTGGGGGGGGGGGGGGGGGGGTGGAGGTAGTGTACAAGAACAGGCCATGGACAGCTGCAGAATTCGATGAGGCCATTACACACGAAATAAGTAACATTGGCGAGGATTCACTTCACAGAACGTCGCAGAATATGGTAAAACAATAACAGTTGCGCATCGAAGCTGGTGGAAAGAACTTCCAACATTTGCTACGAGCACTTTATATGTACGTAAGTACTGCAATCTCCCAACTGTGTATTATCATCTCCCAAAATTGCATATGTGTCCTATTATTCTTTCAAATGTTATGACACATTAAAGTAGTACAGGTTTGTGTGTCTCGCACTGTAGGAGGTCCTAAAGGGAAAAAAACTAGCTATAGGAAGAGAATCCAAGCCGCAAAGTTAAAACAAAAATTAATTTGCTGAATCATCAAAGTAAGCAGGATAGGAAGACAGAGAGGTGTAGTTGCAAATAGATTGACCATACAGACGCAGTATAAATACAGTATCACGGTTGAACCCTCTCATACACATAATTTTCCCGCTCTGTTTGGTCTGACTGGGCTGGAATGAGTACGTGCCTTTTCAGTACCTTTCCGTTAACTCTCCATCCGTTAGCAGGTTGCTCTGGGACACCCACGTGAGCACGATTGGTACAATCTGAAACAAAATAAGTGTACTCGTACTTAATTGTTTTCGCAGGTTCAATCCAACCTTCCTGTGCTTAATTGTAGGTGTATCGAAGCCAACTACAGTTAACCTGCTTTCCATCTAGAATACTTAACTGTTGTTGTTATTGTGGTGGTGGTGGTGGTGGTGGTCTTCACTCAAGAGACTAGTTTGTTGCAGCTCTCCATGCTACTCTATCCTGTGCAAGCTTCTTCATCTCCCAGTGCCTACTGCAACCTACATCCTTCTGAATCTGCTGAGTGTATTCATCTCTTGGTCTCCCTCTAAGATTTCCACCCTCCGCGCTGCCCTCCGATACTAAATTGGTGATTGCTTGATGCCTCAGAACATGTCCTACCAACCGATCCCTTCTCCTAGTCAAGTTGTGCCACGAATTCCTCTTCTCTCCAGTTATAATCGGTACCTCCTCATTAGTTACGTGATCTATCCATCCAATTTTTAAGCATTTATCTTCCATGTTTCACTTCCATACTTGGCTACACTCCATACAAATACTTTCAGAAATTACTTCCTGACACTTATATCTATACTCTATGTTAACAAATTTCTCTTCTTCAGAAACGCTTTCCTTGCCATTGCCACCCTACATTTTATATCCTCTCTACTTCGACCATCGTCAGTTATTTTGCTCCCCAAATATCAAAACTCCTTTACTACTTTAAGTGTCTTATTTCCTAATCCAGTTCCCTCAGCATCCCCCGACTTCATTCAACTACATTCCATCATCCTCGTTTTGCTTTTGTTGATGTTCATCTTACATCCTCCTTTCAAGACACTGTCTATTCCGTTCAAATGATCCTCCAGGTCCTTTGCTGTCTCTCACAAAATTACAATGTCATCGGCGAACCTCAAAGTTTTTATTTCTTCTCCATGGATTTTAATACCTACTCCGAATTTTTCTTTTGTTTCCTTTACTGCTTGCTCAATATACAGATTGAATAACATCGGGGAGAGGCTACAACCCTGTCTCACTCCCTTTCCAACCGCTGCTTCCCTTTCATGCCCCTCGACTCTTATAACTGCCATCTGGTTTCTGTACAAATTGAAAATAGCCTTTCGCTCCCTGTATTTTGCCCCTGCCACCTTCAGAATTTGAAAGAGAGTATTCCAGTCAACATTGTCAAAAGCTTTCTCTAAGTCTACAAATGTTAGAAACCTATGTTTGCCTTTCCTTAATCTATTTTCTAAGATAAGTCGTAGAGTCAGTATTGCCTCACGTGTTCCAGTATTTCTACGGAATCCAAACTGATCTTCCCCGAGGTCGGCTTCTACCAGTCTTTCCATTCGTCTGTAAAGAATTTGCAGCCGTGACTTATTAAACTAATAGTTCGGTAATTTTCACATCTGTCAACAACTGCTTTCTTTGGGATTGGAATAATTATATTCTTCTTGAAGTCTGAGGGTATTTCCCCTGTCTTATACATCTTGCTCACCAGATGGTAGAGTATTATCAGGACTGGGTCTCCCAAGACAATCAGTACTTCTAATGGAATGTTGTCTACTCCCAGGGCCTTGTATCAACTTAGATCTTTCAGTGCTCTGTCAAACTCTTCACGCAGTATCGCATCTCCCATTTCCTCTTCATCTACATCCTCTTCCATTTCCATTATATTGTCCTCAAGTACATCGCCCTTGTATAGGCCCTTTATATACTCCTTCCACCTTTCTGCTTTCCCTTCTTTGCTTAGAACTGGGTTAAAATCTGAGCTCTTGATAGTCATACAAGCGGTTTTCTTTTTCCTGTAGGAAGTATCTATCTTACCCTAGTGAGATAAGCCTCTACATCCTTACATTTGTCCTCTAGCCATCCCTGCTTAGCCATTTTGCACTTCCTGTCGATCTCATTTTTGAGACGTTTGTATTCCTTTTTACCTACTTCATATACTGCATTTTTATATTTCCTCCTTTCATCAGTTAAATTCAATATCTCTTCTGTTACCCAAGGATTTCTACTAGCCCTCGTCTTTTTATCTACTTGATCCTCTGCTGCCTTCACTATTTCATGTCTCAAAGCTACCCATTCTTCTTCTACTGCATTCCACCCCCCCCCCCCCCCCCCGCCCCCATTCCTGTCAATCGTCCCCTAATGCTCTCCCTGAAACTCTCTAGAACTTCTGGTTCCGTCAGTTTATCCAAGTCCCATCTCCTTAAATTCCCCCCTTTTTTGCAGTTTCTTCAGTTTTAATCTACATTTCATAACCAACAGATTGTGGTCAGAGTGCACATCTGCCCCTGCAAATGTCTTACAATTTGAAACCTGGTTCCTAAATCGCTGTCTTACCATTATATAATCTATCCTAAACCTTCCATTATCTCCAGCCCTCTTCTACATATACAACCTTCTTCCATGATTCTTGAACCAAGTGTTATGTATGATTAAGTTATGCTCTGTGCAAAATTCTACAAGGCGGCGTCCTCTTTCATTTCTTAGCCCCAATCCATATTCACCTACTACGTTTCCTTCTCTTCCTTTTCCTGCTATCGAATTCCAGTAACCCATGACTATTAAATTTTCGTATCCCTTCGCTATCCGAATAATTTCTTTTATCTGATCATACATTTCATCAATCTCTTCGTCATCTGCGGAGCCAGTTGGCATATAAACTTGTACTACTGTGATGGACGTTGGCTTCGTGTCTATCTTGGCCACAATAATGCGTTCACTATGTTGTTTGTAGTAGCTTACCCGCACTCCTATTATTTCATTCATTATTAGACCTACTCCTGCATTATCCCTATCTGATTTTGTATTTGTAACCCTGTATTCACCTGACCAGAAGTCTTGTTCCTCCTGCCACCGAACTTCACTAATGCCCACTATATCTAACTTTAACCTATCCATTTCCCTTTTTAGATTTTCTAACCTACCTGCCCGATGAAGGGATCTGACATTCGAAGCTCCGATCCGTAGAACGCCAGTTTTCTTTCTCTTGGTAACTACGTCCTCCTGAGTAGTTCACGCCTAGAGATCCGAATGGGGGAGTATTTTACCTCCGGAATATTTTACCCAAGAGGACGCCATCATCATTCGACCATACAGTAAAGCTGCATGACCTCGGTAAAAATTACGTCTGCAGTTTCCCCTTGCTTTCAACCGTTCGCAGTACCATCACAGCAAGGCCGTTTTGGTCAGTGTTACAAGGTCAGATCAGTCCATCATCCAGACTGTTGCCATGCAACTACTGAAAAAGTTGCTGCCCCTCTTCAAGAACAACACGTTTGTCTGGCCTCTCAACACATACCCCCTCGTTGTGGTTGCACCTACTACTAAAAGTAAACATTCTCTGTAGTTTTAGTTTGTGGATTTAACGTCAAAGGTAAGAAACACCTATACAAAGTTTAGCAGATATCCTGATATATGGCTGGAATGGTTCCATCAGCTGAGTGATAAACATCCTGAAACGAAAGTGGTGTTGCTGACTCAGAGAACGAGGATTGTATACATAAAAGAGGTCACGATTCAGGAGCGGAACAAGTAGTGTCAGACAATTATGAATGTGAATCACAGGAAGAAGTAATTCAAGATGATGCATTTCTTTTTGGGGAGAGATGGAATAGCTAAATATCCTACCGATATCAGGACGACATTTTGTTATATTATAAGCATTTTGCTGGAGCCAGCTATGAAACTCGTGTAAAAAAAAAGACAGAAACAGATATTACGAAGCTGTTTTTCAATCGAAATATAATAGCCATTATTGCAACATGTGCTAATATTTACATCAATGTAGTTCGTGTGCCGGCCGAACTGGCCGTGCGGTTAAAGGCGCTGCAGTCTGGAACCGCGAGACCGCTACGTTCGCAGGTTCGAATCCTGCCTCGGGCATGGATGTTTGTGATGTCCTTAGGTTAGTTAGGTTTAACTAGTTCTAAGTTCTAGGGGACTAATGACCTCAGCTGTTGAGTCCCATAGTACTCAGAGCCATTTGAACCATTTTTTTTTTTTTTTTTTGTAGGTCGTGGTAAGGAAAGGAACGCTACAGAAATAGATAAGGGCTTTCACTGGTTTGCAATATGTGTGGGCCTCAAAGAAGATCTAGAAAGAGCTTGTTAAATTGTGTGATAACTCAGAGGGTAACAGACTTTAATCATGCTACTTATGCGTGAGTGAAAACCGATAAAAGTTACATCTGAGACGTCCAAGGTTTGATAGAAACGTTAATAGAGAGAATGACAAGTTGGCTGATGTCAGAGAGATACTGGAGCTCTTTACAAACAATTGCCAAAAATTCTTGTGTACACCTCACTGTAATTGTTTATTAAATGTATTAGATTTAAACAAAAAATTCCTGATATCATTTATATATTTTTCGAAGTGTCAAAATACACCATTCATGCTGTGGATGGCACTTGTCATCGTCTTGAGTGATAGTGTGAGGAATTATCATGCGAGTAACAGGAGTTAAACAGGTAAACTTCACGTGGGAAATGACCTTGCCCGATGGCCCAGCTACATACCCTTGACTGTTTTGCAGTCTGCACTTCTTCAAACAACTCTTTTAGTTCTTTTAATGAAACCTCGCCCATATGCCGTAATCGCTCTCGTCTTTAATCATATTTTCACGCAGCCGAGTTACCTTCCTCCGCGTAGTGTACCCAGAGAGCTTCAAGGTGAAACCTCGCCCCTTTCGCTTGCTGTCGACGGGGCGAATTCCTCCAAAAACGGCAGCCGGTGTGTCCGGGGATCAGAGACTGAGCGCCTAATTACAAAGTTTATTCAGCGCGGTTTGAGACTCCTTTTCCGGCTGCAGCCACTGATTAAAGGCGTGGGAGGGACGCGCCTTCATTAACCCACTGCGGCCAGAGCCGGACCACGGTTTGTTATTTAATTTGGGCCCCAGGGCGCGCGCGGTGTAATCTCCAGGATCCATTAGTTTTCCGGTCGAGCTGGCGTCAGTCTTGCCTGCCGACGTCACCCCCTCCCTCGAGCCCAACCCCCAGGGCACGCACGCGTTGCTCCATCGCGCCTTCTGTTTCGCTGGTGTTGGCGCTTTTTTTTCTGCTCGCCCCCTTCCTCAATATTCGCCCCTTTTCCCTTTCATCGCCATCATCTTTCCCCCTTCCTTCTCACTTTTCCTCCCCCACCAGGCTCTTCATCGTCACGAATGGCCCCACATTTCGCCGGCGGCGCCGATTTCGAAATTCTTTCGTCGAAGAGTGGCAATATCCGTCCACTTAACCTAAATGAACTCCTTTGTTTCGAAGCCAGTTCCATTAGCCATTCAATCACTTAGTCTATAAACAAAGGAAGCAAAGAAGAGGAAAAGGAAGGCGACATTTGCGAAAAAAACAGAAGAAAAGCTCAAAGGCCTCAGATTCAGAGCTTCACTCTCTTTCTTTCGACAGAAGTGATTGTCAGATGGTATGAAAAGTCTGCTCCTAACTTGCATTTATTTTCAGAAACACTGAAGACTAATAATACCGCTTGCATTTGTCTGGTTTCAATCTATTTGAATAGATAAGTTAACGAATAAAAAATAAATATAGCGAGTTAACTACAGAGAGTAGGAATATATTTTCAGTGAGCATCCAGATACGCAGAACGGAATTTTTCCTGCCAACATACCGGGTGATCAAAAAGTCAGTATAAATTTGAAAACTTAATAAACCACGGAATAATGTAGATAGAGAGGTAAAAATTGACACACATGCTTGTAATGACATGAGGTTTTATTAGAACAAAAAAAAGTTCACAAAATGTCCGACAGATGGCGCTGGACAGCAAAACGTCAGTGACTGTGCATGACAATCGTGTATAAAAGGAGATGTAATGTGAGAGAGAATCAGATGCGCCAGCAGTCGCAGCATTTTGACGTTACCTGAAAAGGCGCTTTTAGTGAAGCTGTATTATCAGAATGGGGAATGTGCTAGTTCAGCGTTACGATCCTATCGCCATAGGAAGGGGATTTGAACGGGTAAAGGTCCGTTGACAAATGTAGCTGTGGCGAGAATGATTTCGAAGTTCGAAGCCACGGGTTGTTTAGACGTTAGACCCTGTAGTGGCCGACCGAACACAAGGCGTAATGCTGCTGAGACAGTTCAGGAAGAAATGGAGACTGTAGCGGATTCGTCTATGCACGGGGAAATCAGCGGTCGTGCAGTCGCACGTCACACCGACATTCCATACACTACTGTTTGGTTGGCACTGAGGCGTACCCTCCGATGCTATCCGTACAAAATCCATCTTCATCATGAACTGTTACCTAGCGATTTAGTGAAGCGGAGGGCATTTGCGGTGTGGGCGTTTCAAAAGATGGCGGAAGATGACGATTGGTTGAGTAACGTGTTGTGGACCGACGAAGCTTATTTCACGCTCCGAGAGTCTGTCAGCGCCCACGACTGTAGAATTTGGACTACCGAAAATCCTAGAACTGTCGTGGAAACTCCATTGCACGACGATAAAGTCACGGTATGAGTTGGATTTACCACATCTACCGTTATCGGGCCTTTTTTCTTCAAGGAAATGCGTGATTCTGGTTTTGTAACTGCTACCGTGACGGGTGAGAGGTACGCCGATATGTTACTGAATCGCATCATCCCCAGCCTGGCTGATGAACACCTGCTGGAACGTACGATGTTTATGCACGATGGCGCTCCACCCCATATTGCTTGACGCGTGAAAGATCTCTTGCGCGCGTCGTTTGGTGATGATCGTGTGCTCAGCCACCACTTTCGTCATGCTTGGTCTCCCAGGTCCCCTGACCTCAGTCCGTGCGATTATCGGCTTTGCGGTTACCTGAAATCGCAAGTGTATCGTGATCGACCGACATCTCTAGGGATGCTGAAAGACAACATCCGACGCCAATGCTTCACCATAACTCCGGACATGCTTTACAGCGCTGTTCACAACATTGCTCCTCGACTACAGCTATTGTTGAGGAATGATGGTGGACATATTGAGCATTTCCTGTAAAGAACATCATCTTTGCTTTGCCTTACTTTGTTATGCTAAATATTGCTATTCTGATCAGATGAAGCACCATCTGTTTGACATTTTTTGAACTTTTGTATTTTTTTGGTTCTAATAAAACCCCATGTCATTCCAAGCAAGTGTGTCAATTTGTATCTCTCTATCTACATTATTCCATGATTTATTCAGTTTTCAATTTTACACTAACTTTTTGATCATTGGCTTCAAGTGTTACATGGCTAAGGTCTGGCGGAACGTTTGTCCTCAAGGTATTCAGATTATCGTGGATTTTGCTCATACATTTCATAGGTTTCTTAATAATTTGCATTAGATGTTTCCAGTGAATTCGGGTTAATGCGCTCAAGAGATAAATGCAAGACCATTTCGCTTGTTTGCTACAAGCATCACAACTTATCTGTCGCTTGCTTTTTTTATACAGAAAGATACGATAGCTACCGTTCTTTTCAGTTTTTTCACTGCATTTTATTCTATTGGTGAGTCTTTGTTTTAATAAATTATGGTTCGTTGATTTGGGGGTGGGGACCAAATAGTGAGGTCATCGGTCCCATGGCATTAGGCAAGGATGGGAAAGGAAATCGGCCGTGCTCTTTCGAAGGAACCATCCCGACATTTGTCTGAAACGATTTACAGAAATCACGAAAAACCTAAATAAGGATGGCCGGACGCGGGTTTGGACCGTTTTCCTCCCGAATGCGAGTCCAATGTGCTAACCATTCTACCACCTCGCTCGGTAATAAATTATGCTATGGTGCCTTCGCGATACGTCAACCTAGTACATCAAAGTGAAACTGTCCCGAAAAACAGCTAATTTGGTGCTACGAATGCAGCAGATTAACGATTTATTAAACTTTCAAGTATTTTTAGAGTGGAAATTCTTCCACTTTTATTTTCTAGTGCCAATTTTTTTAGTCTTCGTTCATCCTTAGACAAACTAAAACTTTAATTGTACAAAATCATTATCTGTGTCGTTGGTATTAGTAGTATAGCTTCCTACTGCGACTAAAGTAAGCGCAATGCTTTGGAAATCTGTATAACACCGAGGAAAGGGATCAATCTGACTTACATGAATCTTACCGCGAAATACGTATACATTCAACAGCACGACTAGCACCACACTCACTGTGTTTGCATGGTGCTCCCAAAACTGGATTTCATAAAAAGATTTCACAATGCTGTTTCTGCTTGGTCATGTAAACAATCGAAAATCGATTCTGGAAATTCGTTTCTAGTTGCCGGTTTTCCATCTCGTCAATCGATTTTCGCTCGCATGTAAACGCAAAATCGTTTTTGAAATGTGCTTGGGCTGTCACGTTACGTTTAGTTTTCAAAATTCTCTGGTAATATGGGCGAAATGAATTATTGTGTAATGAAGAAGAAACAAATATTAGACTGAGTTTGAAGCTGTCTACGTCTAATATCTAAGTGAAGATAAATAGCGATTGTGCTGACCAAATCAGAAACTGGAACAGCTCTTTTCCAGGCGAAATATTTAACAGGGCTACAAATCCGCTTCAGTCCTTAACATGTAAATACGACAGCGAAAAACAGTTTCTGAAATTCGATTTTCGTCTTTCGGAAGATGTGTCGTATGTAAACGTAGTGACTGCCACATTACTGAATTTATCTAGCATTTGTCTCATAAATATGTGACCACACAATCACGTAAATTTCCCTACGATTTTATGCTTTCATTAACCTTTCTCGATGTAAACGAACATACCGTGACACTCGAGTCAGAGATACGGAGCAAACTAAAATCAAAGACGTTACTGTTGCCTGATGCTCATTGTAGCGATATCAGATTTAGAGTTTTAAGAGACGATAAATAGTCGTTCTGTCGCCAGACGTCGATGTGCACTAAAGATAGAACGATGACAGAAAACACATAAAAATATGTGCGTGAGTCTTCAAGCTATTTTCCAGGTTTGTGTGCAATTTTATACTCTGTGAACACGGCATGCACAATTTCGAAAATAGACTTGCAAAACCTTACACAAAATCTCTCGCTTTCATAACAACCTCAGAATGACTTCCGAAATGATGGCGACTAATAGAACGGCGTTGCACCACAGAGAGCGCTGAATAACGTGCCACGGTCTTTCTATGTACACTATGTGATCAAAAGTATCCGGACATCTGTCTGAAAATGATTTACAAGTTCGTAGCGCCCTCCATCGGTAATATCAGAATTCAGTATGGTGTTGGCCCACCCTTAGCCTTGATGACAGCTTCCACTCTCGCAAGCATACGTTCAATCAGGTGCTGGAAGGTTTCTTGGGGAATGGCAGTCCATTCTTCACGGAGTGCTGCACTGAGGAGAGGTATTGATGTCGGCCGGTGAGGCCTGGCACGACGTCGGCGTTCCAAAACATCCCACAGGTGTGCTATAGGATTCGGATCAGGACACTGTGCAGGCCAGGCCATTACAGGGATATTATTGTCGTGTAATCACTCCGCCACAGGCCGTGCATTATGAACAGGTGCTCGATCGTGATGAAAGATTCAATCGCCATCCCCGAATTGCTCCTCAATAGTGTGAAGCAAGAAGGTGCTTAAAACATTAATGTAGGCCTGTGCTGTGATAGTGCCACGCGAAACAACAAGCGGTACAGGGGGTGAAAGCCCCTCCATGAAAAACACGACCACACCGTAACGCCACCGCCTCCGAATTTCACTGTTGGCCCTGCACACGCTGGAAGATGACGTCCACGGAGCTTTCGCCATACCCACACCCTGCCATCGGATCGCCACATTGTGTACCGTGATTCTTCATTCGACACAACGTTTTTCCACTGTTCAATCGTCCAATGTTTACGCTCCTTACACCAAGCGAGGCGTCGTTTGGCATTTACCGGCGTGATGTGTGGCTTGTGAGCAGCCGCTCGACCATGAAATCCAAGTTTTCTCACCTACCGCGTAACTGTCATAGTACTTGCGGTGGATCCTGATGCAGTTCGGAATTCGTGTGTGATGGTCTAAATAGTTGTCTGCCTATTACACATTACGAGGCCGGCCACTGTGGCCGAGCGGTTCTAGGCGCTTCAGTCCGGAACAGCGCTGCTGCTACGGTCGAAGGTCCGAATCCTGCCTTGGGCATGAATGTGTGTGATATCCTTAGGTTAGTTAGGTTTAAGTAGTTCTACGTCTAGGGGACTGATGACCTCAGATGTTAAGTCCCATAGTGCTTAGAGCCATTTGAACACATTACGACCCTCTTCAAGTGTCGGCGGTCTCTGTCAGTCAACAGACGAGTTCGGCCTGTAAGCTTTTGTGCTGCACGTGTCCCTTGACGTCTCCACTTCACTATCACATTGGAAACAGTGGCCCTAGAGATGTTTAGGAGTGTGGAAATTTCGCGTACCGACGTATGACACAAGTGACACCCAATCACCTGACGACGTTCGAAGTCCGTGAGTTCCGCGGAGCGCCCCATTCTGCTCTCTCACGATGTCTAGTGACTACTGAGGTCTTTCATATGGAGTACTTGGCAGTAGGTGGCAGCACAATGCACCTAATATGAGAAACGTATAGTTTTGGGTGTGTCCGGATACTTTTGGTTCAAATGGCTCTGAGCACTATGGGACTTAACATCTGTGGTCATCAGTCCCCTAGAACTTAGAACTACTTTGACCTATCTAACCTAAAGACACCACACACATCCATGCCCGAGGCAGGATTCGAACCTGCAACCGTAGTACTCTCGCGGTTCCGGACTGAAGCGCCTAGAACCGCTCGGCCACCACGGGCGACAGACATGAATGATCTTGAAATACATGTAAAAACAATCTCCTTAATTCAGTGACATAAGATACAGCTTAATAATGATGAAACACGTTCGTATATGTGTATAACTCCGGCATACTCCACTGAAAACAAGAAAATATAAACACATATTTCATTCATGTTCTTATTACGAAAGGCACTTTACTTGACACGCAACAACTTTATAGGGAGCCTGATGTTTCGCACAGTCTTACACTTTACTCGACTTTCTAATACACATATATTTTTGTAAACGTAATTACTTTTGTTTCAAAAGCGAATGTGTTGAAGATTCTTGCCGTTTGTGACTCAGATGCAGCAACTATTGTGGAATTGGTTTCTTCTGTGCTGGGGAACAGTTATATTGCTTTTGTTCTTTTATCATCACGTCTGTGAGGTTTCTCCATCAGGTATAGTTGTGGTAGCTTATCTGCTACGTTAAATGTAGATATTGCATTCCATATACGTTAGCTATGTTATACATTCTCTGTTTTGACTGGAAGTGTAGCGAAGAAAACTTCACGTTACTGAGTAGGTATACGACGCCTTTCTGAAAAAGGCCAGGTCTTCTGCTGTTTACGAACAATTTTTTTGTTCTTAAAGAGCACGACATTCTCCAGTAAATATCTCTACGTCACAAGAAAATCGTAAATAAACTGTTCTGTAATGTAACGGTTCACACTTGCTAAGGTAGTTGGCAAACCTAAAAAAAGGACAAATTTGGTGTCTTCCTCTTGTTGTGGCTGCAGTTTATTGCGCTACAGACGCTCCCGTTTGTAAAAACCATTCTACTGCCCGACATAAACAATTGCGATTCGCTTTCGCTTTCACAAGTTTACGCCAAACTCAGCAGTATAAAATGGCTCTGAGCACTATGCGACTTAACTTCTGAGATCATCAGTCGCCTAGAACTTAGAACTAATTAAACCTAACTAACCTAAGGACATCACACACATCCATGCCCGAGGCAGGATTCGAACCTGCGAACGTAGCGGTCGCTCGGGTCCAGGCTGTAGCGCCCAGAACCGCACGGCCACTCCGGCCGGCTCAACAGTATAACTTCCTGGCCACTTGGCACGCTGCAATCGCAGTGGGTAACAAAAAAACCAAAAAAACAAAAAAAAGACGCAGTTATGTTAGTATAATGTGGTATAAATGCAAAGCGTCTGAAGACAAATAAAAAATTACGACTGCATCAATGAAAGAATAATATTAATCAGATTTTATACAGATTTTATTTTGTGTTCAAAAATGGTTCAAATGGCTCTGAGCATTATGGGACTTAACATCTGAGGTCATCAGTCCCCTGGACTTAGAACTACTTAAACCTAACTAACCTAAGGACATCGCACACATCTATGCCCGAGGCAGGATTCGAACCTGCGACCGTAGCGGTCGCGCGGTTCCAGACTGAAGCGCCTAGAACCGCTCGGTCACACCGGCCGGCTTATTTTCTGTGCACCAGAAAATGACACAGAACAAAATTCCGAAGAATTCTGTAACGAATTGTACCATGCGGTGAATAAACATCAGAGGCGTCATGTTATAATGTCGTGTGCGTTCAACGCCCTGGTCGAGAAGCAAACAGTAACCAACATAATTTAAACGTTTGGTAAAACAATTTGTGCGATACATTTGTACCTCAGGTGTATCAGTTTTTTGTCAGTTTATTGAATGGTGTACCAGTGTGTGTGGGTTTTCGAGCAGTTTTATGGATTATATACTGTTGTGCCAATTTCGGATTGCCCCGCTCTTTGTTTCTGGTTTCAACAACAGGCCTGGTTCGGCTCACGCCAGCGACCAGTGTCTACACTGCTGTCCATTAAAATTGCTACACCAAGAAGAAATGCAGATGATAAACGGGTATTCATTGGACAATTATATTATACTGGAACTGACATGTGATTACAGTTTCACGCAGTGTGGGTGCATAGATCCTGAGAAATCAGTACCCAGAACAATCACCTCTGGCCGTAATAACGGCCTTGATACGCCTGGGCATTGTGTCAAACAGAGCTTGGATGGCGTGTATAGGTACAGCTGTCCACGCAGCTTCAACATGATACTACAGTTCATCAGGAGTAGTGACTGGCGTATTGTAACGAGCCAGTTGCTAGGCCGCCATTGACCAGACGTTTTCAATTGTTGAGAGATCTGGAGAATGTGCTGTATCCAGAAAGGACCGTACAGGACCTGCAACATGCAGTCGTGCATTATCCTGCTGAAATGTAGGGTTTCGCAGGTATCGAATGAAGGGTAGAGCCACGGGTCGTAACACATCTGAAATGTAACGTCCACTGTTCAAAGTGCCGTCAATGCGAACAAGAGGTGACCGAGACGTGTAACCAATGGCACCACATACCATCACGCCGGGTGATACGCCAGTATGGCGATGACTAATACACGTTTCCAACGTGCGTTCACTGTGATGTCGCGAAACACGGATGCGACCATCATGATGCTGTAAACAGAACCTGGATTCATCCGAAAAAAATGATGTTTTGCTATTCGTGAACCCAGGTTCGTCGTTGAGTACACCATCGCAGGCGCTCCTGTCTGTGATGCTGCGTCAAGGGTAACCGCAGCCATGGTCTCCGAGCTGATAGTCCTTTCTGCTGCAAACGCCGTCGAACTGTTCGTACAGATGGTTGTTGTCTTGCAAACGTCCCCATCTGTTGACTCAGGGATCGAGACGTGGCTGCACGAACCGCTACAGCCATGCGGGTAAGATGCCTGACATCTCGACTGCTAGTTATCCGAGGCCGTTGGGATCCAGCACGGCGTTCCGTATTACCCTCCTGAATCCACCGGTTCCATATTCTGCTATCAGATCTCAGGGATCGAGACGTGGCTGCACGAACCGTTACAGCCATGCGGATAAGATGCCTGACATCTCGACTGTTAGTGATCCGAGGCCGTTGGGATCCAGCACGGCGTTCCATATTACCCTCCTGAACCCACCGATTCTATATTCTGCTTACAGTCACTGGATCTCGACCAACGCGAGCAGCAATGTCGCGATACGATAAACCCCAATCGTGATAGGCTACAATCCGACCTTTATCAAAGTCGGAAACGTGGTGGTACGCATTTCTCCTCCTTACACGAGGCATCACAACAACGTTTCACCAGGCAACGCCGGTCAACTGCTGTTTGTGTATGAGAAATCGGTTGGAAACTTTTCTCCTGTCAGCACGTTGTAGGTGTCGCCACCGGCGCCAACCTTGTGTGAATGCTCCGAAAAGCTAATCATTTGCATATCACAGCATCTTCTTCCTGTCGGTTAAATTTCGCGTCTGTAGCACGTCATCTTCGTGGTGTAGCAATTTTAATGGCCAGTAGTGTATTTTGCAGCAGTGTCCTTGAGGAAGTGTCGTCGAGTGGAAACGTGTCTTTCTGGCAGCACTCGTCTGGTGCGTCTACTGAATAGTATTATTTATGTTAGATGTAGGCCTGCCTGTATGGCAACAGCACATGGTCATCAAACAAATTAATTGCTGTCACGATACATGTTTTGTACAACTGATAAAATAAACGCAGCGTTTGTTCCTTATCTGTAGTGTTAAGCGAGGGATGTTTAGCTCCCGTGATGCTCGACGAACCGACTTTGATGGGATCCTGTACAGGGTTCCTCTGCTCTCCTCTGAGAGTTCATCAGAAGTGCGTATACTGCCAGAAATTGATTGTCTGTTTGCACTCCCAGTGGCAAGGAACTTGTCATGTCAAGCCCAAATCCCTTAAGGTTTGGTGGCTCCCTTTGAAATGCATATGGGAATGTCTTTGGGTGATTTCGTTTCCGCGTAACACGCCACACATCGCTTTCTGCCTTAAGCTGTAGTCATTTCTGGTGACTATTTATCAGCTGGAACAAGAAAAACTAGCTTGCAAAAAAAACCTACAGAAAAGGCTCTAACTGCTTTACATCATGCCGCAAACTGCAAGTACAGGGGTTGGACAAAAATAAGGGAACACTGCGAGGAATGCATGCTTCAACATACACTGAAGAGCCAAAGAAACTGGTACACCTGCCTAATGTCGCATATGGCCCCCGGCAACACGCAGATGTGCCGCAAAACGATGTGGCATGGACTCGTCTAAAGTAGTGTTGGAGGGAACTGACACCATGAATCATGCAGGGCTGTCAATAAATCCGTAAGCGTACGAGGGGGTGGAGATCTCTTCTGAACAGCACTTTGCAGGGCATCCCAGATATGCTCAATAAAGTTCATGTCAGAAGTTTGACGGTCAGCTGAAGTTTTTAAACTCAGAAGAGTAATCCTGGAGCCAATCTGTAGCAGTTCTGGACGTGTGGGATGTCGCATTGTCCTGCTGGAATTGCCCAAGTCCGTCCGAGTGCACAAAGGACATGAACGGATGCTGTTGGTCAGACAGAATGCTTACGTACGTGTCACCTGTCAGAACCGTATCGGGACATATCACTGGTCCCATATCACTCCCACTGCACACGCTCCACATCATTACAGAGCCTCCACTAGCTTGAACAGTCCCCTGCTGACATACAAGGTCCATAAATTCAAGATGTTGTCTCCATACCGTAAACGTCCATCCGCTCGATACAATTTGAAACGAGATTCGTCCGACCAGGCAACATGTTTCCAGGCAACAGTACAATATCGGTGTTGACAGGCCCTGGTGAGGTGTAAAGCTTTGTGTCGTGCAGTCATCAAGGGTACACAAGTGGGCCTTCAGCTCCGAAAGCCCATATCGATGATGTTTCACTGAACGGTTCGCACGCTGACACTTGTTGACGGCCCAGCATTGAAATCTGCAGCAGTTGGCGGAATCATTGCACTTCTGTCACATTGAACGATTCTCATCAGTCGTCGTTGGTCCCCTTCTTGCAGGATCTTTATCCGGCCGCAGCGATGTCGGCGATTTGATTTACCGGATTCCTGATATTCACGGTACGCTTGTGAAATGGTCGTACGGGGAAATCCCCACTTCATTGCTACCTCGGAGATGCTGTGTCCAATCGCTCGTGCGACGAATATAACCCCACATTCAGACTCACTTGAATCTTGATAACCTCCCATTGTAGTAGCAGTAAGCGATCTGACAACTGCGCCAGACACTTGTTGTCTTAATTAGGCATTGCCGACTGCAGCGCCGTATTCTGCCTATTTACAATTTCCGTCTTTGAATACGCATGCCTATACCAGTTTATTTGGCGCTTCAGTGTATCTGTTTGGTTTCTGCATGTGAGTAAGTGCTCTGTCTCTTCACCATTTGGCAAAGTGTGCAGCTCAATCGGTGTCGCAGTTTTATTTTGTGTAACTTTTTCGCTAGTCAGTATGATGTCGTTCATTGCGGCGTACCAGAGGGGGAGAATTTGTGAGGAGAGTATCAGGCTACTGACGCTTTGCCAGATATTTATGGGTTGCGTTCTAACAATAGGATTCGGACAGTCATCCTTGAATGGGTGTGGTACATATGTTTGTAGTGCTGGTATTATGCGGGATCATTAGCTTAGCGTCAGTATAATATCTTCTCAAGTAATCCACATTTCATTTGTACGCCCCACATTTATTGGGATATTTTGTTTTCCAGCGTAGAAACAGATGTTAGCTAAGGCTGCACGTGCACGTGCACTATGTTCTGAATACATTTCAAGTGTCAGTCCTGATCATAACAGCGTTGTGTGTTGTGAGTGCATTATGGCAGAGCGATGTAAATTCGAACTTGGGTAAATTTTTGGTACTCGTGTGGTAAAATGCTTCCGCAACCACGGTAGCACAAGGTTTTGGTGGTTCTAGGGGCACGATATCGATGATTTGCACCGCAGTCAGGGAAAGCGGAAAACATCATCCGCTGAGTCACAATGCGGACGAAAGTGTGTGCTGAGCGATCGTGACGACGACCATTGAAAAGGATTGGACGAAAAATAAGACTACGACAGCTGCAAAGGTCACCGCAGAAGTGAACGTCGCATTTGTGAGCCCTGTGAGCAACAAGGAGCCCCATAAGCAGGGAATTGCAGAGCGAGCATCAGTGATGCAAATTCCCGTATGAGGAAAATGTGCTGCCGAAGCCATGAAAGCTCCGCACATTGTAGCATCGCAGTTTGAGGCGCCTTGCCACGGTTCGCGGGCCTCCCCCTCGCCAGAGCTTCGAGTCCTCCCTCTGACGTGGGTGTGTGTTGTTTCCTTGGTGTAAGTTACACTCACGCTCATAAATTAAGGATAATGCTGATACATGGTGAAACAACGCTCTGGTGGGCGGTTTGCGTGTTTAAATAACCTCGGGGTATGCCGCGCGGGATTAGCCGAGCGGTCTGAGGCGCTGCAGTCATGGACTGTGTGGCTGGTCCTGGCGGAGGTTCGAGTCCACCCTCGGGCATGGGTGTGTGTGTTTGTCCATAGGATAATTTAGGTTAAGTAGTGTGTAAGCTTAGGGACTGATCACTTTAGCATTTAAGTCCCATAAGATTTCACACACATTTGAACATTTGAACACCTCGGGGTATGACCATGCGGTGCATTTGACCTGCGGTCTCAAGATTGTGGCAACGATTCCAGCAGACAGGAAACGTGTCCATGCGCTACAGTACGGAATGTACATAGTATACATCACAAGAAGATCATCAGTGACCGCAGACGCCCACGGAGTACTGCATGTAGCCTTGCTCAGGACCTTACCGCAGCCACTGGAACAGTTGTCTCCAGACACTCAGTCTACAGACGACTGAACAGACATGGTGTATTCGCCCGGAGACCAGCAAGGTGCCTTCCACTGACCCCTGGTCAAAGGAGAGCCCGTAAAGCCTGGTGTCAAGAACACAGTACATGGTAATTGGAACAGTGGTCCCAGGTTATGTTCACAGACGAATCCAGGTATAGTCTGAACAGTGATTCTCGCCGGGTTTTCATCTGGCCTGAACCAGGAACCAGATACCAACCCCTTAATGTCCTTGAAATGGACCTGTATGGAGGTCGTGGTTTGATGGTCTGGGGTGGGATTACAATTGGTGCATGTACACCCCTGTATGTTTCTGACAGAGGAACTGCAACAGATCAGGTGTATCTGGATGTCATTTCGCACCAGTATGTCTACCTTTTCAGGGATGCAGTGGGTCCCACCTTCCTCCTGATGGATGATAACGCAGGGCCCCACCAAGCTGCCATCATGGAGGAGTATCTTGAAACAGAAGATATCAGGCGAATGCAGTAGCCTGCCTGTTCTCCAGACCTAAACCCCATCGAGCACGTCTGGGATGCTCTCGGTCGACGTATGGCTGCACGTCTTCAAACCCCTATGACACTTTAGGAGCTCGACACGCACTGGTGCAAGAATGGAAGGCTATACCCCAGCAGCTGCTCGACCACCTGATCCAAAGTAAACAAACCCATTATGCGGCCTGTGTACGTGTGCATGGTGATCATATCCCATACTGACGTCGGGGAGCCTGCCGTGGTGGTCGAGCAGTTCTAGGCGCTTCAGTCCGGAACTGCCCTGCTGCTACGGTCGCAGGTTCGAATCCTGCCTCGGGCATGGATGTGTGTGATGTTCTTAGGTTAGTTAGGTTTAAGTAGTTCTAGTTCTAGGGGACGGATGACCTCAGATGTTAAGTCCCATAGTGCTTAGAGCCATTTGCACCATTTTTTGATGTCGGGGTACATGCGCAGGAAACAGTGGCGCTTTGTAGCACATGTGTGTCGGGACGGTTTACTCAACTTATCACCAATACCGTGGACTAACAGGTCTGTGTCGTGTGTGTTCCCTACGTGCCTATGCAATTAGCGCCAGTTTTGTGTAGTGACACGTTGTGTGGCAACACATTCTGCAGTTATCCTTAATTTATGAGCATTAGTGCAGTTTAAGTTAGATTAAGTAATATGTAAACATAGGGACTGATTACCTCAGCAATTTGGTCCCACAGGAAGTCACTAGCCATAAAAGCTGGATTATGAGGCAATGGAAAAATGTTATTTGGTCGAATGAGTCGTGTTTCACAATGTTTCCGGCTTCAGGTCGAGTTTGAGACCCAAGAGTGCAACATCGCGGGGTTTCGGAGATGATTTGGACAGCCGTATCGTGGTATTCCATGGTCACCATCGTTACTCTTCAATGTCGCCTTGCTGCCAAGGACTATGTCACTCTTTTGGCTGATCAGGTCAGTCCCATCGTAAAATGTTTTTACCCCCAAACGTGATGCTGTGTTCCAAGAGGAGAATGCCCCTATTCACACTGCTTGCATCGTACAGGGCTGGTTCTGTGAAATCGAGGATCAACTGTCGCATTTCCTCTGGTCACTATTCTATCGCTTGATCCTTATCCCACAGTTATGCAGAGTCAGCCATCGTTAAACGGATTTGGTGTGTTAATGTTTAAGGGGTGGCCGGATGCCCTTCCCGCCGCCACCCCGTACCCCGCCCCCCTCCCCAGACGGAATTAGTGCACCACAACCGTCTGCATCGAGTGTAATCCATGGAATAGTGCGAATGTGTTCATATGTCTGCGGGCCGTTTAACTGAGGAGGAACATGTGGACCAGCCCGGTAGTCACCTAGTGGGATGTGGAAAACCGCCTAAAAACCACATCCAGGCTGGCCGGCACATTGGCCCTCATCGTTAATCCGCCAGGCGGATTCCATCCGGGGCCGGCGCGCCTACCCCAGTCCAGGAAGCAGCGCGTTAGCGCTCTCGGCTGCCCTGGCGGGTAGCATTTCCCCTGGCCACTACACACACCAAATCTCGGCATTATTGAGCTTTGTGGTCTACTTTGGAGAGAAGGATGCCTCGTTGCTATCCACCTCGATAATCGTTATCTGAACTCGTCACTGTTTTGCAGGAAGACGCTTGGAATTTTTTTTTTAATGACAACAGCTGTCCTACACCATATTGGGCACGGTAATGTGTGCATTTTCGAAGTTTTCATATTTTTAATCACTGCTGTATGTGTGCCTCATAGTTTCTCTTAAACTGCATTTGGAAAGTTTTGTGTGGCCACCCTGTGTATCTTCTGTCATACTGTGGTTGATCATGAACGGCATGAACAGCCTTGTATGTTACGGCGATAAACGGATGAGACACGGAGAAATAATACCTAGAATCGCTGGGCCACCACGGTTAAAGAATGAAGTTCTTTCTTCATTCGACCTTTTTTCAGATCGTCGGTACAGAAGACAACGCGCACGCTTGTTATCTCATCCACCTTGTATCGTCACCGTTTCGTAGCTGTTCCAATATGATGCCCGCAGTCCAGAGTTAACACGTGAAACCGACAGCAACTCTGCGGTCTCCTTGATCTGCCGGAGCCCCAAGGGAGGCACGGAAATTGGCCAGCGAACAGCGCTTCCAGCCCGCATGCATGCACGCATATACTTTTATGCGGAACTGGGGAGAAAAACTGCGATGGCCTAAGGCCTGGCAGGTTTGCCGATACACCGCAGAAACCGCCGCGCTGGGTACAACAGCAGACATATTTTAACGTTGTGGTTGCGACAGCATGAGAGTAAACTCGTGTCCCTTTATCCCTGAGCATTAAGTTTCATCGTTCTTTAAAATCTTTCCCTCCCATTTACATCAAATAAACACGACAGTAGAGGTCATAACATAGCCGTGTTTTATGTGTTATGCATCAACAGGAAACACAGAGAATCTTGTTCTTTAGATAATCGTCAAGTAGTTTTCTGTTAATAGCTTGTTCCTTAGTTTCGATGAAACTGTGTGCATTCAGTCTGGATAAATAAACAGCACATTCTTCAGCTTCGAGAACAGCTAGTTTTATCGATAATTAAATCGTCTATCTCTCTTAGAATGACGCCCAAACACAAAATAAACGAATTTTTTGAGCTTTCGTTCGCTCAGGTCGAATAACCCCCCACTACCCCCCACCACCCACACCAACTAACCCAATCCATCCTGCTCCTCCCCAGAACGGAATTAGTGTATAACTGTCGGCATCTAGTGCACGGTTTTCCAAATTGTGTTCCACGGACATTGGTGATCCGCACGATTCGAATAAGTGCTCCGCAAGAAACTGTTAATAACGCGGCGTTTTATTCTTCGACATTTTTACAGTAGTGAGTGTTGTGTTTTTTTAAATTTTACCATCATTGCTGTGCTACTAAATATTATTTAAAATTAAAGTAATCACTGAATGAAACAAGTTATTTTCATTTTTTAAACTTTTTATTAACGTTCGAAATAAACAAATTGTTCCATTAAAGTACCGGGTTTCTCAAAGTGTACTGTTAGAGGAAAAGTCTTGGAATCCCTGTAGGTGGGACTTAAGTACCACCCAGATGTTCACCTACTCGGATGTGGAAAACCACCAAAAAGCCACATCCAGGCTGAACGACACACAGGCCCTCGTCGTTAATCCGCCAGGAGGATTCGATCCGATGGCAGCACAGTTCCCCGAATACTGGAAGCAGTGAGCTAACATAATCAGCTATCCAGCCAGGTCAAATCTGCGACTTTGACTTAATCAAACAAGTACACTACTGGCCATCAAAATTGCTACACCACTAAGATGACGTGCTACAGACGCGAAATTTAACCGACAGGAAGAAGATGCTGTGATATGCAAATGATTAGCTTATCAGAGCATTAACACAAGGTTGGCGCCGTTGGCGACGCCTACAACGTGCTGACAGGAGGAAAGTTTCCAACCGATTTCTCATACACAAACAGCAGTTGACCGGCGTTGCGTAGTGAAACGTTGCTGTGATGCCTCGTGTAAGGAGGAGAAATGCGTACCATCACGTTTCCGACTTTGTTAAAGGTCGGATTGTAGCCAATCGTTTCGCGACATTGCTGCTCGCGTTGGTCGAAATCCAATGACTGTTTGCAGAATGTGGAATCGGTGGGTTCAGGAGGGTAATATGGAACGCCGTGCTGGATCCCAACGGCCTCCTATCACTAGCAGTCGAAATGAGAGGCATCTTATCCGCATGGCTGTAACGCATCGTGCAGCCACGTCTCGATCCCTGAGTCATCGGTTGGCGACGTTTGCAAGACAACAACCATCTATACGAACAGTTCGACGACGTTTGCAGCAGCATGGACTATTAACTCGGAGACCATGGCTGCGGTTACCCTTGACGCTGCATCACAAACAGGAGCGCCTGCGATTGAGTACTCAACGACGAACCTGGGTGCACGAATGGCAAAACGTCATTTTTTCGGATTAATCCAGGTTCTGTTTACAGCATCATGATGGTCGCATCCGTATTTGGCGACTTCGCGGTGAACGCACATTGGAAACGTGTATTCGTCGTCGCCATACTGGCGTATCGCCCGGCGTGATGGTATGGGGTGGCATTGGTTACACGTCTCGGTCACCTCTTGTTCGCATTGACGGCACTTTGAACAGTGGACGTTACATTTCAGATGTGTTACGACCCGTGGCCCTACCCTTCATTCGATCCTTCCGAAATCCTACATTTCAGCAGGATAATGCACGATCGCATATTTCAGGTCCTGTGCGGGCCTTTCTGGATACAGGAAATGTTCGACTGCTGCCCTGGCGAGCACATTCTACAGATCTCTCACCAATTGAAAACGTCTGGTCAATGGTGGCAAAGCAACTGGCTCGTCGCAATACGTCAGTCACTACTCTTGATGAACTGCGGTATCGTGTTGAAGCTGCATGGGCGGCTGTACCTGTACACGCCATCCAAGCTCTGTTTGACTCAATGCCCAGACGTATCAAGGTCGTTATTACGGCCAGAGGTGGTTGTTCTGGGTACTGATTTCTCAGGATCTATGCACCCAAAATGCGTGAAAATGTAATCAAATGTCCGTTCTAGTACAATATAATTGTCCAATGAATACACGTTTATCATCTGCATTTCTTCTTGTTGTAGCAATTTTAATGGCCAGTAGTGTAATTTAGTTACAGATTCCACTGATTAAATCTGTGTTTTACTGAAAATAAGTTATGTTTCTACAAACATTTTCAGTATCTTCCACTATGCCATTTTAAGAGAAAAAAGAAAGAGGAAACGAGTCATAACGCACTATTGACTAGAAGACGCAAAATGGTGGGTTCATCTACCTCATCGGAAACTGTTTCCTAACTCCAGACACAATAGTCCCTAAACGTGTGGTGTGTGAAAGAGTTGAGTGTAAGCGAGAGTAAAGGACATGTGTAATGGATATTTGGTGTCATGCTTGTAGTGAATAACGATGAGTGAAGGGAGACAGGGAAATCGGGTACCTACACACAGCCTACTGCTCTTGAACAGCACCAAAGGTACCACCAATCTTAATGACACCATTCGACAGGGGGATTGACATCAACATCGCCACATACCCCCAGGCTATGAAATTCTGTGGAATGACTTGGGCGTTTATCCAAGGACTGTGGCTGAAAGTCTGGTTATCTGTACTTTTACGCTACCATCTCTCATGCCTTTGCGTGTCGAATACAGGTGGTGAAAACGTGTTATCACGTATCGATACCACCCTAGCAGCATGCCACATTTGGCAACAGAATTGCGAGTTTCCTTCCAATGCAAGTAGCAGAAGTGCTGGATCCGGCGGAACCAATGGATCACTCCTGCGGAGCCACACCTGCAGCAGGTCTGGACTACAAGTGCCCTCTGCTGCCACGATACGGGATGGCCGACGGCAGTGGCTCAGCCCACTCGCGCTTGCAGCCTCTTCCTGCACTCTTTCTTGTTGCATCATTTGTTTGGAGAAATACAAGTTATGTAAATCCACTGTTTGCTGTGTTACTTGTTCGCTAATCATTTCTGCTCCTGTCCAGCTTTCCTATGACCACAGTCGTTCCGTCACTCTGTGGCCCGCATAACACACAATAGAAAATTTCTTCCAAAGCCGGGATTCGAAATGGCTTACCTCTGAGTCGACTAACGCTGCACAGGCGTGCATTAGCGACCGCGGGTATGGAGAAGCGTTTAATGCATGGAGGCGGGCATTTGGTACTGACAGAATCAAGAGGCTTGCATAGGAGCATGTCCCATAGTATACAAGGTTATAGATACATAGAAGCTATGGATGACAGTTCGTCGTTGTCACCACTGTAATCTCTTGTTGTAATGACCACTACTAAATAAATTTACATCTGTGTGATTCCGCTACTTCTTTTGATAGTCGTTTCCTTTTATGACGGAGCAAGTTGTGGATATTATCGAAAACTCATATTTTGACAATTAATTGAAGCGAAAGGGCGCTGAGAAAGCTTAGGTGAACCAAAAATTACGAAGCCTCATTTGTTGTGGGGTAAATTTAACCGACCAGGGCTAGAGAGGACTGGGTGGTGAATCAGTGTCAGGAAATGAAATAATTTTTTAAAAAAACTAAAATTGTAAGAGAGTGTACCGCACAGTGAACCCCTTAACAAGAATAGAGGTACAAAAATAAGCAAACAACAAATGTTAAATAAACATCTAAACAAGACAGTATGTATAGAAGGGAAGTCAGTTTGGATGATTTATGTGGAAGAGTTTGCAAGACACCACTGTGGTTGTGGGAAAATATGTATGTATTAAATCAGTGAGCTGTATCGAAAATTCCCTCTCGATATATAGACCGCCCCACTCCAATGTAGATGTTTGGTAGTGAGGTATGCACAAGGAAACGAAACAGGTGGGTGATCCTGGCGAATGAGTCGTAGCTGTATGTCTCATATTGAATTAATAATTGTGGGTATAGGGTAGAGGAAATTCACTACTGAAAGTAAAGTGGAATTTTGACAGCATGTAAAGCAACGCAGGACATGAAAATGCAAATCTGATTATCTCAAAAACTGGAAATGGGTGCAGGACGGAATCAGAATCCGTGAAAATTAGTTACCCTTATCAAATTCGATCGTAAAGGATACACCATAGAAGAATAGACGAAATTCTGGTAATAAACTCGCGATTCACCTAATTGAATGGAAAAAGAGGGACCGCATTTCTCATGATGACTGTGTCGATTACTAAAAGTAAAGGAGGCAGGTACGTGCGAAAACCACACAGTGAAACCATGGCCAGGCTATCAACTCACGGTACGTGATCGACCCAGTCACTAGTCATGTGAAGCATAAGATCGCACTGTGCTACTGACTCGCCTCATTGTTGAGTGAACTTAAGTTGTTATTATGAGCTGGACGGCGAGTTTACGTAGCAGCAGATAATAGACTTCAAAGTGCTGTTGTGCATTTCTCGAAAGCCGAATCTCAAAACGGAATCTGAACCTGCAACTCGAACGACGGAAGCTAAAGCTCAAATGAATGCAAACTCCTAATCCAAATCTCGAACCTGCATAACACTAAAACTTGCTCTCCGGCGTACCTTATCCCAAGATGACGCCGAAATTATGCGTAGGCCAATCTGAGGTATTGCATCTGTCAAGAGCAATGAGAATGTATGTCTCTAACATTTATCTCTGTTGTACAGAATTTTGTTATTGCTCTAGCCAGTGTCATCATTTTTATTACACTACTGGCCATTAAAATTGCTACACCACGAAGATGACGTGCTACAGATGCGAAATTTAACCGACAGGAAGAAGATGCTGTGATATGCAAATGATTAGCTTTTCAGAGCATTCAAACAATATTGGCGCCGATGGCGACACCTACAACGTGCCGACATGAGGAAAGTTTCCAACCGATTTCTCATACACAAACAGCAGTTGACCGGCGTTGCCTCGTGAAACGTTGTTGTGATGCCTCGTGTAAGGAGGAGAAATGCGTAGCATCACGTTTCCGACTTTGATAAAGGTCGGATGGTAGGCTATCGCGATTGCGGTTAATCGTATCGCGACATTGCTGCTCGCGTTGGTCGAGATCCAATGACTGTTAGCAGAATATGGAATCGGTGGGATCAGGAGGGTAATACGAAAAGCCGTGCTGGATTCCAGCGGCCTCGTATCGCTAGCAGTCGAAATGACAGGCATCTTATCCGCATGGCTGTAACGGATCGTGCAGCCACGTCTCGATCCCTGAGTCAACAGATGGGGACGTTTGAAAGACAACAACCATCTGCGCGAACAGTTCGACGACGTTTGCAGCAGCATGGACTATCAGCTCGGAGACCATGGCTGCGGTTACCCTTGACGCTGCATCACAGACAGGAGCGCCTGCGATGGTGCACTCAACGACGAACTTGGGTGCACGAATGGCAAAATGTCATTTTTTCGGATGAATCCTGTTCTGTTTACAGCATCATGATGGTCGCATCCGTGTTTGGCGACATTGCGGTGAACGCACATTGGAAGCGTGTATTCGTCATCGCCATACTGGCGTATCACCCAGCGTGATGGTATGGGGTGGCACTGGTTACACGTCTCGGTCACCTCTTGTTCGCATTGACGGCACTTTGAACAGTGGACGTTACATTTCAGATGTGTTTCGACCCGTGGCTCTACCCTTCATTCGATCCCTGCGAAACCCTACATTTCAGCGGGATAATGCACGACCACACGTTGCAGATCCTGTACGGGCGCTTCTGGATGCAGAAAATGTTCGACTGCTGCCCTGGCCAGCACACTCTCAAGATATCTCGCCAATTGAAAACGACTGGTCAATGGTGGCCGAGCAGCTGGCTCGTCACAATACGCCAGTCACTACTCTTGATGAACTGTGGTATCGTGTTGAAGCTGCATGGACAGCTGTACCTGTACACGCCATCCAAGCTCTGTTTGACACAATGCCCAGGCGTATCAAGGCCGTTATTACGGCCAGAGGTGGTTGTTCTGGGTACTGATTTCTCAGGATCTATGCACCCAAAATGCGTGAAAATGTAATCACATGTCAGTTCTAGTATAATATATTTGTCCAATGATTACTCGTTTATCATCTGCATTTCTTCTTGGTGTAACAATTTTAATGACCAGTAGTGTAGGTTAAGCAAGTGGTGGGGAACCACTGCATCAGAAAGCTTCAGGGTCCAACGAATGGCAGAGCTCTGTTTTTAAAGTTTGCGAACACCACCCAAATAGAATGCGTCTTGGTTTTCGTGTCAGAACTGCAGGTGACCCGCTTCTAAACAGCATCTACATCTACATCTACATCCATACTCCGCAATTCACCTGACGGTGTGTGGCGGAGGAGCAAGGAGTCGTAGACTACGAAGTTTTTCCTTAACGGTGGTGCTACGCATTTCCCACGTTATGAGCAGATCTTATGATGCGGGGGAACCAGGTGGCGCTCGCTGTTCACAGTCGCCCCGACCACTTTGCGTGTGGTCACTGGCGGGCGTGAAACGCGCTGTTGGTAAGTGTCGTAGGCTTGCGGATTAGCTTTAGACGGTAAGAGGACCGCGCCAGCTTGGCCCTCCACCAGTTCGCCGCTATGTTAATCCTCTCAAACAGTCCTTCCCGACTGCCCACCTGAGCGGGTGCGGCGACACGTCGCGCGGCCACAGACAAACTAAAATCCAAGTACTGACCAGAATGAGATTTCACTCTGCAGCGGAGTGTGCGTACTCACAGATTTAGTTCTGCCAGTATCTCGTCTCCTACCTTCCAAACTTTACAGAAGCTCTCCTGCGAAACCTGCAGAACTAGCACTCCTGCAAGAAAGGATATTGCGGAGACATGGCTTAGCCACAGCCTGGGGGATGTTTCCAAAATGAGATTTTCACTCTGCAGCGGAGTATGCGCTTATATGAAACTTCCTGGCAGATTAAAACTGTGTGCCGGACCGAGACTCGAACTCGGGAACATTGCCTTTCGCGGGCAAGTGCTCTACCAACTGAGTCGTGCGTGGGTAGCCGGACGAGACTCCAACTCAGGACCTTTGCCTCTACCAACTGAGTCGTGCTTGGGTAGCTCAGTTGGTAGAGCACTTGCCCGCGAAAGGCAAAGATCCCGAGTTCGAGTCTCGGTCCGGCACGCAGTTTTAATCTGCCAGGAAGTTTCATATCAGCACACACTTTTCTTTTTGTACAAAGCCGTATTCTAATGGTATATTTATTATTCTATTTATTATTCGTGAAGGTATGAATATTTGTGCATTTTTGGATGAACGAGTGTGCATTAATAATATTGTCTGTTGTAGTAGGCTTTTGGTAGATTGTGTGTGTTGTTAAACTTTTTTATGGTAGTGTCTAGGAAATGTATTGCCAGATAATTTTCTGCCTCTATTGTAAATTTCATTTTGGGATGCAGTGCATTTAGTGCCTTTGTATTTGTTGGATGTCTGAACAGTCTCCATCTACTAGCATTACTGTATCCTCAACATATCTGTAGTTTGTTGCTGTTGTTGTGGTCTTCAGTCCTGAGACTGGTTTGATGCAACTCTCCATGCTACTCTATCCTGTGCAAGCTCCTTCATCTCCCAGTACCTACTGCAACCTACATCCTTCTGAATTTGCTTAGTGTAGTCATCCCTTGGTCTCCCTCTACGATTTTTACCCTTCACACTGCACTCCAAATTGGTGATCCCTTGATGCCTCAACACATGTCCTACCAACCGATCCCTTCTTCTAGTCAAGTTGTGCCACAAGCTTCACTTCTCCCCAATCCTATTCAATACTTCCTCATTAGTTATGTGATCTACCCATCCAATCTTCAGCATTCTTCTGTAGCACCACGTTTCAAAAGCTTCTATTCTCTTCTTGTCCAAACTATTTATCGTCCATGTTTCACTTCCATACATGGCTACACTCCATACAAATACTTTCAGAAATGACTTCCTGACACTTAAATCTATACTCGATGTTAATAAATTTCTCTTCGTCAGGAACGCTTTCCTTGCCATTGCCAGTCTACATTTTATATCCTCTCTACTTCCACCATCATCAGTTATTTTGCTCCCCAAATAGCAAAATTCCTTTACTACTTTAAGTGTCTCATTTCCTAAACTAATTCCCTCAGCATCACCCGACTTAATTCGACTACATTCCATTATCCTCGTTTTGCTTTTGTTGATGTTCATCTTATACCCTCCTTTCAAGACACTATCCATTCCATTCAGCTGCTCTTCCAAGTCCTTTGCTGTCTCTGACAGAATTACAATGTCATCGGCGAACCTCAAAGTTTTTATTTCTTCTCCATGGATTTTAATACCTACTCCGAATTTTTCTTTTGTTTCATTCACTGCTTGCTCAATATACAGATCGAATACCATCGGGGACAGACTACAACCCTGTCTCACTCCCTTCCCAACCACTGCTTCCCTTTCATGTCCCTCGACTTTTATAACTGCCATCTGGTTTCTGTTCAAATTATAAATAGCCTTTCGCTCCCTGTATTTTACCCCTGCCACCTTCAGAATTTGAAAGAGCGTATTCCAGTCAACACTGAAAAAGCTTTCTCGAAGTCTACAAATGCTAGAAACGTAGGTTTGCCAGTTCTTAATCTAGCTTCTAAGATAAGTCGTAGAGTCAGTATTGCCTCACGTGTTCCAACATTTCTACGGAATCCAAACTGATCTTCCCCGAGGTCGGCTTCTACTAGTTTTTCCATTCGTCTGTAAAGAATCCGCGTTAGTATTTTGCAGCTGTGACTTATTAAACTAATTTTCACATTTGTCAACACCTGCTTTCTTTGAGATTGGAATTATTATATTCTTCTTTAAGTCTGAGGGTATTTCGCCTGTTTCATACATCTTGCTCACCAGATAGTAGAGTTTCGTTAGGACTGGCTCTCCCAAGGCTGTCAGTAGCTCTAATGGAATGTTGTCTACTCCCGGGGCCTTGTTTCGACTCAAGTCTTTCAGTGCTCTGTCAAACTCTTCACGCAGTATTATATCTCCCATTTCATCTTCATCTACATCCTCTTCCATTTCCATAATATTGTCCTCAAGTACATCGCCCTTGTATAGACCCTCTATATACTCCTTCCACCTTTCTGCTTTCCCTTCTTTGCTTAGAACTGGGTTTCCATCTGAACTTTTGATATTCATACAAGTGGGTCTCTTTTCTCCAAAGGTCTCTTTAATTTTCCTGTAGGCTGTATCTGTCTTAACCTTAGTGAGACAAGCCTCTACATCCTTACATTTGTCCTCTGGCCATGCCTCCTTAGCCATTTTGCACTTGCTGTCGATCTCATTTTTGAGACGTTTGTATTCCTTTTTGCCTGCTTCATTTACTGTATTTTTATATTTTCTCCTTTCATCAGTTAAATTCAGTATTTCTTCTGTCACCCAAGGATTTCTACTAGCCCTCGTCTTTTTACCTACTTGATCCTCTGCTGCCTTCACTACTTCATCCCTCAAAGCTACCCATTCTTCTTCTACTGTATTTCTTTTTCCCTTTCCTGTCAATTGTTCCCTTATGCTCTCCCTGAAACTCTGTTCAACCTCTGGTTTAGTCAGTTTATCCAGGTCCCATCTCCTTAAATTCCCACCTTTTTGCAGTTTCTTCAATTTTAATCTACAGGTCATAACCAATAGATTGTGGTCAGAATCCACATCTGCCCTTGGAAATGTCTTACAATTTAAAACCTGGTTCCTAAATCTCTGTCTTATCATTATATAATCTATCTGAAACCTATATCTCCAGGCTTCTTCCAAGTATACAACCTTATTTCATGATTCTTCAGCCAAGTGTTAGGTATGATGAAGTTATGCTCTGTGCAAAATTCTACCAGGCGGTTTCCTCTTTCATTTCTTACCCCCAATCCATATTCACCTACTACGTTTCCTTCTCTCCCTTTTCCTACTACCGAATTCCAGTTACCCATGACTATTAAATTTTCGTCTCCCTTCACAATCTGAATAATTTCTTTTATTTCATCATACATTTCTTCAATTTCTTCGTCATCTGCAGAGCTAGTAGGCATATAAACTTGTACTACTGTAGTAGGCGTGGGATTCGTATCTATCTTGGCCACAATAATGCGTTCACTATGCTGTTTGTAGTAGCTTACCCACATTCCTATTTTTTTATTCATTGTTAAGCCTACTCCTGCATTACTCCTATTTGATTTTGGGTTTATAACCCTGTAGTCACCTGACCAGAAGTCTTGTTCCTCCTTCCACCGAACTTCACTAATTCCCACTATATCTAACTTTAACCTATCGATTTCCCTTTTTAAATTTTCTAACCTACCTGCCCGATTAAGGGATCTGGTATTCCACGCTCCGATCCGTAGAACGCCAGTTTTCTTTTTCCTGATAACGACATCCTCTTGAGTAGTCCCCGCTTGGAGATCCGAATGGGGGACTATTTTACCTCCGGAATATTTTACCCAAGAGGACGCCATCATCATTTAAACATACAGTAAAGCTGCATGATCTCGGGAAAAATTACAGCCGTAGTTTTCCCTTGCTTTCAGCCGTTCGCAGTACCAGCACAGCAAGGCCGTTTTGGTTAGTGTTACAAGGCCAGATCAGTCAATCATCCAGACTGTTGCCCTTGCAACTACTGAAAAGGCTGCTGCCATCTTCAGGAAACACACGTTTGTCTGGCCTCTCAACAGATACCCCTCCGTTGTGGTTGCACCTACGGTGCGGCTATCTGTATCGCTGAGGCACGCAAGCCTCCCCACGAACGGCAAGGTCAATGGTTCATATCTGTAGTAATACACGATATTTTCATCAAAGTATTTTTGGTGTTAAAATTTTTTTATTCTAGTGTATTTAGGAATATATCTGCTATTGTGCGAATGTATTGCATGCAAGGGCCACTCCATCTGTTTGTGCATAAATTTTGTTGTAAAACTGAAAATCATTCTCCTGTGATACAAATTACAATATAGTAGTAAAATTTTTCATTGCATATGATGGACGGTTTTTTTGTATTGCAGTACGTTGTCCTCAATTGTAGTAATGATTTCTTGGATCAGAATATTAATATAAAGATTTGTAATATCAAACAATATGAATTTTTCAATTTTTGATATTTCAGTGTCTCTTATTTTTTCTGTCAAGATTATTGAGTTTCTTGTTGTGAATTTCCTATTATGTGCATAGCATTTTATTAGAAGGTTGTGCAATTTTCTACTATTAATAGACATGTAGGGCTATCTATTCCATCTACCACCGGACAAACAGAGCTAGTGGCTATGTATTTTAGATTGTCCACGTAGTCTAGGTGTTCCAGCATTCATCACTATACATCCTCATTTTTATAGACCGTTAGGATAGTAGTACACTGTTTGACAGTTTTCTTTGTTTGTGTCATGTATTTGTTTGTGGGATCGCTTCTTATTCATGCAATGTTATTTGCTGTAAAAGAGTCGTTAACGTTTTGTATGCTGTCATTTTGTTTTAAAATGACTAAATTGTTGCCTTTGTCTGCCTTTATTGATACAGCATTATTGGCTGTCAGTTTATGATGGATATCTTTTAGTGTTATGAGCAATGTATTACTATTATTGTATTTATTATGTTTGTATGTTATTTCTTTTTGTACCACATTGACTCCTTACAATGGTTAATTTGTTCTGATGTAATGGTATTTTTTGCTAGATCTATAGACATCTTTGTTGTTGCTATAAGATGCTTCCTAGCTGTGAAGTGAAATATAGGGCCAATCCATAATGTAGTAAAGTTTATTCCTGGACTGGGAACACAATGTCAGTTAAATTTTCGCTTCTCTTATAATATTAGTAAGGGGATCTTTGGTTTTGTACAAGATTTCTAGTGGGCTATTGTGTTTCTATAAGATGTTGAATTTTCTTTTCGTGTGACGTTCTTATTGGATGACTGATGTAACCTACATACTTGTCTACAAATCTGAAACAGTAAGTGTTAGGAAGCTCCATTCAAACACCTTGTAGCAGTACGAAAACGTGAGATCTACAAAAAGTGACATACTAGAAGGCAATAATAATTGTAGCTGTGCTGCAAATACCAGACAGACTTGTGAACACCAATATGTAATAATAAGATAACAAATAAAACCCACTGAAGATGGAGAAACTTCTCCAAAACATGTATAGGCAGTAAAACAAGAAAAACTGGATTTGTACTGTTACTACGTTTTAAATGAGCAAGATACATATCTTGATTCAGGTGATCCATATTACTTGATATTAGGCACAAGTTTGGGTACTGTGACGCTCTTGATGTTGATGTATGCTGGAGTAATTTTCTTCCTTATACATACCTTGTTGAATTTGCTGCTTTCAATTAACTTTACCATTTTTAGTTTTAGCTATATAAAATGCAAGATATTCCTCATCACACTGTAAGACATAAGATCAATAGTTTGTAGTCTCTCGGGCTCACTGCACTGTGTATGTCTTTTAAGGTCTACTGAAAGAAACATTATAAAATAGGGAAGCGTGACCCCGCAATCAACATTCCTGCCCCATATACGAATCAAATCCCACACTATGCATGCATTACTCTATCAAACATAAAATTTGCATACCATATTACAGAATTAATTCAAGCGCTTAATAAAAATGAAACTATTGGCTCGCTACAGCTGGTGGGTTTAGAGTTTTACAGTGTACAGGCAGATAACACCAGATTGTTTTTGAAGGATGAAAGGGGACAGAATGAAGAAGACCGAGGTCCTAAGACACTGGAATGGGTACTGAAGAAATCAGTTCAGGAACTCTGGGAAAAGAAAGCATTGGATTGCTATAGAGTACCATCAGGGACACAGAAAGTCTTAGGTCCAAATTCAATAGCAAGAATGAGTGAGGTAGTAAACAAAATTTATGGGACAGGACTTTAGCCTGAAGACCTACCCAAGACTATCCCAGTATCTTTATCTAACAAGCATAGCGCAAAAGAATGCAAAGACTGTAGGACAACTAGTTTTGTCATGTTACAAACGATTTAATGAGAGTCATATTAAGGAGAACTGAAAAAAAATATTGAGGAGGACTAGTTAGGGTTCAGAAAGTGTAACAAACAAGAGATGCCATAAGTTGCCTGAGGATGATTGAAGAAAGAATGGTAGAAATGAACATGGACGCATATATTTCTTGTATTGACTGGAAGACAGCTTTCGATAGATCCAACTGGAAAACACAGCTGAGAATTTTAAAAGGCCTTGGTATAGACTGGAAAGACACAAATTTAATAAAGGAGATATATACAAAGCAAAAAATGACAGAGTGGGGAATTAGGAGATGGAAGAAATGAGCATTGGGAGTGGTGTAAGGCAAGGATGCTCACTGTCAGCGTAGCTACTCAATATATATAGTGAAGAACTGATAAATAGGACCATAGGGAATGCAAGGGTCATTGTGATCGGAGGAGAAAGGATAAAGGCTGTGACATACACAGAAGATGCTGGTGGAATCAGAAGAGGGGCTCCAGAAGATGTTGAAGGATATATTGCAACAATGGGCGAGCAGTATGGAATCAAGATAAGCACAGGGAAGATAAAAGTGATGAGAATAATCAAAAGGGATAACATATTCCCAGATCAAAAAAAGATAGATCAAGTAAAATCGTTTCTGTACCCAGGAAGTTTAATGACAGAATGGAAGCTAAACAGACTAAACAAGGAGAAGGATATCTATGGGAAAGAGAGCATTTGAAAAGGTGAAGCAGTTACTAATATCTAGAAGAATTGCAATGGAGATGAGGAAAAGACTTGCTGAATGTTATGTCTCGAGTGTAGTGTTATAGAGTAGCAAATCATGGACAGTAAGAACAAAAAAGAAAGACGTTAAGAAAATTTTGAAATGTGGCTATGGAAACGAGTGCTTAAGGTGAAATGGACTGACAGAAAATCAAAATGGTTCAAATGGCTCTGAGCACTATGGGACTTCACTTCTCAGGTCACCAGTCCCCTAGAACTTAGAACTACTTAAACCTAACTAACCTAAGGACATCACACACATCCATCAGTGCAGCAGACAGCAGGAAGAAATAGTAATCAATCAAAGTTCTGAACGTCTGTATTTACCAGTCATGTTGTGATTGGCCCTGGTGGGAGACATGACTGGATCACTTCTTGTGGAGTGTGACGGCAACTCAATAATGAAGGCCAAGATGATGTAGTATGGTAGGTAGTGTGGTGGTGGCCTGCATAAGATAGCCATAGAGAGGAGTGGGTGAGATGAGGGGTGTGATGACCATAAGGTGGTCACTGTTGATCGAAGCTCAAATGTTCTCATTGTCGGCATCCAGTGGAAGGTGAAACGAATGGAGAAGTATGACATGGCTGGTGGTTGAGTGGTCGAGCGAGTGAGGGAGTCTGTAGATCACAAAGAGCATTCCATCACATAATTGGAAGGAGAGGTCATCAACGCAGTGTGACGAAATGTCGACACAAAAGGTGACCACACTGCATGGAGTGGAGGGTGACGATGTTGAACAAGGCACCAAGGGAGAAGGCGCTTCATATCTGTGAGCACACACAGTGGGAGGGTATGGAGAACCCTGAAACTGGGACAAGTAGAAGAAAGAGAATTAGGGGGGGGGGGGATACATCATATGCAACACTTGGACCTGAGACCACATTCGGTGTATCACATTTGGGTGGCTCCAGGCCAAGACATTCAAAGTGGGAGGCACTAGGAACAAAGTTGTCCAGATCTGAAGCCAGAGCGGGGGTTCTTGTTCAGTGTCCACACCAGTTCGACACCGCTGAGTGATACAGGTTGGCGCTTGCCATTCAGGTAACTGTCCATCACCTTGTCTGTACAACAAAGTACTCTGTGTGGTCCCAAGTATGAGGGCTGCAAAGCTGCCTGAACAGAGTCACTGTGGAGCGTAATAAACTGTCACCAGTCCAGTTCCTTATGGACAAACACTCAAGTTGTAGAATGAGTGCGTGGAGGAGGACAGGTGCGTATGAGGACGATGTAAGGGCAGTCGCACTCGACTAGTGTTGGAAGCCTGGGCAAAGAAAGGGGAGCAGGGTTAACAAACTCCAGTACAAGAGGTTCACCATACAGGAGCTTGGCAAGTGAGGAGCTGAGATCGTTCTTAAAAGGGATACATACACCAAGTAAAACCCAAGGTAGCCCTTTGGACCAAGATCTACAGTGACACATCAGGGTTGCTTTCAAAGTGTGGAGCAAACACTCGACCTATCCATTGCTCTGAGGGTGATATGCGGTTGTGTGGAATTGGTTGACACTGCACAAGACACACAGGTTCGAAAAAATTAGACTCAAATTGCATTCCCTGGTCGGTTGAGTTGTAGGAGGGGCAGCCAAAGTAGGCAAGCCATGTGTTGATGAAAGCTCGCACAACTGAGTTGAACAAAATGTCGGTCAGAGACACTGCTTCCAACCATCTGCTGGCGCTGTCGATTGTGGAGAGAATGTAACTACACCATTAGAAATGGGAATGGGCCTAGGAGGTTAAGATGTATGTGGCGAATCTGACCTTTAATGATCTCAAAACCTCCCGTAGGAGGTTGGGTGTGTCGGCCAACTTTGCTTTGTTGGCATGGGTAAACATGCATGAGCCCAGGTGTAAAAAACACTTTTAATTCCTGGCTAGACACACGTCTGGTCACAAGGTGCATGATAGCCTTGTTCGTGGAGTGCACCAGCTCATGTGAAGTCGAAAAAAACATGCCATAGATATGTGGGAACCACAAATCGAAGTGTACCCATAGAAGTGTCCCACAAAACCACCAATGAAAAACTAGGAAGGTGACGTGGTTGAATAATCAAACAGGAAGAGGTATCATGGAAAAAGTTTTGAATGTCGGGGTCTTGCACTAGTTCATTTAAGTCAAGTGTGGAGGCAATAGCATGCACACACGGCATACTGTCAGCCACAATATTGTCGACTCCTTTAATGTAGCAGATGTCCTTATCTTACTGGCAGATAAGGTCCATTTGACAGAAATGGCCTGGTGGGAAGTCAGCTGCGCATCCTCAGCTGGTCAGTGATCAGTGAATACTGTGATACCTCACCCTTCTATGCTGTCAAGGAAGTAATGGACAGCCTCATAGATCGCTAAAATGCTCTATCAAAGGTCAACCATTTGCATCGTCAGGAGGAAAGTTTTTTGGAAAATAAGAATAGGGGCTGTGAGGTGTCACCAACATGTTGCAAAACAGTGCTGCTCGAAGATTTGCTCACGTCCATAGTGATGGATGCGAGAGAATGATGACGTTTGTAGGAGCTATCTTGAGATCATTGAACATGCGTGTCTTACCTTTGGACCATTGCACCTTGTGTGCGCCGGAAGTGTTTTTGCCTGTCAGGGTGCCTTCAGTGGGCCTGAAGAGAAACAGTGTGAGGAATATGGCTCGTTTTCGGCTACTGCCATCTTCATATCATAAAATATTCTAATGTAGCATCAACATCAAACTAAACATATAGGTATATAGTACTATGTACCTACATGTTTAGTTTGACGTTGCTACTACATCAGTACATAGTACTATGTACCTACATGTTTAGGTTGACGTTGATACAACATCAGAATATTTTATGACCTAAAGATGGCAGTAGCCGAAACTGATCATAGTGAAATATAAAAATCTATGTGATCAAGACGGACCTAAAAAATAAAGTACCAAAAATATAATCATGGACTCATTTTCAGAGTTTATGTCTTCAATTCATAAGAAAATTTTGAACACCAGAGATAAGTGTCTCTTATGTACTATGGAGGAGGTGGATAAGATGACAATATCATCCAGGGCAGTGTAGCAAAAAGGTAAGGAAAATAGTGCAGGGTTGATAAATGGTTGTCACATCAGGGAAATGTTACTCAGACCATAAAGCATAAAGCAATATTCACATAGGCTGAATGGTGTGGCGATGGTAGTTTTTGGAATATAGTCCTGGCGAAATTGGTATCTGCAGGTAAGTCTTCTGATAGTGAATAACACTAAAGAACTGCAGACTGTGGAGCTGCTGCGCAAAGGACTGAATGTGAGGGGTTAGAGAGTTGTTCATAACAGTACGAGCATTGAGCTTCTCATACCCTCTTCACAACCTAAACCTACCGTTTTTCTTAGGAACCAGGTGGATGGGTGATGACAAATCGCTAGCAGATGGACGCATGATACCTGCATCTACGAGTTCTTACATGGCAGCCTTCATGTGACACGCCTAGCATTTTGGTGGATGTGAGGACTTTTCGTCATGGATAACCTATGGCAGGTTCAAATGGTTCAAATGGCTCTGAGCACTATGGGACTTAACATCTGAGGTCATCAGTCCCCTAGAACTTAGAACTACTTAAACCTAACTAACCTAAGGACACCACACACATCCATGCCCGAGGCAGGATTAGAACCTGCGACCGTAGCGGTTGCACGGTTCCAGAGTGTAGCGCCTAGAACCGATCGGCCACTCCGGCCGTCCCTATGGCAGGTATAGTTAGAAATCACACCAGTGATGGTCTTTGGAGTAGCTGAGCACTGTACACAGAGGTACAGGATGTGGGACGGACCTGGAAGCGAAACATTGATAATCTGTGAGTCACTGAGCTGAAGTGTCTGCAGTGAAGCCAGCGATGAGGGAGTGGCAGATGCGCAGTTGGAACCCTGGAGAGAAGGTATCCATACAGCAGTGATGTCATCGACCATGCAGAGAGCACGCGACATTTTGGCCGAAGCACCAGCTATCAGCGGATGGAGGGTGTCGTTGTTGACACAGAGGGCGTCAATGTCTTGGCGCTGAGTTACGACCTCTGCCAATGAGGTGATGAGGTTAGCTGTCAGGTGAGAGAACTCGGAGGTAGTTTGGACAAGGGGGTCGCACTGAACCATAGATGAGGGAAAGAAAGGGGCGAAAGAGCTGGGAATGGGCATGCCCAATGCATGCTTAAGTAATTCAGCAGAATTTAGGTCAGGGGAGGGATTGTAATGTTAAGGAAAATCGATCTCGAGGACAGGACCCTCCACATCAGCCACATGAAGGTCCAAGAGAATTGAAGTTCCAGTGAAGCTGAAACTGAAGATCACTGGCGCCGTGGACAGTGATATCGGAGCTGTTTACCACTCAAATAAACATTGACATTGGGAGAAGGCTTGAAGGAGAGAAGGAGAGAAGGATGACACTCAAATCTGCTCCTCTGTCGGCAAGGAACTGTATTTTAATTACTCGGTCACATGCATACTGTCTGACAGCGGGAAAAGGCACCGAGGATGATGACTGACCCTGCAGACAGCTTGTTGCGGCAACACAGAACAAGGCACCTAAACTGGCTTACATGACAACTCTGGGTGCTGTGTACACGGGAATAATCAGTTTCTTGCAGCATCGCCAAATGTCACATGAGACCAGCATAGCAGGTAGATGCGATGTGGGACAAGGCAGGTGTCGCATCGTCTGTTGCGCCACGCTGGTGACTAGCGGTGGCAGAATGTTTGTTGTCAGCTGGAGTAGAGGGGAGAAGGAGCCTGTAGTGCCAAGGGCTGCCACCTAGATAGCAGTACGAGTGCTTGTGTGACCTGTGCCATAAGAGCATGGAGGGGAGGCAGCTGTTGAAGCACTGCTGCCAACCTTGTCCGCCTGAGAGCGACTTGTTGCAGGTACAAGTTGACGACGGCGAATAATGTCCTAACCATGATCAGCGAGCTGTAGTTGAGCATCTGATGGCTGCATGGCATATCACAGTGGCTGCAGCTGGAGGACATGAGACAGTCTGACCAACTATAATGTCCATGTGGCAACATCAGCCATCACCTCTGGGTCCACAAGAACACGTAATCTCTGCCAGAGCTGTGAAGGGGATTTGTCTCCTACATGCTCATCATAGATGATGTGCTGTAAAACACCCTCAGGGGAACAAGACAATCATTCGACGATAATTACACATCCATTGAAATATTTTATGTGGGGGGGGGGGGGGGGAAGGGCTCAAAATCAAGTCACTGATCAAAAATTCTTCAAATGGCTCTGAGCACTCTGGGACTTAACATCTGAGGTCATCAGTCGCCTAGAACGTAGAACTACTTAAACCGAACTAACCTAACGACATCACACACATCCATGCCCGAGGCAGGATTCGAACCTGCGACCGTAGCAGTCGCGCGATTCCGGACTGAAGCGCCTAGAACGTCTTGGCCACCGCGGCCGGCCGCTGATCAAGTCTGTATGTTCTTATAGGGGTGGCGTATTAGGTACAAGAATCTAGCGCCAGCATTGTGGATGCCATTATGTTCAGTATACAGGCTGTCCCATTTATCTTGACCACCATAAATAACTATTTGTCCAGATGCAAATTACAAAATTTTTCAAGCAAATGTTCTTTAGCCGTCAGGGGGACATCAATCAGCATGATTGCCTTCGTTGTAGCTTCATTTTTTACAAAGATATGAACAGTGGTATGACTTTTTTAAATGGAACACTGTATTTTTTATTTGGTAATTCATTTCCTCTCCTATAGACCTATTCAAAAATGTATCACAGTGTACCATTCACTTCACTTTGAGCCCGGGATCAAAAACTCGTCCACTTGATGGAGTTGTCAGAAAACAAATGAAAACCAAGTAAAAACATAATACAGAATTGACTTTGACTCTCCTGTACCATTGCCCAGGAGTAGAACATTCAAAGGTGCTCAAAGTGGTGACCCTGGACACCGATACACTGGTGCACTCGTTGAATGAAAGAATTGTTTACTGCTTCCAGTGTTGCCTGCTGAAGAGAATTACAAGCAAGCACGAGACGTTCCTGCACGTCCTCTGGAGATGCTGGAATACCGCGATAGACAACGTGTTTAATGCATCCCCAAAGAAAAAAGTCCAGAGGATTTAAATCAAGAGAGATAGCACGCCAAGTAACTATTCCTCCTCGACCAATCCATCTGGCAGGATACCTTCGGTTCAGAACACGACGTGCACGCAAGGCATTATGTGCTGGACATCCATCGTGTTGATACCACATAAGCATTCTGGTTCTTAGCGGCACTTCATCCAGAAGAGGAGGAAGAATTCGTCTGAGGAAGTTGGCATACGCTGTGCTGTTTAGACTACCATTGACGAAATAAGGGCCAATAATTGTAGTACCAAGCATCCCACGCCAGACGTTAACTTCCATTGGCGCTCATGTTCCACCTGTCAAAGCCATCGTGGGTTGTCGCTGGACCAATAATACGTGTTCCTTGTATTTACCTGTCCTTTCTGTCCTTTGTTTGCCGGCCGAAGTGGCCGTGCGGTTAAAGGCGATACAGTCTGGAACCGCACGACCGCTACGGTCGCAGGTTCGAATCCTGCCTCGGGCATGGATGTTTGTGATGTCCTTAGGTTAGTTAGGTTTAACTAGTTCTAAGTTCTAGGGGACTAATGACCTCATGACCTCAGCAGTTGAGTCCCATAGTGCTCAGAGCCATTTGAACCATTTGTCCTTTGTTTGAGAAGGAACATTCATCGGTAAATAGAACATTCGAGAACATTCGAGGGTTTGCTGCTGTGCCCACTGACAGAACTGTACACGATTCTCGACATCATTCCCGTGCAATTCTTGATGTAGGTGTACATCGTAAGGATGGAACCGGTGACGTGTAAGAATGCGATGTACATGGTTTTAGGAATGCCAGTCTCGTGTTCAAGTTGTCGCTTGCTCACATGTGGATTCATAGCAACGGAAGCGAGAACAATAATTTCGGCAGCTTCGTCTGTGCGACTGCTACGACGATTGAGTTGTCGTGGGTTGAAACTTCCCGTTTCCTGAAGCGTCGCAACAAGACGAGAAAACATCCGTCGGGAAAGTGGGTTCTTGTCAGGGTATCGCTCTCTGTACAGTTCCGCTGCCTGCGTAGCATTTCGCCTACCTTCAACAACAACAACAACAACAATGAAAGGAACGTCATGCCGATGCAGTTTGTAGGAAGGACAACCTTTACTGTATGCCTAATCTACACAACAGTATTTAAAAGGACTAAACTACTGTACTAAATGTACCCGTACATAAGAAGACAGTAGTGCAATTACTGTTCTGCTAACTTACATTCCCCATAGATGAGTAGCATTTCTACCTTCTCTTCGTTGGTATATATCCTACTCACACAACTCTTCTACTGACGATGGTTGACGGAATGACGGGTGTGCATTCTACTTATGTTTACATTTGTCCTCTGTGAACGTCAGCACGTGGATGTGTTCCATTACCCCGAGCAACTGCACTGGGCGCTGAGAGCGTCAATGTCAATGTTGTGTTATGTAATCAATAACGTTGTATTTCAGTGAATGGTACACTGTGATACATTTTTGAATAGGTCTTTAGGAGAGGAAATGAACTACCAAATAAAAAATACAGGGTTCCATTTAAAAAAGTCATACCGATATTCATTTCTTTGTAAAAAAAAAACAAAGCTACAACGAAGGCAATCATGCTGATTGATGTACCTCTGACGGCTAAAGAACAGTTGCTTGAAACATTTTGAAATTTGCATCTGGACAAAGAGTTATTTATGGTGGTCAAGGTAAATGGTACACCCTGTACTGTAGACCAACGCGAACCAAGTTTTCAGATTGTCTTTAAGCAGGTGAGGTAGCTTGAGGAAATGTTCGAGATGATCTCGTTGCACTACCGAGATGGAACCCCAGTGTAGAGGGGGGTGGCGCGGAGCGGCAGTCCGTAGCACCAGTGTGTCAGAGGCGGGTGGAACACATCCGAAGTGAGTGCTGCGGCAGTGTCCTGGGTGAAGCTTCGCCTGAGGACTCAGTAAGGCTGCGTACTGGGAGATGACTGCATGAGGAACACGGCGCTGGAGGCGCAGGTGAAGACACGACCGGTGCGGATGGAGGGGCCACAACCGTTGAGAAGCACATAGAGTCGTTCAGCTGTAACTGGTGGTTCCTATAGGAAACACAAGTCACTTGCTGGTTGTAAGTGGACAGCCAAAAGCGGGCAAGGATGTTCCGATGCTGCAAAAAACTCACTATGTTCGTGGTTAAACGGTACTTGTCTCTGAGGCGAAATGTTCACAGGATCCTAGCTACCAGCAGAAGCCATGGCATGTGGTGACGGCATGGTGTGTTGCTCTTGCTATGGCAGCATTGTCCCGCTCAGGTTATGTACAGTCGTGCTCAAAAGTATCCAAACGACCTCAATTGCATTTCGCCTGATTCACATGCAACCCACATCACGTAGCTGTCTAGCAGGTCCTCTAATCGCTCCTTGGTACAGTCGTTTGACTATTAAAAATGGTTCCAACAAGTCACATCTATTATCGCAATAACTCAAGTGTAAAATAATACCATGATACTACAATTATTAGGGAACACCTCATCACAGATAAGACGTTATTCACGAGCAGCTAGTTGAGAACGTGTATGAATTTCAAATGACACAACTAATCGCATCGTTCTGCTTATACATTCAAACCAAGGTCATGCAGACTAAGATTTCGTGACTGACGGAAGCTAACAATCATTCCTGACTAGGCATACAGAGAGTGATATACCTCGATTTTAGACAGTATCAGTTAGCAAACATCAACTTTAAATTATTTAACGTAAACATTTTTAAAGGACGCAAATTCCTACCCAGCATCTATTGTCCTTGTTAAGGAACTATGAGAGATGTTAAATATTGCTTCTTCACAAGTAACTTACTTGAAATTCCGTGACGTAAAGCTTTGCGCTGGACAGGGATTCGAACCCAGAACCTAATTGGATTGATATGGAAGCACAATCAACTGTGACATATCGGATTTTCTCGACAGTAGCTAGATGTTTTAACTGAAATGACGAGACGAAACATTAATTTTTTCCTTCCCAGGACTCCAACCCGGCACCTATAGCTGTTATATTCTAGAGAAAACGAACGTTAAATACGGGTTTGTTACACCAGCAGCGACATGTGAGCATGTTTGAACTAGAAATATGACGAAGAGTTCAGTGCTGACTGGGAATCGAACCCGACACATATCGTTGTTGACTGCACACAAAGAGACATCAGTTACCGAATTTTTCTCCACCAGCAGCTCGGAGTAACATCCTTGAACTTACAGTGATCTCTCAAATTGTACTGTGTCTCACTGGGAGTCAAAACCGTCAGATATCGTTAGTGTTGACAACGAATGAAAATGCATTAAAAATCAAAATTATTGTCCACCAGCAGATATGTGTTCTCATACTAGGCCTTGATAATACATAATGAAAACTTTAGTGCCGGGCCAGGATTCTAACCCATTCATGCGCAGTATGTGGAGATGTTGAGGAATCTGCAGTTTTGAACAAACAACAAACTGTATTCGAGCTGTTTTGTCACGAAGGGATCAAATTCCGCGTTAAGGGCGGTCTGAGTTGCATTCCCCGTTCAGAACCAATTTTATCGATATACAGAAACTCAAATAAAAGATGGAATGAGTGTCTTGTGACCCTACATAGCGTTTGTTTTGTCACTAAAAATAAATACCTAGTATAAGCAAGGTTACTGGTGATAGAGTTTCTACATGTCGCCACTCCTGAGTTAATTGTGGTTCAACATAACGTCTACTTGGTAGAGAAGGAATATTGTGTTTAATGTGAATTTCAGACCACAATGCCATGATAGCTTCTTCACTTGGTGTAGCCAGAAGCGAATAGAATCTGACTCTCCCTTTGAAAAACCATTGGCAGAAGTTGGAATCGAACCTAGACTGTCAGTATATGAATCTATCATCAATCCAACCGACGACCAAATCCTTTTCTCTGTTACTCATTTTTCTGTCATAACAGCGTTGCAGCACACTCGATGAGAATTCTGACACATGGGCTCCCTGCAGTGGTTTGCAGCATGTTCAGTACATTCATTTACTTGGTTGACCGAATCACCATGATCTAGCTGCCTCGGTTACCCAGTGCATACATTCGACTCTATTTTGTAATCACCGAAATAAAATAACGTAACTGCCACCTACACAGAACTGCCAACAGTTTTTGGTGCAGAAATTTAAATAGGAAATGTTCCTTTCCAATTGAGCTACTCTATTACGCTATCTGTTTGTTAAAACCCTAGTGCATTGCGAAAGAAAAGCTGTAGCTGTCTGTCTCTCAGAAGTCTAGATCCGATCATATGCATTATCTCACAGCAGTGTGGAATGCGAAAGTTCTTGAGGAACTGTTGTTGACTTCTGACGTGACAGGTAGTAGCGTAATAGTGAGCTTCGCGCTCTGTTACTAAGACGTCGTGAGTTCTATTACATTCGCTGCTACATTTTTTAAAATGCAATTCTACTGTCTGCTGAAGTTATCAATTTAATGGAGCTTTGAACATAATTCCCCTCACTTCTCAAACTAAAATAGTCACATGTGGAAAAAGGGCTAACTTCTGCAATATTTTGTTCTTTTCAGGTTTAATAGATGGTCAGGCAGCAGATGTATCTCAAAGCTTTTTTATTATGTATGGGGAGTGCGCATCGTGCCAAAATAGTCATAAAAGTATTTTCTACATTAGCTATCGTCTGGTAGTGGCATTTTATTGTTCTTCAGACCTTGTTTAACAGCTTTAACTCAGAACAGGTTTTCTGCATGCATGTAATCAATAAACTGCATATGCATTGTCAGACTGTTACAGATAACATAAGAGAATTCGCATATATCGTTGATGATTGATTTCTCTCTCATGTTTAGTATTGTTTTAACAACACTAAAAGAAACCTTACGCAAATTTTGCACTGTATTATAAGAAAAGAAATAAAACTACCCACGATAACCTTATGACGAAAGTCTGTTTTAATAAAACTGAGTGTCTGTACACAAGCATGCCTCTATCGGCCTCTTTATTTCATAAATAAAGTTATGTATTCCTAGAAACCCAAAATTTGCTTGTCAGCAGCGGAAAGAAGCATTACCCGTTGTGCAGCATTGCAACGGTTTCACAATTGCACTATGAGCTGAAAGTATTTTCTTGCTATTTGTTTATCAATTCATTTCCTTCATACTTATTACCCTGGCATGTGAGTCTTAAGTGAAGAACAATATTGAATTTCGTATCGTTGACGCTCGATTCGAATTTCTTCAGAGACGCTTGTATTGTGAAGCAGCTTGGCAGTCAGAAACCCGAGATCTATGACTATTAACTCAACTTACTGAGTCGAGCTACCAAGAGGATTTGATGTGTAAAGGTTTTCTTCTGATTTCGTTACAGAATTTTTTCTGGAAATTCGCTGCTCTATAAAATAAACCACAAAAAAGCTCGCATGCGCTGGCGCCGACTATGGTTAGAACAGACGACTCCTAAAACCGCTGCAACACGAAACTCGGGCGGTACCACAGGGCTATGGAGACACCAATGCTAGCACGCCGCTCTCATAATGGTATTGGTCGCTCAGCCTCATTACACATCGTGAAAGAGAATAAAAGTTGTCATTTATGTCAAGAATAGCATTTTTTTTAGCCAAAAAATTGAATTTTCTGTCTCAGTGTCTTAGTTTACATGAGGATTATATAGCAAGAGTCATTCAAATGGAAAGAGAATATCAACTGAATGTAATGAGTCAATTCAGTACCGTACACGGAAGTGATTGCACTCTCACAGTGTTGCCAAATGTTTGTGACGATGCTACCAATTCTCAGCAGTGCTAGGAACAGCTCTGTAGTGTTATAGGAGGAGAATCCCGTGCTCGTGTCATAGGAGGATACAGAGAGGAGGCTCGAGGTTTGGTTAATACGCAGCGTTTTCTCCTACCAGTTGTGTCAAACATTCATGTGTGTAATCTTCCAACACGATTGCAGTTTCCCACAAAACATATACGCATAAAACATTTAACTTTTTACTTTGTGACAAAAGATTATTTCAGAACAATAAAATGGAAATCAACTTTGCCCACCTGTCACGAAAAGTAAGATAAGAAACACTTTGAACCTCGAAATCTAATGCATCTATGTGCAGTCTTGTGATCATACAAGTAGAATTTCATGAATCGCACGAGAATGTAGAAAAATGTTGGTGCGAATGGAAGCTGTAAGAAACACAGATAACTAATAATTCTGTACCACGTAATAATCAATTCATTTGAAAATTCAGAAGAGAAGAAACTAAAAATTATGCCCATTAAGACAGAAACTAAATTGCAGATGCGGGCACTGTGCACATCCGCGCTTTTTCATCTTCAGATCTATACAAATAATGTATACCAACCAGCGTATTCATTGCTTTCGTAGTATTTCCCTCTTGTTTAGTCTTCTGATGATGAATTGGATCCATACCCATGAGTCTGATTGTTTCTTCGTATCCTTCCATCTACTATCTTTGCGTGTTATTGTCCGGTGTTCAAAAAGCAAAATATTATGCCTGCTCCCGCGAGGTATTAAAACGAGGTCGTAAGAAGGCTAACGAATTATAATCAAAATAAAGTGAGACGCCAATTTGTCTGTCGTCATGGTGTTAAGTCGACACAAATAGTTTGGTGTTATAGCCTGCATCACCGGCATCCCATTGTCGTCTTCTTTTATTGAGATTTTCATATTACCCTGAACACAAGACACCGAGATAAATGTGTATATTCTCTGTGAAGAAACATCCCACATTCCATTCACCCTGATCCTTTCGTTAGGTGCATCGGCAGCAATGAGTAATAGGAAAGCTGTTATGAGGTGCCGAATAACAATAACAGTGGTAGAAATAACAAATAAATAATCAAGGATGTTTACTGTATTAAAAACGATTAACAAAATAACCAAGAAAGGCTGAGTGTTTAATTGGCGCACCGCGTAGGTGTTCTTACCACTTTGTTACTGAATTCTGTTCCCATTGTTTGCAGAGAGAACAGAAAGAACCCTGCAGCCATAGATATCGCTAGTACAAGATATTACCTATCAACTATCCTTGCTTTACATCACGAGACGAACATGGAATCACTGAGCTGATATTTGAAATACATTTCTGTTTTCTATCTCTATCTCTCTCTTTCTTTTTATTTTTATATTTAATTTTTGACGAAAGCATCGAGAAGCGCGAATAATAAGCAAGTAGGCATATAACCTGTTTACAGTTCTTTTCAAAAATGGCTCTGAGCACTAAGGGACTTAACTGCTGAGGTCATCAGTCCCCTAGAACTTAGAACTACTTAAACCTAACTAACCGAAGGACATCACAGACATCCACACCCGAGGCAGGATTCGAACCTGCGACCGTTGCGGTCGCACGGTTCCAGACTGAAGCGCCTAGAACCGCTCGGCCACCTCGCCCGGCACAGTTATTTTCATTAGGATACATAATGCAAAAATATAACTTTTAAGTGTATTATTGCGTAATTCCAGTTATTGACAGTCTATTCGTGAGCTTGCTCGCATTCAGTGGGCTGAAACCTGTCACAGAAGCAAGCAAAACACAAATATTTCTTGCACCATGCGCAACGCACAAACGAAATGTCGCTGCACTGACGTGTTGTTCGATATATTGCACGGAAAACATATCTGATTCATGTTGCTAAATACATCTCTATCAGATATCAATTTGGATGCGTACCAAGTGTATAAAAGTATATCTTGAAATACGCAGAAAGGCACATAGAGGTTTTCGACTGAAACATAGCCATGACCAAGATTGTAACTGGGATCGACAGCATCGTCGTCTACTACCTTGACAACTCGAACGGTGACAGTGCTCGGCCGGTTACTTACGTTTACTGGTATCAAAGCTTCAGCATGAAAAGACAAAAATGTTAATAACCCGAAGATTATTAATTTTGAAACCCATAGAGAATAAAGCAGTCATCAGTCGGAAGAGTGGTTTGAACACCACAGTGCTTTAACAGGCACGGTCTTGTTGGAGGTGGTAAGCCGTTGGTGTCCTTCGACCTTTGAGGTGACCTACCTAGCCAGTTAATAGGGGAACGTACAGTTTAACGTGGCTTTCGGACCACAGTGCAACTCGGCATTTTTCACATCAACAAACACTGCCCGAGGGGAAATAAGTGTAAAATGGCACATAAAAATCTTGGGACTGACGAGGAATCGAACCTGAGACCTTCGTATTCGTAGTCTTGCTCTTTATCACCTTCCCATCATGCAGCCAACATTGTGGATTATGCTTGGCATTAAAATTAAGTATCTCTCGTTTGTGCTTGCGTTGGCACTTGCGTGTCCCTTTGGAGACCTTACCTTTGGGATTACCCTCGCATACGTGTGTGTAAACGCCTTCCAATGCCCACTCAAGGAAGACAAGGATACACAGTCTAACTTCAATATTATAAATACTCCTCAGTTGGTGGATGAACTCAGACTTAGGTTGATAATAATTATAAATGTTTAGCACTGCTGTATCCAATGGTGTTAAACTCGTTTACAACCAATGATTTCTACAGTTACAGGAACACTACTTGTGATACCTCTTACACAAAATACTTACATAGTGCTATCAGACGAAAAGATCAACCTGACAGAAAATGTGAGAAGTTTGTTTTACAACCTTCGTACCTGGATAAAGAGCTTTTCCTATTTGAGATATCTGTGAACGTTACTGCTTAAGACGATTTCAGAAGAAACTAAATACCTTCAGCTACGCCAGTGTTTAAAGAAATCGTCTGAAAAGCTCTAAATCGTGGTTTTTGACTCGTTTACCGGCAGTACTCTGCCGCATTTCGCTGGCTGGAAGGCAAAAAGCTTACTGACAAATTTCACAGAAGGAAAAGGGGGACGAAATGTCTCCCACTGAAAGGTCATGTTCTTTTCTTCAAATGAGTACAAAATCAGGTAAAACGAACAGTGATGTTGTCAGTACGAGCAAATTACTGTTGTCAATATGGTGTTGCACATTCCGGGGTGTGTAATGATTAAGGGCCCGTTTAGGTCAGGCAAATTGTATACAGAAGTGGAAGAGAGAGCACCACTAAATTCTACAATCCGTATGCATTGCATACACACAGAAATTACAGTGTACTTATGGAGCTCAATGAATGAATTGCATATTTTCCGGTGAGAAAGAACACTGGCAAACAGTCTTCGATACATTAGGTTACTTAAACTGGTGTCACTCTGAGCTAGAATTTATCGTCAGCGACTATGTGTAAGGTCAATGAGTCGGATGCGGATTTTGCAACTGTGAAATACTTTCCTACATTATAGAAGCGAATATTAAATTTGAACTAACATTACGAAAATTTTGAACTTGGATAGCTTAGAATGAAAATCTTTCTGTTAACTGCAAAGAAATACAATTGATTTTCTAAAACATTCTCTGTCATACACAACTTGAAACAGGTCAAGTCGACCAAATCATATGGAAGAACTGACAGTGACGTATATCGGAAGGCAGTAAGATCCCTTGGCTTTTGGTTTGGCAGTATTCGACAGCCATTTCTAGGCGCAAGTAAATGAAGAGAGGCACCGCGTTTTTGTTATCAAGTACCGTCTTCATGAATTACTTTAGTTTTAATGTGATCTACGGGTAATTGCTGATGTTTGATATTAACATGAAAAGGATTCCGTAGACAGGGAAGGAACCTATTCTTGGGAAACTACTTCTATAATGACCAAAAGGCCTTAAATGATCTTCAAGCACATGTGTTCCAGTAGCAGTATGAAGAAAATGATAGTAATAATGACGGTAATAATCGAATTATCCGGTAACTTCACACTTCACATTGGATTTTCTGGAACTAAGACATTTCCTGAATTAGTGAAAATTTCAAAATGGCTTCACATCGAGGCTATGATGCCTAGAAGTGTCTTTACATCCTGCTGACCTGAGAATAGTATAATCTCCGCGTCAGAAGCTTGCTTCTACTTAATCATTTAATAGACTCGCATTTTTTCCGCCGTGACTAATTTTGTAAGCTAAGCACATCATCCGTTAAAGCACACTCCTGGGGCTGGGAGATGTGGCCACGATGGTCTGGTGGAACAACTATATCAAATGCAATGCGTGGGTTCAGGCATTTACTTTTAAGATGCACAAACAGATTTACTTTACCTCTGGTAACCTCAAAAGAAAGATGTTATAATACAGAATCCGCATTAAACATCATGTTCCTTCATTCCCAACAACTCAAAGCCGGTTTACGATGGGAAATGACATAGGTGGAGGTCATGGTAAACAGAAATACTGTCGCCAGCAAACTTACTTACATTAGAAAATTTTATTTTATTTGATGAACCGATGGCCATTTAAAGAACAGGGCTCTTATTTTACTTGTACTTGATTGAACTAGAGACCTTGAAAAATTTGGTGCTGGACTGTGATTCGAATTCGTATCTCCTCTTTCGAGAATCTGAATCTCTCTGAACAGTATTATTCAATCATTTCGTTCCTTTTCCCAAGACTGCAATCTTCTCTAGGTCTCCTCCAAAGGTAAGTATGTGGGTCCGAATCCTGATCCAGTACAAAAATATTCATAATTTCATTTCAAGCCCTATCACGTGCACACCGACCTGCTAGTGGAAATTAACGTGCATGTTTAATGTCTGTTCATGTGTTGCCAATAATTTCTGGTCAAACACGCACACATCTTACTGTTGGTGAGTTAGCAATTGATACTTAAGCTATATTCGTGGACGATAAAGAAGAATGATAGGAGTGCGGTTCGATTGTCGCTCAGGCACAAAAATTTGTATCCTTATTTTAGATTCAAACACCAAGCAGCTGGTAAGAAAAACCAATACGTAACATTTGATTTTACTTAGTTAACAATCCGATTACGTGTTGGGTTCGTATCTCCGTCATAGAACTTCACATCATGCGCTTCATCTTTAAATCCATACACACTTTGTTACTTTTGAATGGAGGTATATCAAACACCTTTTGTGGTTAGTTAACAGGGACGAAAGGGTCTTGATAGGAGTCCCGGTTTATCACAAAAACTGTCGTCTTTTATTTTCAAGTTTAGATTTGGTTACTGACTTTGGCGAAAATTTAGGTAATTCATGACTCTTCAAGGCTAGTCAGCAATATGATATAATTAGATTAGATTAGATTAATACTTGTTCGGTAGATCATGAATACGACATTTCGTAATGATGTGAAACGTGTCATTTTAATGAAAGATTTCTTTACATACCAGTATTCAAATTCTTTACAACAATTTTTTACACTCTCTCTCATTCTTTTTTATCTCTCTCTCTCTCTCTCTGTCTGTCTCTCTCTCTCTCTCTCTCTCTCTCTCTCTCTCTCTCTCTCTCTCGATCACTCACACACACACACACACACACACACACACACACACACACACACACACACATTCTCTTTTTATTTTTATTCGTTTGTTGCGCTCGACTATCGGCGAGGCACGAAAACGTCCGTGAATGAGTTTCTTAGTTCTGAGTACAGTTACTAAAGAAATATAAAAACAACTATGTGGGTTACTGATTTATGATGCTTAGTTTGCAGTCAGTTCTGAGTATTATTAGTAACTACGCTCCAGTGCCTAAACCCAATTAAAGAAATGCAATAACTTTGACTGGTGAGCGAACCATGTTCAAAGAGGGGGAGCTCAGTATGCCCATGCAATATTATGCCTCCTCACACTGTAACACCTGGACCACCAAAAGGATCATTTTCCATACAGGGGCGCATCAGGAATCACTCCTCAGTCTGAAACCGCTCTCATCCGAGTCCAGCACGAGACCCAACTCCTCGTTACTCCAGTCTCTATTCTCTCGGCATCATCAGAATACGGTAATGGCAGTGGAATACATCATACTGGTCGTCAGATAAAGTGACCATCCCCATGCAGTCGCCCTGCCATTGTGGAGCGTGAAATTGCGTGCTTTGGACTCCTGTTAGATGTGATTGCAAGTGCGCCCATTGTTTAACATGCGTTGCGCAACATGCCTGTCATCTTCTGCTGTAGTTGGCCTAGTCGACCATCTCCTCTCCACTGGAAAGCAGTGTCTGTATTCAAAACGCTCCCCAAGACGATATTTATAAGGCACGCAGTTTGTTTGGATGCCACTTGCGAGGAACAGAGTTAAAAGCCTTCTGGAAATCTACAAATACGGAATGTATTTTGATCCCCGACGACAGGACTTATTCATGTGATTAAAGACTGAGTGTCCACGTGCTCAGCAGCACTACGTCTTACATCATACTATGGAGGCATTAGCTAGTTGGAGGTGGTATTTAATAAAAGTGACACGCTATTTGAGGTCTAACAGTACACAATAAATCACATTTGCTTCTGTGCAAACTTGATATGTGGTGTTGTCTGACATTTCCTCTATGGAGTGTTATCCTGTTTTCCCTTTTTGGAGAGTATCCGTGTTAAGTTGTTAGGAAAGAGGTGGAAGCGGTTTATTGACTGCTGATGGTATAAATGCCCAGTCCGACCTCGGAATGATTGTAGATGTAGTTAAATAGGTACAGGCACTGGAGCACTGCCAAGTTTTACCTTGTCTCACTGATCCACTACTAAGACTATTTAGTAAGTATAACGCTGCAAAGAATAAACCCGCGTACACCGATAAACGTTTCCTAGTTAGACTTCAAGAAATACACTATGTGATCGAAAGTATCTGGACGCCTATTGGTGCACATTAACTTGGGATGCGTCCACCGTTAGCCTTTACGACAGTCTGAAGTCTGCTGAGAATAGTTTCAAGAAGTGTCTGAATATCTACGGAGGAATGGTGGTTCATTCATTTTCTAGAGCCGAAACCAGAGATGGCAGCTATGTTAGACACTGGGGTCTGGAAGCAAATCGATGTTCTACACTACTGGCCATTAAAATTGCTACACCAAGAAGAAATGCAGATGATAAACGAGTATTCATTAGACAAATATATTATACTAGAACTGACATGTGAATACATTTACACGCAATTTGGGTGCATAGATACTGAGAAATCAGTACCCAGAACAACCACCTCTAGCCGTAATAACGGCATTGATACGCCTGGGCATTGAGTCAAACAGAGCCTGGATGGCGTGTACAGGTACAGCTGCCCATGCACCTTCAACACCATACCACAGTTCATCAAGAGTAGTGACTGGCGTATTGTGACGAGCCAGTTGCTCGGCCACCATTGACCAGACGTTTTCAGTTGGTGAGAGATCTGTAGAATGCGCTGGCCAGGGCAGCAGTCGAACATTTTCTGTATCCGGAAAGGCCCGTACAGGACCTGCAACATGCGGTCGTGCATTATCCTGATGAAATGTAGGGTTTCGCAGGGATCGAATGATGGTTAGAGCCACGGGTCGTAACACATCTGAAATGTAACGTCCACTGTTCAAAGTGCCGTCAGTGCGAACAAGAGGTGAAGGAGACGTGTAACCAATGGCACACCATACCATCACGCCGGGTGATACGCCAGTATGGCGATGACGAATACACGCTTCCAATGTGCGTTCACCGCGATGTCGCCAACCACGGATGCGACCATCATGATGCTGTAAACAGAACCTGGATTCATCCGAAAAAATGACGTTTTGGCATTCGTGCACCCAGGTTCATCATCGAGTACACCATCGCAGACGCACCTGTCTGTGATGCAGCGTCAAGGATAACCGCAGCCATGGTCTCCGAGCTGAAAGTCCACGTTGCTGCAAACATCGTCGAACTGTTCGTGCAGATGGTTGTTGTCTTGCAAACGTCCCCATCTGTTGACTCAGGGATCGAGACGTGGCTGCACGATCCGTTACAGCCATGTGGATAAGATGCCCGTCATCTCAACTGCTAGTGATACGAGGCCGTTGGGATCCAGCACGGCATTCTGTATTACCCTCCTGAACCCACCGATTCCATATTCTTCTAACAGTCATTGGATTTCGACCAACGCGAGCAGCAATGTCGCGAAACGATAGGCTACAATCCGACCTTTATCAAAGTCGGAAACGTGATGGTACGCATTTCTCCTCCTTACACGAGGCATCACAACAACGTTTCACCACGCAACGCCGGTCAACTGCTGTTTGTGTATGAGAAATCGGTTGGAAACCCTCCTCATGTCAGCACTTTGTAGGTGTCGCCACCGGCGCCAAACTTGTGTGAATGCTCTGAAAAGCTAATCATCTGCATATCACAGCATCTTCTTCCTGTCGGTTAAATTTCGAGTCTGTAGCACGTCATCTTCGTCGTATAGCAATTTTAATGGCCAGTAGTGTAATTCATCTCAGAGGTGTTCAAGTAGGTTCAGGTTGGGACTCCAGGAAGACTGGTCCATTTCAGGAATGTTATTGCGCAGAAACCTCACAGATGCTGCTTTATGACAGTTTGCATTGTCATGTTGAGACATATTCGTCTCAAAACTCATGCTCTGCTGAACACAGTACAAAATGGTGTAAAATTGTTTACATCCTTCCACCTTTTTGAGTTTTCTTAAATTCGATAGGGGGACTACACCCTAACCAAGAAAAACAACACCATACGGTAACACCATCTCATCTATACTTCACTGTTGTCACTACACACGATGGCAGGTAATGTTCTCCGCACGTTCACGAAAATCCAAATCCTTGCCTCGGATTGTCATAGCGCAATTCATCACTCCAAATCACTCGCTTCCAGCCATTCACTATCCAGTGGTGTCGCCCTTTACGTCACTTATCACTGACTACAGAATTGCGTGGCTTCGAAGCAGCAGCTCGACCGTCGCACTCCACTCTTTTTAACGCCCTACGCACTGTCACTGTGCCAGCTGAACTGCTAGTAGCACTTCAGGACTCACAAGTGATTCCAGTCGTTGATTTCTCGCGATTTTTCGCATCCACCCTCCCAAACGCCCGACAGTTACTGTCCATCACTACGTGAGGCCTGCCTCGTCTTCGCTCACCTGTACTTGTTCCTTCGTGTTTGCACTTCACGATTGCATCGCAAACAGTCGACTGGGGCAGTTATAGAAGGCCCAAAATATCACTGATGGATTTGTTACTCGGGTGACATCCAATGACTCGTTCACGTTGGAAGTTACTGAACTCTCCTGACCGACCCATTCTGCTGTGGCTGATTCTTGCTGCCAAAACAATACTTCCGTCTCTTCACACTAGGAGGTCTGCCTCTCGTACATCTAGTGGTCAATCCTGCATTGCATAGAGGTGTCCAGATACTGTTTGCAGCGTCGTCCGTAGATCTTGGCAGAAAATCCTAAGAAATTTTGGTCTTATGTCAAAGCGGTAGGTGGATCAAAACAAAATGTCCAGACACTCTGTGACCAAAATGGTACTGAAACAGAGGATGACAGACTAAAGGCCGAGATACTAAATGTCTTTTTCCAAAGCTGTTTCACAGAGCAAGACTGCACTATAGTTCCCTCTCTAGATTGTCGCACAGATGACAAAATGGTAGATATCGCAATAGACGACAGAGGGATAGAGAAGCAATTAAAATCGCTCCAAAGAGGAAAGGCCGCTCGACCTGATAGGATACCAGTTCGATTTTACACAGAGTACGCGACGGAACTTGCCCCCCTTCTTGCAGCGGTGTACCGTAGGTCTCTAGAAGAGCGTAGCGTTCCAAAGGATTGGAAAAGGGCACAGGTCATCCCCGTTTTTAAGAAGGCACGTCTAACAGATGTGCAGAACTATAGACCTATATCTCTAACGTCGATCAGTTGTATTATGTTCGAGTATTTTGTCTTTTCTGGAGACTAGAAACCTTCTCCGTAGGAATCAGCATGGGATTCGAAAAAGACGATCGTGTGAAACCCAGCTCGCGCTATTCGTCCACGAGACTCAGAGGGCCATAGACACGGGTTCCCAGGTAGATGCCGTGTTTCTTGACTTCCGCAAGGCGTTCGATACAGTTCCCCACAGTCGTTTAATGAGCAAAGTAAGAGCATATGGACTATCAGACCAATTGTGTGATTGGATTGAAGAGTTCCTAGATAACAGAACGCAGCATGTCATTCTCAATAGAGAGAAGTCTTCCGAAGTAAAAGTGATTTCAGGTGAGCCGCAGGGGAGTGTCGTAGGACCGTTGCTATTCACAATATACATAAATGACCTTGTGGATAACATCGGAAGTTCACTGAGGCTTTTTGCGGATGATGCTGTGGTATATCGAGAGGTTGTAACAATGTGCTGAAATGCAGGAGGATCTACAACGAATTGACGCATGGTGCAGGGAATGGCAACTGAATCTCAATGTAGGCAAGTGTAATGTGCTGCGAATACATAGAAAGAAAGAGCCCATATCATTTAGCTACAATATAGCAGGTCAGCAACTGGAAGCAGTTAATTCCATAAATTATCGGGGAGTACGCATTAGGAGTGATTTAAAATGGAATGATCATATAAAGTTGATTGTCGGTAAAGCAGATGCCAGACAGATTCGTTGGAAGAATACTAAGGAAATGCAATCTGAAAACAAAGGAAGTAGGTTACACTACACTTGTTCGCCCACTGCTTGAATACTGCTCACCAGTGTGGGATCCGTACCAGATAGGGTTGACAGAAGAGATAGAGAAGATCCAACGGAGAGCAGCGCGCTGCGTTACAGGATCATTTAGTAATCGCGAAAGCGTTACGGAGATGATAGATAAACTCCAGTGGAAGACTTTGCTGGAGAGACGCTCAGTAGCTCGGTACGGGCTTTTGTTGAAGTTTCGGGAACATACCTTCACCGAGGAGTCAAGCAGTATATTGCTCCCTCCTATGTACATCTCGCGAAGAGATCATGAGGATAAAATCAGAGAGATCAGAACCCACACAGAGGCATACCGACAATCTTTCTTTCCACGAACAATACGAGACTGGAATAGAAGGGAGAACCGATAGAGGTACTCAAGGTACCCTCCGCCACACACCGTCAGGTGGCTTGCGGAGTATGGATGTAGATGTAGATGTAGATCGCAGTGCCATAACAAGGTTGGCATCTCGCTTCAGTACCACAGAAGTTAGCGATGTCTGGTGCGTTCCGCAGCGACGAATGGGAGGCGCTGGCGAAGCCACGCCCCCTCTCCCATCGCCACAGCGCCACCTCACGGAGGGCGAGACAGCCGATCAGAGGATCGCTCGGCCCCAGTTCGTATTCAACAGTTAAGGCAACAGCACCGTCTATAAGGCACCAGTGTACATTATGTCTTATGCTGAACCTGAACAGTGAACATTATGTCAACTTACTGCAAGTGAAGAGTCTCGTAAGATAGTCGGTACCAAGCGAGACTTAATGTTCAGGGACAGTTGTAAATACTCAGAAATTTCATTTAGAAATTGATTATACAAAGATAAGTAGAATATCTATATTGTAATAGAGTGAACTAATACTTTACATGTTTTAGTTTCCACCAGTTCTCCTCTAGGGGCGAGTAAAGAAACTACTGTTGTGCCGCTGAGTGTACTTTCGTATGGCAAAGCACTTTCGATCAGATAATATAGCTATACCTACATTCTGATAGACTATCGTCAAACATTTTAATGTAATTTTCATTCCTTTTTCACTCTCTCAATTGCACACAGGTCAAACACCATGTGAGCTGATAATAAACATTCACCATTTGTTTGTGTTTACTTCTTTTATATGCAGTCCAGAAAAATATTCAGTTATCTGAGAACAAATTCGTATATCCTTCGCTCTTTGTACCACTTTCACATGTATTCCCTATACAAAACTTTCTCAAGTCACGACTCTTCTTAAGTATGTTAAGTTCCACTGTGGTGAACCAAATGGAAAACTAAATGGGGTCCAGTTGTTAGTGAAGAAGACCATAGTAGACAAGATAGCAGTATTAGATGGAACTTCAAGCAGAAAGATACAGAAGCCAAATGGTTCAAGCATTTGCACTTACTTCTAGCTATTCGGAAGAGTGCTTGAAAGAAACCTGTGAAAAAAAGGGGGGGGGGGATTGCTTCTATAAATATATAATTGGTGACTGACGCCAAAATTGGAACGTACAAGGAAGTTGATTCAGTTATTGGCAAACATTGAATAGATGGAAGAAATGACGGATGTGAGAGACTGGTTCAGTTTGGAGGATGCGTGAGACCACCTGTTACGGATACGTTCTTCAGCAAGCATCCTAGTCGCAAATTGACTTGGAGTGATCCTAACTTGAAACTGAAAAATGAAATAGACCTCACTCTTGCCAACAGGCTTCAAAACGTTAAAGGTGTCTCTGTGCTGACTAGTTTCAATACAAACAGTGATCATCGATTATGAAGGTCAAGATTTGAACTATATACAAAAGATGAAACACTGAAACCAATTAAAGGAAAAAGAGAAATTTTAAATTTCAAAAGTCTCAAAAAATGGAAAGAGGATAGAATTAAGAGGAAATTTCAGAAATGTGAAGCAGAAGCAGCAGCAAAGATATTCATCACAACAGCTGAGAAAATACTTGGCTTTTGCAAATCTGAAAACCAGCCAAATAAGCTGACAAATAAAACCATACGTTTGATGGACAAGAAGAAAATTGAAAGTAGAAACATACACAGATAAGACAGAATATACAGAACTGTGCAAAACCCTAAAAAGAGCACGAAAGATGACATCAAGGAATATAAACAATATCCGCTAAAAGTCACTCTTGAAAATAAATCTAGTTTAAAGGTAGCCAAGCGGAAACTTATGATTGGAAAAGATCAGCTAATAGTGTTAGACACATACCAACGCCGAATTACAGGTAAAAAAGAAACACTGAAACGTACTGAGATTTTTTTATGATAACTTGTACAATAAAGTCAATGATTATATCTTCATCATAGACGAATTGGATGCCTATGTTTCTCATATCCCGGAAATACTCCCCTCAGAAGTCAAACATACTATAGACAACGTGAAAAAAGGAACTACTCCAGGTATTGATGACTTCTCAGTTGATATTTCAAAGCTGATGGATAACGAATCTATAAAGCATTTTGCTACAATACTTTAAAATTGTTTGCACAGTGGAAAATTGCCAGGAGACTGGAATAAAGCCAAAATAATCCTAACACATAAGAAAGGTAGTACTGAAGATGTAAAGAACTATCCCCTATCAGCTTCCTGTCCATACCGTACAAAGTGTTTACTAGATTTTTGGCCACCAGATTGAACACTACACTTGATCTGGCCCAACCCATTGAGCAAGCTCAGTTCCACATAGAGTTTAGTACAATTGATCATATCCTCACTTTACACGAAACAGTTAGCAGAACAAATGAGTACCATCTACCTCAATAGATTTCGGAAAGGCATTCGATTCGATCAGTCACCCAGCTGTGTTTGAGACGTTAACAGAGCAACGAATAGGACAGTTTTATACAACATATACAAAGCCTCCACAGCGTTTGTGAATATAGTTGAAGAAACCAATGAATTTCCCAACGAAAATGGCGTAAAACAAGATGACTCTGTATCTTCAAAACTATTTTCAGCAGTCCTCGAAAACGCAATGTCAAAATTGGATTGGGAAACAAAGAAAATTCCAAATTCTGGGATTGATTAAATAACCTGAGGTTCGCTGATGACATTGTACTATTTGCAAATAGCGTAGAATTCGAGATACTGGTTAATGAATTCAAAATCATTACGAATAAATGGACACATAAAATAGCTTTAGGCTAATATATACGGCCAGTAATAATTTATGACTGCGAGACATAGACATTAAATGAGTCATTGTCAGGAAACTAATAGCAGCCGCTTCAGGAATGGAAAGATCAGTGTTGAGCTACACAAAGAAAAATAGAAAGGAAGCAGCTGATATAAGACAGACAGCAAAGGTAGGTGAAACAACAGAAAGAATGACTACTACTCTCTCTACATCATTCCAGTCTTCTACCAATAACACTGTCACTTAGAGAGGATGTAAAAAAGGTGTTGCTCAAGCATTTCGACGTCATAGGCACTTTAGAATATTTTTCTTAAAAGATAACTGAAGCCAACGATGTTTCAAACAGGTTGTCAGTGGTACTAACACTGTCCCTCGGTAGTTTGACCGAGGAGACAGCCGGACTGCAAGTAGAATTTAAGCAAAGCCATCCGTATCTATTTACAAAGTAAGTTCCTGTTTTATGCTCAACGGCTTCCATAATAACACTAGCCCAGAAACAATAAATGCACGTCTCAGTATTGTTATATTCCACAGGGTGACTAGTGCCGTGGCAACGTTCAGCAACTGAGGTTTCCCTTGCTTGTTGTAAGCGCCTATGACGCTTAAGCTCTACCCGACGATGGAAAGAGCACGTGAGATGGCTAGTACAGAAGAGGAATTATCGACTTCGGTTTACTGCTAGACTTCAAGGAAAGAATATGTCATTTATAAAGGAGGTCGCCTAAAGACCACTAGTGCAACCCATTCTTTAGTACTTGCTAGAGCATTTGGGATCCCCACCAGATCTGATTAAACTGCAGATATCAGCTATTAAACATCCTCCCCCGCCGCCCTATCCTCACCATCAACATAAAAAAATGGTTCAAATGGCTCTGAGCACTATGGGACTTAACTTCTGAGGTCATCAGTCCCCTAGAACTTATAACTACTCAAACCTAACTAACCTATGGACATCACACACATCCATGCCCGAGGCAGGATTCGAACCTGTGACCGTAGCGGTCGCGCGGTTCCAGACTGTAGCGCCTAGAACCGCTCGGCCATTCCGGCAGGCACCATCAATATCATTAACGCCTAACTTAAGTTTAGAAAGAAAATGAGTTTTGTTTGTTTTTATTTTTAAAATGTCGAAAGATAAATGATATTTAATTTTTGTAGGCGTTTTATTAAACCATGAACTAAGAAGTCAATTGCACACTTAATACTACTTATTTGTAACAATCATTTCTTCACAGAAGGATGGATCAATTCTCAGTGCCTCATAATTGCTACCTGGCACTCCTCCTCAAGCAATAAAGCTAATTACGCACTCTTGAGGGTAGAAACATGTTAAAAGCATACTTTCCCTGCGCCACTCCTCTCCCTAGCAGTACATAGTCCACCCATTCCCTGCACCCTACTTAAAACCCACCAATTAATAATTTTTGCACTATACTTACTGTTTGTTTTTATTTTTAAAAAGTAAGTCACTTGATTGCCGGATTCCCTACTTCTGGACGGCCATAAACTGGTAGACTTCAGGCTCCCAAAGCTTTGCGGCTCACCACTGCTATTAATGATAATAATAATAATAACAATAATAATAGTAATAGTTTATGGGCCTTACAGCGGCGTAGTAGCCATTACACTGTTACTTTGGTGCTGTACTGTTAATTACAGTACCTCATTCATTGTTGCGAAGCGATAAAGAGATAAATAAAGCCATTTATGATCTACTGTGGAAATTACGAGTACTTACAACTCTTAGAACGCATTTTCGTGAGATATTTAAGCATATGTAATGTACATGTCTTGATTTTACTGTCATAGGTGCATGGTACAAATTACAAATCATGTGTGTTGCGGGTGACCTATGTGAGGAAGATGTTAAGAAATTTATTTTACGAGCTGTAGCCTCCGCCACGCTGTGTCACACGTTAATGGTAATATTTATAACTGTTATTTTTGCTGCAACTGTATATTTCGAAATATAATTCAATTATCAGCTGCACAGATATTTTTATTTTGCTTTTCCGGCTTGGACAAATTAATTTGTCATCTTCAGAAAGTTAATACTGGTTTAGAAGATCTCGATATCTTCTTCACTGAAGCATAACGCCAGGCCATGTCCAAAAATGTACATATTGCACGTGATTATTGTACACAAATTGAAAGATTGATAATTTGGGGTAAATGAGTAAGATCTACGTAAATGTCAAGCTGTTGTGTCAACAGCAAGAAACACACGAGTGTGTGTCTACGTTATGGATCCACCATGTGGCGGTTCTGCTATTGTGCTAAGTTTCAGTTCCCGAGCGCACCGTAAAAATATAACAGTTTTTTTTCTCGGACGAATCAGCACTATTGAGAGCGTAACATAAAAAGCCACTGAATAGTTTAATGTTCGAGCACAATATTGATGACTTGAGGCTTTTAATTTAGCTTCTCACTGCATGCGAATGTATCAAATCGCTGCGACGATCTACTTGCAGCGCTGTGGGCGTGGGTTAAAAAAGTAAAGAACGCTGAAGCGCTAATGTGAGAATAAACGCTGACCCTACCTTCACGCATCTATTACCAATAAAGAGAGGCCCCGCCCAGCAGAAAATGCAACCTATTGTAGAACATTAGGTAATATTAGAATTATATTAATACCTTCAGCTGCTGACAGGCGTTGATATACACTCCTGGAAATGGAAAAAAGAACACATTGACACCGGTGTGTCAGACCCACCATACTTGCTCCGGACACTGCGAGAGGGCTGTACAAGCAATGATCACACGCACGGCACAGCGGACACACCAGGAACCGCGGTGTTGGCCGTCGAATGGCGCTAGCTGCGCAGCATTTGTGCACCGCCGCCGTCAGTGTCAGCCAGTTTGCCGTGGCATACGGAGCTCCATCGCAGTCTTTAACACTGGTAGCATGCCGCGACAGCGTGGACGTGACCCGTATGTGCAGTTGACGGACTTTGAGCGAGGGCGTATAGTGGGCATGCGGGAGGCCGGGTGGACGTACCGCCGAATTGCTCAACACGTGGGGCGTGAGGTCTCCACAGTACATCGATGTTGTCGCCAGTGGTCGGCGGAAGGTGCACGTGCCTGTCGACCTGGGACCGGACCGCAGCGACGCACGGATGCACGCTAAGACCGTAGGATCCTACGCAGTGCCGTAGGGGACCGCACCGCCACTTCCCAGCAAATTAGGGACACTGTTGCTCCTGGGGTATCGGCGAGGACCATTCGCAACCGTCTCCATGAAGCTGGGCTACGGTCCCGCACACCGTTAGGCCGTCTTCCGCTCACGCCCCAACATCGTGCAGCCCGCCTCCAGTGGTGTCGCGACAGGCGTGAATGGAGGGACGAATGGAGACGTGTCGTCTTCAGCGATGAGAGTCGCTTCTGCCTTGGTGCCAATGATGGTCGTATGCGTGTTTGGCGCCGTGCAGGTGAGCGCCACAATCAGGACTGCATACGACCGAGGCACACAGGGCCAACACCCGGCATATTGGTGTGGGGAGCGATCTCCTACACTGGCCGTACACCACTGGTGATCGTCGAGGGGACACTGAATAGTGCACGGTACATCCAAACCGTCATCGAACCCATCGTTCTACCATTCCTAGACCGGCAAGGGAACTTGCTGTTCCAACAGGGCAATGCACGTCCGCATGTATCCCGTGCCACCCAACGTGCTCTAGAAGGTGTAAGTCAACTACCCTGGCCAGCAAGATCTCCGGATCTGTCCCCCATTAAGCATGTTTGGGACTGGATGAAGCGTCGTCTCACGCGGTCTGCACGTCCAGCACGAACGCTGGTCCAACTGAGGCGACAGGTGGAAATAGCATGGCAAGCCGTTCCACAGGACTACATCCAGCATCTCTACGATCGTCTCCATGGGAGAATAGCAGCCTGCATTGCTGCGAAAGGTGGATATACACTGTACTAGTGCCGACATTGTGCATGCTCTGTTGCCTGTTACTATGTGCCTGTGGTTCTGTCAGTGTGATCATGTGATGTATCTGACCCCGGAATGTGTCAATAAAGTTTCCCCTTCCTGGGACAATGAATTCACGGTGTTCTTATTTCAATTTCCAGGAGTGTACATCAACGGGGACAGGTGAAAATGTGTGCCCCGATCAGGACCCGAACCCGGAATCTCCTGCTTACATGGCAGACGCTCTATCCATCTTTTTTTTTCATTTTGTTCGTTCTTGATCGTTGTGTTTAGTTGTTGCGGACGTCACATGACATCCGATCAAGGTCGTTGTTGATCCTTTCACTCAGTTTTTTATTACAGAGGCCAACCAGCTCTCTGGCCGAACACGCTGAGCTACGGTGCCGGCAACAACAGACACTTTTTCACAGTCAGCACGTTACCACAGAGCTAGCGAAGAGATATATCCATCTGAGCCACCGAGGGCACAGAGGATAGTGCGACTGCAGGAACTATCTCGCGCACGCCTCCCGCGAGACCCACATTCTCATCTTGTATGTCCACGCATTACATTCGTAGTGTCCCATCCCAACACACTCATTACTCGTGGAAGAAATTCTTACCAAGTCCTGCAGGAGTTCGCGGAATATGTGTGCATCAGCACAGAAGAAGGTCATGGCCGTTATTGCCAGTACTACATACTTACATGGATATGGTGTCTGTTCTTTCGGACATGTCCGAAAGTACAGACACCACATTCATATAAGTATATATTAGGTTACAGGCTTTAACATAGGGTAAATATGCTACGAGGGTCGTTAAATGAAATGCCCCCATTTATTTTTTCTCAGAAGATATTTACTGTTAAGAGTCAACATTTGGTGACAATATACATCAACATATCTTGTCCACGTACTATTTTTCTTCGTAGTCTCCGTCACGTTGTATGGCCGTATGCCAAGTTGTGGAAGAGCATGTATTCCCTGCTGGTAAAAGCTCTTGTCCCATAGGTGTAGACGTATTTTCACTGCATGACTGACACTCTCCTCATCTTCAAAGTGCGTCCCACATAGAGAATCTTTAAGCGGCCCAAAGAGATGGAAGCCGGAGGGTGCCAGATCTGGACTGTAGGGTGGATGAGGCAATGATGTCCAACCCAATTTGGTGATGTGTTCCCAGGTACTGACTTGTATGTGGGCGTGCATTATCGTGATGGAGCAAGATTTCTGCTGGATTCTTGTCCGATCTAACATGTCGGAAACGGTTCTTGAGTTTACTCAGAGTCTTCACGTAAGCCTGTGAATTGATGGTTGACCCCCATGGTATAACATCGACGAGAATGACGCCATCACAATCCCAAAAGACTGTCGCCATGACTTTTCCAGCAGAGGGGGCTGTCTTGAATTTCTTCTTTTGTGATGAATGAGGATGATGCCATTCCATGGATTGCCTTTTTGTTCCGGCGCAAAGTGGTGCACCCAGCTTTCGTCCTCCATAACGATCCGTGAGTGAAAGGCCCCTCCGTCGGTCTCAAAACGCTCCAGCAATTAAGATGAAATGGCCTTTCTTTGAATCTTGTGATCCTTTGTGAGCATTCGTGGAACCCATCGTGAGCACCTCTTTGAGTATCCGAGAGTCTCGATCATTGCAGACGCATTTCCAATGCTGACCGACAACTGTAGAGGTAATTGTCGAGTTGCGATGCGCCGGTCGGCACGAATAACGGCATCCACACGATCCAGCAAGTCTGGAGCAGTGGCTGCGACAAGGCATCCCGAGCGCGGCTGATCATGGAGCTCTGTTTCTGCATTTCCTGTGGTTGTAAATTTCTTTACCCATCGCCCAGCTATACTCCCATCAAATGCAGCATCGCCATACACTGCACACAAACGTTTATGGATGTTCACCACGGTTTCTTTTTCTGCACACAAGAATTCAATAACAGTACGCTGCTTGTAACGTGAGTCGTATGTAGACGCCATTTTGACGCTGTACTACGGCTCTGCCATCTGCCAGAACGGTTCGAAGCTTCACCGGCGTACAGAACAAACGTCAGATGTGAAGCACCAGTAAGGACGTTTGTCTATGTATATTAATGGCTTATTTTTTGAATGTGGGGCATTACTTATTGAACGACCCTCGTACTTCTTCAAAGTATCTGCACACCGCTTTGTAACGCGGAATTGACCACTAGACATCACGAGAGGCGAATCCGGCAGTATCAGAAGAAGTGGGAAGTATTGTGTTGTCAGCAGAGAGGCAGTAACAGCAGAATGAGTGTGTCAGGAGTGCTCAGTGACTTCGAACTTGGACTAGTTACAGGATGTCACCTGCGTAACAAATGTATCAGGGACATTTCAGCCCTTCTAAAGCTGCCCATGTCGACTGCTGGTTATGTGACTCTAAAGTGGAAACGCGAAGGAACAAACGCGGCGAAACCAACACTTGGTAGACCTCATTTACTGAAGGACACGGGTCGTAGTGCATCGCAGAAGGTGGCTGTAAAAATCGCGCGAAATCAGCGGGAAGACTAACTCTTGAGTTTCAAAATGCTACCAGGAGTTCAGCAAGTATAATGACTGTGCGTAGGGAGTTAAAAGTAATGCGGTACAATGGCGGAGCAGCTCCTCATAAGCCACACATTTCTGTAGTCAATGATGAGCGACGCCACTGGATGGCTGGAAACGAGTATTTTGGGGTGACCAGCGACGCTACACCTGATGGCATTCCAACGGAAGCTTTAGGGTTTGGCGAATGCCTGTAGAACTTTACCTGCCATCATATATAGCACCAATACTGAAATATGGTGGAGGTGATGCTGCAGTACAGGATTGTTTTTCGTAGTGTGTCGTCCCCTTATTACGCTTAAGAAAACGCTAATTGCGAAAGGATATGAACATATTTTACAGTATTTTGTACAGTGTACTGTAGGGGAACAGTTCAGAGATGATGATTTTTTGTATATCGGTTACCTTGTCATAAAGCAGCATGCGTCAAGCAATGGTTCATGGGCAATACCTTCCATGAAAAGGCCTGGTCTGCCAAGAGTATAGACCTGAATCCAGTGGAATACCTCTTGAGGAAGAATGGGCTGCCACTCCTCCACAGGCATTCACATACCTCATTTAAAGTGTCCCCAGCAGAGTTCAGAGTTGAGAGAGGAAAAGTTACTCTCTCACCTATTTTTCATAAAGATTTTGTTACAACGTTATGCAGCTTTTGCGAGACTCCAGAAAGTTAACGACCTGAGCAGGCGTTGATGGAGCCTGGTAGGGCGCTAAAAGTATGAGGTATTTTTGTGCTTCTTAGTTCGTAGAAACATGTTTGGAAGTTGAAAGCAAGCGGTGGCGAGCCCATCCCTCAGGAAATCTTGCCGGACAGGCCCACGGCCATATAGGGCCGACAGAGCACCCCCTAGTCGAGATGGGTCTCCAGCAGATCAATGCCCGCTATACCTGCATCGGCGCCATCCGAAAGCAAGGTTGGGGGCGACGGACTGAAGGGACGCGTCTACACAGTGGAGTCGTACACTGGGCATTGTGGGCTGCGCCACACCTAATAAAAATTTACAAGTTTTCGTGTCTGTCGAAACTGCAAATAGGCCAATGACCCACTTCCATCGGCCGCCTTGGTCGTAAAAGAAATGCTGGCGTCTGGGAAACGTTTAGAGATAGTATCTTTATTACACCTCGTAGCTAGGACTAACTTGCTCCAAGGCAGAGGCAATTTAGATAAACATCTTAAAGATTGTATCTGTTCACTTGTTGCCGTGGGAAGCGACGCGACTTCGGAGAAAAACTTCTTCTCCCACCGCGAAAACTTAAAAAAGTCAGTGGTTGGCGATCTCTTAACTCTTGCGCTGGTTCGTCGTGAGTTTGTGCTGTCGTGTAGGAGGGGAGATTTAGCGCCTCTAAAGCCCTATGATTGGCTCAAGACGGGGGGAAGGTGGTGTCGTTTGTGCACTTTGCGGAAAAACGGGAATTGTTCTGATCTGGAGGTGTGTCCCTCTCTGGTTCTGGACTTCAGTCTGGAAGTAACTCCTAGTTGAAGCTCTGGCATGTGTGGTTGGTACTTGGGATCTGTCCTAAGACTGACTTCACTTGTCAGTAGCTAGAGTGGGGAGCCTGTGGTGCCGGCCCGGTTGACCGAGCGGTTCTAGGCGCTACAGTCTGGAACCGCGCGACTGCTACGGTCGCAGGTTCGAATCCTGCCTCGGGCATAGATGTGTGTGATGTCCTTAGGTTAGTTAGGTTTAAGTAGTTCTAAGTTCTAGGGGACTGATGACCTCAGATGTTAAGTCCCATAGTGCTCAGAGCCATTTGAACCATTTTTTTGAGCCTGTGGTGAAGTTCTGACTGTACCGACAGTGTGACTTCAAACGTCTCGGACTACTCGTTTGCTGAGGGCACACTTATTCGTTCTTGGTTTACCAGTCTTGACGTTTGGCATCCTTGTGCCCTCTGTCGTATAACTCAGCCAGATAGGTCCTTGGTACTACCAGCGAACGGGTGTGTCACCCACTGAAATCTACCGTGACTTTAGGTCTCTGGTAGAGAGTAAATTGCGATCCGTCAGCCTGATCGCTAGATCGTGGGATTTTTCATTTCTTTCGTGGTCGCGATCGATTCACAGGTGCCGTCCTAGCCTCGCATCTGCCGCCCACGTCTCGCCAGCTGCAAGTAACATCGCTGCACGAAGCAAACAGGCTAACGTACTGCTGCTCCGGCCTTGTCTGGGCATACAAATCCCAACCGCCACTCGCTCTCAGCTTGTAAGGTAGCGGTATTTTGCACATTACTGTAATATAATAATTGTTGCAAAGACGAGTTAGATATCGGTTATCATGTTATTTATCGGGCAATCAGCCTATTGAAATTAATATAGGGAGTATCAGACGGCATAAGGCGCGTATTAACTTTAAGAAATTCGCATGTTGCATGAAGTCGGGGTTCAGGTGATATTTTCACGGAGTTTGGCTGGAGCGGACGAGCGGCACTGCTCAAAGGCAGGTCAGAGGGGTGCGGAAGTTTACAACCCACCATTACGAGTCGGCATGCGAAAGCGTCCCACTGCGGGAGACGCGCCGCCGGAGCAGGTAGGAACCCATTGCGCGCACAACAGAGGCAGGCCTTCGAGGGACGGCGCCTCGTTGGCGCTGGACGTTACGCCGACGCCACTATGTCGAGATGATCTGGCGCCTAAGGGAACCTTCCCACGAATCGTAACGTTTTCTGGGGCTTTCTAAGAAACGCGGTTAAGCTAGTGCAATGACCTTTTCCCGCGCGAGGGCGAACAGAGAGACACGATTGGTGGGTTCAATTTTGAACGGAGTTTCAGTTTGTTCCAGAACATTCTAGGCGCAGTAAGGCTCAGAATGTTTTAATTGGCTGGAAGAAGCCAGGAAATAATAGTGGGAGCGAACTGTGCTGGTCTAGAGCCACGGGATTGGCCAGCTCGAAAAATAGCGTTGGGGGTGCTGATTTTTGCAGAGCGAAGCTTTTGGAGCTGTTATCAAAGAGAAGCGTCTTAGCTCCTGTAGCGAGCGGACGTCGTGCTTTCGGCTCTGCTGTAGGAGAGTAAATTCTTTTCAGTGTGCTGTGCAGAACTTTGAATAAGTCTGCCAGCTGCAACTGAAACTAGTATTCAGTTAGGGGTACTGTCATGTTTTACTGTTAGAGACAGGCTGATTCCGCTAATTACGGTTGGGAATACTGTCTCACAGGAAGCAGACAGGAGCACAGCAATTTCCTTGAGCCACACTTTATTAAAGACGTTATTGGATTCCGCCTTTGGGCTGGTGAGTCCCGTCTTAACGAGTGCGAGACGATTGGAAAGAAAGCAGAATTAGTCTTTGAATATGAGTTTACGAACAGGAAGCCTGTTCGCGAAAATAAATTCATTTTGTTGCAATTGAGGCTCCTCGACGACGCAGACGCCATCGGCAGCTTGCTGACCTGTCCACGATGCTGCATTTGGTGACGTGATGCTCAGTTTTGGCATTTAATCCGATATTACGCACGCCTGTGATTACCAGAGCTCAGTTTTCCAGTCACGCTCTTATTCAGAATTTGTTAATTGCAGTATATTTGTCCGACGTATTTTATGCCGTCTGACAAGGGGAAAAGAGTTGAAAATAACAAGTACAGATGCGTTATCAGACCTTAAGAGTTAGTTTTGGAATTTAAGAGCCATTGCCATTACTAGCTTGATTTTATCACTTATAAATGTATGTCTTTGTTCAGCTTGATATTAGGAAGATTATTGTTAAATAAATGTGTTCAATGCTATCCTTGTTTGTTTAGTAGTGATCAGTTCCATGAACACTATTTAGTTATTCAATATTAGTCAAAATTAGTGAAGGGGCAGTTATAATTAACAGGTTGGGTCTCATAACAGGCCTTCAGCCAGAGCCAACGTCCCAATTCAGTAGGCAAAGTGAACAAGTAAAAGCATTCTTGTTAAAAAAAAAAATCGACATTTGTCTGATCCGCCTAGGGTCCCTAATCATCATTTTCTTGAAAGAAACCCCCTCCAAGCTGTACCTATAGAAACTGCTGTAGATTTGAACCGTCAAAGTCTGCTCAGCGTCAGATTAACACAGGTACCATTATCAACATTTTTAGGGCCAGAGTACTTGACTCACTATTGCCACCCAGGATCCTTGTCCATTGTGTCTTAAACCGCCCATATTCTAACATAATTTATTTCACTTTAATTGTGTTTGCCATTGTTTTTTTTTTTTTTTTTTTGTGGGGGGAGAGGAAATAAATGTTGTTAGTAAACTAAATTTTGCTTACATTCTCAATCAAATCATCACTATTATGTAGTCACCCCAAGTGTTAACTTTCATTGTGTACGACCATGCCAGGATAACAGGATAACTTTCATTGTGTACAACCCTTCCAGATTCTCAATCAATCGTTTTTTTTATACAGCCCCCAAGTGGGACACCTTTCAATGTGTCATTAAGATGAAGGGTGGACGCACTGCACAGAATGTCCAGAAAAAAGGTTCCAGGGTTTACAGAAGATGTACTATGCAACAAGGGAAGAAAAAATTTCTCATAAACATTGGTCGTAAATGTCATGTCTTGAGGACCATGGTCTGCTGCGACTACTGTCAATGATCACCATGCGTCTGCGCGACTCTTCACAAGATGTGCTTGATTTTACAGCTATCCATGGCTAATTTCTCACGGAATCATGCATTCATTGGAACACCCCTGGTTGTTGCCAGATGTCGTCGCAAGCATTGAACACACGCCCTTGTTGTGTATCCGTATCATTTTTGGGCACTGCACACATCAAGGTTCCTTACATGCCCCCAAAGACAAAAATTCACATGGTTCAGATCAGGAGATCTGACCAATCTATCGCTCCTGAAAGATTCATATTAGGTGTCCCCTCACCCAAAGCTGGAAATTGACCACTGCCCCATCATGCACGTACCACATATGCAGTCGTTGATGTAATGGCATGTTCTCCAGCAACACAGGTAGGAAGGAAATGGTGATACCCAGCACCATTCAGCGTGTTATGGTTCAAATGGCTCTGAGCACTATGGGACTCAACTGCTGTGGTCATAAGTCCCCTAGAACTTAGAACTACTTAAACCTAACTAACCGAAGGACATCACACACATCCATGCCCGAGGCAGGATTCGAACCTGCGACCGTAGCAGTCGCACGGTTCCGGACTGCGCGCCTAGAACCGAGCGTGTTATGCAGAACGTTGGGACCTAGCAGTCTGTCCCCATGGATACTTTCCCAAGCGCTGATACTAAATATGTGCTGGTGTCCCTTCAAGTGCAAGCTGGTTGGCTTTGGCCCATACGTGCCAAGTATAGTAATTTACGATACCATCCCTCATGAAACCCACCTTATCAGTAAACAGCATCTTCACCATGAGCACATGTTTGGAGAAACCATTAGCAGAATTGCAATCTGGTGGGCCGATCGTGTGGTAGCAGAGCTAGGACTCGATATGTGTGGTAGGGCTAGAGCAACTGTTCGTGGAGAACTGCCCAGGCAACACACTTAGCAACATCTTACATTGCAGCTACTTTTCAGATACACGTTCCAGGATTGTCAAAAATGGTTCAAATGGCTCTGAGCACTATGGGACTTAACATCTGTGGTCATCAGTCCCCTAGAACTTAGAACTACTTAAACCTAACGAACCCAAGTACATCACACACATCCATACCCGAGGCAGGATTCGAACCTGCGACCGTAGCGGTCGCGCGGTTCCGGACTGAGCGCCTAGAACCGCTAGACCACCGCGGCCGGCCCAGGATTGTCCTCCATATGTTCATGTTGCGTGCATGCCTGTTATCCATACAAACACGTTGTGCTGCATAAACATCTAGTACATACATTGCTTCCTCATTTGTCTCATGCCAAAGTGCTCAGTGTGCAAGATATTCTATCCGTACACATGCAGGTCATAACTCTGGAGATATATGCAAACATCGAACGTGCAAACATCAATACACTTAAATATGAAATAAGAACTCTAAATGCAACGATTGACTTTAACCAGAAACATTCAATAGGACCCCTGCTTGGATTCACAAAAGGGCAGATTTTGAAGAAAGATCCAACTAAATTTTACAAGTCGAATCAGTCAGTCGATATAATCCCAGTCAGTGCAATACGTGTCGAGTGTAACATTGCTACGAACTCCTATCTCAACGATACTCTCACTCACAATATTTACGGATTCTTCCCCTCGGTTGCAACGGGGTATAAGATTGTTGAGACCCATGCCAATGCAATATACCTTCCAATGACTGCTCAGACATCGGGCTATTTGGAGCTGCTATTGTGGATCAGAATAATAAACTTGTTGACTTTCGCGGTGAGGAAATCATTGTACGATTACATCTAAGACAAGATGGGCGTGCGGTATAAAACAAGTGCGCGCAATCCACAGCGCGCCACTTCGCTACCGAACAGCAAACTGATAACACCTGCGAACTACGAATTTCTTAAAGCAGTTGGTCTCAAACGCCGCAGTGACGTCATCACTCAATATAACCAGTCCAGTGGAGTATGATGACAGAATTATACGTCAGGAATACTTCTCTCATAAATCTTACGCTTCAGCTCCGTTTAACAAGAATGATGAAATCAGGATTGTCATACAGCACCAGGACGCACTCACGCTTCCGTGCAAGAGTTTCATATATCTCGAGGGGTCATTCAAGAAAACTGATGGCACCGATACAGTGGGGTCCAAGCTGACATGTAACGCATTGGCATTCCTCTTCCAAGAGATTCGCTATGAACTGAATGATTCTGAGATTGATCGTACACGCAATGTTGGCATAACATCGACCCTTAAAACATACGTCTCGGCATCACCAGCAGATCTGCATAGTTTAGAAAATTCTGGATGGTTCATAGACGAGGCGAAGGATAGAACACCCCAGGAGTACAAGCGATTTACTGCATGCATACCTCTAAAATACTTATGGGATATTTTGAGGATATGAGACAGATTATTAAGAACGCTAAACAGGAACTCATTCTCGTGCGGAGTGCGACAGACAATAACTCGTACATTCAAGGAGCTCAAGAAGAGAATAGGATCACAATCAACAAATTAATATGGAAAATGCCTCACATCAGTGTATCCGACGAGGAACATTTGAAGCTTTTAAAAGTGCTGAATTCCAGTACATTTCTGTCACTGATATTCCGCTCATGGGAGATCTTCGAGTATCCAGTGTTACCGACCGCGAGCAGACAAACATGGGCTATTAAGACCTCCAGTCATATCGAGACACCCAGATTCATTATACTTGCGTTTCAGACTGATAGAAGAGCAAATACAGCAAATGATTCCATCGTGTTCGATAACTGCAAGTTAACTAACGCCAAAGTCTACCTCAATTCAGAATTCTACCCATATAACAATCTACATCTGAAACGGAATGAAAATGTATACAGCCTCGCGTATGACATGTATGCAAGGTTTCGTCATTCTTACTATGAAATTGCTGAAGGAGAGGGAGGGGGGTGTCTACTGAGCCCTCATAAGTTCAAAGAGCTTTCACCGATCATTGTAATAGACTGCTCTAAACAGAATGAGATAATTAAGTCTGGACCTATAGACGTTCGAACTGAATTTGAATCATCGACAAATTTCCCAGGACACACCGCTGCATATGCCTTAGGACGAATACAGACTACTCTGACGTGACATGGAAACACGTGGGCTCGCGTCATAACGCGCGTGATATAAAAATCCAACACAGGGTTTTCTGCGCTTATGTTTATATTGAGCTGACGTGACGTGGGAATGCATTGGATGATGCAATCTGACGCTACACGCCTTATGACGCGTGGAAAGAATATCTTAAGTTCTAGATTTTCGTCAGTCGTGGGAAGGCGTCATAAGTGTGAAGTGGTTTCTCCTCTACCGTTTGCAGTTATTATTTGAAGATGGAGGAGATGTTGATTGAATACGTTCGGTCAAATCCGGTGCTGTATGACCCTACAAACCGGGAATATCGTAACCAGCATTCAAAGAAAGAGGCTTGGGACGAAATAGGAGAAAAACTCGGCATTACAGGTTAGTGAAAACAGTTACGTTTTCCATATTTTTTTATTAGTTCAATAGGCCAGGTAAACATTCTTTAGCGGTAGAGAAACGACAATAATGAACAGAGAACGTTCTTTGGCGGCAAAGAAACAACTGTGGTAGTGTTTACCTACGGCCTGGCGACAGGAATGCCTTACAGGCCGACACCGGTGGCGGCTCGGGGGAAAGCCTGGCTCGCCATTGGTGTTGCCTGGGTAACGGAATAACTTCACCTCCGGCAAGCCAAACGTCAAAATTCGCAACTAATTTTAAACGCACTATAAAGGCTAGCCTATAATTCTAAACTAATGTTTCTGTTCTAGGTAATGAATGTGAAGACAACTGGAATAAAATGCGGAATGCGTACATCCAGACTAAACACCGTAGAGCCACAAAATCAGGTCAGGCAGCAAAGAGTTTGAGCAAATGGAAATTTGAAGATGAAGTGGCTTTTTTGAATCCAACCCTCGTAACAAGGAAAACTCGAGGAAATGCGGAAGACAGCCCCAAGAATGAAGATTATGATGGAACACGAGAAGAAACTGGTTTATGTCCGATTGATGAAACAGACTCACAAGTGGCCTCGTTCCCAATCCAATCCACCAAGAAACGATCTACTGAAAAGTGCAGTCCCTACAATGGCGGAGGCCATCGACAATCCCACTGTTATAACGAAAGACAACCAACGCTTGCGCTCCCAAGTACTTCTTCAAAGTGCACACGCTACATCAGGTGACAACGTGGACGATGAATGCGAACTTTTTTTCCTCAGCATGAAAAAAAAAATGTGAAAAAATTGCGTCCTGATGAGCAAATTAGAGTGAAGATGGAAGTGAGCAACATTGTTTTGGGGGCAGCCTTGCAAGCAGCACGTGGGAGCTCAATTCAGGTGAACCCTGATTACCATAATACTCTTAATACTAATCCATCGTCATTCTATCAATCATCCTCAACACCATATCCTCAACGATCTGAACACAGCTTGGACTGCTCAACGGACTCAACGTTGTCCTACACTTGGCAAGAGAAACAGCAAGAAAACTTTTCTAATTTGTAATTACCTTTCTGATGTATAATAAAACGCACTTTGTGAAAAGAAAATCAATAAAAATTCCCTCTCAGATATATAATACAGTAAAGTATTAGCACTTACCTCCAGCAAACTGGAAGTCGTATCTCCGCCGGTATGCTTTCCCTGAGTTGAGTGAAGCGTTTTTTTATTATCGGACCAACCAAGGTCAGGAGATGGTAGAATTCAGTTTTTGTCATTCTGTAATACCACTTAAACCGCTCTTCATCTTCTATTAGTTGAGGCATTAAATTTTGGAACTCTCCGAATTCGTCTCCCCCAATATTGATAGGATGTACCCATTTTCTAGACGAGCAAATGGATGCAATACACAGAGCAGCCATTTCTTCTTCTTCTTCTTCTTCTTCTTCTTCTTCTTCTTCTACATCTACATCTACATGATTACTCTGCAATTCACATTTAAGTGCTTGGCACATTTAAGTGCTCTCTACCATTCCACTCCGGAACAGCGCGCGCGAAAAACGAACACCCTAAACCTTTCTGTTCGAGCTCTGATTTCTCTTATTTTATTTTGATGGCCATTCCTACCTATGTAGGTTGGGCTCAACAAAATATTTTCGCATTCGGAAGAGAAAGTTGGTGACTGAAATTTCGTGAATAGATCTCGCCGCGACGAAAAACGTCTTTGCTTAAATGACTTCCATCCCAACTCGCGTATCATATGTGCCACACTCTCTCCCCTATTACGTGATAATACAAAACGAGCTGCCCATTTTTGCACCCTTTCGATGTCCTCCGTCAATCCCACCTAGTAAGGATCCCACACCGCGCAGCAATATTCTAACAGAGGACGAACGAGTGTAGTGTAAACTGTCTCTTTAGTGGACTTGTTGCATCTTCTTAGTGTCCTGCCAATGAAACGCAACATTTGGCTCGCCTTCTCCACAATATTATCTATGTAGTCTTTCCAACTGAAGTTGTTCGTAATTTTAACACCCAGGTACTTCGTTGAATTGACAGCCTTGAGAATTGTACTATTTATCGAGTAATCGAATTCCAACGGATTTCTTTTGGAACTCATGTGGATCACCTCACACTTTTCGTTATTTAGCGTCAACTGCCACCTGCCACACCATACAGCAATCTTTTCTAAATCGCTTTGCAACTGATACTGGTCTTCGGATGACCTTACTAGACGGTAAATTACAGCATCATCTGCGAACAACGTAAGAGAACTGCTCAGATTGTCACCCAGGTCATTTACATAGATCAAATACAGCAGAGGACCCAGAACGTTACCCTGGGGAACACCTGATATCACTTCAGTTTTACTCGATGATTTGCCGTGTACTACGAACTGCGACTTTCCTGACAAGAAATCACGAATCCAGTCGCACAACTGAGACGATACCCCATAGGCCCGCAGCTTGATTAGAAGTCGCTTGTGAGGAACGGTGTCAAAAGCATTCCGGAAATCCAGAAACACGGAATCAACTTGAGATCCCCTGTCGATACCGACCATTACTTCGTGCGAATAAAGAGCTAGCTGCGTTGCACAAGAACGATGTTTTCTGAAACCATGCTGATTACGTATCAATAGATCGTTCCCTTCGAGGTGATTCATAATGTTTGAATACAGTATATGCTCCAAAACCCTACTGCAAACCGACGTCAATGATATAGGTCTGTAGTTCGATGGATTACTCCTACTACCCTTCTTAAACACTGGTGCGACCTGCGCAATTTTCCAATCTGTAGGTACAGATCTATCGGTGAGCGAGCTTTTGTATATGATTGCTAAGTAGGGAGCTATTGTATCAGCGTAGGAAAGCGTTTCTGAAGAAGAGAAATTTGTTAACATCGAGTATTGATATAAATGTCAGGAAGTCGTTTCTGAAAGTATTTGTATGGAGTGTAGCCATGTATGGAAGTGAAACATGGATGATAAATAGTTTGGACAAGAAGAGAATAGAAGCCTTTGAAATGTGGTGCTACAGAAGAATGCTGAAGATTAGATGGGTAGATCACGTAACTAATGAGGAAGTATTGAATAGGATTGGGGAGAGGAGGAGTTTGTGGCACAACTTGACAAGAAGAAGGGATCGGTTGGTAGGGCATGTTCTGAGGCATCAAGGGATTACCAATTTAGTATTGGAGGGCAGCGTGGAGGGTAAAAATCGTAGAGGGAGACCAAGAGATGAATACACTAAGCAGATTCAGAAGGATGTAGGCTTCAGTACGTATTGGGAGATGAAGAAGCTTGCACAGGATAGAGTAGCATGGAGAGCTGCATCAAACCAGTCTCAAGACTGAAGACCACAACAACAACAATCTCAAAGGAATCTAATCGGTATACAATCTGGACCTGAAGACTTGCCCGTATCAAGCGATTTGAGTTGCTTCGCAACCCCTAAGGTATCTACTTCTAAGAAACTCATGCTAGCAGCTGTTCGTGTTTCAAATTCTGGAATATTCCATTCGTCTTCCCTGGTGAAGGAATTTCGGAAAACTGCGTTCAATAACTCCGCTTTAGAGGCATAGTCGTCGGTAACAGTACCATCGGCACTGCGCAGCGAAGGTATTGACTGCATCTTGCCGCTTGTGTACTTTACATACGACCAGAATTTCTTCGGATTTTCTACCAAATTTCGAGACATCTACATCGACATTTATACTCCGCAAGCCACCCAACGATGTGTGGCGGAGGGCACTTTACGTGCCACTGTCATTACCTCCCTTTTCTGTTCCAGTCGCGTATGATTCGCGGGAAGAACGACTGTCTGAAAGCCTCCGTGCGCACTCGAATCTCTCTAATTTTACATTCGTGATCTCCTCGGGAAGTGTAAGTAGGGGGAAGCAATGTATCGATACCTCATCCAGAAACGCACCCTCTCGAAACCTGGCGAGCAAGCTACACCGCGATGCAGAGCGCCTCTCTTGCAGAGTCTGCCACTTGACTTTGCTAAACATCTCTGTAACGCTATCACGGTCACCAAATAACCCTGTGACGAAACGCGCCGTTCTTCTTTGGATCTTCTCTATCTCCTCCGTCAACCAGATCTGGTACGGATCCCACACTGATGAGCAATACTCAAGTATAGGTCGAACGAGTGTTTTGTAAGCCACCTCCTTTGTTTTTTTTTTATTTATTTATTTATTGTTCCGTGGGACCAAATTAAGGAGAAGTCTCCATGGTTATGGAACGAGTCAATACATGAAATTATAACACGATATTAGAAACAGATAAAACGAAATATAAAAAAACATATTCAGGTGACAAGTCGCAAGTTTAAATGAAGAAAATCAACAATGTAACACTGGAATTTGCTTAATTTTTTAGCTCTTCCAGGAGCTCCTCGACAGAATAGAAGGAGTGAGCCATGAGGAAACTCTTCAATTTGGACTTAAAAGAGTTTGGGCTACTGCTAAGATTTTTGAGTTCTTGTGGTAGCTTATTGAAAATGGATGCAGCAGAATACTGCCCTCCTTTCTGCTCAAGAGACAAGGAAGTGCATTCTACACGCAGATTTGATTTCTGCCTAGTATTAACTGAGTGAAAGCTGCTAACTCTTGGGAATAGGCTAATATTGCTAACAACAAACGACATTAAAGAAAATATATACTGTGAGGGCAATGTCAGAATTCCCAGATTTTTTAATAGGGCTCGACAAGACGTTCTCGAACTTACAGCACATGTAGCTCGAACAGCCCGTTTTTGAGCCAAAAATACCCCTTCTGAATCAGAAGAATTACCCCAAAAAATAATACCATACGACATAAGCGTATGAAAATATGCGAAGTAGACTACTTTTCGTGTTGAAGTGTCACTTATTTCAGATACTGTTCTAATGGTAAATAAAGCAGCATTTAGCTTCTGAACAATATCCTGGACATGGGCTTTCCACAACAGCTTACTATCTATCCGAACGCCTAGGAACTTGAACTGTTCCGTCTCGCTTATAATATGCCTATTCTGTCTGATCAAAATATCGGTTCTTGTTGAATTGTGAGTTAGAAACTGTAAAAACTGAGTCTTACTGTGATTTAGCATCAAATTATTTTCCACAAGCCACGAACTTATTTCATGAACTATATTATTTGTTATTGTTTCAATATTACACACAAGATCCTTCACTATCAAGCTGGTGTCATCAGCAAACAGAAATATTTTTGAATCACCTGTAATACTAGAAGGCATATCATTTATATAAATAAGAAACAGCAGTGGCCCCAGCACCGATCCTTGGGGAACGCCCCACTTAACAGTGCCCCATTGGGACTGAACACCACTACCACTCTCAATATTGCGGAGAATTACCCTCTGCTTTCTGTTCTTAAAGTAAGAGGCGAACCAATTGTAAGCTACTCCCCCTACTCCATAATGGTCCAACTTCTGCAGTAATATTTTGTGGTCAACACAGTCAAAAGCCTTCGTTAAATCAAAGAAAACACCTAGCGTTCGGAACCTTTTATTTAATCCGTCCAAAACCTCACAGAGAAAAGAGAATATAGCATTTTCAGTTGTTAAGCCATTTCTAAAACCAAACTGAACATTTGACAGCAAATTATGTGAATTTAAATGCTCCAGTAACCTTGTATATACAACCTTCTCGATAACTTTAGCAAACACCGATGGCATAGAAATAGGTCTAAAATTGTCAACATTATCAATGTCTCCCTTTTTATAAAGTGGCTTCACTACCGAGTACTTTAATCGGTCAGGAAACCGACCACTCCCAAAGGAAAAGTTACAGATATGGCTGATAACTGAGTTAACATACATAGGACAATACTTCAGAATTCTGCTAGATACCCCGTCATATCCATGAGAGTTCTTGGTCTTCAGTGATTTAATTATTAACTCAATCTCCCTCTTGTCAGTATCATGGAGGAGCATTTCAGGTAACAGTCTCGGAACACTTTTTTCTAAGAGCGCTATATGGTTCCCTGTTGGGACTAGGTTTCTATTTAGTTCACCTGCTGTATTCAGAAAGTGATTATTAAATACTGTACATATATGCGACTTATCAGTGACATGGACATTCCCACTACGCACTGATTCTATATCCTCGACCTGTCTCTGCAGACCAGCAACTTCCTTTACGACTGACCATATGGTTTTAATTTTATACTGAGACTTAGCTATTCTATCTGCATACCACATACTTTTTGCCTTCCTAATAACATTTTTAAGCACCTTACAATACTGTTTGTAATGGGCTGCTGCATTTAGATTTTGACTGTTTCTAACGTTTTGATATAATTGCCACTTTGTTCTACAAGATATTCTTATCCCTCTAGTCAGCCACCCAGGCTGCCTGTTTGTGCTAGTACCCTGTTGATGGACTACATTTTCTAAGGACTCTCCCAATGAATCTCAACCTGGCACCCGCCTTACCAACAATTAATTTTATACGATCATTCCACTTCAAATCGTTCCGCACGCATACTCCCAGATATTTTACAAAAGTAACTGCTACCAGTGTTTGTTCCGCTATCATATAATCATACAATAAAGGATCCTTCTTTCTATGATTTGCAATACATTACATTTGTCTATGTTAAGGGTCAGTTGCCACTCCCTGCACCAAGTGTCTATCCGCTGCAGATCTTCCTGCATTTCGCTACAATTTTTTAATGCTGCAACTTCTCTGTATACTACAGCATCATCCGCGAAAAGCCGCATGGAACTTCCGACACTATCTACTAGGTCATTTATATATATTGTGAAAAGCAATGGTCCCATAACACTCCCCTGTGGCATGCCAGAGGTTACTTTAACATCTGTAGACGTCTCTCCATTGATAACAACATGCTGTGTTCTGTTTGCTCTTCAATCCAGCCACACAGCTGGTCTGAGTTGGGTCTCACACGATCACTGTTTCCGGAATCCATGTTGATTGCTACATAGTAGATTCTGGGTTTCCAAAAACGACATGAGACTCGAGCAAAAAACATGTTCTAAAATTCTACAATAGATCTACGTCAGAGATATAGGTCTATAGTTTTGCGCATCTGCTCGACGACCCTTCTTGAAGACTGGGACTACCTGTGCTCTTTTCCAATTATTTGGAACCTTCCGTTCCTGTAGAGACTTGCGGTACACGGCTGTTAGAAGGGGGGCAAGTTCTTTCGCGTACTCTGTGTAGAATCGAATTGGTATCCCGTCAGGTCCAGTGGACTTTCCTCTGTTGAGTGATTCCAGTTGCTTTTCTATTCCTTGGACACTTATTTCGATGTCAGCCATTTTTTCGTTTGTGCGAGGATTTAGAGAAGGAACTGCAGTGCGGTCTTCCTCTGTGAAACAGCTTTGGAAAAAGGTGTTTAGTATTTCAGCTTTACGCGTGTCATCCTCTGTTTCAATGCCATCATCATCCCGGAGTGTCTGGATATGCTGTTTCGAGCCACTTACTGATTTAACGTAAGACCAGAACTTCCTAAGATTTTCTGTCAAGTCGGTACATAGAATTTTACTTTCGAATTCACTGAACGCTTCATGCATAGCCCTCCTTACGCTAACTTTGACATCGTTTAGGTTCTGTTTGTCTGAGAGGTTTTGGCTGCGTTTAAACTTGGAGTGAAGCTCTCTTTGCTTTCGCAGTAGTTTTCTAACTTTGTTGTTGAACCACGCTGGGTTTTTCCCGTCCCTCACAGTTTTACTCGGCACGTATCTGTCTAAAACGCATTTTACGATTGCCTTAAACTTGTTCCATAAACACTCAACATTGTCAGTGTCGGAACAGAAATTTTCGTTTTGATCTGTTAGGTAGTCTGAAATCTGCCTTCTATTACTCTTGCTAAACAGATAAACTTTCCTCTCCTTTTTTATATTCCTATTAACTTCCATATTCAGGGATGCTGCAACGGCCTTATGATCACTGATTCCCCGTTCTGTACATACAGAGTCGAAAAGTTCGGGTCTGTTTGTTATCAGTAGGTCCAAAATGTTATCTCCACGAGTCGGTTCTCTGTTTAATTGCTCGAGGTAATTTTCGGATACTGCACTCAGTATAATGTCACTCGATGCTCTGTCCCTACCACCCGTCCTAAACATCTGAGTGTCCCAGTCTATATCTGGTAAATTGAAATCTCCACCTAAGACTATAATATGCTGAGAAAATTTATGTGAAATGTATTCCAAATTTTCTCTCAGTTGTTCTGCCATTAATGCTGCTGAGTCGGGAGGTCGGTAAAAGGAGCCACTTATTAAACTAGCTCGGTTGTTGAGTGTAACCTCCACCCATAATAATTCACAGGAACTATCCACTTCTACTTCATTACAGGATAAACTACTACTAACAGCGACGAACACTCCACCACCGGTTGCATGCAATCTATCCTTTCTAAACACCGTCTGTACCTTTGTAAAAATTTCGGCAGAATTTATCTCGGGCTTCAACCAGCTTTCTGTACCTATAACGATTTCAGCTTCGGTGCTTTCTATCAGCGCTTGAAGTTCCGGTACTTTCCCAACGCAGCTTCGACAGTTTGCAATTACAATACCGATTGCTGCTTGGTCCCCGCATGTCCTGACTTTGCCCCACACCCGTTGAGGCTGTTGCCCTTTCTGTACTTGCCCAAGACCATCTAACCTAAAAAACCGCCCAGCCCACGCCACACAACCCCTGCTACCCGTGTAGCCGCTTGCTGCGTGTAGTGGACTCCTGACCTATCCAGGGGAACCCGAAACCCCACCACCCTATGGCGCAAGTCGAGGAATCTGCAGCCCACACGGTCGCAGAACCGTCTCAGCCTCTGATTCAGACCCTCCACTCGGCTCTGTACCATAGGTCCGCAGTCAATCCTGTCGACGATGCTGCAGATGGTGAGCTCTGCTTTCATCCCACTAGCGAGACTGGCAGTCTTCACCAAATCAGATAGCCGCCGGAAGCCAGAGAGGATTTCCTCCGATCCATAGCGACACACATCATTGGTGCCGACATGAGCGACCACCTGCAGATGGGTGCACCCTGTACCCCTCATGGCATCCGGAAAGACCCTTTCCACATCTGGAATGACTCCCACCGGTATGCACACGGAGTGCACATTGGTTTTCTTCCCCTCTCTTGCTGCCATATCCCTAAGGGGCCCCATTACGCGCCTGACGTTGGAGCTCCCAACTACCAGTAAGCCCACCCTCTGCGACTGCCCGGATCTTGCAGACTGAGGGGAAACCTCTGGAACAGGACAAGCAGCCATCACCGGCCGAAGATCAGTATCAGCCGGAGACAGAGCCTGAAACCGGTTCGTCAGACAAACTGGAGGGGCCTTCCGTTCAGCCCTCCGGAATGTCTTTCGCCCCCTGCCACACCTCGAGACGACCTCCCACTCTACCACAGGTGAGGGATCAGCCTCAATGTGGGCAGTATCCCGGGCAGCCACAGTCGTAGTCCGATCGGGGGATGCGTGGGACGAGCTGGCCGTTCCCGACAAACCCCCATCCGGACCCCCACAGTGATGCCCATTGGCAACAACCTCAAGCTGTGTGACCGAAGCCAACACTGCCTGAAGCTGGGAGCGAAGGGATGCCAACTCAGCCTGCATCCGAACACAGCAGTTGCAGTCCCTATCCATGCTCAAAACTGTTGTGCAAAGAACGTCTGAATTAATCTACAGAGATCACGAACAAATCGACACAAAATTTAAACGTTTATTAAAATACAAGATTGCCTAGTAAATGCAGTAATGCTGCTCCTTGTGCTCTGCTGACACACTGCTTGGCGGCGGAAGGAGACTACGCGATTTTACGCTATTCAGGTACTAAAACGAGATGCTACAACTCTCAAATACTATAATACGCCCGAAATTTATGAATTAAACAATGCAAGTACCAAAAACACGCAAAGAAATTATGAATTAAACTATGTAACAAATGAGTGAGCTAGGAGTATACGACTTTCTGCTGGCAGCTGCTTATCCAACGGCGGCAGGGGTTTCGTTGTGGAACCTATAAAAGGCATCTCGCATTGAAGTCCGTGTCAAATTTCGCGCGTCTGTAAATTTTAGCCAATCTTCGTGATTCCGCGTTCTTTTGAACTTCGCATGCTTTTTCCATTGCCTCTGCATCAGCGTTCGAACCTGTTTTGTGTACCATGGGGGATCAGTTCCATCTCTTACTAATTTATGAGGTATGAATCTCTCAATTGTTGTTGCTACTATATCTTTGAATTTGAGCCACATCTCGTCTACATTTGCATAGTCAGTTCGGAAGGAATGGAGATTGTCTCTTAGGAAGGCTTCTAGTGACACTTTATCCGCTTTTTTAAATAAAATTATTTTGCGTTTGTTTCTGGTGGATTTGGAAGAAACGGTATTGAGCCTACTACAACGACCTTGTGATCACTAATCCCTGTATCAGTCATGATGCTCTCTGTTAGCTCTGGATAGTTTGTGGCTAAGAGGTCAAGTGTGTTTTCGCAACCATTTACAATTCGCGTGGGTTCGTGGACTAACTGCTAGAAATAATTTTCGGAGAAAGCATTTAGGACAATCTCGGAAGATGTTTTCTGCCTACCACCGGTTTTGAACAAGTATTTTTGCCAACATATGGAGGGAAGGTGGAAGTCCCCACCAACTATAACCGTATGAGTGGGGTATTTATTTGTTACAAGACTCAAATTTTATCTGAACTGTTCAGCAACTATATCATCGGAGTCTGGGGGTCGGTAGAAGGAGACAATTATTAACTTAGTTCGGTTGTTAAGTATAACCTCCACCCATACCAATTCGCACGGAGTATCTACTTCGACTTCACTACAAGATAAACCACTACTGACTGACACAAACACTCCACCACCAATTCTGCCTAATCTATCTTGCCTGAACACCGTCTGAGACTTCGTAAAAATTTCTGCAGAACTTATTTCAGGCTTTAGCCAGCTTTCTGTACCTATAACGATTTCAGCTTCTGTGCTTTCTATTAGCGCTTGAAGCTTAGGGACTTTCCCAGCACAACTACAACAATTTACAACTACAATTCCGACTGTTCCTTGATCCACGCACGTCCTGTATTTGCCATGCACCCTTTGAGATTGCAGCCCACCCCGTACTTTCCCGCATGACCTTCCAGCATGTCAAAAACACGCAGTACATCCATGGTTGCAGGTTCAAAACAAACTGTCGAAAAATACAATGCAGACGATGTAGTTGTTTCATGCTGCTATACGTCAGACCAATGCGAACACAGCTTCATGTCTGACGTGGTCCCACGCTGCCTGACGTGACGTGGGAAAACGTCACGTCAGAGTAGTCTGTGTTCACCTTTAGTCCTACACGACAGGATAATCAATTACTGTCCGCTCACAGGTGTTGTGCAGCGAGCTGTATAAATAAATATGTGCTGTCCTGTGCATTGATCATTTGACGACGGCGTCTCAACCGCTGAAGATCATTGTAGATGTTCAAGGATTCCATGATGGAGAGCGAAGACAGTTCGTATTTAAAGATGTTGCATTTGTAGCCTACACACAAGACGCAGGAATAATTGAAACCTTCTCTGCAAATATTCGATCACCAAGACCGTCCACGCAAGTGAAATCGTGTAAAACACGGACCAGTGCACTGTGGTTTACTAATTTTTATCATGGAATTCACTGGGATGATCCTGGCATACCCTATAAAGATATGGTGATTGCACTTAAATTATTCGATCACAAGGACACCGTCGTTTACGTGAAGGGAAAGGACAAAATCTCCTGGATGCGTCGAATATTTAAATTTGCATCTATTCAAGACCTTGAAAGGTACGGATGTCCATCCATCCATCGACTGAAGAACATTTACCAAAAAAGTGCTTTTGTATCAGCATATGAGAATGTAAAATTACTTTTAACTTTTAGTAGAAATAAATAATAATTTATAAGATTGACTGTTCTTTTCTTTCTATGCCACCCGTTGTTGTTGTTGTTGTGGTCTTCTGACCTGAGACTGGTTTGTTGCAGCTCTCCATGCTATTCTATCCTGTGCAAGCTTCTTCATCTCCCAGTACTTACTGCAACCTACATCCTTCTGAATCTATTTAGTGTATTCATCTCTTGGTCTCCCCCTACGATTTTTACCCTCCACACTGCCCTCCAATGCTAAATTTGTGATCCCTTGATGCCTTCAGAACATGTCCTACTAACCGGTCCCTTCTTCTTGTCAAGTTGTGCCACAAACTCCTCTTCTCCTCAATTCTATTCAATACCTCCTCATTAGTTATGTGATCTACCCATAATTCTTCTGTAGCACCTCATTTCGAAAGCTTCTATTCTCTTCTTGTCCAAACTGTTTATCGTCCATGTTTCACTTCCATACACTTCCATACAAATACTTTCAAAAACGATGTTAACAAATTTCTCTTCTTCAAAAACGCATTCCTTGCCATTGCCAGTCTATTTACTTCGACCATTATCAGTTATTTTGCTCCCCAAATAGCAAAACTCCTTTACTACTTTAAGTGTCTCATTTCCTAATCTAATTCCCTCAGCATCACCCGACTGAATTCGACTGCATTCCATTATCCTCGTTTTGCTTTTGTTGATGTTCATCTTATATCCTCCTTTCAAGACACTGTCCATTCCGTTCAACTGCTCTTCCAAGTCCTTTGCTGTTTCTGACAGAATTACAATGTCATCGGCGAACCTCAAAGTTTTTATTTCTTCTCCATGGATTTTAATACCTACTCCGAATTTTTCTTTTGTTTCCTTTATTGCTTGCTCAGTATACAGAATGAATAACATCGGGGAGAGGCTACAACCCTGTCTCACTCCCTTCCCAACCGCTGCTTCCCTTTCATGCCCCTCGATTCTTATAACTGCCATCTGGTTTCTGCACAAATTGTAATTAGCCTTTCGCTCCCTGTATTTTACCAACGTCCCTAGAATTGTAAGTTTACTCGTTGATACTGTATATGAAGGGAATTCCACTGGAACTGATGTCTGAGAGAGACATATACCTCGGCCTTTGACGAGGACTACACCTGCTGTCACAGTTAGCTGCCGCTGCGTCAGATTACCGTCTCCTAAGTAGCTGCTGACGTAGGGCTGTAAGAGATAGCGCTGCAGAGCGCTGCATGTGTTCGTGACTACCAGTCCAAGTCCGGCATTGTCATTAAAAGTAGGAAACCTTATAACTTTCTGCAGTGCAATGTGGCTGTATCTACGTATTCTACATACACACAAATAAATTTATAATATTTTAATAAAAAGAATAATGATTGTTAGGGCATGAAATAATAATAACAATGTTTTTAGAATGAAATAATTGAGTTTATTATTGAATTCAGTATTTAACATTTTTCACATTATATATACATGAGTTTACAGATACGAGATTGGTTTTTGACAAAAAATATGAACGTCCACATCTTTCCAGATAATTGTTTTAAAAAAATTTTACACCATTAACGTGTAAGTATCACGTAACATTCCACCAGTGCGGGCGGTATTTGCTTTGTGATACATTTCCCGTGTTAAAATGTACCGTTTACCAATTGCGGAAAAGGTCGATATCGAGTTGATGTATGGCTATTGTGATCTAAATGCCCAACGGGCGTGTGCTATGTATGCTGCTCGGTATCCTGGACGACATCATCCAAGGGTGCGGACCGTTTGCCGGATAGTTACGATATTTAAGGAAAAAGAAAGTGTTCAACCATATGTGAAACGTCAACCACGACCTGCAACAAATGATGATGCCCAAGTAGGTACAAGAGAAATTACGGGACGATGACAGATAATTTGCACGCGTTCTATTTAGCGACGAAGCGTCATTCACCAACAGCGGTAACGTTAACCGGCATAATATGCACTATTGGGCAACGGAAAATCCACGATGGCTGCGACAAGTGGAACATCAGCGACCTTGGCGGGTTAATGTATGGTGCGGCATTATGGGAGGAAAGATAATTGGGCTCCATTTTATCGATGGCAATCTAAATGGTGCAATGTAAGCTGATTTCCTACGTAATGTTCTACCGATGTTACTACAAGATGTTTCACTGCATGACAGAATGGCGATGTACTTGAAACACGATGGATGTCCGGCACATAGCTCGCGTGCGATTGAAGCGGTATGAATAGCATATTTCATGATAGGTGGATTGGTCGTCGAAGCACGTTCACCGGATCTGACGTCCCCGTATATCTTTCCGTGGGGAAAGTTGAAGGATATTTGTTATCGTGATCCATCGACAACGCCTGACAACATGCGGCAGCGCACTGTCAATGCATGTTCGAACATTACGGAAGGCGAACTACTCGCTGTTGAGAGGAATGTCGTTACACGTATTGCCAAATGCACTGAGGTTGACGGACATCATTTTGAGCATTTATTGCATTAATGTGGTATTTACAGGTAATCACGCTGTAACAGTATCCGTTCTCGGAAATGATAAGTTCACAAAGGTACATGTATCACATTGGAACAACCGAAATAAAATGTTCAAACGTACCTACGTTCTGTATTTTAATTTAAAAAACTACCTGTTACCACCTGTTCGTCTAAAATTGTGAGCCATATGTTTGTGACTATTACAGCGCCATCTGTCACAAAGCGAGAAAAGAGCTCCAACTAAAACTTTCATATTTCTTTACGTACTACACGAATATGTAATTAAAAATGGGGGTTCCTATTTAAAAAAAAGGCAGTTGATATGTGTTTGAGCTATGGTAGCGCCATATAGCGGATCAACCATAGCGCCATCTGGTTTCCCCCTTCAAGCTACACAAGTTTCGTTCTTTGCACTTTTTTCGTTTGACGCTTATTTCATGAGCTATTTGGCACGGTCACGATCAATGGACCACCCTGTATAGTGCAGCATCGTCGTCTCCGCGTCACCTTGATGTTTAGGGGGGGACTCAATTCACAGCATAATACTGCACTGTATTTAATGGCGTTAAATGCCAGATCTTCTAAGACTTTGAGGAGCTCTGTCTCCGAGACGGGGAGGCACGCCTCCAAAAACCTTACAGGATCGCGATACCTCCCGCCCGTATTCTCAATTCTGGTGAAAGAGATTCGCCCCTCAAAAGCCCTAGCAACTGCTGAGTATTCTAAGAGGGTCATTACGCCGTTATTCTGATCCAATTCATTATCGATAGGACGGGGGAGAGAACTACCGCTAGCTAGCCATAGGAAAATTACTATTACTACTATTACTACACCTAAGAGTCCACCCGGTAGATGAATGGGCTGGTGATGGGGCACCGTGATCATCATTTGGGGGGGACAGGTATACATCTCGGAACGCATACCTTGCGTGGGCGGCGGCGGCGAGCTGCTTCCGGTGGAGGAGGAGGGGGGGGACAGCCGGCTTAAAGGGCCAGGCTGTGGCGGCGGCGGACGGGCTCAACACCGGCTCAAAGGAAGGCCTCGGCGCTTGTTCGTGACGTCACGTCAGCTAGGCACGGCCAACGCCAGGTCTGTTGCAGGCATACTCATAATGGTGGTGTCCCCCTCTCTGACACAGGAAAATGCGAAACTATTGGCGGTAGTTGCCCAACACACATTGTTCTGAGAGATTTCTGCAATCAATTAATTGTGCAATTCATTACACTTCTTAACAAACAGTGTACTCCTGAACTTAAATTTCCTCCTGTTTTATCGATTGACATACAAAAACAACTTCATGGTCCAGCAGCAACAGAATTCGTGCTTCTGTAGCTTATTTGTAAATCTGAGGAAGTTACGTTTGTACTGGGTTGCTTTTACAAGAAACTGTGAACATATTGGTGCTCTTCTTTAGGTATCTTGGTTGACTATGGGGTGAGGAGCACTGAATGTTAATGAAATTCTTGCGATTGTACACGTTGGGGGAGGGGGTGGGGGACAGAAGAAGAGGCAAAAGAGAGATACTTCTTTTATCAAATAAAATTTTTTTATCTTATAAAGTTTCTCCTTTCAGTTGCAAGAGGGGAATATTTATCTTTGCTAATGTGCATGTTCAAAAAAGTTTAAGCTCAGCAGTATTTTCGATGTATGAAGCTATTTTGTTTCTTGTTTAGAATTCCTTTCGTTGAAAATGACTGTAATCTAATGACTGGCAACAGTTGGAGATTTACACATGTAAATTAGTTTACATTTCCAGTGACGATGTCAAACTAAAATAAATAAATAAATAAATAAAAGAAACGAGTTCATTGTAGGGGGGTTGGGGTAAGTTTCGATAACAAAATGGATCAAGTAAATATAGTTACTTGAATGTAAAATTTCCAAAGCTTGCAGTGGAGCAAAGCATCTTCTCATATTGATCTACGTTTGTTTCGACGGGATTCAGTAATACAGAACTATGATCTTCATTTGTAGCTTTACGATAGTAAGAAAATCTTTCATCTAAATAAAACTGCACAATCCAAAACAATACCAAACATTTTGTCCAAAAATAAGAGATTTATAGTGATAAGCACGCCCAAGTGTTTCTGCCTGCAACAGACCTGGCGTTCGCCGTGCGTAGCTGACGTGACGTCACCAACAAGGGCCGAGGCCTTCCTTTGAGTCGGTGTGGACGGGCTGCGCTGCTGCTGCCTCTACCTGCCGGGGACCCGGTGTTACTCTTAGCGGCCAATCGGTTGAGTTACGCCAGGACGCCAGAGCGGTTGCGGCAGCGCTGGGGGCGGAGCTTGCGCGTTTTCTGCAGCCGCTTCCCGCGAAGCCTTTACAGGAGCTATGCAAAGCGAGGCGTGTCTTTGCGGTTCGGTTCGACCGAGTCCCGCCCCCGCACTAGGTACACGGCCTACACCGTGTGATACACCTGTAAGATAAATAAGATAAAAATTAATTTAATGATTTATATTTAAAATAGCGATAAATAATAATAAGAGTAAATAATGGTAATTATTTGAAGGAATGTTGTTGTTGTTGTTGTGGTCTTCAGTCCTGAGACTGGTTTGATGCAGCTCTCCATGCTACTCTATTCTGTGCAAGCTTCTTCATCTCCCAGTACCTACTGCAACCTACATCCTTCTGAATCTCCTTAGTGTATTCATCTTTTGCTCTTCCTCTACGATTTTTATCCTCCACGCTGCCCTCCAGTACTAAATTGGTGACCCCTTGATGCCTCAGAACATGTCCTACCAACCGATCCCTTCTTCTAGTCAAGTTGTGCCACAAACTCCTCTTCTCCCCAATTCTATTCAATAACTCCTCATTAGTTATGTGATCTACCCATCTAATCTTCAGCATTCTTCTGTAGCACCACATTTCGAAAGCTTCTAGTCTCTTCTTGTCTAAACTATTTATCGTCCATGTTCCACTTCCATACATGGCTACACTCCATACAAATACTTTCAGAAACGACTTCCTGACACTTAAATCAATACTCGATGTTAACAAATTTCTCTTCTTCAGAAATGCTTTCCTTGCCATTGCCAGTCTACATTTTATATCCTCTCTACTTCGACCATCATCAGTTATTTTGCTCCCGAAATAGCAAAACTCCTTTACTACTTTCAGTGTCTCATTTCCTAATTCAATTCCCTCAGCATCACCCGACTTAATTCGACTACATTCCATTATCCTCGTTTCCCTTTTGTTGATGTTCATCTTATACCCTCCTTTCAAGACACTGTCCATTCCGTTCAACTGCTCTTCCAAGTCCTTTGCTGTCTCTGACAGAATTACAATGTCATCGGCGGACCTCAAAGATTTTATTTCTTCTGCATGGATTTTAATACCTACTCCGAACTTTTCTTTTGTTTCCTTTACTGCTTGCTCAATATACAGATTGAATAGCATCGGGGAGACGCTTACACCCTGTCTCACTCCCTTCCCAACCACTGCTTCCCTTTCATGTCCCTCGACTCTTATAACTGCCATCTGGTTTCTGTACAAATTGTAAATAGCCTTTCGCTCCCTGTATTTTACCCCTGCCACCTTCAGAATTTGAAAGAGAGTATTCCAGTCAACATTGTCAAAAGCTTTCTCTAAGTCTACAAATCCTAGAAACGTAGGTTTGCCTCTCCTTAATCTTTCTTCTAAGATAAGGAATGTTAATGTTCAAAATTATTCACCTTCCCCGCTCTGACTGCATGCTTTGAGCAACTCATTGCCAAAATCAAGTAGGTTCTCAAACCAGTCAGGCAGATTGATCTGTTCCTCCTCCTCTTTAGACTGAGTGTCCTGTGGGGCGGACGCCGTTTGAACGCCGCGTCCTTGAACGCTTTGGGTGGTGCACCCCTCCCTGTCTGCTGAATTAGGAGCATCTTCAAATAAAAGACAAGATTATGAGGACTAAATGTATACAATCGGAAAACGGGTATATATTAGATGAAACTATTTAAGTTTAGGAAGTATGTTTGTATTAGAAATGTACTTACATTCGAGCTGCGCTTGGGCCCTCTCCATCTCGAGCTGCTTGTCTAGATCAGCCAAGATTTGATGGAAGAAATCTAGAAAGATGGAGAAGACTGAATATAATATCGCGTATGGAAAGGAAAGTGTGCATTCACTTAAATGATAAAGAAATAAGCAGACCAGCAAATACAGACAAAAAGGAAAGAAATGAAATATTCATACAGAGCACTGAACAACAACAAATATAACAGGCACACAACACGTGGAAGCTCTATGTTTATAGCGGGCACTATAAAATAGTTATAACACGTAACACACGACAGGTGGAAGGTCATTCTTTACAGAGAGAGATCAAAAAAATGGTTCAAATGGCTCTGAGCACTATGGGACTTAACTTCTGAGGTCATCAGTCCCCTAGAACTTAGAACTACTTAAACCTAACTAACCTAAGGATATCACACACATCCATGCCCGAGGCAGGATTCGAACCTGCGACCGTAGCGGTCGCGCGGCTCCAGACTGAATCGCCTAGAACCGCTCGGCCCCTCAGGCAGGCCAGAGAGAGATCCAAAACGGATATAAGACGTAACACACAGAACACATAACATACAGAGATATAACATTGAGACACACACACAAACATAGAATCCGTTAAAAGAGATAGGAAAATTTACAAAGAGAGGTCCAAAACGGGTATAACACGTAACACACATCACTTGGACGAACAATATTTACAGAGAGCAGTACAAAACAAATATAACACGTAAAATAAAAGATTCAGACACGTAAGATCGAGGGAAACAAGACGTGGACAAACAATTTTTATAGAGAGAGAGGTCCAAAAGGGGTAAAAGTCGTAAGCCGGAACAAACAACACGTGGACGAGCGATCTTTATAGAGAGCATTATAAAAGATATGTAGCACTCATACACAGAGTTAGAGGGTACAGATATCGGAATACTGAAAATTTACTTACCAGGGAATGGAACTTCGTCCACATGAGCCCGTTTGCTGCTGCTGCTGCTGCCACTGGCGGATCCTGAACGCTTCATTTTTGCACGTTTAACTACGAAGACGTGACAAGTACTGGACGAACGAAGTATACGAGCAGAGTGAGAGTGAGGTGGACAGTGCACTGATTTATTTATATAGCTCCTGCCTAGCGCGTGTATGTAGGCGGGGTGGGGGGGGGGGGGGGGGAGTGGCATAGAGAGATGACGCTATCTCTCTCTCTTCCGCACCGCGCGACGGCGATAGGAACTAGACATGCACGACGTGGTGGACACACTGGGTGCGGCCTTGTTGTTGTTGAATAACGGTGCTTTGGAATGGTGGCGGTGTTATGAAAACATTTACGAAAGGCTATGCCTAGCGCGTGTATGCAGGCGGGGGATGTGTCTCTGACGACGTGGCCGCCATCTTGGATAACGGTACTTTGGAATGGTACCGGCATTGGAATGGTACCGGCATTGGAATGGTACCGGATTTGTTCCAATACTGCAATTAAGACTGATACTACTCATGTTGTGCAAAGAGTAGGTAATGTTGAAATGAAAGTAGAAAAGATTAGCACTAACATTGCTAAAATTGAGAGCAAAGTAGCTTCAGTAGCTTCTGGTAATGGTAGTGTACAACAAGTTGTAGCTGCAAACGCCGCTTTTATCGGGTGTCGGCAGTACTTACGGTCTGATCCATACAGAAATATCCATCCGCCAGATCTGTGGAACGATTTTGAAGATGTGTTTCCATCAGTTTGGTCTGAACGCGAGAAAATTTCATTTATTAGAAGTCACATGGCAGGTGGTGCAATGCGTTGGTCAGCTGATGTCATATCGAAGTGGTGTAGCACATTAGCGGAATTTAAGACAGCTTTCATTAATGAATACTGGTCTAGTCATAAGCAGAATGAGGTGTTAAGAGAATTTTGGAGTAGGAAACGCTTCAATGCAGACAGAGAATCAATTAAAGAATTTTCCAGATCTTGGATTTCACGTCTGCCACATTTGAAAGAAAAGCTGAAACCTGAAATCATAATACTAGGTCTTGAAGCTAAATTGCCATGGTATTGGCAAACTAGAATCATATCCGCCTCTAGAGACAATCTTGACCGTTTCATTGAAAATTTGGAACACGTAGAGCGTGTTGCTGCTAATAAGCTGGCACGCAATAATAGAAAGAGTAATAGCACTAATAGTAGTTTTAAGAATGAGCAGAATGTCAATGTAAACATTCGAACATTAGGTGTTCGCCATCCTAAGAAAGGTAGGAAATGGAGAAATAATAATCATAACCAACAATGGCAACCTGATGATAGTAATTTTGTTCGTAACGAAAATGTGCACGTAAACAACAGTGTTGAAAGCAATGCTGTTTCAGTTAACAATAATGGCAATAAGGAAAACAGTAGTTGGCAGAGGCAGGAAAACTAGTTCCCGTCTACGAGGACACTGGCGCTCACCAGGCGGTTACTTTTCCTAAGCCAGTAATTACAGCGATTGGTAAGACAGATCAAAATACTCGAACCGAGCATTCGGATGATGATTCGGTAGCCTCCAATGATACAGCAGAAATATTAAACCACTCACAGTATTTAGTTGGTACCGTGTTAGAGACACTTTCTAAGTGGGAGAAGCAAGTGAAGGCGCAGCAACGTAATGTTAGGGAAGAGCTACAAAGTACTGAATTATCAGGCGAAGAAGCAGAAGAAATTCATGCTTATATCTACGCTGAGAATGATGTGCTCTTATCTAAAGTGCCTGTGCAGGATGTTGATACTGTGCTGATAGATTCAGAACAGGAGGTAAGTGAAAATGTAGAGCCGGCCGCGGTGGCCGTGCGGTTCTAGGCGCTGCAGTCCGGAACCGCGGGACTGCTACGTCGCAGGTTCGAATCCTGCCTCGGGCATGGATGTGTGTGATGTCCTTAGGTTAGTTAGATTTAAGTAGTTCTAAGCAGACCTAAGATGTTAAGTCCCATAGTGCTCAGAGCCATTTGAACCATTTTTAAAAATGTAGAGGGAAGCCTGTTGTGGTCGATGAACCCAGTGGCTGTGACCAGTTGCCGCTTGAGAAGGAACCCGACGATAATAATGAAAGTGGTTTAGCTGTAACTCGTGTTATGCCCGGTTTGGAGACGCAGAGTCGCTCCGACCACAATAATTTGGATCACGTTCAGCAAACTAAATGTAATGAAGTCGTGCGGTGCTTTGATTTGAAATTAGTAGACCGACCGGAAAAGGCAGCTGAAAATGTGGTTCAGGAAACCCCTACACACTTTGATCTAAATGTAATGAAGACAGATGTGAATCACTTTAGCTGCAGACAAATCCAAAAGGAAATATTGGATGAATTTGAGGAACCACTTGTACAATCTACAATAAGCCACCCTATAATACCAGTAAATATATTAGGTATCAATGTACGTTGTCTCTTAGACAGTGGCAGTGAGGTGAGTGCGTTGTCTCAGTCCTTCTTTGATGCCTTACCTAGTAAAGATAAGCTTACAGTAATGAGGATACCAGGACTGAGAAAAAAATGGTTCAAATGGCTCTGAGCACTATGGGACTCAACTGCTGAGGTCATTAGTCCCCTTGAACTTAGAACTAGTTAAACCTAACTAACCTAAGGACATCACAAACATCCATGCCCGAGGCAGGATTCGAACCCGCGACCGTAGCGGTCTTGCGGTTCCAGACTGCAGCGCCTTTAACCGCACGGCCACTTCGGCCGGCACACCAGGACTGAGAATAAATGGTGCTATTGGCAAGGTGTCAAAAACGGTAAAGCAAGAAGCTTTGCTGCCCTTTAATATTAATGGTAATGTAATTATCATCCATGCTTAATAGTAAACAATCTCAGTATCGAGGTTCTAATTAGCATACATTTCTTGTCAAAGTATCAAGGTGTTGTTGACTTTGAAAGAAGCCAGTTAAAATGGTCTTGCCAATAACCGGAGTAATTACGGTACCATTTTTTGACAAACATATAGTAACTAATGATGAGACTTGGGAGCTGCCTATATGAGTTCCGAAAAGTAGAAGGTATTGGGACGAAGATATTGATCTTAGTAAAGGTAGGTTGAACACAGCAGAAGCAGAAACAAAGAAATTCATGTTCGTATACCGAGGACCTTTCGGGATTATAGGAAAACCGCATGCAAATGTGTATAGGCGGGAGTACCCGAAGAGTGAAAAAGTGTTAGGGCTCAGAAACGTGATCGACCTAAAGAAATTCATAGGTAGTGAATGAATTCTGTTGGGAGGAGGTTGATCTGTAACCGCTACGCAGTGTGGCAGCTGTGCAGTCCCAGCTGTGTGAGACCTTCTTTCCCAATTTCAGGTCTCACTCATTCTTCAACTTTCTTATCCCCAAGATTTCGATTTTTTCTTCCCATAACAAATTTTGCAAATACTGCCAGTAACAAACCATGAGTTCAGTAACCATTCTATCCACCAATTAGTGAAGAAATTACTGGATGTGGCAGACCTAATAGTGACAAGTAAACAATAGAGAGGTATGAAATAATGAAGAAGTAAATGTATCTGAATAACATATATGTATATATACGTTTTAGGAAGAACCTTGATTTTGTTGTTGTTTTATTGGAAATGGTTCCACAGTAATATTAAAAAGATATGCAAATTCGCTTGTAAGCAGAAGCTGAAGTGGCAATGAGACCTATTGTCTGCATTGGAGCTAACTAATAAATAGTAGAAGAAATTGCTTAGTGTTATGGAATATATGCCCCACCCCCCCATGAACCATGGACCTTGCAGTTGGTGGGGAGGCTTGCGTGCCTCAGCGATACAGATAGCCGCACCGTAGGTGCAACCACAACGGAGGGGTATCTGTTGAGAGGCCAGACAAACGTGTGGTTCCTGAAAAGGGGCAGCAGCCTTTTCAGTAGTTGCAAGGGCAACAGTCTGGATGATTGACTGATCTGGCCTTATAACAATAACCAAAACGGCCTTGCTGTGCTGGTACTGCGAACAGCTGATAGCAAGGGGAAACTACGGCCGTAATTTTTCCCGAGGGCATGCAGCTTTACTGTATGATTAAATGATGATGGCGTCCTCGTGGATAAAATATTCCGGAGGTAAAATAGTCCCCCATTCGGATCTCCGGGCGGGGACTTTTCAAGAGAATGTCGTTATCAGGAGAAAGACAACTGGCGTTCTACGGATCGGAGCGTGGAATGTCAGATCCCTTAATCGGGCAGGTAGGTTAGAAAATTTAAAAAGGGAAATGGGTAGGTTACAGTTAGATATAGTGGGAATTAGTGAAGTTCGGTGGCAGGAGGAACAAGACCTCTGGTCAGGTGACTACAGGGTTATAAACACAAAATCAAATAGGGGTCATGCAGGAGCAGGCTTAATAATGAATAGGAAAATAGGAATGCGGGTAAGCTACTACAAACAGCATAGTGAACGCATTATTGCGGCCAAGATAGATACGAAGCCCACACCTACTACAGTAGTACAAGTTTATATGCCAACTAGCTCTGCAGATGACGAAGAAATTGAAGAAATGTATGATGAAATAAAAGAAATTATTCAGATAGTGAAGAGTGATGAAAATTTAATAGTCATAGGTGACTGGAATTCGGTAGTAGGAAAAGGGAGAGAAGGAAACGAAGTAGGTGAATATGGATTGGGGCTAAGAAATGAAAGAGGAAGCCGCCTGGTAGAATTTTGCACAGAGCACAACTTAATCATAGCTAACACTTGGTTTATGAATCATGAAAGAAGGTTGTATACATGGAAGAACCCTGGAGATACTAAAAGGTATCAGATAGAGTATATAATGGTAAGACAGAGTTTTAGGAGCCAGGTTGTAAATTGTAAGATATTTCCAGGGGTGGATGTGGACTCTGACCACAATCTATTGGTTATGACCTGTAGATTAAAACTGAAAAAACTGCAAAAAGGTGGGAATGTAAGGACATGGGACCTGGATAAACTGAAAGAACCAGAGGTTTGACAGAGTTTCAGGGAGAAAATAAGGGAACAATTGACAGGAATGGGGGAAAGAAATACAGTAGAAGAAGAATGGGTAGCTTTGAGGGATGAAGTAGTGAAGGCAGCACAGGATCAAGTAGGTAAAAAGACGAGGGCTAGTAGAAATCCTTGGGTAACAGAAGAAATATTGAATTTAATTGATGAAAGGAGAAAATATAAAAATGCAGTAAATGAATGCAAACGTCTCAAAAATGAGATCGACAGGAAGTGCAAAATGGCTAAGCAGGGATGGCTAGAGGACAAATGTAAGGATGTAGAGGCTTATCTCACTAGGGGTAAGATAGATGCTGCCTACAGGAAAATTAAAGAGACCTTTGGAGATAAGAGAACGACTTGCATGGACATCAAGAGCTCAGATGGAAACCAAGTTCTAAGCAAAGAAGGGAAAGCAGAAAGGTGGAAGGAGTATATAACAGGGTCTACACAAGGGCGATGTACTTGAGGACAATATTATGGAAATGGAAGAGGATGTAGATGAAGATGAAATGGGAGATACGATACTGCGTGAAGAGTTTGACAGAGCACTGAAGGACCTAAGTCGAAACAAGGCCTCCGGAGTAGACAACATTCCATTGGAACTACTGACGGCCTTGGGAGAGCCAGTCCTGACAAAACTCTACCATCTGGTGACCAAGATGTATGAAACACGCGAAATACCCTCAGACTTCAAGAAGAATATAATCATTCCAATCCCAAAGAAAGCAGGTGTTGACAGATGTGAAAATTACCGAACAATCAGTTTAATAAGCCACAGTTGCAAAATACCAACACGAATTCTTTACAGACGAATGGAAAAACTAGTACAAGCCGACTTCGGGGAAGATCAGTTTGGATTCCGTAGAAATACTGGAACACGTGAGGTAATATTGACCTTACGCCTTATCTTAGAAGAAAGATTAAGGAAAGGCAAACCTATGTTTCTAGCATTTGTAGACTTAGAGAAAGCTTTTGACAATGTTGACTGGAATACTCTCTTTCAAATTCTAAAGGTGGCAGGGGTAAAATACAGGGAGCGAAAGGCTATTTACAATTTGTACTGAAACCAGATGGCAGTTATAAGAGTCGAGGGACATGAAAGGGAAGCAGTGGTTGGGAAAGGAGTAAGACAGGGTTGTAGCCTCTCCCCGATCTTATTCAATCTGTGTATTGAGCAAGCAGTAAAGGAGACAAAAGAAAAGTTCAGAGTAGGTATTAAAATCCATGGAGAAGAAATAAAAACTTTGAGGTTCGCCGATGATATTGTAATTCTGTCAGAGACAGCAAAGGACTTGGAAGAGCAGTTGAATGGAATGGACAGTGTCTTGAAAGGAGGATATAAGATGAACATCAACAAAAGCAAAACGAGGATAATGGAATGTAGTCGAATTAAGTCGGGTGATGCTGAGGGTATTAGATTAGGAAATGAGACACTTAAATTAGTAAAGGAGTTTGGCTATTTGGGGAGCAAAATTACTGATGATGGACGAAGTAGAGAGGATATAAAATGTAGACTGGCAATGGCAAGGAAAGCGTTTCTGAAGAAGAGAAATTTGTTTACATCGAGTATAGATTTAAGTGTCATGAAGTCGTTTCTGAAAGTATTTGTGTGGAGTGTAGCCATGTATGGAAGTGAAACATGGACGATAAATAGTTTGGACAAGAAGAGAATAGAAGCTTTCGAAATGTGGTGCTACAGAAGAATGCTGAAGATTAGATGGATAGATCACATAACTAATGGGGAGGTATTGAATAGGACTGGGGAGAAGAGAAATTTGTGGCACAACTTGACCAGAAGAAGGGATCGGTTGGTAGGACATGTTCTGAGGCATCAAGAGATCACCAATTTAGTATTGGAGGGCAGCGTAGAGGGTAAAAATCGTAGAGGAAGACCAAGAGATGAATACACTAAACAGATTCAGAAGGATGTAGGTTGCAGTAGGTACTGGGAGATGAAGAAGCTTGCACAGGATAGAGTAGCATGGAGAGCTGCATCAGACCAGTCTCAGGACTGAAGACCACAACAACAACAACAGTGGAATATATGCAGATAAATTGCAATGATGAACTCACCTTGTATAGCAAGGAATGGCAATAATTATGGAACTGAACACTGTTTGTGGTTGAGACGTGAAGAAAACGTCCTTGAAGTGTTTATGAGGTTGGAGCTGGTCATTATTTTGGTGTAATGTGTGCTAGGACACACCTACACGTATTAAGTTTATGAGTTGGAGGCATGAATGCGACCGTAGGTACCCTTACGTTAGATGAGACAAAGCAGCTCATGGTGTCCTATAGGTTTAAGGAATTCTCATACCCATGATTACTTAATGCACTTTAGTGGTAAGTCGAGAGAGACTACCTGTGGTTTCAGCATCCGATTGGGTGGAAATGGATTGCCACGTGAGCAAACTGATCAGCTGCAATACACCATAGAAATGAAATCAATGTGTTATCCTGTGCTTTAAATTATTAATAGAGTAAGTATTACATAAGTACAAACACTAGCTAGCAACGTAGCTGAATAACCTAACTGCAGATGTGAAACATTTTAATAGCTCAGCATATTTAAACTTCAATGACATGTGGAACTGACACAGCAGCGAAAGACCAATAAGTTAAATTTACTAATCGGCTAATCATAGTGTGTTTTGAACACTCAGCAATTGTACTCCTATTACCACAAGTTACTCAAATGTATAGAGAAGCTAAAAATGACAACTAATAAATAAGTATACTCATACCATGTCTAAGAATTAGATAGTTGACGATGAGTCAGCCTGTAAATAAATACAGATGTGTCAGGAATGTACCGAGCATTGGTTCGGTGTTCCGGCCCAGAAATAGTAATTTGAGATTTAAAGGTTTCATGATTGTATGCCTTGGGCATAAATTTTTCTTTAGTACGTGATTAATGGCGTATTCAGCCATTTGTTTACCGATTTAACTACAATAAAGCAACCATGAGATTGAAATAGAAAACCGTTCTGTTAACTTTGTTTCAGTAACGAGTCAGAGGTAAAATGTATACATCCCCATTTCATTGCTTGTTCAACAGGACAAATCAGATAATGGCAGCCCGGTACCTTCGTGAAAGTGTGGAGTGACTTCGACACAGCTCACAGTTACCCCTCCCCTTTCCCCGTTGTAGTATAGAGTGGACGTGAAGGACGCACACCATAGCAACTTCCCCCCTCTACCCTTGTGAATCGTAATGCAGAACGCCAGCCAGAGCGGCTACAACAACGTATGTAAAAGTGAAAGTGTTATGATGCATGAAATTCTCTTTCAGGTGTAGAAAAGACTGCTAAGATTTCATTGTTTACTTATGTAACAAGAATAACCATGACATATTCTTTGTACCTATGTATGTAAAAATATCTACAGACAGTTTAATAGGTTTAAGATTTTCACCTAATAAAGTGAAACTTGAGCAACACATTTTCATAATTTTAAATGTTTGTGTGTTTATTTATTTGAGGCAATATGTATGCCAAATTGTTTCATTGATTTTCGAAACACTTAAAATTTTGAGTGATTTTCTAGGCAGTATCATGCCGTCCGTTTAGTACTTGTTTCACGAACAATTTAATATGCAAGGCATTAGTGCCATGAATTTTGCAGACCTGCAATTTACGTATTTTATAGATGTTCTTATAAGTTTTGCAATTTTGCTTAAGAGGCAGTGACCATGCCAGCAATCTAAATAATTGGAGTAGGTAATAAGTTTTCTTTTAATATTTCTAAATGTTTAAATTTCAATTTTTTCCATTTTCATAGGGAGTTAAGCTGTACTCTTACTTCCCCTTTTGTAATTAATTCTGATGTAGGGAAGTAGCCTACTCACGCCACATAGAATTCATATGCTTTCCATTGTGTGCCGCCCTAGTCCTCTGTAACTAGCTATGACGTCACGCATGTTGCACAATACCTTAAAAATAAAGTAAATAATATGAAAAGTTAATAGCTTGTCAGGAGTTGTGCTAAAATGATAATGTGTTAAGTTTCAGTTTAGTAACTTTAACAGTTTTCGAAATTTGGATGTTTTACGTGAAAATCATCGGCGCAACAGGAAGGAGCTAGAAACTTCAAAATTTATATTCAGATTCCTTTTTCATTGTAATCTAATGGAAGCAGCATGCTGGATCTCACAAAGTAATATTTTGGTTGAAATTCGTGATTTTCTGTTTTTGTGTCCTAAGAGTATGGAAGCAAGGTAGATTAAGTAAGTGGTTAGATAAAGCGAGGATGTTTAGATTTAGGTAGAATGGAGATACGCTATAATAACAACGATGTGAGAAGTTTCCAAAAGGTAGCTATAAAACTATAGCTGCAGCGTCTCTCCAAAGGGCAAGGTCAGAGCTCATCTATTGCGTGCAGTGCAACTAAAATAATTCTCTCGCCAAAAGTATTTAGCCTAGCCACATCAGAATTTCATTACAGATACTTACCTGTGTGCTGATAGCACAATTAAATTGAGAGCTTCATTGGCCTTCAGCGAATGAAGCACTTAATTATTTAGTAACTTGAAGTGGTGCTTTACTAGCCCGAGTGGCTAGTCAGGAAGGCAAATGTTGTCGGCTGCGCCTTGGGTGGTCCGCACCGCGGCTATATAAATAAGAGCGCTGCGAGCTAGATTCAGGCCCCTGTTCTCTTCTAGATTCGTATCAGTGCGCTCCGTGTCGGAAGCCGCGTCGCATTTGTGCAGTTGCAAGGAATAGCCTTGGATGTCGTATTACATAACTAGGTATGCAAGTAATAACGAGTTCGCATTGGGGTAAAGTGTTAATTGCAGAACGACTCCAGTGATTTATTCTCAGTTTGCGTATGTCGTATTTTCACGTGTCGCCGCAGGACAGACCTTCTATCTTTACTAGCGTGGCGTTTGATGAGTATTAACATCAAATTTTGGCTCGCATTCACTTTGAACATTTACACTGATAACGGCTATTGAACAGTTTCGTTATCTAGCGATAATAGGATCCACGCAATGGAGTCTGAACAGCTCTGATAGTACAATAGCTGATGGTAGCATTGCTTGGTTAAACATTTATTTGTCTGGAATTTTGTGCTTTATCGTTTACAGAATATAGTGAAAATTGTTATAGTAAACTACATTTTCTATGACTCCCAGACATCCTAAATCCTCAGAGTAATGAACTTGAGTGATCAATAACTTTATTTCTCCATCAGAGTGGGTACAGTGAGCTTTAATTACAGGCATCACGTTTTTGCTCATCACTTTCTGGTTGCCAACATTGCAGTTAGAGAGCCTGTGTTGAGAACGGCAACAATACAATAGTAATAAAACTTCCACCCGCTACCCCACACCACCTGATGCAGATCCCACACCGCACAGCTATACTCCAGGATAGGGCTGACAAGGGTGGTGTAAGTATCTCTTTAGTAGGCCTGTTGCACCTTCTAAATGTTCTGCCAATGAATCACAATCTTTGGTTTGCTCTACCCACATTATCTATGTGTTCGTTCCAGTTCAGGTTATATGTAACTGTAATCCTAAGTATTTAGTTGAATTTACACCCTTCATATTTATATGACTCATGGTGTAATCGAAATTTAGCGGATTCCTTTTAATACTCATGTGAATAACTTCACACTTTTCTTTATTCAGGGTCAATTGCCACTTTTTGCCCCATACAGATATCTCATCTAAATCATTTTGCAATTCGTTTTGGTCGTCTGATGACTTTACAAGATGGTAAATGACAGCATCATCTGCAAACAATCTAAGACGGCTACTCAGATAGTCTCCTATGTCGTTAATATAGATGAAGATCAATAGAGGGCCTGTAACACTTCCTTGGAGGACGCCGGATATTACTTTTGTTTTACTAGATGATTTTCCGTCTGTTACTACGAACTGTGACCTCTCTGACAGGAAATCACGAATCCAGTCGCACAACAGAGATGGTATTGCATAGGCACACAGTTTGGTTAGAAGAAGCTTGTGAGGAACGGTGTTGAAAGCCTTCTGAACATCTAAAAATATGGAATCAATTTGACATCCCCTGTCGATAACATTCATTACTTCATGAGTATAAAAAGATCCGCAAGAACAATATTTTCTGAATCCGTGCGGAGTGTGTGTCAATAAATCGTTTTCTTTGAGGTACTTCATAATGTTCGAATACAGTATATGTTCCAATACTCTACTGCAAATCGACGTTAGTGATATGGGCCTGTAATTCAGCTGATTACTCCTACTTCCCTTTTTGGGTATTGGTGTGAATTGAGCAATTTTCCACTCTTTCGGTACGGATCTTTATGTGAGCGAACGGTTATATATAATTGCTAAATATGGAGCTATTGTATCGGCATACTCTGAGAGAAACCTGACTGGTATACAATGTGGGTGGACCGGAGGCTTTGGCTTTATTAAATGATTTAAGCTGCTTTGTTACATCGAGGATATCTACTTCTATGTTTCTCATCTTTGCATTTGATCTTGATTGGAATTCAGGAATATTTTACTTCGTCGTCTTTGGTAAAGGAGCTTCGGAAAACCGTGCTTAATAACTCTGCTTTAGTTGCACTCTCATCAGTGACTTCACCGCTGTTATCGCGCAGTGAAGGTATTGATTGCGTCTTGCCACTGCTGTGCTTTATGTATGACCATGATCTCTTTGGCTTTTCTGCCAGATGTTAATGGCCATTAACAGCTGTCGGGGCACTTTTCATGAGATTTGTTGTTGTTGTGGTCTTCAGTCCTGAGACTGGTTTGATGCAGCTGTCCATGCTACTCTACCCTGTGCAAGCTTCTTCATCTCCCAGTACCTACTGCAGCCAACATCCTTCTGAATCTCCTTAGTGTATTCATCTCTTGCTCTCCCTCTACGATTTTTACCCTCCACGCTGCCCTCCAGTACTAAATTGGTGATCCCTTGATGCCTCAGAACATGTCCTACCAACCGATACCTTCTTCTAGTCAAGTTGTGCCACAAACTCCTCTTCTCCCCAATTCTATTCAGTACCTCCTCATTAGTTATGTGATCTACCCATCTAATCTTCAGCATTCTTCTGTAGCACCACATTTCAAAAGCTTCTATTCTCTTCTTGTCTAAACTATTTATCGTCCATGTTTCACTTCCATACATGGCTACATTCCATACAAATACTGTCAGAAACGACTTCCTAACACTTAAATCAATACTCGATGTTAACAAATTTGTCTTCTTCAGAAACGATTTCCTTGCCATTGCCAGTCTACATTTTATATCCTCTCTACTTCGACCATCATCAGTTATTTTGCTCCCCAAATAGCAAAACTCCTTTACTTCTTTAAGTGTCACATTTCCTAATCTAATTCCCTCAGCATCACCCAATTTAATTCGACTACATTCCATTATCCTCGTTTTGCTTTTGTTGATGTTCATCTTATACCCTCCTTTCAAGACACTGTCCATTCCGTTCAACTGTTCTTCCAAGTCCTTTGCTGTCTCTGACAGAATTACAAAGTCATCGGCGAACCTCAAAGTTTTTATTTCTTCTCCATGGATTTTAATACCTACTCCGAACTTTTCTTTTGTTTCCTTTACTGCTTGCTCAATATACAGATTGAATAGCATCGGGGAGAGGCTACAACCCTGTCTCACTCCCTTCCCAACAACTGCTTCCCTTTCATGTCCCTCGACTCTTATAACTGCCATCTGCTTTCTGTACAAATTGTAAATAGCCTTTGGCTCCCTGTATTTCACCCCTGCCACCTTCAGAATTTGAAAGAGAGTATTCCAGTCAACATTGTCAAAAGCTTTCTCTAAGTCTACAAATGCTAGAAACGTAGGTTTGCCTTTCCTTAATCTTTCTTCTAAGATAGGTCGTAGGGTCAGTATTGCCTCACGTGTTCCAACATTTCTACAGAATCCAAACTGATCTTCCCCGAGGTCGGCTTCTACCAGTTTTTCCATTCGTCTGTAAAGAATTCGCTTTAGTATTTTGCAGCTGTGACTTATTAAACTGATAGTTCGGTAGTTTTCACACCTGTCAACACCTACTTTCTTTGGGATTGGAATTATTATATTCTTCTTGAAGTCTGAGGGTATTTCGCCTGTCTCATACATCTTGCTCACCAGATGGTAGAGTTTTGTTAGGCCTGGCTCTCCCAAGGCTGTCAGTAGTTGTAATGGAATGTTGTCTGCTCCCTGGGCCTTGTTTCGACTTAGATCTTTCAGTGCTCTGTCAAATTCTTCACGCAGTATCATATCTTCCATTTCATCTTCATCTACCTCCTCTTCCATTTCCATAATATTGTCCTCAAGAACATCGCCCCTGTATAGAACCTCTATATACTCCTTCCTCCTTTCTGCTTTCCCTTCTTTGCTTAGAACTGGGTTTCCATCTCAGCTCTTGATTGAGATAGCGTAAATAAACTTGCGTCGCAAAATGGAGACGGTGAGAAAATCAGAAGCGCACCAAAAGTTGTTGTTCGCAAGCACTAGTTGCGAGTGGAACAGGAAATGGGGGTTGACCACACACTGGAGTGCCGATGTAGACGCTAAGGTACCTTGGTGGACAGGTCTGCCTCCCACGTCGCAGACAGCCGCCCGTTACCTGAACAGTGTGTGAAGACGCCCCCATGGCAGGGTAGATGGATCAGCCCTGCCTGCGTAGCTTCGCCCCTGAGCTCTGCTGACAAATGGTGTTCTCGCGACGGAGTATCCGCATTTCCGAGACACCGCGCCGCCCCCGCACTTCACCGCACCGCACGTGCCGTTAGATCCGGCTCTCCATCCCCGCAAAGCCGCAAGCCATGTTCTGCCCCAGGAAAAAGCGCGGCCCTTGCTGCTCCGCAATATGCAGAACGAATGGCGAGACCGCTTTTCCTCGTCCTTATTTCACGTGTTGTTACATCTGCGTTTCCAGTGAAATATGAGCTGGGCCGCAGCAATCCTTCTGCTGCTACCCTCTTTCCCTTTATTTTTTTATATTTATTATTCCCCTTACTTCATTTCGAAATGGCATTACTGCCCGGATCCAGGCGAGCGTGCACATGGCTCGCTTACGAGTCGCTGCTTGCGAGCGTAAAATATGAGACATTAAACACGCTAAGTAGGCGGAAATAACTTATTGCATCGTTCCAAATATTCACTTCTGCGAGCAGCTTGCAGAGACGCGGCTCCCTCCAGGGAGAAAGCTCCAAATTACGGACGTTATTTAGCCGAAAACACGAATTACATCGGAACATTTTAAAACGACAGTACATCAAGTAATAAATTTCGTCATGAAATTAGGGCGAGAGATCAGTACAAAGGAGACATACATGTACCCAATATGCAGATTCTGGTAAATTACTACTGCATTTTTTTATGTCACTGAGCAATAGTCATACGGTATTTTATAAAGGAACACACCGCCATTTGACTGTTTTATTGTTTATTCAAGTACAACCCAGGTTTCGGCATTGTACGCCATTTTCAAGTACTTGATTTTATGTCTTTAACATTTATTGCAGGGCACTTAACATGTTGTCAAGCTCAAATTGGGCCGTACATTAAGAAAAATATTAGCTCCCACGAAATGCCGTATGTAAAACCACCATCTTGTAACAGATCAGTAAATAATTGTGGGAGGATGTCATATTTAGTAAAAATAGGCTTACGTTGGTGAAAATCGCATAAAAAGCCGAAACCTTGGTTGTACTTAAACAATAAAAGTCAAATGGCGGGGTGTTCCTTCAAAAAATACTACTATATTATTGCGAAATCCTCGTTTCCTCTTACCTCCATGCCCTCAAAAAATTTCGGGATATATTTCCACAGGATGTGCAACGCAAATTCGTGCAGTCACTCGTTCTACTCAACTTCCACTATTCTGATGTAACTCAACACTATACAGTTGGATCTAGCAATGAATGCTTATGTATGTTTCATCTGTAACGGTCGTCTATATTGTGGCATCGTCCAAAGATCGCGGTCCCACACCAGAGATGGCAATACGAATCGATAACACAGATGCCGGCCGCGGTGGTCTAGCGGTTCTGGCGCTGCAGTCCGGAACCGCGGGACTGCTACGGTCGCAGGTTCGAATCCTGCCTCGGGCATGGGTGTGTGTGATGTCCTTAGGTTAGTTAGGTTTAAGTAGTTCTAAGTTCTAGGGGACTTATGACCTAAGATGTTGAGTCCCATAGTGCTCAGAGCCATTTGAACCATTTGATAACACAGATATTATGACAATTACCTGACATTAACAGCTACATTGGAGGCGATCTCAGAATCTAAACATGGTTGTTCTACTTATTACAGAAGTTAATTTATCCAGAACACACAAAAATACACAATGGTTACTATTTTCAGCGAAATAACATCGCCATCTTTAAATGATTTATGTAGCGAAATTTTTAAAGGGCCGATTCATTTCGTCGACTGTTCACATTAATGCAGTGTGTCCAGTTACTGTGAAAGTCGACGAAATGGACTGGTCCTATAAAAATTTTGCCACACAGATTACCCAAAGATGGAGATTTAGTTTCACTGAAACTAGTAACCATTGTGTATTTTTGGGCCATCTGGGCAAATAAACTTCTACAATAAGAAGCATTTATTTTCCAACAATTCCGAATGGTCGTCGTTCTTGTATTGTAATGCCGGAAGGGTATTCTCTGGTTCGAATCTTCTCAACAGCAATTTTTTTCTCTTTCTACTTTTATTTAAATAATGTATTTTAGTCAAATGGAAATTGTAATAAATAAATATCAAATCATTATTCTCCAATAAATTACAAAACAAAAAACAAAGCTCCGAGATCAGCAAAAAAAATGGTAAGGCGAACGCTCGCTATAAGGGGGAAATCCTGGTTCGAGTCCCGGTGCGGCACAAAATTTTCGTTGTCGCCATTCCATTACACAGTTGATGATTGTCCATATTCGCAACTGCATGTCCAATGGAACATTGCATCATAACTCCGAATAACACGAACACTGTAATATCGGATCATTACACTATCCCGACCACATTTAAACTCGCCTGACCACTTGGCAATAGTTGAATATGAACGATCCCCATTATGTTCTAAAAGTCGACATGACTTTCATACCTCTCTTTTCAGGGTACCACTGCCTTACCACTGCTCGAGTCTGGATTTTTTTTTCCATCTTCACAAATCACTACATGGGAAAAACAACAAAGAGACGTCTGCATCACAGCTCTCTACGCAGAACACTAGCGCGTCTCGTATTGACTCGTAGACGATGACCTATTGTTACACGGAAATATCATTGTGCTGACATCTGCAGTGATTCCGCACCTGCCCTCGTAGCAGTGCCCATCCTTAAAACAAAAACATTCGCTAACCCCTTCGCTATTGCTGCCCGCCTCTGGAATGAGCTGTCCTGCACTCTGCGCCCAATTCAATGCCCTGTTGCTTTTAATAAGAAGCTTAAATACTTCCTTCTCTCACCATCATCGGTCTGCACACGGCAGTACACAATATCAATATGAAAATTTCGTTCATAAGGGACGGCATAATGACGGCAGCGACTGTTGATTAATACAAATAAAACAGTTTCTTCGTCCATCACTTGTTTATTATGCCACTACACGTTTCGCTCAGATCATAATCTTCAGGTGGAGAACTGTTTAGTTGCGTGGCTGGTGTTGGTGAAGAGTCGCAGACCACGGGCAGTGTGGGCGTCTTTTACTAATGATAAAAATTGTTTACTTAGAAAAGGTACTTTAGACGTTAAAAAACATGAAATTCTGACAGTGAATCGTTCTTACACGAACGGTAGTTTTTTAAAAGGTTCGCATAGTGTCCTCTCCACTGCAGATTATAGGCAACAGTATGCAGACCTTTTACAACTCTACCGTCCCTGAAAGTACAGTTCACTGTCAGAAACTAATGTTTTTAACGACTAAAGTGCTTTGCTAAATAAACAATTTTTATCATTAGCAAAAGACACAAAATAACCTACACTGTCCTCGGTCTGCGACTGTGAAAAGACGTCTGTACTCTTCACCAACGGGAGCCATGTAAATAAACAATTCTCCACTTGAAGACGATGGTGTGAACCATCAAAACGTGCAGCGGCAAAATGAACAAGTGACTGACACAGAAACTGTTTTATCTGCACAGTACCAATATGTTCTAAGAACGCGCACGAAAATGCGATTTTTCAGAGGGTTATATCTCGGATTCTATTCACTACAGACATAATGGGTCAAGTATCTTGAAAAGCCCTTTGCCTGGTGACCATTTCTATGCCCACCTCCGGCCTGGGTGGCCGAGCGGTTCTAGGCGCTACAGTCTGGAACCGCGCGACCGCTACGGTCGCAGGTTCGAATCCTGCCTCGGGCATGGATGTGTGTGATGTCCTTAGGTTAGTTAGGTTTAAGTAGTTCTAAGTTCTAGGGGACTGATGACCTCAGAAGTTAAGTCCCATTGTGCTCAGAGCCATTTGAACCATTTTATACCCATCGGAAGAATAGTCGTACTGCAGCTGTCCTATCGTACAGGGTGAAAATTTAAACATCACACACTTCTTCCGGCCCAGACAAATTGAGCAAATCGCTTGGTACTTTTGCGTTAGTTGTGGTCCAGGATGGCTTATAAAAGCACCGTTTGTTCGTTGGCACTTCCAGAGAAAACCCGAAAAACTATGATTTTTTGTGTACGAAAAGTGCCATATGGTCAATGTTCTTAAGAGGCTATTCTCATGGAACTTCGAAACATTTTTCGATATCATTATCCGTTACCGAGATACAGCGGTTCATGATCACCGTACTTAAGCAGAAAACCGCAAAACCCGGTTTTTAAAAGATTTTGCAGCGTGCGTGCCAATTATCTAAATAACTATCGATAGTGAATAGTTCAAGTTTTAACTGTAGCTTCTCTGGACATTCATCTAGAAGCGTCATTTTTTCATTTTCAGAAATCTGTCTGTATCCGTTATCACGATAAACCTTAAACGCCACGATTTTTGGATGTCAGAAGTACCAATAGTGTAGATGTTCGCTTTACAATTTCTATTCATGGCATATCATCGAGATTTTAACGATATATTCTTAATATGGTGTTCTCGGGAAACCTCGAAAGTTTCTTCGATATCATTACCCGTTACCGAGATCCAGAAGTTCAATTACCGTACTTACGAAAGTAAAAAAAAAGCACGCAATTTCCAGTCTGGGGCGGAAACGTGATTTTAACTGGAGTAGTGAACACATGTCAAACGTTCTAGTGCCGTCGCGAGGATTCTGAGGTCATCAAACTGTTGCACAACAACCTTGTCCCCAGATGCACCGATAAATTTTCGAAGCTGGCGCTCGACACAGACTAACTTTCGAGGCATGGAAATTTCGAAACGAGATGCGCAGGCTACGGGAGATATTCAGACAGTTACGCGAGGAGGCACATAAAGAAGCCGTCGTCTCAGTGATTGGCGACGATTACCAGCAGCTGCAACTTTCGGATGACAAGTTAAGAGTACAGATGATGCAAGTGCGGCTATACGTAGAAAGAGGGACCTCATTAAAACCTAAAACTTAGAAGATATACAAGAGCTTTGTACGACGGTAAGCCATATGCAAGGTACAGTAGAAGGCGTACAAGCCACGGCAGAGTGGCATACCACTCAACTAACGAACCTCGAACGTAATTTGACGGTAAGCCATATGCAAGGTACAGTAGAAGGCGTACAAGCCACGGCAGAGTGGCATACCACTCAACTAACGAACCTCGAACGTAATTTGTACTGACCAGTACCAAAGTGATACGGGAAGTAGCTAAAGAACTCAAGAAATGTATGTGCAATACAGTAGCAACAGTCAGTGACAACCTGCCAGTCATTCAGAAACGAATGAGGATCTTTGACGGGATGATGACTATAGCTGGATTGTTATGGATACTGGCAGTCAGTGTTAGTGACGCAAGATTTCAAGTTGCAGGAATGCTCGAAGCTGTGCTGGAACGTGAGCAATTAAATTCAGCTCTGATGCTGCCACAATTTTTGGAAGGATTACTTACAGCACAGAGAGAGTTCCTGACAGATCTTCACCATCTAGTCGGACTGACTTAAAGGAATTTAGCGCTGTTTTATAGCACAGCCACCGTCGAGGTTACAACAGATAAGGAGAGATCACTCACATCGCTCCGATTTCTGGTAGTAAATCGAAACGCATGTGATCATTGCTACGCCACTCACCCATAGACTACACGATGAAGTGGGGAACCTTGGTGCATGGAAAGGACGAAATTACTGAACAGTGGTATGTTGATCAATGGCACGACTTTTGATACAGCAAGGGGCAACTATCATTTACCTGCAGCCATTTCCGGTACGACCGTGATTAAGTTGTCAACAGCAATGTTGTACTGACGAAACAGACCTCCGAGTATCTTGCCTACCCGAAATCTAATCTTTCTTAACGACACCCTGAATCCAGAACTCCCACACTCGATCACTGTGCTATTCACGGAAAAACGAACATATTAGTATGGAACACTTGTTCAGGCACATTCAAAAGTTTCGAGGACAACATCGGTGGAATGTTATTACTGTAAGTGTTTCTACTACCAGCATAGCCGTGTTTCCTGTAGCAACTTGTATACTCTACCTACACTTGAGGCGTAAAACTGTCAGTCCTCCACCAATCCTGGTGGAATGACAGTCTCCCTAGTTAAAGTTTTTGCTGGCATAAGCTGTCGCCAGCACACCGGTCGGCAAAGATGAAGCGCAAAGATCGACAAGTAGTAACAGGATCGAGCGCGTTCATTACGTGAAGGGCCAGAGATGAATGCGGAGAGAACACGCCGCCAATGCCCTCTCGACCGCTTGTATTTAGGCCGGTGTCGCTGACCAGAGGGCTCTCCCTTGACCTCGAAAAGGCCTACGACCGTGTCTGGCATCCCGGTCTCCTGTTTAAACTCCAAACCAACGCCCTTCCTATCAACTACGTCCGTCTGGTGGCCTCCATCCTCTCCCACCGCCCCTCCTATGTTACCATCCATAATGCCACTTCCTACACCTTCTACCCCTCTGCAGGTGTGCCCCAGGGCTCTGCCCTCTCCCCTCTCCTCTACCTCCTGTACAGGCAGATATGCCCCAACCCCCCCCCCCCCTCCAGTACACCTCTTGCAATATGCTGATGACACCGCATTCCTCGCCCTCGCTCCTACCATCCAACGGTCCCAACGCCTTCTCCAGAATCACCTTGACCTTTTTGCTGCATGGTGTAACCTGTGGCTCCTGAAACTCAACCCTTCCAAGACCCAGGCCATCATCGTAGGTCGTACCACTCGCTCCTTCCGGCTCCTGGATTTCTCCCTTACTGTCTGCGCCCGTCCTGTCCGCCTCACCCCCACCCTCACCTACCTCAGCCTCACCATTGACCGTCAGCTCACCTAGATCCCTCATCTCCGCTCCATCCAATCCAAAGCCCACAACCGCCTCCGACTCCTCAAACTCCTCTCCGACATGGGGGTTGCACCCCTCTACCATCCTCCACACCTACAAATCCTTAATCCATCCCATCCTCTGTTATGCCAGTCCTGCCTGGATGTCTGCCCCCCCCAAATTCTATAAGTCCCTCCAGATCCTTGAGCGTCATGCACTCCGCCTCGCCTTCTGTATACGCCTACCGTCCCCTACGCGGATCCTCTATGATCTCATTCCTTTCCCCCATCTGCTCCTATTCCTCGAACATATCCGCATCTTCTACACCTCCCGCCGTCTTGAACCCCCTCTCGCGCTGGTTGCTCCTCTCCTCTCCGATCCCCGCCCCCTGCCACGTCTTCACCATTGTGTCCCCCCTACCCTCCATCTCTACACCCTACATCTCCTTTCCCAAGGTGGCTTCCATCAACTCCCCCTCCCGGATGATGCCCTCTCTCCCTCCATTTACCCCTCCTATCAACTCTGATCCTCACTCCCTCTCCTTTCCTCTGTCCTTTTCCCGGGCTCCCTCTCCCCTCCCTCTTCCATCCTCTTTCTTCCCCCTTCTCTCCCCCACGTCCTTTTCCATTTCCCTCCTCTGCATCCTCTCATTCCCTCTCGCGTCTGCCCTTCTCCCCCTTTATTAGTCCTCTCCCTCCTTGGTTCCCCCCCTTTTCGTTTTTTCCTCTCCTCCCTCCTTGTTTTTCCCCCTCCTGCAGGTTCCCCCCCCCCCCCCCCCCCCATCTGCCTTTGGGTCGGGAGTGTCGTCTTTGTGCTGCCACTTTCGTGCAGTGTTCTACAGTGAGTGTTCTACAGTGCGTGTTTTACAGTGAGTGTTCCGTGTTGTGTTTTTTGGGACTTGTTGCGAACGACCATCATACTGTCGCTGGGTGTGCCTTTTATCTCTTGCGAACAGAAACCAGACTGTCGCCATGTTTTTTAATTGTGTGTCTACTATGTTACTTGTCTGATTCCTGTGTATTTTAACTACATTGCCAACCCCTTTTGCTTTCTGTTTTATCTTTCCGCAATTTTACGCCATTTTACACTTTAAATCACCATTTTATCGCCTGTTTTTCCTTGTTTCTTTCTTCTTCCTTTATTTAAAAAAAGTCTGTAGGCTGTAGAGCAGCGTAGTAAGCTGCTGCCAGCCCGCCCCCTTGGGGGGGAATTGAAATTCAATAAAGAAAAAAAAAAAAAAACCAGAGGGCCTCACTGACTCACTCATCAAGTTGACGTCTGTCAGATGGTCGCAGAGCTGGCTCAGTTCATGTTGCAGGTTGCGACAGTTCGTAGAGACCAGATTAATAACTATAGAGGGACTTCTAATTACCAGAAATGAAACTAAAGTTTTTAATAGCAAGATTACCAATACTGTCTGCAAGAGGACTATTACTGATGAGCTTGTACCACAACACAAGGACCGTATTCAAGTTAAGCAAATGTTTCCAGCTCATGTAAATAAAGAACCGTATTAATCCATGTGTGCATTTGTGATGCAGACAGAGGATACCAGCCACCCATAACAACATCCTCTCCTTTGCTTCCTTGTGGTACAAGACTCTACAGTGATTAACTTTGCTGGGGAACCACAATGGAGTGCTTGCATCTGTTTGATGTCTTCTTTTGTGACGGCTCCCAAACCCAAGGACCTCGGCGGTACTTTTGGGGCAGCCACCACAAATTGTATAAAGCGTGGGTAGTGACCAGGATGTAGCTATGTCTGTTGGCCGAAAAATAATTAATGACAGGAATTGCGGCAGCTAGAATGAAGAGATAACTTATCCTTATTTCTGACGAAATGTGCACCAGCGATACAAGTCCAAGTAATATCCAAGAGCAATCCGTGTACTGAGCCTAGTCGAATACAATAGCAAATATCACACTGCAATGGCTCCGCTATAAACTCCACGAAATGCCAGCAATAGGCAATAGACAATCGACAATAGACTGTCCGTCTCGGGGCCAGCGCTCCTCCTTATATGCAAAAGGCAGAGGGCGCTACGGACTCGAGCTCAGCCATGGCTCAAATGGCTCTGAGCACTATGGGACTCAACTGCTGTGGTCATAAGTCCCCTAGAACTTAGAACTACTTAAACCTAACCAACCTAAGGACATCACACACATCCATGCCCGAGGCAGGATTCGAACCTGCGACCGCAGCGGTCGTGCGGTTCCAGACTGTAGCGCCTTTAACCGCTCGGTCACTCCGGCCGGCAGCTCAGCCATGGCGCGACCTCTTCCGTCGGCGGTAACGCCCTGAGACGCCGACGGCCGCGACAGGAACTGTGGCCAGCGATGTCACGGTCAGGACGCGCGTGCGGGAGTTGGTTGGTTGGTTGGTTGGTTGGGTCCGTGGACACAACATCTTCAACTACGAGACTGCAGCTTGCCGCCTGTGGATGGACTTCATCACTCAACACTGCTACTACCGACGGGTCACAGTCATGACTGAAAGAAGATGTAGACTTACTGTGCTTCGTCTGGCGAAGAGCCAAACCGACTGGCAGCCAACTGCCGTATTCTACTTGCTGGGTTGGCGCCTGAGCGCTGTGTGTGATGAGGTAGCCCTGGGCTTCCACCCTCACGACAATCGAAAAATGTTGTGTTTCCAGGGTGAAGTGCACATTCGTCTTCGAGAGCACTGAGGCCCATCGTATCCTCAAATGTGTGTTTGTGGGCCACGTCACTGCTCCCTGGCACCGCACCTTGCGCCGCCTCCCTCTCAGGCAGTGTGTCTGATCTGGCACAAGCTACGCAATCTGCTGGACTGCTGTGTTAAGCATTCCTCAATGACGCCTAAGCGAGCGGTCGGGCTCGTTTCCTGAGCACCAGTGAAGACAACATGGATTGTAACAATAACGCTAATATAATGCCATTACAGATACCGCTGTCTCACTCACGTCTTTCGGTCACCAGCCCATGGAGCACGTACTCTTAACACTTAAAGTGTCACCACCTCACCTGTCCGACCTTGACGCTTACTGACATTCTAATCCAAAGGAGACCGATACGAAACTAAGTTTTTAGTCCACATTTTTTCACCAATAAAACTTTATGGCACGCTGTCTCTGTCTAATGAGTCCTTCATGCTTATAAAAATATGCTCCAAATTGTACAGCAGTGATAAAAAATGGGCTAAAAAGGGTCACAACATGCCAAAACTTATGTAAAACTGGAAAGACTTCAAAAGTGGTAAAATATTTCTGATAACTATTTACTCTTTTAACACACAAATGATGAACTAGTCGTTTCCAATGAATTGCAATCGATGAGCAAAGTATCCTCAAAAAATGTAAAGCAAACTTGTGTTAACGTTATACACTGAAGCGCCAAAAAAACTGGTATACGCACGCGTATTCAAATACAGAGATTTGTAAACAGGCAGAATACGACGCTGTGGTCGGCAGTGCCTATATAAGACAACAAGTGTCTAGCGCAGTTGTTAGATCGGTTGCTTTTGCTACAATGGCAGGTTATCAAGATTTAAGTGGGTTTGAACGTGGTGTTATAGTCGGACACGAGCGATGGGACACAGCATCTTCGATACAGCGATGAAGTGGGAATTTTTCCATACGACCATTTCACGAGTAAACTGTGAATATCAGGAGTCTGGTAAAACATCAAATCCCCAGCATTGCTGTGGCCAGGAAAAGATCCTGCAACAACGGGACCAATGACGACTGAAGAGAATCGTTCAACACGACAAAAGTGCAACCCGTCCGGAAATTGTTCCAGATTTCAATGCTGGGCCATCAACAAATGCCAGCGTGTGGACCATTCAATGAAACATCATCGCTTTTGGCTTTCGGAGCCGAAGACCCCCTTGTGTACCGTTCATGACTGCACAATCCAAAGCTTTATTCCTCGCCTGGGCCCGTTACTACCGACATTGGGCTATTTATGACTGGAAACGTTCTGCCTGGTCGAACGAGTCTCGTTTCAAATTGTATTGAGTGGATGGACATGTTCGGGGAGTTAAGAAGACAGTTTGGTAATGTATGTCCGCAGCACCGGCAGATAGGGATTTTCCTAGGTGATAATCAGAGCTCAGCAGAGCGCGCCTGTTCATCTTTTTCTAACTTTGTTCTGTCTTGAGTAGCAGCAATTAATGTTGGGTTAGCTGTGTGTCTCTCTTAAGATTTGAGTGGCAAGGTATGGACACAACCTCACTGATCCATGGACACTGCATGTCAGCAGGATAGTGTTCGAGCTGGTGGAGGCTCTGTAATGGTGTGGGGCATGTGCAATTGGAGTGATATGGGACCCCTGATACGTCCAGATACGACTCTGACAGCTGATGCATAATCAAGCATCATGTCTCATCACTTGCATCCATTCATGTCCATTGTACATTCCAATGGACTCGGGCAATTCCAGCAGGATAATGCGACACCCCACATGTCCAGAATTGCTGCAAGTGCATCCAGGAACACTCTTCCGAATTTAAACACTTCTGCTAGCCACCAAACTCCCCAGACATGAACATTATTTAGCATATCTGGGATGCCTTGCAATGCGCTGTTCAGAAGAGATCTCCACTGCCTCAGCAGCAGTGGATCAACTAAGTAAAAAGATAAGGGCTAGTAGAAATCCTTGGGTAACACAAGAGATATTGAATTTAACTGATAAAAGGAGGAAATATAAAAATGCAGTAAATGAAGTTGTCAAAAACGAATACAAACATCTTAAAAATGAGACTGACAGGAAGTGCGAAATGGCTAAGCAGGGATGGCTAGAGAACAAATGTAAGGCTGTAGAGGCATATATCACTAGGGGTATGATAGATACTGCCTACAGGTAAATTAGAGTGACCTTTGGAGTAAATAGAACCACTTGTATGAATATCAAGAGTTCAGATGGAAAAGCAAAGAAGGGAAATCAGAAAGGTGGAAGGTGTATATAGAGGGTATAAACAAGGACGATGTACTTGAGGGTGATATTATGGAAATGGAAGAGGACATAGATAAAGATGAAATTAGAGATATGATACTGTGTGAAGAATTTGACAGAGCAGGAAATTACCTAAGTCGAAACAAGGCCCTGGGAGTAGACAACATTCCATTGGAACTACTGATAGCGTTGGGAGAGCCAGTCCTGATAGGCGAAATACCCTCAGACTTCAAGAAGAATATAATAATTCCAATCCCAAAGAAAGCAGGTGATGACAGGTGTGAAAATCACTGAACTATCAGTTTAATAAGTCACGGCTGCAGAATACTAACACGAATTCTTTACAGACGAATGGAAAAACTGGTAGAAGTCAATCGTAGGGAGGATAAGTTTGGATTTCGTAGAAAACTTGGAGCATATGAGGCTATACTGACCATACAAATTATCTTAAAAGATAGATTAAGGAAAGGTAAACCTAGCACTTGTAGACTTAGAGAAGGCTTTCGACAATGGTGATGGGAATACTCTCTTCAAAATTCGGAAGGTGGCAGGGATCAATTACAGGGAGCGGAGGCTATTTACAATTTGTACAGAAACCAGATGGCAGTTATAAGAGTTGAGGGACATGAAAGGGAAGCAGTGGCTGGGAAGGGAGTGAGACAGGGTTGTAGCCTATCCCCAATGTTATTCAATCTGTGTATTGAGCAAGCAGTAAAGGAAACAAAAGAAAAATTTGGAGTAGGAATTAAAATCCATGGAGAAAAAACAAAAATGTTGAGGTTTGCCAATGATTTTGTAATTCTATCAGAGACAGCAAAGGACCTGGAAGTGCAGTTGAATGGAATGGACAGTGTCTTGAAAGGAGGATATAAGACGAACATCAACAAAAGGAAAATGAGAATAATGGGATGTAGTCAAATTACATCAGGTGATGCTGAGGGAATTAGATTAGGAAGTGAGACACTTAAAGTAGTAGATGAGTTTTATTATTTGGAGAGCAAAATAGCTGACGATAGTCACAGTAGAAGGCATATAAAATATAGACTGGCTATGGCAAGGAAAGGATTTCTGAGGAAGAGAAACATGTTAACATCGAATATCAATTTAAGTGTCAGAAAATCTTTTGCTGGAAGCATTTGTATGGAGTGTATCCATGTATGGAAGTGAAACATGGACAATAACTAGTTTAGACAAGAATAGAATAGAAGCTTTCAATATATGGTGCTACAGAAGAATGCTGAAGATTAGATGGGTAGATCACATAACTAATGAGGAGGTACTGAATAGAATTGGGGAGAAGAGGAGTTTGTGGCATAACTTAACTAGAAGAAGGGATTGGTTGGTAGGACATGTTCTGGGGCATCAAGGGATCACCAATTTAGTATTGGGAGGTAGTGTAGATGGTAAAAATCATAGAACAACAAGAGATGAATACACTAAGCAGATTCGGAAGGATGTAGGTTGCAGTAGTTACTTGGAGATGAAGAAGCTTGCACAGGATTGAGTAGCATGGAGGGCTGCATGAAACCTGTCTCTGGACTGAAGACCACAACAACAAAAAATGGTTCAAATGGCTCTGAGCACTATGGGACGTAACATCTATGGTCATCAGTCCCCTAGAACTTAGAACTACTTAAACCTAACTAACCTAAGGACATCACACAATACCCAGTCATCACGAGGTTGAGAAAATCCCTGACCCTGCTGGGAATCGAACCCGGGAACCCGGGCGCAGGAAGGGAGAACGCTACCACGCAACCACGAGCTGCAGACGAAGACCACAACAACAAATGATGTTTCCCCAAAAATTAATGTATATGGCCAATTTCCCCACTCCCACATAGTAAACCAGATATGTTTCTTCCTCTTTTCTTGTCTCTATCAGTCATGCCACTTCCTTGTCCCTTTTGTTCATTAACTGTGTGTTATCACATTCTGCTTTCTCTATCTTCCCCATTGCTTTCTCTGATTCCCATTGCTGCTAGCTCTCATAATTAAAACCTATCTTCCCGTAGTTTCTACTATTATTGTTTTACTTTTCTGCACAAATATAAACAGTATGTAGACTTTTTTTTAATCTGTGCTATTATAATTTTAAAAGTGTGCCATAATTTGAGTGGTGCTAGTGTGAACCAAATCAAGACAAAAATATCTAGTGAACTTGGGCTGTAATTGTGTATTCCCCATGAGCTTGGGGATGGAATCATTTCACCAGACTAGGTGCCCTAGACACAGTGACAAGCTGCTGTGTGTCTTGCAAACTGATGGGATGTTCCAGGTCTGGCTCAAGGACACGTCTCCTACCAACCTCAGCAACCACACAGTGGATCTTTTTCTTCGGCTTGATGATTTCATCTTTGTACAGCCATTGCAACCCTCCAAATGGCAGAGTTTGTTGCACAGGATGCACATAGGGATTGTTTACATCCAAATAAAGGACGTAACTCAAATCGTCAGATAGCCTGTACTCCTCCTACCTCATTTGTGAGTTGTTCACCTTGGCATATCTGTGGATGCACTGGTAAAGCACCTGCCAAATCCTGCATTCGAAAAAAAGCAACACATCAATGCGAGTCAACAGTTCAATGCAGATATGTGTCTTTTTCCACACTGCATCCCATGAAAGCCCTCCCATGGTGTAATACAAGACAGGATCCAAAATGTATTTGCCCATGCATTCACTTCAGAATTCCCCATAAACGTTATGAGCAAGTGCACATCTGTCTCCATGTATAGTTTAGCACATCCCTCTAAATTTGATATGTTCAACACCTGCCAAACATTCACCACATGCCTGTTCTCTGCTTCCATTATGGCAGTGCCTTCGAGTTTGCTGGTGAAAGTAACTATATCAGGCAATGTGGTTTCAGATAGTTTCTCCATCAAATCTAGGATTATGAAAAGAAAGACCCCTTCTTTGTCACAAGCTTGAACTCTGCATTATTGGGATGTGCAACTCTGCTGATATGCATATCCTCCTGACACATTTTCTCAGCAAGTTTCTGCAGATGTGCATGCATGAATTGTAAATAATCCAGTAAGTGGAGCACTATTCTTGGTGTGATTCACCTGGAGAATGAAATGCATTTTTCTACATTGTCAGGTGTGACACTAACCTTATGATTCTCCAAGCTGAGACCACCCATGTGCTCAACAAGAAAGTAAGCATCATACCTGCTCAAATTATGGAAGAAGATGGTTATGTGTCATGGCAGTTTGTACTTCAAATTACATGCATTGTCAGCTTCACTGTGGGACTTCCCCATTAGATGACAGTAGTATTTACATGGAGTTTATGATTTTCTGTCAAAATGTAGCCCACAAATATGAGATTCATCTTCCTGATGCATCACTCTCCTGTGAGTTGGTCATTGGAATGTTGTTGCTATAAAGAACATAAACACTCAGCGTCAGTTTTTCAAGTTCAGAGAGCAATCACCTCACATGATTATACCCAGCATATGATTCAAATTTGTTTTGACTGGAATCATATGAGCAAACAACTTCATATGCTGATGAAAATGGTACATCTTGGTCTGTAAGAGTGGTGTGAGAGACTGTGGGATCACCTTCACAATGTGCCACAGGAAATAGAAAGCACTAAAAGTCAGTGTGTATGCAAATGAGACAGCGATCTTCAACTTTAAGAACATTTTATCCTCAGTTGGAATTTCCACACATCAGTTCCTGGCTTGAACAACCACTTAGCTGTCTTTCTAAATATACACTTGTAGCAAAGGAGTTGAGGTATTTGTGGTAAAAATTCTGTTTATGCTCATTGTTATTCATTTGGGTCTTATTCCTGATACAGAGATAGTTATTCTTCTCACCTTTGGAGATTTGCAGTAAATCTTCATGTTTAGGACACTGACTGGATCTTTGGAAAAGTAGAGGGGTCTGATTACTTTATGCTTCATATCTCCTGGTTTCCATTTTTCTCTCATCTACATGTAAACTACACTCATGAGCCAAATAATTAGGATCTGCCTCTCATTTTGGTAGTTCTGGATTTGTGCTGGGGAATCAGATCCCTCAAAGCTATAATGCCCATGGCATCAATCACCTCAGATGTATCCATATGGCACACATTTATCCTCCTTTTTTGGAAGTCTGAACATTAATACACACCTGTTTAGTGGGAATATCTTTTGGAAGGGGATAAAACTGGATCCACAATCAACTGCATCAAAAACATGTGAGTATAAATCAAGCTGGAGCACAGGCTGAGCAGCTTACTGGACCCATTTTCCTGCGTATCAGAAAAACAGTTCAGCATGACGCCCTCGGTAAAAGTTCCCTATCACTCTGCAATTAACAAACCCCACAATGTCATACCATCCTCCCTCCCCCCCCCCAATTTTGATGATGCTTTTCACCCCAGTAGAGGGGGGGGGGGTGAGGGTGGGAGGGGGGGGGAGGTGCTTCAGCTCACGGTAGAGAACTACTTTGGATTTGATGGTGGGATACCACAGGTGTTGATGATTTCAGAGAGCTCCCTTTCCAACAATTGCAGAGAAAACAGTTCCCAGAGGCGTATTCCATGAGATTATAGGCCATATACTTATAAGATGTCCTGTTAGAAATAACCTAAATGGATTGATGTCCAAGAATTTCTCCCCCAAAAGAACCTGTTTCACTTCTGAATAATTTGGGTGTGGAGAATGTGGTTCCACCTAGCCACTAGATCTGTAAATCACACACAATTCTGTTATTAATCTTGTAAACACTAGGTTTAGACCGTACACCGGTTCACTTATCCCTGTAATCATCAACAACAAAGTTATTACTCATGAAAGTGTGGTAACGTGACTCAAAGTGCAATACAAACGTAACCTGCACGGTTTTACAGCTGTCACATTCAATTTACCCTCATCATGAAGCTTACACCAACAGCAAACAAGCAGCTTAAATTCTATTGGTTGCTGCTGAAACTAATGGCAGGCACCATAATTTATGGTTGAGATGACATCAATCATCGAGGTATACCAACTCACTCTGAAAATAATACTGCGCAAGCATTTGTACACATCCCCTCAAAAGGCACACAAAAAATGTGCAACAGCAGCAGCATTAATTTAAAAGAAAGAGATGGTTTAAGTAAAAGAAAAATGCTTATAACTGAGGCAGGTCAAAAAACCTAGATTGAAAGTTAATTATTTACTTCAAGCAATTTTATTTGTGTATCAGAAGTCAAGAAGAGAAAAAGAAAGAAAATAGTTTTATAATGAAACAAATGATTTACAGACTGAAGTGCTAAATTCTGTTAGTCTTTAACTGGGGAGAGTGCATGGCAATGCAGGTTATCTGTTTATTGTTGGAGAAGCATGGCAGCATATTGAGATGACAGCAGTGCCTTGTAACGTTGCAGATGAAGTTATTGTGGCAACTCTAACTGTCGTAGTTTCACGGCAAAGTGTGCTAGTAAAGTCTCTTCTTGGTTATGCTGCAAAGCCATTTGGCATTTAATAGGTCACCCCTGAATAGACATAACTGTTGGTAATAATCCAGTTTTAGCATGCACACATCTGTTACTCATTTTACACATCTAGTTCTTGTTTTACACTTGGTACAATGTTCAGGATAATTTCCAACCATGGTACAACTGTTCATCACATTTGGATATGACTACCATGATTGGGAGCTCAGTGAGTTCTTACACCTAATTCACAATTGTAATTATGTTCACCTTGGCACTTACTGCTTCAAACACTTGGCTGTTCAATAAGAAGACAAATACATTAGACAGTTCATGGAGCCTTGGCTCTCATAATGTTGTTAAATAACTATAATGTCTACTTGTGAAAGCATTGTGAGTACCAGTTGAGATACAGTTCATTTAGTAATACTCAAACTATATGATCTTCCTGTTCACAATGATCACTTTGTCTTTCATTATGCACTGTAATGGTGATCCCAAATGTCAGTCACTAAGCTCCACAATTTTCTGTTTTGGGAAGTTTTTGCACAAAGGTCCCTGTGAGTTGTGTATCATGGGGAGAGAGTCAAATCTTCCATTCAAAATTAGTGAAAGGTATTCTAAAAGCATTTTGGACTTGCCCACTGCCCCTCTACACCTTCCATCTTTCTCATGTATTTCCCCCTTCTCCCCCATCTTTGTCCATTTCCTCCTCCCTGTCGTTCTGCGCATCTCCTCTTCTAAAACTGGATTTTATCACAGAACTCAGTGTGGAAATGAAATTTGAAATCTCAGCAATAAAGCTGTTGGTAAACAAAGTGCCCCTGATTGTTATAGGTCTGTACAGATGTCCTAGTAGTATTGTGGACAATTTCTTACAAAACATGGAAAAAATGATAGAAATTGTATGTAATAAGTATAAAAACATAGGTATTGTTATAGCTGGTGATTTTAATATAGATTCCATAAAGTACATTAAAGATTATGAAAATGTAAATGATATTCTGTGTAACTATAATTTGTCAGACAGGGTTAATGGGCCAACCAGACTAACTAAAGACTCCTCTAGCTGTATAGATCACTTTTACACCAACTTAGATAACTGCAGAGTTGACATAATAAACCTTCACCTCTCTGATCATCTTTGCCAGACAATGGAAATACTGAATATGTAAGATTCACAAGGTACATATGAGACAATTGAAATAAGATATACAAATGAAAAATGATTAGAGATGTTGGCGTTCGCACTACAGTGTGAGACATGGAATGACATATATTGTGCAGAAAATGTTGCAGACAAAGGGAATAACTTTTATAACACTTTCTTTTCCCATTTCAAAGTAACGTGCCCAGTTACTTTTAAAAAGAAATATACTCAAAGCAGTATAAGACTTCCTTCAGAAGTAAAACAGCTGAAGAAGAAAATGTTTATTACTTGGAAAATATATAAAGAGTTCCAGGACACATCAACTAGAGACAACTACCAAACATGTCGAAAAGCCTATAAACAAGCACTGATGTATACACAAAGGAAACTATACAGCAAAAAATTGCTACCTCAAATAACATAAGAAAATCAGTATGGAACAGTGTAAATGAGAGAATCAGCAGAAAACCAAAGCCTAGTGTCAACAATATTCAACTAACGACTGATAATGTAAATATATATGATCAGCAATGTTTTTAATACCCGCTTTATAAACTCAGGTAACATGCGTGTGACCTCTGACACTGATGACTATAGAACTCCTTACCAGGTACAAAAATCAGTGTTTATGTATGAAACAGATACAACTGAAGTAGAGGGAATAATAAATAAAATGCAAAACAGATTCTCTTCGGGATGGGATGAAATTTCCTCCATTATATTGAAATGATGAAAACATTCACTCATACCTGTTCTGGTCCACCTCTTCAATGAAAGTTTGAATAAAGATGTGTTTCCATCTGAATTAAAATATACAATAGTCAAGCCATTGCACAAGAAAGGTAGTATCGACAAAGTTGAAAACTACCGACCCATTAGCTTAATTCCAATCCTAAGCAAAGTATTAGAAAAGATTTATTCACTACAGTTAGAAAACTTTCTAGTCAAAGAAAAAGTGCTGCAAGAAACCCAACATGCTTTTAGGAAAGGCTATTCAACATCATCTGCCATATATGATGTAGTACATACGATACTTATGAAATTAGATGAAAAAGAAAGGGTGGCATATTTGTTCCTAGATTTATCACACGCATTTTACACAGTATCTCATGAGCTGCTACTTGATAAAGTGGAAACTAATGGTATTAGAGGAATAGCCAAAAGTCTCATACAGTCATACCTACAAGACATATATCAGGTCACACAAGTCACACACAAAGTGGGCAATGTTATGAAGAAGTACAGCTCCAGTCCAGCTATAGTAAAGTATGGTGTGCCCCAAGGGCCAGTTCTGGGTCCTTTATTGTTCATACTATATGTTAATGATCTGCCCACAGAACACAACAGCAAGATACTTAACTGTGTGGATGACATAACTGTTGTTAACTGGGGAACCAACGAGAATGATTTGGCCCAAAATTGTGCTGATGTCTGATTTGGATTGAAGAACTACTTCCAAAACAAACACTTAAGCTTAGACATCAATAAAACTAATCTAATGGAATTTCAAATACACCACAAGCAAGATGAAATGCAATGGAGTGTTGTGTCTGATGACGGTTCAGAAATAAAATTGAAAGATAAAACTTCCTTGCTTGGCATAATGTTGGATCAGCATCTCTCTTGCGAGCACCACATCAATTTCTTATGACAAAAACTTAGCAAATCAATTTATGCAATGTGGACAATGTTACAATTTTTTAAACATGAGCAAATGAGTATAATCTACTATGCTTTAGTTTAGTGTATCCATACCTCACATATGGAATTGAAGTACGGGGATGTGCTGCTGCCAAACATGTAAATAGGGTGTTCATCCTTCAAAAAAAGGCAGTTACGATCATGTGTAAGTTTAGATATAATGAGTTTTGCAAAGCAATTTTTAAAATTAAGAAACTACTAACACTCCCATCACTATATATTTATAAAACTGTTCAGCTGATGCTAAAATACAAGCAGTACGATTATCTAAATAGAGAAGTGCACATGTACAATACTAGGAGGGACAATTATTATCATCTGGAAAGAAATAATACAAAAAGTGCAGACAAGAGCCCCTATTACATGGGGATCAAATTTTACAACAAACTTCCAAAAAAATTAAAAAGCTTAAATGGAAGCTGCCTTGAAATTGCCTTGAAGGAGTTCCTCAGCAATAAGTGTTTTTATAGTATTAAGGAATTCCTCTCAGAGGAGTAGAATACTTCCATTTGTATAAATACTATTTACATGTACAAAAAAAATAGCAACATAATTTTTTATCTGATAGACCTATTGTTCCCCACAATGTTATAAGGGGAAATGATCAATATGTAAACTATCTAAAACAAATCCTTGTATTTGTCCATGGAGAATAAAAGTAAATAAAACTGAAAAAAATTAGTGTGGGCTAATGGAGACAGCATTGGTGAAAATCATTTTTTTCTCACATTTATTGATGACTAGCTTTTTCCTTGCAACTTCACCCACATATGTACTCAACACATATGTTCATATGTATTTGAGACATATATTGAACATACCTCCTCCTTCCCCTCTCTTTGTCACTTTCCTCCAGCCCCTTCTCTGATTATATCTTCCACCCTCTTCCCTCTGACCATACCCACCTCCTCTCTTTGTTTCCATCTCCACCTCCCTCCTCTTCCTTTTCCATGTGCCCACTGCCCCTCTACACCTTCCATCTGCCTCATGTATTTCTCTCTTCTCCACCATCTTTGTCCATTTCCTCCTCACTGCCATTCTGCCCATCCCCTCTTCTGTCCATGTCAACCTGCCCCAATGATGCTCATTGGCATATGTAGCCCCTGCTATACTGACAGTTCAATGAAGCAGGATGATACTGCTCTCATAACACATATATCATGCAGGGCTGGCTACATATCAGGGGCTTATAACTCTCTTATTTACCCCTGACATGTAAGTCACTATGCAAACCAGGTTGATCATGCAGGCCAATACTACTCAAACAGAACACACCTGTCTTGTGGAGCAGCCTACATGTTGAGGCCTGGAAAATGATTTACTGCCCCTTACATGTAGGCTGCCCTGCAAGGCAGGGTGATTTGACAGGCTGACACTGTTCCCACACAACATGCATGTTGTGCAAGGTAACCTACATGCCAGAGGATGGGAAAAACACTTTTTTTGTCAGGATCTCTGTTGCTAGTAGAGCTAGGATGTTATAAACTCCACAGCACTAATACTCATAAGGCCTGCTGTTTCTGTGGAAAATTTGGTTGAAATCTATCCAAGGATTTAGGAGGAGATTCTGGATGTGGCATGAGACAATTAAACATTTCAAAAATGATGCATCTTATGAAAAAAACGTTCGAGTTAAAAAGTTAATATTAATAAAGGGGAATCTGTCTGTGCTACAAATGGTCACCACCTCAAAACCTGCCTGTGTGAGTGGCATCAATTTCATATTTTTAAATAGGAACCCTCTACTTTTATTTTGTATTCAGATTCTATTCCAAAAAATATGTACAGTTTACTCAAACTATTATTTACCATTTGTGGTATCTGGCCTTGTAATTGATAAATAAAAAGTGTACCTGCTTTTGCAATAAAGAAGTGATGCATTTGATTGTATATTCCATTTATGATGTAATGTAAATCTTTGTGTTCTAAGTGTTGATATTTATGTTCAAAATTTACTTTAGTGCTGCAAATATGATTGCGCAGTACAGTATGGTTAGCTGTTTCAGTGTTTGGTTAGAAACTACATTTAGATTGCTCCAGGTACAACAACATGTATGTAATAGTTTTCTGTTCCTATAAGGATGCTTAATATCAGTGTGGCCCCTTGCCCCTCACCATTGGGGTACTTAATTTTGGTGAGTATCCATGGCAGGTGTGTCTGTCAATATCACTCCATGGACATTTTACTTTCTTACAGTGGTTGTGGTTTGTATTCTGGTAGCCACACAGCAGGCAGCACAAGACTTATGGTGACTGGATGCAAACACACACTGAAAAAATCACCCTGATGGCAGGGTTCAAGGGTGACCACCAAAATCAAGCATTCTGATGGTTTCAGGATTCGCTAAGATCAACTGTGAGGGGAACAGAATACTACATTACCATATAAGTAGCTTATTTTCCAGAAATGTCACTGTCTAGCCATATTCTTTGTACTGTACAATCACATTTACTACATTCAAGTGACATCTGAACATCAGTATCAATCATTAGAATACAAAACTTTATATTTAAACCATAAATGAAATGTAGAATCAAATGCATCCATTCTTAATTGTAAAAACAGGCACACCAGATATTCATCAATTACAGCATCATCTACCACGAATGGGAAACAATAGTTTGAATAAACCCTATGTATTTTTTTGGTGTAGAATCCAAATATGCAATAAAAAAGGGGTTCTCATTTGAAAATATAGAGCTGACCCTGCCCACATGAGGGGAGTGGGGGGGAGGGGGGGGTCAGCAGGTAGCCAGTTGTAGCACAGACAAATGTCCCTTTTTTTAATATAAACTTTTCACCTAGAATTTTTTTTAATGGTGCAGGACTTTTGAGATATTTGTCTGTCTCAAGTTAAAACAAACACCCTATGTGTGACAGGCTTACAATGATACAAGTTTGCCTGTTTGTTGAAGGAACAGGCTGAGGTCACACAGATATTCAGAAACTTACAAAGTTATGGTGAAAAAGTGCACATGCAGAAGTATGAAGAAGTTGTGGTCTGACAATTGAAAGCAATATGCCAATGATGAACTAAAAACATATCTGAATTTTGAAGGTATCATCCACCAGCTACAGTATGATACAGTCCACAACAAAATTGTGTTGCTGAGAGAGCAAATCAAACATTCGTTGAAAAAGCCCACACCATGATGTTTGATGCCAACTTATCAAAGGACTACCGGGCAGAAGCTGTTTCTACAGTTCCATACCTATCAAATTGTCCTTCATACACCATGCTTGAGGATGAAGAGCCACATGAGTTTTGTTATATAAGTAAGCCTTCTTTATCACACTTAATAATTTATGGGTACAGTGCAATGGGTCACATTCCAAAACGACATTGTAAGCAGTTGGACAAGAAGTCACAGAAGCTGACATTTGTAGTATACTGCCAAGCAACAAAAAGTTATTGATTCATTGACAGGGAGACTTACCAGATAACTGTCAGCAGGGATGCAAATTTCCTGGATGATGAGAATTTCCTGAGTTCAAAGACAGAGGAACTTAAGATCACCAACGTCTCAGGATTGGAACAAGAAATAGTTCTTCAAGACATCAACACTTCACATATGGAAGAAGAAATTAAATCAGCAGAGAGTGATAAGACAGACTTTTATGGTTTTGAGAATAATCCAGAGGAAACTGAAGCTCAAGATGAACATGAAAATCAAAACATGGATTCTACAGGAGGTTATGTTATGTTATGTTATGTGGTTTATTCATCTCATTACATACAATTTTCAAATCATTTGATTTGATGTACAGGAGACATGTCAAGGTTTACAAAAGAAACTTTTTTCACTTTTTTAAGAGAACTACAAAAGTTTACATTATATTTTACATTTCTAAGTTACAGCTACACATGTACATAAAATAATAAATGTGTTACAATCCCTGTGTTCAGATTGTGAAGCTGTCCTCAATGAATTCATCGACAGAATAATAACACTTTTCCACCAGGAGAGTAAAGAGCAATCTTTTCAGTGAACCAATCTCCATTTTAAATATATTACTGCCTTTTATTTTATTGAAAATTTTTAACCCCATATACTCTGGCGTTTGGGCATAAAGTTTTAAACGATGTGTTGGAAGTTTGAAGTTATCTCTGTGGCGAGTGCTGTAGTTGTGGTCAAAACGGAAATTGTCTAGTGTATGTTGATTTCTATATAGGAACACCACCATCTCATATATGTAAAGTGAGGGGATAGATAATACTTTTAAATTTTTTAACAGTGGTCGACAGGATTCCCGTTTTTTTGCAACACACATGTTTCTAATTACTTTCTTTTGTAATACTAGGAGCCTAGTGACATTTGCTGAATTTCCCCAGAAGATTATGCCATAACGAATAACTGACTCAAAGTAGCAGTGATAAACTATCTTTCTGGTATCTATGTTTGTGGCACCTGACAAAATACACATTGCAAATGCTAAGTTGTTCAGTTGATTTGCTAAGTAATCTATGTGTACCTTCCAATTTAAATTTTGTCAAGATTTAGGCCTAAGAACTTCACGTGGTTTGCTTCTGTGATATCCTGATCATTGCAAGTTATCTTTATTTCACTCCTTTCTACTGATTTAGCTTCAAATTGCATCATTTTGGTTTTAGTTACATTTAGTTTTAGTCCATTTTGATAGAACCAAGATTCAAGTTTTTCTAAAGTGTTTTTGGCTTTTTCTGGAATATTTTCAGATACCTCATTTTCAATTAGAACTGATGTATCATCAGCAAATAAGACTGAATGAACATCAATAGCAAGTGGTAGGTGATTTATGTAAAAAAGAAACAGATAGGGACCCAATATCAAACCTTGTGGGACTCCTTGGGGAACTGTTTTCCAGTCTGATGAATAATTGGTTCCATTTGAAGTTAAAATTACTCTTTGTTTCCTACCTGACAGGTAAGAGCTAAACCATTTTAAAGCAGTGTCTCTGATTCCATACATCTGTAATTTGTGGAGGAGTAATGCATGGTTCACTGAATCAAAAGCTTTAGTCAGATCACAGAAAATACCTGTGACCTTTCTACCTTTATCTAACGTGGAGCATATTTTTTGGATAAACTCATTTATAGCATTCGCAGTGCTTTTACCCTGTTGGAATCCGAACTGGTTTTTAAAAATTATATCATTTACAGTAAGAAAGTTATTAATTTGTTTTGCTGCAATCTTTTCAAACACTTTAGAGAAGACCGGCAAGAGAGAGATAGGGCGGTAATTCCCCATATCTTCTGTCGATCCTTTCTTGAATAGAGGTTTGATCTCACCATATTTCAATACCTCTGGAAAGCATCCCTGTTCATAAGATTGATTTATAATAGTTGACAGTGGTTGGGAAATAATATCATACACCTACTTGATTACAGATGTTGTTATTTCATCCCACCCATGTGAGGTTTTGTTTTTTAGAGACAATATTTCCTTTTCCACATCCCTTTGGGTTATTTTTTCAAATTGTTTAAAAGATGTGTTCTGGCTGTTTTCCAAATTTGTGATGCCCTGATAGAATGTCATATCCACATCCGATCTTACTACGTTTAGGAAGAATTCATTGAAACAACTTGACATCTGAACAGGGTTTACTATAATTTCATTTTCATGTCTAATTTTCAAAATCTCATGAATTTTTACTTTGGCTCCTAGTTCAGACTGAACAACTGACCACACTGCTTTTGTCTTATTTCTGTGTTCTCGTATGAATTTATTATTTGCCATTTTTTTAGCTGCCGCTACAACTTTCCTAAATACAGCTTTATACTGTTTGACATAAATGACAAAATCTGGATTTCTGTTTGATTTTAACTCATTGTGGAGCTCTCTCTTTCTGGCACTAGAGATCTTTATTCCTGTTGTAATCCATTTGAGTTTACCATTAACCTTCTTTTGCTTATATCTACGAGGAAATGATTCATTAAATACCTCTAAGAAACAATTTAAGAATTTGTCATAGTTAATCGAGCTTGAACTATTGTAGTCTACAGGCCAGCTTATTATACTTAATTTACTGCGGAATAAATCCATTTTACTTTTACTGAGATCCCTTTTTATACACACTTCTGGAGACTTTAGGTTATTTGCTTTTGGGAGCTCAATAAACAGAGCTGAGTGATCTGAAATACCCAAGTCTAAGCAGTATTTGTGCTTATTTCCACTGTCAAATATGTAGTTAGTAATAATATTATCAATGCAGGTCACTGATCTGCTGTTTTCCCTAGTGCCTTCAGAAAAATTTAGCTTGAAACCAGATTTCTGAATTAAGTCACGAAATTTTGTGGAATCATTGCTTTCAACTAAGACATTTAAGTTGAAGTCTGCTGCTATAACAACTTTTTTCTTACTTTCTTTCTGGAGTTTTTCCAGGAGGCATTCGAATTTGGTTAAAAACACCTTTGTTACCGCACATCCAGGAATTCTGTAGATTGCTATAACCAATGTATTCAGATCACTCAGCTCTACAGAGCAACTTTCAAACACGCTCTCTTCATTCAAATAATTAAAACTATCTCTTACTGTATAACTTATGGAAGAATTGACAAGAATGCAGGAGCCTCCACGAGATTTGCTTATTCTACAAAAGCTAGCAGCTACCTTATAATTATTAATACTATTTAGTACTTTTATACTATCTTCTGTTAACCAGTGTTCATTTAGGCAGATTATTTTAATATTTCCGGATTCTGAAAGCAGAATTTGTAGTTCGTCGATTTTTGAGAATTTACGATTTGGTAGTTCTGCCCCTAAGCCATTTATATTCAAATGCATCAATAGATCATTTTTTCTTTTAGTTATTTCGCGTGCATCCTTTGTTTGGTACCTAAACTTTTTATTTTCAGTTTGAATTTTTTCTTTGTCACCCCTATCACAATGAATTAGTTTCCCTTGCTTCTTAGGACTTTACACACGTCTATGAACATTTTACTAAGGTTCACAGAGCCTAATCTATTCAAGTGCAGGCCGTCTTTTCCCAGACACTTGCAGTTTAAGAATTTGTTTGGGTCAATGAATACTGCACCGAGTCTGTTGCACTGTTCCCTAATGCCGGTATTTATCCTGTTGATGTAAGTATCACTTACCGACCTTCGATGAATGATTCCACTAATTACCAGCCTGGCTGTTGGGTATACAGTTTTCGCCGATCTAATCAGATTCCGCGTTTCATTCACGATTTCTTCCTCACTGTTACTGCGGATGGAGTTTGTGCCCACGTGGATTAAGACACCTCTGTAATCGTCGGTACTTAAAGTTTTGTTACCAGTTTCGCCCGTGTTTCTTTTCGTGGACAATACATTCTTAAAAGTGTTTGTTGAGCTGATGCGATCGGATTCCAGGTCGAACATCGACCTTGCAGTCCGGCACAATTACATTTTTTAATATAGAATCACCTATTAACAGAAAATCGTTTTTGTCATCTTCTTTGTTCGTTGCACTTTTACGTTTGCCCTTCTTATTATAGGAAACTGTTTTCCATTTATACTTATCACTTGTTTCACTGACAGTTCTCTGTTGTATTATTTGCCGTATTACACAAATGCGGATGTTTGCCACTTTGTTCAGTAATGGGTTGATTTCTACACACGCAGGATTTTCTTTCAATAACCAGTTCAGAATTTTCTTGTTTCAATGCTAAAACTTCCGCCTTCAGCGCTTCAATGTCACTTTGAAGCAATTTAATAATTTCTTCTTTTGAGTTCACGGTACTTACGAGTTCGGCCGTCTCCATACGCAAACAATGTGGACACGACCATGGAAACTCGTCTTTTATGAGTTTTAAATTCACTTTCGCGCATTTTTCATGAAACCAGTAGTTACACTTCACACAAAAGATGCCTTTCATGACGCGTTTCGAACATTCCCTACATGATGAACTATTTAATTTAACCTTTTTTGAGGACTGAGATGTGTCACAACACTCTTCTATCGGCGCCATCTTCTCAATATTACCTCCTCAAAGATCAAGTGGAGAACCAAACCAAAGAAATGGTCTGACAATTTTACTTAAGGAAGGACTTAAATGAAGACATGGTTGTCAAAGAGGCCTTGGAAGGGATGAATAATGATCTGTATTGAATGCTTTCTCAGAAATTTATTTTGAACTGTTAGCTTAGCAGCCCAATCAAATTATAAATCGTTGCAAAAGCATATTTAGCAAATACAAATCATCATTCTGGATTCAGGGATTAGTGACCATGAGGTTGTTGTAACAAGACTGAACACTGTAACATTTAAACCCACCAAAAATAAGTACAAAGTACAGCAACCTAAAAAAAAATCACATAAAAAGTTTCTTAAGTCTTTCTAAGAGACAGCCTTCACTCCTTCCAATCTGAATATATAAGGATAGACCATATGTGGGTCAAGAGAAGTGGTATCAACTGCAATTCAGAGATGTATACCAAATAAATTAATAATAAATGGTACTGATTCCCTAATGCAAAATCCCCAAGATTGGTGAAGTTTTAGAGGAACTCAAAAATTAGCTTGAACTTCAGTGCAAGATGCTTCTAATTCTTTCCATAATAAAACACGGTCTCAAAATATAACAGAAAACTGAGAGACATACTGGTTATATGTAAAGTATACCAATGGCAAGACGCAATCAATATCTTCACTACATGATACCGTAACAATGGTGGCATTAATGAAGGCAATGTCACTAAAGCAGAGTTTCTGAGCACAGTTTTCTGAAACTCCTCCACCAAAGAAGACAAAGTAAATATTCCAGAATTCGAATCTAGAACAACTGTCAACGTAAATAACTTAGAAGTAGATATCCTCAGTGTAACAAAGCAGCTCAAATCACTTAATAAATGCAAGGCCTCCAGTCCAGATTGCATACCAGTCAGTTTCCTTTCAGTATGCTGATACAACAGCTCTGTATTTAGCAATCATATACAACCACTCACTCATCAAAAGATCTGTACCTAAAGACTGGAAAGTTGCACAAGTCACACCAATGCCAAAGAAAGGAAATATAAATAATTTGCTGAATTACAAACCCAAACTACTAACAAAGAGCTACAGTAGCAGTTTGGAACGTATACTATACTGTGTTTGAACATTATGAATTACTTCAAACAAAACAATTTATTGACAAATAGTCAGCACGGATTCAGAAAATAAAATTCTTGTGTAACACGACTAGCTCTTTATTCTCAAGAATTTATTCCACATTCGCATGGATTTGTGATTTCCCGTCACAAAGATCACAGGTCATAGAAACTGATGGAAAGTCACCAAGTAAGATAGAAGTAAAATCTGGTGTTCCCCAAGGAAGTGCTATGGGCCCTCTGCTGTTCCTGTTCTACATAAATGATGTAGGAGAAAATCTGAGTGGCCCTATTAGACTGTTCTGTGCAGCCCTATTAGATTGTTTGCAGATGATGGTATTGTATACCATCCTGTAAAATCACCAGATGATCAAAATCAATTGTAAAATGATTTAAGCAAGGTATATGTGTGGTGCAAAAAGAGACAACAAACTCTAAATACACTTATGAATAACTTGAATTTGAATAATCACATACGTAACACTGTCAGGAAAGCAACCCACATGATTTATTGGCAGAACATTTGGAAAGTGCAACAGTTCCGCTAAAGAGACTGCTTACACCACAGCTGTCTGCCCTTTCCTGGAATATTGCTGCAAGGTGTGGCATATGCATCAGATGGAAATGAAGGAGCACATCAAAAAAGTTCATAGAAGGACAGCTCATTCTGTATTATCATGAAATAGGGGAGAGAGAGCCACAGAAATGATACGTGAATTGGGGTGGCAATCATTAAAACAAATGTGTTTTTCATTGTGTCAGGATCTTCTCATGAAATTTCAATCATCAACTTGCTCCTGATGGTGCCCACTTAAATAGGGAGAAATAATCATCATAATAAAATAAGAGAAATCAGAACTTGCACAGAAAGATTTAAGCACTCATTTTTCCCATGTGCCATTCAAGAATGGAACAGTAGAGAAATAGTTTGAAGGTAGTTCAATGAACCCTCTACCAGACACTTAATTGCAAATTGCAGAGTAATCATGTAGATGTAGATGTAGAAACATATTTTGTGTTGCTATGCCATGTCTTAGGAGGGAAAAAAATTTTCTAAAAATCTTTTTATTAAAGTCCTCTTAAATAATGTAAGAACCAGTGGAACTGTCTTGTCCTGACTCTTGCCCATTACCTTTTAAGGACTTGACTTGTTCCCAACGTAATGAATTGAAACATCATATTTAGATCAGACAACAGGCATAAACAATTATTATAGTAATTAACAACAATATTAGAAAAAAGACATATTGCTACTCATCATAAAGATGACCTTTTAAGTTGCAGACAGGCACAACAAAGAGATTGTTACACATTATAGCTTTTGGCAAATGCCTCCTTCAGCAAAGAAAACACACACACCCAAGCACACAAGCCAAAGCCAGCACACCTCATACACACGACCACAACCATCCACCATTCTGAATGGAATTATAGCAGGTAGTATTTATTGTCACTTTTACATTTCCAAAGTGAAATGCCTTTGGAAACAGCATATAAAATATATGTTGATCAAATTTTTCTTACGCTCTTTGGCCACAATTCCTTAGGAAATTGTACCTATTGTGACTTTTTTTCCCAACAAGTAAAATGAAATGCCTGTACTATCCTATTCTTTTCATTATTAGTTCATTACAATCTATGATGTATGACATTTGTTATGGAGTAGAGTGAGAATTACAATTTAGAGTACCACTGTCACCTTCCAGTGTAGTCCACCTAAAGACAACAAACTATTTATGCAGCAGAAATGAGCAACAAGACGGTGTCCAGGTTGACGTCCTGTTCATTGACTTCTGTAAGGAATTTGATGCAGTACTGCACTGTCATTTAGTGAAAAAATGAGACCTTTCACAGTTCTGAACTACATTTTTGAGTAGGTTCATGACTTCCTAACAGACAGACTCAACACATTCTTCATAATGGAACAAAGTCAATAGATGTCGATACAACCAGCTGTCATCCACCACACCAACATAGAGGAGTTTTGTGGACTCTGGTGAAAAGATCTTATGTCATTTCTGATGAGGAACATTTGAAGAGAAGAATTTGATCATTTGAAGATTGTTTTTAAACACAATGGATATACAGAACAACAAAAATGCCGTGCTCTTCAGTTTGGTCCGTCACGTGAGCCAACGGAGGATACTTTTGAAGCTGTTGCTTATTTACCCTTTGTGGGAAGTATATCATCCAAAATTTCAAGAATTTTAAGAAAATATAACATTAAAAGTGTTTTTACGCCGGTGGCCAAGACTAGAGACCTTCTTGGCTCAGGTAAAGATAATTTGGGCTTGAGGAGGCCTGGGGTTTATGAAATTCTGTGTCACTGTGGAAAGAAGTATTTGGTCAAACTATTTGAACTATTCAGGACCGGTGCGTGGAACACTCGGTTGTTCCAGCCTGAGAAGTTGGCAGTAGCGGAACATTGGCTTAACGAAGGACACAGGATGATCTATGACAAGACACAATTGATCTCTCCTGCTTCACACTATTGGGAATGTGTTCTTAAAGAATTCATTGAAATTAGATTATCCAGTAATATTATTAACAGGGATAAAGGTTTTCCTCTAAGTAAGATATGGAATCTGATTTTGTCCAACATTAAACAACAATGGTCTTCTTTTCGATCATTGGATTCTTCCAACTAGTGCTGTTGCGATTTATCGTTTCTGCCGTCTTCTCCCACCGGAGCGCTGTGTGTCTACTTGCCGCCAGGAGGCACTGCCCATCATCTCACGCATGCGCAGTGCTCTGTTTGTGGTGTATAAAGGTTTCCGTCATTGTGGCTGGAATTCAGTTTCGGTGAGGCAGTGCACTAGCATTAACTCACCTGAAGATGGCGGCCAACTGGTCCACCGAAATATTGTGTCTGGACGATGACATGATCCAGCTGCAAAGCTGTGAAGAATATCAATTTTGGGACTACTCCAAGGGTGTGTTATGGTGTCATTACTGTTTCCAATATTTATGAAACTGATCTCGTGGATAATACTTCATGAGGTTGTTGACAATGACACTTTTGTCTATAAGAAGATTGCAATGCCAGAAGACTAGTGAAATGCAGAAAGAACCTCAAAGGATCAGCTGTTCTGCAGAGACTGGTAGTTGAAACTGAAATGTTACAGACTTTTTACTATGTGGTCCATGATTTTAATGTAGTAACTTATACAATGTCATGAACAGTGTAACTTTATGTATGTACTGTAAATACTTTATTATTATTATCTGACCTTGTAAAGACATGTAAAACCTTATAGCACTTAAAAATATATTATTTTTAAGCTAAAATTTTATCTCTGTAGAACCAACATGAAATTATTCCTGTTAAAACGGACATTTAATTATAAATTCCAATAAATTAAGGCAAAACATTCTGGATAGTAAAACAAAAGATGTTGACTTGTGTCCAGATAGACATGTAAGAGAATTACCACAAACTTTATGACATCAGAACAAACTCAAAGCTACCAATTTTATTAAATTAGGTGCCTGCTTGAAAGAAATGGCCAAAGACAGTAATTGTAGTAATCAGGTATTGCAAAATCAGTGTGCAACAATATTATGAAAACAAAAGTTGCTACTCACCATATAATGGAGATGCTGAGTTGCAGATAGGCCGCCGGCCGCTGTGGCCAAGCGGTTCTAGGCACTTCATTTGAGAACCACACTGCTGCTACTGTCACAGGTTCGAATCCTGCCTCGGGCATGGATGTGTGTGATGTCCTTCGGTTAGTTAGGTTTAAGTAGTTCTAAGTCTAGGGAACTGATGAACTCAGGTCTTAGGTCCCTTGGTGCTTAGAGCCATTTGAACCAGCAGAGAGGCACAACAAAAAGACTGTCACAAATAAGCTTTTGGCCAACAGAGCCTTTGAGGAAAATTGACAACAGACACCCAAACACACTCAAGGAAATGCAACTCACACACACGACTGCAGTCTCTGGCAGCTGAAGCCACAGTATGTGGCTGGTAGTGCGAATGACGTATGCCTACATAAAAATGAGCTTAAAGAACCTGCTCAGATATTTAAGACAATCATAACTAGGATTTTAAAAAATCAAAATGTTTTATAATAGGCTTAACTCAGAGGCATGATCTAATGGACTGATCATGTGTAAACAAGAAACTCCAGAAAGCCAACAGGATCCACCAAAAAATCTGTGGAGATAACAATAATGCTTTTTTTTTCCTTGATAAAACTGATCTGGAAAGAATATGCTTCACAAAGCTTGAAACGCCCTTAAATGTGAAAAACAAATCCTATTTATGTAAATAACTTGGAGAGATAATGAAAACTTATCTTCGTAAACAGTGGTACAGAGCCAAAACCATTATAGACAACAAAAGATCCAGATAGGAGAGGTTACCCTCAAGAATGAAAGTAGGTGGTTACTGAAGATAAGCCTGTGCTCCTACCTGTAGATGTTGTAGAAACAGCAGTTGAAACTGGAACAACTTTGATAATATTGACAATGGAGAAGGCAGTATCATTATACTCAATAGCATCAGCAGCTACTGCAACAGCCAAAACAACAAGAAATGTGAAATCAGTAGCAGCAGATGATTCAAGGTGCAATGAAGTGGGCAAAAGGGAAATAGCGTCACCTTTTACATTGTTGATGACTCAGAAGAAACTGTAGTAATGGAAGCAATAACTTTTCACAAGTACAGATGAAATTGACAACTACAGTAGCAGAAGAACATGGATTTTTTAGGAAGAAGGAATAAGAAGTGCCCAAGTTAATTATTTAACAGTGTCTCAGCAGACCGTTCAATCAATAAGGAACACTGTGCAGCAGTCAGAAACTGAACTGGGAGTTATAAGACAGCTTGATTCTCTGTACTACCCTACAATGCATGATGGTTCACATTCTTTATTTCTTCGTTTGTTGTCCTCAGTGTCAAGGTACTGTGTCATGATACTGGCTGAAAAGTGGGGTGTAGAAGTACAACACTGCCTGCTTTAAATAATGTAGCCAACAGGTCCACAGTTGTGATTCACAGTAGTTTACTTTCTCTGTTCACAACTCCCCAATAATACATTGTTATACTACGCCAGTGCACTATTTTTTAACTTTCCACAGGCCTCATTAATAGTTTTTAGGCAAACCTCCACATATTGCTACAATAGTTTACTACTGAACATCTACGAGCAGTAAAAACCTAACCACAACGTTCACAGTTTTGAAGAATAGAAAGATATGTATGGAGCAGGCACTGTCATTGTTTTAACACACAGCCTAATTATGTAACACTTATTTCACAGTTAAGTTGAAGCATTGTTGTTGTTCTAACCAACACAGGTTTCTCGTCTGAAAATCCTCCGTGGACTAACTGCCTCCAGACCAAAAATTGGGCCCTTATATATCCTCACAATAATAGGTACTGAGACTACACATTGTTCAAAGTTAAATATACAGAAATTACAATTAAAACTTAGCTCATTTGATTAACTGAATACATAAAAAAATTGGTTCTTTTTAACAGTTTCTTCTACTACAAGAGCTAGGCTGAATTATTTGTTTAAATCATTTGGTGTCTCTGGAGCACAGTGCCCTATCTTTGTGACTTTTGTTTCTTTGGACTGCTTTGTTCTAGTGTTCCCCTTTTTGGTGCATGACTTGTACTACTGGCATGTTTGTGATGTACCAGTGATTAATAAATGCGTATTTGATACATAGCATGTGTTATCTCCAACAGATCCTACTTGATAATCACAGTGGTGACCCCAACAATGTAATTGTCCCACTGTGAGTTATTTTTTGCTTGCTTTCATCATTTATGAACTTTGTGTGTGAACCCACCTTGTTTCTGCCACAATGGATCTACCAGTGTCTTTCGGTGCAAGTGCAACGGGCCTCATTAACTATGCTTGTGGTCTCGAGTGGACAAACTAATTCAGATGTGGTTAAAAGTGAACAATTATTTATGCCTGGCCATGATGGCGGCGACCTAACCTTACCCGGCACAATATGGGCACTGCCTAGAATGGTAGCACAACAACCACCACATCATAGACAGTGCATGCCACCTAATGACAACATGGATGACCTTCCAGTTAAAGACATTCTGATTTATCCTTCATCTATGTCACTACCTTTGGGATGGTTTGAGGTGCCAATGAAGTTCCAAAACAGTGAATCAAACATTTCTATGGCCGGGGTAGCACATTCTAATATGCATAGTGTCGCAGCACCCCCCACCGACGCCATCTCGGCAAAGCCGGTCGCCTCGACCGTACCAGCTTCCGCGCCCATTGCACCATGGTTGCATCACAACTGACTTCCACTCGCTTTCATAATGGCACCGGCCATTCCACCCGTGCTGGTTACTGGGTCAGCCACCCCGCGGCTTCAACGTGACCGCCTCCCACCCGCTGTTGCAACGGCACTGGCCGTTACATCACATGCTGTGTTCTTTGTCGGGCTTGAAGATTTGACACACCATGCTGACTTATACACCCACTCCCTCTGCACCATGTGCTGCATGTGGCCAATGCCCCATGCAGACCTCGGGCGATGCACCATTCATTTCTGATTTCAGAGGCGTCCTGCTCTGCTCGCACCGATCTCTGTCTGCCAGCGCTACCTCAACATGTGTTACCTGGCAGGATTCCTAAGGTACCTGCTTTGCAAAAAGATAATCCAAAGACTCGGTTCACGTTAGTGGATCATCCACGGCATTTCAGATGACAATGCCTGTTTTGCCTGCCTGGGAGCCACCTCCACGCTAATACAGACCTCATCAGTGACTTGCTTCTCTCACCACTTGCCCCGCACAAATATCCCACGGCAAAAGCACTGCTCATCGAGCACCTTTCTTGCCCTCTGGTGGAGGCTGTCCACTTCATTTTCACAATGAGCACCTCGACAACCACACCACTTCGCAGCTTTGGCGGCGCCTACGTGCATTAATTGATGATCAAGCATTACCTGATGCCACACTTTGGATGTTGTGGATGGTCAAGAAGCCTTCGGATCTGCAACTTTATTTATTTATTTATTCATTTTATTTATTTATTTATTTATTGTTCCGTGGGACCAAATTAAGGAGAAGTCTTCATGGTCATGGAACGAGTCAATACATGAAATTATAACACGATATTAGAAACAGATAAAATGAAATATACAAAAAAATATTCAGATGACAAGTCATAAGTTTAAATAAAGAAAATCAACAATGTAACACTGGAATTTGCTTAATTTTTTAGCTCTTCCAGGAGCTCCTCGACAGAATAGAAGGAGTGAGCCATGAGTAAACTCTTCAGTTTAGACTTAAAGGAGTTTGGGCTACTGCTAAGATTTTTGAGTTCTTGTGGTAGCTTTTTGAAAATGGATGCAGCAGAATACAGCACTCCTTTCTGCACAAGAGTCAAGGAAGTGCATTCCACATGCAGATTGGATTTCTGCCTAGTATTAACTGAATGAAAGCTGCTAACTCTTGGGAATAGGCTAATATTGCTAACAACAAATGACATTAAAGAAAATATATACTGTGAGGGCAATGTCAGAATTCCCAGACTATTGAATAGGGGTCAACAAGAGGTTCTCGAACTTACACCACATATAGCTCAAACAGCCCGTTTTTGAGCCAAAAATACCCTTTTTGAATCAGAAGAATTACCCCAAAAAATAATACCATATGACATAAGTGTATCAAAATATGCGAAGTAGACTACTTTTCGTGTTGAAGTGTCACTTATTTCAGATACTGTTCTAATGGTAAATAAAGCAGCATTTAGTTTCTGAACAAGATCCTGGACATGGGCTTTCCACAACAGCTTACTATCTATCTGAATGCCTAGGAACTTGAACTGTTCCATCTCGCTTATAATATGCCCATTCTGTCTGATCAAAATATCGGTTCTTGTTAAATTGTGTGTTAGAAACTGTAAAAACTGAGTCTTACTGTGATTTAGCATCAAATTATTTTCCACAAGCCACGAACTTATTTCATGAACTACATTATTTGTTACTGTTTCAATATTACACACAAGATCCTTCACTATCAAGCTGGTGTCATCAGCAAACAGAAATATTTTTGAATCACCTGTAATACTAGAAGGCATATCATTTATATAAATAAGAAACAGCAGTGGCCCCAGCACCGACCCTTGGGGAACGCCCCACTTAACAGTGCCCCATTGTGACTGAACATCACTACCACTCTCAATATTGCGGAGAATTACCTTCTGCTTTCTGTTCTTAAAGTAAGAGGCGAACCAATTGTAAGCTACTCCCCTTACTCCATAATGGTCCAACTTCTGCAGTAATATTTTGTGGTCAACACAGTCAAAAGCTTTCGTTAAATCAAAGAAAACACCTAGCGTTCGCAGCCTTTTATATAATCAGTCCAAAACCTCACAGAGAAAAGAGAATATAGCATTTTCAGTTGTTAAACCATTTCTAAAACCAAACTGAACATTTGACAGCAAATTATGTGAATTTAAAAGCTCCAGTAACCTTGTATATACAACCTTCTCGATAACTTTAGCAAACACCAATGGCATAGAAATAGGTCTATAATTGTCAATATTATCCTTGTCTCCCTTTTTATAAGGTGGCTTCACTACCAAGTACTTTAATCGGTCAGGAAACCGACCACCCCTAAAGGAACAGTTACAGATATGGCTAAGTACTGGGCTAACATACATAGAACAATACTTCAGTATTCTGCTAGATACCCCATCATATCCATGAGAGTTCTTGCTCTTTAGTGATTTAATTATTAACTCAATCTCCCTCTTGTCAGTATCATGGAGGAGCATTGCAGATAACAGTCTCGGAACACTTTTTTTCTAAGAGCGCTATATGATTCCCTGTTGGGACTAGGTTTCTATTTGGTTCACCTGCTATATTCAGAAATTGATTATAAATTCTGTACATATATGCGACTTATCAGTAACACGGACATTCCTACTACGCACTGATTCTATATTCTCAACCTGTCTCTGCAGACCAGCCACTTCCTTTATGATTGACCATATGGTTTTAATTTTATCCTGAGACTTAGCTATTCTATCTGCATACCACATACTTTTTGCCTTCCTAATAACATTTTTAAGTACCTTACAATATTGTTTTTAATGGGCTGCTGCATTTAGATTCTGACTGTTTCTAACGTTTTGATATAATTGCCACTTTCTTCAACAAGATATTCTTATCCCTCTAGTCAGCCACCCAGGCTGCCTGTTTGTGCTAGTACCCTGTTTTGAATGTTCTAACGGAAAGTAACTTTCAAAGAGCACAAGAAAAGTCTTGAGAAAACCATTATATTTATCGTCTACTGTATCAGCGCTATAAACATCTTGCCACTCTCGTTCCTTGATGAGGTTTACAAAGGTCTCTACAGCAACTGGATCAGCTTTCCTAAACAGCTGATGACTATATTTAACATGTGTTGCAGCACAAAAATCTTTTAAAGTTAAAATTTGTGCATCATGATCTGAAAGGCCATTCACCTTTTTGCTAACAGAATCCCCTTCTAGTAATGAGGAATGAACAAAAATGTTGTCTATTGTTGTTCTACTGTTCCCTTGCACTCTCGTTGGAAAGAATACAGTTTGCATAAGATTATATGAATTAAGGAGGTCTACCAGCATCCTCTTCCTTGCACAATCACTTATACTATTAATATTGAAGTCACCACATATAACTAACTTTTTGTATTTCCTATAAAGTGAACCAAGAACCTCCTCTAGCTTCTAGAAAAGTCTTGAGAAAACCATTATATTTATCGTCTACTGTATCAGCGCTATAAACATCTTGCCACTCTCGTTCCTTGATGAGGTTTACAAAGGTCTCTACAGCAACTGGATCAGCTTTCCTAAACAGCTGATGACTATATTTAACATGTGTTGCAGCACAAAAATCTTTTAAAGTTAAAATTTGTGCATCATGATCTGAAAGGCCATTCACCTTTTTGCTAACAGAATCCCCTTCTAGTAATGAGGAATGAACAAAAATGTTGTCTATTGTTGTTCTACTGTTCCCTTGCACTCTCGTTGGAAAGAATACAGTTTGCATAAGATTATATGAATTAAGGAGGTCTACCAGCATCCTCTTCCTTGCACAATCACTTATACTATTAATATTGAAGTCACCACATATAACTAACTTTTTGTATTTCCTATAAAGTGAACCAAGAACCTCCTCTAGCTTTAGCAAAAATGTTGTGAAATCGGAGTCTGGGGATCTATAAATAACAACAGTTAGAAGTTTAGTTCCATTAAATTTAACCACACCTGCACAACATTCATACACCTTTTCAGTGCAGTACTTTGAAACATCAATTGACGCAAATGGGATGCCATTTTTCACATACATGGCTACTCCCCCACACCGCAAAGAGCTCCTCGAAAAGCTGCCAGCCAACCTGTATCCTGGTAAAGGAAGCCTCTGAATTATCTCCTTATTTAAGAAGTGTTCAGATACACGAATAATTTCAGAGTCAACATCTATAAGCAATTCACTAACTTTATCTCTAATACCTTGTATATTTTGATGAAATTACTCGGATACCTAAGCTTTGTCAAAAGTGGTTCCTTTGTTAGAGAGACTTGCCTTAAGCAGGAAGACCTATCAACTGACTTCAATCTAAAGAGGGTGCAGCTCTAACACCAACTACTGCAGGAATTTTCCCATGAGTGATCCCACCAACCCCACCTATGCTGTCACCTGTAAGCTTTGCTAACCTCCCCTTCCCATACCTGTTGAGGTGCAGGCCATGTCTAGTGACATCTACTGTCTCATGTTGCCAACCCACTAGAGGTTAGTTTATGCATGGCGGATCAGGCTAATGCTATCATTCGTCACCAACGCCACCTGTCATGAATGACAATTCCATCACCCTCAGTTGACTCACCTATCTTTGTGACTCTTGTTTCTTTGGACTTCTTTGTTCTAGTGTTCACTTTTCGATGCATGAGTTGTACTACTGCCATGTTTGTGATGTATCAGCGATTAATAAATGCGCGTTCGATACTCAGCGTGTGTTATCTCAAACCGATCCTACATGATAAACACAAACAAATATAGTCACGCAAACAATACTTTCGACAAAACTGAAAATTACTTGGAAATTAATTAAGGGCTGTCTTTGTTAACATGTTTTTGAATAGAGCCAAATAGATCCTTTAAGAATACTATTAGTTGTTCTTTTAAATGTTTATACTTAGTACAGAATTTGTATTTGTTTATATGTCAACAATAAAATTTAATTTATGAAACAATTACTGATTTCACCCCCTAACAAAAGATACTAACTAGGCATACTTGCAATAAATTAGAAAATCAATTACATACATAAAACTAAGCACAAAATTAGATCTGGTGTTATATTCAGTAAAACTGAGGGCCAAACTTTCCCTTTCATGAAAATGCAGATTATATTCATGTATGCTAATGGTAATTACACTCCTGGAAATGGAAAAAAGAACACATTGACACCGGTGTGTCAGACCCACCATACTTGCTCCGGACACTGCGAGAGGGCTGTACAAGCAATGATCACACCCACGGCACAGCGGACACACCAGGAACCGCGGTGTTGGCCGTCGAATGGCGCTAGCTGCGCAGCATTTGTACACCGCCGCCGTCAGTGTCAGCCAGTTTGCCGTGGCATACGGAGCTCCATCGCAGTCTTTAACACTGGTAGCATGCCGCGACAGCGTGGACGTGAACCGTATGTGCAGTTGACGGACTTTGAGCGAGGGCGTATAGTGGGCATGCGGGAGGACGGGTGGACGTACCACCGAATTGCTCAACATGTGGGGCGTGAGGTCTCCGCAGTACATCGATGTTGTCGCCAGTGGTCGGCGGAAGGTGCACATGCCCGTCGACCTGGGATCGGACCGCAGCGACGCACGGATGCACGCCAAGACCGTAGGATCCTACACAGTGCCGTAGGGGACCGCACCGCCACTTCCCAGCAAATTAGGGACACTGTTGCTCCTGGGGTATCGGCGAGGACCATTCGCAACCGTCTCCATGAAGCTGGGCTACGGTCCCGCACACCGTTAGGCCGTCTTCCGCTCACGCCCCAACATCGTGCAGCCCGCCTCCAGTGGTGTCGCGACAGGCGTGAATGGAGGGACGAATGGAGACGTGTCGTCTTCAGCGATGAGAGTAGCTTCTGCCTTGGTGCCAATGATGGTTGTATGCGTGTTTGGCGCCGTGCAGGTGAGCGCCACAATCAGGACTGCATACGACCGAGGCACACAGGGCCAACACCCGGCATCATGGTGTGGGGAGCGATCTCCTACACTGGCCGTACACCACTGGTGATCGTCAAGGGGACACTGAATAGTGCACGGTACATCCAAACCGTCATCGAACCCATCGTTCTACCATTCCTAGACCGGCAAGGGAACTTGCTGTTCCAACAGGACAATGCACGTCCGCATGTATCCCGTGCCACCCAACGTGGTCTAGAAGGTGTAAGTCAACTACCCTGGCCAGCAAGATCTCTGGATCTGTCCCCCATTGAGCATGTTTGGGACTGGATGAAGCGTCGTCTCACGCGGTCTGCATGTCCAGCACGAACGCTGGTCCGACTGAGGCACCAGGTGGAAATGGCATGGCAAGCCGTTCCACAGGACTACATCCAGCATCTCTACGATCGTCTCCATGGGAGAATAGCAGCCTGCATTGCTGCGAAAGGTGGATATACACTGTACTAGTGCCGACATTGTGCATGCTCTGTTGCCTGTGTCTACATGCCTGTGGTTCTGTCAGTGTGATCATGTGATGTATCTGACCCCAGGAATGTGTCAATAAAGTTTCCCCTTCCTGGGACAATGAATTCACGGTGTTCTTATTTCAATTTCCAGGAGTGTAATTCAAAAATGAAAAAATGAATTTTAAGGAGGCGGATGGCAAAACAAGAGGGGAATTAAAAATATACCAGCTTCCTTCATCACAAATGGCACAAAGGAACTAAAATTGAGTACATACATAGTTTTACCTACTTATGAATCAGTATCTACTGTCTTGTTGTTGCTGTGGTCTTCAGTCCAAAGACTGGTTTGCTGCAGTTCTTCATGCTACTCTGTCCGATCCAAGCCTCTTCATCACTGAATAATTGCTGCAACCAACATAGTTCTGAATTTGCTTAATGCATTCATCTCTTGGTCTCTCTCTATAATTTTTACCCCCACACGCTTCCCTCCAATACTAAATTGGTGATCCCTTGACGCCTCAGAATCTGTCCTATCAAACAAGCCCTTCCTTGGGTCAAGTTGTACCACAGATTCCTTGTCTCCCCAAGTCTATTCAGTACTTCCTCATTAGTTATGTGGGTTACCCATCTAATCATCAGCATTCTTCTGTAGCACTACATTTTGAAACCTTCTATTCTCTTTTTATGTAAACTGTGTATTGTACATGTGTCACTCATCTACATAGCTACACTCCAGAAAAATACCTACAGGAAAGACTTCCCATCACTTAAATCTATATTTGATGTTAACAAATTCCTCTTCTTCAGAAATGCTTTTCTTGCCATTGCCAGCCAACATTTTATATCTTCTCTACTTCGACCATCATCAGTTATTTAGCAAAGCTAATCTGCTACTTTAAGTGCCTCATTTCCTAACCTGAGTCCCTCAGCATCACCCTACTGAATCTGACTACATTCCATTACACTCATTTTGCTTTTGTTGATGTTCATCTTATACCCTCCTTTCAAATGCTGTACAACTGCTCTTTCAAGTCCTTTGTTGTCTCTTACAGAATTACAATGTCGCAGGCAAACTATAGAATTTTTATTTCTTCTTGCTGATCTTAAATTTCTACTCCAATTTTTTCTTTGGTTTCCTTTACTGCTTGTTCAATGTACATATTGAATAAGATCATGGATAGGCTACAACCCTGTCTCACTCCTTTTTCAAGCACTGCCTCCCTTTCATGCCACTCAACTCTCATGATTGCCATCTGGCTTCTGTACAAGTTGTATAAAATCTTTTGCTCCCAGTATTTTACTCCTGCTACCTTCAGAATTTTAAAGAGAGTATTCCAGTCAACATTGTTGAAAGCTTTCTCTAAATCTACAAATTCTATAAATGTATGTTTGCCTTTCTTTAATCTATCTTCTAAGACAAGTTATAGGGCTAGTATTGCTTTCCATGGTCCTACAGTTCTCCAGAACCCAAACTGATTGTCCCCAAGGTCATCTTCCATTCTTCTGTAAAGAATTCGTGTCAGTATTTTGCAACCATGAATTATTAAACTGATAAATCAGTAATTTTCACACCTGTCAGCAACTGCTTTCTTTGGAATTGGAATTACTACATGTCTGACGGCATTTCACCTGTTTCATACATCTTGCACACCAGATGGAAGACTGTTGTCATGGCTGGCTCTTCCAGGGCAATTATTAGTTCTGATGGAATATCGTCTGCTCCCAGAGCCTTGTTTTGACTTTAACTTTCAGAGCTTCATCAAATTCTTTTTGCAGTATCATATCTCCCCTCTCATCTTCATCTACATTCACTTCCCTTTATATAATATTGCTTTCAAGTTCATCTCTCTTGTACAGACCCTCGATATACTCCTTTCAGCTTTTCCTTCTTTGCTTAGAACTGATTTACTGTCTGAGCTCTTGATATTCATACAGCTGCTTCTCTTTTCCCTGAAGGCCGCTTTAATTTTTCTGTAGATGTTATCTACCTTTCTCCTCACGATATATGCTTCTATGTCCTTATATTTGTCCTCTAGCCATTCCTGCTTAGTCAATTTGCACTTCCCGTCAGTCTCATTTTTTAGACATCTGTAGTCCCTTTTGCCTGCTTCATTTGCTACATTTTTAAATTTTCTCTTTCCATCAGTTAAATTCAATACCTCTTGTGTTATCCTAGGATTTCTACTAGGCCTTGTCTTTTTACCTACTTGATCCTCTGCTGCATCTCTTAAAGCTACCCATTTCTCTTCTACAATATTTCTTTTCCCTGTTCTAGTCAACCATTGCCTAGTGATTGCTCTGAAGCTCTCAACAACATCTGGTTGTTTCTACTTATCCAGGTCCCATCTCCTTAATTAACTATCTTTTTCCAATTTCTTCACTTTTAATCTATAGTTCATAACCAATAAATTGTGGTCAGAGTTCACATTTGCCCCTGGAAATGTCTTACAATTTAAAATTTGGTTCCTAAATCTCTATCTATCCATTATATAATCAATCTGAAACTTTACGGTACCTCCAGGTCTCTTCCACATATGATGATTCTTAAACAAATTGTTAAATTATGGCCTGTGCAAAATTCTGTCAAGTGGTTTCCTCTTTCATTTCTTTCCCCCAATCCATATTCACCTACTATTTTTCCATATCTTCCTTTTGCTACTATTAAATTCCAGTCACTCATCACAATTAAATTTTCATTTCCTTTAGCTGTCTGAATAATTTCTTTTATATCATTATACATTTCTTCAGTCTCTTCATCACCTGTGGAGCTAGTTGGCATGTAAACTCGTACTATTGAGGTAGGTGTAGGCTTTGTGTCTATCTTGGGTATGATAATGCACTCACTATGTAGTTCATAGCAGCTTACCCACATTTTTTTTATTAAACCCACTCCTGCATTACCACTTTGTATTTATAAACCTGTATTCACCTGACCAGAAGTCCTGCTCCCCCTGCCACCAAACTTCAATAATTCCCACTATACCTAAATTCAGCCTGTCCATTTCCCTTTTTAAATTTTTAACCTGCCTGCCAAATTAAGAGGTCTAACATTCCATGCTCTGATCTGTAGAATGCCAGTTTTGTTTCTCCTGATGACGACATTCTTCTGCATAATCCCACCTGGAAATCTGAATGGGGGTTCTATTTTCCCTCCGGAATATATTACCAGAGACAATGCTATCATCATTTAACCATACAATAAAGCTGCATGTCCTCAGGAAAAATTATGGCTGTAGTTTCCCTTTGCTTTCAGCCATTCTATAGCAGAACATTAAAGAGATGGGGAGGCTCATGTATTTACATTAGGTGAGGACTTCAGTTCATACTTAGAAGCAATATGATATCTTTGGGGGAACAAGTACACCTTGAGTTATCAGTGGTAGTGTTAAAAGAGCAAGATACTACTAAGAAAACTTATTATACTATCATTATATAGTTCTCCTAACAGTGATGTCAATATCATTTTCACAAAATTATTGCAAGTGCAAGACATGGTGCATACTCCTAAATGACCTATTCTTATATGTGGAGATTTAAATATTAATATTCTCCTGAGAGCCCATGTCCATTAAAATGAACATGTAGTTTTTTGGTTGCTATTTTGGAGGTATAAGTTTTTGATAAGCACAGTCCACTGTCCAAGAAAGCAGTGTGTTTGATGCTTGCATCTGTTGGAGCTTGGCCATACTAAATGAACAACTGAGCTTCTGTGTTAGTATCTCTGCTGATGGCCAACAGGGCAGGTGAACGTGTATGGTTCATTGGTATAGTGTCTCTGCTTTGCTTTAAGTAAAACTTGTAGGAATTTAGAAGAAAGCCGCCATGGACAGTTGCATAAGCTACTCATGGCCTGTAAGTGCAATGTGTTGAGATCTAGGTTATAGAAATATGTATGCAAAACCATTTTTGGATGAGCTAGCTGTGCTATGAGAAACCTGCACAATGCAGTGGTAATAGCTGGAGTAGGCAATACAGACTCACCACATTAGGGCAAGAACCGTGTCATGAGTTATTTGACAGGTGCCAGATAATAGACCATCAAAAGTGGCATTACCATGATGCCAGGGCTTTGATAGACAATGAGACAACTTGGTGCCAGCAACTCCAGGAGTAAGAAATAGTGTGTTAGCAGTGAGTGTAAACTGCTTTAATCAAGGGTGTATGGGGCATGTGCAGAGGCAGTGCTTCCCAGCCATGGAACAATAGGGGTGGTATGAACCATCAGCATATTATGGGAATAGCAAAAGTTGTTAGTCTGGGAGATAATAAGCTCTTGTTAAACTCAAGAAGGAACACCAAAACTTTCAGAAGGCATTCCCACTAAAACAAAATCAAGGAAATATGAATGCAGAGCCATATTGGGCCATAGTGGGTATAGTAGATGGGAAAAATAAGTTTTTGTTAGACATGGGACACATGTGTCTGTGACCTCGAGTGACTTAGTGGGTAGGAGGCAGTGAACCGCCCATCTCGCCCACTCTACAATTTGTGTGGGGTGGGTAATAATGAGTGTGGCCACTGGCATCAATATGGTGAATTTACAATTAGAGGCAACCAAGCTTATGTATAGCGTGGAGGTGGTGTCTCATGTGAGGGCTACAGCATGATCTTGGGGTTAGATTTTCTGCATCGGTACTGTGCCTTAATTGACCTCTGACAACTTGTCGTGGTACTTAATGGGAAGACATTATGGCTAGCGGAAGCTGCCATCAATGTTGATCTGTCACAAGCAGCATCTGTCATAGTATGCAATCCAGTTAAACTGCAAGCAATGTCATTAAAGCTTCCTTCAAATGACTGAGAGTTAAATGGCACCAGGAAGTCACTGTGGATGAATGGGGACCCTGACTTACTAATTGGTATGTTGTGTACAGTGGAACTGCTGGAGGTTAGTGATGTATTGGACACAGTTTAATGAGGTGAAGTATTGTACATGTACAGGAAAAGGACAGAGGTGAGGTAATACTCACCAATGTGGATAATTTTGGCACCAAGGAGGTTAAGCTGTTAAACAGGATTTCAGTAGCAACATTAGAAATTCCAGAAGAGGAAGATTGATGCACAAAAGGTGTAAGCTATGAAATCATGCAGGGTGCCACTAATACTGCACTGTATGAGAAGGTTAAGCATTTGAGGTGAACAGAGAATGCATAGGTTGAAGAACTACTGTAAGAGTTTCAAGATTTGTCCTTTCCATTGGGGCTATTGCCTGTAACACCTGTGACACAATGCAGTATTCCTACAGGGAACAAAGCACTGGTGTACTGGAAACTGAACAGAATACCATGGTTCCTGCAGCCAATTTTAGAAGAATTTATCAATCAGCAGTTAGCCAACAGCATAATAGCAGAGAATAGTGGCCCATGGGGGGGCAACATTCATAATCGTACCAACAAAGTCTTACAGATGGTTCAAGAAAGACTACTGTAATTGGAACTGTCAGATAATCACAAATGCTTACCCCACTCTAAACATCATAGAAACAGTTGACGATCTTGTGCAGTGCCAGGATTTCTCAATGACTGATTTGAAGAATGGCAGAACAGTGTTGGAGGTGATTCCACCCAACTGACCAAAGACTGCATTTTTGGTACCTTGGGGTCACTACCAGTACAGAAGGCTGCTATTTGCTTTGAAAAATGCACCAGCATTTGTTAGATGAAGTGTTGAAGGGATTAAAACCTCATCAGTGTTTAGTGTATTTGGATGACATAATTGTGTTTTCAAGAGATATGCAAGAATATAGGCAGTGGCTGAGAGAAGTATTCATGAAATTTCGGATTGTACATTTAACACTGAATATTGGAAAATGTCAGTTTCGATTGGGAGAAGGGATTATTTAGTCACGTAATTAGTAAGGACATTGTGAGGACTGATCTGAAGTTAATACAGGCAGCACAAGATTTTCCAATACCAGGAACAAGCAAAGAATTACAATCTTTCCCGGGCCTTGTGAATTATTATAGGAAGTTCATGAAAGGATCTGCAGATATCACAAGATTTCTTACACAATTGCTGAGAAAGGGCATCAAATTTGTGTGGTTGGAGGTGTGTCAGAAAGCATTTGATGAAGGAAGTATTTATGTTGAGTCAGTTACTGGTGTTCCCAGATCTTCAGAAGGAATTTATATTATCACGCAATGTGTTTTGAGCTAGGACGCTAGTGGAGAAGAACAGCCCTATTGCTTTTGCATTGAAACAATTGAACAGAGCCATGTGAAATTATTCCACTATGGAGAGGAAGATGCTTAGTCTGGTGTACAGAATAAAGTTCTTCCAGTGTTACCTTTATGGGAGACAGTTTAAAGCATCGACCAATAATGCTGCTCTGAAGTGGTTACTAGGACTGAAGGACCAGTCCAGTAGACAGATGAGATGAGCATTAAAGCTCATTGAATTTGAATATGAAATAATCTACAAACTGGGGAAAAACATGGAAATGCAAATGCATTAAGCAGGAAGGTAGTGGCGATAGAGGAACTAGGTCATGACCTTGATGAGGGACAAGCAGCACAGAGTACTGATCCAGAATGTAAACAATACAGTCAGCAGCAGCAGTTCAGCATGTGTCATGGTTGTTACGTAAGGGGACAAGAATGGGACCATGATTGATCATACTAGCAAAGCTAAGGGAAGAAGTGCTTAAAGAGATGCATGATCACTTTTTGTCTGCCCATGGAGGATACAGAGCAAAAAACTGGAGGGCATCAGAGAAGTACTGGTAAAAAGAAAGAAAAGTGATGTCAATCAATATGTTCGGGATTGTGTTCATTGTGTGCAATGTGCAAATTTAAGTAAAAAATAAGCACTGATGCAGATGTTTCCAGAAGCTGTGGAACTATTTCAGTTTATTCGGATGGATGTGATAGGGTCGTTTTAACCTTGCAGTGCAATTGCCCACTACAGTGGATGATTCTTAATGTCACATCTTTGGCATTTTTAATCAGTCTTGAGGCTGTAACTGCACGCAAGGCACAGCACTCTGTATGGAGTATCCTCTAGAGCAGACTACGTGTATTTGCATCTTCAGGACTGATTAAAAACACCAAAGAAGCGATCATTAACAGCTGTCCACTGCAGTGGGCAACTGCACCACAGGGTTAACCAAATTCCAGCAGTAAATCAACTTGTGCTGACTGTACTAGACCATTTCTCTCATTACATCTGGTGGTGCTGATGCCAGACCAGCAGGCATTTACAGTCACACAAATGTTGGCGAAAAGATGGATGCTGTAGTTCGGCATACCAGAGACAATAATAATTAAATAAGGGAGGAACATCATGTCAGACCTGATGAAGGAGCTGTGTTAGTTGTTGAGGGTGAAGAAATTAAGAACTAGTCCACTTCATCCTCAGTCAGTTGGAGGGATGAGGCAGGTACATCAAACAATCAGGAGGTTGCTCCCACCACAATGCCTGGGATATACATTTATCTTTTGTGGTGTGTGCGTATTATTCAAAAATACACACCAGTAGAGGGTTTTCACCATTTTAGGTAGTTTATGGTAAAGAAATGTCATTGCCATTCAATATGGTTAACCAGGAAGGGAGCAGGAATAGAGAGTGAGTCCAAGAATTCAAGATCTGTAAGAGCAGTTTGGAAGAGGATCCAAAAAGCAAACACCGAATCACTGAAGAGGTAAGAGGAGGCAGTGAAGTGCATGGAAGCTTTACCTCAATAGAAAGTGAGCCAATGGGTGATGTGGTCAAGTCCATATACTACAAAATGGAAACAAAAGGTTTGTGACATGATACCACAGCCCATACCAAGTGATTGAGATCATGTCACAGAAGGGAGAGACAAGGAATGGGAGATTAGTTTCAGTAAAAAAGTGGGGAGCAAATTTTGGTCTGTGAGGCCCTTGCTATTGTTGCACTTCTAAATTCCAAATTTCGAGATCCCTACAGTCTGCCCTAGCAGACAACTCTATCCACACAGCCACACCTGGACTTTCTTCAAAGAGCCCATGTGTGATAGGCAACTGCTGACAGGAGTGTCTTCTCCCCCCCCCCCTCCCCACCACCACCACCTCCACCACCACCACCACCACCACCACAAGCCAAAACAGATGCTTCTGCTGGATTTTCCCTAGCTAGAGATGACACCATTCTCATGTGTGTGTATGTGTGCCGAGCAGTAGTAACAGTGGCTACATGAGTGTGTTATTTGCTACCCGATGAATGTGCAGTATTTTCTAATGAGGACCTGGGTGCTGTATGAAGACTTATAACTGCTGCAACCCGATGGCTTCCCAATGGCAGTGCATGGACATATTTTGCTGAGTCACTCTTGAATTGCATTTTTCAGATAACTTTCAGGCACCTCATTTGCCAAACAGGACCAGTGGCATACCTGCCAGCATTGCTCGAATGTACAGCTGCCTATTTTAATCACTGACTTTGTTATTGTGCACCCCTCCCTCCAATATCGGGGACAGTAAATTCTGCATGTAGTGATATAATTTTGCCATGCAAATTATTAACTGATTCTTGTCTATGCCTAACAACCATGTGCACCCTGCTTGCTCACTTTCTGGACTCACAGAATTTTGATTTCACCCTCCACATACATCAGCACCACCTGGTCATAGTACTCGCTTAGATCAAGACTGTGTTTCTTGCATTCTACACAGGTCAGAAGTTAAAACATGTGTCAATGGTTTGAATTTCTGTACCATGACTGGAGAAACTAAGAACTGTACCAGCATGGATCTGAACTGTAATAAACAAACTGCTAAACAATTTTATAAGTAGTTTTCAACAGCATGTAGTTTGTGGATAAATAAATAATCATGTGGCTGAAATTCTAACTTGTGTAGTATTCTAAAATATGTGTTCCATTCCACTGCACCCCCACCTACTCTCCCTTTTAAATTCAGTAGCAATGCACACTGTGCAGTGAGCACTGATAGCACAGAACCCATACCCACACTGGTGACCCGAATTCTCGAATTTTCCGCAGAGTGTGTCCTTCCATTAGAGTGCCCCTTGTATTCCTCTGTGCCACACCGTGTCTGCATGAGCACCAAACATCCAATCCTTGTCTTCCCCTGTCCTCATCTGTCCAGCTACACTTATTACCGAGATGCAGCATGTCATGGGGAATGGTCCCACAGAGCAAACCTCTGGAACCTCATCCACAGTGGAGAGCATTCCCTCTAATCACAGCCATGCAAATAGTCCTTCCAATCCACAATCACAGAGACCTGCCTTTAATCAGTCCCTCATGCAATTAGCCCAACTCATGAGCACTGCTGTGCCACTGGCACAGGCCCAGCACCATCCAGTCATCTGGGTATAACTTCCACCCACTTTGCCACTTTCAATGCTGTGACCCATGCCTATGGTCTGCTTCTGCTGAGGAAATCTTAATCAGGTCTGGAATCATGAGTGACAGAATGAAGTTCACCCTTATCATAGCACAGCTTGACCCAAGGTCATGGTGATCATGACATTATCACCAACCCCCCACCCTCTGGCAGCTAAAATAACATGAAAAAGTGCCTAATCACGCTCTTAGGCTCATCAGAAATGCAGCACTCCTGGACCTTGTTTTCATTGAATAACTGACTTGAGACCCAACCAGCTCCTGCAGCACCTCCACACCTTAGCTGAACCCTGTGTCTTGCCGAACAAATTCCTCTTCCACAACTGGAGTTCTTGCCTGCCTGCGGCCATCTGTACTGCATTCACCCAGCAAGAACATACAGACACTGATGTGGCCACCATGATAGCAGATAGGGTGTTCAAATCCTCAACATGCTGGCAGTTCTTCTTACTTGCCTCCCATCACACTGACCACCCCCCACAACCATGCAACAAGTCTCCCAGCTGCTCCAAAGCAAAGCCGAGGAGGATGCTACCACCTGTGCCTCAGGACATGCAATCCAATTTAGCGTACATCACAGTGCACTTGAGCAGTGAGATGTCCAACTCAACTGCCACCCTTGCATGCTCACACCCTTCTGCCTCCAACTCTCCCCCCCCCCCCCCTCCTCCCCTTGTCCCTACCCTTCACAGCCTGAGACCATTATCCAAATGGTTTGTGCAACTACCAGTGTGCACAGCTGCACAGGTGTGACAACCTCCACCCCTTCCCCCACCCATCTGGTGAGCAGGAGGAACCACATGCTGGTACTACGAGCTCTTGGCAGTGATGCAGCAAACTGCCAACCGCAGTGCTCATGGCACCCAAACATGGTTGCTGCACCCAGTTGCTCTACAATTTGAGGCGTAGCTTCTCAACATCGTCCCTTTTGAGATGGGAGATCTGTGAACAGAAGTGCAGTGTGAGTCACACGCAAGACAGGTGGCAGCAATTGGCTCAATTGTATGTAGTTCTACGCCATATGATAGAGACCTTATGGTTGCTGTGGGAGAGGCAGTCAAAATACTGTTAATTTTATTTATTTAATTTTGTAATTGTTTATTAATTGCTATTATCATTGTAATTACTTATGAGAGTGAATGGTGATGTGAATGTGAAGTACTTTTTTATGCACAGTTTTTATACTATACATCACTGAAGTAATCAGTCACATGAAGAGTGTTCAAGGCAGATGTTTGTATTAGTCTTTCATACTGGGGACTTTATTATAAACTATTTAGTCAGTTTATGGTACTGAGGAAAAGAGAATATGATTTCAGAAAAATAGTTTTGTTTAAAGGGAATTAATTTTATATTTGTGGGTTTTCAAAATTTATTTATGTTAATTAGCTTTTCTGATTCAGAGACCAAATTTTGATTGGTTCTATATATCATGCAGGATTGACCGGGCTTGGTGCTGCTTTCTGTCTGGCTGTGATGTTGCTCTGCCAATCAGAAATTAGCATATTTGTGTGTATTTTGGGAACTAGAAGCTTCCTTGGCATGGAGAGATGAGTGGAGTCAGGGCTTGGATCTCATAGAGATCAAACGTATTGATATGTGCTCTAGTGAAAATTATTGATATTGTGATATTTCAGTACTAAAGTGTTTGTGCAGTGCTATAAAGAGTAGAAGACAATTGATTTAAAGCAAAGTGTGGAGTTCAGAACATTTGGTGACATTTAAATAATTCATTACTATGTGGCGTGTTGCTTACTTGGGAACTTGAACATTTTATTCCGTGAAACGAATACCACCAATATTTGAGAGAGAGAGAGAGAGAGAGAGAGAGAGAGAGAGAGAGAGAGAGAGAGAGAGAGAATGAGAGAGAGAGAGAGAGAGAGAGAGAGAGAGAGAGAGAGAGAGAGAAGAAGAAGAAGAAGAAAAGAAAAAAACAATCTGTTTGTAAGCTGTCAGTTTAGGAGTACCATAAACTGACTACAACCATGAATGAGGTGCACGTGTGAACTTTTCAGACTGTGTACAGTTTAGAGTAAGGCTTGGTAGCAATGTGTATGCAAGCTTATTGTAATAGAGTGAAATATTATGCAAACAAATACTTTCATTTAACTGTTTCCTTCCACTGCCAAAACAATTTTAGTCTGACTTGAAGATTATGGCATGTACAGCTGTTTTTTCTATAGCTTTTTCCGGCTGAGAAATGTAAGCTGGTATCCACAAGGAGGCATGTTTTTTTAAGAAGAAATTAGATTAGATTAGATTAGATTAATACTAGTTCCATGGATCATGAATACGATATTTCGGAATGATGTGGAATGAGTCAAATTTTCCAATACATTACATAATTAAGTTAATTTAACAACATAATTAAGTTTATATAACAACTTTTTTATTTTTTGTTTTTTAATTTTTTTATGATTTTTTTGTTTGGTTTTTTTTCTTTTTTTTCTTAATTTATATCTAAAAATTCCTCTATGGAGTAGAAGCAGTTGTCATTCAGAAATTCTTTTAATTTCTTCTTAAATACTTTTTGGTTATCTGTCAGACTTTTGATACTATTTGGTAAGTGACCAAAGACTTTAGTGGCAGTATAATTCACCCCTTTCTGTGCCAAAGTTAGATTTAATCTTGAATAGTGAAGATCATCATTTCTCCTAGTATTGTAGTTATGCACACTGCTATTACTCTTGAATTGGGTTTGGTTGTTAATAACAAATTTCATAAGAGAGTATATATACTGAGAAGCTACTGTGAATATCCCTAGATCCTTAAATAAATGTCTGTAGGATGATCTTGGGTGGACTCCAGCTATTATTCTGATTACACGCTTTTGTGCAATAAATACTTTATTCCTCAGTGATGAATTACCCCAAAATATGATGCCATATGAAAGCAATGAGTGAAAATAGGCATATTAAGCTAATTTACTAAAATGTTTATCACCAAAATTTGCAATGACCCTTATTGCATAAGTAGCTGAACTCAAACGTTTCAGCAGATCATCAATGTGTTTCTTCCAATTTAATCTCTCATCAATGGACACACCTAAAAATCCTGAATATTCTACCTTAGCTATATGCTTCTGATTAAGGTCTATATTTATTAATGGCGTCATATCATTTACTGTACAGAACTGTATGTACTGTGTCTTATCAAAATTCAGTGAGAGTCCGTTTACAAGGAACCACTTAATAATTTTCTGAAAGACATTATTGACAATTTCATCAGTTAATTCTTGTTTGTCAGGTGTGATTACTATACTTGTATCATCAGCAAAGAGAACTAACTTTGCCTGTTAATGAATATAGAATGGCAAGTCATTAATATATATATAGAACAACAAAGGACCCAAACCGACCCTTGTGGAACCCCATTCTTGATAGTTCCCCAGTTTGAGGAATGTGCTGATCTTTGCATATTATGAGAACTGCTTATTTCAACTTTCTGCACTCTTCCAGTTAGGTACGAATTAAACCATTTGTGCACTGTCCCACTCATGCCACAATACTTGAGCTTGTCTAGCAGAATTTCATGATTTACACAATCAAAAGCCTTTGAGAGATCACAAAAAATCCCAATGTGTGGTGTTCGGTTATTCAGATCATTCAAAATTTGATTGGTGAAAGCATATATGGCATATTCTGTTGAAATACTTTTCTGGAAATCAAACTGACATTTTGTTAGTACTTCATTTTTACAGATATGTGAAGCTACTCTTGAATACATTACTTTCTCAAAAATTTTGGATAAAGCTTTTAGAAGGGACCACCAGGTGACTGGAACTTAAAAAATCATGTTGTGTGACAAAAAATGGTGCATCTCAGTTCAGGAAGTATAAAAAGCTGAAGAGAACAGAACCGTGGTTGAGAATAAATGTGAAAATGAACAGTGTCAAACAGTAATCGAAAGACAGAATAGAGCAGTGTGTGACAAAGTGAAAAAGCAGAACACTGCAATGAGAATTCTAATCCTATGGTGGGAAGAAGAAGGACATCACAGATATGACATAAGAACCATTGTGGAGTTAGCAGATGGAACGATGGATGCGGCAGCAGCCAATATTTCAACAACTGCATTGATCGGATTGGTGGTAGATGGCAATCAAGAATAGGATAGCAGGAGGCAGATGATGGACCCACAGCTCCAGTGTGCTGAGACTATAGGTGACAAATGGAGATATGTTAAGTTTAGCTCATCTGTTGTTTGCTTGTGTCAAAATACTTTTTAAAATGGAAGGGGATGATAATTCTGTAGTTGTGAAGGAAGAGAATGTGATTAAGTTTGATGAACATTCCAATCAGACAAGCACTACAGGGCAGAGAAATGTGAGTGAATTAGAAATTAACGATGTTTCAGTTTCCCATTTATAACACTTATCTCCACTAGTAGGAGAGAAACAGGGACAATATGTTTCAACAGATGTATGTAGAGGAGAGAGTACCAGCTCTTTAAAAATAGATTGAGTGATTTTAGTGAATCTGATTTATTTGACATGAGCCAGGGTGCCATAAATGAACAGGAGGCAAGAGAGGCAATGCCAAACTTGATATGTTGCAAGTAAACCAAACTGTACAGAAAAGTGTAAAGATGTTAACAGCATTAATGCTTAGCATCAACAAAGCAAATATAAATTTAGCTAGCAAGCTTAAGCAGCAGTCTGGTATTATGCTTAGCATCAATGAAGCAAATAAAAATGTAGCTAATGAAATTAATCAGCAGTCTGATACTATAACTGGTTTAGCTGGTGAGCTTTAAAAGTTCAAAGTTGAAATTGATACTAAGTTTAAAAAAACAGGCTGTTGCTCTAAAGGAAATGTGGTGAAATGAGTTGAAGGTTTTTGATGAAAAGGTAGAAGTTAAAGTTTCTTGAGTTGAGGAAAACTGTAAGAAATTCTCAGATAATCTAAGAAGGAATTAAGAGAGACTATACAAATGGTAGCTAATGAAGGCAAGCAAAGAGAGGGTGAGATTCAATAAAATGTTCAGATAGTAGGGCACAAAGCAGCTAGAGTGCCAGGTATATGTGAAAGTGAGCATACAATTTTGATTAGTAAAATCAATGGAGAAACTGAAAATTGTTTAAAAGCTGTAAAGGTTGTGTCATGGAAGAAGTATAAACTAAAATAGGTCAATTGACTAGTCAGCTGGGGGCACTAGCAAATGAGTTGTGTGATCATAACAACAGACTAACTAAAGTAGAACATAACAACTCCACTAAGTACATGCTAATGGAACGTAGTCTCCAGTATATGACAATAATGATGTCCAAAATGAACAACACAGGGGAGAGCAAGCAGGAGAGAGCATTGAAGATGTTGCCATTTGCAGGACAGGAATGCTAGTTTAAAATGGCTAGAAAATCCTTTTGTGATGTGTAATGAAGAAGTGACTAAATTAGGAAGTAATAATGTGGGTAGCACAAATGAGGCAAACAACATCAAAATATGTGTATTTAATGGTGGATTGGTGATGTTTTGAATAGGAACAGGCAAACACTGCAGCAATGAGGACTTGATATGTGTGTGTACAGATAATGGCACAGGTGCAAATCAACAGGGAAATGTGTGCAATGTTACAGATGAGGAATCTTTCCATGAAGTAGGAGAGATAACAGGTAGTAAATAATTGTAGGATTTAGATGAGAGAAATGTTGTGGATACGATAATGAGAATTTGTTTTTAGTATGGGCAAAGGTGCACATTGAGGATGACCATAGTGGGGGTCAGTTAAGTAATGGTTTGGAGAAGGTTCAGGAAGAGACAGGGGATGGGCCAAGGTGTTTTAATCTGTCATTATGGGATGGACCGCCTGCTACTACAAGGACAAATAGTGAAAATAATTTTTCAAATATCTATATAATCTCTAGCCATGGGGAAGGTTTTGAGAGAAGGGAAGTTGTACGCAATTTGCTAGATGAATCTAAGTATTGCAGAAAAATGTAATACATGGTTGAGTATTATGAATATGGCACTGAGGAAAGGGGAATTGATCCACAAGAGTTTCTGATTGGAAGAGGTATTTACACTAACAGCAGAAGTAAAATGAGGTAGGGGGCCTCCTGACTTTGGTAGGCACACCACTTGGCGAGTGCTGCCTTCCCTAGCTGGTTGTGTCCATTCTTAATTTCTAGTCCACTCTATCTTAACTCTTTCCTATCCAGATTCTCTTCCCACTGTGCTCACCAATTTTTGTTTTACTCTTTTCTATCTAGGGTCTATCACATTGTATGTGACCATGTTGTTGTTGTTGTTGTTGTGGTCTTCGGTCCTGAGACTGGTTTGATGCAGCTCTCCATGCTACTCTATCCTGTGCAAGCCTCTTCATCTCCCAGTACTTACTGCAACCTACATCCTTCTGAATCTGCTTCGTGTATTCATCTCTTGGTCTCCCTCTATGATTTTTACCCTCCACGCTGCCCTCCAATACTAAATTGGTGATCCCTTGATGCCTCAGAACATGTCCTACCAACCGATCCCTTCTTCTGGTCAAGTTGTGCCACAAACTTCTCTTCTCCCCAATCCTATTCAATACTTCCTCATTAGTTATGTGATCTACCCATCTAATCTTCAGCATTCTTCTGTAGTACCACATTTCGAAAGCTTCTATTCTCTTCTTGTCCAAACTATTTATCGTCCATGTTTCACTTCCATACATGGCTACACTCCATACAAATACTTTCAGAAATGACTTCCTAACACTTAAATCTATACTCGATGTTAACAAATTTCTCTTCTTAAGAAACGCTTTCCTTGCCATTGCCAGTCTGCATTTCATATCCTCTCTACTTCGACCAGCATCAGTTATTTTGCTCCCCAAATAGCAAAACTCCTTTAGTACTTTAAGTGTCTCATTTCCTAATATAATACCCTCAGCATCACCCGACTTAATTCGACTACATTGCATTATCCTCGTTTTGCTTTTGTTGATGTTCATCTTATATCCTCCTTTCAAGACACTGTCCATTCCATTCAACTGCTCTTCCAAGTTCTTTGCTGTCTCTGACAAAATTACAATGTCATCGGCGAACCTCAAAGTTTTTATTTCTTCTCCATGGATTTTAATACCTACTCCGAATTTTTCTTTTGTTTCCTTTACTGCTTGCTCAATATACAGATTGAATAACATCGGGGAGAGGCTACAACCCTGTCTTACTCCCTTCCCAACCACTGCTTCCCTTTCATGTCCCTCGACTCTTATAACTGCCATCTAGTTTCTGTACAAATTGTAAATAGCCTTTCGCTCCCTGTATTTTACCCCTGCCACCTTTAGAATTTGAAAGAGAGTATTCCAGTCAACATTGTCAAACGCTTTCTCTAAGTCTACAAATGCTAGAAACGTAGGTTTGCCTTTCCTTAATCTTTCTTCTAAGATAAGTCGTGAGGTCAGTATTGCCTCACGTGTTTCTTTCTTCTAAGATAAGTCGTAAGGTCAGTATTGCCTCACGTGTTCCAGTGTTTCTACGGAATCCAAACTGATCTTCCCCGAGGTCGGCTTCTACTAGTTTTTCCATTCGTCTCTAAAGAATTCGTGTTAGTATTTTGCAGCTGTGGCTTATTAAACTGATTGTTCAGTAATTTTCACATCTGCCAACACCTGCTTTCTTTGGGATTGGAATTATTATATTCTTCTTGAAGTCTGAGGGTATTTCGCCTGTTTCATACATCTTGCTCACCAGATGGTAGAGTTTTGTCAGGACTGGCTCTCCCAAGGCCGTCAGTAGTTCCAATGGAATGTTGTCTACTCCCGGGGCCTTATTTTGACTCAGGTTTTTCAGTGCTCTGTCAAACTCTTCACACAGTATCGTATCTCCCATTTCATCTTCATCTACATCCTCTTTCATTTCCATAATATTGTCCTCAAGTACATCGCCCTTGTATAGACCCTCTATATACTCCTTCCACCATTCTGCTTTCCCTTCTTTGCTTAGAACTGGGTTTCCATCTGAGCTCTTGATGTTCATGCAAGTGGTTCTCTTATCGCCAAAGGTCTCTTTAATTTTCCTGTAGGCACTATCTATCTTACCCCTAGTGAGATAAGCCTCTACATCCTTACATTTGTCCTCCAGCCATCCCTGCTTAGCCATTTTGCACTTCCTGTCGATCTCATTTTTGGGACGTTTGTATTCCTTTTTGCCTGCTTCATTTACTGCATTTTTATATTTTCTCCTTTCATCAATTAAATTCAATATTTCTTCTGTTACCCAAGGATTTCTACTAGCCCTCATCCTTTTACCTACTTCATCCCTCAAAGCTACCCATTCTTCTTCTACTGTATTTCTTTCCCCCATTCCTGTCAATTGTTCCCTTATGCTCTCCCTGAAACTCTGTACAACCTCTGATTCTTTCAGTTTATCCAGGTCCCATCTCCTTAAATTCCCACCTTTTTGCAGTTTCTTCAGTTTTAATCTACAGGTCATAACCAATAGATAGTGGTCAGAGTCCACATCTGCCCCTGGAAATGTCTTACAATTTAAAACCTGGTTCCTAAATCTCTGTCTTACCATTATATAATCTATCTGATACCTTTTAGTATCTCCAGGGTTCTTCCATGTATACAACCTTCTTTCATGATTCTTAAACCAAGTGTTAGCTATGATTATGTTGTGCTCTGTGCAAAATTCTACCAGGCGGCTTCCTCTTTCATTTCTTAGCCCCGATCCATATTCACCTACTATGTTTTCTTCTCTCCCTTTTCCTACACTCGAATTCCAGTCACCCATGACTGTTAAATTTTCGTCTCCCTTCACTATCTGAATAATTTCTTTTATTTCATCATACATTTCTTCAATTTCTTCATCATCTGCAGAGCTAGTTGGCATATAAACTTGTACTACTGTAGTAGTGTGGGCTTTGTATCTATCTTGGCCACAATAATGCATTCACTATTCTGCTTGTAGTAGCTTACCCGCATTCCTATTTTCCTATTCATTATTAAACCTACTCCTGCATTACCCCTATTTGATTTGGTGTTTATAATCCTGTAGTCACCTGACCAGAAGTCTTGTCCCTACTGCCACCGAACTTCACTAATTCCCACTATATCTAACTTTAACCTCTCCATTTCCCTTTTTAAATTTTCTAACCTACCTGCCTGATTAAGGGATCTGACATTCCACGCTCCGATCCGTAGAACGCCAGTTTTCTTTCTCCTGATAACGACATCCTCTTGAGTAGTCCCTGCCCGGAGATCCGAATGGGGGACTATTTTACCTATGGAATATTTTACCCAAGAGGACGCCATCATCATTTAATCATACGGTAATGCTGCATGCCCTCGGGAAAAATTACGGCTATAGTTTCCCCTTGCTTTCAGCTGTTCGCAGTACCAGCACAGCAAGGCCGTTTAGGTTATTGTTACAAGGCCAGATCAGTCAATCATCCAGACTGTTGCCCTTGCAACTACTGAAAAGGCTGCTGCCCCTCTTCAGGAACCACACGTTTGTCTGGCCTCTCAACAGATACCCCTCCGTTGTGGTTGCACCTACGGTATGGCTATCTGTATCGCTGAGGCACGCAAGCCTCCCCACCAACGGCAAGGTCCATGGTTCATGTGACCATAGCTTCTGTAAATAAGGTGATTCAGCAGTTCTACCCTTAAAACATCTGCCATGTTGTGCATTAACAAAAATTCTTGTAAATCAGAGCAAGAAATACTGTTGTAGCATATTTTATATGCTGGGGGTTCAATGTTCTGTATGAAAGTTGAATTGGAAGTAATAACATTGTGGTGTTCATTCTAGATGGTAAATTAGAGTCAACTTTGGAGTTTGTTAAAATGAATGTGTGCTGTGGTGATTGGAGGTTAATGATGGGAAAAAGTAACTATATTGAAGGAAGCAAAGTGGAGTCTGCTTCAGTGAAAGTCTGTGGTTATTTAGTAAAGGCAGTATGGCCTGAAGCTGGTTTTTGTAGGTAGCAATGCCCAAAAAGGGGTACTTACTACAATCAAGAGGTGGAAGTTTGGAACGAACAGTCAGTGGTTCCTCTGCCACATGTTGTAGTTGAAATAATAAGACCCAAAAGGAAGCTAACTTTAATAATAGAGGTTCATGTGGAGGAAAAAGGTGTTAATGTTGTTGTGATACCTGGAGACATAAGAGATGAAGTATAGCAACATTCTGTTGCATGTGATATGAATGTAAGGGTTGAGTAGGCACACTTATTTTGTTAAACCATGTGAAAGTAAGATGGAGAGAGAATTGAACTCTAGTGATTGGATAGCCAAGGAAAAATAAATTCAGAAATGGGCCCTTGAACGTAGTGAGTCTTGTAATGCTGAAAGTATTTGGCAGATGAAAGAAGTTGGGGTAAATATCTCAGAAGGATTGCTCTCTTTGCAGTGCTAGGTAAATGACAATTACCAGCTACTTGAGTTATTGACAGTTTTATTTCAGTTTCTTTTCATGTTGTCAGTCTTCCTGTTCTGTCATTTTAGACTTTGGTCAACCATCTTTAACTTTTTTCACTTCTGTAGTTGAGTTGAAGCAGCCAGGGTTATTATCATGGTTGGTTGGTTTTTGGGGAAGGAGACCAGACAGCGTGGTCATCGGTCTCATCGGATTAGGGAAGGATGGGGAAGGAAGTTGGCTGTGCCCTTTCAGAGGAACCATCCCGGCATTTGCCTGGAGTGATTTAGGGAAATCACGGAAAACCTAAATCAGGATGGCCGGACACGGGATTCAACCATCGTCCTCCCGAATGCGAGTCCAGTGTCTATCAACTGCGCATTATTATCATGTTTAAGGTATTAAACAGAGAGACATGTTTAATTGTGGAAGGAAGGGATAGTATAATTTGAAGTGCTTACAGGATGTAGTTTTGAAAATTATGTGATTAATGATGATTTAAGTTAATGTGGTGGTAGTGAGAGGTGTTACGCTGATGAAAATGGTTAGTGGACATATTAAGTGATTTCCAGCATGGTTTCAGAAGAGGTCAAAGTACCACATCAGCAGGAGTACAATTTGTCCATAATGTACTTGAAAAAATAAATGAAAAATCCCAAGTAGCAGGAGTATTCCTGGACCTCTCAAGGGCTTTTGACAGATTACATCATGACGTGCTCTTATCAAAAATTGCAAAGAGTGGTGTCACTGCAAAACTCAGGCAATTGCTAGAAACATATTTAAAGCATAGACAACAGTGCACAGAGATTATGTACTCTAATGCAGAAATACTTGAGGGGACAAGGCCAAGTATAAGAAATACACTGTTTGGTGTTCCTCAGGGCTCTATTTTAGGTCCAGTCCTATTCATATGCTATGTAAATGATTTCCCAAGTTCTCTTGACAATAAGCAATTGATCACCATTGAAAACTTTAATCAATCAATCATCAGTCAGTTCCTTTTATTTGACTGAAGACAACATTGCTGTTGCATAAAACATTGTCAAGTACAAGTTATTTCTTTGTGGACAACAGAATATAATGTTACATATAACTTACATAAATTTCAGTTTATACTTGTATAAGTTATTTCTTTGTGGGCAACAGAATACAATGTTACATATTAAACTTACAAAAATTTCAATTTACACTTTTATATTACCCAATTTATAATATACGTAATTTAGTTCACATTACAGTTAAATCATTTATAGTATTACATAAAAATTCCTGAGCATTACAAAAATTTCAATTTACACTTTTATATTACCCAATTTATAATATACGTAGTTTAGTTCACATTACAGTTAAATCATTTATAGTATTACATAAAAATTCCTGAGCATTACAAATTCCTTTTTAGTCATGATTCCATCACCATTTTAAATTTATTGTGTGGCAGTTCTTTAATACTGTGTGGTATTTTGTTCAGAAACACCTTGCCAATGTGTGTAAAATTGTTTTTGGTCTTGGATAGTCTAGTCCAGGGGACATGTATCAAGTTTCTGTTCCTGGTGTCATAAGTATGGACATTAGCCCTAGTATCATATATAAGCGCATTTTCTTTGGCATAGGAGAGTATGTACAAGCTGGGAACAGTAAGTATTTTGTATTTGGTGAAGTATTCTTTGCAGGTATTTGTTTTGTAAACCAAAAATGCACCTTACTACTTTCTTCTGGAAACCAAGTGGTCCAAACGGACAAAATACTGTGAGTAATGATATTCTACCAAAAACCTATATAGACTGTAAGTTCTTGTGTTTATGGATGGATGATTGACTTTCATGGACACAGCAAGCTGATTATGTCTGTAAAAAAAGATAACACCCAGTCTGTATGTATTAAGAACGTTATCACCTTACCTTAATGCTGAAACCCCAAGGACTGTATATTATGGATTGTGTATCCTATCTTGTTTTATGGAATAGTGTTTTGGGATGGGACAAGCCAAACTAATATAAAAAAGAGTTTTCATACTGCAGAAGTGAGCCTTTAGGATCACAGCACAAGTAAAACCAAGAACTTCTTGCAAACCCCTATTCATTAGACAAAATATTCTCACAGTTTATGCCATGTATATACTAGAAACTACAATGCTAGTGAAAGAAGACACTAAGATCACAAAAAGAAACATGAATATTCACAAATATGAAACAAGGCATAGAAAAGATTTTCATATGGTTAACAGAAGATTAACTTTAACAGCTAAAAGCCCCTATGTCAAAGGAGCTGTTTTGAATAACTTGTTATCAAATGAAGTTAAGATATTGACAGGAGATACTTTTAAAAAGTGAGTCAAACACTGGATTATCCAAAAATTCCCTTATAACTCGAATTTATCATGTAGTAAGAAATAATGTAAACTAAAAGAAATTGTAATTGTAAAAACTATATTTATACTCAGTAAAAATGCACAAGCATGTAAAATTATGTGTTATGAGCAATAAATTGAACCGAATTGAGTACGTAACATGTACTGAAGATGGCATGTGAAGAAACATATTAATAAATAGGGACTAATCAGGAATAGGGTGTTTTGTTGCACCCAGAGGTGTGCGATAATGATGAAAAACAGATAATGACAGAGTAAGATGACATGTTGCAAGGTCATGGCATGTTGTTCTGGTGGAAAATGGTTAACAAATTTTTGTCATATGGAGAAATACGAGATGTGACTAATTCAAACAAACTAAGAAATATGATACAGTAGAGTTTTACTGGGAATACTCACTAGTTATTCTAATATGACTAAAATCAAGTGTGTGAGGGAAAGACTGAAAGAAAGTGATATGAAGAATTTTGTAAATAATTTCAAGATTCTGGATGTAATTCTTCCTGTATTGGGGCAAATAATTTTACTGTGAGGATTCTGAAAGGCACTGTAGGCTACCTGCAATACATCCAACTGAATATATAGACTGTGTAGACGAAGTAGTAAAAAGTGGTATTATGTTTTAAAACTTGGTAAAATAATGATTTGTGCTAGTTTTCTTTTATAAAAAAATTTTCCAAACCTAGTTAAGTAAAATTTACTGAGTTAGTTAAGTAAATCTAGAAAATGCTTTCATTAGCAACCTGCTTTACTAAAGTCACAGTTTGATTCTCACTGAGAGGTAATAATTTTTCAAGTGCTTTATATTAGTACTACTTGAGTATACCAGATGAAGAATATTGTCTCTTAATTTACTTCTGATGAGGAAAATATTGAAAATAATTAAAAATGTTGTTACAAACCAGAGAAGGAAAGTTGCTACTCACCATATAGCGGAGGTGCTGAGTCGCGATAGGCACAACAAAAAGATTTACCTTCGTTAGTCACTGTCCTCACCCATCTTGTCCCCTCCCTGTTCCCATTCCAGCACTACACAGCCATCATTTCACTGCCACACTCAGTCTTTTAATTTCTTTTTGTTTCTCTCCTTTCCGTTACTTACCCCCTCCCCCCTCCGCACCTTCTCTCCTGCCCTACGTCTAAACTGCAACACTTCACTGTCCACCGCTCCCACCATACTATCCCTACCCCTCCCCCTCCCCACCCCAGCCACCTCCTTCCCCCCATCCAGTCGCCACTCCCATCATGCACTGGTGCTGTTGCTTGCAGTGTGGTTTCAGTTCTCTGAGACTGCAGACGTGTGTGTGTGTGTGTGTGTGTGTGTGTGTGTGTGTGTGTGTGTGTATATGTCAATCTTTTTGTTGTGCCTATCGCGACCCTGCATCTCTGCTATATAGTGAGTATCAACTTTCCTTCTCTGGTATTGTTACATTCCATACTGGATTTCCCATTGTTTAAAAATGTTGTTAGTTATATAAATAAAAAGAAAAATTTCAAGAAAAATATTAATTACAACATTTATCTTCCAGAAAGTTGTCATGTAAAGTTGTAGTCTTAGACGAAACTGTGTTTTCAGGGACTATGGACTTCTAATTAAAACCTGAACTATGTTGGAAGTGATGCTGAAGTGTCATGGACATCACACAAATAAGGTGCCACAACAATGTGAGATACATAATTCATAATGTAGCATGACAACAGAGAAGTATCGACTATAAACTAGGATTAACCTACAAACAATACATGGACGCACTATAAAGCAAAAAGTGCAGGAAAAATTTAAAGACTGAATTTATATTATTTAACCAAAATACTGTAAACAATAGGACCCGTGGTCTAGGGGTAACGGCTTTGATTCATAATCAAAACGTCTTCGGTCCCGGGTTCGATCCCCGCCACTGCCAAAATTTTGATAAATAATCAGCATTGGCGGCCGAAGACTTCCGGCATAAGAAGTCAGCCTCATTCTGCCAACGGCCTTGTCAAAGAGGGCGGAGGAGCGGATAGAGGTTCAGGGCACTCTCTTGTCCTAGGAGTGGGAAATTGCCCCTAAAGGCGGAAGAATCAGCAATGACCAATGACATGAGGATGCAGAAGGCAATGGAAACCACTAAATTAAAGACACGTAACATGTATCCACAAGACATGTGGCCTGTAATAGAAGAAATATCATGATGATCTCTCCATTGGCAAAAGATTCCGGAACAGTCCCCCATTTGGATCTCCGGGAGGGGACTGCCAAGGGGGAGGTTACCATGAGAAAAAGATTGAATAATCAACGAAAGGATAACGTTCTACGAGTCGGGGCGTGGAATGTCAGAAGCTTGAACGTGGTAGTGAAACTAGAAAATCTGAAAAGGGAAATGCAAAGGCTCAATCTAGATATAGTAGAGGTCAGTGAAGTGAAGTGGAAGGAAGACAGGGATTTCTGGTCAGATGAGTATCGGGTAATATCAACAGCAGCATAAAATGGTATAACAGGTGTAGGATTCGTTATGAATAGGAAGGTAGGGCAGAGGGTGTGTTACTGTGAACAGTTCAGTGACCGGGTTGTTCTAATCAGAATCGACAGCAGACCAACATCAACAACGATAGTTCAGGTATACATGCCGACGTCGCAAGCTGAAGATGAACAGATAGAGAAAGTGTATGAGGATATTGAAAGGGTAATGCAGTATGTAAAGGGGGACGAAAATCTAATAGTCATGGGTGACTGGAATGCAGTTGTAGGGGAAGGAGTAGAAGAAAAGGTTACGGGAGAATATGGGCTTGGGACAAGGAATGAAAGAGTAGAAAGACTAATTGAGTCCTGTAACAAGTTTCAGCTAGTAATAGCGAATACCCTGTTCAAGAATCACAAGAGGAGGAGGAATACTTGGAAAAGGCTGGAAGATGCGGGAAGATTTCAATTAGATTACATCATGGTCAGACAGAGATTCTGAAATCAGATATTGGATTGTAAGGCATACCCAGGAGCAGACATAGACTCAGATCACAATATAGTAGTGATGAAGAGTAGGCTGAAGTTCAAGACATTAGTCAGGAAGAATCAATATGCAAAGAAGTGGGATACGGAAGTACTAAGGAATGATGAGATACGTTTGAAGTTCTCTAACGCTATAGATACAGCAATAAGGAATAGCGCAGTAGGCAGTACAGTTGAAGAGGAATGGACGTCTCTAAAAAGGGCCATCACAGAAGTTGGGAAGGAAAACATAGGTACAAAGAAGGTAGCTGCGAAGAAACCATGGGTAACAGAAGAAATACTTCGGTTGATTGATGAAAGGAGGAAGTACAAACATGTTCCAGGAAAATCAGGAATACAGAAATACAAGTCACTGAGGAATGAAATAAATAGGAAGTGCAGGTAAGCTAAGACGAAATGGCTGCAGGAAAAATGTGAAGACATCGAAAAAGATATGATTGTCGGAAGGACAGACTCAGCATACAGGAAAGTCAAAACAACCTTTGGTGACATTAAAAGAAAAGGTGGTAACATTAAGAGTGCAACAAGAATTCCACTGTTAAATGCAGAGGAGAGAGCAGATAGGTGGCAAGAATACATTGAAAGCCTCTATTAGGGTGAAGATTTGTCTGATGCAATAGAAGAAGAAACAGGAGTCAATTTAGAAGAGATAGGAGATCCAGTATTAGAATCGGAATTTAAAAGAGCTTTGGAGGACTTACGGTCAAATATGGCAGAAGGGATAGATAACATTCCATCAGAATTTCTAAAATCATTGGGGGAAGTGGCAACAAATGACTATTCACGTTGGTGTGTAGAATATATGAGTCTCGCAACATACCATCTGACTTTCGGAAAAGCATCATCCACACAATTCCGAAGACGGCAAGAGCTGACAAGTGCGAGAATTATCGAACAATCAGCTTAACAGCTCATGCATCAAAGCTGCTTACAAGAATAATATACAGAAGAATGCAAAAGAAAATTGAGAATGTGCTAGGTGACAATCAGTTTGGCTTTAGGAAAAGTACAGGGACGAGAGAGGCAATTCTGACATTACGGCTAATAATGGAAGCAAGGCTAAAGAAAAATCAAGACACTTTCATAGGATTTGTCGACCTGGAAAAAGTGTTCGACAATATAAAATGGTGCAAGCTGTTCGAGATTCTGAAAAAAGTAGGGGTAAGCTATAGGGAGAGACGGGTCACATACAATATGTACAACAACCAAGAGGGAATAATGAGAGTGGATGATCAAGAACGAAGTGCTCGTATTAAGAAGGGTGTAAGACAAGGCTGTAGCCTTTCGCCCCTACTCTTCAATCTGTACATTGAGGAAGCAATGATGGAAATAAAAGAAAGGTTCAGGAGTGGAATTAAAATACAAGGTGAAAGGATATCAATGATACGATTCGCTGATGACATTGCTATCCTGAGTGAAAGTGAAGAAGAATTAAATGGTCTGCTGAACGGAATGAACAGTCTAATGAGTACACAGTATGGTTTGAGAGTAAATCGGAGAAAGACGAAGGTAATGAGAAGTAGTAGAAATGAGAACAGCGAGAAACTTAACATCAGGATTGATGGTCACGAAGTCAATGAAGTTAAGGAATTCTGCTACCTAGGCAGTAAAATAACTAACGACGGACGGAGCAAGGAGGACATCAAAAGCAGACTCGCTATGGCAAAAAAGGCATTTCTGGCCAAGAGAAGTCTACTAATATCAAATACCGGCCTTAATTTGAGGAAGAAATTTCTGAGGATGTATGTCTGGAGTACAGCATTGTATGGTAGTGAAACATGGACTGTGGAAAAACCGGAACAGAAGAGAATCGAAGCATTTGAGATGTGGTGCTATAGACGAATGTTGAAAATTAGGTGGACTGATAAGGTAAGGAATGAGGAGGTTCTACGCAGAATCAGAGAGGAAAGGAATATGTGGAAAACACTGATAACGAGAAGGGACAGGATGATAGGACATCTGCTAAGACATGAGGGAATGACTTCCATGGTACTAGAGGGAGCTTAGAGGGCAAAAACTGTAGAGGAAGACAGAGATTGGAATACATCAAGCAAATAATTGAGGATGTAGGTTGCAAGTGCTACTCTGAGATGAAGAGGTTAGCACAGGAAAGGAATTCGTGGCAGGCCACATCAAACCAGTCAGTAGACTGATGACAAAAAAAAAAAAAACTGTAAACAAGAACATAAGTTAATTTGTTGTTTTGAAAAAGAATTTGTACAAAAAAAAACTAAGCTGATGTACTTGATGTTGATGTACCAACAAAAAAAGGAACATAATTTTTTGTCTGTAGGCCTATTGTATATAATTGTTTCCCACAATGTTATAAGGGGAAATGATCAATATGTAAGATAGCCAAAACAAATCCTTGTATTTGTCCATGGAGAATAAATAAATAAAGTAATATAATTTTGTAAACTCAAAGGTTATATTAGTTTTAGAACTACCAAGTCTGAAGTAACAGAAATGTAATTTACTATCTTTTGATTTTGGAATAGGCCCAATGTTTGAATTTAATTATCCAAAAGTTTTACTTTCAAACTTTTTCAAAATTAAAGGACGTGTGAGGCATAGCGCCTCTACATTGTCCCTATTCAGATGGGAGATCTGTGAACATGTGCACAGTGTGAGTCAAGCACCAGCCATATGGCATCAGATGGCTCAAGTGTATGTAGTTTCTATGCAATATTATAGAGACCACTAGCTGACAGTCACTGTTTTAGAGGCAGTCAAAGTACTGTCAGTTTTATTTCCAATTTTGTTTGTTTAAATTTGTAATTGTTTATTAAGTACTACTATTATTATGTTCACTTATGAGAGTGAATATGAAATACTGTTTTATGTAAAGTTTTTATGCTATACATTGAACTATATGGTCACGTGAGGAGTGTTTGAGAATCACATGTGTATTAGTCATCTGTACTGGGGGATTTATGTACCACAGACTTGGGATTGTCTACACTGAAGAAGTTTGATTATTTTGTACGTCACCCTTTGCTTGTGACACATCTGTGTAATTGACAAAAGTTAGGTACTGTAATTTTCTTTTTGTAAAAAAACTCATTAATATGATTTGTTTGAATGTTCGTCAAGTGGGCTGAGTATGCATGCTTCCTAGACACTACAAGTGGTTCAAATGGCTCTGAGCACTATGGGACTTAACTACTGTGGTCATCAGTCCCCTAGAACTTAGAACTACTTAAACCTAACTAACCTAAGGACATCACACACATCCATGCCCGAGGCATGATTCGAACCTGCAACCGTAGCGGTTGCGCAGTTCCAGACTGTAGCGCCTAGAACCGCTCGAGCACTCCGGCTGGCTAGACACTACAGCTGGGGCTTGTATCTCAGAGTGATCAAACATACTGATATGCACTCTGCTGAAAATTATTAATAGTGTGATATTTCAGTGCTAAACTTTTTTAGAAGATCTGTAAAAAGTGGAAGAGAATTCGGTTTAATGCACAGTGTATAGTGTGATATTTCAGTACTAAAATTTTTGAGAAGATCTGTAAAAAGTGGAAGAGAATTCGATTTAACGCACAGTGTAAAATTTCAGCACATTTAGTGATATTTAAATCATTAATTACTATGTGGCATGTTGCTTATTTGTGAACTTCGACATTTTTTCTGTGAGACTAATACTTGCAACATTTTAGTGAGGAATTTTAAAAGAAACAATCCATTTGTAAACTTTAAGTGTAGGATTACCATAAACTGGCTATGGTTATGAATGAGATGTGCGTGTGAACTTTTCAGACTACGTATAGTTTAGAATAAGGCTCAGTAGTGACATTTCATAGTTGTTATAACATTACAACAATTAGCACTATAATTGACTATAGTATAAAGGTGGTGACTAGAAAAAAATTTAAAATCAAGTGCACATTACACTACAAAACAATACTTTAAGTCATAACTCTCTGAAACTGGTTGAACTTGAAAGATGTAGGTCTCTTTCCCATTTGCAAAACAGCAAAAGCTGAAGATGCACAGTAGTATAAATTTGCTAATCAAGATGTTATGAAAAATGAATAGAGTCACCATTACATAGCTTAATTACTACTATAATCAAAATTAAGAGGATGGAAATTATATCAAATCATTGCCCCCCCCCCCCCTTCCTCTATTCAACTCTGAGCACTATTCTCATTCAATCAGAAAATTACATCTTCGCAAAATGCTAAAAAATAGTTGACCTGTCAGAATATTCACATCGGCCTAGCACCACAGTTATTAGTTAATCAGCAAACTTATTGTTCTTTGTTCCAGCATTACCACTCCAAGCTCATAATTCCTCAGAACACTAATAGAAGTTTTCAGCTAACCTATAGATCCAATAATGCAGCATTATATGACTTGTATCTCACTAAAGTATTGCTCTTTCTGTTAAGATCTCATTCCCAGCTGTAGTGCCATGAACCGCACAATATTAACATTATCCAATGTTGCCTTACAGATACAACACATTTGTTTGTATACAGTTATCTTTTGCATTAATTATGTCTGTCAGCACCATTATTTCACTTACATTTCTTAGCTTGTTAACTAGTGGAGTGCATTCTCAAAAAATATCCCTACTGCAGAGACAGGCTGCCTAGCCATTAATACCCTAACATTATTCATTATTTTATTATTCCATTATTGTTTCATTATCTAATAAATAAACACCTGCTCTGCTTATTTACTGCAGAATTGATTCTACTGAAAAACACTCCAAGCTACAGATCCTTATGCCAAGGCAAACATAACCTTCATTACTGATCAGACAAAATTATCACTCAGAGAAACTATTATCTCACTGTATTCCATCAAATTACTTAAAAAAATGGTTCAAATGGCTCTGAGCACTATGGGACTTAACATCTGAGGTCATCAGTCCCCTAGAACTTAGAACTAATTAAACCAAACTAACCTAAGGACATCACACACATCCATGCCCGAGGCAGGATTCGAACCTGCGACCGTAGCAGTCGCATGGTTCCGGACTGAAGTGCCTAGAACCGCTTGGCCACAACAACCAGCATCAAATTACTTAAGATTCTAGCCTGATATACATACAAACCCTGCTTATTCTTTCCACACACGTTACTCCAGGCAACTTTGTTTAGAGTTGTAATTCCTTAATGTTAGAAATGGCTGTACCATGACACACTTCTGTGGGTAGAAGTTATCTCAATATGCTGACTGCTCTGAACACAATAACTTCTACTAGACCACAATTAATATTAAGACCTCATATTTAAGATGGTTTTTAATGCCTCTGCTTCTGCATCAATGAGCTGATTACTCCAGATGTTAATTATTCTCCACATATGCTGACACCTTTCATTTTCTGTTTACCTTTCCTCATTGTTTGATAGAAATTCTTTAACCATGGTACCACTTTACTTTCTTCCATCCTCTTATGACTGCATTACTTATCACTAACACAACATAACATATACATACAACACTGGAGAAACTTTTTCTACAATATTTCTATACTAAAGGATTCAACTGCACCAAATCACATGAAAGTCAAAGACAGACTGTTCCTGATTCACTTATAAAGTACAGATAGGACAGGAGAAGAGTTTGACTGCCTCAGAAAACATGAAAACTGAGACAGACAGCTGGGGTAAGCATTATCACCACATAATGAATCCAACACAGAATGTTGAACCCCCTACTTACTTGTAGGTCTTATTTCTGGTTCAATGCACACTCCATTCTCCAAACATAATCAAAAATTTCTTTATCTCATCATTTACTTTGATAGATTTTACTTTGGTTTTGACAAGGACAAGGTCACCTATTCTGAAACTAGTCAGATTCATTCCTTTGTCATGCCTTCTCTTCCTTCCTGCTGCTTTCCTTCTTATCGTCTCTTTAGCCAATCTGATCTTTTCATCCTGTGCTACTTCACTTACCTGAGGGAAGTCCACTTTCTCTGATGATGTTGCTGGGTCTCTCACTGAACATTAGCTCACATGGGGCATATACTGTTACTCATTTTACCTTGTGGAAAATAGGTATAAATCTTTATGTGTTTGATGTTATGTATTGCCATACAGTGTTCAAACCTCTCTCAAACAAATTGTGGATCACTGTCAAACAAAAGTGATTTCAGTACCCCTACACTGCAGAAGTAATCAAATGTCAGCTTCTCAATTATAGTACTAGTATTTTCCTTCTTAACTGGCTACAGTTTTCCATATTTTGAGAATGAGTCTAAGACAATGAAAATATATTTACAACCTCCTGTGGTTTCAGGCAACTCTCCTAGAAAGTCAATTGCTATAAGCTCTTTAGGCTCACGAGGAAGGACAGAATGCATTAAGCCTTTTGATGGCACCCCAGTTGTCTTTACTCTCTGACATTTATCACACTTTCTAGCCTCTGCTTAACCCTTCTCCACAAGTCATTAAATATTACTTCCCCTGTAGCTTAGCTACTATTTTACTGGCCCCATAATGTCCATAATTCTCATGCAAGTAGTCAATAAATTTACCAACATGTTGGTCAGGAAAACATACATTTCAGTCCTGATCATTCAAATTTTTCTTCCTAAACAACAACCCTTTATGTATAATACAATATTGTTTCACCTTTGGCATGTTGTCTGAATTGTAATACTGCTTAACCAACCTTAAATTTGGATCCTCATTCTGCTCCCTTCTCATCTGCTTGCAAATCCTCCTAATAAGCTTATCATCCTTCACTCCCTGCAAATAAAACAACCTTACTTGTTCTTCACGGATTTCACTACTTTCAGTATCCTTCTTCCCTGCTGGCATCCTAGATAATGCATCAGCCACAATATTGTCTTTTCCTTTTTACATACCTTACCTCCAAATCAGATTGTTGCAAATACAAAGCGCACCTACTTAACCTGGTGCATTTCAGCCTGCACTTCTGAAGGTAACTCAAAGCCTTATGATCTGAATACACTATGGTCTTATGTCCAGGCAAATAGTAGTACTCAAACTTTTGAAATCCAAAAATAATTGCTAAAGCCTCTAATTCTGAAATGTAGAAGTTCTTTTCATCTGGCTGTAATGTTCTCCTAGCAATAGTTTTGTGTTCAACCCACATCTCATTATGTACTAATTGGAAAATTCTACCCCCAAGCCACAAAAACTTGTATCAGTACTCATACAGAAAGGACGTGAAAGATTTGGATGTCCTAACATCTTACTATTTACTAATTCTTTTTTCAAACTCTGAAATGCCTCTTCACACTCCTCTGTCCAATTCCACACCACATTCTTTTTCAACAAATTACCAAGGCAAGGATGGTTAAATGACTGATCTGACATGAACTGTCAGTAGAAGCCAAACAAGCCAAACATAGCTTTAAGATCCTTCTTGTTCTTTGTGGGTGGGAAATCCACAATAGCAGCAAGCCTTCCTTGTTAATCCTGTGGGCCTAAACTGAAATTTCCCTCTTTACAAATTCAGATTTACTTAATTTTACTTTAATGCCTCCTCTATGCATAGCTCTCAGTACTTCATTCATAATCTTACATCTCTTGAACCATTCTGCACTCACTACTAGGATATCATCTACATATACCATTATTTCATTGGTTAATATCTCACCTAGCACCTTGTCAATAGCTCTGATAAACACACACAGAGAAGTTCAGACCAAATGGTACCACACAGAATTGGTAACATTTACCTTCATGTAAAAATGCTGTACATGGCCTAGATTCCTTGGCCAAACTGATTTTCCAATAGCCACAAGTCACATCAAAAGAAGTCAGAAATTTACATCCATGGAACTTTTGCAAAATTTCAGCTACATTAGCTGGTCTGTCACTCTCCTCTATTACAATTGCATTCAACTTCCTGGCATCCAGAACCAACCTGACACCACCGTTCTTCTTCTTTACCACCACAAGTGGGTTATTATACCTGCTGGTTGACCTTTCAATAATCCCCCATGACCCCATGTTTTGAATTTCTTCCCTCATCACTCCCTTTTTTGAAAATGGAATAATATAAGGTTTCTTGAAAAATGGTTCAAATCTTTAAACTTTAATTTACATTCACAAAATTTTACCAAACCTGGCCTGTCTGAACATGTCTTACATTTGCTCAGGAAAATACCTTTTAATTGCTCCCTTTGACTATTGGTAATACCTTCAATATTCTCAACTCTCTTTATGATCTCCAACCTCACTACTCCTCCTCCTCCTCTTCTTCCTCAGTAACCTGCTACGTGGTCAAAACTCTTAATGACAAATCTAATTCAGTTTCCATACACTTGTCCATATTTCCCAAAATGTTCCTTTTTACCTACTTCCATTGCACTTAAAACTAAACTTAGCACTAGCAAAATCAATATTTACACATTGTTTTCACAAGAAATTAGTCTCAAATATTACATCAATGCTAAGATTTTGAATTACCAAGAAATTGTTCTCCAACAGCTGTCCTGCCAATTCCACAGTTAATAGTACCTCTTGTTTCACACTCTTTGAGAACTTACCAGTATCACCAATAATTTTATTCCTGAAACATGCGGTACTACCCTCTGTATTCTTAATAGATTCAAAAAATGCCTGTGAAATACCATTCGCATCACTACCATTGTCCAGTAAACACTTAACATGCATACCTTAGTGGCATCTCTGATACAAATTGACAGTCCTTTGACTATGCTCTTTGGTTTTGTCTTCTTGTCTTTGAGTTCTAGCACTAAATTTGGCAGCCACCTTTTTGTGTTTGCTCTATTAAGTGATGAAATAAATGTCATTTCGATCCTAAAAGTGTGTTATTACAGTTAAACACAACATAAAACCCACAGTGGTGACCCCGACATCAACATAGTGTATTTGGGATTTAGTTCATGCTTATTTTCATTGTTAATGAACTTCATGTGCTGGTCCACGTTGTCTTCAGAACAACGCTTCTACCAGTGTTGTTTCGTGCAAGTGCCATGCACCCTTTTAGCTGTGCTTGCGTATATACAAGGTTTCCCAGTGTACATCTGGTTAAAAGTGAATAATTACCTCTCCCCTTCCATACCAGTGGCCACTAAACCGTTACTGGCCCAACATGGCCACTGACAAATTCTACTATGCAGCAGTGCCTGCCACCCAGACAGTGCATGCCACTTAGCGACATTGTGAACTATAATCGTGTGAAGGACGTTGTGTTTCACCTGTCAGCTATGCAGTTGCATTCAGATTGGGTTGACGTGCTGATGAAGTTCAAGAACTATACTTCAAACGTTCATGCTCAGGGGGTTGCACATTCTTACATGCCTGACATCATTGTAACCCCCCCCCTCCCCCACTATGCAAGCCATCTCGGCGACACCAGTCACCTCGTCCGCGTCAGTTTCCGCAACCATCGCCCTGTGGTCACGTCAAGTTCACCTACTGCCTGCTCTCATAATGGCACCAACTGTTTCTTCTGTGCTGGTTTCAGGATCAGTCAAACCTTGGCTGCATTGCAAGCGCTTTGCAACTGCCTTGCAACAGTACCGGCCGTTACACCCACGCCGCGCCTGCCTCTAGGCCTGCAGTTGGGACACATTGTGCCACCGGTTACAACGGCTCACTCCACATCATGTGCTGCTTGCGGCCACCCCCCTACACAGACCTCGGGCGATGCATCGTCCACTGCTACTGCACACCTGGCGTCGGGGGCTCCCTCAACTGCTGACAATGATCTTCGCCTGCCTGTGCTGCATCAACATGTGCTACCCAGTGGATTTCCTAAGCTGCCTGCATTGCAAAAAGACAACCTTAAGACTTGGTTTGCACTGGTGGACCATCTACTGGATATCCAGGGGATCTTGGATGATGATGCACGTTTCGTCTGCCTGGTGAGCCACCTCCACACCCATCCCGACCTAATCAGTGATCTGCTAATCTCACCACCCACCTCACCCAAGTATGTGATGGTAAAAACTTGACTTTTCGAACGCCTTTCTTGCCCTCCAGAAGAGGCTATCCACCACATCATCCATGATGAGCACCTCGATGGCCACACACCTTCGCAGCTTTGGTGGTGCTGTCATGCATGAATTGATGATCAAACACTACTAGAAGCCGCACTTTGGACTTTGTGGTTGGTCAAACTACTGTGGACCTACAACTCCACCTGCTACCTCAAGTCACTGACCCTCTTGAGGTTCACCTATGCATGGCCAATCGGGCATATGCAATCATTCATCACCAATACCGACTGTCACAGACAACATCCCCGTCGCCATCTGTTGGCAAGCCTGCGTCTTCAGTTCCACACTTTGCGCTGACAGAGAGACCTGTGCGCTCGCCTCAGCACCTTAGCTGCATGTCAGGAGCTGCCACCTAGCAGCCTACAGGAGGTACTGCCTGCAGCCCCCCAACAGCTGCCAACCTCACCCAAGCAGCAACCCAATTGGCTTCCTGCCCCAACGCAGTCAGCTGCACTGTACTGGTTCCACACTACTTATGGGAATGCCGCATACAACTGTCGCGCGCCTTGTGCATTTCCCAACCAAGACCGGAGGCCACACTTAGGCACCACGTCCTGCCACGATTCTTCATGGTGCCTACTGTCCAATTCCGCACAACTTGCTCTGGCAACGCGATGCCTCTATGTCACCGATTTGTCATCAGGCATTCGCTTTCTCATCGACACCAGCACCGACATCATCATTATCCCAGTCAAGCACATGGGCAACATGCTTTCTCCTGCTAACCTTAATTTGATGGCTGTGTTTTTGTACCTCTTCCATCATTTTCTCTATTTCAGCCAATTTTGAATCTACCTTTTTATTTACTTTTACCAGTTTTTCCTCTATCACTACTGCACACCTGGTTTCTACCTCCATTTCAAAATCATTTTTAATCTGATCTATTTGGTTCGCAAGTTTAACCCTGTTTTCAACACAACATTTCCTGGCAGCTTTGACTTCATCTTTACACTGTTTTTCAGAAGCCTCCACCTTCCTACTATTGTCATCACAAAGCTTTTTTCTCTCTTCCACACATTTGCTACTCATCAATGTTAATTTCTCATTAGTGTTATGTATTACTGTCTTTATCTTTTCATCACAATCTTTAGCTACTGCCTCAACCTTCTTATTTAATTCTGAAAGATTGGAGCAGACTACCTGAATCTTCTTTTTATTTTCTTTCTATCAGTTCATCCTTTAAACTAACCATGTCAGTTCTAATGCTGTCAGTTTTCTTTTCCACTCTGCTAATGTCTTCTTTCATACTACTAATGTTATTTTCCACCCTACTGTCTTCTTTCATACTACATTCCACACTATTCATGTCGTCTTTCGTACTCATATTACTCAAACTACTCATAATTTGCATTAACATTGCTTCCGATTTTCCATCTGCCATAAACTTTAGCCCTTGCTGATTTTCGCTACTATGTTCCTCCCCATTAACCTTAACGATTTCATCCACTTCACTCTTTACAATAGGACTTTCTTCCCCATCTTTCAAAGTAACATTCATGTCTGATTTATAACTACAACCGTCTACAGAACCATTCCCACTTAGGTCTTCCTGTTCACTTAAAAACTTAACCTCTACAGCTTTGTTCTTAGTCACACAGTCTTGTTTGTTAAAGTCACTCATTATGTATCACTTAATACAAAACAGCTTTTGCTATGAAATTACCTTTTTTCATTCATTCTTCTTTTGCTGCTCTCCTGTTGTGTTTGTCAACTTGGTCCAACATCTGCACGACTGTGGCAAGTTGTAATTCTCTCGGCGAGGTGTCTTGTTTATCTTGGTCATCTGTGTCCACCTGTGTGCTGATTGGCTGCTCCCATACTCAGTGGCTGCTTCCATAGAACCTGCTCGCTGATTGACTGCTGCACCTTCTTCCTTATGAAACCCCAGTGCTGACTGGCTGTACCATCTCTTCCAATTAAAACGGTACTGTAAACCACTCGAGTTCACACTTCACTGTGAAATTTCATGAGTCCTAGTTTATTGTGCCCACATACAATATTTCTCACACCGAGGCACCATATGTTGTTGTTCGCCTACTTTGTTTCCTCATTTTTTGTCCTCAGTGTTGATGTACTGGCTGAAAAACTAGGGGGTGTCTACTGTAAATGATGTAGCTGACAGGTGCATTTCACAGTAGTTTACTTTCACTGTTTACAACCAACATATAATACACAGTTATATGTGGCCAGTGCACTATTGTTTAACTTTCAATAAGCCTCATTAATAGGTTGCAGGTAAACATCCACATACTGCTACAATAGTTTCCTGTTGAACATCTATGAGCAGTAAAAACCTAACCACAACAGTCACAGCTCTTGAAGATTAGAAGGATGGAGCAGACACTGTCATTGTTTTTACACATGGCCTAACTGTGTAACATTTATTTCACAGTTAAGCACTGTTGTTGTTCTAGCCAACAACGGTCTCCCGTCTGAAACTCAGTTGTGGGCTGACTGCTTCATGACCAAAAATCGGGCCCTTCTATATCCTCACAATAATGGGTACTGAAACTACACATTGTTCAAAGTTAAAAATTTTTACAGAAATTACAATTAAAATTAACTCATTAAATTAACTGAATACATTGAAAAATTGGTTCTTTTTAACATTTTCTTCTACTACAAGAGTTAAGCCAAATTATTTGTTTATATCATGAAATTAACAAATATGGTTATTTAAACAACACTTATGACAAAACTGTTAATTACCTTGGAATTAATTAAGGGCTAGCTTTGCTAACATGTTTTTGAATAGAGCCAAATAGATACTTTAAGATACTAGCATTTCATCTTCCAAATGTATACAATTATAATAGAATATATTTAAAAACAAAGATGATGTGACTTACCATACGAAAGTGCTGGCAGATCGATAGAAACATAAACAGACACATACATACACACAAAATTCAAGCTTTCGCAACAAACTGCTGCCTCATCAGGAAAGAGGGAAGGAGAGGGAAAGACGAAAGGAAGTGGGTTTTAAGGGAGAGGGTAAGGAGTCATTCCAATCCCGGGAGCGGAAAGACTTACCTTAGGGGGAAAAAAGGATGGGTATACACTCGCACACACACACACATATCCATCCACACATATACAGACACAAGCAGATTATAATAGAATTTATATTTGTTTGTATGTCAATAACAGAATTTAAGTTACAAAACAATATAACTGATTTCACCCTATAACAAAAGATATTACTTAGGAATAGTTGAAATAAATTAGAAAATCAATTACATAAATAAAACTAAGCACAAAATTAGATCTGGTGTTATATATTTTAAAACTAAGGGCCAACCTTTCTCTTTTATGGAAATGCAGATAATATTCACATATGTTAATGGTAATTAGTTAAAATTGAAAAAACTAATTTAAGCAGGCAGATGGCAAAACAAGAGGGGAAGTAAAAATACCCCATCTTGCTTCGTCACAATGTGTCAATTATTAGAATTTCTATATGTAAACTGAAGGGGGATCACTGCCATCAGCTGCAGTCAGACATTAAGCGGAATCAGTGGCAACGAGCAAAAGTGTGTATTGGACTGTGATTTGAACCCAGGATCTCCTGCTTACTACGCAGGTGTGGTAATTACTGCACCATCCCGGACACAGCGTTATCGCAACTGCACGGACTATCTTGGTATGCCTCACAGCTGATCCACACTCCCGTCGAGCACCACCACCTATTCGCAGTTCCTCTCCATTATACTCCTGTTCACTACTTAGAGATTCCCACAGGGGGTCAGACATATTTTTGCATTCACACTGAAGAAAGTGGATCCATTGCCCAGCCAGGCTTATCAATTATCTGAATGCATGGTGTCTTTCCCTTCGAAAGAATGGACACCATGCAGATCTCGCAGCTATATTTACATATAGTGTTTCACAGCTGCAGGATCTGCATGGTGTCTGTTCTTTCAAAGGAACAGACACCATGCATTCACATATTTGAATTTCTGTCTGGAACTTAATTTTTTACCATGACTGGAGAAACTAAGAACTGTACAAACATGAATCTGAACTGTAATAAACAGACTGTTAAACAATTCTGTAAGTAGTTTGCAATAGCATGTAGTTTGTGAATAAATAATCATGTGGCTGAAATTCTAACTCTGTGTACTTTTCTGAAATATGCGTTCCATTCCACTGCATTGCTGCTTACTTTACCTTTTAAATTTAGTGGCAATGCATGTTGAGCAGTGAGCATTGACAGCACAGCATGCATACCCACAGCATATTTCAAGGACAAAATCACCTAAACAAGAATCTGTGGAAGTATTAGTGTTGTCACCACACAAGGACAAACCATAAGAAAGAATATTGTTATTTTTTTTTAACAAAGACATTGCGAGAAAATCATATTCAGTTTTGAAATCATTAAAGAAGATCTTGTCACTCAAGAAAACAAGAAACAAGGCATAAATGATGACAATGCATTTATTGAATATGAATGTAACGAAGAAAAGATTTCATAATAAGCCAATGAGAAAGAAGATATGGTCATGGGTGTTGATAGTGCATGTACAGGATATATGTCTAATGAAGTGGACAAATTAACAAACACGAAAGATTATGGAGTATGACAGTGTTGTGAAAGTTGCCAAACAAAGTGGATCAATGAAAATAGTAGCAACAGACAACTTAGTAGGTGATACCTGTGTTCTCAAAGATGTCATACATGTTAGTCAACTGAGTAGAAATCTGATGTCTGTGAATACTATCACTGAAAAAGATTGTGCAGTTGTCTTTACTAAACATTGTGTTCAAATCCATAAAGATAAAATTTTCATTTCAAATGGACACAAAATGGGAAATGGATTATACAAAGAACATTAAATTAGGAACGCATTCACTACTGATACAAGAAGAAAACCAAGAACGGTACGAGAAGCTAGGTCATCTAGGCATAAGCTGTACTTCAAAGATCAAGAGTAGGTGTGAGAGGGTTCCTAATAGTTTATGCTCAGCAGAAAAATTGTGTGAAGCTTGTGTGAGAGTAAGCTAGCAAGAAGGTTATTTTCTACTGTGAGAGAAAGAGCAACAAGACCACATGAAGTAATACATGCTGATATATGTGGAGAGATAGAACCCCCAATATTTAATGGACACAAATACTACATGACAGTATTAGATGATTTCACTCACTTTTGTACAAATTATTTTTTAAGTCAGAGGCTGCAAGATTCATAAGAAAATATATGTTAGAAAGTGTACATCAGTTCAATCTGAAAGTGTCAAAAATGATATGCGATAAAGGTTGTGAATACACCAGCCATGTTAAGAACTGATGCAAAGGAAAATGAATTGTGTTAGATAATAATGTTTCTTATAGCTTCAACTAAATCGGAAAGCAGAGAAACTAAATCTGACAATAATGAACAAGGCAGGAGCTATGCTATTCAGTAACAAACTGAAGAAAGAGCAATGGGAAAGTCAGTGCTCACAGCTCCATATTTGATCAATAGGTGCCCAATTATCAGTCAAAGTGCCACACTTGCAGAAAAGAGGTTTGGGAAAAGACCAGACTTGTCACGACTTCGAATTTTTGAATCAAAAGTTTTTGTCAAAAACCTAGGCTACTTGGAGAAACTAGATGAAAGAAGAAATCCATGTATTTTTGTTGGTTATGCTCCAAATGGCTACAGAATGGTTGATGCAGAAAGAAGAAATATTGATGTTCCAAGAGACATTGAATTTGTATGGAGAGTGACAAACAAAACTCTATAGAAAAATCTTGTTGTTTGTGAACTAGCAAATGACACTAACAATCCAAAAATGAAATTCAAGATCAAGGAAATGAAGGAGAAGCATATAAAGAAGTAAAAGCATGTAATGAAGACACAAGCAACTACAGTCTTAGGGATAGAAGCAATTTGAAGAAATCTTTAAAATATGATGATTATTGAACTGTATTACTTACATATGAGGACTGTATTAATGGTCCAAACAAATAAAACTGGTTAAAAGCAATAGAAGAAACATCTTGAACAGAATGAAACATGCAAGTTGGTCAACCCAGAGGAGGCAAAAGGGAAAGAAATATTAACAAGCAAAGAGATCTTTAAAATCAAAGATGATGTTTGATATAAGGCCAGACAGGTTGTCAGAGGTTGTCAACAAGAAAAGAGTATAGATTATAAGGAATTATTCAGCCCATGAAATTACCATCCATCTGCACTCCAGCCCATTCCTGCTGCCCACATTCCCTCACTGTATTCTCTAAGATGACATTGAACAGAACACATGAGAGAGCACCCTCTTGTCTGAGAGCTGTCTCGGTCTCAAATGTTTCTAATGTGGCTCATCAGAAACGCACTGCAGCCTTTGACCTACCCATAAAAGTCTGCACCATTCTCACTTCCTTCTCAGTATTCTGAAGTTACGCAGTGCATTGTATAGGCTACTCCTATGGATGCTGTTGTATGCATGCTAAAAATTTACGAACAGGCTGTAGATGTCTTTATCATGTTCCCAGAGTTTTTCAGAGTTTGTCTTAGAGTGAAAATTCCCAATCAATTACGTCGAAAGCCAGCTTGATATTCTGTATGTTGTTCTCTGTGAATTGTTGCAATTTTTGAGAACAACAATAGACAGTACCTTTTAGGTTACATTCAGCAAACTGACACCTTTGTAGTTACCACATTCTTTTTTGCTTCCATTCTTGTATATCAACCATATTATGGCCAATTTTCATTCTTATGGCGATGTATCTTTCTTCCATATCAGCTGGATTAGTTTACATATCTCCAAGTGCAAGCTTTCCCCTCCCTCCTTGATTAATTCTCCTGTTATTCTCTCCTCATCTGGGACTTCCCTGTTTCTGAGTTTTTGATTGCAATCTTCACATCTTATTCCATCACCGCCAATTCTTCTTCATCTTTCCTTTCCTGTGTGGTGTCTGCAGGTAACATCTCATTTGAGTCTCAGTGATTCAAGCATTCTGAGAAGTATTTTTCCATCTTTCTACAATTACGAGGGTTGCCCAGTAAATAATGCCCCATATTTTTTTTCTCCGAAATAAAAAATATTAGAAATGTGACACTTTAGGTGCGAGTTATTTGAAGTTTCCCGCGTGTGTACGCAAAGTTTCAATTTCCTCCGACAGAGAGCGGTGGTGTAGGAATGTTCTAAAATGGCGTTTGCAGGTGACATCCATCATAAACAACGTGCAGTGATTGAATTTCTCGTAGCAGAGGAAGAAACCGTGGACAATATTCATAAACGCTTGTGCAAAGTCTACGGAACATCTGCAGTCGATAGGAGTACTGTTGGTCGCTGGGCACAGAGGGTGAAAGCATCAGAGGGCGGTGCTGCGGAGCTCCGAGATTTGCCGCGGTCAGGAAGGCCTCCCATGGCTGTCACGCCTGACATGTTGCAGCGGGCTGATGTTCTCATTCGACGGGATCGACGCATTACGACTCGACAGAGGCTTATGTCAAAACATTAGACAAACTTAAGCAGCGCTTCCGGCGCCTTGTGCGTCATGTTAACCCACAGGATGTTTTGATTCAGCATGATAACGCTCGTCCTCACACAAGTTTGAGGACTTGTGAACACATCGCGAAACTGGGTTGGATAGTGTTACCCCATCCACCCTACAGCCCCGATTTGGCTCCTTCAGACTTTCACTTGTTTGGGCCAATGAAGAATTTCATTCGTGGAAGACGTTTTGCCGATGACGAAGAAGTGATTCACGAAGTGACAACCTGGCTCCGTAGGCAGAGTACAGATTTTTACCGGCAGGGAATACACGCTCTTGTGTCTCGCTGGAAAAAGGCCGTCGAACTTGAAGGAGATTATGTGGAAAAATAAAGCAAGTAGACAAAACATCAGTCTTTCACATATGTAAATTTGATTGTTGTGGAATAAATACTTCTGGAGAAAAAAAATATGGGGCATTATTTACTGGGCAACCCTCGTATTTCCCTGTCATTTATCAAGTTATTCATATCTCTAATGAAAAAGGTCAGTCTCTGAAGTCCACATTTCTGAAATTTGAAGCACTGGAAAAAATTATTGAATTCATGTTATGGCTCTAAAAACCTATATTATCTTCTCTGCTCTCAGGGTTCACTTTGTCTCCCTTCTGATTTTGAAACGATGTTTCCTTTTCTGCTCATTCTCCCTGGCAGCCAGCCACTTCTCCCTCATCTTCCTTTACCTTGCTGTAGCTTTCCGGCATGTCTCATTAACCATTTTCTCTTCTTCATTCTTTTCTTTCATCCTGTTGTTGTTGTTGTTGTGGTCTTCAGTCCTGAGACTGGTTTGATGCAGCTCTCCATGCTACTCTATCCTGTGCAAGCTTCTTCATCTCCCAGTACCTACTGCAACCTACATCCTTCTGAATCTGCTTAGTGTATTCATCTCTTGGTCTCCCTCTACGATTTTTACCCTCCACGCTGCCCTCCAATACTAAATTGGTGATCCCTTGATGCCTCAGAACATGTCCTACCAACCGATCCCTTCTTCTGGTCAAGTTGTGCCACAAACTTCTTTTCTCCCCAATCCTATTCAATACTTCCTCATTAGTTATGTGATCTACCCATCTAATCTTCAGCATTCTTCTGTAGCACCACATTTCGAAAGCTTCTATTCTCTTCTTGTCCGAACTCTTTACCGTCCATGTTTCACTTCCGTACATGGCTACACTCCATACAAATACTTTCAGAAATGACTTCCTGACAATTAAATCTATACTCGATGTTAACAAATTCCTCTTCTTCAGGAACGCTTTCCTTGCCATTGCCAGTCTACATTTTATATCCTCTCTACTTCGACCATCATCAGTTATTTTGCTCCCCAAATAGCACAACTCCTTTACTACTTTAAGTGTCTCATTTCCTAATCTAATACCCTCAATATCACCAGACTTAATTCGACTACATTCCATTATCGTCGTTTTGCTTTTGTTGATGTTCATCTTATATCCTCCCTTCAAGACACCATCCATTCCATTCAACTGCTCTTCCAAGTCCTTTGCTGTCTCTGACAGAATTACAATGTCATCGGCGAACCTCAAAGTTTTTATTTCTTCTCCATGGATTTTAATACCCACTCCGAATTTTTCTTTTGTTTCCTTTACTGCTTGTTCAATATACAGATTGAATAACATCCTATGCTATACTTAATACCATAGTCTTTATTTCTTTCCACTTTCCCTCCACCTTCTCTCTTGTTTCCAGGGCTTCTAGGGCTTCAAAACGGTTTCTGGTTTCTATAGCGTACTGTTCTTGAGTTGCACTTTCCCAACATTCAAAGCAGGTTCTAGAGTCTCCATCTCCATCTTATCAACACAGGTTAATATCAATTTTAGCTCTAACACTACAAGGAAGTGGCCCAATGTGCAGTTGGCTCCTCTGTACAACTTGACATCCACAACTGTATGACACTAGTGCTAGTCCACCAAAATGTGATCTATCTGGTTGGCAGTTGATCCCTTGTGTATTCTCATGTGTTTGTAGAAGTGGAACCTACTCACAGTTTGTATGAGATAGCTAGGTTGATCACTGTCTGAGAATTTTCATTGGTGGTGTTGCTCAAACTGTGCCTCTCATAGGGCACAAACATAGATAAGTGTGATGTCTGACATTTGATTTCTAAGTACAATGTAGGATATTCTTTTGTTAACAGTTTTAAATTATTTAACCAAATTTGCTACTTAATCATGTACCATAAAAGCCAGTGTCAAATTCATGCCTATCTACACATCCACCATAAAATAGTACGTACCCATCTTTTTTTGTGAGAACCCTTAATCAGCCATCTTGTCGCTTGTATTACCAGCAAGTCCAGTTTATATTGCTAAATTTCTGAGACCATAGTCTAGATAGTTCCTCACCTATATAGGCTTTGAACACTCCAGGATCCAAAATTAAAATTTCCAAATCATAGACCATTTTTCCTTTGCACTGTTCAGCTTCCATTGCATCCATTCAAGTCCAAGGCTAGTTTGTGTTTTGTAATAAAATGCTTTTTAAGGGATTGGGGTGTTTGCCCAGTGCCCAGCATCCCTCCTTTATCTGATCTGGGACCAGCAGTGACAATTGCAAGCCAACTGACCCCAGATGGATTAAAATTGTATAGTATTTTCTCCAAGGAGATAATGTGGATAGCAAAATAGAGGACTAAGATACATTTATTTAAAAAGACTGTCAAAGCATACCTTTTAAATATCACATACTACATAATTAATTATTACTTAGTGAACTCAGATGAGAAGATACTGACTTAATTTTTCAGGCAGCCAGGCTGGAAGACACTGAGATGTAACAAAGACGTGGTAGCTTGGCTATAGTCCTAAAGTTGTTTTTTGCTGCTGTATATGATTATGGGCAGTAAGGAACAGGAAGAAAATAAATGAAGAATTTATAGTTATTATTTTATATTATTAACTGGTTTCAAGTATGTACAAACATAAGAGAATGATACATTAGGTGTGAGTGAGTGAATGTGTGTGTGAGAGAGTGAGAGAGAGAGAGAGAGAGAGAGAGAGAGAGAGAGAGAGAGAGAGTGTGTGTGTGTGTGTGTGTGTGGGTGGGTGGGTGTGTGTGTGTGGGTGGGTGTGGGTGTGGGTGTGTGTGTGTGTGTGTGTGTGTGTGTGTGTGTGTGTGTGTGTCTTACATTTTCCTTGAAATAAGTTCCCCCAACACAAGGCAGATACACAAAATATGTCTAAGTTTTTGCATACAATAGCCTTTAGTTAATTCTACAAAGTTTAACACCACCTTATTAACTTCCTTAGTGATTAGGCTGTGGTCTAAGGCTTGCTAGCTGTGAGGGTTAGCATTGTAAGACCATCTACAGTTCTTGTTAACTTGAAATAACTACTTCTTGATATCTTGTTCCCTGCCAAGAGTTATTAATTCTTGGTTTGTCACAAGCTATAAAATGATACAAAAATTACTTCAGTTTATGATGGTGAATTCACTCAACTTCGCTATATTTACTGTACGAGGTGTGATCAAAAAGTAACGGCAAGTTTTTTTTTTTTTTTCTTGATTTATTCATGAACATCAACTCTGTCCCCTTCAAAGTACTCCTCCCTCAGACATACAGTAATACACTATTGCCATGATTTTTACAGACTTGGAAGTGCTTCTGGAACACAATTATTGTGCAGCATATGCAGCATATGCTGCTGTTATCAGCAACTTCTCTCATGATGATTCAGCAATCTTCCAGAGTCATTTTCTTTGCTTCTTCCACCTCTTCATTGGTAACTGACGTGGTACAGCATCCAAGGTGGGTGTTGTCTTCAGCATCTTCTCACCCATCTTTGAAATGTTTGTATCACTTATAAGCTCTTGTTTACTCATAGTAGGTCCTCCAAAAGTTACAGTCAACATTTTGAAAGTAGTGGTGTACTTTATTTCATTTTTCAAGCAAGCTTTAATGCAAATTCTTTGTTCCATCTATTTTGTAAGTAAAAATTTGCTGAGCACTTGAAAAAAACATATAACCTTTCCAGCTGTCAACAATAAACTAAGTGTTCAAAATACCTGCAAATGCAGGATAACATTAGGAACATGTGTACAAACACGACAAAAAAAAAAGTTTTGAAATTCAGATGTATAAAAGCCGCAAACTTTTTGATCACACTTCTTATGTTGGGTTCAAATTAAATTTACACACCTACATATGATTCATTTCCCTCATACTTCCCTATGCTAGCTTTAAAAGTTGTTCCTTTTCATTCTTATGCTTCTCAGGCTCCAATCAAACATACAAGAAAAGAGTGCTCTCTCTAATCCCTGATGGAGTATAAACTGTACTGTTCTGTTTGTTTGTTCTGACTGTGTTTCTTTTACCCTACAGCTCTTCCTTTCATAAAAATCACCCCTCAGTAGATTTAATGAAAATATGGGAAATCAATGGGATCAGGCAGATGATGGTCTGATCAAAAATGTAAAACACATGCTGGCTAAGAATAACTTTTATCTAAGAAGCTGCATCTTATCTTTACGTATTTTGTTACAGGTGACAGAACGCTGAACATAATAGTCACACTAGTGTGAGAAGTGTGATCCAAGGACTGTACTGAGTAAATATTGGGTCACTATTAGACACAAAGGACTGTTGTTTGATGGTGGAATCTGATTCTATAAGCAGAATATATTCTAAATTTTCTTTATAATTAAACCATAACTTACAACATAGGAAAAGTATAAGCAAATTACTACTGGGTATAACATTGGATTACACTGGTTTAGGGGGCTAAAAATGGAGATTCCCTGTGACAGGAATTTTCTGTATAAAATGTCCTCCTCAAATTTTATGGAAGGACCACTGTTATTGTTCAAGGATTTCACAGGCCTGGTTTTTTTTTCTTTGTCAGTCTGACACAGAGGGGTCTTGACAGTGTATCTGACTGCTGTGCAGAGGACCCAAGTTCAATTCCTGCTACTGGCCTGAATTTTTCCTTCACAGAAGTTCTGAAACTATGTGCACTGAGCTTTGTGATGCCAATTGAGGACTTACTCGAATGATAAGTAGTGGCTCCTTGGTCTGGGAAACTGACTGAGGCCAGGTAAGCAGTGTGCTGACCACATGTCCCTCCACACAACATTCAAATAATGGTATGACACCACGGCTGGTCAGCACTAAATGGCCCATCAGGACCAGTAAGTGGAGGTGAAGTAAAGGAGGTGATATCTATGTTCTGCACACATAGGTGGTGGATGTCCAACAACCAGTCAGCATCCTGTTGCCTAAGGCAATGTTTTCTTTTTTCCTTGACAAAGGACTGTACTTCTCCCACGGCTGTTCAGTCACACAGATACATTAGCGAAAATCAAACTACTGCCCAGAGCATGCACATGGCCTATTGTCTAACAATTACTGTGTTGGTAGGTCATAACCAGCCTCCTTTTTTTGTTGACTTGTAAGTTTTTATGGCTTGAATCCATAGCTGCATGGCCTCTTGGAGCTTGATCAAGTACTCACAATCTGGCAGGAACAAGAAGCTGTTTTAAGCTGTCTGTATGCTGCGCTAATAACCATAATCAACTTCACTCCAATTGTCTATAATAAATTGTATGCATTCTGAATATGTTTGAAACTGTAATAACATAAACCATTTAATGTATTTTATAGACCAGGATTCTCATGTAAACATAATAATATATATAGCCCATAATGATATTTGTAGTTAATAATTAGAGAGAATGTACAATTAACTGTGAAGTTCACAACTGTAAAGTTAACAGTAAAAATAATTTTCATATACATTTTATGTTCCCATCTGGGAAATCAGCATACATTAAAAAATACAGCAAAAGTTTATATTACTAGAAGTTAACAGGATATTTCGACTTGTAACATCAACTCTAGCTAACAGTTTAATTGTGCCAGTATACATATAGCTGACAGCTTTCTCTGACATCATCACATCCACATAAATTTTTCACATGAATAAATAAATGAAAACAGTAACTAAATGCTGTAAGAGTAAGGGCAATAACCTTATTTCGATGTTTCTGCTTATCTACTAATGTGTACAAAAAATAATCGAAAAGTAAATCACATGAAAAATAAGGAAAGGAAGAAAGATAAAGATTTATTGCTGCATTATGAACAACATCATTGAAGATGCAGGATAAGCTCAGGTTGGAGAAGAAAATCAGCCACTTCCTTTCAAATGAACCATTCCAGAATTTTGTGTGGGCAATCTATAGCTGAATGGGTGGACAGGGATTTGAACCATCATCTACCAAATTGTGAGGCCAATGTTTTAACACAGAGCCACCTTCTTTGGTCTCTTAATTATCAGTATAAGTTAATTAGCCCTGGTCATAATTGGCTGTTTTTACATTTTACAGAAGTTGGCTGCCTGGGCTGCTTCTACTTGGTAATACACAGTGTAACTGGTTCCAGATTGTTCTCCATCATGGGATTCACGGATATTGATGTGTGCACAAGAGTCACATTCGTATAGAACAACTGGCTCATTACTGAACTACATGGGATACCTTATCTGAGTTACCACTCCCCAGTTCCACTTTACTGCTCTCGAGAAGCCTGTTATGTGATGTTCTGCCCCCTTATTAAGGTTACCCAAATAAAATTTATCACTTTCAACTGCCTTTAATATAGACTCTCCTGAGACAAATAATTGTAAATAATAGTGTTGCCAGCCCCACTGCAAAATGTTGACTCCATGAGACAAGGTAATTTTACCAACTGTGATGCATCATGCCCTTCTGACTGCTAATTTCCAGAATAAAAACACAATAATAAATCAAGTTAAGTGAACAACTCTTCCCTTCATTCTGCTATACTCAAATTTAACACAATCAGCTTGAATGCAGCGACAACAGAAGACATGTGAAAACACTTTAAAGAAACTGTAGACTAAATACTAATGAAAACACATGAATACAAAGTGAGATAGAAGCTTTTCTATTACTTTTAAATTCACAGTAACACTATTAGAGTAGTGCTTAGCAATCCCTAGCTTAAAACAAATAGTTGTTAAAACTTTGCTAGTTTCAGTAAAACCCTTAAGACACCTCTAGTCCTTCGAATGAACAGAATTACTTACTTCCACCAGTAAATAAACTACAGGAAGCTTCCCATGTCACATAACTAGTCCTACTTGTTACTGGATAAGCCTTGGTAGCTGCACAATTTTGACATCTCAGCTCCTGGAAGTGCTGCTGTAGGACCTTTCCTTAAAATGAATACCCAGGAGCTTCTTCTTTTTTTATTTTTTTAAAAAAAGTTCACGACTCGAAGTTTGCCAATCTTTAACCATGTCTTTAAGATCCTAGTGATGATTACCAAGTATGGACATACGCGGACCTTAATAGTTCTTATCTCATTACAAAGTAAGAGGGCTCACACTACAGACGAAGTGATCAAAAGTTGCTTCACATGCTATTAATAGAAAAAGTCACAGAAACATTACTGTAGCCACAAATGATTCAAAACACCTATTTTGATGTCTATTGCTCAGAATTATAAAATGTGTTCTCTCAGGTTGGATCAAATGAATGGGGAGGCAATACAAATAGCTCCAAAGGCTAGACTAAAATAAAATAAAATAAAATAATTAAAACGAGTATCATACAAAACGTTGTTGACATTTAACATCTGGCATCCCAAAACACTCCACTTCAGCAGGACCACAACCTACATGGAACCTGGTGCCTGAGCGCTACTACTGTGCGACGAGGGACTACCAAAGCAGCAAAACACCAGGTTAGTGATACAGAAACCAGAGAAGTACGGCAGAGTCGCTTCCTTCTTGCTAGAATGCCACAGAGGGCATTGTAGAGAGACGAGGTGGTAGCTAGAAGGGAGGTTTTTGTCCTTACAGGGCTGAGGTATGAGTATGACGGTGGCTTCACACCAGCATCCAGTAAGTGTGCCTTCTGCCCAGATGTGGTGGTACATGTTAAACAGAAAGTACTTGCCTGCAAGAGAAAGGTTCTGCAACATCTGAATGTGGATGGCGTCTGGCCCTGGGGTGGAGGATAGGGATAAGCTGAGAGCATGATCAAGCTCCCACCTAGTAAAGGCAGCAGTGTGGCACACACGATTCGGAGAAGAGAAGGGTATCGTCCAAGCCTCCTCTGCTCATTTCTGATGGAGGAAGGCAGTATGACAGTGAGAAGAGCTCAAAACTTCTGCAAAATGGCAGCCCAAGGTGTTGGAGACAGCAACAGGGTCCACGATGACATCGTCTGCTACTATCAGGCTGGAAATTTGGGAATGGATCTTGGTCCCAGAGAGCGGTCAGAAGTTGTCCCACACGACAGAGGAAATGGGTGGAACTGTTGAAAGAACTAGTGAATGAAATCCAGGTAGCTCATTTGGTATCCCAAAGAATGTGATGACACTTTGCATGCATTTGTTCATAATGAATGCAGTTTCCCAGTCTACGGTGGTGGTTAAAAACATGGAGAGCACATCTCTGTGCTCGAACTGCTTTGCAGTATGCCTCAGTCCACCAAGGGACTGGGACATGATGTGATAAAGAGGAAGTGCGAGGAATGGAATGTTCTGCAGCATTAAGGATAATGTTTGTGAGCTATTCCACCTGGTCATCACAAATGGGGAAATCTTGTTCTTCAAAGGTCAGCAGGGAAGAGTAAAGCTAAGCTGCCAGTCAGCAATTGTAAGCTGCCAATTGGTCATGCATGTGAATAGGGTAGGAGTCAAAAAAATGGATAGCATATGGGAAGTGCTCACTCGAGTAGGTGTCAGGAAGAACAGACCACTCAAGACGATGGGCAAGCTAGGCATTGCAGATGGATAGGTCCAAATGAGAATAGGTGTGCGAGGAGTCGGAAAGGAAAGTGGGTGCTTCAGTGCTAAGGCAGAAGAGGTTAAGTTGGTTAAGAAGGTCAACCAAGGGGGCACCTCTCTGACAGGTCCTGGGAGAACCCCGAAGGGGATGATGTGCATTAAAGTCACCAAGTAGCAAAAATGTGGAAGGAAGCTGCCCAATAAGTTGAAGGAAGGCTGCCCCGGTGATATTGAATGATGGAGGGACATAAATGGTACAGAGTTTAAAAGTCAGGTGGGGAAGGAAAAGATGAACTGCAACAGCTTGAAGATGGGTAGTCAGGGAGATGGGTTGACTATGAATGTCATAAAAAGTCAGGTGGGGAAGGAAAAGATGAACTGCAACAGCTTGAAGATGGGTAGTCAGGGAGATGGGTTGACTATGTACGTCATCCTATATGAGCAGCATGATGCCACTGTGAGATAGAATGGTCACCTCAGGGGGAAGGTCAAAACAAATTGGCAATAAATGTGAAAGCTCAAAGTGGCCGTGAGGGCACAATTTCGCTTCCTGAAGGCAGAGTACAAGGAGATGTTGCGATGCTAAAAGCAGTCGTAAATCGTCTTTGTGGCACCGAATGCCATGAACATTCCATTGGAGGAGTCATGATGAGGAAGAGATCTAGGGGTGTCATCTCGGCAGCTGCTGAGTGACAGCCTGTGAAGAGTCACTACTACAGGGCACAGAAGCAGGGGGATCCTGCTCCATGGGGTCCACAGAGCATCAGCTTGGTTGTGTGGTCGATCTTGTAGTCCAACGCTGAAAAACAGTTGATTGTGCACACTGGCGACACGAAGGCCAGCTGGGCTATGGTATCACGTGGTGAGACCGTCGAAGAGATTCTTCGAGTTGGTGAAGGGGAAGACCATTTGCCCTAGGTGGACTTCTTTGAGTTTTTCTGGTCAGAGGAAGACTCGGGTGTTGTTTGGCTGGAGGAACGGAGGAAGTCTTCACGGGAGCACTACTGTCCTTTCCGGGCTACCGGTTATGTACATGGGAAGAATTCAAAGTTCTATGAGCCTTGACATGAACAGGGTAGCCGGTGGAGAAGCAAGGTGGCAAGCAGTTGTTGTGCTTGAGAATCAGAAGTAGTCTCCAAAAGCAAAGTGCTATTCTGTAAACAAGAGCAGGATTTCACAGGGCCTGCAATTGCATCAACACCTTTCTGAATAATAAATGGATTTACCGTGGTGAAGGAATGACCATCTTCAGTTTGTGAGACCTCGAGGAACCATGGTGCAGCGGGAAGGGTCTTTGAATCATTAGCCTCATTACATTTACCTCAGGTCACAATTCCCGAATACCTGACAGCGGAACCAATCGACAATTTGGAAAGGCTGCAGCTCAGGCAGTCACCCCTCTCTGAGTCTGGCCTGTACCAGGGGGTAGGTGCAAACCCTACCTGTCGACCCTGGGCTGGGAATTATGTGTTACCCAGTCACCCATTATGCGTCAGACATGTGGGCCGCCCTTCAGGAGTGCACAGGGAGGAAGAAGAAAAAAGAGGAACCTCAAACACAAAAGTGGAGGAATGAGGGGACAAGGGAAACATAGAAAGAAAAAGGGAGTGAAAAACAAAGGTGAGACTGTTCTTAGGTCAGTGACAGACAATGCAGAACATTCTCAATAAGACCCCAGACATGATCCGCAAGGGAGGGGAAAAAGAATAGCAAGAGGATAAACATGCAGCACAAAAGGGAAAAAATGCTGCAAAGGCTGGGGCCCCATGGTATCCAAGCATGTTTGCTGGATCACCTATGTATGTAGAGAGTGGTCCTGTCACATTTCCCTGGGGCACTACTGATGATACCCTTATCTGTAACAAACATTTGTTGTTGAGGGCAATGTATTGGGTTCTATTACTTAAGTAGTCTTTGAGCCATTTACATATGTGGGAACCTAATCCATATGCTTGGATCTTTGTTAACACTCTGTGTTCGAGCACCATGTCAGACATTTTCTGGAAAACTAGGTATTTGAGATCTTCCTATTACCCTCCATCCACGGTTTGCATGATACCATGTGAGAAAAGAGCAAGCCGAGTTTCACACAAGTGATGTTTTCTAAATCTGTACCAAAATGTCACAAGGAAATTTATTATATTTGAACTCATAATATGTTCAATAAATCTGCAACAAACTGATGTTAAGGGTACTGGTCTGTAATTATGTGGATCTGTTCTTTTATCTTTATTATATACTGTTGCACTTTTTCCTGGTCACTTGAGGCTTTGTGTTGGGTAAAAGAGGCACGTCGATAGACACACAAACAAACACAAACATACACACAAAATTCAAGCTTTCGCAACAAACTGTTGCCTCATCAGGAAAGAGGGAAGGAGAGGGAAAGACGAAAGGATGTGGGTTTTAAGGGAGAGGGTAAGGAGTCATTCCAATCCCGGGAGCGGAAAGACTTACCTTAGGGGGAAAAAAGGACAGGTATACACTCGCACACACACTCATATCCATCCGCACATACACAGACACAAGCAGACATTTGTAAAGGCAAAGAGTTTAGGCAGAGATGTCAGTCGAGGCAGAAGTGCAGAGGCAAAGATGTTGTTGAATGGCAGGTGAGGTATGAGTGGCGGCAACTTGGAATTAGCGGAGGTTGAGGCCTGGTGGATAACGGGAAGAGAGGATATATTGAAGAGCAAGTTCCCATCTCCGGAGTTCGGATAGGTTGGTGTTAGTGGGAAGTATCCAGATAACCCAGACGGTGTAACACTGTGCCAGGATGTGCTGGCCGTGCACCGAGGCATGTTTAGCCACAGGGTGATCCTCATTACCAACAAACACTTTCTGCCTGTGTCCATTCATGTGAATGGACAGTTTGTTGCTGGTCATTCCCACATAGAATGCGTCACAGTGTAGGCAGGTCAGTTGGTAAATCACGTGGGTGCTTCCACATGTGGCTCTGCCTTTGATCGTGTACACCTTCCGGGTTCAGGACTGGAGTAAGTGGTGGTGGGAGGGTGCATGGGACAGGTTTTACACCGGGGGCAGTTACAAGGGTAGGAGCCAGAGGGTAGGGAAGGTGGTTTGGGGATTTCATAGGGATGAACTAAGAGGTTACGAAGGTTAGGTGGACGGCGGAAAGACACTCTTGGTGGAGTGGGGAGGATTTCATGAAGGATGGATCTCATTTCAGGGCAGGATTTGAGGAAGTCCAGCAGGGATACGACTTCCTCAAATCCTGCCCTGAAATGAGATCCATCCTTCATGAAATCCTCCCCACTCCACCAAGAGTGTCTTTCCGCCGTCCACCTAACCTTCGTAACCTCTTAGTTCATCCCTATGAAATCCCCAAACCACCTTCCCTACCCTCTGGCTCCTACCCTTGTAACCACCCCCGGTGTAAAACCTGTCCCATGCACCCTCCCACCACCACCTACTCCAGTCCTGTAACCCGGAAGGTGTACACGACCAAAGGCAGAGCCACGTGTGAAAGCACCCACGTGATTTACCAACTGACCTGCCAACACTGTGATGCATTCTATGTGGGAATGACCAGCAACAAACTGTCCATTCGCATGAATGGACACAGGCAGACAGTGTTTGTTGGTAATGAGGATCACCCTGTGGCTAAACATGCCTTGGTGCACGGCCAGCACATCTTGGCACAGTGTTACACCGTCCGGGTTATCTGGATACTTCCCACTAACACCAACCTATCCGAACTCCGGAGATGGGAACTTGCTCTTCAATATATCCTCTCTTCCCATTGTCCACCAGGCCTCAATCTCCACTAATTCCAACTTGCTGCCACTCATACCTCACCTGTCATTCAACAACATCTTTGCCTCTGCACTTCCACCTTGACTGGCATCTCTGCCCAAACTCTTTGCCTTCACAAATGTCTGCTTGTGTCTGTGTATGTGCGGATGGATATGTGTGTGTGTGTGTGTGCGAGTGTATACCAGTCCTTTCCTCCCCCTAAGGTAAGTTTTTCCGCTCCCGGGATTGGAATGACTCCTTACCCTCTCCCTTAAAACCCACAACCTTTCGTCTTTCCCTCTCCTTCCCTCTTTCCTGATGAGGCAACAGTTTGTTGCAAAAGCTTGAATTTGTGTGTATGTTTGTGTTTGTTTGTGTGTCTATCAACGTGCCAGCGCTTTCGTTTGGTAAGTCACATCATCTTTGTTTTTAGGTGTGTGTGTGGCGCACGCACACACACACACACACACACACACACACACACACACACTTGTCACTACAATGAGATCATGGTCACTAATCTCAGTCCCTGTACTCATGCTGTTGGTAAGGCCAGACCTGCAACTTCCTGGCAGATTAAAACTGGGTGCTGAACTGAGACTCAAACTCAGGGCCTTTGCTTACACAGGAAAGTGCTCTACCGACTGAGCCACCCAATCACATCTCACGGTCCATCCTCACTGCTTTACTTCTAACAGTACCTCATGTTCTACCTTCCAAACTTCAGAGAAGTTCTCCTGCGAAACTTGCAAGACTAACATCTCTCAAAGACAGGAAATTGTGGAGACATGGTGCTATCCACACAATGGTTGATGCTTCCAGAATTTCATTCCAGTCATGACTTTCTGGAAGAAAGACAACAAAAATGCACACAAACACGCACATGACCACAGTCTCTGACAGCTGAAACCTGACTACGAGCAGCAGCACATGATGGGAGAGGCAACTAGATGGGGGTAAGGAGGAGGTTTGGGTGGGGAGGGGGAGGGATAGCAGGGTAGGGGTGGGGTACACTGAAACACTGCTAGTGGGAGCATGTAGGGATGAGGCATAGAGAGGGTAGGGCAGTTTCGTGCAGTTGGGAGGTTAGATGGAGGGCAGGGGACAGAGTGGGGTAGAAAAAAAAAGAAAAGCTAAAAGACTGACTGTGTTGGTGGAATAGAGTGCTGTATAGTGCTGGTATGGGAATGGGGAATGAGCTAAATGGGTAAGGACAATGACTAACGTAGGTTGAGGACAGGAGGGTTCGGGAACTTCGGATACATTGCAGGGAGGATTCTCACCTGTACAGTCCAGAAAAGCTTGCATTGGTGGGAAGGATCCAGATGGCACAGGCTGTGAAGCAGTCATTGAAGTGAAGAACATTGTGCTGGGTGGCATCCTCAGCTATAGGTGGTACAGTTGTTTCTTGGCCACAGTTGTCAGTGGCCATTCATGTGGACAGACAGCTTGTTGGTTGTCATGCCCACATAGAATGCAGCACAGTGGTTGCAGCTATGCTTGTAGATCACATGGCTGGTTTCACAGGAAGCCCTGCCTTTGATGGGACAGGTGATGTTTGTGACCGGACTGGAGTAGGTGGTGGTGGGACAATGTATGGGATGGTCTTGCATCTAGATCTATTACAGGAGTATGAACTATGAAGCAAGGGTTTGGGAGAAGGGTTTTTCTATGGATGGATGAGGATACTGTGCATGTTCAGTGGGTGGCGGAATATCAATGTTGGAGGGGTGGAAAGGATAGTAGGTAGGACATTTCTCATTTCAGGGCACGATGAGAGGTAGCTGAAACCCTGGCAGAGAACGTATTTTAGTTGCTGCAGTCCTGAGTGATACTGAGTCACGAGGGAAATGCTGCTCTGTGGACAGATGGTGGGACTTTGGGAGGTGGTGGGTGGTGGGAAAGAAAAGGCACAGGGGATCTGTTTTTGTCATGGCTGGGAGGGTAACTACAGTCTGTAAAGACTCCATGAGACCTTCAGTATATTTCAAGATGGACCGCTCGTCACTGCAGATGCGACGGCCATTGGTGGCAAGGCTGTATGGAAGGAACTACTTGGTATGGAATGGATGGCAGCTTTCGAAGTGGAGGTATTGCTGGTGGTTGGTGGGTTTGATATGGATGAAGGTACTGAATTAGCCATCTTCGAGGTGGAGGACAACGTCGAGGAAGGTGGCTTGTTGGGTTGAGTACGACCAGGTGAAGCAAATGGGGGAGAAGGTGTTGAGGTTCTGGAAGAATGTGGACAGGGTGTCTTCACCCTTGATCCAGATTACAAAGATGTGAGACCAAGAAGTTCTTTCCATACAGCATAGCCACCCATGGCCATAGCATCTGCAGCGATGAGCAGTCTGTCTAGAAATATACTGAGGGTCTCACTGAGGCCTTCACAGACTGTAATTACCCTCGCAAACTTGTACATAAACACATCTTCTATGCCTTATCTTTCCAGTCACCCACCACCTCCCAAAGTCCCACCACTGAGCCACAGAAGAGTATTCCCCTCATGACTCAGTACCACCCAGGACTGCTGCAACTGAATTACATTCTCTCCCAGGGTTTCAGCTACCTCTTGTCATGCCCTGAAATGAGAAATGTTGTACCCACTATCCTTCCCACCCCTCCCACAGTGGTATCCTGCTGCCCACCCCTTGCCCATCCCTACACAAACACTGCTCCCAACCCCTTGCCTCATGGCCCATATCCGCTATAGTAGACCTAGATGCAAGCCCTGTCCCATACATACCCCCATCACCACCTACTACAGTCCAGTAACAAACATCACCTATCCCATCAAAGGCAGGGCTACCTGTGAAACCAGTCATGTAATCACAAGCTGAGCTGCAACCACTGTGTTGCATTCTATGTGAGTGTGACAACCAACAAGCTGTATGTAAGCATGAAGGTCCACTGACAAACTGTGGTCAAGAGACAGCTGGACCACCCCGTTGCTGCGCACACCGCCCGACGACGTTCTTCATTTCAATGACTGCTTCACAGCTTGTGCCATCTGGATTCTTCCCACGGACACAAGCTATTCTGAATTGAGGAACACTCCCTGCAGTACATCTTATGTCCCTCTAACCCTCCTGGCCTCAAACTATGTTAGTCATTCTCCTTACCCATCTAGCCCCTTCCCTGTTCCCATTCCAGCGCTACTCAGCTGTCTATTCCGCCAGCACACTGTCTTTTTACTTCTCTCCTTTCCTGTTGACCCCCTCTCCCTCCCTCTGTCTAACCTTCCGACTTGCCTTACACTCTCTCCGCCTCGTCCCTGCACACTCCCACTAGTAACACTTCACCGCCACTCACCCCTATCCTGCTATCCCTCCCCCTCCCTGCCCCAGTGTCCTCCTAACCCCTATCTGGTTGCCTCTCCCAGCATCTGCTGCTGCCCATAGTCTGGCTTCAGCTGCCAGAGATGTGGTCATGTGTGTAGTGTATGAGTTGTGTTTGCATATTTGTATTGGTGTGTGTGTTGTTTTTTGTCTTTCTTCGACAAAGGCCTTGTTGGGCGAAAGCTCATTTTGTGAAATAACTTTTGTTGTGCCTATCAGCAACTCAGCATCTCCACTATATGCCAAGTAGATTAAAGTCGCATCCAATTAATATTGCAAGATCTAGGTATATTCCACTACTTAATTCTCTCAGGAACAGTGATAACCCATGTTAACCACTTATTTTAAGACACCTGGTAGTTGAATTATGCAGCTGTTCTTGTTCTGAGTCACACAGTTAACTGAGGGAGTTCTTGCTCTATGGTATGCCATTGGATATTACGCATTTCACTTTCCTTTGTTGGTACATTACAATTAGTTTGTTGGCTAGAAGCTGTTTTGCCCGGCTTAGTTGGTGTAAGTTTCGAAGATCAAATTTGGCATGTATATACTCCTTTTATTTTCAAGTAAGCAGCTTCATAGTTCATGACAATGAGCTTCAACACAATAGTTAGGTGAAACAAGTTTACTTACTTCATAATTTTGTTACTTAAATCTAGGTGTAGTGTTGCTACCCACTATACATCTGGGAAAAATTTTCATCCAGTATGGGCAGGTGTCTTACTGATGAAATTTGATTACTCCTTTTCAAGGACCTTCCATCAATGTCAAATAATGAAGTAAATTTGTTTCAGGACTCTGATAGTGACAATGGTTATGAACCCAACTGTGATAATAATATATAATGTTCATACGAAAATAGCAGTTGTTTGGATGATAATTTACTGAAAAGTAATTGTCACTTGTGCAACAGTAAACAACCTACCACGGCTAAAAATCCACCAAACGTTATTTCCTTAGCCTCTGAATCAATTTCTCTGTCCATGCCTGGATGTTTTAGACCACCACTGGATATAGTAACAGCAACTGTGGCAATTTGTTCTTCACACATACAACCAAACACACCAGTTCATTCTGTCATCTTTACCTGACCTGCAAGTGTAACTATTGTTCAGAATGATGCTCCAATATGGAATCGGAATTTGAAAGTTGAAACATTGCCTAATTTTGTGGAAAAATTGGTGCTACAGCTTCTTTGAGAGAGATGTCATATCTGTCATCACATAAAATATTTTGTGATTTTTTTAGTGATGAAATGGTGAAACACGTAACATTTCATGTCCATCTGTATATCACACAAAAAGGAAAGCCTTTCATCCCAACAATTGGATGTGGGATAAGTTTTCTTAGGTATCAATTTATTTACGAGTGTCAAAAAATTAGTTACCAAGTTATTGAGATTATTGGTCTTCATCTCCAGATTTAAATGAATCATATATATGTGAATTGATGACCATAAAACAATTCAGTTCTCTCAAGACATATCCACTCAAATGGCAATCTGATGATACATAAAAGATGACAGACCAATTTTGACAAGCTTCATAGAATAAAGTCACTTATTGAAATGTTGAATAAAAGGTTTGCAGGATGTTATCAGTCTCATCAAAAAGTAGCAACTGACAAGTCAATGGCAAAATTTAAAGGCAGAAGCTCAATAAAGCAGTAAATTAAGAGCAAGTCTGTGAAAACAGACTAAAAAATATGGATGCTCTGTGATGAATCTGTATATAATTTGAAGTTCCAAATTTATACTGGGAAAGTGGCTAAAGATAGGCCAGAAATGGGACAGGGTGCACAGGTAGTGACAGATTTAAGAAAAGAACTTTACGGTAAAAAGCATATTGATTTCATGTTCAGTTTCTTCTTCGCATCTTATAACCTCTTTGACCTACTAAAAGCCCAGAAAATGTTTGCAATTAGAAATGTAAACCCTACATGTAAATTGGTCCCAAAACTACAGGAAGATAAAAGGATGAAACAAGAGGACTTTGACAGCAGTCAGCAGTCATGGTGTAGCATTTTGCAAGTGAATTGACAAATGAACTGTGAACCTGATCTCCACTGTGGAGTATCCAATTGACACCACAAGTGAAGATAGGTAGGCAAAAGACAAATCCAGTATTACAGTGGCATGCCCTCATTAGAGACGGTGGTTACTGGTGAAACAACCCCTTTTCATTTTACTGCTGTTTTTCATCTCCAATTGAACCTGACAGTTACAACCACTCAAAATAACCAGTTTCTGATACAACTCAGTTTTGGTTTTTTATTGCTATTATTTCCTGTAATGAACACAGACTTTGAACAAAGCCTGAAAACTTCTATGATGAAAGAGCAGGAGATCTCTAATGATATGGGGCTGAGACTGTGGCAGAAATCAGTCCCATTGTCTCCCTCAGAGATGGTGAAAGTGAAGGAGACAAGTGTGGCAATGGTGTGTGCAAAAGATCACAGTTGACGACTTCCCTGCTGAGTCACTTTTGGGTGGTCACAATTTTTCGCCCTGAACACGTACAAAACTAAGGATTCAGTTATCATCCAAAATTTATAGCATGTCAATAAAATTAGCATATTGGTACAGGGTGTTTATAAATTAGTTATACAGAAGTAATCTTTAATTGTGAAACAGGAAAATAACTTACAGAAATGTTTGGTACATCACTGAATGCAGTATATCTCCAAGTTTTATTTGCAAATGTTCAATGTAGCTACCTTTTGCAACATGACAAATGTCCCATCTTTAATAATTTTCCTGTCAAAGCCATTGCAGCAAGTCTTGATGTATGGTAGCAACTGCTTGCATTATCCATTCTTGCAGCTTATTGTTTCCTGCAAGCAGAGGAACTGACACACTTGTCTTTAATGTAATCCCATACACTGAAGTCCCTTGGGATTAAATCAGATGATCGTGGTTGCCAGGATATTGTTGCAACTCATCCAGTCCAAGTTGGTATATTCCTACGAAGACACATGGCAACTTCACAATGATAATGCATTGGCATGTCATCTTACTGGAAAATAAATTCTGTGCCCATATCCTGTTGTAACTGAAGCATTACATAACTTTCAAGGATGTTCAGATATGATATGCCTGTTACTATTTAACTGCTGCATCAGTGACTGTTGGTCAACCCTGACTTGATGTCCTGTGTTGCACAGCCAATTCAGTGAAATAATTGTACCAACCAATAAGGGCTTGTCTTTGAGATGGTGGCTTACAATATTTAGTCCTGAATTGTCCCTGAAGTATAGTAGTGGATACAGATTCATGAAACCATAAACACAGTGCACGGTCTGCACTAATATACGACTGCACAATGACTGTAGGAACAGCTCTATCGTGAATGTCAACTAGAGGGAAGTCAGGTAGTAACATCATTAGGTGGGAATTAAACTTGAAGATATACTGCACTCAGTGCTGTATCAAACATTTCTGTAAGTTATTTATCCTTTTTACAATTAAAAATTAATTTGTAGAGCAAATGTATAAACCCCCTGTATATCAATCAAATTTACCTTCCCTTTCAAGGTACATAATGTACATTTTCTCCTTAAACGAAGTCTCAAGTTTATTAATCTTAAAGCAAAAGGAGCATTGTACCTACTTCACTGCTACCGCATCTCATGAAGTACATCCAACTAGGGGTGGTGGCATTCAGCACTACAACTAATGTCTGAGGATGACAGCGAGAAACTATTGTACGCACCAGACGGAGGCAAGGCTTGCTAATTGCAAGTATATGCATGCCATGTAACAGGTCATGCCACACGCCAACAGGTGCAGTATGAACAAAGGAAATTTTGCAAATGAGCAATACCTGTTTTTTAAAAAAATATTCATTTAAAAATGAAAAATTTTAGCACTGTTGTTATGACAAACTGGTGTGCCACTTCTTTTATCCAGTCATTTGCAAAAAAAATATACGCTCATTTGCTGCAACAACATCTTAACTCAAAAAAGACAAATTTTGAGTCAATAGTACAAGTGCAATGCCAGTCAACTGTACTTTCAACTGGCTATGACAGTATTGCTGAAAGGTAAGAGCACTTCCTATCTGTTTCTTTGCAATGCATAATGCCTTATTTAAAGATATGACACTTGGCTAAACTTTGGAATGAGTTCTGTTTGTCTTATTTTATGTTATGACATTATTTCAGAAAAGAAATACTTTCACTGCAGTACTGTTTTGTTTCAATATGCTGTTACAAATAACGGGAATTCATTTTGTAACAATTGGTTTTAGAGTCATGTGCTGTTTCAATACTCTTACACTAAGTTGTCATCAATAATACCATTTTACTTTGAATTATCTATATTTATGTCAGCATTGTTGTAATAACTTACCATAACTTAACATTTTATGACCATGAAATGGGCTTGGACAATTATTACAAATCAGTGAGATAGTTTATTCGACAGTATAATTTTATTTCCAGTCGCAGAATCATACAATCAGATAGTCGATGAACAAAATTGGTACTAATGGCTCACAAGAAACAAGTAGGAAATGTGGAGGAATGGCAGGTAAAATGTACCTCATCAGCTCTTTCTGCAGATCTGAATACCAATTCTGTATCTAGTGAAGAACTTTCAGAAGAAAGAGATACGTTGTTAATTACTTCTTTTTTTCTCCCCCACAAAAATATATCCCTCATCTTTTGATTTTGTAACAATGAGTTCTGCACTCTAATACCACATCTTTAATTTTCGAGGTAATATGTTGGCTGTTGCCACCAAGTCAGCTGCAAACATAGAGGTTAGGAGTAATTCTGCTGGAAGTTCATCTGTCAGAACGAGGTCAGATTTTTCCTCAAGTTCATGTTCATTTTCTGAAGATGAAGAAGATGATGATGATGATGAGGTTACTGAAGCCACATATGTGCCAACCAACGTTATCAGTGAGAGTGACAGTAACAGCAACAGTGCAGCTAATTCGAACAGAGAGAACTGTGTTTCTAATATCACTGAAATAGAAACTCCGATAATATTAATGAGTCCAGCAAAGAAAAGAATTAAGTTAAAAAAGAATGAGCACACCTGGATAAGGAATGTTAATAAGAAGTTAAGAAACAGTAGAAGGGCATGCAAAATGCACACCACAGGAAAAAAACTCTGAAACGAGAGGAAAATGGAACCTCTGTGTATGGAAAAGTGTAAGTGGAAATGTTCTGTGATGTTTACAGAAGAGAAACAGATACAAATGTTTTACTTCCTATTGGTCATTGGGTGATGTACACAAACAACGACAGTATATTCACAATAATACGGAGCCCATTCAGCCAAAATATTGGTATGTGCATGTTGATGGTACAAGGAAGCAAAGGAATGATGATATCACTTTCTGTTTCCATCTGAATGATCAGTAAGTCAGAGTGTGCAAATAGTTTTTCAAGAACACATTAAGTATGAACGATCACCCCATTAGAACAGTACAGGAAAAATGAATGTTCTGAGAAAAACAAGGCAAACACAGGAAAGTTGAAGAAGATTTATAGGAGGGTGTTAAAAACTTTATCGATAAAATTCCAAAAATTGAAAGTCACTGTAATCTTGCCAACACCAGTAAACTTTTTACTGATGGAAGCAAAATGATTGCGGACATTCAGAGACTACAGAGATGACTGCAAAGAAAAAATTATCCCATTTGTCAACTATGTAATGTTTTAACAGATATTGCAGAAGATTTTAACATTTCATTTTTATACCCAAAGAAGACTTATATGAAATGTGCTGTGCCTATGATAATACTGAGGGGGACGAAAATGAAAAGAGAATATTATGATCAGCATGTATTGGAGAAAGAAATGTGCAGAACGGAAAAGTACAATAAGGAGGAATCGAATGCTGCTGTAGTGGCATATGACTAACAAGCAGTTATGCAAATTCCCAAGGGCGATGTCTCAGTTTTTCATTACAAGTCTAAATTAAATGTATTTAATTTTACAATTTACGATCTCAAGACTAATGAATGTGAATGGGTTGAATCCATAAGACACAGAGGAATTAATGAATTGGGCTCCTGCATTCTTGATTTTTGAATAGAAGAGCTGATTCACGCAATTGAGACTTCATTTTTATTCTGATAATTGTGTGGGCCAGCAAAAAGATAAGTTCATGGTTGCTTTTTACCTCTATGCTATATCTCATCTCAACATAAAAAGCATAACCCATAAATACCTTAACAAAGGCCACATGCAAAAAGAGGGAGATTCTGTGCACTAGTTAATTGCCCACCAAGTGAAACAACAGCTGAAGGGTAGCCCAATGTACTTGTCAGAGTCATTCATTGCTGTTATCTGTGGTGCTAAAAAAACTGGGAAATTATTCAATGTTACGGAACTGCACTCTGAAGATTTTTTTGGATATTAAAGCTTTAGCGATTGAAATGGGGCCTCTGAATATGTCACAGGTGAAAATAGCGACAGCAAAAGTTCTCAGAGTGGAAGGCGAATCACCAACTACACTTTTCTTCAAAAGTCATATGAGGATGAGAACTTCAATGTGATAAATATTATCACCAGAACGAAAAAGAGGGTGGACCATATTACACTGACATGAGGTTTTCATACAAAACCTCAAACAGCAACCAACAAGAATCAAGACTTGCTTGAATTAACCCAGAAAAACCACATACCTAAATTTTATGCACCATTCTATGAGCAGCTGTAAATTATATTTTTGTGTTTCAATTAATTTTTGTACAATTTGTTTAAATAAATAAAGTATGCTATGAATGTGATAATTACTATTTTCATCCCTTTTTTTTCAACATGTTTTTTGTTTTTATTGACATTTGCTATAAAAACTAATACTGTCATAAGAGCAAATTTGTGTTAGACATTGGGTAATTACACTTTTTGTCATCAACAGTAACATCACAATTCCACTTACATAAAGCAAAAAAACTGATTTTAGCAGCATCAGTGTCATAAGTGAAAGTGAACAGTTTGAAAAAATTATGGATGATTGTGTAGTATATATTTCAGCTTGTAATTTACATCCACATCATAACAAGATGTTATTTTAGATTGTAGCAATTTGTTGTTTGATATTATAATTTCAAAAAATTACATATGTTTCTAAACTTCAAAGGCGTATGCTGAAAAACCACGATTTTTTCAAGTTATGACACTATTGTAGCAAATGAGCAATACGTTATTATGGAGATCAAACAAATGCCAAAAAATGCCAGATATTTAAAAATAAAATACTATCCTTAGTCCCTGTGTGTTGAGTGAGCATACAAGGAGCACGAATTGCGTTGACAATTCTGATTGCCTAAAAGGAGGCTGTGGCCATGATCGTGAAACTAAATGACTATTTGCGAAAGCAATTATCCACAGCAGTGGAGCAAGTCAGAAATGGAAGAGCGTATCATATTTTACAGACTATAAGACCCATTTTTTTCCTTTAAAACTTGCCTCCAAAATTAATGTAAAAATGTCCAGTGTTTTAGTTTAAAACTGCCACCAGTCTTAAAAATGGCCACATATTCAATGCTACAGGAAACCTGTCTCTATCTGGCAACACTGGGTTCAACTGGCAGCAGCAGTGCGCCAATGTGATGAACATAGTTTGCAGTAATTCACAAGTTGCTAAAATTGTCTCCCTCACACCCCACCATCATATACCCAGAACACTGTCTAGTCTACGCTGTGTCATTGCAGTCAATGGTGCCAGTGAACTTGAATTGAAATTGATGTGTGTTATCAGTAACAGTACAATACATAATTCAGTAGCTGGTTTTGTAATGGAAAAGATGAAAGGTATTCATATGATGAAGAGGACGATGATGATGATGATGATGATGATGATGATGATGATGATGATGAGGAGGAGGAGGAGGAGGAGGAGGAGGAGGTGGTGGTTCAGATGATGATGTCCAGGGATTTTAAAGGTCAGTTCGGGTTTATAAACTAAAACAGTTTTTTAGCTTGGCTTTGCGATCTTATAATAAAAATGATGTTTTTTTTTTTAATTGCTTTAAAATTAATGTGTGTTTTGTAGTCCACAGCATCATAGTCTGTAAAATACAGTAATTCTTAGTTAAAATATGTCCTATGTGGATAAATAAATCAGATTGGAAGGTAGCACATATCAGCCAAAATAGGGTACATCTAGAAGCTGTGCAGTATGCAGCACACGTGCTGTTCCTTTTAGAACATTGTGGATGTGTTCAACATGTAATGTGCCTCTTTGTCCAAGAAAAGGCAAAACTTGCTTTCAGATATTTCATTCTCAATAACGATGTACATGTCAGCTGGTTGGGTATATAATTTCCTGAGAAATCCGTTTCATTTTACCTCTGAAAATCTGTCAACGAATAAAAAATTAGCGAGTATTATGGGTCGTGGTTAACAGAGGTAACCACAATTTGTTGGCTGTAATTAAAAAAGTAAGCAAAATATTGTGAAATTGTATTAAAATAAAATGTTTTATTTGTTAAGAAGTTTCATAATTTTTTCTTAAAAAAAAAAAAAACTGCTCCTACCCCTCAAAAAGTTAGAAACCCCTGTGACCTGGCCAGCTGAAAGCTACTGGGCATGTGAAGCTTAAGTCATGTGGTCTGTGAGTAATTTTGTTATCTTTGTTACTGTTAAAAACATTACTGACAAGCATTCTACTAACAGCAGTATTCCTAATCATGGAACAAAAGCCATAGGTATTTTAGATTATACAACTCTTATTGAATCCAGATAATGATACATGTGGGAAACCCAGTAGTATCATGATAGGATCCAAAGAAATCCCTTCCGCAGGCGAGTATCAAAATCCTAGTGGTTAACTGCTGAAGCATTCGTAATGAAGTGCCAGAGATTGAAGCAATCCTGAAAAGCACTGAATTTTGCTTAATATTGAGCACAGAGAGCCGGTTAAAACCTAGCGTTTAAGTAGTGAGATCTCTGAAGAAAATTTAAGTTATATACCAGAACAAAGTGGAATTAAGTCGGGTGATGCTGATGGAATTAGATTAGGAAATGAGACACTTAAAGTAGTAAAGGAGTTTTGCTATTTGCGGAGCAAAATAACTGATGATGGTTGAAGTAGAGAGGATATAAAATGTAGACTGGCAATGGCAAGGAACGCGTTTCTGAAGAAGAGAAATTTGTTAACATCGAGTATAGATTTAAGTGCCAGGAAATCGTTTCTGAAAGTATGTGTATGGAGTGTAGCCATGTATGGAAGTGAAACATGGACGATAACTAGTTTGGACAAAAAGAGAATACAAGCTTTCGAAATGTGGTGCTACAGAAGAATGCTGAAGATTAGATGGGTAGATCATATAACTAATGAGGAGGTATTGAATAGGATTGGGGAGAAGAGAAGTTTGTGGCACAACTTGACTAGAAGAAGGGATCGGTTGGTTGGACATGTTCTGAGGCATCAAGGAATCACCAGTTTGGTATTGGAGGGCAGCATGAAGGGAGACCAAGAGATGAATGCACTAAACAGATACAGAAGGATGTAGGTTGCAGCAGGTACTGGAGATGAAGAAACTTGCACAGTATAGAGTAGCATGGAGAGCTGCACCAAACCAGTCTCAGGACTGAAGACGACAACGACAACAACAACCAGAACAATTTGGAAACAGGAAACGTATATGATGCATTTGTCACAGTAGATAAGAAACTCAAATCTACTGGGACAGAAATTGAAGCCACATATGGGATTATATGGGCAAGACTACATCTAGATTCTCCTCCTGATGTAACAGAAAACTTTAGAGAAAACCTCAATTTATTTGTAGGTAAGTTCCCTAATCATACTACAAGATTAGCCAGTGAAATGGGAAGATTTAAATAAGTAACTCATTCTTTACGAAAATTTACTTTTTTAATTTAATGGTTATAAATATAAAGTACAAAGGCAGCCATTTACTATACAATAAGCGAAAAAATTATTTTTTGAATATAACACCTGCCAAATGTCCTCCATTGGAATCTATGCACTTCTGCAGCCAGGCCTGGAAGTTTCCCATGACACTTTGCAGCATATTGACTGGTATTCCTTCAATTTCATCCCGAATTCGTTGTTTTAGGGCTGGGATAGTTCTGGGTGGATCGTTCTGAAAAACTCTTGTTTTTAAGTAACCCCACAGAAAAAAGTCACAGGTTGTCAAATTTGGAGAGCGAGGAGGCCAAGGGATATCCACGTTTCGGGAAATGACGCCACCTGGAAACAAAGCATTCACAGCATCATGGCAACTCTTGCAGTGTGGCTTGTTGCCCCACCTTGTTGGAACATTGTGTGTTCATTCACTGGAAAACGGGCGAGTTCTGGCATAAGAAAGTTCTGGATCATTGCGACGTAACACACAGAGTTAACAGTCACAGTACTTCCATTGATATCCTCGAAGAAAAATGGGCCTATGATTCCTCTTGCCGACATTGCGAAACCAAACCGTCACTTTTTGACCATGAAGAGGCATTTCGTGAAGTGCGCCAGGATTTTCCTCTGACCAGTATCTGAAGTTTTGTTTATTAACAAAACCAGAAAGGTGGAAATGTGCCTCATCGCTCATTCACAAGTGGTTTACTTGGTCAAAATTGTAATCATTTCTGATAGTCACTTGGTTTGAGAGATTGCACAATCTGTATTTTGTATGGGTGAATATGTAAATCTTGACGAAGAATCCTTCTCACCGAAGTGTTACTTATTCCAAGACGTAGAGCATGTTGTTTGGTAGATCGGCGTGGACTTCTCAGCATTGCCTGTTGAACAGCAGCGATGTTTTGAGGGGTTTGAATGGTTTTTGCACTCCCACCTCATTTTTAAGACGTTGATCCAGTTTGTTCAAGGTTGTTTACCCACGAACTAATTGCGTTATCCAAGGGAACAAGCCTGTTGCGTGGTACGTTGAAATGGCGTCGAAAAGCACTTCGCATTTTCACCAAACTCTCACCATTCATATAATACACTCTAACCGCGTAGCCGCAATGTTCACCTGTCCAACAATTCATTGCAACTAAATGGCGGGAGATGCAGGTAGAATGGAGCCGGCCACCATTACCCGCACCACTCACATTCCAGCTGTCAAGGCCATCTCCAATCTGCCCGTTTCACTGGCTAACCCTGTATAATCACTGGAAGAGACTTTAAATCACCCAACAATCAACTGGAATGGTTTGTTAGTGATGGGCGTGATAAGACATCCTACGAAATGTTACTAAATGCCTTCTCTGAAAATTACCCAGAACAGATGATTCAGAACCCCACCCCGGATGGAAATATATTAGATCCAATGGGAACAAACAGACCTGACCTCTTTGAGGAAGTGCACATTGAAACAGGTATCAGTAACCATGAGACAGTTATTGCAACAATGAATACCGAAACAAAAGGGAAACTAAAGAAGCAGAAAGATTTGTTATGCCCAGGAAACTAGACAGAGATACAGTAGTGTCATACCTCAAAGAAGAACTATAAACTTCTAACTCAGGACAGGAGCACATAGAGGAACTATGGCTCAAGTTTAAAAGAATAGTTGACTATGCACTGGTTGACATCTACCCAACAGGACATTTCGTAAGGGGAGAGATCGTCGAAGGTAGACAGTCACTGTAAAGAAACACAAACTACTGCATAATACGTATAAAACAGAGCACAGGACTACACTAAGAGAAATGTTGAATGAAATACATTTGGCAGTTAAGAAAGCAATGCATGAAGCCTTCAGTGTCTACCGTAGCAGAATGCTGTCATCAAATGACCTTTCACAAAACCGCCAAAAGAAATCCAGATCACATGTATAGGGTGATAGTGGCAGCAAAGTTGGTGTCCAGTCATTTGTGGATGAGATGGGAACTGAAGCTGAAAGTATCAATGGAAAAGCTGAAATGCATAGATTTGTTTTCAAATGTTCCTTTACACAGGAAAACCCAGAAGTGTTGCCTCAATTTAATTCTTGTATCACTAAAAAGATAAGTGAAATACATATTAATGTAAAAAAGATATAATCATTAAAACTGAACAAAGTCCCCAGGCCTGATGGAATTCCTATCAGATTATACACCCAATTCATGGCTGAGTTTGCCTCTCTGTTAACTATAATCTGTCGTAGATCCGACAAACAAAATTCTGCACACAGTAGCTGGAAGAAGGCACAGCTCACACCTGTCTACAAGCAGGAAAGCAGGGTGATCCACAAAACTACTGTCCAATATCCTTTACATCTAGCAGTTATAGAATCTCAGAACATATTCTGACTCATAAACATAATGATGTATTTCAAACAGAACAACCTCCTCCATGCCAACCAGTATGGATTTCAAAAAAACAGATCATGTGAAACCAAACTCTCACTCCTCTAACGTGACATCCTCAGATTCAGAAGTAAATTCTAAGCAACTAAGCCACATTACAAAACCAGTAGTAAATGGGCTATCTGACCATTACATGCAACACTTAACATTAAATTTTGAAAATTGTCAGGGTAAACCATCTATCAGAACTGAGTACAGAAGGCCAATAAAACAGCCAAAAACTGAGAAATTTAGGATTGCTCAAAGAAAATAATTGGTTGGATGTTTACAGCATTCAAGACACAAATGGAAAATACAAAACATCCATTAATAAAGTTAGCACCTTATCTAAAAATTGTTTTCCCCTGAAGGTAACTGAAATTAAGCAGAAGTCTAATAAGAAACCATGGATCACACAAGGGATAAAGATATCATTCGAGAAAAAAAGGAAACTCGTATCTGACACATAGGGACACCTTTGATACTAGCATTATAGCTCATTACAAAAATTACTGCAAAATATTGAAGAAGGTTATCCAGAAATCTAGACATCTGCATTATGAGAAGAAGATAAATACATCCAGCAATAAAATAAAAACAATATGAGATATAGTTAAGTCAGAGACAGGTAGGACCAGAAATGAGGAGGAACAAATAGCTGTAAAAATAAATGAAACCCAGGTAACAAACGCATGTTGTGTTGCAAACCATTTAAAGAAGAATTTTGTCTCTGTTACTGATAGCATGGGGTTATCAGGTTCGGTAAATAATGCAATGGAATATCTCAGACCAGTGCACACATGCAATCTCAGTAAAATGGGATTGACACGTACATCTACATCCATACTCCGCAAGCCACCTGACGGTGTGTGGCGGAGGGTACTTTGAGTACCTCTATCGTTTCTCCCTTCTATTCCAGTCTCGTATTGTTCATGGAAAGAAAGATTGTCGGCATGCCTCTGTGTGGGCTCTAATCTCTCTGATTTTATCCTCATGGTCTCTTTGCGAGATATACGTAGGAGGGAGCAATATACTGCTTGACTCCTCGGTGAAGGTATGTTCTCGAAACTTCAACAAAAGCCCGTACCAAGCTTCTGAGCGTCTCTCCTGCAGAGTCTTCCACTGGAGTTTACCTATCATCTCCGTAATGCTTTCGCGATTACAAAATTATCCTGTAGCAAAGCGCGCTGCTCTCCGTTGGATCTTCTCTATCTCTTCTATCAACCCTATCTGGTATGGATCCCACACTAGTGAGCAATATTCAAGCAGTGGGCGAACAAGTGTACTGTAACCTACTTCCTTTGTTTTCGGATTGCATTTCCTTAGGATTTTTCCAATGAATCTCAGTTTGGCATCTGCTCTACCGAAGATCAACTTTATATGATAATTACATTTAAAATCACTCCTAATGCCTACTCCCAGATAATTTATGGAATTAACTGCTTCCAGTTGCTGACCTGCTATATTGTCGCTAAATGATAAAAGGATCCTTTCTTTCTATGTATTCGCAGCACATTACACTTCACTTGTCTACACTGAGATTCAATTGCCATTCCATGCACCATTCATCAATTCGTTGCAGATCCTCCCGCAGTTCAGTACAAATTTCCACTGTTACAACCTCTCGATATACCACAGCATCATGCGCAAAAAGCCTCAGTGAACTTCCGATGTTATCCACAAGGTCATTTATGTATATTGCATAGCAACGGTCCTACGACACTCCTCTGCAGCACACCTGAAATCACTCTTACTTTGGAAGACTTCTCTCCATTGAGAATGACATGCTGCGTTCTGTTATCTAGGAACTCTTCAATCCAATCACACAATTGGTCTGATAGTCGATATGCTCTTACTTTGTTCATCAAACGACTGTGGGGAAATATATTGAACGCCTTGCAGAAGTCAAGAAACAAGGCATCTACCTGTGAACCCGTGTCTATGGCCCTCTGAGTCTCGTGCACGAATAGTGCGAGCTGGGTTTCACACGATCGTCTTTTTCGAAACCCACGCTGATTCCTACAGAGTAGATTTCTAGTCTCCAGAAAAGTCATTATACTTGAACATAATAAGTGTTCGAAAATTCTACAACTGATCGACGTTAGAGGTATAAGTTCATAGTTCTGCACATCTGTTCGATGCCCCTTCTTGAAAGCAGGGATGACCTGTGCCCTTTTCCAATCCTTTGGAATGCTACGCTCTTCTAGATACCTACGGTACACTGCTGCAAGAAGGGGGCAAGTTCCTTCGCGTACTCTGTGTAATATCAAACTGGTATCCCATCAGGTCCAGCGGCCTTTCCGCTTTTGAGCGATTTTAATTGTTTCTCTATCCCTCTGTCATCTATTTTTATATCTACCATTTTTTTCATCTGTGCGACAATCTAGAGAAGGAACTACAGTGCAGTCTTCCTCTGTGAAACAGATTTGGAAAAAGACATTTAGTATTTCAGCCTTTAGCCTGTCATCCTCTGTTTCAGTACCATTTTGGTCACAGAGTGACTGGACATTTTGTTTTTATCCACCTACCGCTTTGACATAAGACTTCGCTTCACGTAATTTCTGTTTTTCTGCAAGGCTTTGGCTATGCTTATGTTTGCTGTGAAGTTCCCTTTGCTTCTGCAGCAGTTTTCTAACTCTGTTGTTGTACCACGGTAGCTCTTTTCCATCTCTTATGATCTTGCTTGGTACATACTCATCTAATGCATATTGTATGATGGTTTTGAACTCTGTCCACTGATCCTCAACACTATCTGTACCTGAGACAAAACTTTTGTGTTGAGCCATCAAGTACTCTGAAATCTGCTTTTTGTCACTTTTGCTAAACAGAAAAATCATCCTACCTTTTTTAATATTTCTATTTACAGCTGAAATCATCGATGCAGTAACTGCTTTATGATCACTGATTCCCTGTTCCGTGTTAACTGTTTCAAATAGTTCGGGTCTGTTTGTCACCAGAAGGTCTAATATGTTATCACCACAAAGGTAGTTTTCAGATAATACACTTAAAAAAATTTCACTGGATTCTTTGTTCCTGCCACCCATTATAAACGTTTGAGTCTCCCAGTCTGTATCTGGCAAATTAAAATCTCCACTCAGAACTATAACATGGTCGGGGAAATCTACTCTAAATATTTTCAAAATTTTCCTTCAGGTGCTCTGCCACAACAGCTGCTGAGCCAGGAGGCCTATAGAGACATCCAATTACCACGTTTGAGCCTGCTTTAACGGTGACTTTCACCCAAATTATATCATATTTTGGATCTCCGTCAATTTCCTTCGATACTATTGCACTTTTTATCGCTATAAACACGCCTCCCCCTTCACTGTCCAGCCTGTCTCTGCGGTATACATTCCAATCTGAATTTAGAATTTCATTACTGTTTACATATGGTTTCAGCCAACTTTCTGTCCCTAGTATTGTGTCGGCATTGTGACCATTTATTAAAGAGAGCAGTTCTGGGAACTTTCTATAGATGCTCCTGCAGTTTACTATTACCGCATTAATATTGTTATTTCCTGTTGCGTTTTGCCTACTACTACCTTGTCGTATCGTAGGAGGTGTCTTGTCGGACCTAGGGAGGGAATTCTCTAACCTAAAAAACCCACATATGCACTCCACACATACTCCACTACCCTTGTAGCCGCTTCCTGTGTGTAGTGCACGCCTGACCTATTCAGGGGGACCCTCCATATCTCTACCCAATAGCGGAGGTTGGGAAATTCGCACCCTGGATCTCCGCAGAATCATCTGAGCCTCTGGTTTAGGCCTTCCACTCGGCTTCACACCAGAGGACCGCAATCGGTTCTGGGAACAATACTACAAACAGTTAGCTCATATTCCACCCCACAAGCGAGGCTTTCCGCCTTTACCAACTCCGCCAACCGCCTGTATGAACCGAGGATGACCTCTGAACCCAGACGGCAGGAGTCATTGGTGCCGACATGAGCAACAATTTGCTGTCGGGTGCACCCAGTGCTCTCTATCGCCATCGGCAGGGCCACCTCCACATCTCGGACAAGACCCCCTAGCAAGAAGACAGAGTGAACACTGGCCTTCTTCTCCGACCTTTCCGCTATCTCCCTAAGGGGCTCCATCACCCGCCTAACGTTGGAGCTCCCAATCACTAAAAAACTCCTACCCCCGTGTGCCTGCTCGGACCTTGCAGAAGGAGCGGCCACATGTCCACTCACAGGCTGAGCGGGCGATGCCAAACGGCCAGCCTCCACATTGACCCTCCACCTCATGCGCCACCAATGCCGCTGAACCTGCCACTCCCCTTGGGCAGAGGGTGGCCCAACCGCAGACAGAGTGAACACTGGCCTTCTTCCCCGACACCTGGGGTGTACCATGCGACGCACCTGACTCCCCACTGCCACTACACTCTGAGGCAGCAGCCTGAAGACGGCTGAACACGGCCATCAGCTGATTGCGAATAGTGGCCAGCTCCTCCTGCATCCGTACACAGCAGTCACACATCCTATCCATCCTAAGAAATCAATTTACTGTAGAGAGTTAATCAACTTTTAACTAGACTGCTATTTCACTAAAGGCGGCTGATAGCTGACTAAACTGTGGTTACTAGACACTTCTCGTTGATAACAATGAAAATAAGCATTACCCACCTCTGGACTGTATTCAAAACAGACACTAGCAGTACTGGCACTACAGCTGACTAAAGGGACTCTCTCTGACTGTATTCAAAACAAACACAAAATCTATGGAACACTATTACTAGTACTCGAAAATTAAAGCTTATTAAAAGCAAAAACACATGGAAGAAGAAGTGACAAATAATAAAAATACAGTTAATACTTAAATTAATGTAGCTCGCTGCACAGCAGATGTGAAGCAGACGGCAGTTACTTCACCCAAAGAAATAGAATCCATCATAAAGTCCTTGAAATCAAAGCATTCTAGTGGTTATGATAACATATCAACAAAGTTAATAAAAGAGTGTTCATGTGAGCTTAGTCATATCTTAAGTTATTTGTGTAATCAATCACTTGTCACAGTAACATTCCTGGACTGGCTTAAATATGCTGAAGTTATACCTCTCCACAAGAAAGTGGACAAAGAAATGCCATCAAATTACCGACCAATCTCACTTTTGCTAGCTTTTTCAAAACTCTTTGATAAGGTTACGTTCAAGGGTCTACTTAAGCACCTTAGTGAAAATAACATACTGTCAAAGTCACAGTTTGGGTTTCTTAAGGGTTCTGATATTGAGAAAGCTATTTACACTTACAGCAAAAATGTCCTTAATTCATTGGACAACAAATTAGAGGCAAGTGGCATATTCTGTGACCAGTCAAAGGCGTTTGACTGTGTGAATCACAGCATTCTTTTAAGTAAATTAAAATATTATGGCTTCAATGGTAGTGCTGCAAAGTGGTTTCAGTCATATCTTACTAATAGAAAACAAAGGGTGTCATTACATAACACTTCAGCAGTAGGCAATCAGACATCATCTGACTGGGAAGAAATTACATGTGGTGTTCCCAAGGTTCCATACTGTTTCTTGTGCATATCAATGACCTGTCATCTTTACATTACCAGATGCCAAGTTTGTCTTATTTGCAGATGATACAAACATTGAAACAAATAGTAAATCAAATATAAATTTAGAAAGGGCAGCAAATCAAATTTTTACTGACATTAATAAGTAGTTCATAGCCAAGTGAAAAGACCCACTATATGTAGTTCAGAACTTCCACGAGATTTCCTTCTGGTGTGTGTAAAATATGATGACATGGAAATAGGAGAAGTTGAGAGTGTAAAATTCTTAACATTACAACTTCATAATAAATTCAGTTGGGAGCAACATACTAACGAACAACTAAAGCTCCTAAACAAGTCTGTGTTTGCAATGCGAATGATGTCAGACATAGATGTAAATATAAAAAAACTGGCATATTTTGCTTATTTTCACTCCATTATGTCCTGTGGTATCATATTTTGAGGTAACTCCACAAACAGAGAAAAAATTTTTAGAGTACAGAAGCGTATAATAAAAGTAATTAGTAGTGTAAATCCAAGAACATCATGTCGAAACCTATTCAAAGAATTGGGCATATTAACCACAGCTTCTCAGTATATTTTTTCCTTAATGAAGTTTGTTGTAAATAATACATCTCTTTTTCCAACTAACAGTATCAATACTAGGAATAAGAACAATATACATAAAGATTTAAGATCACTTACTCTTGCCCAGAAAGGAGTCCAGTATTCGGCAACGCATATTTTCAATAAGTTACCAGCAACCATTAAGAGTTTAGGTTCAGACAAGGCACAATTTAAACATAATTTAAAAGAATTTTTGGCCGCCAACTCCTTTTCCATCCATGAGTTTCTCAACAAGTGCAGTAGACCATTTTAATGAAAATTTATTATACTTTAATTTTTGACAATACTTGGTTGTAACAGCCAAGTAACTACCTACTGTGTGATTAGCAACTTGCTTTATATGTTCAAAACATAAAATTGTGCACTTCAAAAAATGAAAAAACCTTGTACCCTATGAATATAACATTAGTGAGTCACAGATGGAATCTGTAGTAATACAAATACTTGGGTGTAACACTTCGGAGAGACATTACCCACGCTCATTCGTGGGCAAAGCACATCTCAGACTTTAGTTTATTGGTAGAATACTAGGGAAATGCAATCATTCCATAAAGGAGGTTGCTTACAAATGATTCATATGATGCATCCTGGAATATTGCTCAGGTGTGGGGGACTCCTACAAAAGAAGATTAGTAGGGGATATTGAACCAACACAGAGAAGGGTGACACAAATGGTCACAGGTTTGGCTGATTCTTAGGAGAGTGTCATTGAGGTTTACCAGCACTGAACTGGCAGTGTCCGATTCCACCCCTCTGCTTGGATCCATGACGTCACAAATATGGAGCAAACGACCATACACCACACCTCCAATATGGCGCCTATGACGTCATCACGTAAACATACCAACACACACACACACACACACACACACACACACACACACACACACACACTTTCCACAAAAAACCTAATGACACCAATGGGACAAGCATGGGAAACTGGGAGTTTTTGAGTGGGGACAAAGTAAATATAAACAAAAACAAATTTAGACACACACCCCCATACCAAACCACACAAAACGACGAAAAACAAAACAACGACAACACAAGACGCTCCAAATTCCACTCAACACAATATCCTCTAGAACTGGACACTTCCTTTGACCTATATAGCTCAACAACAGCTCCCGATCCCACAAATTGGAATCGAACACTTCCCTTAACCTATATAGCTCAACAGCAGTACCGATACCGGACCACGCACAGCGACAACCACAAATTGGAATCTAACACTTCCCTTGACCTGTATAGCTCAACAGCAACTCTCGATACGAAACACCCACAGCCACAACCACACACTGTAATGGAACACTTCCCTCGACCCCAACACACAACAAATACACTAATAACAAGAAAAATAAAAACTTACAACAACAAAGTTCCGGCACTGCAACCTGGGTCGGCCACAACAACCACGCACGCTCAAATATATCACAAACCAACGAAAAAATACACAACCAAAAGAAAGACCCAACCCACCCACACCCCACCCCCCAACCCAACCTACCCCCCTCACCCCAAAATAAAATACCCATAAACAGAAACCAAACGCAAAATAAAAAAAATTTCAATCACACACAACTACTCAACAAAAACTGCAACAAAATAGATCCTCCATAACTAAATCACAAACCAACACCCCCCCCCACAAACAGTACCAACAACTACCCCCCCTCCCCCCGAGCTGCAGCCACTCACTCACCCACTCACTCACCAATCCACCCACCCACCCAACCACCCTAACTAACCACCTTCAGCCTGTACATCTTACTAATAGCCCTCAAAAAAATAGCCCTCAGGGACGCTCTTCCGCCAACAGTACTCATCTAAATATGAATGAAGGTTGGAAGAGCGCCTCTTCCTCCTCCCAAGAACTGACTTAACGGCCCCCCACACCCCCTCTATAATATTCGTACAAGCCCCCGACTCATAATTCTTAAACTCTGAACTATGGTTAACAACTAAACGATTGTACCCTCTCTCTCACCCAACCCCCTATAAGAAGAAAAAGCATCTGAATCTACAGTGGAACCCAGTTCTATGCACTCCTCAATTAACCCCACTAATTCCGCCTTAGAATGCCCCCCCCCCTCCCCACCACAACCCTGAAGACACATTCCGAACACCCAGCCCTCCACACCCAGAGACCAACCACAGACTTACCCCTGCCATACTTCCTTTTCTCAAACTGCGACTTGTCCACCTCCACCACAACCCCAGGCCCACTCAACTTACCCCTGTACTTAATAAACTCTGAACATACTCCACGACAAAACGAAAACCAGTCAAGCACACTCCTCTCACTCACACCAGTATCACGCGCGCAAAAACTATGTGAGGATCTATAACAAAAGTAATACGTCATCAATATAATCTCGCGCGTGCCCAACCTAGACTTCTCAAAGCAGGAACTGCGACGTATCGAGCGCCACCAGCCATTCTGGTCCGAGACTTTGGCCATTCTCATTTCATGCCCACAAACAGAGCACTTGACGACCTCTGCTACCAAACCAAACAACTGCAAAAATTTAATCAGCTCCAACAGAGTCGCACCCATCATTCCTTTCAAGCAAATACTATTGATTTTATCCTTCATATCCATACCCAACAAAAACAGCAACAAACTAATTTACTCCAATTAACACACGACATACAGCAAACAGCACTACAATAACTTCCACACAAAACCACTAAATCGTTAACTCACTGAAACCAATTCCGCTCGAAACACAGCCAAAACGCGAACCAGCCACTATAACCAGTAAGACTGAACCGAACTCATTACACCACACAACACGAAACCCCTAAACACACCACCAGAGGGCACCACGAACGCAACACAATGACACCTGCAAACACACCACACTCACAATCCAAACTCCACGCCGTCAAGACTTCACACATCACAACAGCCTTACCTCAAGAGTCAAAGCTGACAGGTGGGATCGGACGCTTTGGTCGACCCGAAGGAAACTATCCCGAGAAAGTCTACTGTTGAAGTTTGAAGAACAAGCTTCAAATGATGAATCTGAATATACTACAACCACCTACATATTGCTTCTACAGGGATTGTGAGGGTAAAATAAGTTACTGCATGCACGGACGCATTTAAACAATTGTTTTTCCCACATTCCAATGTGAATGGAACTATAATAACTGGCACAACGGGACATACCATTTCGTCTGCACTTCACAGTTGTTTGCACAGTACAGATGTGGATGTAGAGACCAAACCCAAGTTATTTTTACAGGGGTAAAAATGAACAAAAAATATGAAGCAATATCTTCTCTCCGGAAAAAAATTGCACAATAAATTGCCTAAGGATATTAAAGGGAAAACAAAGATATATATGGCTGTTAAATTAATATATACTACACAGTAAAGGATTAATTGGAGATCACTATACAGGGATTGTTACAAAATTAACACACATTAATAAGAAACACCTCTGACAAGCTACAGCACACAATGAAAATACAACAGATTTTACACTAGTACATCATACCCACCATCCAGGATACATAAATATTAACCTCCTTCCATTTTCATGAGCTGAACTTCTTGTCCGCACAGAGAACGACACTCACTCAGTTCTCTTCAGTTAGCTGTACCATCATACATGTGATAGAGAAAGACAGAGAGAGGACTGGATTGTTTAGTCTGCTCAAACTCATCACAGAAATCTGTAGCTTAGCTTGAGGTCTAGGTTGCACTGGAAGTTGACAGTTTGGTTGTAACTGGTCTCAAACCACACAAAAATGATGTTTCACATTATATCTAATATTAACTTATTAAATTTTGAGAAAATCAGAAAACAAATTAAGTGCTACATAACTCCTCACTTTTCTAAGTAGATCTTACTCCTAATATGTACCTTTTCAACATTCCTCTTAACAATTTGAAATTGAAATAAATTAATGTGGAGAGGGTTCATGTCAATAGGAATATTTGATAATGAGGCTTCGATAAATGATGTAATGTTAATGATTGCTGTGATGTTCAGATTTTGGGGTGCACCTGTTACAGTTTTGTGACAGTTGGCATAGCCAACAAATTGGGGGAGGGGGACGTTGTGGAAACAGATTGATCTGAGGTCTAGGTTGCACTGGAAGTTGATAGTTTGGTTGTGACTGATGAAACCAACAGACATGAAACTGTGAAACCTGATTACGATGAAAAGCTGCTCCGCAGCTTAGTCAATTCGAAAATACCACCATTAGTGGCAACATGGTTTATGATGTTTGGCATGTTTCCTACATCGCTGGCCAAACCTACTGACTCATATATCGAGCATTCCTCTTTAACCAGAAGTTCAGCTGTATCATGACACCACTAAACTTTTTTGCTTTATATGATAGCAGTTTACACAGTACCAGACAAGGAAAGCCTTGTAGACAAGTGGCATTATTTTAAAAAAATCCAAATGAATGGGTATTCATACACAAACAAAAGAAACAAGTAGGCATTGTGGCCAAAAATCTAGTTGCCTTTTAAAGAGACATCAAGACCAAGAAAGAAAAGGGAAATGGCTTCTTTCAGATCCATCTGTAGAAAAATCACCAGACTCTTATAGGACAGCATCCAATCCATTTCACTTCTATAAACAAAAACAAATGAGCTGTTTTCTATGGCCGAATACAATGTTGTCATTGAAACCTAGGGATACATCACACCCCACGCCAATGAATCACACTAGTGAGACAGACAATCAGAACAGTGTAAGATGATATGTGCAAGGAAACCTAAATGTAAGAACCAAGCAAACTGACTGTCGTAATGTGCTCCTTGGAGCACAATCAAGAAATAAGATGCAAGAAAATCTGTCGTCTGGAATTCAAGTTACAAGGATATCATAATTAGGAACTTACAATATGAATTATGAAGACTAGATGGGTAGATCACATAACTAATGAGGAAGTATTGAATAGGATTGGGGAGGAGAGAAGTTTGTGGCACTACTTGACCAGAAGAAGGGATCGGTTGGTAGGACATGTTCTGAGGCATCAAGGGATCACCAATTTAGTATTGGAGGGCTGCGTGGAGGGTAAAAATCGTAGAGGGAGACCAAGAGATGAATACACTAAGCAGATTCAGAAGGATGTAGGTTGCAGTAGGTACGGGGAGATGAAAAAGCTTGCACAGGATAGAGTAGCATGGAGAGCTGCATCAAACCAGTCTCAGGACTGAGGGCCACAACAACAACAATATGAATTATAGCAAACTGTGTAACAGTGATGGAAGTTTCCTTTTTATCAAAACCTGTGAGCAGTACTCAAATCAGTAAGTTAGCAACCTCATTTAGAAAACTGAGGGGATGCAGACATGCAGGAAAAAGCAACCATGGATAAAAGGGAACAGGGAGCATTGGAATCTGACCTCGGTCAAAAACACCTTCCAACACAATAACTGAAGTACATGTAGTGACCACAGTTAAACACTACCCTTTGAGATACAGTTTTGCTGAAGCTGAGCATGTTGGTCAATATAATACGAGTTCAAAAATGGAATCATCTTTTCTGTGAAACTAAAACATATCATTAGAGAATCATGTAAAACTGTGCAATAATGGTTTGCTACTCACCTCTCTGCGTTCAGCTATCATGCACCTCCAAAACTCCCAGAACAATTCGTGTTACTTATAACAGCCTTTCAGAAAGCAACTAATACCTACTTTACATCATAATTCAGGTTCCACACTTCTACAATATTAAGTACAAGACACCCCCCCCCCCCACACACACACACACACACACACACACACACACACACACACACACACACAGGCATCGTATGTCCAAACATAATTCTCGTTACATACTCTGTGTGTATACATATATGTTGAAGCTACTACTTACACTGTATTAATAAGTAAATGAACCTTAACACAACAAAAGACTATGAAAAGGTAGAATAGCAAGAGAGTGAAAAGGGGGAGGCAATATGGCACTGTTCTAGGCACTAGTGTCAGTACTTAAACCGTGGAGAGAAAAGAAGAGAACATATCTATTGCCAAGGCCAAATTTACAAAACACATGAATTTAAGGAAACACAGCTTTATTTGTTTCTTTATAAACAATGTAATGCACCAATCTCCAACAAACACACATTAGTTGCACTGAATCTCCACTTAGTCCATTCTCGTCTTCAGCTGCTTCACGGTGACTTTGTTTTTTTCAATGATGTACACAACTGCTCCCCATCCGGAAATTGCATCTCTGTCAACAGCATTCAACAGTGCTTGCGATATGGCTTCGAAGAGCTCATCCGGACCTAGGTCTGGTCGCCACAGAGCTTCACACATTCCATAGAGTTGTTCAGTACAAGTTCCGCCGACTACAAAATCTTCTGGGATATTTTGGCAACCTATGAGGTCCATGTTACAAACAAATGGCTCAAACGTTTTAGGATCTAAACCCGCAATTACGGGTTCGACAAAGAAAGGTCCAAATCTTTTCTCATAAAGTAAATTCGAAACCATTGCTGCAAATGTTTTAGGGTGGATATTCCTGTTTTCTTTCAGCTCGTAGAGGTTAAGGCGAAACTTCAGTTTCTGATGCACGGTTTGCGTGTCGGAAGCTAAACCTGGCAAAGCCATATATAAATGTGGTCCCATTTCAAATATCTTCTTGAAGTCGGTTGACACTGTCTGAGCTTGAATTCCAAATCTTTTATCAGATGCTATAGCTACACAGTCTTTACCTTTCATTGCGATAATCGCCCCACCGTTATAGGCAAGTACAGACATTTCGGCGGAACTGACTGTAATAAAGAACGACACAATTAATAAGACACTATACAATCAAAATACAACGTTATGTTACAAAAATGTCTCATTTACCGACCTCAAATGACACAAACAGGCTCCAACACGGGAAACAAACAACTTGTATATATTCACTTGCAATGCTGCAGTTTCATCCAGAGTGTATACTGTATACAAATTCGATGTTGCAAAGATCATACGTAGCAGAGACTCCAGTTTGACAGCCATTAAATTGCAATGACAGACAATTTTTTAAAAATTAATTTCATATTCCTCGCATCCATGTTGCGAATTTATCCCTCAGATGTACAACAGTTACGTAAATATACGTTCAGAACAATAATCAGTTTAGCTAACGACAGGAAATCTGCTCCGAAAATTCTCACTATATCCTCTGTTTCTTTTCGGGTGAAGAGAACTGAACACAGTTTATAATAACTTAATATTTCCTGCAAGCAATTTAATCGTTAAACTTTCTAAACTAAATTTAAAATAAAAATACAATTGAATCATTGATAACAACAGTGATCACTGCTAATTCTTTCCTTTGTCCTTCAACACACATTAAAAAATCAGTCACTCTTTGTAGGTTTCGTAAACGATTTATTTTACTGGTAGATCACTATCAAGCTACTATATGACAAATTTAGTCTTACGTATCGTATCGGGCACACGAAGAAAGTCTGGACTATAATATTTCCATCTCCGCTTTTCGACTCGATAATCAGTAGCTGGAGCATGGATAATTGCAATGGATAATCGTCGTTTGCGAAAACAAAGATATAGTTCTGTGGTCCAGTGATATATTTTGTATGTGACGCGGACTTTTCAAGAACAGAGTCGCGCGTTTACTGCCTAGCTTGTTTCTGTGAGCGGCCGCTAGGTAGCACCGCCTTCTCTCTGTTGCCATATAAAACTACTTTGTTTCGGCCACGAGAGTGTCAGTTTGAAATGGGAAAGTGCTGTAAGTAAGGAAAACGTATGTCCAGTGAAATATACGTGAGCATAAGATAACGCAAAGCGAAAGACTGACATAATGCAGGCATTCTGCAGTGCTGAAGCGTCTTAGACGTGCAGGTAAAGCTTTCTTGCTGTTCTTTTTGAGTCACAGGTTGTCTCCGACAAGTAGCTTGCTCAGCTGTTGGCGTGGTTGTAAACAACGTGGTGTTTGAGGCTACTGTAAACAAACGTATAATCTTCCCTACAGTTTTATATCAGTGCTATACGCCTTGGAACTGTTAAATTAATCTCGTTTCTTATTACCTTCCCTGTAATTACTGGTGTATAGTCACAAGAAACAGCAAATTTTTTGCATGGCGCAAGGATTAGTTTTTGAATAAGTAAAATTTTTTCGCTACTTCCTTAAATATTGTTAAACAATATATTTGTGATAATGGTGCATATCTCTTTGCAGATAATGAAAACTTCGAGACGGACGAAAGAATTAAGAGAAGATTAATTTTCTATCTGCAAGAAGTGGAGTGAATTGTGTTTGTGAAGTGAATTTTATTGCCGACTCCGTTGTGTGTTTATACTGTAATTCTCACGTATCGTGAATGCAAAATGGCAGGAGAAATTGATACGAAGTTGTACGTAGTGGAATATTTAGGAAGCACTCAAATAGACAAACGATTTTCAAGACCTATGGTGCGATGGGTTATTGCAGAAATCAAGAAACGCGGTTTCTCCGAAAAGGTAAGGTACAGTTCTACTGGCCAGGGAGGGAGCTTTTGATATTTTCTGTGGATTACATGTAATAACATGGAAAATTTTTACCATGTACTCAGTGGCAATCGGTTTTATTTTTTTAAATATGAAATGGATGTTTACTCGGTGTGAACGCACATGTCGATGGAAGAAAAACACTGTCATATCATATAGCCCATCTTATATCTGTTTGCCGAAAATCCCGAAGATGGTTCTCGAATGTATTTCTTTTTCTTAATAAAATTATTGTTGTCAAGGTTGAAAACCAAAAGCAACTGCCAGCAGTTTGTCGTCGCTTTGCAATGAAATTCTGTGATTAAGATACGGGAAAGGTGGCACTACGGCACATCATCGTTTGTGTTAGCTAAGTGTTTCATGATTTTTAAGGGTATGACATCACAATCCTGAAATACGTGTACGAATTATCTAGAATTTTTTATTTTATTATTTCTTTCATAAACACAGAGCTGTATATCAGTAATCACTGTTAACAATGTGTCCATGGTATCAAACTGGAGAACTTACGCGATGGAGCGAACACAAATCTACGGCTTGCTGTGATAATTTAGTTCTTTAATTGTTCGTTTGGCACACAAATGATTAACTTGACATTGAATTCTTGCTCTAGCAATGGATAGCTAGATTTAGGTTTTGAATGATTTTCAATTTATGCCACACTGACGAAATTCCATTGGTCGCTAGTCACCATGCGTTTTTCTGGTAGTGTTGATGACATTTTTATTGATGTTACCTTATTTTTGGTAAACATGCGTTTGATCTTTTCTTTTTCAATGGGTATTAATGTCGGCAACGGACCGGTGCACAGTCAGCTGTAGCGCGGCGGCTGGAGCCGTTGTGACCCTGGGTTACGCAAGGTCGAACTCCCACAGTTGCTTGTTGAGCACCCAGAGGCGACAGGATTGGTTGGTATGCACAATGACGGCGAGCTTAAAGATCTCTCCGAAATCTGAGGTGGTTCCGTCGGCGTACTACGTGCGAGAAGTATATAACCCCGTCTCATTCATTCAGAATTTTTTTCCGGAGCATCCCGCCATTGGCGCCGAAGTCTTGTTCTAGCAGCAACGATTAAAGATAGTAACAAATGAAGAAATAGAGGCTGTTCGTCTATAAAGTTGAGAATCATTGTTCACAGAAGCGATACATTGCTGTTTCTTAGTATTCCTCTTTTCTCCTTTTGAAAGAATCTTATGTTCAAACTAACACGATTCCCATCTGTTTCCAGGTCTCCTAATACTCCTTCGACCTACTGCCTTGTAGTTTCAAACTGTTTTTGGCATTCTATTTCCCATGCTCTTTATTTCCGTGGTTTTTGATTTTATCATCGGTACAATGATACTAATCTGTACAAGCTTTCCTGACTAAATTGTTTCTTACTAGGATAATGAATATCCTTTGATGTAAGGGATCTCTTCTCTATCTGGCTTTCGCTCTTTTTGGCATTAAGTTTTGCTTTCATAAAATAGGTAGTGGTACAGCCATAACCATAGTCTGTCATGCTTTTATTTTCAGATTTCATTTAGTTGTTTAGGTAATAGCTTGTAATCTACAAAGTTTGTTCTGGAATTGCATTACTTTGTTTTATATCAGTGGATTGTCAGAGCAGATCTTACTCAGGCTATTTTTCGTTGTATACATGTAAGGTTGTAATGCAAAACAGTCTGGAAAGAAATGGCATTTAGTTGAAGTGTATAAAAACACTAAAATTAATAATGAAAACTTTGACACATTATTCGTCCGTTCACTCGAAAGTATTCTTTGACATACTGATTGGAAATTGTAGTAACTGTTGACGCATTCAGCTGTATTTGTTTTCTGTAATTTGATAGTGATGGTACGTAGTGGTAAAATGGTGTTATTAGTCAGTCTGTCTTATCTAGACATTTGCATGGCGACTAAACAGATACTGTAAACAAAATTTATGCAAACATTTTGTTATTAGGTGTCAGTTCCACGTTAAATAATGTGCACATACCACAAACTGATCCTGTCAAACATACGTGACCACTAGAGTTGGATACCAACGGACGCACGCATTCTCCAGCAAGAGAGTATTGCCCTTGCTAAACTTAAGAAGTTAGCGTATTCTCCCCGAATTATTGAATAAGCAATATATTGCGAATACGAAAAATTGCTTGGTAAATGGTCGCTTGGTGCAGTGAGTCGAAATTGACCCCCAACATAAACAAATGTAACGTACAGCGCATAGATAGACACAAAATCCTATTATTGTATTATACGACTGCAGATCAATTACTGAAAATAGTTACTTCCATAAAATATGAAGTAAGCGTATGGAGCGATTTAAAATGAAACGGCCACATAAAACTAATTGTAGGTAAGACAGACGCCACTGGGATTCATCGGAAGAAACTCACAGGAAATAGTCCAGGAAGTAATTACAAAAACCCTGGTCCGACCAGTACTTGGATATTGCTCGTCAGTGTGGGATCCATCCGAGGTAGGATTGAAGAAACTGAAAAGATCCAAAGAAGAGCAGCGCGTTTTGTTAAGATTTCGTTTAGTAAGCACGAAAACGTCACGGAAATAAGCAACTATTGTCTTCAGTGGTAGGCGCCGCAGGAGAGGCGTTCTGCACGACTGTTAAAAAGTTCCGACAGGCTTCGTTTCCAGAAGAGTCAACATAAATATTGCTTCCTCCTTCGTATATCTCCCAAAAAGCCCATGAAGATAAAATCAGAGAGATTAAAGCCCACACGAAGGCTTACCTGTAAGCTTTCTTCCCGCGAACCACACGCGATTGGAACAGGAAATGGGAAGTGACTTTGGTAGACCACACACCGGAGTATAGATATAGAGGGTACCATCAGTCTACATCTATACTCTGCAAATCGTCTGCGGAGGGCAGTTTCTGTGCCACTGATACCCCTTCGCGAATAAATTACTGTCCACAAACCTCCGTGTGAGCTCAAATTTCCCAGTTGTGTCGTCTAGGTAAGTTTAAGAGATCTTCATGGGCAGAAGTAAGGCATTACCTGACTGTCCTTGGACTGTGTGCTTTCGGGATTTTAATAGTAAACATCACCGTGACGCACAGTGCCTCTCTTGGAGGTTCTGGAATTTTGTTGAAAAAAATAGAACACCAATTGAAATGATTATGGTCGCACAGACATGCCAGTAATTTCACCGTCGGAGTCAATATTAAGTTGTCATGTGGAAGAGACCGAACAAATTGACACAAACGAAATAAAGGAATCAGTTTCAATTTATTCGCAGACACAATCATAAAGGGCAGACCGTCGGTCAAGTTAGACAAGAATGGAGTACGAAAACTGACGCATTATCCCTGAAAAAAGTCGCATTTACTCAAAACTCTACAGATAAATCACAGAAAACTTTCTTAACTGTTGCAGCCAGTTGGCTCTTTGAACTACCGAAGTAACATGGTACTAGCCGTCTATAAACCAACGACCTTCGCGGAGGAAAAGGAAAAAAAATCCTTGGAGGCTACCAGGAACAACAAAACCTTCCCTCCAAGAACTTGCGATGGCACTGAAAGCGAAATGCACAATCGCAAAGCGCAAGCCGCAAGCGCGGCAGATTTCAAATTCATGGAATGTATTTGCAGCTGCGATTACGGAGAACCAGCAGCTGTATAATTGAATGCCAATGAAAATTTGTGCCGGTCAGGGATTAGAACCCGGATTTCCCACTATAAGCAAGCGGTCGTCTTAACAAATTTGGTTATCGGTGCACGACTCACGGCTGGACCAAAAATTCCATATGTCTTCGTCCGTATCACAACCTGCATTCGTACTTTACGCATAGTCCCGTAGGAAGTCGCTGCCTGGCGCCGACATATAAATACGATACTGCAGGGCCTGTGTTCTTAACAACGCACTGCATGCAACAGCCAATAAATATCATGTAGTTCATAACGGCTGTAGTCATCACAGGGCCTGCATGTCTGCATCTACATTTATACTCCGCAAGCCACCCAACGGTGTGTGGCGGAGGGCACTTTACGTGCCACTGTCATTACCTCCCTTTCCTGTTCCAGTCGCATATGGTTCGCAGGAAGAAAGACTGTCTGAAAGCCTCCGTGCGCGCTCGAATCTCTAATTTTACATTCGTTATCTCCTCGGGAGGTATAAGTTGGGGGAAGCAATATATTCGATACCTCATCCACAAACGCACCCTCTCGAAACCTGGACAGCAAGCTACACCGCGATGCAGAGCGCCTCTCGTGCAGAGTCTGCCACTTGACTTTGCTAAACATCTCCGCAACGCTATTATGCTTACCAGAAAACCCTGTGACAAAACGCGCCGCTCTTCTTTGGATCTCCTCTGTCAACCCGACCTGGTACGGATCCCACACCGATGAGCAGTACTCAAGCATAGGTCGAACGGATGTTTTGTAAGATACCTCCTTTGTTGATTGACTACATTTTCTAAGGACTCTCCCAATGAATCTCAACCTGGCACCCGCCTTACCAACAATTAATTTTATATGATCATTCCACTTCAGATCGTTCCGCACGCATACTCCCAGATATTTTACAGAAGTAACTGCTACCAGTGTTTCTTCCGCTATCATATAATCATACAATAAAGGATCCTTCTTTCATGAATGCATGTCCGAAGGAGCATTGTATCTTACTTTTTAACGACCCAGCCACTGCCGTATCGTAGATTTCAAATAGTTCTTCTCAAAGGAACGTAAACACACTAAATTGCCCCATTATTGCCAAGCTGTCACGGTGCAGAGAAGTGTGTGCTCATTTGAAACTTCCCGGGTCCGAGTCCTGGCCCGGCACACAGTTTTAATCGGCCAGGAAGGTTCGTGTTCTTATAGCCACCAGTATTTACTGTGTTGAAAGGCAGCTGCAGTCGCCAAATCTCAACCGAGTTCCAAACCTAGACAAAATCCCTGTCAGATCGCATACAGAATTTTCAGGTGGTTTTGCAACGCTGCAGTACACCGAAAATCCCTCGACTGCAGAGGATCAACAGTTTCCCACAGCTGTAAAAAGAAAAATTACAGATCACTCATATCTTCAGTAAAGGCAGTGAAATTGTTTCTCGGTGTTACTGCCTTATGCTACGTGCTTTAATCTGTAAAAGAATACCACATGTTGAAACACTGCGCTCTTCGCAGCAGCTAACACGAATTTTGAAAACGTCGATCATTTCTCTCGACAAGAGCACTTCGCACACGATACACGTAACAAGGGGATCGCACCTATTCGTCATCAGATTTCGCCCAAATTTGTGGTTCGTGAGGGGCTCGACCGGAAATGGAAGTGACAGAAGTAGGAACTGGAGATTGCCAATCGTTCAGAAAAGGCAGAATTTTTAGCGCCGGTGGGTCGAGGCATGATGCCATTCACGTCAGCGTAGTTTACAGGCAGTAGCCGGCGCAACGAAAACAATACAGAACGTTCATCGGAGGGTCGTGGGGTCCAGTCCTTGTCGGGAAACATTTGTTTCTAATTTTTACGTCACTTACACTGCAAATAAACCGAAATAACGCTCAGTCTGTCGTGTTAATTAATATTTTCATAAAAGGAATGAAAAGGAAAGGAAAGGAAGATTTGGGATTGCAGAATAAATATTCAGAAAGGGTTGTAAGATGTACACGAGAACTTTGTATATAAAACTGGATACACAAGCTGTGACATGGTCGCGAATGGAATAGTGATCCGAAAATGTAGAATAAATTTCTTTTGTTTCATGCCTATGGTCACAATCTCCATCCCTCCTCGAATTTTGAATACAGCGTCTTTATTATGTACAGAATTCTCACACACCATAGATAACAATCAATTCTCTGTGATGTTTCTTGTGTTAGCCATGTGCCATGACACGTCTCAAACCAAAGGTGGAAATTGTAGAGTTCTGCCCCCTCTCTCCCCCCTCCCCCCCCCCCTCTCCGTTCCCCCTGGTTTGATTCCAGCAGAAGTTCAGAGGTTGGACCGCGAATGAATGAAAACGTGTCGCCTCGCCGGATGAATAACACTGGTAGAGTACAGGTACGTCGTCATGGTGACCGGCTGCTGGATACATGCACCGTGTAGCGGACGCAGGTCGGTGGGGGCAGCAAAGGGTGGGCGAAAAGTCCCCATACCCTCTGTTATGGAATGCTAATTGACTGTATTTGTTTTAGCACTAGTGCTTACTTAAGTATTAAGCGTCCAATGTATTGGTATGCTCTCCATCATGCCGTAAACACTTTTCCGTACGCCTCCATGTTGTTCTTGAAATATTTTTGAGTATGTCCAGCGTTGTAGTGCGAAATGTATGCTCAACAGCATTGCGCAGTTCCTCCTTCTGATGAACCACTATTTATCGCCCGCCCTGAAAAATGTTCATTTAGGAGCTCGTGCACTGCAAGTAACGCAGCGCTCCGCCTTGCTGCAATCATACGCGTTCTGCTAGGCCCGTCTCCTCAAGCTGGGAACCACGTCTGTAACATGTCTAAATAATTTGCTTCATTCACAGTCCCTTGAAAAAAGTACGGTCGAAGATGATGTTATGTCATCGCTGCCCATATTATTACGTGAGGCGGGTTCCTTTCTAGCTCCTCCGCGTAATAACGATTGTCTTGGCCCAAATGACAATATTTCTAGCGCGTGAGCTGCGGTTAATGGCACATTGATCTGAAAATACAACCTTGGCCCTTCAATGCGTTTCGAAACTAAGTTAGCAAAGCACGCCATGATGAAACGCGCACATTCTGGTCTGTGTCCCGCAACTCTTCAATGAACATCGGTCGTAAAGGGCTGACCTTAAAATCTTTTTTTCATGTGATTTCGAACTATTGTTCTCTGTATACCCAGTTCCGAAGTACGTTTACGCGTCGACTTCATAGGAGACTGTTCAGTCGAAGCAGGTATTCCGCCACACGTTTCTTCTCCCGGTCTTCAACACTGCTAAAAGCACGAAGCACGTCTCTCCCTAACGAGAAATGTCGTCTTTCCTGGAATACTCCCATAATCTCTCTCACTGTCTGCCCTGTACGTTGTCGTTCGTGCACCCTCGCACTTAGCACTAAGCGCTTCTCAATACTGTAACTATGACCTGTCACATCGGCCGTGGCTGCGAAAATACGTAAACATGTATCCCAGCAATTGAGTGCAACAATTGCTAAGAAGTAACATAGCTACAAACCTGCATAATAGCATTTGATCTTAAACAGCGGTTCCAGGAGTACGGGCATTTCTGGCCCACCCTGTACGATGTTATAGGGGACATAATACCTTTACTCCACAGGACCGATGGTAATAATGGAAGTGACCCCTGACAGCTGTGGACTGCGAGAACAATATTATGGACAACCGGCATCCATTCGTGCTTGAAGTCTTCCTCGACGGCGGCGGCAATGACGACGGGGATGTGCGAAATATTTAACAGAAAAAAATTCTTCAAATTAAAACCTATGTTTAATACTAATACACTTCATTTGTCTAGGAATGCCCTCTTTGTCTGTGCTGTTCTGCTTTTTATCTCCTCCTTGCTTCGTCCGTTGTTGTTTTGCTTCCAAGGCAGCAGAATTCCTTCAATATAGCAGCAAAATGCGTGACTACTTTGTGAAAAGTTGCGGCCATTTATAATGCGCTAAAAAACTGATATTAGTCTTGACCGCCATGTTTATTAATTTTATACTGCCTTACGCGCTTCGGCCTTGCGTCATTCTCACATGCTTTACAAGAGAAATACATGAGAGTATCAGTGAAAAAGATTGATGAACTACATGAAATGCATGTCGCAAAAACATCGAACAAGAAAAGCAGAACTCACCACACACACACACACACACACACACACACACACATTCATTCTGGTCCGTGTCCCGCAACTCTTTAATGAACGTCGGTCGTAAAGGGCTGACCTTAAAATCTTTTTTTCATGTGATTTCGAACTATTGTTCTCTGTATGCCCAGTTCCGAAGTACGTTTACGCGTCGACTTCATGGTGCGCGCGCGCACACAGAGGACTGCAGCTTCTTTTCACCAACCAGAAGTCTTTTTTTTGTGCCTATCTGCGACTCAGCGTCTCCGCAATATGCGTTGTTGCCTCTGGATCACGGGGTCCCGGGTTCGATTCCCGGCCGGGTTGAAGATTGCCTCTGCCCGGGGACTGGGTGTTTGTGTTGTCCTCATCATTTAATCATAATCATTCATGAAAGTCTCTAAATTGGACTTTGTAGAGATTGGGACTTTGTACGGGCGCTGATGACCGCGCAGTTTAGCTCCCCACAAACCAACCATCATCATCATCTCCGCTATATGGTGAGTAGCAACTTCCCTTTCCGTTATATAGTTACAAAATATCTACAAAACATTCTTAGGTAGAACGGAACAGAATTTGTCAAACAAGGATACAAAGTATCTGGACTACGTTGCATGATGGCTTCTGAGTGCAAACTGACTCATTGTACATTCGAAGTATTACGTGAAGAAGCCGCCACGACGCATACTCTACAGAGTTTCTGAAAATTGTGTGTTTTGAAAAACTGACGTACTGATACAGCTCACTGATACAGTCTAGTAGATACGTCTGTTACATCATAGGATCGCTTTGTTGTCCGTCCGTTTGTCCCGACTTTTAAGCCTCCTTTTCTCAGGAATGGGTAGGCGAATTAAACCGAAATTTGTCTCATATTGTTGTCTACGGTCCTTTAGCGTTGTAAAACACATGAGCTTCTCAACTCCGTCAATAGATCCGGGTATTTACGTCACATTTGTGATATTCACAAATTCAGTCATCCCGTTGACCTAGAATCATGAAATTTGCAAGAAGCAAGGTGTCACAGTAAAAGTAAGGGGGGAAAAATCCGATAATTGTTAAATTGTGATAATATCACATGAAAAATATATTTGTGCCATTAGAATTTAAATTGCACTCATCATTCGTTAGAAGCATAATAGGAAAATATCACTGCATGAAAACATAAAAATATAAGTTGTCTTGTTTTAGTAAGCAAATAAAACATTTTCATTAAATCTTCCCTCTGCATATACATAAACTTATCTCGCCTGAACGCTCCTTTAATATGTCCAGGCTACTCTCAGTAAATTTTGTTGAGATTTTGATCAGTCTTGAAATTCTTCGGACCGATATATTGCCAGTATCGAAAAGGCAGAAATCATAGAGATTCTCGACCCCGGGACGGATGAACTGTCTCTCTCTGCATAATTGTTTGCACTGAACCCTCAGTGCGCGGGTTCTGCTGTTTTTCGCCCTTAACTTCTTAACTTACATTTACAATGCAATAAATTTGCTCCACCTGAACTTTGCATTGCTGTCGGTCATTCCATAATCTACCATAACATCGGAATCTTGACCTCCACGTAACTTTTTGGGACTTCATTATTAAGGAGGTTGTGGTCACGGCTGGTTAATTATGATGACTGTTTCTGCCCGCATAAATCCGCAAGCCGTAGCTATCTCGTCAGTTGGTTCACTTACAAGGAAACTCAATACAGCTGCATCCGTGAATGACTCTGTTGAACGCCGCGGATTTCGTAGCTGAATGTTGCAAAATGCAACATTTTCGCTTTCATTGTTAGTATCTGTGGTCACAGACGGCTTACTGTAGACGGCGAATATAAACACCAGGCACTGCAGCTATATTAGAACGACTTACTTAGCCGGAAGGAGCGCAGTCGAAATATATCTACAGGAAGTTGACTGCATGCGGCTTCACGCCATGACATCCCGCAAACTGCTCAATATGTAGGGAATGTAGCAAAAAACTTAAAAGTATTGTGCGTTGTTAGCAAAGTTCTGCTTTCGCCTGTGACGACCATTTTGCTCTGCCGAGCGTATCGTATCAATGCGGTTTTCCTCTTGAGCAATTCTACCCGTGAGCTCACAAGTTCAGCCTTTGGTAAGGCTCATTTGAAAGTGTTAACTATTATGACAGGGAAAATATTAACTGTTAATGGCCCATCCGACAGAAAGTGAGTGTCCGGGAGACGCAGAGATCAATCTTCCATGGGATGTATGTGCTACACTCCACATAATTGACGTCGTGAACATCCAACAAGTGTTCAAAACAAACTACTAACTTGCACCATGAACACTGAATGGAAAATGGAGCTCCACAATGATCACAAAGGTTCGTACTGCCAAGATCGAAGGCGAAATTCGTGGGAGTTATAAACGCAGGACGTTCACCTAGGTATCCACTCCTAAAGACTGCATACACCATCGTATTGGTTAAATGGTGCTGAAAACCGATGGATCATGATGGCAAGCAATCGAATACGAAACAGTTTATCGTGGAACTGGCTACCTTCAAGGCGCAGCTGTAGGTAGTGCGATATCTTTTGAAGGGACAGAAAAAACAAACATCCAGAGGCTGAATTTGTCGAGTGTTTCCATTAGATACGAACTTAAATGTCTCCCACTTTTCAGAAAGGATAGTTTGCTTTAAAGGAGAAGGATTTTTTTTTTTTTTTTTATACGTACGCATAACTTTTCCTGGTATCTTCGAGATAGCGATGAAGTGGCAATTTTCCGATACGACCATTTCACAAGTAAACCGTGACTATCAGAAATCCGGTAAAACATCAAATCTCAGACATCGCTGCGGCCGGAAAAACATCGTGCAAGAGCGGGACCGTCAAGAACTGAAGAAAATCGTTCAACGTGACAGAGGTGCAACCCTTCCGCAAACTGCTGCACATTTCAGTGCTGGGCCATCGACAAGTGCCAGCGTGCGAACCATTCAACGAAACATCATCGATATGGACTTTCAGAGCCGAAAGCCCACCGTGTACCCTTGATGACTGCACGACACAAAGCTTTGTCCTCGCCTGGGCCCGTCAGCAACGACATTGGACTGTTGATGACCGGAAACTTGTTACCTGGTCAGATCAATCTCGTTTCAAATTGTATCGATGGACGTGTACGTGTGTGGAGACAACCTCATGAATCCATGGACCCTGCACATCAGCAGGGGACTGTTCAAGCTGGTGGAGGCTCTGTAATGGTGTGGGACACGTGCAATTACTGTGATGGGGGGGGCCCTGGTACGTCTAAATACGACTCTGACAGGTGACGCGTACGTAAGCACCCTGTCTGATCACCTGCATCCATTCGTGTCCATTGTGCATTCCGACGGACTTGGGCAATTCCAGCAGGATAATGGGACACCCCACATGTCCAGAATTGCTACAGAGTCTCTCCAGCAACACACTTCTGAGTTTAAGCACTTCCGCTGGGCACCAAACTCCAGAGACATAAACATTATTGAGCATACCCGGGATGCCTTGCGGCGTGCTGTTCAGAAAAGATTTTAACCACCTCGTACTCTTACGGATTTATGGACAGCCCTGCAGGATTCATGGTGTAAAATCCCTCCAGCACTACTTCAGACATTAGTCGAGCCCATGTGACGTCATGTTGCGGCACTTCTGCTTTCTCGCGGGGGCTCTACACGATATTAGATAGGTGTTAAAATTTCTTTGGCTTCATCATTGTATTTAACAACATAGCCTTCTACAGGTGCGACGCTTCCACCAGGGGTGAAACTTGTAAACCCTGAAGATTGCGCTTTCACTATGAAATTACATATGGTTGAGTAAAAAACCGGAAGTCAGTTGAAGTGCTTCTATTCCTCAGATGTATGTGTTGGTTAAATTCTCTGGCTGATGGCAAGTTTTCGAAATACAAAGTTTACGTACCATATAAAAAAGTAATAATAATACTGGGAATTAAATTAACGATCCATAAATGACGTAGGCCACACAGTTGCGATTTGGTTATAATAATAGTTATTCAGAAAGCAAACTAATAGCGAAAGTGGTCGTATTTAGAATTACTGTTACACTCGAGCGCATATCCATTTGAGACAGTTCGATCATTCACAATCTCATCGCGAAATACAAGTTATCTACGCGAAAAGTTGATGTTCACACCAGGCGCGCGGCTGCTCACCCCTCAGAGACTTAAGTCCCCCGATACCACACAACGCGAAAATTTCTAAGTCGTTTCACTTCCTAGCTGCGACCGACTGTCTGCTTTCGCGTCTCAATCCGAACTGTGCCCTTTGGTGTCTCCAGCCGAACTGTCCCTCTGCCCGTCTCCAGCCGCGTTTCCCGCGCGCCGAAGATCCTCGCTCAAATGACTAGGGCAGTTCCCTTTCCTGAAGCCGTCCATCTGATTGGCTACAGCTTATTGTACATTATTTTACATTTTAACATGTTTAAATAATCATAGCTTGACCACTTTCACGTCCTAAATAAAGTAACAAAAAAATTCATTGTTAAATTCTTTTACATAAAACCAATACAATTTCCTTCTTAACTTTGAATGTCACGGTCAGTTGCCTTGCTCCAATGTGCTTCCTGATAAATAAAGAACAAAACTAACTTTATAACAAATATTCTATGACCTAATGATCAATAAGGTGTCACGCTGTCATCGTTCAGTGTGTTTTGTGTGGAGGAAATGACGATCTGATGCTTAACTGAAAATACTGGTAATTTAAATTTGCTATATCTTTTACACAAATAAAGTTACAGAGTTGATATTTACAACGTTTGTGATATTAATGATGCTTTTGTATATGAAATATCGATTGTCAAGATCGACCAAAGCGTTCTGATTTTAGCTTTCAGGTCTTTGTTACAAAACTTGTTAATTTCGCTTTAACAGTAAATCCTAAACATATTATAAATATGATCAATATTCAAGTTTTGAGATCACCATGAAAATTTATGGAGGATGGCAGATCAAAATTACTGTGGCTTCATTCCCTGCATTACTACAGAATTAAATAGTTTCCATAAATGTTGTCTTTTATGGCCGATCTTAGGTCCGCCATATTCAACACTGCTACGTCTCCTTGGCCACAAACGGCTTCTTCTGGGTTTCCCTATGACGTGGGTTCTCGCCTGTCTCACTGGCACACTACAGGGCTCAGCCTCAATAGACAATAGACGCCTGTGAATTTCCTCATCTCGTGGCGAATCTGCGCCTTTTGTGGCACACGGTTCTCGACGACAGGGTTCGTCTCACGATTCCAGTAGACTGAATGTTTCGGCCATATATTTAAATGAGAGCGCAGTGTTCGTTAACTCACACAACACTACACACATGTTGATGACACTGTGAGAAGTTGATGTGATGTACCGTAGTAACTGCAGCCAGAAATCGGCCAGATGGAGTATGCGGACCAAATGCACACATCTCCAGGACTAGCAACATTGTAAGTCGTAATTAAGGCCAAACGATAATGTAACATCACTAAATTTGTGCTACAAGTTCTTTCTAATCTGAAAATCAATAGAAAAGTGACATACCAACATATTTGTAACCGCTACGTAATACATCTGTATATATAAAAACAAACGTGTATTAGAAGTCACTGAAGATGCTTCATGGATGAAAGAAGCGAAGCGAGTATGGCACAAAAACTTTTTCTTTTAGTATCAAAGACGGAACGTATCTCCATGAACTCCTAATTCTTATTTTTTATTTATTCGCTTCCTGAACTGTTAAGCGTCGACCGTCCACTTCCGGTCTGGAAAGAAGGAGAGGGGTAATAACTGAAGTTACGCTGTTAAGGCGATCCTGAGCCATGTCTGGACAGCTCACACGGTAAAACGTCGTCCATGAGAGTCAAGCGGCCCAGGTTAGACCATCGGAGCGAGAGAGGATTGAATCTACCAGGTTTTGCACTTCCGTTGTCGAGCTCGACAAATTTGTAACGCTTACAATACGTTGCTGCTGTATCTGCATAGAGAGAAGTTTTTTCTCGCAATCGCCGCCCTTAGCAGATTCGCAACGCTTCAGACTAAAAATGTGCACTGTGAGACTTTAATCATCCAATTGAAGCCGGCCGAAGTGGCCGTGCGGTTAAAGGCGCTGCAGTCTGGAACCGCAAGACCGCTACGGTCGCAGGTTCGAATCCTGCCTCGGGCACGGATGTTAGTGATGTCCTTAGGTTAGTTAGGTTTAAGTAGTTCTAAGTTCTAGGGGACTAATGACCTCAGCAGTAGAGTCCCATAGTGCTCAGAGCCATTTGAACCATCTAATTGAACAGTTGCATCTTGGGAGTTATGTGTAGTCTGGACTCGTGTATTTCATCTTTTGATATTTATTATTACTGATCTTGAAAAACGTAAATTATCAATTTTAAATAAACATTACGTGATGGAGGTAATTTCTAGGTGTTGTTGTTGTTGTTGTTGTTGTTGTCTTCAGTCCTGAGACTGGTTTGATGCAGCTCTCCATGCTACTCTATCCTGTGCAAGCTTCTTCATCTCCCAGTACCTACTGCAACCTACATCCTTCTGAATCTGCTTAGTGTATTGATCTCTTGGTCTCCCTCTACGATTTTTACCCTCCACGCTGCCCTCCAATGCTAAATTTGTGATCCCTTGATGCCTCAGAACATGTCCTACCAACCGATCCCTTCTTCTAGTCAAGTTGTGCCACAAACTTCTCTTCTCCCCAATCCTATTCAATACCTCCTCATTAGTTACGTGATCTACCCACCTTATCTTCAGCATTCTTCTGTAGCACCACATTTCGAAAGCTTCTACTCTCTTCTTGTCCAAACTGGTTATCGTCCATGTTTCACTTCCATACATGGCTACACTCCATACAAATACTTTCAGAAACGACTTCCTGACACTTAAATCTATACTCGATGTTAACAAATTTCTCTTCTTCAGAAACGATTTCCTTGCCATTGCCAGTCTACATTTTATATCCTCTCTACTTCATATCATCAGTTATTTTACTCCCTAAATAGCAAAACTCCTTTACTACTTTAAGTGTCTCATTTCCTAATGTAATCCCCTCAGCATCACCCGATTTAATTTGACTACATTCCATTATCCTCGTTTTGCTTTTGTTGATGTTCATCTTATATCCTCCTTTCAAGACACTGTCCATTCCATTCAACTGCTCTTCCAAGTCCTTTGCTGTCTCTGACAGAATTACAATGTCATCGGCGAACCTCAAAGTTTTTATTTCTTCTCCATGGATTTCGAGGTATATCTGGTTTTAAAAAAATGGGGTTTGAGAGAGTAATGTCTGTTGCAAGAATGCCTCCTCTAATGATACCACTAAGTAGACTGAACCGATTGAATAAGAACGCCAAAGACCTGTAGTTGGGCCGGCCTATGTGGCCGAGCGGTTCTAGGCGCTTCAGTCCGGAACCGCGCTGCTGCTACGGTCGCAGGTTCGAATCTTGCCTCGGGCATGGATGTGTGTGATGTCCTTACGTTAGTTAGGTTTAAGTAGTTCTAAGTTCTAAGGGACTGATGACCTCAGATGCTAAGCCCCATAGTGCTCAGAGCCAGTTGAACCATTTTTGAGCCTGAAGTTGGCTGTCCATCAGTTATTCTCCTCTACAATGAGTTTATGGGAGGAGTGGGTCTTCTAGATTCGCTAATAGCTTTATGCAGACTCAAAATCAGATCGAAAAAATAATACCAGTGGTTGTTAGTCAATTCGGTGATAGTAAATCCATTGCTATTGCACAGGAGGGACTGTGACTGTCATGGTGTACCCGAAAATAAGTCGAGGCCACGTTGTCAGTTCAAAACTGAAGTAGAAGATGGCCCTGTGCAAAATGAACAACGGCATTAGTGGGAGAAAGAGGGCAAGACAGCCTTAAACTGTAGATACTGAATATGCAGAGAAGTAGAAAGTAGGGCTTGTATCAAAGCCAGTTCCGCAAAAGGTTGTTCATCAGGACAATGTTGGACATTGGCCAGTTAAGCCTGAAAGTCATCAGTTATCTGCCAGACGTGTAATGTTAATTTGTGTATCGAGAAGAAGAGAAAAGTTTGCTGGAGTTTCATACAGAATAAAAACTGTGAGGGTCAAAAGTTTCAAATTCTTAAATATTTTCATATGCCACGAAAGTGTCATTATTCACAAGCCAAAATTTGATTTGTATTTTTTAATGCCTGACGTTACAAATGTGCAATGCTACAAAATTTGTGTATTATGTACCTCTTTATCCTTTATGTGTTTAATACATGTTACACAATTTTAGAGATTGTAGAGGGGACTTAGTAGATAAAGTTTCACATAGGAACCCATGTCCGGAAACTTCTTCCGACGACGCTAGGGGGCATCAAAGTTATAGGCTCCGGCGCCTGTAAATGTCTATATATACAGGGTGACTCCGGGATGGAGTTATCGACTTCCTAAGGCGATGGAGAAGGATAAATGCGTCAATTTGAGATAAGGGTTCCTGTACCGGAAACGAATGAGTCGAAAGTTATAAGTGAAAACCCTACTGACAGTGGAATTCATGTACTTGTACTGTTGTTCGTAAGATTGTAGGGTAGGCGCTTTCAGAGGTGGTAGTATTGACGAAAACAAGCAAGAATGTCTACTGAACATGGGCGCTATAATGCATACCATAAGAGTTACGGGCACTTGTTCAGTACATGGGATGAATTTTACGCTAGAGAAGTTGGAAAAACTGCTTATAGCTCCTCAGGTATGCGTTTTAGATTGCATGTTTACTGAACGTTTTCTGAAACTTGCCTACCTTACAGTGTTACCAACAATCGTACAAGTATTCCATAGTTTAGAGGCATGAAAACGATTTTCGCTTACAACTTTTGCCTCGTTCCTTTTCTGGTACCCTTACCTCAAATTGATACACTTATCCTTCTCTATCGTTCTAGAAAGTTTGTAACATAATTACGTAGTCGCTCTGTATATATACATACATTTACAGACGCCGGCGCTTGTAACGTTGACGCTCTGTAGCGTCGGATGACATTTCCGCACATGGCATCCTAGTAAAACTTGATCTACTAAGTCCCCTCTACAAACTATAGAAGTGTGTAACACCAATTGTGGAGCACCCTATATATAATATATGATACCATTAAGTAACACAAATATAGAATGTAGGATGTTTTGTCGTCTTTGCTTTGTAATTGTGGCCATAGAGGGTTAAATGAACTATGCTTCTGTGTGTTTAAACTCGTGTGTAAATTGCCAGTTGAGTTAATCATCTGTAAATTGACTCGTCATCACGAAGTAACATGCAAGTATAGCACGGACCCCAGGAACTCAGGGTGTGAAATGTGGCACTGTCTGGCTGAAACAAAGCGTAACGTAGCCAGCCTCCAGATACAGTGACTGCAGGTTGCCACCGTCTGTATGTAGAGCTTACTGTTGCTAGATTACGAAAGAATGTGAAAATGATTAGCCTACTCGTGCAGCTAAGATTTTTCGTAGCGCATATGCGTGAATTCTTTGCATTGCGTGTTTATAAAGATTGATCATTTCTCAGTCGACCGAAACCAACGGTAAAGTTATTCCCCATCTGGTGTTACAGACGGTACAAACCACGGACATATATCTACAGTGTTCCATTTGTCTCCAGAGAACAACTCACGAGCAGCACAAATTCTACGCGGCTGAATAATTATAACGTAGTGTAACATCGTGTGGGCACTAGCAACAGAGAGGAAAGACTGATAATTCAGGGTCGCAAACACTTCATAGTACTCAAAGAATAGACAGCTTACACGTGGATGAGCCGTTCTGGCGTCGGCACTTCGGGTCGACCATTTTTGTTGCGTCTGTAACATTTATTGTGATCTGGAACTTGTTGTCCGGCCGCTTAATGTCACACTTGGTTGATGCAGTTTTCAGTGAGGGAATTCTGAGTGTCGGGTTAACTTGGACATCTAATACGGTGCGCAACAATAATTATTCTGTGCTGTAAAGTGTAAACCGTTTCCGCCTTAATCAAACGAGGATCATACTTGCTAGAAAAGAGGAAATTTCACCATAAGGCTGTCAGGTTTTTAACCCGATGCACAATTTTATCCCGAGGCTTGTTGTTGACAAAACATGTTTAGGGATGTGTAACCTACTCACTATATTTGTTTCTGTATGAAATTTAGCGAAACTTTACCTCCCGCTCGTTAAAGTCTGTGTGTTACCAAAACTATATACAGACAACTGTTGGCCAAGTTAAACTCATATGTTAAAGTTTGATTAAACAGTTTGTAATTTGACCTGTAACTGGTCTAAATACAACTTGTCTGTATGTTAAATGCGCAGTTGTAGCAAAACAATTATCTGGCCCTAATTAAAATTTCCACTTACCACGCGTCTTGACAACATTGTTGCAGATTTCTGGAAAACACAACAGCAGACAGCAAGCAAGTAGCGACTAAGCTAGGTTTATGTTTCTAAATAAAATTTCCAACTGTTGCATGCCACGTGTGGTAATGCGTAACGATAAACAGTGGGATTGGGAAATGATACTACAAGGCAACGATTTTAGAATGAAGTAATTATATATATTAAAATTCGCGTGCTCTTCACACATAACATAGGTCTGAACAGTTCTATGCTTAACAATGTTCAATGATTTAAATAGGGTACAATGATTTTTATAGAAATTTTCTGTTAACAAACAGCTTAGTCAGTTAATATGTTACTGCATTACTCAAGGAAGTGTGACGGTCTTTCTCTCAGCTCTGTGCAAGTGAACAAAGTTAACTAGCTCCCAATAATCATTCCTACAAATTACGTGCGCAGTGCTGCAGCCTTACCTCACACTTCTTCTTTTCAAAAAGGAAATAACATTATTCAAAATTTATATTCTCTTCGCTTAGTAATATAAACATCATTCATCCTTGCTGTCCTTTACAATCAATCTTTCTTCATCTAACAGGTATAAACACAGCACTACTAAATAGGTCAATGATTAACAGCAACGTGACTTATATATATATATATATATATATATATATATATATATATATATATATATATATATATATATATATATATATATGACAAGCACGTCGATAACATTCAAAAATCAGAATGACATGTCCACCTTACAGATAGACATTTCTTCTAGATGAACTTATTCATGTATATAAGCCGTCAAGAAATACACATCGCCAACCAGGCTACTGAACTCGCAAGGCGTCCGTTCCTCTCTGCAGATTTATCCTTGGATGCTATCCCTTCAGACGTTCTCATTGGTCTAGCGTCATATCTTCTTGTTGTCTTCTCTGGTGTCGATCTAGAATACAGTAAAAAAGTTATATTAGTTAGCTGGGATTAATGATCTTCGTCTCTCAGCAAGCGTAGGTTGCACTCTCGAAAACACGTATGTCAGTCACACCGGGAAAACCTCTCGCATCACAGCATCCATTTTTCCTTTTTCTTTCAGGCATTTCTCTATATTTAGTAGGACTGAAATTCTGTCCTAGAATCCAAACCTGTAAATCGGATTCAGTGCCAGAAATGAAACTGTCACTGAACAAACAACAGACCGCTATGACTAGCCTTACGCGATCGGATAATTAAGTGACGAGGATGCCCAGACAAGAAAGTAATGGGAGAGTATTCTGTTACAGGACCGCCTTATGACCGAGGGGAGTAGCCCGGGCTCGGAATGAATCTTCACGCCAGATTAAGAACGAGAGGTCCGGGAGAAGTCCAGATTATGCGTGTGCGTCTTTCGTAGGCGGTTTTCCACGGCCGTTTACGTGAATCCTGCGGTACACCTCGTAGACCGCTTGTCTTCGCGTAAGATCAGTGACGTTGTCATCTGGGCTGTCTACAGCGACGATGGATTTATTTTACAAAAAAAAATTAAAAAAAATGAGGAAACGAGATCTACAGCATTTAATATGCGTAACCTAAAGTCGTGTAGTCTCTTCGGTGAGTCAGAATTCCTTGTCACGAATTGGTCTGTCTCTAAATAATTGAACACTTCTAGTAATCGGCGCTTTGTTTCAGGTTTCTGGTCGACACAAACAAATCACCTCTCATTTGATGCAAGCCACATTGTCGTCATATTTCTTTAAGGGGTGCTGGCCAACGGGACAAGTGGAGGCGTGCTGCAGTATCGGATGTCTGGCAAACTGTCAACGTAGCTTTCTGGCTGACCACTACTTTACGACTGAAATGATACGCAGAATCCTCCAACAGCGTCTACTTGAACTTGGGAAGGAATGTACGATTAGCACTTGTCAATAAAGAGCTCATAAGAAACAGATATGTGAAAATCACACCCAGCCAGAAATCTGTGAAATTAGCACCCAGTTTTGCTGGAAGCTATCTGCTCAAGGGCAGAGCCTACCTGCGCCCCCGGGAGTTGTCATCCACCGGAAACCATCCCTGTGCTGCACGGCCGGCCCGCAATCGGGAAGTCCTCGTCCACTCAAGTGACTGACAGCTTGCCTAGTCACTGTTAGTGTCAGTCTAACTTTCCGAGTGTTCAGCTCGTTCGCCTTGTGCCTGTGTGTGCTTATACGTTAGATATGGAACTGTCAACATCTACCCACGGTAAACCATGTGCCCACTATAATGGTTATTCGTACATCGTAAAGAGAGCCAAAGCAGATGGGACTGTGATACGACGCTGTTCGAAACAGAACAACATATTGCCGAGGATTGCTTAAAACCAAAGACTGTATTGTGCTTAGTTCAAACGAGCATCAGTGTGTGGAACCGGAATCAGGCGAAGAAGAGATCACGAGAGGAAGAGACTTCGATTTCTAAAATACATACCGAAGAGTTGGGCGACTTGCACAATCGAGGGTATGATTTTGTTACCGAAATGCCAGAACAGCAAGCAATGAAGAGGATATGCACCGGGCCAAATCACACGGTAATCAGAAAGAGCCAGAAACACAAGAAGTTGATCTTCAAGCAGATATACTAACCGTGAATGACGGCAGCAGTTTTCTCTTAAGTGATGACAGCGTGACAGCTTTGGAGATAGGATCGTAGTTTTTAGCGGAAAAGCAGGAAAAAAGGCTTTAAAGACTAAACGAGACTTTTTATGGATGCGACCTTGAAATGCTGTAGCAAACAGTTTTCACAAATATATGCTATTCATGCAGACTTCGGTAGTTCAAAGTACGAAACAACCATCTGTCCGGTGGATTTTGCATCCTTGACAAACAAAAGAAAAGAAACACATATCCATCTTTTCCGCGGTGTTTTGGATAATTTAACAGAATGGAAACCTAATGATGTCACCGTTGATTTCGAATCAGCTGTGATTTCTGCGCTAAAAGTTATGATCCAGTCGGTTCAGCTGCATGGCTTCCATTTCCATATGAAGAAATCTCTCTGGAGGAAAGTGCAAAACTTGGTACTTACTTGCGAATACAGAGAAAACGAAGTAGTAGGGCTGCAAATTAGCATGTGTGCTGCTCTGGCGTTCTTTCGACCTGGAGATGCCTGCGATGGTTCGCTCGTGATACATTCACAAGCACCCAATATCGCCAAGCTCTCTGTTTTTCGACTATTTTGTAGATAGATGGTTAGAAAATGACGAAAACCCGATCAGTCTTTGGAACTGCTACAGACGGCGTCATCGTACCACCAACTGTGTATAAGGTTGGCACAACAAAATTAATAATCTTATCAGAAAATCGAATCCTAAAATTAAAGACGTGATAGAGTGTATGAAGACAGAAGCAGAGAACTCTGCATGTGCGTTAATGAGGTCAGAATTAAGTTTGGAAGGCAAACGAAAGAAAACAACTTATAGGAACCTTGATGAAAGGCTGGAAAAAATAGTAGAAAAGTATGAAGAGGATGGTGAATCAGGGTTTGTTTGAAAGCGGTCTCTTACGTCCAAAAATTTGAAGCCGTATGTTAGTGCTGAACGAGATATATGAAAAGAATGTACAAAATGTAAATACTCACAGTACATTACAAATTTAAAAATAAAATATAAAATTTAAAATATTAAATACAAAATAAAAAAATATAAAAATTCAAAAAACACGCCTAAATGACAGTTTGCTCTTGCCATTTAAGCAGTCCAAAGCCGGGATAAAGTGTGGTGGGAGGCTGTTTGTTACGAAAAATTCATAGACACAACATTATCACTTTCTATAAGAAACTACGTTTCATGTATGGAGTACCATGATTGACTGTTCACATTTTTTTGTTTTCTCTCTGATGCAATCACAAAATTTTCTCATATGCCCTCTATCGGCCAACATCGTCCATCTCCAGAAACAATCTAAAACATATGATTTTTAAATTATATGTTTGTAATTTTATATATATCTCCTCTACTTGTCAAAAGCATACTTTAAAATAAACATAAAATTAAGTATGTCCCAGAACAACGGATGTGATATCATGTATCTGTAATATAAATTACATAATATGCTTGTCGCATAATGTGCCAACATGAAGGTGCCCTGCACAAGGGCTTTGCGTATGTACCGCTAGGTGTGACGTGAGAAGGCGTGTACAGCTAATTTCACCTATATTCGTGCCTAAACCTGGACTTTCAGTTAGTGTGACAACGCTTCTTAGATGCATTACATGTACCATATGCTGATCCGCGGCTGTGGACCATATTTTACTTTATTTTAAAGTATTCTTTGTGAGATAGAAGCGGTTATATCTTTTATATCTTTAAATTCTGTGTTTGGAAATTGGTTTTTCTGTTTTCGATTGTAGTCTCTGAAGATACAGTACTAAGTAAAAATCATCTAGCAGAAAAAAATGATCACTTCTCGTAATAAGTAATGTGGCACTACGAATCTTTTCGATCATCACTAGTCCGCTTTCCTATACACCACGTAAAAGTACGTTTACACGGACTGTAAAAATTGGCTATTGCTGACAATGTAGGCCAGCAGTGCTGTCTGACAATATCACGGCCACACGAATTACAGCCAAATGTACGGCAATATTTGCCGGCCACTGTTGCCCGGCAATGTTTGCGGCATAACATTTCCGGAACACATATGTTTACATGAGCCACGCCTTGGCAGCGTAATGAACAAAAGCAAGGAGTGGATGTGAGTGAAACTCTCCTATATTTGCATTCTACAAGGAAAAAAATTAGCAAGAGCAAAAGAAATAGGGCATCATGGATGCGTTCTTTTTTAAAGTAGGCGAACTGCTTCTGAAACTTTAGCTTGGTAATTGATACTGGGAACGGCCGGCCAGTGCGGCCGAGCGGTTCTAGGCGCTTCAGTCTGGAACCGCGAGACCGCTACGGTCGCAGGTTCGATTCCTGCCTCGGACATGGATGTGTGTGATGTCCTTAGGTTAGTTAGGTTTAAGTAGTTCTGAGTTCTAGGGGACTGATGACCACAGATGTTAAGTCCCATAGTACTCGGAGCCATTTGAACCAATTTTTGAACCTGATACTGGGAAGACGCCTTTTCTGGAATGCTGAATTATGATTTCGAATACATCATTTAAAAGTAATTCGTCCGAGAATTGCTAAAACCAATACTACTATTATCTACTATGTACGGGTTGCAACCGTTCAGTTTTCGGCTAGTGGGGGTTGATACAGAGGTCTGTGATACTCCTCTTTCAAGAGCTGAAAAAAATACATTTTTAAGTTTATACAAGAGCTGCTAGTTAGTCAGTGTTGGCTGACAAATTTCGAGGCTTTACCTATTTTCAGATGCCACCTGTTACAGAGAATAAAATTTGTAATGAGTCGATGCGTCGAATGTGAGTAATAAATGTGGCCTATCAGTAATAGTATGGTTCATATGGTAACTACTTACGTATTTTGTATTTAGGATGTGTTTGATGTGGACAGTTCTATTTATGTCATAATACTTACATGTATCTCAGATCTGCGTTAAAATATGTCACAATTGTAGTTACACCTTACTGTATAATGTTAACGTTGTTGTTGTTGTTGTTGTCTTCAGTCCTGAGACTGGTTTGATGCAGCTCTCCATGCTACTCTATCCTGTGCAAGCTTTTTCATCTCCCAGTACCTACTGCAACCTACATCCTTCTGAATCAGCTTAGTGTATTCATCTCTTGGTCTCCCTCTAAGATTTTTACCCTCCACGCTGCCCTCCAATACTAAATTGGTGATCCCTTGATGCCTCAGAACATGTCCTACCTACCGATCCCTTCTTCTGGTCAAGTTGTGCCACAAACTTCTCTTCTCCCCAATTCTATTCAATACTTCCTCATTAGTTATGTGATCTACCCATCTAATCTTCAGCATTCTTCTGTAGCACCAATGTTAACATATATTTGCACAATATATATTTTCCTTAATTGTCGTACCTTCATTACCCACCATGATGTGAGTCACGTGTCAACGATATTGTATATACAATGGAGAAGTTCCTCAATGAACTACACTCCACTCTGTGCGTCACGCTGGCTTACTTATCGTAAATATTATCGCAATTTTGACAGATATTCATGTCTTATATGATCTTTGATGTATTCAATTTGCTTCGCGACTGTATGAAGGTAAATGACTATATCCAGAGAAAGACAGTGCACAATCACGTCACAGTTGTACAATAAATATTTCATTTGCTTTCAGCACTGTTTGAAAGTAAACATATTGTTTAATTTGTATATCAATGAAATCTACATACAATAGTATTCCGCTGTTATAATTCTCACTGTATAAATTGCGATTGATATGCTGGTTAAGATACTCTTGAAGGTTTATAGTCGCGTATTTGAAGATTAATACATGGAGTGCCTTTCATGTGCTGATTAGGTGCTATGGAAATTTTCTATGATTTTTCTGCTGCGCGATTCTGTTTGTCGATTTAACACTTGTTCTGGGCGCTTAGTGGTGTGAATGTAGATTTGTACAGGTATTTCTTCTAGCATGTCCATCAATTGGCCTTTGAAGACGTCTGTAAAGTAGTGAAATTTCTCTCGATATTTTCAATGGAGTGTGTATTATGCAGAAAATTGAAAGGTTATTTTCGCTTCTGTTTGTATGTCCTGTATATCTCGTTTTAAGGGGAACTGGAGTTCGGGCTGCATATCTACGCCTCTCTTTCTCTTGATCCGTAATGCGAAGGAAGTTGCGCATTTGTACCAACACTGAATGACATTAACTATAGCTGTGGAAGGAAAGCTATGTAATTATCTGTTATAGTTTAAGAAATACGACAGTCTGTATAATAGACGGTTCACTCTGGAGGAATTCGGTAGACACAGCGCAAATCATTGTGAAAATATATGTACCTAACGACCTGAAAAAGTAGTTTTGAGAAAAGATTGTTCTCAGTGTTTTCGACTCACCGTATGCCTCCTTCAGAACATTCCAGCAGCATTATTTTTGCTGGCCAGCTGCTTCTTCATCCTCTGTAGACTTTTTCAGGAGTCGTTTCCTTACTCTTGACGGTTAGTGCTTACTTTAGCAACGCTTTCAGCTTCAGCTACTTGCTTTGGCTTTCAACACAGCTATCATATGATTTCCTGGTTCGATGCCTCATTTGTCCATTAGTTTCGTCTTGCTAATTACACCACCACTGAAACAGATGACAGCATCCATTACACCTGACTACCGTCAATCGAAGGAACACTGTTTTAGGTACTCTTTGCTGCACGCAGCTGTTAAGTCTTATTACGGTTTGGTATATGGCCATGTAGACATCTGCTAAATAATTTTGTATCTGCAAGGTCACTGTGTATTGGCTTTGTTTCCATCACTGTGGCAGGCAAGAAATGTTTATGGTGATATTCCTTGCCTGTCGCATGAGCGTGGCTGGTACGCATCCATTTGTTCAAAGAGCGTTTAAGACCAAATCAACAGCTGAAAAGTAGATCAAAAATACATTTTTCGAAACTGGAGAAATTTGCCTTTCAGAAGGTGGCAAAAATGTCATTTCACGTCCAGGTCCCCTTAAACGTCAGTTTGTCCAACGTAGGCTTTATTACATCCGTTGCATTCGATTTTTAACTGCCAGAATAGTTATATCGTCATGTTTTGGCTACTTCATAAATGATGTTGGTGCCGAGTGCGTTTCTGTCAAAATAGCGATAATTACTGCAATAAATAAGCCAGCGTAATCCAATGAGAACAAATTCTCCACTGTATATAAAATATCGTTGTCACGTGGACCACATCATGCTGCGTAATGAAAGTAAAACACACACACACACACACACACACACACACACACACACACACACACACACACACACACACACACACACACACACACAGAGAGAGAGAGAGAGAGAGAGAGAGAGAGAGAGAGAGAGAGAGAGAGCGCACATAATATTAACATAAACGGTACAGTAAGGTGTAAATACAATTGTGACATCTTCGAACGCAGATTTGAGATACATTCAAGTTTGGTAATATAAACAGAACTGTCCACACCAAACATGCTAAATACAAAGTACGTAAATAGTTACCGTAAGAACCATATCGTACATGGTACCTTTATTTTCTACAATCAATGCATCCACCCGTAACAGATTTTGTTCTGTGTAAAAAGTGGCTTGTGAAAATGGGTGAAGTCCGCAACTAATCAACCAACACTAAATAATTAATTAGCAACTTTGATGTATATGTTTAAAAATGCCTATTGTTCCACATTTTTGAGCTGCCAGAAGCGACGCAGTGAAAAATTTTATATATTTAAGGTTCCTTTCTCATCCATATGTTTCTTTGTACAAGTTATTTGCAATGCTTTGGTGGAAGAGCTCATAGAATGTATTAAAGTATAGACCAGAGTTTACCACAGTTACAGAGCATGCAAAGTAATGTATACAACCATCGCAATAAAATAACAAGTTGGCAAATTGATGCCCATTTAAAACTCTTAATGAAGCTTCAAAAACGTTCAGGCGTCTTAATAACGGATGTAGAATAAAATTTCTGTTCAGCACTACAGATCTAAAACGATAGCAGTGTGAACATCCTTTTGAGAATTCACTCTTCTTATACATTACTTTCTGTTTCTTTCGCTCTTGTTGTTGATATTTTTATCACGTTCATGGATTTCTCGTTGGTTGTCTCGTTTACCCAATTCTACATATCTGTAGCTGCTTCTTTATCCTTGGAGCAGTGTTTCGTGTCATTCATTAGACGAACCTAATCGTAAAGAACAAAATAATGCTGTTTCACGTGACTTGACACAGCAGCACTGTCGGCTGAGGAAGAAGAATCGAGGCGGAAAGTGAAAGGGAGACACATACAGACAAGAACTGAGACGGATGTGGCCTGGGCTTTGCAGCAATGTTGCTGGCAACACTATTGCGGCCACACATTGCCGTAAAATAAGGTCTTCGGCTATCCTACCTACCGAGCGGCGATTCTACCTGCCGGGCGGAGATGGGACGCAGAGATTAGAGGACTTTTCCTCGACCTTTTCTGGGTGCGAATTTCAGGACACGTAAGAAACATGCCCGTATGTACTACACCGGGTGATGGCGGAAAAGTTGTGTACCGGAAAGAAAGGAGAGGGACAGACCATAGCGGTGGGTGTGGCGCTCTCTTCGGGACCACGGAGGCGCGGGGCATTGTCTCCTCATTACAATAACCGCCTTAACCCTGCCCACCTTCCTGTTTCTTCTGAAAGTCGTAACGCCTTGTTGGTAGGACGCGAACAGTGTCACTCCGTTGTACACTTCTCGTACTTGGGCTGTCTGCAGAAAACCCGGTGTGGTCAGAGCGTGGGCTCCCGTCTCCCCTGCCAGATACACACACATACCCCTCCATCATGGCGCAACCATAAACTTTGAAGTGTACTGTGCTACCCACAGGAAACTGAAGAAACAACTTCAGCCTGCTCGTCGCCACAAAAGCGCAAACGAACTTCTCCGTGACAACACAAGGCCTCACACAAGTTTGCGACCCGAGACGAGCTGAGAAAACTTCATGGGAGTGTTGTTCTTCATCCAACCTACAGCCCGGATCTCGTACATTCCGACTTTCGTCCGTTCGGTCCAGTGATCGATGCACTTCGCAGGAAACAGTACGTGAATGATAGGGAGGTTATTGATGCAGCAGGCTGTTAGCTCGACGTCGACTACTAGAGTGGTACCATGCGGTTATACAGGCCCTCCGAGTAAGGTGGCGTAAGGCCTCCCATTGAAGGGAGATTGTGTTGAAAAACAGGGTTTTGTAACCAAAAGAAACGGGAATAATATGGTGTACTGGAATCCTAAATAAAACCAACCTGCTTTCAGAAAAAAAAGTATTGCCTTATTTATTGAACGCCCCTGGCAACAAGAGGGAAAAGAAATTTGATAAGGTACATATAAAGAAAGGATTGACTTACTTGAAGAGGTATCTATGGAGAAACAGATTTCACATCCAGGACGATCTGCTGGACAGCAGCAGTAAGGAAGAGGTGACGGACCTCCACTATAACACATTAATGATTATTTTTCTCTGGTTTCTCTGCTCTCCCACTTTTTCCAACCTCTGCCATGTCAACATCTCGAAAACCTCCACGTTTCTGCACTTTCTTGCTCATTGTCCCTATTTCAATACGGTGTAAAAACCAGTAGCCCCATTACGAGGTTCGAATCCTGCCTCGGGCATGGATGTGTGTGATGTCCTTAGGTTAGAAAGGTTCAAGTAGTTCTAAGTTCAAGGGGACTGATGACCTCAGATGCTAAGTCCCATAGTGCTCAGAGACATTTGAACCCATTACGAGGATGGTTTGAGAAGTCTGGTAAAAAAGCAAGAAAATGTTTTTTTCGTAAACATTTCTCCTTATTTCTCTATATAGTCTCCTTTGAGGGATATGCAATTGCTCCAGCGGTCCTCCAGCCCCCTCATAAAAATATATTCATCTTGACTGCAGCTGTCACTTCCTCATTTGATGAAAACTTTCCCAGCAAACGAAAGTTTCTAAGTTACGGAACAGGAAGAAGTCACTTGGGGCCAAGTTTGGTGAACAGTGGACGAGGAACCAATTCAAAGCACAATTCATGCTCTTTCACCATTGTTATCGCTGGTATGTGCAACGGTGGATTATCGTGGTGAACGAGCATTTTTCGTGTTCCAATATTGGTCTTTTTTCAGCCAACGCTACTCTAAGACGATCCAACAATCAAGCATAATAGAGTCCAGTTATGCTTTTTTATAAGTAATCTGAGGATTATCCCAAAAAACAGTGGCCATTACCTTACCAGCTGACAAAATGGTGTTTGCCTCCTCCAGTGCAGCTTCACCAGCCTTTGTCAGTTGTTTTGCCTTTTTCACTCTCGTGTGTAATAATGGGTCCTTGTTTCATCACCAGTCACAAGTAGGCGCAAAACGTTTAGCGAATTACGATTAAACGTCGTCAGACGTGTTGAAATGTTGTGCCAGATGCACTTTTGGTCGACTGTGAGCAATCGTGGCATCCATAGCCGATTCTCCGTGCAGGATATTATGTATTCGGCCAGGTGCCATGCCTACAGTCTCGGCAGTCTCAAAAATTTTTGTTCAGCGGTGTTGGATTACCATATCGTGGATTTCGTAGATTCTGTTCTTTGTTGTGACCTCAGTTGGACGGCCGGAGCCCGATTCGTCTTCGGTGCTGGTCCGACCACCTTTCAATTCATTAATCCAAAAGTAAATGGTCTCCAGCGATGGTGCAGAGTTCTCGTGAACTTCAACCATTTGCCTTGATTTGTGCGGCAGTCCAACCGCTCAAATGAACTGTTTTCAGTCGCAGTCGACACACTGACCAGTTCAGAAGGCTGTACATTGTTGAAGTTATTTACATGATCCTTGGAATAGCCAAGCTTACCAATCACGAAGGCGCAACACAAATGTTCAGTCTTTCATGTAAATTTACCAGACTTATCAAATCACCCTCGCATTTTCACAAAGAGTTTGCTACAATCTCTGGATTTACAGTTGTGGTAACACAGTAAGTGCGAAAGAACATACTCAGATATTAAATTCATTTTAGATGTTATTTGTTACTAATTACACGCTGAAGAAACACCTGGTAGCTTGTCTTTCCAGGCAGGTCACCAAACTTAAAAGGTTCAAAAGGCTCTGAGCACTATGGGACTTTACTTCTGAGGTCATCAGTCCCCTAGAACTTAGAACTACTTGAACCTTTCTAACCTAAGGACATCACACACATCCATGCCCGAGGCAGGATTCGAACCTGCGACCGTAGCAGTCGCGCGGTTCCGGGCTGAAGCGCCTAGAACCGCTCGGCCACCGCGGCCGGCCAACCTTAAAAGATTTGTTTCATATGGCACAGCGACTGTAACATTACTACCTCCTGTGGTAGTAAAACGGAGCATCAACGTTAATTGACATTAAAATCATTGCTGGGAAACAGGCTGAAGACTTAATTACGACTGTTCTTAAGCATTAAATGACGATGGACAGTACTTGTAGCTATAAGAATGGGTGGTAGGTGCGCTAAGGAAGTGGTTTTGTGTATTGGAAGAGGTACACGAAAGGCCGAGGTAACGATTTAATGGAAATAATGGATGGCTCACACTGGAAGAGGAGGAGTAGCAGAATGTAGCTCGAGGCTGTAATGAATGGTAATAGTCTAAGTTGGGTCTTTATCCAGCAGTGGATGCCGCATGGTTATCGTTGTTTATGTGGTGTGAGGATGATGACTGATGCGGGGAAAAATCATGTTGGGACCACTTGCGATAAAGACATCCAATGTACATCCATACTCCGCAAGCTACCTGACGGTCTGTGGCGGAGGGTACTTTGAGTACCACTATCGGTTCTCCCTTCTATTCCAGTCTCGTATTGTTCGTGGAAGGAAAGATTGTCGGTATGCCTCTATGCCTCTGTGTGGTCTCTAATCTCTCTGATTTTAGCCTCATGGTCTCTTCGCGAGATAAACGTAGGAAGGAGCAATATACTGCTTGACTCGTCGGTGAAGGTATATTTTCGAAACTTCAACGAAAGCCCGTACCGAGCTACTGAGCGTATCTCTTGCAGTGTGTTCCACTGGAGTTTATCTATCATCTCCGTAACGCTTTCGCGATTACTAAATGATACTGTAATGAAGCGCGCTGCTCTCCGTTGGGTCTTCTCTCTCTCTCTTCTATCAACCCTATCTGGTACAGATCCCACACTGGTGAGCAGTATTCAAGCAGTGGGCGAACAAGTGTACTGTAACTTACTTCCTTTGTTTTCGGACTGCATTTCCTTAGGATTCTTCTAATGAATCTGTCTGGCATCTGCTTTACCGACGATTAATTTTGTATGGTCATTCCATTTTAAATCGCTCCTAATGCCTACTCCCATATACACTCCTGGAAATTGAAATAAGAACACCGTGAATTCATTGTCCCAGGAAGGGGAAACTTTATTGACACATTCCTGGGGTCAGATACATCACATGATCACACTGACAGAACCACAGGCACATAGACACAGGCAACAGAGCATGCACAATGTCGGCACTAGTACAGTGTATATCCACCTTTCGCAGCAATGCAGGCTGCTATTCTCCCATGGAGACGATCGTAGAGATGCTGGATGTAGTCCTGTGGAACGGCTTGCCATGCCATTTCCACCTGGCGCCTCAGTTGGACCAGCGTTCGTGCTGGACGTGCAGACCGCGTGAGACGACGCTTCATCCAGTCCCAAACATGCTCAATGGGGGACAGATCTGGAGATCTTGCTGGCCAGGGTAGTTGACTTACACCTTCTAGAGCACGTTGGGTGGCACGGGATACATGCGGACGTGCATTGTCCTGTTGGAACAGCAAGTTCCCTTGCCGGTCTAGGAATGGTAGAACGATGGGTTCGATGACGGTTTGGATGTACCGTGCACTATTCAGTGTCCCCTCGACGATCACCAGTGGTGTACGGCCAGTGTAGGAGATCGCTCCCCACACCATGATGCCGGGTGTTGGCCCTGTGTGGCTCGGTCGTATGCAGTCCTGATTGTGGCGCTCACCTGCACGGCGCCAAACACGCATACGACCATCATTGGCACCAAGGCAGAAGCGACTCTCATCGCTGAAGACGACACGTCTCCATTCGTCCCTCCATTCACGCCTGTCGCGACACCACTGGAGACGGGCTGCACGATGTTGGGGCGTGTGTGCGGAAGACGGCCTAACGGTGTGCGGGACCGTAGCCCAGCTTCATGGAGACGGGTGCGAATGGTCCTCGCCGATACCGCAGGAGCAACAGTGTCCCTAATTTGCTGGGAAGTGGCGGTGCGGTCCCCTACGGCACTGCGTAGGATCCTACGGTCTTGGCGTGCATCCGTGCGTCGCTGCGGTCCGGTCCCAGGTCGACGGGCACGTGCACCTTCCGCCGACCACTGGCGACAACATCGATGTACTGTGGAGACCTCACGCCCCACGTGTTGAGCAATTCGGCGGTACGTCCACCCGGCCTCCCGCATGCCCACTATACGCCCTCGCTCAAAGTCCGTCAACTGCACATAAGGTTCACGTCCACGCTGTCGCGGCATGCTACGTGTTAAAGACTGCGATGGAGCTCGGTATGCCACGGCAAACTGGCTGACACTGACGGCGGCGGTGCACAAATGCTGCGCAGCTAGCGCCATTCGACGGCCAACACCGCGGTTCCTGGTGTGTCCGCTGTGCCGTGCGTGTGATCATTGCTTGTACAGCCCTCTCGCAGTGTCCGGAGCAAGTATGGTGGGTCTGACACACCGGTGTCAATGTGTTCTTTTTTCCATTTCCAGGAGTGTAATTTATGGAATTAACTACTTCCAGTTGCTGACCTGCTATATTGTAGCTGAATGATAAAGGATCTTTCTTTCTATGTATTCGCAGCACATTACACTTGTCTACATTGAGATTCAATTGCCATTCCCTGCACCATGCGTCAATTCGTTGCAGATCCTCCTGCATTTCAGTACAATTTTCCATTGTCACATCCTCTCGATATACTGCAGCATCATCCGCAAGAAGCCGCAGTGCACTTCCGATGTTATCCACAAGGTCATTTATGTATACTGTGAATAGCAATGGTCCTATGCCACTCCCCTGCGGCACACCTGAAATCACTTTCACTTCGGAAGACTTCTCTCCATTGAGAATGACATACTGCGTTCTGTTATCTAGGAACTCTTCAATCCAATCACACAATTGGTCTGACAGTTCATATGCTCTTACTTTGTTCATTAAACGACTGTGAGGAAATGTATCGAACGCCTTGCTGAAGTCAAGAAACACGGCATCTACCTGTGAACCCGTGTCTATGGCCCTCTGAGTCTCGTGGACGAATAGCGCAAGCTGGGTTTCACACGATCGTCTTTTTCGAAACCCATGCTGATTCCTACAGAGTAGATTTCTAGTCTCCAGGAAAGTCATTATACTCGAAGATAATACGTGTTCCAAAATTATACAACTGATCGACGTTCGTAGTAGTATTCCATATCGGTGCCGAGTCTGGAGTTCCACGCTGGCGCGAATTTGTAACAATCATCATAATCATCCTCTCGTTGCAATTAATGGGTTTAGTGTAGTCTTTCCTGCTGTTCAGTTGCCCCCTCCCCTCAATAGTATTTTTCCCAAATTTTGTGATATCTTCAATATCGATGTCGAATATTGACACAGGGCTTATACAACTTAACTTTATTATCTGTGACATTTTTTGGTCGTCAGGAGTAAAATGAGCTACATAGTTTACCCAAAACCTTTGCCAATTACAAAAACATTAATCTGACTTCATTATCATTGTTCGTATGTAAACATATGCCCATTTACTAAGTTCCTGATAAGGTAGATGGAAAAGGTATAGAAATAAGTAAAGCATTCTTACAACCAATGACGAAAACATGTTACCAAAACTTGCACTGATTTAATTCCGGAATAATTAAGTTCATCAGTAAAGTTTCTGAAATAGAATAGTGTATCTGTACAAACTAACCAGCGTACTTATATATAAATTCTATCTACAAGTCCTTTTAAAACTAATATCCCTCCACTTTACAGTTACTCGGAAACGTAAATTTTTAATTGCATTTTGTGAAAACCTAGTAACAATAGCTAGCAACATTTTTTATTATGGGACTGTAAAAGAAAGCTGATCGAAACAATTTTAGCGAGTCTGCGGTGAGTAGTGAAAGAGTAAGATCTGTGTCCAGAAATAATGGGTAATGTACACATAATTTCAAAACTTAAGAAAACTTTTCCTCGTTGATCGCCTCCACAGATAGTTTATCGTTTAGTACATTTTCGCTGTTCATGCAGTAAATCTTCAGCAACAAGCATGACGTTTTAATTTTACTTCTTTACTGCTAATTGTATTTGCAACACTTTTTGCAGACTGTATCCGGATATACTACTGCACGTACTTGGAAAATGATGCCCTTGGATGACACCTAGTTGTGGAGATATGACGCTTTATACTGGAATACTCTCTTGGGAATTCTCAAGATACACTGAGCGAAATGCTATTTACAACTTGTATATTAGCCAGACGGTTGTTCTGAGAGCCTCTAGGGGCATGAAAGGGAAGTAGTGGTTGAGAAGGGAGTGAGACGGGGTTGTACACTGAGTAAGCAGTAAACAAAACAAAAGATAAATTTGGAGAAGGAATCAAACTTCATGGAGAAAAAACAAAAAACTTCGAGGTTTGCCAACATAGTAATTCTGTCAGAGACAGCAAAGAACTCGAAAAAGCAGTCGAATGGAGCAAATAAGATGAACCCCATCAAAATCAAAACAGGGATAATGGAGTGTAGTCGAATTAAATCAGGCGGTGCTCATAAAATTACATTAGGAAACGAGACACTTAAAAATAGATGAGTTTTATTATTTGTACAACAAAATAACTGAAGCCCGAAGTAGAGAGGATATAAAATGTAGACTGGTAATGACAGAAACATTTGTGGAGAGAAATTTAACATTGAGTACAGATTTAAGTGTTACAAAGTCTTTTCTGAAGATACATGGTGGAGCAGAAAAAACGCATGTTTTTTGAACCTGTAGTACACAGCGACGAGAGGGGGTATTGACCTTGAATGAATGGAGGGGGTATTGACCTTGAATGAATGTTGGCAGACTGTCCATACAGTCCAGTTTCAGTCGCTATGGAACGTTGGAGCGTAGACCATCATGTGTTCTTTGTCGAGCAGTACTTTAGAAACAATGATTCCGTAGTCACAGTGCAACGTCTTTTCCGTCAAAATTTTAGAGTTGGACGTCGAGGTGCAGTGCCTGTTCGAAATACTGTACTCTGATGGGTTGCAGTGTTTGGAAGTACTGGATCTGTGATGAAAAAGAAACCACCTGGTCTTCCTCGTTCAGTACGTACTCCAGAAGATGTAGACCGAGTGAGAACGGCAGTTCTTGCTCGTCCGAAACGATCGCCTAAACGACAGGCTGTAGGGCTGGGTATGTCACGGTGTTCGCTTCACCGCATCTTACATGATGATCTTGAGTTTCACCCATACAAGATAATGATCGTCCAGCAACTTAGTGACGGGGATTTTGTGCAGCGCAGAGAGTTTTGTCGCATACTGGGCGAAAATTTTACGGAAGATGCAGATGCTACAGTCGTCACGAGTGGAATCACTTTTTCATGTAGACGGTAACGTCAGTGTTCAAAACTGTCGGTATTGGGCGCCGGAGAACCCACACGAATTACGCCAAAGACCTCTCCACGATTTAAAGATAAGTGTGGTGCTGCATTTCAAAGATGGGGGATTGTTGGACCCTCTTTTTTAAATGGAAGGAACTGCAGTTACTGTGACATCAGCACGTTATGTTAAAATGTTAAACAACTTTCTTCGTCCAGAACTTGAAAGGCGTCAAGTGAACATGAGAGAAATATGGTTTCAGCAGGACGATGCCACAGCTCACACGGCGAGAGCATCCATGGAAGTCTTTCGACAGATGTTCCCAGGACATGCTATTTCGAGATATGGTGATGATTACTGGCCCCCTCGCTCACCTGATTTGTCGATATGGGACTTCTTTTTGTCGGGATATTTAAAATCAAAAGTCTACATGAACAAGCTTCGCACAATCGATGACCTGAAGAATTCCATCGTCAGGAAATTGAAACTATGCCGAATGAAATGTTGGAGAGAGAGCCATGCGCAACTTTCGGGAGAGAATCCATATTTGTATCCAGCAAGAAGGACGTTTTCTCCAAAACATTTTTCGAACCTAATTATATGTATATTTCAAAAATGCATTAAAAAATCCATCACTCAGTGCTTGTTTTTATTATTTTTATCAAACCCTGTCCAAGTCATTCAATAGTGAAAATCATCCGTTTCCTCTCCTCCACCCTGTATTCGTCTGGAGTGTAGCAATGTATGGATATGAAACATGGATGATGAACAGTTCAGACAAAAATAAGTTTTGAAATGTGGTGCTACAGAAGAATGCTGAGGATTGGATGGGTAGATGAGGAGGTACTGAATAAAACTGGATCGAAAAACTTCTGGCGCAGCCTGACTATAAGAAGGGATCGGTTTGCAGGGCACATCGTGAGACGTCAGGGGATCACCAATTTAAAACTTCAGAGAAGTGAAGTGTGGGGTGTAACAATCGTAGAGGGAGACGAAGAGATTAGTACAGTAAGCAGATTCAGAAGAACGTAGGTTGCAGTAATTATTCGGAGCCGCCTAGTGGCCGAGCCGTTCTAGGCGCTACAGTCTGGAACCGCGCGACCGCTACGGTCGCAGATTCGAATCCGTTCTAAGTTCTAGGGGACTGATGACCTCAGAAGTTAAGTCCCATAGTGCTCAGAGCCATTTTTGAGTTATTCGGAGATGAAGAGGCTTGCACGGGATAGAGTAGTATGGAGAGAGAGCTCCATCAAACCAGCCATCGGACTGAAAATCACAACAGAAACATCAGATTGGTGCTCCATTGCACAACAACTTTTCATACTCAGTACTTACAATACAGGCATGAGACAAGCCAGTTTCAGTCTTGGTGCGTATATCACTGTGGGGTTTCCCAGCTTGTCTCTCCACTTTCGTGCAGATATGTGCGTTCCCATTTTTAACAGACATACATATGGCCTCAGCAACAGGCTGTGTTAGGCAGTCGTTCTAATAAAACAGTTTTCTCCGGAAATGTTGAGTCTTATCACCCTTGCTGGCAGGTCTGTCGAGGGAATTTCGCAGGAAACAGCCGAGTGGACACTTTCTTGCCTCAAGCTGCAGTGCCGGTGAAATCAAGAGGACAAATTCAGACAGGCTACTACGACGAAATGGCCCGAGATAACGGGCTCCCATCCTGTCAGCGGAAATGTCAGATATAACAGGCGGCCTGTGTGTGTGCTCGCAGTTTCCCCGGTGACCTCTCGACAAGACAGTAGCAGTGGCCAGAAATCTGAATACGGGCTCCCTTATTCATCTACGACGAGGTTCATCCGTCGGTGCGTGATGTTCTCTACTGTGCGTGCGTCAACTCCCAAAGATAAAGGTGTTCGAGGAAATAGAGATATGTAGCAAACAAAAGGCTTTATGAAATTGTCACATCCCGCTCACAGGTGCAGTTAATTTGTGGGTGGATTAGAGGGACTTCCGCGTGTTGATAACTAGCTATAACAAGTACTGATTTGACAAAATGATCTTACTGTGGGTGAAACCTTTACGACCTTAAATTTGAGCCACATCAAGTGCAGCTAACAAGGGGAGGCCGCCAATTGTGAAATTCAGATTCGATTCATACTGCGCATAATAAAAGCTCATTGCCAGAGGTGTAATGTGGCAAAGCACCAAGATGCACTTCTCAGCCGTTGTCGAGAAAATCGACAGTTAAAAGAAACTGTTGCAGTGAAATACTCTACGATTAATCGTTTTCCACAGCGTCGTGGCGCAGCGGTAAGCGCTCTGGTTTGTAATCCGAAGGTCGCCGGGTCGAATCTCGCACCATGCAACTTTTTTTTTAGTATTTGTTTTTTCTAATTCAAATGTGTGTTCACACACACACACACACACACACACACACACACACACACACACACACACACACACACATAAATTCCCGGCAATCGGTTGCAACAATTATGCATATAATAAGTTGCTGAACGTCGTTTGTCGTGGAAAAACTGGCGACTTCGAACATCATTATGTTTTCCGCAAACAAAGTTGTATTTCACAAATGTTATTAATTGTCTTCATAATGTTAACCACGTATAGTTAACGGAAGGCGTAGAAACGATATTCCGAAACGAATACATATAGCGTAAGTCAAACGTTCGAATTAGAATAGAGACCCACGAACACAAATTCGCTGTGGCAGGTATGAAATATAAACTCCGTTACTCGCTCGTTACACTTGAAGGACAGATGTTGAATGGACCGAAACGAGCCGCCCCATAACAGCGTAGTTGCCTGATAACTTCGAAAGAAGGTAGATGCGGTCCCTAGCGCAACTTATAACATCGTCGAAAATCGGTGCGGACGGGACAGCTTTGGTACACCCTGTTACGGAAAAATGGAGGCGGTACAATTGGAGAGCGATCCGCCTTCACCAACATGCATAAGCAATTCATTAATATATATATATATATATATATATATATATATATATATATATATATATATGTATGTATATTTGAATTACAAAAAACTAATAATAAAAAAAATTGCATGGCGCGAGATTCGATCCGGCGACCTTCGGATTACACACCAGAGCGCTTACCGCTGCGCCACGACGCTGTGAAACGTTACTAATCGTAGAGAGTATTTCACCGCAACGGTTTCTTTTAACTGTCGATTTTCTCGACAACGGCTGAGAAGTGCATCTTGGTGCTTTGCCACATTACACCTCTGGCCATGAGCTTTTATTATGCGCAGTATGAATCGAATCTGAATTTCACAGTTGGCGGCCTCCTCTTGTAAGTAATGAAACTTCCGAAATTTGCTCCGCATAGTTAAAAAATTGTATCCGAACAGTCTGGTTGAAAACGAGGCAGCGAGTGCACATCGGTGTTGTTCGCAGCTCCTGAAGACGATAACGACCTGGTCATCCCGGCAGATCAACATCAGTTGTAGTTTATTAGTAAAGCGAATATTCTCCTTAAATTAGTCCGCAATAAGGGCGACCATATGCGAATAAAATAACAGTACCAGTTCCATTTGTATTTTCGAGTGCACAGATGCATACGACACACTTGGCCTTGGTGTCCGAAACCGATCTTTGTGATAGAAAAATAACAGTGCAGCTAGTGCTGCTGTCTTATTCCAAGTAATTACTGCAGTTGCGGACCTTGTGCCACAGAGTTCCACATGTTCGACAAGAAATCTTAACTTTCTAATGGGGCGGTTTGAAAAGTTCTCGGAATCACCACGTGAGGTCAGCGCTAGCGCAATGAGTTGTTCACGTGATATTCATTGGACTGTTGCCTGTAAACACGTGCCACGTCAATGTTCTTGGAAGAGAGCTGTTGTTGTTCCCGCGTAGTGATTTGCGAAGATGGAAAAGAAATTCGAGCAGTGCTTAAGTACTTCGTAAAGAAAGATATGAAAGCAAAGGACATTAATGCCGATTCCCAGAATACGCTGGGGCACTGTGCTCCTTCATATTCAACTGTTGCCAAGTAAAAAGCACTCCGTCTTCAGGCCACGAGTGGCGTACCGGGACCATCCGACCGCCGAGTCATCCTCAGAGGAGGATGCGGATAGGAGGGGCGTAGGGTCAGCACACCGCTCTCCCGGTCGTTATGATGGTATTCTTGACCGAAGCCGCTACTATTTCGTCGAGTAGCTCCTCAATTGGCATCACGAGGCTGAGTGCACCTTGAAAAATGGCAACAGCGCATGGTGACATGGATGGTCACCCATCCAAGTGCCGACCACGCCCTACAGCGCTTAACTTCGGTGATCTCACGACAACCGGTGCGAGAGCTTAGATGAAGATCCGCGCAGTGGTCGGTTCAAGACGTGTCACTACTCCAGAAATCTAGTCGCAGGTGATGCTTCAGAAACGACCAGCTTTGCTAAAGAAGCGGCGATACTTTCTGCGTAACCTACCGATCATTATGCACGACAATGCGCGGGCGCATACAGCGCAAGCTGTGGCTGCTCTCTACGGTCGATGGGACTGGGAAGCACTACACCATCCACCATACTCCTCGGACTTAAGTCCTTCTGACTTTGATTTTATTCGGAAGATTACGGAACCACTTCGTGGCATTCGCTTCAGAACTGTTCCAGAGATTCGACAGGCAGTAGACCGCTCCATTCGCACCATCAACAGAACAGGCTCTGCTAACGGTATACTACGCCTTCCACATCGCTGGCAACGGGCTCTACACAACGCTGGTGACTACTTCGAAGGACAGTAACAGGTGCAAGCATGTAACTGTTTTGTATCGGGGCCGGCCGATGTGGCCGAGCGGTTATAGGCTCTTCAGTCTGGAACCGCGTGACCGCTACGGTCGCAGGTCCGAATCCTGCCTCGGGCATGGATGTTCAAATGGCTCTGAGCACTATGGGACTTAACATCTTAGGTCATCAGTCCCCTAGAACTCAGAACTACTTAAACCTAACTAACCTAAGGACCTCACACACATCCATGCCCGAGGCAGGATTCGAACCTGCGACCGTAGCCGGGCATGGATGTGTGTGCTTAGGTTAGTTAGGTTTAAGTAGTTCTAAGTTCTAGGGGACTGATGACCTCAAATGTTAAGTCCCATAGTGCTCAGAGCCATTTGAAACTTTTTTTTTTTTTTTTTTGTATCGGTTGTGAATAAATAGTTGCCACTATTTAAGTTCCAACCTACGTATATTACTAGAGCAGACTTCTCTCTGGCCTACCACAGGGTGTGTAGTAGAAATGACTGCAACCCTGTCCAGTTTTTCTGTCAAAGTGAGAGTATCATAACAAAATACATTTCACTTTACTCGTGATAGTCAAATTATACACAGATTTACAAATCATTTGATATACCGCAGAGGTCGATCCGGTTAATATTCAGGAGGTCGATAATATTAATCGTCAATTAAACCCCATCAAACTAATTTTCCCCTGCAGTCGGATACCATCATAGGCTTGCCTAACCAGAGGATTGTGATTCCATGGGGGGTGGGTGGGGGGGGGGGGGCGCGCAAGTCGTTTTCCGAGCCTTGATTTAAATATTCCTAACGATTTGCAATATAGCGAATAGACACAAAAGTGTTCGAGCCGCTGTTTTGAATTACAAACCACGTCTTCTTTTTGGCGGAGGGACACCAATCTGTCCCTGCCCTTTCGACGAGTTGCCTCCACTGCAAGAAACCCAACTTCGGAACCATGAGACCATGTCTTGTAGGCCAGAACAAAATGTCACCGTCATTCAAATTAAGTTTCTGCGGGCTCGTGTTTCTGCCGGCGGACGCTTACTGGGTCGGCAACAAAACTGACTGAAGACGCCCTCTCGTCCTCAATTGTTTGCAACGGTGAGTTAGAGTAGGCCGTGGAGTTCAGCAGCGCAGAAGTTGCCGCCATTTGTACGTCCTTGAGCATGCTTACTGTTCTCAGTAGCAGCCATGGACCTTAAAACTCCGGTTAGTACTGTTTTGCATCAAAGTTAACGCAACAGCGATTATTTCGGTGGTCAACCTCCAGAGGTGCAACGGTTTGCTTTTCGATCGGTAGGCGCTACAAAGCTAACCACGGTTGTACTGCCCCTGCCTGGGCTTCAGTTTATTCTTTCTCGTGATTATTAATCATTGCAGTGTTTGTTTCAGTGTGCTCATTCTAACTCTCTGATAAAGGGCTGGACGATTTAACAGAATGCTCGTTTATATTTCAAGATGTTTTCTTTGTCAGGTGTTTGCGATTGCTATATGTGTAGTATGCGATGGTTTAATCACAGCAGGTTACCTCGCATTTCCATTTGTGTGGTTATGGAAATACATGCAAGATTTTAATAGATCTGTCCGATTTTGGTAAGCATTTTTGGAATACAGTGATCAATAGATCTTTATATTTTGACTAGAGTTCAGTCTTGATCACACCATTTATGTTTCAATAACATAGGTAACCGGTTTCGGTTATTTTTACATAACCATCATCAGACCCATGGCGCCCTTAGGATGGTAGGCGGAGCTCTCCTCAGCTGCTATGAAGTTAACTTAATTGAAACATAAATGGTGTGATCAAGACTGAACTTTAGTCAAAATATAAAGATCTGTCCGACTTCTGTTCGTAGAATTCTCCTGTTGCCTCCCACAACCCTTCAATTAATAATCAAAAACCCCTGACTACTAATTAAAGGCGACGGCCAAAAAAGACAGAAGATAAACAGGTGAGATCAAACGTACCAGGTAACTGGGAATCGGAAGCCGGGCGGCCATTTTAATTTCTATCACCTGTATCGCCAGTCTAGATCTGCCACAAGAGAATAGACGGATGCTGTATCTACAGTATCAACTTGAAAGATAGTCATCATTATTCGTAAAATCTAAATTAGTTGTCCTCACTTTGATAAATTATATATCTCGCAGTTAGCTGGTTATACGTTGGCTTCGTCGTCTTCTTCAGGGTGTGATTGTTGTCTCGAAGTTTTTCTTTCTTTTTAAAAAAAAAAAATATGAGAAAGAAATCAGGGCCTTCACAAAATGGCAGTAACTCAGTGGGCCACATTAACTGTTAAGTAATAAATTCTTTTACTTCAGCTTCTGTATTATTTGGACACTCAAACAACTGGTTCCAACAGTCATTCGACTTCCACGGAATATAGTTTCCCAAGCTGCGACATGGTCGCGAAAAAACAGCGACCCGAATGTGGCATAAACTTCCTTTACTTTACGTCTATGGTCACAAATTTTTTGTCATCTGACTATCGGTTTCGGTCTGTAATGACCGTCTTCATATCTGTTTTATAAAAACATGTCCTAATGTAGTGGAGCATATGTTTTTATAAAACAGATTTCAAGATGGTCATTATAGAACGAAACCGGTAGTCTGATGACAAAAAATGTGACCAAAGACGTAAAGTAAAGGAAATTTTTATAGAAAATATCTGACTTTCCATCGTGTCTTCCCGCCAAGCTAGAGATGAGATTGCGGTTGTAGCCAAAGAATCTCATCATATACGATGGCGGCAGTGAAAACATTTAAATTGACTTTACAAGTATTTTTTACGTACGGTGGTGAAAGTCAGTGTAAAGCCAGGGATGAAACGAAAGTAATATACATGTCTGAAGCACACATGAATCGAATTTCTTATGAAAGGAGTAGATACATAAGACATACTTCATAAACAATCATGGCGAAATTACATTGTTCCTTTCATAACACGACTAACAAAATGTGCTTAAATTTCCTGGGAGGAAATTGATGGTAAAGGCACTCTCTGTCCTGTTGTGTTATTGCGTTGTTAGTGCTTTCTCCAACATCTGTTTTTCTAATTACGTCAAACATTCTCTTCGTCATTGAGTTTGTTATGGTTTTTCTGCGAAATTGTCGGCCACTCTTCTAGTATTGCTCTTCTCAGCTTACACGAGGCCTCAAATTCCCTTCCATTGCGATAAACACGCCTCGCAAGTATTACCCAAAGGTTTTGCATGGAGCTCAAATTCAGGTTACGTGCAGGCCAGGGCAAGATATCGATATCTTTATCTCCAAACACATTTTTTTTGTTGTGTAGAAACCTGCACAGATGCATTATCTTCTTGAAACATTAGCCTTTCGTCCCCTAGCTCGTCATATATTCTACTCCATTCTTTCTCCAGCATCTCTATATACACAGTAGAGCTCATTCTACACTCCTGGAAATGGAAAAAAGAACACATTGACACCGGTGTGTCAGACCCACCATACTTGCTCCGGACACTGCGAGAGGGCTGTACAAGCAATGATCACACGCACGGCACAGCGGACACACCAGGAACCGCGGTGTTGGCTGTCGAATGGCGCTAGCTGCGCAGCATTTGTGCACCGCCGCCGTCAGTGTCAGCCAGTTTGCCGTGGCATACGGAGCTCCATCGCAGTCTTTAACACTGGTAGCATGCCGCGACAGCGTGGACGTGAACCGTATGTGCAGTTGACGGACTTTGAGCGAGGGCGTATAGTGGGCATGCGGGAGGCCGGGTGGACGTACCGCCGAATTGCTCAACACGTGGGGCGTGAGGTCTCCACAGTACATCGATGTTGTCGCCAGTGGTCGGCGGAAGGTGCACGTGCCCGTCGACCTGGGACCGGACCGCAGCGACTCACGGATGCACGCCAAGACCGTAGGATCCTACGCAGTGCCGTAGGGGACCGCACCGCCACTTCCCAGCAAATTAGGGACACTGTTGCTCCTGGGGTATCGGCGAGGACCATTCGCAACCGTCTCCATGAAGCTGGGCTACGGTCCCGCACACCGTTAGGCCGTCTTTCGCTCACGCCCCAACATCGTGCAGCCCGCCTCCAGTGGTGTCGCGAGAGGCGTGAATGGAGGGACGAATGAAGACGTGTCGTCTTCAGCGATGAGAGTCGCTTCTGTCTTGGTGCCAATGATGGTCGTATGCGTGTTTGGCGCCGTGCAGGTGAGCGCCACAATCAGGACTGCATACGACCGAGGCACACAGGGCCAACACCCGGCATCATGGTGTGGGGAGCGATCTCCTACACTGGCCGTACACCACTGGTGATCGTCGAGGGGACACTGAATAGTGCACGGTACATCCAAACCGTCATCGAACCCATCGTTCTACCATTCCTAGACTGGCAAGGGAACTTGCTGTTCCAACAGGACAATGCACGTCCGCATGTATCCCGTGCCACCCAACGTGCTCTGGAAGGTGTAAGTCAACTACCGTGGCCAGCAAGATCTCCGGATCTGTCCCCCATTGAGCATGTTTGGGACTGGATGAAGCGTCGTCTCACGCGGTCTGCACGTCCAGCACGAACGCTGGTCCAACTGAGGCGCCAGGTGGAAATGGCTTGGCAAGCCGTTCCACAGGACTACATCCAGCATCTCTACGATCGTCTCCATGGGAGAATAGCAGCCTGCATTGCTGTGAAAGGTGGATATACACTGTACTAGTGCCGACATTGTGCATGCTCTGTTGCCTGTGTCTATGTGCCTGTGGTTCTGTCAGTGTGATCATGTGATGTATCTGACCACAGGAATGTGTCAATAAAGTTTCCCCTTCCTGGGACAATGAATTCACGGTGTTCTTATTTCAATTTCCAGGAGTGTATAATTGACCCAAGCAATGCATGATTTACCTCTGTTGAAGAATGCTGTTCAAATCATAACGCTTGCATCGCCAAAATTTCTGCTCATTCTTACATGATGTTCTGTTCTCGGATCGTACCTATCATATTGAAATCCATCCGGACCACCTAAAGAAAACTTGCGCTCTCATCACCGAAGATCAATTGATCTCGTTCTCAAGCCCATGACGTATTTTTTCAGCAAACTCCTGCCTGGCCTGTTTATGTTTGGGTTTTGGAGCAGGTTTCTGCAATCGTTTCTTGAATGCAAGATGTTTTCATTTGACAAAATTTGTCGTACACGTCTGGCAGTTAATGGCAACCGTGAATCTCCAACAAGCTGAGAAGAATAAGAGGTTGTGGCCCTTGTCTTGCGCAGAAGTGATCATTTCGATGCCTGGGACAGTTTTCAACCTCACCCGTATTTTCCGTTCTGTCCCTATCGTGCGCCCTGTCTGACGGAATTATCAATCACCGTCCTTGAACATATCAACTTCTGTGCGATTTGACGATTAGAGAGTCCCATTTCCTTGTGCACGCTGAGTTTTACTTTTTCATCGCGTGACAGCTGTTTTGCGCATGGCGTTATCACATTCGTGGTTTGTGTACAAAACAGGCAGCGCGGCTAATGTTGTCTGTCTGTTATGTGTTGTAAAGGCACGTACGCAAACACTAACACGGCACATAGCCGACTGCCTTCATACGGAGTTCCACCCTCTACCACCTGAGTCGCTGATGTCTTGTTATACGCTGTAGTGCTGACGTCAAATGCGATGCTGTTCAACTGCACTGCTCGTTACACTGTATCTCATGCTATTGCATATACACTGTTGTGACGTCTCGTTTTGTCTCGGCTCGATGGTGATGGCTATCCCAGTCGAGAGAACGTCGATCACAACGCCAATGTGTAACTATTATAAAAACAAACTCCTCGCGAGGTTTGGTTATTTTTCAGATACTGTCTCTCAAAACTGATATCAACGTCTCGATGGAGCAGCACGCCGGAGTGTATGCGACGTATTTCGGTGTAAACTTATTGCTGTTAGCAGTTAAATTGTCACTAAATCACTTTTCACTTTTATATTATCCGAAGAATCAGTTAATTCCACAAATACACTTTAAATGTCCATTAAATGATGTATGTGACACGAAGAATTAAAGTTTATTGTTCTTCGTAATTATTTGTCCCTACACTGAGCGCACAGAGCGATTTTTCGTTCAGGGAATTGCGTCCGTTAGCGTCAGCAATTCTGTCTTTGACGATAGCTTCTGACAACACGGCACATTTGTAAGTTTTTCGTGATTGCGTTTATCTGTTGCCTACTCAAGTCTAATAATTGAGTGTATGTCGGCGATCAGTCTCTTTCTGCGTCCTGTGCTGTTCGTGACTATTTAGTATCGCGAAGGCTAAGTCCCATCACAAATCAGCAATCACACAGAGTTATTTTTCTGTCACATATATCAACTATCGCGTTATCTGTCTAAACGGTAAAGATGATTTTACTTCAGACTTCTGATTAATACTTGCAACCGTAAAACTTTTAAACTTCAGATCAGTTTTAAAACAATCTAGTAGCGCTTAACATGCATTGCAAGAGTACAAGAGTGAAGTGTAGTTAACATCTCCATTGCCGAGTTACATTGTAGTCACAGCGAACTTACAGCTCGATGCGGCTATAACTTTCTTCTAGGATAAATGTTATCTTTGGTCACTTTATGGTCTGGGCTTTAACTTTCGTAAATAATAATTTTCTGAATTCTTTGTTTAAAGTTTCTGTTCCGCATCATATGGTATTCTTTCATGCAGTCTTTTCTTTATGACAAGCATTAGTGTTTACATAACATTCTTGTTAGTCAAACTGTCAACAGTGTAAATTTTGTTGTCAGTATCTGTCAGCACTGTCAGGATGACTGGTTTTTCTATTTCTTTTTGCAACAAAAGGGGTTCTATAATTGGAGGTGTTACACTGTTCGCAACTGTTCCAACCGATTTGGTTCAAATGGCTCTATGCACTATGGGACTTAACATCTGAGGTCATCAGTCCCCTAGAACTTAGTACTACTTAAACCTAACGAACCTAAGGACATCACACACACCCATACCCGAGGCAGCATTCGAACCTGCGACCGTAGCAGCAGCGCGGTTCCGGACTGAAGTGCCTAGAACCGCTCGGTCACAGGGGGACGGCCAACCGATATGCCCTCCCATCTTCATTATCCCGGTGTTAGCCGACGCATGAGTACGTCTGTCCTCAGTTTTCTTCGCAGGAGTGGTTTGTTCTCTCAGTTTTATGTCCTTGAATTTTCCTCTGGAACCGTAGTCCCTCAGAGTAGGCGCTGGTTATGGACGCCTTGGCCTTGCCTCCATACGGCCAGGCCATTATCCCTACTTTCGTCTGGTCTGTTGTGCTGTTTTGTTGCCCCTTTTCTTGTGTCTTCTTCCCCCGTGTTGTCCTCGTTGTATCGTGGTGATGATACGGTTTGGATGTCGAGACGGGTCGGTGATAAGGCTAGTGCCCCACTGCCCTTAGATTTTCTGGGGGACCCGTGCTCTCCCCGTTTCCTTCCACCCCCTCCTGTTCTTTCCTCTTCCTGCTACCCTGACGTTCTGTTTGTTCGCCCATTATACCTCCCCCTTGACTGGAGTGTGGTGTTTGTGTTGTTCCTCCCTTAACTTCTGCCGTCTTACATCATAGGACCAATAACCTCACTGGTCCCCTCCCCCTTACGAATCAATCAGCCAACCAATTATTCCAACCGACAGTGTTAATTTTCCTATAAACATCCATGAGTTTATGCTGGTTTCCGGTACTCTATATTTTAACAAAATTTTGTGAAAACATCATTGTCAACAACTCTAACATGCACATAGTTATGTTTGCTGCTAATTAATCTCAAAATTACTCTGTTCATATTGAATGAAAGCAGTAGTTCATAAAGTACATATAGTTTACGCAGGCATGAATTTATACACAGTGGCTGTTGCTTATAAATGAAGTGATCGATATTCACCGGAATCGAAAAGTTCATAATGTGCATTAGGCTTGTTTGCATCGCATGCATCATGTGGTGTTGTGAAGCGAATTCATAAGTACATTGAAATCGGAGGTGGAATGTGTGAAAACAAATTTTGAAGTTAATCATTGGTAGTATTTGTTTGGTTTACATACTAAAAGTTGTGTCTTTGTAACCGATGAGATTTGGGCACACGTTGGGTGGAATTTTTAATTCGCATCGGCCCATACTGCCACCCGCATTTAGCGTCGTTCCTGAACCACCCTGCATGCGGTGCGATACAAAGACGAGCACTGCTTGGGAGACGTCTGTGTCTACGTGCAGTGAGTGTGTGAGCCGCCTGGCGTCCACGGTGGCCGCGCCTTCCAGCCGGCTTGCACAACAAGTGAAAGTCTGCTTACCGCACCGCAGCGCGGCGTGCAGCGGCGAACCGATTGGCCGGCAGTTGCACTCCAGCGCGACCCTGAGTGCGCGCCTGGGGACGTGACCAGCATTGCCAACATCTCAGAGTGCATCCAAAGTGCAGAGATGTGCCCGAGTACGATTCGAACGGCGTCAGGAGTTTACTTCACAGCTCGACAAATCTCACGCTCTGCTCGAGCTTCTAACTGCCCCGCGAATGAGAAGACTTCTCTGGGTATACTCTTGAACAAAGAGTCTTCATACAGGGTGTTTCAAAAATGACCGGTATATTTGAAACGGCAATACAAACTAAACGAGCAGCGATAGAAATACACCGTTTATTGCAATATGCTTGGGACAACAGTACATTTTCAGGCAGACAAACTTTCGAAATCACAGTAGTTACAATTTTCAACAACAGATGGCGCTGCGGTCTGGGAAACTCTATAGTACGATATTTTCCACATATCCACCATGTGTAGCAATAATATGGCGCAGTCTCTGAGTGAAATTACCCGAAACCTTTGACAATGTGTCTGGCGGAATGGCTTCACATGCAGATGAGATGTACTGCTTCAGCTGTTCAACTGTTTCTGGATTCTGGCGGTACACCTGGTCTTTCAAGTGTCCCACAGAAAGAAGTCACAGGGGTTCATGTCTGGCGAATAGGGAGGCCAATCCACGCCGCCTCCTGTATGTTTCGGATAGCCCAAAGCAATCACACGATCATCGAAATATTCATTCAGGAAATTAAAGACGTCGGCCGTGCGATGTGGCCGGGCACCATCTTGCATAAACCACGAGGTGTTCGCAGTGTCGTCTAAGGCAGTTTGTACCGCCACAAATTCACGAAGAATGTCCAGATAGCGTGATGCAGTAATCGTTTCGGATCTGAAAAATGGGCCAATGATTCCTTTGGAAGACATGGCGGCCCAGACCAGTACTTTTTGAGGATGCAGGGACGATGGGACTGCAACATGGGGCTTTTCGGTTCCCCATATGCGCCAGTTCTGTTTATTGACGAAGCCCGTCCAGGTAAAAATAAGCTTCGTCAGTAAACCAAATGCTGCCCACGTGCATATCGCCGTCATCAATCCTGTGCACTATATCGTTAGCGAATGTCTCTCGTGCAGCAATGGTAGCGGCGCTGAGGGGTTGCTGCGTTTGAATTTTGTATGGATAGAGGTGTAAACTCTGGCGCATGAGACGATACGTGGACGTTGGCGTCATTTGGACCGCAGCTGCAACACGGCGAACGGAAACCCGAGGCCGCTGTTGGATCACCTGTTGCACTAGCTGCGCGTTGCCCTCTGTGGTTGCTGTACGCGGTCGCCCTACCTTTCCAGCACGTTCATCCGTCACGTTCCCAGTCCGTTGAAATTTTTCAAACAGATCCTTTATTGTATCGCTTTTCGGTCCTTTGGTTACATTAAACCTCCGTTGAAAACTTCGTCTTGTTGCAACAACACTGTGTTCTAGGCGGTGGAATTCCAACACCAGAAAAATCCTCTGTTCTAAGGAATAAACCATGTTGTCTACAGCACACTTGCACGTTGTGAACAGCACACGCTTACAGCAGAAAGACGACGTACAGAATGGCGCACCCACAGACTGCGTTGTCTTCTATATCTTTCACATCACTTGCAGCGCCATCTGTTGTTGAAAATTGTAACTACTGTAATTTCTAAAATTTGTCCGCCTGAAAATGTACTGTTGTCCCAAGCATATTGCAACAAACGGTGTATTTCTATCGCTGCTCGTTTAGTTTTTATTGCCGTTTCAAATATACCGGTCATTTTTGAAACACCCTGTATTAGTGACGTACTAAGGATTTTAATAACAAAAGTAACGGTGAAACACTGACCATAACATCGACTAGAGTGTATGTCATACATTCTCATCAGTCCGCAGCCCGTGGTCTAATGGCAAGCATTGCTACCTCTCGAACATGGGGTTCCGGCTTCGATTCCCGGCCGGGTTGGGGATTTTTCTCTGCCCAAGGACAGAATGTTTGTGTTTCCCTCATCATTCCATCATCATTCGTGAAGGGGGCTGGATTAGGAAGTCGTACGGGCCCTGATGACCTCACAGTTGAGCGCCCCACAAACCAAATCATTGTCTGATCAAAAGTATTTGGACGCCTGTTAGCGGACATCAATATGGAATGTGTTGACCCTTCGCCTTTATATCGGCTTCAACTCTAATGGGGGGACACTTTCGGTGAGGTGTGTGAATGTCTGAGGACGAATCACACCCGTTCTTCTTAAAGAGCCGAAACCAGAGAAGGTAATCGTGCTGGACGGTGAGGTCTCGAGCTAAGTCGACATTCAAACTCATCTCAAATGTGATTTCGTAGACTTTCCCGGCGTAATAACTTCTGATATTCTTCACGGGTTTGCTGCCGAATCATGTCGTCGTCCAGACACAGTATTTCGGTGGACCAGCTGGCCGCCATCTTCAGGTGAGTTAATGCTAGTGCACTGCCTCGCCGGAACTGAATTCCAGCCACACGGACGGAAGCCTATATACACCATGAACAGAGCACCGCGCATGCGTGAAATGACGGGCAGCGCCTCCTGGCGGCAAGTAGACATGCAGCGCGCCGGTGGGAGAAGACGGCAGAAACGATAAATCGCAACAGCACTAGTTGGAAGAATACAATGATCGAAAAGAGGACCGTTGTTGTTTAATGTCGGACAAAATCGGATTCCATATCTTACTTCCCTTTATCCCTGTTAATAATGTTACTGCATAATCTAATTTCAATTGATTTTTTAATAACACATTCCCAATAGCGAGAAATAGGAGAGATCAATTGTGTCTTGTCATACATCATCCTGTGTCCTTCGTTAAGGCAATGTTTTAAGAAAATATAATGGTTCAAATGGCTTTGAGCACTATGGAACTTAACACCTGAGGAAGTCAGTCCCCTAGAACTTAGAACTACTTAAACCTAACCAACCTAAGGACATCACACACATCCATGCCCGAGGCAGGATTCGAACCTGCGACCGTAGCGGTCGTGCAGTTCCAGACTGAAGCGCCTAGAACCGCTCGGCCACACCGGCCGGCCGAAAATATAATATTAAGTGTTTTTATGCCGGTGGTCAAGACTAGAGCCCTTCTTAGCTCAGTTGAAGATAATTTGGGCTTGAGGAGGCCCGGGGTTTATGAAATTCCGTGTCACTGTGGAAAGAAGTATATTGGACAAACTCTTCGAACCATTCAGGACCGGTGCGTGGAACATCATCGGCACACTCGGTTGTCCCAGCCTGAGAAGTCGGCAGTGGCGGAACATTGCCTTAAGGAAGGACACAGGTTGATGTATGACAAGACACAATTGATCTCTCCTACTTCTCGCTATTGGGAATGTGTTCTTAAAAAATCAATTGAAATTAGATTATCCAGTAATTTTATTAACAGGGATAAAGGTTTTCCTCTAAGTAAAATATGGAATCCGACTTTGTCCGACATTAAACAACAACGGTCTTCTTTACGGTCATTGGATTCTTCCAGCTAGTGCTGTTGCGATCTATCGTTTCTGCCGTCTTCTCCCACCGGCGCGCTGCTTGTCTACTTGCCGCCGGGAGGCGCTGCCCATCATCTCGCGCACGCGCGGTGCTCTGTTCATGGTGTATATAGGCTTCCGTCGTTGTGGCTGGAATTCAGTTCCGGCGAGGCAGTGCACTAGCATTAACTCACCTGAAGGACGACGACACGATCCGGCAGCAAACCCGTGAAGAATATCATCTCAAAGGTATTCCGTTGGGTTCAGGTTGACACACTGCAAAGACCTGACCGTTTCAGTAATGTAGTTTTTGAGGATGCATTGCCATGCTGATGCAAACAGTCATCATCTCCCCTGCAGTACACGATGCTGTAAATTGTGTTCACATCCTTTCGAAGTTAGGGTTTTGTTAGGCGGTGTAAGGGGACCACACTCAAACCACGAACCCCACACGCTTCCCCCGGCACAGAACACCGTCTCCAGCGTACTTCACTGATGGCGCTGTGGCACCATGCATGATGGCAGGTCACGTTCGCCAAACTCAAACCCTTCCATCGCACTGTCACAGGGAACAGCGCGATTGGTCACTACAAACCGCTCGTTTCCAGTCATACGCAGTCCACTGGCGCCGCTCTTTGTTTTGTCCACACTGCCGCCCACTGTCATGACAACGATCAGTAGAAGACGCCCCAGTCACGTGACGCGCGCAACAGTTTTCTCTCTCTCTCTCTCTCTCTCTCTCTCTCTCTCCCCCCCTCCCCACTCCCTCTCCCTCCCGCGTCCCCCCCCCCCCTCCCCTCCCCACCCCCCCCGAACGTAACAGATTTCGTCTCAGTCAGTTGCCCATGAGTGTTCCACCTGTGCAACAGTTGTTCATATTTTTCTATTTACGCATTTAGCCTTTCTATTTGAACCAACTTCGTCGACTTTGCATCTTTGTGATGGACATGAGATGAGATGAAACGATTGGGATCACACAATCACGCAGTCCGCAACAGGGAAAAAAAAATTGTACGCTGAATAGGAATCTATCCCAGAGACAGCGATCTACAGGCAGCGACGCCATACCACTAGTCTACGGGCTTCCCCTAATGACAGAGTGTAGCGAGCTATTTCATTGCAGCAGGTGTAAGTGTTGTTGTTGTTAAATACAGGGTGTCCCGCGTAAAACCGGTATGCTTCACGCCCGAGATTCAAGTACCAATGACCTAACTAAAAAGGAACAGGTAATAAAAAAATGTTAAAAAACATGTAGTTACCTGTTAATGAGAGATGCTACAAGTGGTGGCCGTGGGCATGCGACCATCGCTGATTGGTGTGATGTTAACAACAAAACACTGTAATTTTGCAAGTGTGATCTTCTTAATTTCTCTAGTAATGTGCCATTTAAGACAGTGCATTGTGCAAAGATTGTCAGCATACACTTTGCTTTTTAGTGTGCCCCATAAGCAAAAACCACACGGTTTTTAAGTCCAGGGGGCCAGAGCCGTCTACTGGCAAGTCTGTCTTCAGTGAACGCGTTGATGACGTGGGCCATAGTTTGGTTGGCTGTCTGAGCGATTGCTCCATCTTGTTGGAACACTGCGTACACCTTCTCTGCATTTGTTAAAAAAATGGTTCAAATGGCTCTAAGCACTATGGGACTTAACAGCTGAGGTTATCAGTCCCCTAGAACTTAGAACTACTTAAACCTAACTAACCTAAAGACATCACACACATCCATGCTCGAGGCAGGATTCGAACCTGAGACTGTAGCAGCAGCGCGGTTCCAGACTGAAGCGCCTAGAACCGTTCGGCCACCGCGGCCGGTGCATTTGTTAACTGTGTATGGAAATAGTCAAAGATCTCTAGACATCTGGCACTTTTTAAAGTGCAAGTGAAAAATATGGGGGCAAATATACTCGTGCTGCATGACACACGCCGCACACATATCTTCTGAGTGGTGAGCTCCTTAATGCAGAATATGTGGCTTTTCCTGCGACCATTATTTACACAACCTGAAAAATGAAGCCAAGCCTCATTTGACAGGAAGTAAAGTAAGGGCTCCAAGTAACATTAGCAGTTTATGTTATCAGTCAGTTACAATAATGAACTCTTCTTTTTCTCGTTCCCAGATTTCAACTCGTGCACGACACTCACACGATAGACATTTAATTTTATATTCTTTAGTACAGAATGACACGGTGTACGAGATGCACCAACCTGCTGCAGTAACGTCCGTACAATCTTGGGTGGGCTTGATCCAATGTCCGTGCGAATTCTGTCCATAGTTTCAAGGGTCTTCACCATCGGTCGCCTATTCCTCCCGCACGTTCTGAACGGATCCTACATCCCTCCATTTCTTGTACTGATCTTGAATAGTGTTGGTTGTGTGGAGTTTCTACCAGGATACTTCACTTGAATTACTTCTTTACATTCCTTCATAGAAACTGTAAGTAACACGTCACAATACCAGTTCACTCGTCTAATGCAAACTGCGTCATTTCTGTAACACCTCAACAATAAGAGCTTCTCGCAGCAATTGACTCACGAGCTCACAGTTGCACGCAACTTTCCTATAAAATGCAGTGTAGCCAACTTTCGAGATAGTGTAGCCAACTTTCGAGATAGTGTAGCCAACTTTCGAGATAGTGTAGCCAACTTTCGAGATAGTGTAGCCAACTTTCGAGATAGTGTAGCCAACTTTCGAGATAGTGTAGCCAACTTTCGAGATAGTGTAGCCAACTTTCGAGATAGTGTAGCCAACTTTCGAGATAGTGTAGCCAACTTTCGAGATAGTGTAGCCACTTCACAAGCAATTCGACTACGTGAGGCGTACCAGTTGTATGTGGGACATCCTGTACTTCCTTTCAGATACTACCATCAGCTATTATCTAATGAAATAGAGTCGTGTGACCAGGCCATTCTTTTCCCATCATCTAGGATCCAACAGATATGGTCAAGAGCCCAGGAGAGGCGCCACAAGCAATATCTTGCTGTTAGCAAAGACACTCGCGTCGATCGTCTGCTGCTACATCCTATTAACGCCAAATTTCGCCGCGCTATCCTAACGGCTACGTTCGCCGTACGTGCCACACTGATTTTTGCGGTTATTTCACGCATTGTTGCATGTCTGTTATCACTGATAACCCTAACAAACGCCGCGACTCTCGTCCATTAAGTGAAGGCCGTCGATCACTGCGCTGTCCTTTGTGAGAGCCAGTGCCTGAAATTGGTATTCTCAGCACACTCTTGCAACTGTGCATCTCGGGAATATGGAATTCCTTAATGATTTCCGACATGGAATGTCCCACGTGTGTAGCTCCAATTACCATTCCGCGCTCAAAGTCTGTTAATCCTCGTCATGCGGCCTTAATCACGTCGGAAACGTTTTCACATGAATCACCTGAGTACAAATGACTGATTCGACAATGCACTGCCCTTCCATATCTTGTGTACACGATATTGCCGCCATCTACATATGTGCGTATCGCTATCACAAGACTTCCCTCACCTCACTGTAATCTTTTTCGCGCTCTGTTGGCCTTGTTACTTGGACAAGCCTACAGCCGGCACGTTACTACATCTGCATTACCACTAAGGCTTTCGTCCTTGTACGGTTGGATCGGGTATTAAAATCAAACCGATAATCACTTTTTATGCAGGACATGTACATTAAAGTAGAAACATAAGATGGTATACATACTCTGCACGTCTACATCAAACGACGTGTGAGCCAAATATAATAGGATTGAGATAGTAATGAGACGCTAGGATCGGCGAAAGCGGAATCCTTTGGCGTCTTATTTCGCTCGGAGATCGTCACTATACTTGACAGATCTTATTTCCATACATCAGTGGGCCTGCTGCAGGTGACAAAGAGCCACGCACTCAACAGTAGTTTGCCAACCTCATATGCTATTCCTGCTTCAGCTCCAAATGGGACACACACACACACACACACACACACAACTTGACAAGGAGCCGTAATTGCCCAGCTGTTGCGCAACCACCGTGGGATCCGTTATTAGCATCAGTGTACTCGACCTCCACGTAAATTTGTCCTAATAGCAACAGACGCCTGTGGTGCTCCTTAAAGTCCTTTGTCTTCCGTGAGAACGGAAGTATTCGTGCTTGTCTACTGGAGAGCCGTGTCTGTTGGCTGGTCTGAAGACAGAGATTTTCTCATGTGCAACGTTCTTCGCCTATTATTACGCACTGGGTTTTTCGTAAACACTGGTTATCTTCTTCATAAATACGAGGGGACTTCAAAAAAGTATGTTAGATATTATTCTGAAAAGCCAAGGGAATTTCACTAAATGCTGTGCTACATTTCAGTCTGACACAGATGCATGACACTACTTTTCGACGTAGCAAACAACGGCCGAAACATTCTAAATCGCTCGACTAAAGGAATCGGGTGATTTGTCACAGTCATTCGAGAACCGCTGTGTGAACGCTGTTACCGTTGGAACATGTGTGACTGCTGCGAATCAGTTCCTCGGCTGCCTGGACATCATCGCCTGCGGTGGATGTCAATGGCCCTTCTTACCTATCAGCGCTGTATGCAATTCACACGTATCGCCCTGAAGAACCGTAATGTCCGGCTTATTTGAACTATGGAGTACGTTTCCATTTGCTTTGCTATTTCCCTCGCACACTATGATGTCTACAGCAGACACAAAACGTGTTCTCTCTCCTAACGATACGCCACTCCCATTGCCCAATAGTCGTAGGCTGGGACGACATGTGCAACTCGCTGTTTGAAGTTCCGTCCTACCCTGTATTACTCCGGCTGGCCGGGGTGGCCGAGCGGTTCTAGGCGCTACAGTGTGGAACGGTGCGACCGCTACGGTCACAGGTTCGAATCCTGCCTCGGGCATGGATGTGTGTGATGTCCTTATGTTAGTTAGGTTCAATTAGTTCTAAGTTCTAGGGTACTGATGACCTTAGAAGTTAAGTCCCATAGTGCTCAGAGCCATTTGAACCATTTTTGTGTTACTCCATTAGGCAATTACACAGAGGTGACGAGTCATGGGTTATCGACACGGATATACACACATCCCGGTAGTATAGCCTACACAAGGCATAAAAGGGAGTGCACTGGCGGTGCATCCATTTGCACAACTGGCGATTAATGTGGAAAGTTTTCTGACGTAATTATGGCCGCTCGACCGGAGTTAACAGACTTTAAATGCGGAATGGTAGTCGGAGCTAGGCGGGTGGGACATTCCATTTTGGAAATAGTTAGCGAATTCAATATTCCTAGATCCACAGCGTCAAGAGTGCGCCAAGGATACCAAATTTCAGGTAGTACCTCAGCCTGGGCAACGCAGTAGGCGCAAAAGTGTCAGTGGCAACAAACAAGCAACACTGTGTCTAATAACCGCATAAATCGATGTGGGACGTACGACGAACGCATCCGTGCGGCGCAATTTGGCTTCGATGGGCTGTGGCAGCAGACGACCGACGCGAGTGCCTTTGCTAACAGCACGACATCGCCTGCAGCGCCTCTCCTGGCCTCGTGACCATATCGGTTGGACCTTAGACGACTGTAAAACCGTGGCCTAGTCGGATAGTCCCGATTTCAGTTGGTAAGAGATGATGGTAGGATTATTGTGTGGCGAAGACCGAACGAAGCCATGGACACAAGTTGTCAACAGGGCACTGTGCAAGCTGGTGGTGACTCCATAACTGTGTGGACTGTGTTTACATGGAATAAAATGGGTCCTCTGGACCGACTGACTGATCATTGAAGGCTGCTTCGGGACCATTTGCAGCCATTCATTGACTTAATGTTCCCAAACACAATGCAGTACTTATTAGAGATGGGCAAACTGAAACACGTAACTGTTTCGAAACAAATGAAACAGTACAATGTAATGTTTCGATACGCTGTTTCGAAACAGTGAAACAGTTTGTGTTTTGTAATCTAATAAACCTAGACATTTTATCATCTTGAATGTTTACTGTATAGGTATGTCCATATAAACACAAATGAGGTGCGAGAGCGCTAATCATATCGCAGAAAGTATGAAACTATCACTTAGGCGTCTTGGCAGTTTCGTATTTCATGCAGCAAATGCGCTGCTTTCGTGTCGTGTGACTTTCATACTTTTCAATTGGCTGAGGACAGCCACAGCTGAAGACAGAAGAACCATCACGAACGGAACTGGAGGTGGGAGCGAACTGCAGAAACAACGGATATGGTACTGGGATTCCCACATTCCGCTAGTATGGGAATATACCCATCCTGCTAATTCCCATGCACACAAAGGGAATCATTGTGGATAATAGGCACAGTGACCATAGACTCACAAATAATGCCAAATAATTCGAATAAATAACAAAATATAACAGAAAATTTTTTGTCTTTCAAGGTGTTTCGAACCGTAACTATAAATTCACCATGCTTCCCAGCCCTTCCCGTTCACCATTACACTATCAGTGATATGTCAAACAGAATGCTTGCAATTATACCTACATTAAATTTATGTATATGTGTAATAACTGTCACTCTACGCCTTTTTTTTATTCAAAATGTTCTAGGCTTACTTGCGTTTCTTAATATGATTACTGTACTCGAACAGAGAAATGTATGTTATAAAAAAAAAGTGTAATTTAACTGAATGATTTTCACATATTTATTATTTTGAATGTGAATATTATGCGTTGTTTTATTGTTTGGTTAATGGTTATAAAGCAAATATTACGCCATTTCGGAATAGGACAGTCATCTAGAAACGAAGCTTTATTTTCGGATATCTTAAGCTTCATGCTATTGCTTGTCAAAACGATTTCGACACTCTTGAAAGTGTTTAACGAAGTGGTATGTTGTGTTTCAGTACCTGTGCTGAGCCCGAATCTCGTCCGACACAGAGCGGAATGAAACATTACTGTTTCGATACAATCAGTCCGTTCCAAGCACAGGTGGACTGAAACAGCTTTATTTTGAAACAACGATACAGTTTCTGTGTCTGGCTCGAGATCGAATCTGGTCCGGATATCCGAGACAGGGGCGGAATGAAACACCACTGTTTCGAAACAGTGAACCACAGCCGTTCCGAAACACTGAAACAATTCCACGTATCGATACACTGTATCGAAACATAGAAACAGTGGCCAAGTCTAGTACTTATGGATGGCGTGATTCCCATCAAACATTTGTGGTACGTAATCTAGAGATCAGTTCGTGCAGAACATCCTGCACCGGCAACACTTTCGCAGTGTACAGGCAGCATGCCTTAGTGTTTCTGCTGGTTACTTACAACGACTTGTTCAGTCCATGGTTCAAATGGCTCTGAGCACTATGCGACTTAACTTCTGAGGTCATCAGTCCCCTAGAACTTAGAACTAATTAAACCTAACTAACCTAAGGACATCACACACATCCATGCCCGAGGCAGGATTCGAACCTGCGACCGTAGCGGTAGCTCGGCTCCAGACTGTAGCGCCTAGAACCGCACGGCCACTCCGGCCGGCTGTTCAGTCCACGCCACGTCGAGCTGCTGCACTACGCCGGGAAAAAGGAGATCCGACACGATGGTAGGAGGTGCCCCACGACTCCTGTCATCCCAGTTATATCCTGGTCCTGTAGATTCTGCAGTATCCATTCGTGCACACCCATGGCACTCTTCCTAAATCTGTAGCTTAGTACTGCAAAGAAAAGTAAATCGATTTCTCTACAGAATAGTACGAGAAAACTTGAGAAATCATAGAAGAGACATTCCGTTAATTATTTTTTTTTGTTTTTATTCTAATTTACTTCGGGTAGGCTGCCCACATCGCGGAAATGCTGGGTCGATTCCAGGGAAGATAGAACTAAAACAACAGCAGAAATAGTGTTACACTTTAACAGTGCGCATTTGAAGCACAACACTAAACGATCGGGATAAATAGGAATGAGACGTGTCATACATACTTTACCGGTATTAGGCAGAGGTGCTATAGGGAAATTGTGGAATACCCAAACCAAAAAGACGCGTTAATTTTCCACATCACCTGTATTTACAATTATTCTCTTTAGCGGAGTTTGACTGTGAAAATGGGTATGTCTTTTTTGCAAACTTTTTAGTAGAGAAACACAAAACACACAAACTTGTAATCACTAAACCCGAAAAGATGTCTGCACTACTCTCATCCCCCAGTACGAACTGAGGGACTTAGATGTTAGAACGCTGTACTCGCACTCAGGAGAACTGACTTTCAAATGCCCACCTAGGAACTGAGATACAGTTTTCTTTGTGTCTTCCCTAAATTGCGTGAGGAAAATGCAAGGGCGGCTCATTTTCAAGGACATTGCCTTGTCCATTCGGAGCTCATACTACTTCTCTGTTGGCCTCATCGTCGACGGGACGCTAAAGCCTAATCTTGCTTTTGCTCCATGAGTGTTAGTTAAGCCAGCTCCTCTTGTCTAGTAAGTATTCTGACAGTGCAATAACACAATAAAGTTCAGAGTAGTTGACAAAATTCATCATATAAAAATTCTAACAAGGGAAGAGGGAAACTCCACATCGCACCCCCCCCCCCCCCCGTCACCCTTAGAATTAGTGGTAATATGGTCCAGGGGATAGCCCGTAAAAAACTGAACACAGATCAAGCCTGAAAACAGGAAGAAGAAGGTACATTGAAATATGGAAAAAGGCAAAATAGAAACAGTGAACGGTCCAAGCTCGACACCGAGGGAAGTATAAGAGCCATGGCCACGTGCTGAAGCGATCACAGTGTTGGACTGCAAAGTGGACGAGCCTTGTTCAAAACTCCCTCATGCCATTTGTTTATTTCGCAAAATTATGAACTGTCTGTCCGGTCATTGAAATGTTTGTTCTCTTTCTGTAGTCCTGGCAGTTGTCATACTATACGTTGGTTATACAATATGGAGTCATGTGGTAAGAAAACATTACCGCCGCAAGTAAATAGGATGAGTAGTGAGAGAAGGCGAGATACCACATGGAGTCATGTGGTAAGAAAACATTACCGCCGCAAGTAAATAGGATGAGTAGTGAGAGCAAGCGAGATACCACATAGACATCTCACAGAAATGAAAACGACAAATAAACGGGTGTTAACTACGTTACAACAAAGGAATTAGTCAGAACTTCCAAAACGGGACACAGCGTTAGAAACGTAAGTTTCGATTGAGTACAGGAAAAACTGTGTGATTCCTAAACTGTTGCGTTCATTTGTTGCAGCTTATGTGACAAACTACTTTGTTTTCATCATTTCCTTGAGCGTGATCACCTAAACTGAGCGAGGACGCATATCTGACTCACTCACCAGAGGTACAACTTAAGTGCGTCGGTAAGAGATTCCTATCGTATGACATACGTACCGTCACATCAGACGTGTTTTCCGGTAGAGGACCTGGTTGACTGCTCCCCTTGTCTTCAAACGTTTGCGCTTCCCATTCGAAAGTCACTTCCTCTCGGCTGCTTATGTCCCCTCCTAACACCTCGCTGTTGCAAACAGACAGTACACCACTATGCAGACACAAATTTGAATACAGCGAAAAAAAGAAAAGAAATTGCTACGAGGGAGGTTTGAACGCGGCACGCCTGCTTTGAATACCTACACCGTGACCACTTAACCACGACGCCGTGGCTGTTCCAGACGGTTCTGTGTTGCACTTGTTGTGCTTGGACCGTTAACTATTTCTGTTTGTTTTTTCTCTACATTGTTCAGTAATATACGCGCAAACAAAGTTGACACTAGGCGCGGTGGATGATAGGAGCGACTGTAAATGGAAAATGCCTTTACAGTCGCTCCCATCAGCCACCGCGCCGATTGTCAACTTTGTTTGCGCGTATACCACACCTCCTTCCTGTTCTCATGCTTGATCTGTATTCAGGGCCCTCTTACCACTAAATCTGAGGAGGAGGGGGACGCGGTGGAGGGGCGATGGGAGTTTCCCTTGTAAGGTAGGCGATGTCGAAATGGTTGATTAAAATTGTGAGAGCGTTAGTCTGCTGGGCGACTCAAAGTGATGACTGAGGATTCTTTATTACTCTATAGGAAAACGCAAAACAATTTAAAAGAGGCTACATTTTGGCTGTAAGGTCGATATGCGAATTGTTTGAATCGAGAATCCGAGGTCTGGATGTCCTGTTTTCATGAAGTAACAGGATCTCACGGATACACGGTTTAGGATCCAAACAGTGAATTTTTTTTGCAGCATATCAGCAGGAACTGTCTTCCCTTGCCGAATTGTGCACTGCAAAAGTGCACACAATTCTTCGGCCTATAGACCCGGACGTCTTCACCGGTGTTGGCTTCGCATCATCGGCAAGTTGCAGATTGGTGTGGTGCCAGTATTCCTCCGGTCATACTTATGGAGTCGCAACCACGTACTGTCCGCAGTTACGATGCTGAACGTACTTCATACCTTCCAGAATTAAATGCTGACTTAAGGCAAGGTTTACTATCTTTGGCCCGAAGAAGCATGTTCTTTGAGAGTTTTTTCTCGCGGTGAGTTACAGATATCAATGTCAAATTTGGCCAAATGTTTATTGATATTTCCTCTACAAACTGGAATTTTTTCTACCGGAAATGTCGAAGATCAAAGGCGGAAATTCCGTCGGAACCAAACAAAATTTCGATGTAGACCTCCACGCGCGGTTTGTCACAGGTCAGCCGGCTCGTCTGAAATCAAAATTGAGTTGACGCTAGCGAAGTATATGATTCTTTCGGAGTTGTACCTCGTTTAAGTTATTTGGACCAAAGGAAACAAAATGGCGGGCATTGGGAAAAATAGGGTTTTTTCATCGATTTTTCAACTTCGTCGGCCAAGTAAAAATATTTATAGTTGGTGGATCGGAATAAAAGTGGTACAACTCGTAGACAATTTAGTTAGCTTCGTCGGAAACAAAGAATCATGCCAATCGGTTCAGTAGATTTAAAGTTACCATATCGCACGATAAAAAAAAAAAAAATAGCGTTTGAAGTTTTGACTACATATAAATGCAATATTATGCAATTTACCTTCAATTTGTTATTCCGGGTTCGTAAACTAGTCCTTCCAGCCTTTTTCGGCCGCTTGAATCCGGTAGTCGTCCGAATGCTTGGCAAACTGCGTCGAATAGAGTCCCAGGATGACGTCCATCGTTGTCATGGTCTTCAGAATTGCTGAATACCCTTCGTTGAAGCTGCTCACTGCCAGGAAAGTCACAATCTCCACAGTCCTCGCACCAGAATGCAAATGCTTGGGGGCTAACTTCCAGACACACACGTGTTCAAACTTTCATTTGAATTTTGTGTTTCCTCCCAAGCACCGGTACAATAACTCGTCCTCAGAAAGGAAAAAAAAAACTGTTGCGTGAAGAAGGCCGATTGTAGGCAGGTGCATTTTTTTGTTCAAGCGCGAATGACAAACATTTCTGTTCCGTATTTGGAAAAACCGTTTCAGGGGTGGATTCGAAACACTTTTATGGATCCAAAAATACAATTTAAAAAATCTATTTTTTTGAACCAAAAGATAGTAAACCTCCCCTTAAGTTGAAATGTTGAGCTCCATGTTTCTGGATTAAACGGTTTGCTATTTGCCGACTAACCGACTTCCTGGTGTGAAGACGCTTTTGTAACACCCAGTCTTGAGAGAATTCTGGCTGTGTTTGTATTGATCTACGGTCAACAAAGTGTGAATGAATCACTGCAGCGGGCTTTTTCTTCGCGAAAGGCGATTTCTGCGTCAGCTGCCGTTACTTCAGCGCCAGAGCCGTTTTTTATCTTCAGCGATCTTTCCTGTTCAATTTGTTGAGCCATTGAAATCGTGTGGTCATATAGCTTGAAAAACCGCAAAATGGAGAGGGAAAGCACACAAGGCGCTGCCTTCCACTCCAGTCAATTTTGGAAACGTGGAAAAACAGTGTGAAAATTCTCCCCTTTCAACACTGACATGAATGATACCAACTCGTGCTAAGCCGTATTTGGTCGCGTCTCCATAGCTTCCAACAGCTGAATGTTACTGAAACATGCACGGTGCATCTGACTGGATACTGTTGTTGCTTATCTTTCTGGAACATGCTACAGTAGATACAGCCATTGTCAAAATTTTGAGTTTTTTTCCGTCTGTCGTGGAACTTATTCCTCCTTGCTGGGCTTTCTCAACCAGCCAAAAGTCTGCTCTGCAAACCACTTGCCATCAAACGTGGGTACAGAGAGTATAAACTCGTAAATAGATTTCCAGTAAACAAAATTTGCCTCCTCCGAACTTTATTTTATTGAAGACCACCTGTTTCAAGAGATAAACCTTCCATCTCGAGGCATTTGACGATGGAAAATTATAACCACATGGCATACTATGGATTAGCATGTGGTGTCACTGCCAAGTAACATAGCTCGATGAAACTTGAACCATACATAGAAAGGGGTGCTACAGTATTATACACAAGGTAACTGAAAGAAATGCCCGATGAGACTAACAAAGAAGGCACTTTCTTTCGAAAGCAATAAACACAGTGAATTAACCGCGATTAATGATGGTCTTCTCAACATTACAAAAGACGGAACGTGATTCTTAACAGGATGTGTGCTCACCACGGGCGGCTCCCTTGCTGGCCACAATGTTGGTGAGTTCTTGTGGCAGGACGTCCCATTCCTTCATCAGCTGGACGGTAGTTGCTGCATTTGGCTCTGCAGACATACGTCTCCCCAAAAGATCTGCGATTTAAGTCGGGGAAACGATCAAGTCATGGGCGAATGCACCTCTGAAAATACGCACTTGGGGAAGGAGTGCAGTGTGACGATCACGTTGACTGGTGAATGTACCGTGTTCAAAGATTCGGAGGTCAACACGCCCATGCAACAGTATACCTCCACCACACCACGACACCTGGACCACCGAAACGATCGTGTTCGTCAAGGCTGGACGTACTCTCACGGTGGGTGGTAGGAACACTTAATGCACTCTGGAACACCGTCGAGCATGATATACTTGGTGTCTTCTGTTGTGGTACAGGAGAAGTATGATGCTGCATGGGCGTACTGACCTCCAAATCGTTGAACACCGAACACTCACACGTCAACGTTACATTGACACTGTATTCATTCGACTAGGGCGTCTTCTCAGGGATGCATTCAGCCATGACTTAATTTTTATTGGTGACAATTCGCGACCGCATTGAACACCGCAGGTGGAGGACCTTTCGGAATAAGAGGACATCTCTGCACATGGACTGGCCTGCTGGTTCCCCCGACTTGAATCGCATCGCGCATATGTGGGACGCGTTGGTGAGAAGCATCGCAGCACGTCCACGTGCTCCAGTGAGCATCCAGCAGTTGTCAATCGTTCTGGTGGAGGGATGGAACGCTCTGCCACGAGAACTCCTCACCAACCTCGCGGCCACTCAGCAGAGCGTGCATTGCAGTCAGTGGCGATCACACACGCTATTAAGGACCACGGTCCGCGTTTTGTAATGTCCATGGCACCATCATAAGTCGCGGTGAATTCAGTGTAATTGTCTTCAGTAAAAGTGTCATATCTGTTCGTCACTTTGCATTCTTGTTTCAGTTGCCTTCTTTACTGTTCTGTAGCAGTTGTTTCTGTGTGTGATCCAAGTCTCATCGAGCTGTATTACTCGGCAGTAGCACAAGTTACTTTCGTGCTTAACTCTTGCACACTACTCAATATGCGCCATTACTGTTGCATTGGGTACTGCGCGTGTTATTGTTAGGAAACAGAATGGTTTAACTGCTGAAAAAGTTAAATTTATTAACAAGAAAATTAACAAGAGTAAGGTAGCTGATCTGTCAGTTAAAAGAACGAAAGAAATTCAGTTCGTTATTGAGTCTCTCTAAAATACACGGATTCGATTGTGGACAATGTACACACCTTTGTTCTTACGAAAAAAAGCGTGACGCAGTACCATAATCTTTTCTGGTATCACTGGCCACCGTATGCCATGTTGCTGTGGTTTTCACTTGTGAAGTTCCTGAACGGGGAAGTTCAGTCTCCCAAAACGAGTAGCATTTAATAAACGAAAGTGTGATTACAAGTCACGGGTCACCACTGGATAAGTTTATCTGAAATTTACAGGATCATTTAAAAGAAAAGGACGTACTCTGCCTTCATAAATAAGTACGCGAAGACGTAGTAATGCATACGCGTAATGTAATACTCTATATTCTTCCCCTTTTTAGTTCCTCTATATTCTTCCTTCTCTTATCCTCGTATACCTCTTCTCTTTCTTTTAACTTAGCTCTTGTTGTAGCTGTACTTTAAGTATGGCGGAAGCAAGATGAGTGGGGAGTGGCAATACTTGGCGAATTAAACTGACAGCTTTCTACTGTACATACCGTAACTCAAAAGCCTCGGCGGACTATGTGTTGTATGTATGTTCATATTCGTACTGCTGCTTTAATCTTTATTGTTGTTGTTGTTGTTGTTGTTGTGGTCTTCAGTCCTGAGACTGGTTTGATGCAGCTTTCCATGCTACCCAATCCCGTTCAAGTTTCTTCATCTCCCAGTACCTACTCCAACCTACATCCTTCTGAACCTGCTTAGTGTATTCATCTCTTGGTCTCGCTCTACGATTTTTACCCTCCACGCTGCCCTCCATGCTAAATTTGTGATCCCTTGATGCCTCAGAACATGTCCTACCAATCGGTCTCTTCTTCTGGTCAAGTTGTGCCACAAACTCGTCTTCTCCCCAATTCTATTCAATACCTCCTCATTAGTTATGTGATCTACCCTTATTATTTTACGAAATTGTAATAATTACCTTAATCAAGGTGCTGTCCAACCTCCTGATTAAGTCCGGCTTGAGTCTTAGAATACCAATTGAATTGATAGCACAGCGCATATTGCAGTTTTCCCAACACACTGTGAAAAGATTCACCTTACGAACACTGTACTGACAAACACAAATAATGTAATAAATGAAAACAACTGTATAGCTTATGCTCTACGCGGCTAATTTGTTGCATTAACAGGTTTTCGGCTTAAAAGGCCATCTTTCTGATCTAGCTCTGAAATATTACTTTGCAAACTTTCAATCTAATCTGTCATCACAACTAAGTCATCCGCATATGCAAGACTGCTTATTTTGTGTTCACATATCTTAATCTCACGCAGCCAGTCTATTGGTTTCAACATATGATCATAAATAATATGAACAACAGTGGATACAGGTTGCAACCTTGTCTTACGGGGGTAAGACAAGGTTGCAACCTGTCTCCACTGTTGTTCATATTATTTATGGATCATATGTTGAAAACAATAGACTGGCTGGGTGAGATTAAGATATGTGAACACAAAATAAGCAGTCTCGCATATGCGGATGACTTAGTTGTGATGGCAGATTAGATTGAAAGTTTGCAAGCTAGATCAGAAATGTAAGGACTATGGTATGAAGATTAGCATCTCCAAAACTAAAGTAATGTCAGTGGGAAAGAAATACAAACGGATTGAGTGCAAAATAGGAGGATCAAAGTTAGAACAGGTGGACGGTTTCAAGTACTTCAGATGCATATTCTCACAGGACGGCAACATAGTGAAAGAACTGGAAGCGAGGTGTAGCAAAGCTATTGCAGTGAGCGCTCAGCTACGATCTACTCTCTTCTGCAAGAAGGAAGTTAGTACCAAGACTAAGTTATCTGTGCATCGTTCAATCTTTCGACCAACTTTGTTGTATGGAAGCGAAAGCTGGGTGGATTCAGGTTACCTTATCAACAAGGTTGAGGTTAAGGATATGAAAGTAGCTAGGATGATTGCAGGTACTAGTAGATGGGAACAATGACAGGAGGGTGTCCACAATGAGGAAATCAAAGAAAAACTGGGAATGAACTCTATAGATGCAGCAGTCAGGGCGAACAGGCTTAGATGGTGGGGTCATGTTACACGCATGGGAGAAGCAAGATTACCCAAGAGACTCACGGGTTCAGCAGCAGAGGTTAGGAGGAGTCGGGACAGACCAAGGATACAGTACCTAGATTCGGTTAAGAATGATTTTGAAGTAATAGGTTTAACATCAGAAGAGGCACCAATGTTAGCACTGAATAGGGGATCGTGGAGGAATTTTATAAGGGGGGCTATGCTCCAGACTGAACGCTGAAAGGCATAATCAGTCTTAAATGATGATGATGAGGAGGAGGAGGAGGCCATCTTCAGGCTTCAACTGGCGGTTGTTGGCAAAGAAATGGCAATGTCTGTAAACAACACTGGAAAAGATGTTAGATATCTAGATTGAGGTGCGCACATACACAGTTTGGTTGTATTGCAAAGGTGAAAAGTTGAACAACAGATAAATACAGAGGGAGTAAAAGGGGAAAAACGTTTACACTACACTAAAAATGTGCCTATATAACAGTATATATTAAATAAAGAAGCCAAATAAAATAAAATTATTACTTGAAGAGACAACTTCGAGAGATATTAAAAACGGTAAGTGATAAAGAAACCATTAAATAAAAAGAATTGATAGTTAAGTACAGAATACAGGGTGAGTCAAAAAGGGCTTTACAAATTTGAAGTGATATATAAATTTATTGAGAACTTACAGAACCAGTAGATGTAATTTTGTAGCCCCCAACCTCAAATTTCACATAAGTGTTAACTTCGTTCGATGTGACTACCATTTGTCATGTGGCAAACATTCCACTGCAATCAATTCTTCCCCACAGTCGTTGCACCAAATCGAGCGTAACTTGTGCAACGGCAGCGTTGAGTCCATTCTACAGGTCAGCTAGATTGTCTGGTAGGGGAGGAACGTACACCTGGTCTTTGATGAAACCCCCAGAGAAAGAAATCCTGTGGTGTCAAGTCTGGAGAGCGAGGTGGCCATGCGACTGGCCCTTCATGGCCAGACCACAGGCCTGGGAAGCGATTATCCAGGAAGCCTCTAACTCTGGTGAGGAAATGAGGTGGTTTACAGTCTTGCTGGTAGTAAACTATCCCCTCTCGGTCACATACATCGATCTGTGGAATCAAAAGTTCTTCAAAAGAAATGGCTCCAAGCTCTACGGGACTTAACATCTGAGGACATCACACACACATCCATGCCCGAGGCAGGATTCGAACTTGAGACCGTAGTAGCAGCGCGGTTCAGTACTGAAGCGCCTAGAACCGCGGCTGGCCAAAAGTTTTTCAAGCGTATCCACATACACAATACGAGGACAGATATGTCCATGAAGAAGAAAGGGCCGTACACTTTCAGTTTGCAATGAACAACCCGTCTCAACAAAGTTCTTGTGCCAAGAGTAAATTGTAGGCCTGCATGGTGGTTTTTTAGCGTATTCGGTGCCACATTTCCGCCGAACAGTTGTTGCAGAGTTGGTTTCATGAAACCAAAACACACAGCGAGCACTGTGCGGACCAATTATAACTGTGTACTAAGCTGGCGCTCCTGGTGGCAGAATTCGGTACTGATAAACAATGTTGTTGTTGTTGTTGTGGTCTTCAGTCCTGAGACTGGTTTGATGCAGCTTTCCATGCTACCCTGTCCCGTTCAAGTTTCTTCATCTCCCAGTACCTACTGCAACCAACATCTTTCTGAATCTGCTTAGTGTATTCATCTCCTGGTCTCCCTCTACGATTTTTACCCTCCACGCTACCCTCCAATGCTAAATTTGTGATCCCTTAATGCCTCAGAACATGTCCTACCAATCGGTCTCTTCTTCTCGTCAAGTTATGCCACAAGCTCCTCTTCTCCCCAATTCTATTCAATACCTCCTCATTAGTTATGTGATCAACCCATCTAATCTTTAGCAGTCTTCTGTAGCACCACATTTCGAAAACTTTTATTCTCTTCTTGTCTAAGCTATTTATCGTCCACGTTTCACTTCCATACATGGCTACACTACATAGAAATACTTTCAGAAACGACTCCCTGACACTTAAATCTATACTCGATGTTAACAAATTTCTCTTCTTCAGAAACGCTTTCCTTGCCATTGCCAGTCTACATTTTGTATCCTCTCTACTTCGACCATCATCAGTTATTTTGCTCCTCAAATAGCAAAGCTCCTGTACTACTTTAAGTATGTCATTTCCTAATCTTATACCCTCAGCATCACCCGACTTAATTCAACTACATTCCATTATCCTAGTTTTTCTTTTGTTGTTGATCATCTTATATCGTTCTTTCAAGACACTGGCCATTCCGTTCAACTGCTCTGGCAAGTCCTTTGCTGTCTCTGACAGAATTACAATGTCATCGGCGAACCTCAAAGTTTTTATTTCTTATTCCTGGATTTTAATACCTACTCCGAATTTTTCTTTTGTTTCCTTCACTGCTTGCTCAATATACAGATCGAATAACATCGGGGATAGGCTACAACCCTGTCTCAACCCGTTCCCAACCACTGCTTCCCTTTCATACCCCTCGTCTCTTATTAACTGCCATCTGGTTTCTGTATAAATTGTAAATAGCCTTTCGCTCCCTGTATTTTACTCCTGCCACCTTCAGAATTTGAAAGAGAGCATTCCAATCAACATTGTCAAAAGCTTTCTCTTAGTCTACAAATGCTAGAAACGTAGGTTTGCCTTTACTTAATCTTTCTTCTAAGATAAGTCGTAAGGTCAGTATTGCCTCACGTGTTCCAACATTTCTACGGAATCCAAACTGATCTTCCCCGAGGTCCGCTTCTATCAGTTTTTCCATTCGTCTGTAAAGAATTCGCATTAGTATTTTGCAGCTGTGGCTTATTGAACTGATTGTTCAGTAATTTTCACATCTGTCGACACATGCTTTCTTTGGTATTGGGATTATTATATTCTTCTTGAAGTCGGAGGGTATTTCGCCTGTCTCATACATCTTGCTCACCAGATGGTAGAGTTTTGTCAGGACTGGCTCTCCCAAGGTTGTCAGTAGTTCTAATGGAATGTTGTCTACTCCCGGGGCCTTGTTTTGACTCAGGTCTTTCAGTACTCTGTCGAACTCTTCACGCAGTATCATATCTCCCATTTCATCTTCATCTACATCCTCTTCCATTTCCATAATATTGTCTACAAGTACATCGCCCTTGTAAAGACCCTCTATATACTCCTTCCACCTTCCTGCTTTCCCTACTTTGCTTAGAACTGGGTTTCCATCAAAGCTCTTAATATTCATACAAGTGATTCTCTTTTTTCCAAAGGTCTCTTTAATTTTCCTGTAGGCAATATCTATCTTACCCCTAGTGAGATAAGCCTCTACATCCTTACATTTGTCCTCTAGCCATCCCTGCTTAGCCATTTTGCACTTCCTCTCGATATCATTTTTGAGACATTTGTATTCCTTTTTGTCTGCTTCATTTACTGCATTTTTATATTTTCTCCTTTCATCAATTAAATTCAATATTTCTTCTGTTACCCAAGGGTTTCTACTAGCCCTCGTCTTTTTACCTACTTGATCCTCTGCTGCCTTCACTATTTCATTCCTCAAAGCTACCCATTCTTCTTTTAATGTATTTCTTTCCCCCATTCCTGTCAATTGTTCCCTTATGCTGTCCCTGAAACTCTGTACAACCTCTGGTTCTTTCAGTTTATCCAGGTCCCATCTCCTTATGTTCCCAGCTTTTTGCAGTTTCTTCAGTTTTAATCTACAGGTCATAACCAATAGATTGTGGTCAGAGTCCACATCTGCCCCTGGAAATGTCTTACAATTTAAAACCTGGTTCCTAAATCTCTGTCTTACCATTATATAATCTATCTGATACCTTTTAGTATCTCCAGGGTTCTTCCATGTATACAACCTTCTTTCATGATTCTTGAACCAAGTGTTAGCTATGATTAAGTTATGCTCTGTGCAAAATTCTACCAGGCGGCTTCCTCTTTCATTTCTTAGCCCCAATCCATATTCACCTACTATGTTTCCTTCTCTCCCTTTTCCTACTGACCAATTCCAGTCACCCATGACTATTAAATTTTCGTCTGCCTTCACTACCCGAATAATTTCTTTTATCTCGTCATACATTTCATCAATTTCTTCATCTGCAGAGCTAGTTGACTACTACGTGAATCAAATTTGAGGTTGTGTGCTACAAAATATATCTACCTATTCCGTAAGTTATCTCAATAAATTTCTATATCATTAGTTTTTGAGAACACGGGTCTCTGTAGTACAGCGGTTTGTTTATTTAAAATTGAATACGAACTGTCACAACCGCAGTAAATGTATTTTTTGTATAAGGTTACATGTTTCGGTCCGTTATAGACCATCAGCAGACCCGCAACGTGATGTAGATGGCGGCTGCGAACGGAGCAGGCGTTACGTCTCCACGATCGCTAACTGCAGTTTATATTCAATTTTAAATTTCTGTATCATTCCAAAGTTTTAAAGTCACTGTTGAATCATCTTGTATATGGAGTAAACGGGCAGTGTCAATAAAATAAATCAATACAGAAAAATGGAGGCGTAGGAACAGAGAGTTTTGCATTTCTTCACACGCTGTCTGTTATTTCTTACTCCCACATTTTCCTATATTCATTGTTTTATTTTATTGAGATTGCCTTTGTACTCCCTATATTCTGTAGTTACCACTGTTAATTCTTTTAGTTGGTTTCTTTATCATTTCCCGTGCTTAATACCTCTTGAAATTGTCCTTTTTTTAGTATAATGTTAATGTTTTTCCTGTTTCCTCCCTTTATGTTTATCCGTTGTTCAACGTTTTACCTTTTAATTTGCAGTATTACTACACCGTCGAAGATGTCATTTACTGTGTGTGTGCGCCTCAATCTAGGTATGTAACACCTTTCCCAATGTTGTTTACAAACATTGTAATATCTTAGGCAACAAAGACGGCCGTGTAGGCTGAAAACCGGTTCAAGCAACAATTAATGCTATAGAATACAAGTGATATGGTGCTTCTCGTTTATTATGTTGTTCCGTCAAGAACCGAGGGAAGAATGAGTTAATGATAAATAATATAATTTACTCGGAGTGATTACATTTTTTTTCCAACCAGTCACGGGGAGCGCAGAAGTTGTTTTTTTGTGCTGGGCCTCAGACTTGCGGAAAGCGAGCGTAGCCTCAGCTGGTGAACGGCTGCTTTTACGTAATAGCCCAGTGCAAACGCAGCCGTGTTTAAGTAGGCTGGTCCAATATTTTCATACGACGTGCACGTTATGCGCGTCGCGGCAATTTCCCCACTTCGTTTTAGCGATAACGTCCCACCGTACCGTCAAAGCGTCCTCTGACGACGTGCAGGAACACTAGACTGGCTTTTGTGGCTGAGAGGGTGCTGCTTCAACCCCGCCAGTGAAATAGGCCACCGCTATGTTGAAGGGGCAGCGCCCACCCGTGGCACCGTACAATTTCGATGTGTCAAGTGAAAGTGGTTATTCTAATGCCATTTCGTCAAAGACATGATTGGAGACCGTTGCTGTGACATGAAATAAACTGTTGATGGTGCATAGCAACCAGCCACAAATTGGTTTTAGTTTACTTTATTTAAAAAGTACCGCTACCGGTTCGAATTCACATACTTCATCACGCCTTCTTCAAAACAAATAATATATTGGTTTGTTGGTGAGCTGCCCTAGGATAAACAGTAATTCACAGTTGTCAACGTGTAATATATATATGGTTGCGCTACAGATTCGTTAGAATATAACTTACGTGAAATATCCATCCGAAGAATTCCCTTTAGCAGTTTTCTTCCAACGAAACATATTCACCAAGACGTTCGTATTTTCACCAACTCTTACGTTGGTTTGCATTATAAAACACTGTCGTTTGGACATAAAACGAATTTGCAACGTGCACCACATGTTTTGGGCTCACAACATATTAAACAGCGTTTGCAACACAGAACACCAATATAGTAGAAGTGCAAAGACCACGTTATTATACGGAAACACAGAACGACACCAGCGCTACTTCTGGCCTTGCTGTGAACTTCAAAACGAAAAAATATGGCGCGAAAATCTCTTATTTTATTTCTAAATATGCGAATTATATTACAATATTTTTCATTTAATCTTTGAATGTGGGCCGCATAGTGCAGTAATAAAGGTTTTTGAGATCTTCCAAAGTAATATATAAAAGAAATCTCAATCAAAAAACAAACATTAACTACTCGTAGCTGCAGTTTACATTGTGAAAATTTTAGTAAATTACGTCACCTTTTGACTGTGAAATTTTTTTGTAAAACTCAATATTGCGATTTTGGCCGTGTGGTGGCCATTATCATGTGGAAATAAACGAGCTTTAGCACATGTCAGACTAAAAAATCATCTGACATTGCATGCATATATAAATGATTTTTACGTTTCCACATATCCTAAAGCACATTATGTCCACTCGCATGATCGAAAGCTGAATAGTAGGTTACATAAATAAATAACTACACAGCTAATGGATAACCAAGAGGTCATTTACAAAAAAATCTGTGCTACAATCCAAGGATGTACTGTAAAGTCTACAAAATCCGATTTATTATTTTTTCTGTTGATTGTTATTTATGGATATTCAGTCATCTAAAATTGAACTTCTGCACAGTTCGAATAAATTTGTGAAACACACAAAATACTACTTTACATCAACTGAAAAACAAATTGGGAGCAGAGCAGGTAGACACTCCATGAATGTAGCCAAAATGTTTTTGCCAGTGAGACATAGAAAGAAACTGAACTGCAACACACAATTTTTTTTTTATTTTTTCCCCAACTTGGCTGTTATTTTGGCAACACCCATCATGTTTAAATAATGAAAGAAGACGCTGGTACAACATTTATTTTTAACATTTTTATTTATTTACGTCCTCTTTGAAAACTTTGTTTGGTACTCTACTGAAAATTAACACACATTCGCCTTGACAGCACTTTATTCATTATACTTTTAGAATCCAATCATCACATCTAGAAAGTGTTATGTTCCTGCTGAATTACCAGATCTTGTCATAACAAATCAATGGCACGATTTTGATACAAGAACATGTAATTATCTGCTTTTAACACAGCATTTGTATATGTATAGGGAGCTTACTCTCATCGTACACATAATAAACAAAATGCGAAGTCTTTTAACATGGCTTGAACTTCTTTTTAAGTTTTTGCATACACAATTTCCTCTTGTTTGTAAATTTCTTTTCTTTTACATACTTGTATATTATAAATGGAAGACTTGTCTTCAGAAGTCTCTCTTCAATGTCATGTTTATTACAGATTGTTGTATGAGAGAACAAATGTTTTTTTTTTTTTTTTTTTTTTTAATTATCATGTAGTCTTGTTGTGTGACCATTACTATTTAGATACTCATACAGCTGATCATAGAGAGCCCTTAGGAAAATCATGACTCTTTCACTTGCATATTTCAAATGAGAGTGAGAATGCTCCTCATTATGCTCTTTAAATGGGGTAAACAAATGATTTTCAGTCACAACAGAGGAGTAGAGACTGGTATTACATGTTTCACAATCATCTGGTACATCTATGGCTTTTAGTACATAGCCTGCTACATAGGCTAAGGATTGTTGATCTTCTACAGACTCGATGATACCATCTGAGTAAGAATAAATTTGCTCAGGTGTATCAGTGTCATTCATCTCACATTCACTTAAATGTTCACTCCTACCACTAGCTGCCAAAAAGTGACACAAACTGCTCAAGGGAGTGCAATCATCATTTTCACAGTTACTTACACTCATGGCTTTGAAAGGCAAAGCCATATGATTGACAACACAAGTTTTCATAGCTTGTACAAACTGAAAACAAGTTGGGTTTGTATTAGCAATACCATGTTGTCTTATACAGCAAAATAAATTTTCTAAAGCATCTTGATTGAACGCCTTTAAATTTAAGTACTTAAAGCCAACCACTTTCAAGGTCTTCCACGAGAAAATAATAGACTGTAATGTAATCTGCCAACCTTTTATGAAGCTAAACATATTAGTCTTGTTTCTTCCCGTTTTTAAATCTATTATTTGCCAGCTGCCTATTTCCCTCAATATGCTATACAACATTTCTAAATGTGGCGAATTTTCTGATAAAGCACACCTAAATTGTTTTCCATCCCTGGGATATTGCTCATTACTGTTGAGTGCATCAAAGAGATTATCTACCTTTTCCACAAACTCAGCTGTGTGTGTAGCTTCAGATGGTAATGTGAGTAGAAACATATGTTTCAATTGCAGCTGAAACAGTATGGCTCATTTGTGCAGCAGCAACTTTTACCTTCATTTTGACATGGGAATCAGAAAAGTTAGTGTTGTGCTTTTAATTTGGGTAGAGTTTTGAACAGTTTTTTTTTTATCCAAAAAGAACACTGTACTGATGTACTCAAACTTTGCTGCTTTGTGAGGTTCAAATTGAATTTTATTATCTATCAAAGCATTTCTAGTGTTTTTGAGCAGATGTGGTACATCATAAATGGTAACAATTGGTTGATTATTGACGACAAAATGAAATATACTGGGCTTCAACAAATTTGCTTCACACAGTTGCTTAAGGGCCTTTTGGTTTGTTGCATTCTGGTCACATACAGTACAAACCACTTCGAACCCAATATTCTGTAGTTCACTTATGATGTGAACAAAGTGATTTCAAATGGGTGTAGTGGAAAGTGGTTGCGGTAAAGTAATATGCTAGAACTTGTTTCCAAGTTCTGTGAATGCCTTTCAGCATAAAATCCAATGCTTGACTACCAGCTACAGGTGAACGTCGTAAATGACCCAAGTCCTGATACCCATAGGTTAGCTGTTTGTGTGCATCATAGTACGTACCATCATCCAGAGACATTTCATCAAAAAGTAGAGCACAATTCTTGTCATTTTCATGCATATTACTTACTTCCCTTGCTAAAAAGTTTAATAAAGCTGGATTAAGTCCTGTATCAAGTGGTATGTGGGAAAGCCCTCCCTTGAGCAGCCTGACAGATGGAAGGGAGAAGTATGCGGCCAAATATCTGTACAACCGGGGACTATGCTAATAAATAGATAAAGCAAATGCCTTATCTTGTATAGACCACCGTACTGCTGTGGGCTGCATATTGGCATTTCTTAACTGATTGTTAATAAAAAGTTTTAGTCACATCATTCAGCTCTTCTTCAATTAACTGAAATTTCCTGTCATCATACAACTCTTTTAGAATTTTCAATTTATTCCTCTCATTCTGTAGCTGTTTTTTTAAATTTACACACTCTGGAAACTGTAATTCTATGCAGTTTATACATTTTGTGTTTTATTGGAGTTAAATCACGTTTAGAAACGCCAGATCCCATTACACCTGGACTACTTCCAACATCATAAACAGGTGAGGATAAAAAGCTGTACTCACCATCATCTGTGCTCTGTAAAGGGGGACTGCTTCGTTGTATTACTGTGGATTTCGCATTGTGACCTGTCTCGTGCACACTTATATTTGCACCCAATGTGGTGAAACTACTACCACCACCACCACCACCACCACCACCACCACCACCACCACCAGTGTAACACAGATGGGTGGGGGGAGTGTGATACAACACCAATTCCATGTGCTTTGGTATAACAACAGGATTTAGCCTGTGTCTAGTAAGGTTCACAAAATCTGCTTCATAAAAATGATCCTCACACACATAATAATAACTACAGTTGACACCTTCATCTATATTACAAATCAATTTCCACTTCTTTAAAGTCTCACTTTTTGGTGCAGCTGGAAATTTATAGAAATGTTTATTCTTGTGTTTGGAATTTGTTTTTACATAATAGCTACTCCTGCATCCGGGAAAATTGTACGAGTATTTCAATTTCAATCTCAAACTGGATTCTTCTCTTCCTGTATGATCCATCCTCATGTGTCTGAAATGTTATTCAAACCAAAAATTAGGAACGAGAAAAAAGATCAGGTATGGTTTACATTGATTAATGTTAAACAAAACTCAATGTGAAATTAATTTCACTATCAAAAATCAAATTAGCTTATGTCTAAATGCAGCTATCCTGTACTGAAGTATTGATAACTGATATCATGGCTTGTAATCTGATCTGGTATTGCTACAAAATAGTGAAAAAACGAAACAAATTCACATTTCTACTACGGATATGCACATCACTCTATATATAACTGCGTGAGCGTAGTTGCACTATATTCTATATTCAACACTACTTCGTTAAACAGTGCTATCAGGCAGTAGAACCACTGCTTATTGTACCATTTCAGTATATTTCAGCATCTAGATACCATGGTAGATACCAAATTCAACTGTACATTATCAGTAACAGTTACAGCTGTAAATCTGTATTACATTGTGTTGAGCATTAAAGTACGAGAAGATTTCTACTGCATTGGATATTGCCACAATAATACGTGTAAATGTCCAACTGCCTGAAGGACCTGCTTTGTGTGAGTTCCAAACAAATGTCTTATGTGAGAACACAACCTTTGTCGAGACAACAGCAACAAATACTTTTTACCTGGATAGAGTGTTATGTACTGTACAGAATATTTACTGTCGAAAACGGGAAATAGAACATACTCGAGGCATTACGAATCAATTGTAACACGTCGAATATTTGGTATGTAGTAAACGGCACAATAAATAATAGTTATTATGTTACTAAGAGTACTTCGTGGCAAAAAGGAAGATGAATCAAAGCCAGAATTATATTCCATTACAGGATTCGTAAAGTTGAATACCAACTATGTCAAAAGCCGCTAGCATGGGATTCTCTATGAAATACAAGGACATATGAACAGAAATAAGAAATATACTTACCCTTTAAGTAAACTGAGCAACGGAAATTGTATTTCTTTGCCGGAACAAATACACAAGAGCCCACAGAACGTAATGTGATGATACAACCTCGTGTTCTATATGAAACAAAAGTAAATACTGAATCATCACACCATCAAATATTACGAATGCGTCCAAAAATTAAGCAGAATAATAGCAACATACTTACACTGCAATTTAAACGAAAAATCACGATCACGTTGCTACGATACCAAAACAATTATGGAAGACTACGTCATCCAATAGGAACACGAGACTATAAATTGCTAAACTTGCAGCGCTCCAAGTGGCCTGGGACCAAACCAACGTCGTGTTACCGGAAATCCCTATAAGAGTTTCACCCTCCCTAGTTTACAAAGTACAGGAGTGTCAAAGATACTGCGATAAAGATATGGAGATTTTGGGAAAGAAAGCGTAAATTGTCGTTAAATTCAAAAAGTATTCTACATTAAATGTAGGGCATTAAATATAGACAAATAGAATAAATAAATGGTATTGTGGGAATTAGAGCTTTACAAACCTATACAACGATAGACAAACACATGTAGACAAGAAAGTATGTGGAAAACTTATGTGCTGTTGGACATACTTTCTTGTCCACATTTGATTCTCTGTCGTTGTGTAAAATAAGTTTGTAACGCTGTAATTCACAAAATCCCATTTGTCTATATCCACCCATATTTAATGCCCTACATCTAAAATGAAATATATTTTGTCTGTTTAACACAGCCGTAACTTATGTATCCTTCCCAAAAATGCCATATCTGTCTGTCGCAGCTTCGACACCCATGTACTTTGTAAACGCTCAATTTGTTTTCATATGTTGTGAACCAAAACATGTGGAGCACACCGGAAATTCGTTATATGACCAAACGAAAGTGTTTTATAATGGAGACAAACGTACGTGTTGGTGAAAATACGAACATCTTTGCGAATATGTTTCGTTGGAAGAACACTGCAAAAACTAATGCTGCAGATGGACATTTCACGTAAGTTGCATTCTAGCACAAATCTCTGGCGCAACCATCTTCGTTACACGTTTATAACTCTGAACTATTGTTTATCCTAAGGCAACTTAACAGCACACCAATGTATTATTTGTTTTGATGAAAGTTTGAAAGTTGTTTGACGATCAATTCTGTGCATTCTAAACCGGTAACGCTACTTCCTCAATAAAGTAATTAATTTCTGGCTGCTTGCTGTACACCACCAACAATTTATGGTGATTATTCTTCTTTCCTTCATCCTCTTCTTGGTCCTTTTTCTCTCTCTCATCCATTTTTATCCCCATATTTCTGCCTCAGCACTCTAGTACTCCAAATGAGGCATATGTTGATAGGTGATGTAACCGACGCGGGTGGAATATATATGACCGTACAGAATGGGAAGAGTGCTGATGTTTTACAACTGTTAGCATTTCTTACTTACCTGCAGCTTCAGCATAGACTGCTTCTTCCTCCGTAGCATCGTCATTGCAGCTATGATCAAATTTTACTTCCAGTATAGCGTTAGACACGAGGGAACTAAATATTGTGACACGGTTCTAATACAATTTTCTCTACATAATGAGTTCCATAATTCCTATTACAGGTTTCTGGCGGGTATAGAAGGGACTTGAAAGGGGAGAGTGTAACCTGTAGGTCACCGATTTTGGTAAAGTGTTGCAACGACATTGTATATTGGAAAAAGAGAGGGACGCATTTCGGATGTTTGCTAGACACTCCCTAATATTTGAAATAATAGACGTCAAAGTTGATGAAGGAAAATCGTATTTTCAGTGTTACACATTGAAGGATTGTTTTTAGACTAATGTTTTTTTAGTAATACAACATGGAGCCCAAAGTTAATAATATTAGAGTTAACATTTTAATATAAAATGCATGTTTGACCATCAGCTGGGTTTATTCAAACCCAGATATCGACCGGTTTCATTGACAGTCTGTCGTCACGGATTAGGGTTAAAACAGTTTAAGACACATCAAATGTAATTACTTAAATAATGGGCACGTCTCGTGTGCAGAGCATGCCATGAATTTCAGTATACAACACAGCATTTTTAGAAGCAAACATACTATTTGATTACTTAAATAATGACAAAAGTGATGTTGGCCGGGGTGGCCGAGCGGTTCTAGGCGCTACAGTCTGAAACCGCGCGACCGCTACGGTCGCAGGTCTGAATCCTGCATCGGGTATGGATGTGTGTGATGTCCTTAGGTTAGTTAGGTTTAAGTAGTTCTAAGTTCCAGGGGACTGATGACCTCAGCAGTTAAGACCTATAGTGCTCAGAGCCATTTGAACCATTTTTTTGAACAAAAGTGATGATGTGACTTAATTTTTTTAACCCTGATCCGTGAACATGGCCTGTCACTGAAACCGGTCGATATTTGGGTTTAAAATAAAAGCAACTGATAGTCAAACATCCATTTTATACACCAGTTGACGGCTGTTGATATTCACCTTCCAAAAATGTTTATAATGTTTTTGTGTTTTCGAGCTGTAGCTAGGGTACCTGCCAGTCAGTGTGTCCAGCAGAGCGACGTCGGCGGTCGAGGATCGAGGCATTAGCCAACCAAACTGCTAGGCCGTGTTCGACTCTTGGTCGTGATATTTTTCCATTCAATGTTTTTCCGGTGTATCTTATAATCGGAATGGTTTTCTTTGCCCCTTTTTGAAGAAAAACATCGGGAGTCGTTATTAATAATCAAATAAGTATACTTTATAATGTAATGAGTTATTTTCATTGTGATACATGACGCGCTAGATAGGACTTACGTAGATGGTGCGCAACTGACCTAGACCGTGGAAGTGGAATCACCGAAAAGTACCTCTCATCGTGAACCATGTGACAGCAGAGGTGAGAATTACAATAAAAGGTGGATACTATCAAAGGTCCTCAACCAGTAGGCCACGCCTGTCTTTCAAGATGTGCTTTTCTACGCTGGCTACGCACCCAAATTGATATGATAGATCTGTTTTTAGCAACGTGAATCAGGTGTTCTCCACTAAGTGTACCGGAAAACATATCAGCGCGTCGGGATTTCGTTTGTGTGTTGTGCATGGTACGAGAAATATCTACGTTTTGCCTGTTTCTATGATACGTTTCACCCCACGAATTGCCAGAACGCTCGTGTGTAGACGGTGAATCAGAATTACGCAGTAATATACTTCAGGTGAATTTTTGTACTATGTATCAGGATGAAAATAGCTTTCACTTATTTGATTATAAGTGACACCTGCAGCTGTTTTACTTCAAAAAACGCAAAGAAAAGTATTCAGATTATCAGATACACCGAAAAAAACATCGAATGACAAATGCCAGCGGTTTGGTAGTCCAATGCCTTGACCGCTCGACCGCCGACCTGATGGATGCACTGAATTACGAATATCAAAGATACACCATGAAACCACAAAAATGTTAATGACCCCATATTATAATAATAAAAGATGTTAGTCTAAAAACAATCTGTCGATGTACACATTGCAAATATGATTTTCATTCGTCAACTTTGACTTTGGTTTTTTCAAAATTAGTGTGTGTAGCAAAAATCCGACAGACGTGTGTCTTTATTTTCAATACAGAACGTTCGCGCAAAACTTTATCAGAATCGGTGACTCACATGTCAGAAGGGGGCGGGGGGAGAGACTTGTGCAATTCTTGGACAACGACCAATAAATCAAGCGCAACACCATCCGGATAGAAATAAAATAACATGCATCAGCAACACAGTCCTATGCCTCGCGAATTACACTATGTGATCAAAAGTATTCGGACACCCCCAAAACATATGTTTTTCAAATTAGGTTTATTGTTATGCCATCTGCTGCAAGGGTCTCCATATCAACGACCTCAGTAGTCATCAGACATGAGAGAGCAGAGTGGAGCGCTCCGCGGAACACACGGATTCGAACGTGGTCAGGTGATTGGGTGTCACTTGTGTCATACGTCTGTACGCGAGATTTCCACACTCCTAAACATCCCTAGGTCCACTCTTTCCGATGTGATAGTGAAATGGAAACATGAAGGGCACGTACAGCACAAAAACGTACAGGCAGACATAGTCTGTTGAGACCACCGACAGTTGAAGAGGGTCGTAATGTATAATAGGCACACATCCATCCAGACGCTAACAGAGGAATTCCAAACTCCATCGAGATCCAGTACAAGTACTATTACGGTTAGGCGGGAGGTGAGAAAACTTGGATTTCGTGGTCGAGCGGTTGCTCAGATGCCACACATCACGCCACTGAATGCCAAATGGCGCCTCGCTTGGTGTAAGGAGCGTAAACATTGGACGATTGAACAGTGGAGAAACGTAGTGTGGAGTGACGAATCACGGTACACAATGTGGCGATCCGATGGCAGGGTGTGGGTATGGCGGATGCCCGGTGAATGCCAGCGCGTGTAGTGTAAACAGTAAAATCCGGAAGCGACGGTGTTATGGTGTGGTCGTGTTTTTCATGGAGGGGGCTTGCACCCCTTGTTGTTTTGCATGGCACGATCACAGCACATGTATACATTGATGTTTTAAGTACCTTCTTGCTTCCCACTGTTGAAGAGCGATTCGGGGATGGCGATTGCATCTTTCACCCGATCGAGCACCTGTTCATAATGCACTTCCTGTGACAAAGTGGTTACACGACAATAACCGTCCTGTAATTGATTGGCCTGCACAGAGTCCTGACCTGAACCCTATAGAACTTCTTTGGGGTGTTTTGGAACGTTGACTTGGTGCCAGGCCTCACCGACCGACATCGACACCTCTCCTCAGTGCAGCACTCCGTGAAGAGTGGGCTGCCATTCCCCAAGAAACCTTCAAGCACCTAATTGAACGTATGCCTGCGAGAGTGGAAGCTGTCATCAAGGCTAAGTGTTTGCTAACACCATATTGAATTCGAGCATTACCGATGGACGGCGCCACGAACTTGTAAGTCATTTTCAGCCAGGTGTCCGGATACTTTCGATCTCACAGTGTATATGCCAACACCACTTGCGACGTTAACTCACCTCTGCTGGCATACGGCGTTGAGTGTGTTCGTATGTGCAAGTGTCTACACTGCTGTTGCATTGTTAGTGTGCTTGGGATCGCGTGGTGATGTAATAGTGCACGAGTTATTATTATTATTATTATTATTATTTTGCACGCTCTACAGCATCTATACTGGCGTGAGAAATGTGGTCAGCTGAAAACTACATTTCAGTTCACGTGTTGTACCTGTTCCACCCTTCACCGCTGCGTAAGTAGTCTCAAATGACAAGTCATGGGATAGTGATATGCACGTTTGCAGATGGCGGTAGTATCGCGCACACATGGTATAAAAGGGCACTGCATTGGCGGAGATGCCATTTGTACTCAGGTGATTAATGTGGAAAGGTTTCTGACGTGATCATGACCGCTCGACGGGAATTAACAGACTTCGAACCCGGAACTGTAGTCAGAGCTAGATGCATGGGACGTTCTGTTTCGGCAGTCGTCAAGGGAGCAGTATTCCAAGATCCACAGTCTCAAGAGTGTGCCGAGAATGGAAAATTTCAAGCCTTACATCTCACCACGGACGACGCAGTGGCGGACAACCTTCACTTAACGACCGACAACAGCGGCATTTGTGTAGAGTTGCCAGTGTTAAAACACAAACAACAATGCTTGAAGTAAACGGGTAACTCAATGTGGGACGTACGAGGAACGTACCCGTTACGACGGTGCGGCGAAATTTTTCGTTAGTGGACTGTGGCAGCAGACTATTGACGCGAGTGCCTTTGATAACACCACATCACCTGCAGTGGCTCTCCAGATCTCGTGGCCGCATCAGTTGGACCATAGACGGCTGGAAAACGGTGGCCTGGTTAGAATGAGTCCGGATTTCAGTTGGTAAGAGCTGATGGTATGGTTACAGTGTGGCGCAGACCCCACGAAGCCATGGCCCCATGTTTTCAATAAGGCGCTGTGCAATTTCGTGGTGTCTCCATAATGGTGTGGGCTGTGTTTACATGGACTGGAGAATGGACTTGGTCCTCTGGCCCAAGTGAACCGATGACTGACTTCAAATGGTTATGTTCGGCTACTTGGAGACCATTTGTAGCTATTCAGGGACTTCCTGATACCAAACGATGATGCGCCATTGTAGTGGGCCACAGTTGTTGGCGATTGGTTTGAAGAACATTCTAGACATAGTGATCTTCCGACATGAATCCTGGCGAGTGTTTGATATGTAAGCGAGTCGTCAGGTCGTGCAGAAAATCCTGCACCTGCAATACTTTCGCAACTATCGACGGCTATAGAGGCAGCACACCTTAATATTTCTGCAGGGGACTTCCAAAGACTGGTTGAGTCCATGCCACGTCGAGGTGCTGCACTGTGACGGGCAAAAAGAGATCCGACACGATGTTTGGAGGTGTCACATGAGTTCTGTCGCCTCAGTAAATTGTTCGGAGCCTAGTGAATCAGCACTCGATCTTCGCAGTATAGTGTGGAATTTATCAGATCTAGAGGAGGCCTATCCCAGAAAGATTACTTCACAGAGAGGACAATTTGGCCAGGTGTGGTTCATTGCAGTGCTGCTAGTCAACAGTTTTAAAGCGAGTCGATCATCAGATCACTGCTATCGGAAAACGCGGTCAGCGTTGCCTTCAGCTGAGGCCGGCTCATTCGCGTTCGAGGGGCACACATTCGACACTTACTAGCGCTCCTTGGATTTGATAGGTGCTATACGAGGAAAACTTTCTTGTGACTCTGTGATAGTTCCACGACCAAGTTTCTGCGGTCCATTTGGAGCAGCAAATCATTTGCCGGTTATAGCTTAAAGCGTGTTCCGTCACAAGTGTAATGAAAGTACGGTGCCGTTACTGAGGGAAACGTAATGACTAGCTCCAGAAGGCACTTCGTGTGCTACTAAAGCATACATTACAGCCGAGATTATACGGTGCACTTACAGAGCCGATACAATTAGCAGTTAGCTGCGTAAGGACTGAGGTGCTGTTTGCGTCCGTATTACTGCAAAGTAATCTGGTTTGCCTCGTAACCGAATCCTTTCTTAGAGAGCTTTCAGCAACGTTTCTTCACTTCATACGTGGTGACGCAGGGAACAGCGTGTAAACTTACAGGCGCCTTCACTTATTTAATCCACCAAAAATGATATGCTATAAATCACTCAATGTTTCTGTTGTTGCTGCTGCTGTCTTCACTCCGATGACTGGTTTGATGCAGCTCTCCATGCAAGTATATCCTATACAAGGCTGTTCGTCTTTAAACTACTACTACTACAACCTACATCCATGCCAACCTCCTTACTAAATTCAAGCCTTGCTCTGGCTCTCCCGTTCTTAGCAGCAGCCGCCCCCCTCCCCTTCCCCCGCAAGACACACACACACACACACACACACACACACACACACACACACACACACACACACACACACACACTTCCCTACATCAATAAGCTGAAAATTCCTTGATGTCTCAGGCTGTGTTCTCTGAAAAACTCAAAAGTTTTTATTTCTTCACCCTGAACTCAAAATCGCTTCCCAAATTTCTCCTTTTCTTTCCTGTTTCCTCACTGTACAAATTAAATAACATTTGGGATAGGGTACAGCCATTTCTCATTCAATTCTCTACTACTACTACTACTACTACTACTGAGTTCGTAATGATAGATGGTAAATCGTCGAGTAGAACAGGAGTGATATCTGGCATTCCGCAAGGTAGTGTCATAGGCCCTTTGGTGTTCCTGATCTACGTAAATGATCTAGGTGATAATCAGAGCAGTCTCCTTAGACTGATTGCAAATTATGCTGTAATTTACCGTCTAGTAAAGTCATCAGACGATCAATTCCAGTTACAAAATGATCTAGAGAGAATTTCTGTATTGTGCGAAAAGTGCCAATTGGCACTAAACAAAGAAAAGTGTGAGGCCATCCACATGGGTACTAAAAGAAATCCGATAAATTTTGGGTATACGATGAATCGCTAAAATCTAATGGCTGTCAATTCAACTAAATACCTAGGAATTACAATTACAAGCAGATTAAATTGGAAAGACCACATAGATAATATTGTGGGGAAGGCGAAACAAAGACTGCGCTTTGCTGGCAGAACACTTGGAAGATGCGACAAACCCACTAAAGAGACAGCCTACATTACAATTATCCGTCTTCTGCTGGAATATAGCTGCGCGGTGTTCGATCCTTACCAGTTAGGATTGACGGAGGACATCGAAAAAGTGCAAAGAAGGGCAGCCCGTTTCGTGTTAACGCGCAATATGGGTGAGAGTGTCACTGATATGATACGCGAGTTGGGGTGACAGTCACTGAAATAAAGGCGGTTTTCTCTGCGGCGAGATCTATTTACGAAATTTCAATCACCAACTTTCTCTTCCGAATGCGAAAATATTTTGTTGACACCCACCTACGTAGGGAGAAATGATAACATAATAAAATAAGAGAAATCAGAGCTCGAACGGAAATATTTAGGTGTTCCTTTTTCCCACGCGCCATTCGATAGTGAAATGGTAGAGAAGTAGTAAGAAAATGGTTCTATGAACCCTCTGCCAGGCACTTAAGTGTGAATTGCAGAGTAACTATGTAGATGTAGATGTACTTGGCTTTCATGCCCTTCGACTCTCATATGTACAATCAGGTTTCTGTGGAAGCTGGAAATGGCCTTTCGCTTCCTGTATGTTGTCTCTCCCAGCTTCAGAATTACAAAGAGAATATTCGAACACAGTCAAAAGTATTCGGGTTAGAAAGTTAAATATATATCTCGAGAAGCTATTTTCAGTGAGAGATAGCGTCACCTTGAGCCTCCCAGGGGCCTTGGTCGGAAGAAGAGTCTAGCACCATCGTCCGTGTTTGCTGCGGTAACTCGGTCTGCCTGCCGTCATAGTCCTGAGCAAGACATGCAGGGCGATACAGGTGCCCCCTACCGCTGTCGTTTTATGCAGCCTGCAGTGTTGAGGTGGCATTCATAAACCACGGGAGAGGTTTTCATACGCTCTCGCTCGCTACTGGCCAGCTGTTACTCCTACAAAAAAATGAGCAGGACCCTTTTCTAGGAAATGTAAAGTAGTTAAATTCTGTACTGGGACACGGTTTCTCTGGAGGCCACTGTTTTAGAGTTATCAAAAAAGTACCAAAGTTACCTTCAAACGCGCCTCTACCCCACAGCCATTACTCATCAGTAAAGATTTCTAGTATATTCTTCGTGGCACTCCCTCCTGCGACTGTACAAAAATTTCCATCTACGTGAACTATCCCCGATATCGGACCGTTCTTGGTCTCTACTGATTGCGCTACTGGGGCATCAGCATAATCAGCTACTTTGTTGTTATTACTGTAAACGAGCCCGGGAGAGCAACGAACAGGAAACGACCTTTGTAAACGCTACGCTAATAGTAATTACGTTGACAGTTCCATCCAGTCTTAACCCTTACAACCACAGGACCTTCGCAGTCAGAAGGCGTGAGGAATACAACGATGTATTTGTTTATTTTGTGCTATTAAAATTCGCAAAAATTTTAGGTAAAATTTACACGGAAATCAAATTTACAGTTTGTAAGTGCTCGACTAAGTAAAAAGACCACTCAATAAACACCAAAAGAAGGTCGAATGTCGGAAATAATTCGTGAACCCACAAATTGTTGTACAGTTCTAGGAGGGAGTGCTACGAACAGCATTGTAGAAATCCTGACCGGTGGGGGCTAAGTTTGTTAGATTAAGTAGTATGTAGGGACCGGTGACCTCAGCAGTTTCGTCCCACAGGAACTTACGACCACCACCATATCCCAGGACAAAATTTCACTACATTAAATTTCCTACAAAAAGATCCTGTTCATTTTTTCTGTAGCGTTTGACACGTAGCGGGCGAGACAATGGGAAAATCCCACGCCTGTTTTACGAAGGCCAGCTATAACATTGCGGGTTGCATAAAACGACAGCGGTAGAGGCAACTAAATCATCCTGTGCATGAAGGCGGACAGAGTTAAGAAAATTTTTTCTCGAAACAAAAGTCCATTATTTCTGACACCTCGAAAGCCACACACACTCAATCTGGAAGTGACAGTTCTTTCACACAAACCTGTCCATTACCAGAGATAGCTATTTAGCTTTCCATACAGATCGATAAAAGGTTCACTCTCCTAGATTCTCTGGCCTCGATGGCAAAGTTCAGTTGTAAATGTTCACGCTGTGCTCAGCGTACGAATTTATGACCGTTACTTAACGAAAAGTCATATTATTCCAATAAAGTATCTGTGGTCACAGTAGCTCGCGATCCTTCACACTTCTCAATATAAATTGCGTCAGCGTAAAGCTATATGTTCACCGAAGTAAACATTCATCTATAATATTCGCTGTCCTAGTTAAATTTCCCACATGCCGGGCATATAGTATGAACACAAATTGCTGACCAACGCTTCCAATACGACTTGAAACTTGCACTGTTGTTCCATGAAATATGGTGATACCTAGTCCCATCAATACAGCTGTAACTGTTGCTTGCCATAGACGCGAGGAACCTTCAAGCCTGGAATTGGTCAACGGAAATTCATGTAATCTGTCCATGGTCTCGTCATCTCAGTATGCATTAGTAACGATGTAGTCACTACCTCAAGCAAACCTACCTTCCTAATATCTATCAAACGTGGCTAAATGAGCGGTTTATCTCCTCTCATCGTAGCTGATGGCTACAAAATCGTGTTACAAACGTTGTCATTCTACTGATACAATAACGCATTCATGCTAGAGCACTAGTTCGAAATTTTAAAGTTAACAGTTACTCCCATATATTTCATATTTTAACAGACCTTCGGGTTTCTCTGCCTTAAAGATGGAACTACAAATTCAGTTTGTCTAAAGTACTGAGAACGCAACATTCTTCGGGTAAAGAAAGTGGCATTTGGAGAAAAAGAAAAACTACGTTCCTTGAATAACGTTTTAGACAAAACCATGTCTCATAATTAAGCTTACTGAAAACTATATTTTTAAAAGCAGTTTATACAGTTAATAAGAATGACAAATGCAATCATAATCACAATATTTAGAAACTTATTCTACTAGAGACACATATATCTCAACACGAGTACATGGTAGAAGCTGACCTCTGGTAAAATAAGTTTGGATTCCGGAGAAATGTAGGAACACGCGAGGCAATACTGACCCTACGACTCACCTTAGAGAATAAGTTAAGGAAATGTCAACCTGAATTTATAGCATTTGAAGACTTAGAGAAAGGTTTCGACAATGTTGACTGAATTCTCTCTTTGAAATTCTGAAGGTATCAGAGGTAAAATACATAGTGAAGGCCTATTCACAACTAGTACAGAAACCAGAAGACAGTTATAAGAGCTGAGAGCATGCAAAGGAGGCAGTGGTTGGAAAGGGAGTGAGGTAGGGTTGAAGTCTATCCCCGATATTGTTCAGTATATAAATTGAACAAGCAGTAGAGGAAACCAAAGAGAAATTTGAAATAGGGAGAACAAATAAAAACGTTGAGGTTTGCTGATGAGATTATAATTCTGTTAGCGACAGCAAGGGACGTGGAACAGCAGTTGAACGGAATGGACAGTGTCATGAAATGAGGATACAAGATGAACATCAAAATAAGGGTAATGAAAGGTAGTTGAATTAAATCAGTTGATGCTAAGGAATCAGATTAGGAAAGGAGACACGTAAAATATTTGAGTTCCGCTATTTCGGCACTAAAGTAACAGTAGCAGAGAGGACGTAAAATGGACTGGCAATGGCAAGAAAAGCATTTCTGAAGAAGAGAGATTTGTTAACATCAGATGTAGATTTAGTTGATAGGAAGTCTTTCCTGAATGTATTTGTCTGGAGTGTAGCCATGTATGGAAGCGAAAAATAGACGATAAACAGTTTAAATAAAAAAGAGCATAGAAGCTTTCGAAATGTGGTGCTACAGAAGAATGCTGAAGGTTAGATGGGTACACCACGTAACTAATGAGGAAGTACTAAATAGAATTGGAAGACCAAAAATTTGTGGCACAGTTTGACCAAAAGAAGGGATAGGTTGAGAGGACACATTCTGAGACATGTTGGGATCACCAGTTTGGTTTGGGAGGGTAGTGTATTGGAGGGAAGTGTGTTGGATGAAAATAGTTGAGGTAGACCAACAGATCAATACAGTTAGCACATTCAGAAAGATATAGGTTGCAGTAGTTACTCTGATATGAAGAGGCTCGCACAGGATATAGTAGTATGGAGAGCTGCATCAAACCAGTCTTCGGACTGAAGACGACAACCACAACAACAACAACAACAACGAGCACTAAAATGAGGTCTCTCTAGTTGTGAGGAATCAGAAGTTTACGAGCGTAGAAATCATCTTGTGCCAGAGCAGTGCTAATGCTTGAATCATGTTAACGTTCCAGTGTGCATAACTGCAGTAAAAATCAGGCTTGGCTTTATTTTGTGGTCGTATTGCTATAATATGACTCCTGTCCTTGTAGTACACAAGTTACATAGACACCCCCGACCTGTGTAAAACATCGTACTGCAATAGAAATGTTGCTTTCGTTAAAATCAGACGGCCACATTTCTTCAGGAACTAACAATTATTAACGTGTAGTAGTGCAGCATTTATCCCCTCCGTGTTATTTAGCGTTTAAAATTTAACTGTAGGAGATTCTAATATTTTATCACGGTACAATATATTATTTATACACTGTAGCATGATGACGAGCACTATAAAAGACGAACTTACTTGAACAACTTAATATAGTGAGATCGCTGAATGACAAGACATATGAGCGTGCTTATATTATCTGTGAACTGCTAGTAATATTTGTACGATACAAGAACAACTAAAAACCGAATGTTGCAGTAGTTGGTCAGATTTCGCACATACTGAATTTGTGCGTACGGTATTTTTCAGTGAATTATAACAAGGATTCAAATAAGACGTACAGAAATTCGTCCGAAGAGCTGAAGTAGTCAAGATAAGATGGCCTCATCTGGGCAAAGGTGAGTTTTTGAATTACGTGCGAAATGTAGTGTTGGACAGCACAAATCTCCAAGAAATAAGGTTGTTATATTTGATGAAGATTTTACCATCGATGGTCAGCAAAATTTACGCAGATTGTGAAAAGTACTATAGATTCTGGACTGTGCTGATGACGGAGGGTTGTATTCAACTGCCTCTCCAATGCTGATTACAGTAAGACAGTAACAGTGTTAGGGTTCGCATTTACTCCCAACAACCTATTCGTTAGCAGTGCAAATGACACCCCAGGCTGCTGTAACAAATTGGAATTTACTCCTTGTGCGAAAATTGCTGATAACTCCGTGTTGAGCCTTCACACTTCTCACTCTGTAATCTTTAACAATATTTTGAGAGTTCTTAATCAATAAGCGATGTAACTGCAGAATGCTTGGCTTGTTTCTCGCCCAAGTGCGATGTCATTTGTTCATCTCCTCTACAGCTAGTAGTAACTCACTTGTGACCGAATTTGGCAAGCTGAGATCTCAGTTCCTGTGACATCGCGTGAAACACTTTCAGTATTCAGAATGAGATTTTCACTCTGCAGCGGAGTGTGCGCTGATATGAAACTTCCTGGCAGATTAAAACTGTGTGCCCGACCGAGACTCGAACTCGGGACCTTTGCCTTTCGCGGGCAAGTGCTCTACCATCTGAGCTACCGAAGCACGACTCACGTCCGGTACTCACAGCTTTACTTCTGCCAGTATCTCGTCTCCTACCTTCCAAACTTTACAGAAGCTCTCCTGCGAACCTTGCAGAACTAGCACTCCTGAAAGAAAGGATATAGCGGAGACATGGCTTAGCCACAGCCTGGGGGATGTTTCCAGAATGAGATTTTCACTCTGCAGCGGAGTGTGCGCTGATATGAAACTTCCTGGCAGATTAAAACTGTGTGCCCGACCGAGACTCGAACTCGGGACCTTTGCCTTTCGCGGGCAAGTGCTCTACCATCTGAGCTACCGAAGCACGACTCACGTCCGGTACTCACAGCTTTACTTCTGCCAGTATCTCGTCTCCTACCTTCCAAACTTTACAGAAGCTCTCCTGCGAACCTTGCAGAACTAGCACTCCTGAAAGAAAGGATATAGCGGAGACATGGCTTAGCCACAGCCTGGGGGATGTTTCCAGAATGAGATTTTCACTCTGCAGCGGAGTGTGCGCTGATATGAAACTTCCTGGCAGATTAAAACTGTGTGCCCGACCGAGACTCGAACTCGGGACCTTTGCCTTTCGCGGGCAAGTGCTCTACCATCTGAGCTACCGAAGCACGACTCACGTCCGGTACTCACAGCTTTACTTCTGCCAGTATCTCGTCTCCTTCCTTCCAAACTTTACAGAAGCTCTCCTGCGAACCTTGCAGAACTAGCACTCCTGAAAGAAAGGATATAGCGGAGACATGGCTTAGCCACAGCCTGGGGGATGTTTCCAGAATGAGATTTTCACTCTGCAGCGGAGTGTGCGCTGATATGAAACTTCCTGGCAGATTAAAACTGTGTGCCCGACCGAGACTCGAACTCGGGACCTTTGCCTTTCGCGGGCAAGTGGTAGAGCACTTGCCCGCGAAAGGCAAAGGTCCCGAGTTCGAGTCTCGGTCGGGCACACAGTTTTAGTCTGCCAGGAAGTTTCACTTTCAGTATTGTTCGCTTAAACCATTCCAGAGTGGCACGGTATGCTCAGATATGAGGAAAATCACCCGGCGCCACTATTCCGCTTAGGCTGCCGAGAAGGGCATCATCCATGCCTGCCGAAAATCCCGCTGAATCTCTGAACGACTCAGTGGTCTGCCGCACTGCAGTAGTTTAAGCTCGTGATAGGACTCCCCGGACTGAAGTACTGATCGAATAATTATTCGTTTGACACCACATCCATCAGGGCTCCGAAAACATACATACACACATATGCACGAAGGTGCCTGCATTTCCGACCTGTGCTTACGCGGCAAATTTCGCTCCATTTGATGTCCCACCCTTTGCTTAACTATTTTTAGTCAAAACTACGATAGCTACTTTATCGTATGTGGCAGAGGTTTCTACCCTATTATTATCCTCCACCCTCAGCCCCTCCTTCCCCATGCCTTTCCTGTTCTATTCATGGACGTTGCTGGGAAGAAAGACTGTCTCTAAGCCTCCATATGAACATGAATTTCTCAGATATTCTCGTTGTTGTGGTTTCGGAGACGTATGTGGGAGGAAGTAATATGACGCTCAACTCTTCTTGGAACATATGCTCTCGCAATTTAAACAGTGAACCTCTGTGTTGTACAGTGCTCCTTCTTCTAGTGTCTTTGTTGGGTATTCGTTATCTCTTCCATTAATCGAAATTGGTAATGATCCCAGGCTGGCGAGAAATAATAAAGATCCGATCTAAGTGTGTTGCAAGCTCCTAGAAGCAGCGGAAAGTGTTCTGCAACCAGCGAGCATAGGAGAACAGTGTGCATACAAAGGCTGCCATACAGCAAGATAGAAGTAAACTAAAACTCGCTTATTACGAAACAAGACTGCGGTCGCAACAAAATAATACGAAATTCCATACCTTTCTCCAACACAAAATAAAAATAGTCTAACACCAATAGATTTCACGTACGCCTATAACTGAGTTCTGCGGAACGTCACCCAGTTTTGTTGGCTTATTTTTTAATTAAGCCAAATAAGATAAACAGTGGCTGTTGCTGATGCTGTTTTACCACTTATCTTCGGGTACTGAAATTGAGAAAAATCTTCAATCGGTTTTAGACTTCGGTAATATAAGAAAAAAGAGTTTTTTATTTCCACCTTTTCTTATTATGATCTAGTCTTGTACTTCATACTACAAAATTTTTAGGAAATTATTTGTCGTTGTTAGTGATTTCTTTGACCAGATTCTGTAGTTGATTTAATTTTTTCCTGTAAACTCAATCCAAAAATTTAAGTAATAGTTGCAGGACCCCACTTACTTTCTGGACCCTGCTTACACCAGTGAATCTTCAAAAAGCATGTTGTTAATAAATGTAAAAAATACGAAAATTCTGTTTTTCTATTTTTTTTATAGGTATAAAATACTACTCCTCCTCCCGTTGGTTGTTCTTTTGATCGAAAGTCCAAAAACTGGTGGGATGCAGGTCTCCGCGCTATTTATCCTGCGCAAGTCTTCTCCCTCTGCGATTTTTATCCCCGCCCCTTCCTTCCAGTATTAAATTGGTAATCCCTTAATGTCTCGTAATGGGTTCTACCAGCCGATCCCTTCTTCTAGTCAGGTTGCGCCACAAATTTCTTTCCTCTCCAAATCTGTTCAGTCCCTGCTCATTAGTTACGTGGTCTACCCATCTGATATTCAGCATAAGCTGTTTGTCTTCCATGACTCACTTCCATACATGGCTACACTCCAAACAAATAATTTCAGAAAATACTTCCTAACACTTAAGTCCATATTCAGTGTTAACAAATTTCTGTTGATCAGAAACACTTTTCCCGCGATTGCCAGTATATGTTTCACATCCTTCCTACTTCGGCCATCATCAGTTATTTTGCTGCCCAAATAGCAAAACCTGTGTACTACTTTAAGCGTTTCATTTCCTAATGTAATTCCCTCAGCATTACCTGCTTTAATTCGACTGCATTTCATTAATCTTATTTTGCCTTTATTGATGTTCATCTTATATCCTCCTTCGAAGACTCTTTCCATTCCGCTCAAGTGCTCTTCAGAGCCCTTTGCTGTCTCTGACCGAATTATAGTGTCATCGGCAAACGTCAAAGTTTTATTTCTTCTCCCTGAACTTCAATTGTTACTCCAGATTTTTCATTGATTTCGTTCACTGCTTGCTCAATATACAGATTGAATGAAATCAGAGATGGGCTACAACCCTGTCTCTGCTTCCCTTTCACATCATCGAACTCGTAGCTGCAGTCTGGTTCCTGTACAAGTTGTGAATAGCCCTTCGCTCCCTGTAATTTACCCCTGCTGGCTTTAGAATTTCAAAAAGAGTATTCCGGTCAACACTGTCAAAAGCTTTTTCTAAAGCCACTAATGTTTGAAACATAGTTTTGTCTTTCCTTGAAGTATCTTCTCATATAAGTCGTAGGATTAGTACTGCCTCGCATGTGGCAACATTTCTTCCGAGATTGGCTTCTACTAGTTTTCCATTCTTCTTATGTAAAGAATTGGTGCTAGTATTTTGCAATCATGACTTATTAAACTGATAGTTCAGTGATATTTACGACTGTCAGCACCTGCTTTTGTGGTATAGGAATCAACTCTCATTGGTAGTAGACGTTATTGGATAGGCGTGCTAGGATTAACGTCCGATACTAGTGCTGTTGACGAGACGACAATACTGGCGGGTGGTTCAAAAAGAGCGCCGGTCTTGATATATCAAAGTAACAAGTTCATTTTTACAAAAAACACAAACAAAATACATAAAGTTCATCAAACCTCCCGGTTTCATATATGAAAAATATGAGGCATATGACCTCTCTACCGCGCTGGCGTGCAAGAATCTGTCCATGAAATTCACAATGACCGCACGACACGTTTCCACATTCGATTAGCTCACAACTCATCGAATTTCCTCCTCCAAATCATGGATGCTTCTGGGTGTACTGGCGTTCAACACTGATTTAAGATGACCCCCAGAGAAAAAAAGCACAAGGACGTAAGTCACATGACCTTGGTGATCATTGATTATCAGCTCTGCGCGAAATGAGGCGATCCGGGAATCGTTCATGGAGCAAACGAATTGTTTCGCGGGAAGTATGGCAGGTACTACCATGCCGCTGTAACCGTAACTCTTAGATGTCGATTCCATCCAAATGAGGCCACAAACTGCCTTATCGTCGTACCGTATCGGTACAGCTTGTGCTGCCTCATTTAAAAAAAAAAAAAAAGAAAAAAAAGAAAAAAAACCGATGACGCCGTCCGGCCAAAATCCGCACCATACTGCAACTCCTTGTGGGTGCGTTTCCCTTTCTTGTCTCATGCAAGGTTTTTCTGACCCCCCACCCAGGTACGGCAGTTCTCCTCATTCACAAAGCAATTTAAGTGGAGATGTGGTTCATCACTGAAGATGATACCGTCTGTAAAGCTTTCGCCGTCTTGTCGTCCTCTGAAAACCCCGTCAACAAACTGTAGTCACTTCCAGTGATCAGTCTCTTAGAGCTGCTGCGCCAACTGAATTTAACAGGGGTAGTAGTGGAGATCATACTGGAGAATTTTCCGTACTGAAGAACAACTTGAGGCGAATTGACGGGAACGGTGTCGAATTGATTTCCCTGGGCTAACAGCCACACTGTCACGAACCATCTTAATGTTCTGCTCACTCTGACCAGAACAACGACGCCAAGGGTTTTAAGTGTTCATTGTTGAGCTCGGCTCAAAGAAGTTTTTCTTTTCAGGGTTGGCACACCCAAGTGAACTGCTCCATGGTTAGGCCGGCATTACGCTGTCAAATTTCTTTGTCAAAGTTGATATGTCAAATATTTTTGTCGAAGAAGTTTGATGGTGTAATAGGGTACTTTGTCAAATCTCGTCTGTCGCCAAATAAATTCGATCAAATCTAGGGCCCTGGTGTAGACTTGATCATAAAAGCCGCTGTTCACTGCAATGTGACAGGTTACCACGTGGAGCGCTAGCATCGCTGCAGCGTCCTGCCATCTGTAGTGTGTTTATAAACATGGCCGGTAAATACAATTGGTGTGTACCGACAACTAAAAAATTAATGGAGATGTATGAAGCTGATGAGGCGCTTTACAACGTGAGGCACCCTGAATACAAAAATAGATTAAGAAGATTGGAGACCTAACCTAACTCTCTCCTGTAGCAAGAAATCAGAGTGTTGCAGTGAGCCTGTCTTCTCAGATATATTTATTTATTTATTTAACCTGATCAGATTAGGGCCATCAGGCCCTCTCTTACATGAGACCAGTGTTCCACACATGCAGCAGTTCACACATCAGAGTTACATCATGACCATAGTTTAAATGAGAAAATTAGCTTACTATAGTGACAATATGAATAAAGAGTAGTGACTAAGACCTAATAAAGTAAATGTGGCAGTATTTTTACAACAGGTGCTATACATACAGATTATGATAAAAGCAATAATAACAGTAAAAAAAATCAAATAATAATGACAAACATGAGAAGGATTGGCAATAGTAATGAAGGTTTGTGCAGATGTACATAATATCTTGGTGTGTAAAGTAGATGGAGAAGGTCACTGAGCGATGCAATGGAACGGAGGGGATTTTATTATAATGGGAACGTGTGTTTCTGTCATGTTGTTCCGACATGAGCGTTAGGGACTAGGAGAGATATGAGGGACAGTGTACATTTATAAGGCAGTAGATGAGACAGAGTGTATGGAAATCTCTGCGTTTGTCTGCACGCAGCCAGGACAATTTTGCATATGCTGGTGAAATGTGATCAAGAAGTCGAACGTCACAGATATATCGGACGCAGGCATTCATGACCAGTTCTAGACGTCGGGAATTTTCCTGAGAGAGGCCTTGTAGGATAATATCGCTGTAGTCAATGATTGGGTGTATAAGCGTTTGTACTAATTTCTTTTTCAGATCGAAAGGGAAGAGTTTTTTATATTTTTGTAGGACATGAAGGGATGCTGATGCTTTTTTGCACACTGCAGTTACGTGCTCTGTCCAATTTAGATTTTCATCTATTATTACCTCCAAACTCTTTGCTGAGGGAGAGAAGTCAATATTTGTTCCATTTAGGATAAGAGATGGTACGGATTCCCGATGTTTTGGGCTAATGAGCTTAGAGTGACCAACAAGTACCGCTTGGGTTTTAGATGGGTTTAGTTTTAGACCTATGTCCTGTGCCCATTTTGACAGTGCATCGAGGTCAGTATTGAAATTTTCAATAGCTTTCTTGAGATTGCTTGGTTTCGCACTTAGATACAACTGAAGGTCATCAGCATACATATGGTATTTGCAGTAGGTCAGAACCGATGACACATCATTGACATACAGAGAGAAGAGTATGGGACCTAGTACTGAGCCTTGGGGAACGCCTGACACTACCTGCCGCCATCGTGATTTTATGTTCCCAGACAGGACGCGTTGCTGACGAGACGTCATGTATGAACGAAACCATTGCACTGCACTTGGTGAGAAATTTAGACCGCTAAGTTTGGCCAGTAAGATGCCGAAGTCGACAGTATCAAATGCTTTGCTGAAATCTAAGAAGCAAATGATAGTAGCTTCTTGTCTGTCCATGGCAAGTTTCAGGTCATCTGTCACCTTTATCAGAGCGGATGTTGTGCTTCGATGTTTACGGAAACCTGATTGGTATTCGTCTAGTAGGTTGTTAGTAGTTAGGTAGTTGGTGAGCTGGTCATGAACTATATATTCTAAGGCCTTTGATAGTGCAGGAAGAAGGCAGATGGGGCGGTAGTCGGAGGGTGCTGTGGCGATGTCCTTTTTAGGAAGTGGCTTAATTTGTCCCAGTTTCCAGGCCTCAGGGAAAATACTTGTGATTAATGAATCGTTGAAAATGTCTGTTATAGAGGGCAGTAGTTGGTCAATAATAAGTTTTACCATCTGGATAGTGATACCATCATGCCCAGTAGATGCTGATCTAATCCGCATTATGGATTTCTTGACAATGTTGCAAGTGACGTGCCGTAGATAGAATTCTTCTTTGCTACAGTCGTTCATCCCCATGAAGTAATCAATGATTCTCTGTTCTTTTTTTCGTTAATGTGAAGAATCGGTTTAGTTCTTCAGCCGGGACCATGGGATTTTCTGCAACTTTTATTTTGCCTAAACCGAGACTACGGAGATTTTCCCACAGGACAGCTGGTCTACATCTATTGTCAGCTAATGTACGGGCATGTCTGAGTTTAGCGTTTCTCACCGCTTGACTGACTGTTTCGTTTCTGCTTGTATACAGCATGATTTTCAGGTGTAGGGTGTATCTTGTATGCTCGATGTGCAGCATCTCTGAGATTCATGAGCTGTTTTAGTTCATCAGTCAGCCAAGGTGCAGGTTGCCTTTTTACTTTTCTGGTCTTTATTGGAGCATTTGTCATATAGTTGAGTAATTTTGTTAGTGAAATCCTGGAGTTTGTCGTTTATGTCCATGAGGGGAGTAGAGGTCATCCCCTAAACTATTTCTTGTGCCTCAGTTTCGAGTTCAGGCAAATTTATGCGTTTGAACTCTCGGTATGTAGACAGTTTTTGTTTCTTCCTAGGACATTATAGTGAATAAGTCATGGAAATGATGTCATGGGCAGACATGCCAGGCGCAGATATTTGAGAGGGAGCGGATTATTCTGTTTGGAGATTTCGTTGCGAATATATCTATGAAAGTGTGACTGGTAGTCGTGTGATGAGTAGATGCCAGCTGAAGTAGCGTCATATTTGAGGAAGAAAGCATCCTCTTAAATTTCCCAGTGGAAGGACCATTGCACAGAAAATTGATGTTAGTGTCACCTGCTATAATTACATGTTCATATGACGATTCGAGACTAGAGAGGGCAGTTTCGAAGCAGGAGAACCCACCTACTTTAGGAGGTTTGTAAAGGACACTGTTGATGTCTATGAACATATATTCCACATGTTTATCTACATTGTTGTCGGATGTGTGCAGTACTGTAGGTGACAAATCAGAACGTATGTACGCCCCTACTCCGCCCCCTCGTCTGTTGCATCTGTCGTGCCTGGGAAAGATATAGCCATCTAGGTTTACGGAAGTTGTAGGAATACTTGGTTTGAGCCAAGTCTCTGACAAAAGTATTACGTGTATGTCATCAGTTTGAAACATATATTTGAACTCGTCGAAGTGAGCTGGCAGAGACTGGACATTTGCATGTGCAATAAGCAGCTTGGTGCGTTCGGGTGTTGATTGCCCGAGGAGGCTGCCGACCGATGTTTGCGGGCACAGAGTTAACATATCTTTGTCTGTGTTGCGGGTCGTGGTTGGCGGTGACAAGAGGATCTGGCATGAGGAATGCGGAAGGCGTGTGAAGGAGGGGGGTGAGGGAGTGTCCTCGCAGATCTACGGCCAAGGTCAGCGAGGTCTGCAACGGTTCTGGAAGTAGCCATGGGCTGGCAGGAGAAGGAATTTCGCTAAACACAACGGGAGTAATCTGCACGTTACGACAGAGTGTGATATTAATTTCACTTACGGGGATTACAACTAAAGAATGATGGTGGGTTGCTAATTAAGCATGGAAGTGAGACTACCTTATGTAATAATTAACAAAATTACATGAGAAAAACAATTAAAGATGAAAGTAGTTCTTTAGAGAAACGAAAAGTTGATAATACAAATAATAAGAAAAATTACACGAGAAAAAATAATTAGGGATAAAAAAATAGTTATGTAGAGAAACGAACAATTCGATAATACATTAGTTAAGATATGATTGACAGTGTATACAATATAAACATACAAGTTTAGTGGCAGCAAGATTAGACATGATTTAGCTTCTAAAGCACAGGCTTTAGAGTTCATTAACACTGCAAATTGTTTTCTTTCCGTTTTCGGTCTTAACCATTATCCTGCCGTCATTTGTCCATACGTTCTGTAGCCCAAATTTCGAAATTGCGCTCTTCAAAATTTTTAGTCTTTCAGAGGTCAGATCCTCGCGTACTGTCAGACCCGACTTCGCGAAATTCTTCTTTGCTCTGAAGATTTCAGATATTTTCCTATACGACATAAATTTCACTATTATAGGTCTTGGTTTTGTAGAACTTGGCGACTTACGACCCACTCTATGACTTCTGTCAATGTCACTCAGAGTCACTTGCACGCCTAGATTTTTTTGGACAAGGTTTATCACAAGTTCATCTGTGTTCTCCCTGCTGCTCTCTGGAATGCCGAACAGTCTGAGATCATTGCGTCTCTGATATTGTTCGAGCTCGTCCGTCTTCTCGATCAATTTCTGTTAGCGCAGTCGTGCTTTCTCCTCACTTGCTTTTAACGATGCGTCCAGTGCACGGATCTCGCTCGCATTCGCCTCCAGAGTTTTCTGTATTTGAACAACGAGCCCGAGCGTCTCCTTGGCCTGCAGCGCGGCACTCACCTCAGCCTTCACGAGTGCGGCAACGTCAGCGATGCCGCCGCAGCTCCCGGTGTGGACTCCACGCCTGCGCTGTCGCCGGCCTGGCCATTGGCTGCACTGCGCGTTGTTCGGCGATTTTCCGTTTTAAGTGCGATTCCGTGTAATTGGTGCTCAGTATGTGATGTAAAATACGACACTCGGCAGTAGATATACGGCTTTAGTATATGTAGACTAGCCTAACTGCTTAAAACATCTCCAGATTTCACGTAAACTTGCGAGCCACGCTAACGCACGTCACTCACTCGCCGCCATGTAGCACTTCTTAAGTGAGTATTGTGCTTTGTGATACGACGAGACACTTCACTGAGCAAATACTTAAATGTATGCTCAACCATTCTTAAGTAACTTATGTACGACTTGACGTCCTCCACTACAAGCTCACGGAACTAATTTTGTTGAATGCTTTTATCGTCTCTTCGTAAAACTCACGGCTTCACCCAGTTACGTTTCCTTTTTTTTCCTCCGCTTCTCTTTCACATGTGCATACAGTGCAATTGTGTTACGTGGAACTGCTGCGGTTAATAACAAGTTGTTGTTGTCAGCCACCTTGAACTTGGACGAAAATTATGATGACAGTGTAATACCCCTTTTTAGCGCCACGTCAAAGATCTTTGTCAAATAAATTTGACGAATATTTCATCATATCTTTGACAAAGAAATTTGGTAGTGTAATACCGGCCTTACACACTAATGCGAGACAGCCGTGGTGGCCGAGCGGTTCTAGCCGCTACAGTCTGGAACCGCGCGACCGATACGGTCGCAGGTTCGACTCCTGCCTCGGGCATGTATGTGTGTGATGTCCTTAGGTTAGTTAGGTTTACGTAGTTCTAAGTTCTAGGCGACTGATGACCTCAGAAGTTAAGTCCCATAGTGCTCAGAGCCATTTGAACCACTAATGCGAGAATTCAAACTGAGTGACCAATTGGAATGTTTCATCTACATCTACATGATTACTCTGCAATTCACATTTAAGTGCTTGGCAGAGGGTTCATCGAACCACAATATCTCCCCACCATTCCACTCCCGAACAGCGCGCGGGAAAAACGAACACCTAAACCTTTCTGTTCGAGCTCTGATTTCTCTTATTTTATTTTTATGATCATTCCTACCTATGTAGGTTGGGCTCAACAAAATATTATCGCATTCGGAAGAGAAAGTTGGTGACTGAAATTTCGTAAATAGATCTCGCCGCGACGAAAAAATCTTTGCTTTAATGACTTCCATCCCAACTCTCGTATCATATCTGCCACACTCTCTCCCCTATTACGTGGTAACACAAAACGAGCTGCCTTTTTTGCACCCTTCCGATGTCCTCCGTCAATCCCACCTGGTAAGGATCTCACACCGCGCAGCAATATTCTAACAAAGGACGAACGAATGTAGTGTAAGCTGTCTCTTTAGTGGACTTGTTGCATCTTCTAAGCGTCCTTCCAATGAAACGCAATATTTGGCTCGCCTTCACCATAATATTATCTATGTGGTCTTTCCAGCTGAAGTTGTTCGTAATTTTAACACCCAGGTACTTAGTTGAATTGACAGCCTTGAGAATTGTACTATTTATCGAGTAATCGAATTCCAACGGATTTCTTTTGGAACTCATGTGGAGCACCTCACACTTTCCGTTATTCAGCGTCAACTGCCACCTGCCACACCATACAGCAATCTTTTTCTAAATCGCTTTGCAACTGATACTGGTGTTCGGATGACCTTACTAGACGGTAAATTACAGCATCATCTGCGAACAACGTAAGAGAACTGCTCAGATTGTCACCCAGGTCATTTATATAGATCAGGAACAGCAGAGGTCCCAGGACGCTTCCCTGGGGAACACCTGATACCACTTCAGTTTTACTGGATGATTTGCCGTCTATTACTACGAACTGAAAATAACCGAACTATCAGTTTAATAAGTCATGGCTGCAAAATACTAACGCGAATTCTTTACAGACGAATGGAAAAACTAAGAAGCCGACCTCGGGAAAGATCAGTTTGGATTCCGTAGAAATATTGGAACACGTGAGGCAGTACTGACCCTACGACTTATCTTGGAAGCTAGATTAAGGAAAGGCAAACCTACGTTTCTAGCATTTGTAGACTTGGAGAAAGCTTTTGACGATGTTGACTGGAATACTCTTTCACATTCTGAAGGTGGCAGGGGTAAAATACAGGGAACGAAAGGCTATTTACAATTCGTACAGAAACCAAATGGCAGTTCTAAGAGTTAAGGGGCATGAAAAGGAAGCAGTGGTTGGGAAGGGAGTGAGACAGGGTTATAGTCTCTCCCCGATGTTATTCAATCTGTATATTGAGCAAGCAGTGAAGGAAACAAAAGAAAAATTCGGAGTAGGTATTAAAATCGGTGGAGAAGAAATAAAAACCTTGAGGTTCGCCGATGACATTGTAATTCTGTCAGAGACAGCAAAGGACTTGGAAGAGCAGTTGAACGGAATGGACAGTGTCTTGAAAGGTGGATATAAGATGAACATCAACCAAAGCAAAACGAGGATAATGGAATGCAGTTGAATTAAGTCGCGAGATGCTGAGGGTATTAGATTAGGAAATGAGACACTTAAAGTAGTAAAGGAGTTGTGCTATTTGGGGACCAAAATAACTGATGATGGTCGAAGTAGAGAGGATATAAAATGTAGACTGGCAATGGCAAGAAAAGCGTTTCTGAAGAAGAGAAATTTGTTAACATCGAGTATTGATTTAAGTGTCAGGGAGTCATTTCTGAAAGTATTTGTATGGAGTGTTGCAATGTATGGAAGTGAAACATGGACGATAAATAGTTTGGACAAGAAGAGAATAGAAGCTTTCGAAATGTGGTGCTACAGAAGAATGCTGAAGATTAGATGGGTATATCACATACCTAATGAGGAGGTATTGAATAGAATTGGGGAGAAGAGGAGTTTGTGGCACAACTTGACTAGAAGAAGGGATCGGTTGGTAGGACATGTTCTGAGGCATCAAGGGATCACGAATTTAGCATTGGAGGGCAGCGTGGAGGGTAAAAATCGTAGAGATGAATACACCAAGCAGATTCAGAAGGATGTAGGTTGCAGTAGGTACTGGGAGATGAAGAATCTTGGACAGGATAGAGTAGCACGGAGAGCTGCATCAAACCAGTCTCAGGACTGAAGACCACAACAACAACAACTACGAACTGCGACCTTCCTGACAGGAAATCACGAATCCAGTCTCACAACTGAGACGATACCCCATACCTTGATTAGAAGTCGCTTGTGAGGAACGGTGGCAAAAGCCTTCCGGAAATCCAGAAATACGGAATCAACCTAAGATCCCCTGTCGATAGCGGCCATTACTTCGTGCGAATAAAGAGCTAGCTGCGTTGCACAAGAACGATGTTTCCTGAAACCATGCTGATTACGTATCAATAGATCGTTCTCTTCGAGGTGATTCATAATGTTTGAATACAATATATGCTCCAAAACCTTACTGCAAACCGACGTCAATATATAACGAATCGAAAGAATGTCACCAACCGGCAAACAAAAGTTCACCAACCGTTTCAAAACCGGCGCTCTTTCTGAACCACCCTTAAGATTACACGACAGAAAAGAGAAAGTAGTGAAGGAAGCGGAAGTACAAACAGACGAAAAGGAAGTTTCTCAAAATGTGCGAGAAAAATCACGCGACTGTTGTATGGAGAACGTCACTAGTTGTGGTATCGGTCTTTTCAGTGTGTGTGTGTGTGTGTGTGTGTGTGTGTGTGTGTGTGAGCGCGCGCTCCGCCACTGTGCCACGCCGCCGCCGCCGCCGCCGCCGGCGCGCCGCCCCACGCCTGGGATACCGTAGCGCCGGGCCCGGGACGCTAACGGCGACCGCAAACAGGCGCGGCACGCGGCGTTAGCTGGCTGCCGCCACACCTCAGACCTTGGCCGTGTTTAGCGAAGCAGCTGCAGCCGCTGGCCGCGACACGGCGGTCGCACGTGCCGCGCTCGTAATATAAACACCCGGCATAGCAGAAGCGCGGGGCAGCCGCTCTAGCCAACAGGTCGCCGCGCGACCTGACACGTGTCCGTCTCTTGACGGATTTCCAACAGAGCGCGCTGCCAGACGGATGCTCTCGCGACTATTGTTAAGCAGCCGCGCATCCAAGGTTCCGTACTGGGGAAACAAAATTTTTTTCTCTCCCTCCCTGCTTACCTCCCTCCACTACACATTCCTACCATTTTAATATTTGTAGCAATAAAAACACTGACTAAAAAAAATTGCAACACCAGAAAATAATTAGTGTAGAGTAATGAAATTTCGGGAATGCATTTGTCTAGGTAACATACACTACTGGCCATTAAAATTGCTACACCACGAAGATGACGTGCTACAGACGCGAAATTTAACCGACAGGGAGAAGATGCTGTGATATGCAAATGATTAGATTTTCAGAGCATTCACACAAGGTTGGCGCCGGTGGCGACAACTACAACGTGCTGACATGAGGAAAGGTTCCAACCGATTTCTCATACACAAACAGCAGTTGACCGGCGTTGCCTGGTGAAACGTTGTTGTGAGGCCTCGTGTACGGAGGAGAAATGCGTACCATCACGTTTCCGACTTTGATAAAGGTCGGATTGTAGCCTATCGCGATTGCGGTTTATCGTATCGCGACATTGCTGCTCGCGTTGGTCGAGATCCAATAACTGTTAGCAGAACATGGAATCGGTGGGTTCGGGAGGGTAATAGGGAACGCCGTGCTGGATCCCAACGGCCTCGTATCACTAGCAGTCGAGATGACAGGCATCTTATCCGCAATGCCACGACTCGATCCCTGAGTCAACAGATGGGGACGTTTGCAAGACAACAGCCATCTGCACGAACAGTTCGACGACGTTTCCAGCAGCATGGACTAACGGCTCTGAGACCATGGCTGCGGTTACCCGTGACGCTGCGTCACAGACAGGAGTACCTGCGATGGTGTACCCAACGACGAACGTGGGTGCACTAATGGTAAAACATCATTTTTTCGGATGAATCCAGGTTTTGTTTACAGCATCATGATGGTCGCATCCGTATTTGGCGACATCGCTGTGAACGCACATTTGAAGCGTGTATTCGTCATCGCCGTACTGGCGTATCACCCGGCGTGATGGTGTGGGGTGCCATTGGTTACACGTCTCGGTCACCTCTTGTTCGCATTGACGGCACTTTGAACAGTGGACATTACATTTCAGATGGGTTACGACCCGTGGCTCTACCCTTCATTCGATCCTTGCGTAGCCCTACATTTCAGCAGGATAATGGGCGACTGCATGTTGCAGGTCCTGTACGGGCCTTTCTGGATACAGAAAATGTTCGACTGCTGTCCTGGCCAGCACATTCTCCAGATATCACACCAATTGAAGACGTCTGGCCAATGGTGGCCGAGCAACTGGCTCGTCACAATACGCCAATCACTACTCTTGATAAATTGTGGTATCGTGCTGAAGCTACATGGGCAGCTGTACCTGTACACGCCATCCAAGCTATGTTCGACTCAATGCACAGGCGTATCAAGCCCATTATTACGGCCAGAAGTGGTTGTTCTGGGAACTCATTTCTCAGGATCTATGCACCCAAATCGCTTGAAAACGTAATCACATGTCAATTCTAGTATAATATATTTGTCCAATGAATACACTTCTATCATCTGCATTTCTTCTTGGTTTAGCAATTTTAATGACCAGTAGTGTATTTAAGTGATGAACATTCCAAGATCACAGCTTTAACCTAAGCACGACAAACCCATTGCAGCTGTCAACTGCTTGTACTTTAATAACCGCCAGAATACTGAATGCACGCATGCAAACGTGTATTCATTGTGTAGTACAGGTGCTGAATGTCAGTTTGTGGGATAGAGTTCTATGGTTGTTGCACTTCGTCGGTCAATGAACGGACTGTTAATGGTATTTGTGGATGACTCTGGAAATGTTGTCCGACAATGTCCCATATGTGCTAGATCGGAGACAGATATGGTAATCTAGCAGGCCAAGGCACCATTCGACACCCTTCAGCGCATGTTGAGTTACAACGGTGAAATTTGGAGGAGCCGTGATCTATTTTCAAAGAATATTATTAAGAATTTATTTCATTTACTAGCGATTCATCAAGAACATTCACACATTTAATCACAGTATGTAAGCATGGAAGCAGTTGCCAGGGAGTAACTGATGAAATCATAACCAAATTCTTTTTAACAAACGGGAATTTTACTCACTTTAATAGCGCCTAAAAGCATTTTTTAAAAGAAACAGATTAAAAATTATAATCAGAAAGCACACTGTAAATATCAAAGTTACAGTTTATTCAGAGGCAGAAAGAAACAAGTTTTGACTGTATGAGCTTTCGGGCAGAGAACCTTGCCGCTCCCTTTTGACACGGCCATAGTTACGACCGGTCACAACAGTCTCTGAAAGACTACACTGGTGCAAATCTGCAACACACCAGATTACATTAAACTAAGAGTTTTAACAATTTACAGAAGCACACAAACTATGCACCCCTCGTAGGAGGGATGGAAATGGTACAAAACACTAACAATTAAAATATTAACTTTGCCACCGAAGGTGCAACTTGATTCTAACTTCTAAAAAAAGTCTTACGGTGAAAGGGGGGCAACTTTATACACTAAAATCATCATTTAAATAAAAGCCCATGAAATGCAATCTTATACAAAATTCTACAAGATTGGCCAAACAATAGTTAAGATGCTCTACAGTACACAGATACCGCCTCTCAAGATCATAGGCAATAATATCAAAGTTTCCAAAGATCAAAACATATTTCAGGATTTTAGGCCGTTACACTCCAAGCAATAAATTCGTTAAAACACCAAATCCGACAAACATGACAGAGGCCGCTACTAACGTACGGTACATTGATAGGGAGATTACCGAACAACCCGAACCGGAGGTTGTTCTAACCCACCCCTACTGCACAAGGGAAAAACGGACCACCCAATTTACAAACAACCATCTTCCAGCGGGTGGGCAAACGGAGAAGGATGGTGGGACGACCCCAAAGCAAAACGGCTTGTGATCTCACCAAGAAAACAAGTAGAATTTAACAAGAGTAAATCAACCAACATATCACCAATCACTAAACTTCTAATAAACTGCGATTTCTCTAGAAGACCTGGCGCAGCACCCCAAATCGCTCTCCCGAACCGTCCGCTGCCAGCCGCTTCAACGGACGCAGGAAGGCGCGCCGATCTCCCGTCTCACGGCGTTGCAGCTCGCACCGGCCAGACTGATGTCGTGGGTTGACTCCTGTTGCTCTCGTGTCGACCGCGAATTCACTAACCCTCGCTATACGGCGCGGCCCACTGGACTCACGTGGCGGCCTCACATGCGCCGACGCTCAAGATGGACAAGTCATCTTGTGTCTCAGTGCGCGACCGACCAACCAATCGATCCAACCGCAAATGACCATTCCTCGAGCAGACTGGCGGCCTAACGCGCAGTCTCAGATGCAGGAACTAAGCCCCGACCGGGCGACCACTCGCTGTGTTCTCTTACTGGCGGAGTGGAAAGACTGTCATTTTGCCGGCTTTAAAGGTTGATCCGAACGACAGACATACTAGCACTCCGAACAGCAGACGCACTAACTGCCTAACAAATGCGGACGAGGGACAGACTAGCAAGCTGGGGGACGAGAGACTGACAGACTGGCGAGCTCATAGCGTCCTTTAAATACACGTGAACAGGCAACCTTTCCAGTTTCCCACCAGAGGGAGACACCAAAGCTGCGATTGCCACAGCGGCGCCACCGCCAGAAACGGAGGGCGACTGCTTTCACACTACGCGCTGCGGCGCGCTCTTCAAAACAGAAATTTTTACCACGGCTCAGTGGACGAGCGTTATCTTGTTAGGAACCAACCCCAACCCCCAACCCCCCTGGAATGCTGTTAACGAATGAGAGCTCAACAGGTCGAATCACCACACTGCCGTGCAAAGTTGCAGTCATGGTGCGTGGGATACTCACGAGAGTGCTCTTTCCGTCATACGATATTGCATTCCAGACCATAACTTCAGGTGCAGGTCCAGTGTGTAAAGCGCGCCCACAGGTTCGTTTCACGCCCTCAATTGGCATCCTTCTAACCAACATACTGCCATCACTGACACTGAGGCAGAACCGGCTTTCATCACAAGATACAACGTACCTTCGCCCTGCCCTCCAATGAGCTCTCGCTTGACACCACAGATGTCGCACATGGCGGCGGCTTGGGGTCAGTGGAATACACGCTATAGGGCATCTAGCGCGCAGCAGTCCTTCATATTACGGATTTGTAACAGTTCATTCTCAGACTGTGGTACCAACAACTGCTGCAGCTGCAGTACGATGCGGCAGAGCCGTACGCCGAACACGATGGTCTTCCCTCTCGGTAGCGTCGCATGGCCGTCCGGAGCCCGGTCTTCCTGCGACCTTACTTTCTCGTGACCGCTGCTACCAGCGATCGTGTACAGTGGATGTTCCTGTCAAGTCTTTGTGCAGCATCGCAGAAGGACCTTGCAGCTTCTCGTAGCGCTGTTACACGACCTCGTTCAAACTCAGTGAGCTCTTGATAATGGCGGCGTCGTTGTCTTAGACATTTTTCAGTAACATCAACTGACTACGTTCAGTCTCGAACGTAGCTAACGCTCACGACTTTCTTTTCCCTTTGTCATTTCATCTCCCCCCCCCCTCCCACATGGGTGGGAGATGGGTCGTTAGCTGATGCAAGTCGACGCTCTTCAGCCACACAGGAGTAAAAAAATTAAAACATATTATAAAATTGGGCACGGTGGTTGACAAAATGAACGTTTGAAATAATAAGAAGACGTAAATTCAGTTGCGTAATGTAAAATGTGAAAGGCGGTTTTGTTTACTAATTAAAATATTGACAATGATGAGGGACAGTTAACATAAGTCAAAAGTTAAAAGTCGGTGTGTTGAATAAATAAGGCATAATGAGTGAAGTGACGTAGGCCTAAACCGAGCGAGGTGGCGCAGTGGCTAGCACACTGGACTCACATTCGGTAGGACGACGGTTCAATCCCGCGTCCGGCCATCCTGATTTAGGTTTTCCGTGATTTCCCTAGATCGCTCCAGGCAAATGCCGGGATGGTTCCTTTGAAAGGGCACGGCCGACTTCCTTCCCTAATCCGAAGAGACCGATGACCTCGCTGTCTGGTCTCCATCCGCAAACAACCCAACGTGTGCCTAATCTGCCAGGAAGAGGGATATCACGAGAACGTAGCAGTGCGTAAAAGGGTATTAGTGCCGGCCGGTGTGGCCTAGCGGTTCTAGGCGCTTCAGTCTGGAACCGCGCGACCGCTACGGTCGCAGGTTCGAATCCTGCCTCAGGCATGGATGTGTGTGATGTCCTTAGGTTAGTTAGGTTTAAGTAGTTCTAAGTTCTAGGGGACTTATGACCTCAGATGTTGAGTCCCATAGTGCTCAGAGCCATTTGAACCATTTTTGAAGGGTATTAGTGTCGGCGGGTGTTTGGAGGAGGAATTCGGGAGAGTGAAGAGGAATGCCATACCAGACCAAGCCTTAGGAAGTGCATGGAAAGGGAGGGGAGCCGTGACTGGGGGAAGTGGGGTGGATTTGTTTAGGTCTGGTAGGAAGGGGCGGAGTTGGTGATCGGGTAGGGGAAGGCGATTACAGTTTCCTTGGGAGAAGATTTGGAGTAGCGTTTGGAGAATGTGGTGGTAGAGGCAGGCAGAGTACCAGGATCAGTGATCAGTGAGCAGTGGGAGAACTAGGGGGTGAGTTGCGTCGAGTTTACTGTCAATTTAAGATATTCGGGGGTGGTAAGGATAGATGTGGTGCGAGGGGAGCTTTATAAGTTGGTAGAGGATGCGGCTGGAGGTGCGTGACTTTAGAGGACCTGTCGGGCGTGATAAAAGGAAGGAGGAGCCGAAATCCGTGCCACATTTGCACAACAGAGGATGGGCCGGACCAGGGCTTTACAAATGTGGAGATCTGTGGAAGCGTTCAATCCTCGTGTTCGGTCTGTTGCTAGTTTTAGTCTATCGTGGGCTTCTGTTGAGTGGTCAGTATATGGGGCTTCCATGACAGTCGGCGATCAAGTGTTAGAGATATTTTAGCGCTCTAGTTAACTGGATAGGACGGTCTTAAGTTAGAGGGGTAGAAGTCGTGGGGACGGAAGCTGCGAGTGGTTCGGCCTGCGGTTTGGTAGGTAGGGAGTCTCTGGTTGCACCAGGAGGTGATCTGGGTGAGATGGAGCTGGATCGTTGGGATACGCTCACAACCTTCACAGCTTGTATTCAAAGTCAGCCTGACTGCATACTCATAGTGGCGCCACTAGCGCCACTCCTGCCCGACTGGCGCCAAATTTCAGTAGACGTAATCTTTCGGCTGTAGAAACACGCATACCAACTTTAGTTTACTCCGAACATTTCGTTCGTGCTATTCTGCTTTCTTTCCGTCGGTGTAGTTTCAATACCCGAGATACCGCCAAAGTGTTTTTTTTTTTTTTTTTTTTTTTTTTTTTTTTTTTTTTTTGTTTTTCGGGAAGCACTTATCTGTTACGTGAGAAGTGTCGGAACTGTTATTCCCCTTCCAGACATTGCCAATTGTGTACCCTCGCGTCCATTGCAAGATCGCTGGTATTCAGCTAAAAAAGTACGGAGTTCTCTGGCAGGAAACAGAGGGTGTTATTAGGAAAGAGACACGTATCAAGCTACCAGGCATCATCCAACTGGGAACTAATTACATGTGGGGTCCCACAAGGTTCCATTTTAGTGCCCTTACCTTTTCTTGTGTATAACAATGACCTTTCATCGGTAACATTACCAGATGCCAAGTTCGTTTTGTTTGCCGATGATACAAACATTGCAATAAATAGCAAATAAAGTGTAGTCTTAGAAAGATCAGGTAATAAAATATTTGTGGACATTAATCACTGGTTCCTAGCCAATTCCTTGTCACTAAACTTTGAAAAAACCACAATACATGCAGCTCAGAACTTGCAAAGGGTGTCCCACGAATATATGCCTAACATATGATGACAAACAAATAGAAGAAGTGGACAGTGTTAAATTCTTGGGATTACAGCTTGATAATAAATTCAACTGGGAAAAGCACACCACTGAACTGAACTGCTGAAGCGTCTTAACAAATCTCTATTTGCAATGCGAATTGTCAGACATAGGGGATATAAAAATGAAAAATCTGGCATACTATGCTTACCTTCATTCCATAATGTCATATGGGATTATTTTTTGGGGTAATTCATCAAGCCAAGCTAAAATTTTCCGGACACAAAAACGTGCAGTAAGAGTTATATGTGGTGTGAACTCAAGAACATCCTGCAGAAGCCTGTTTAGCGAACTAGGGATACTAACTACTGCTTCCCAATATATTTATTCTTTAATGAAATTTGTCATTAAAAATACATCACTTTTTCAAACCAACACATCAATTCATGGAATCAGTACTGGAAATAAGAATAATCTTCACAATGGTTTAGTCACTTAGTCTTGTAAAAAAAAAAAGGTGTGCATTATTCAGGAACACACATTTTCAATAACTTGCAAGCACCCATAAAAAGCTTAACAACCAATGAAATTCAGTTTAAGAGAAGCCTAAAGGATTTATTGGTGGCCAACTCCTCCTACTCCATTGATGAGTTTCTCAGTAGAACCAACTGATGTGTGTGTGTAAGTACAATATAACTTCTGCACCATTTCAGTGCAGTAATGTGTTCATTGTAAATAAGTATTATAGTAGCTGTATTACACGTTTATTGCCTTATAAATAAATTTAAAAAAAAAAAACTTTATTTCCAATTCAGTGCATTAGTATTTGTAAAATGACTCTTTCACATAGTATTAATTAAAAATTGACGATCATTCCACTTGGAACCTGTGGAATGGTACATTAGCTTATTTGTTTGAGTTCTAAATATTTGTCATGTATTGTTGTTTTTCTGACGTGTTCTACAGCCTGGAGGACCTCCTCACTACGGATCAATTGGAATGAAAGTAAATCTACAGTGGGCTGAATCTCAAACAGAGCATTCCACCGCTAGATGTGCCTGCCGTTATGGTCTGGGCTTCTGGTTTCATGCAGCTCTAATTTTAGTCCATTCTGTCCGTCTCTGCATAAGTACGCAAACCTACATCAACTTCAACCAGATTACTGCACTCATGTCTTGGTCTCCGTCGACATCATTTACGTTCCACACTTACCTCTATAAGCAAAGCTACTGTTCCCAGAATGAGATTTTCACTCTGCAGCGGAGTGTGCGCTGATATAAAACTTCCTGGCAGATTAAAACTGTGTGCCCGACCGAAACTCGAACTCGGGACCTTTGCCTTTCCGCCTTTCGCGGGCAAGTGCTCTACCATCTGAGCTACCGAAGCACGACTCACGCCCGGTCCTCACAGCTTCACTTCTGCCAGTATATCGTCTCCTACCTTCCAAACTTTACAGAAGCTCTCCTGCGAACCTGGAGAACTAGCACTCCTGAAAGAAAGGATACTGCGGAGACATGGCTTAGCCACAGCCTGGGGGATGTTTCCAGAATGAGATTTTCACTCTGCAGCGGTTCGCAGGAGAGCTTCTGTAAAGTTTGGAAGGTAGGAGACGAGATACTGGCAGAAGTGAAGCTGTGAGGAGCGGGCGTGAGTCGTGCTTCGGTAGCTCAGATGGTAGAGCACTTGCCCGCGAAAGGCAAAGGTCCCGAGTTCGAGTCTCGGTCGGGCACACAGTTTTAATCTGCCAGGAAGTTTCAAAGCGACTGTTCCTTCTTAAACCTCAGGACTTCTCCAATGAACCGATTTCTTCTTATAGTCAAGTTTTGCCATACATTTCTTCTTCCCAGTTTGTTGACCCCCCAATTAGCAGTTACGTTTAGCCATCTAATCTTGAGCTTTCTTCTGTATCACCATATTTGAAAACCTTCTAGTCCCTTCTTGTACGAACTGCTTACCGTCCAAGTTCTACTTCCATACATTGCTGCCCTCCAGGAAAATACCTTCACAAAAAGCTTTTGTAACACTTAGTTATATTAGATGTTAGAATACTGTTCGTTTTCAGAAGAGTTTTTCTTGTTATTGCCACTCTGCATTTTGTATCATCTGTGCTTCACTCTTACTGCCTAAATCGCAAAACTGTTCTACTACCTTGCGTTTGATTTTCTTATCTGATTCTACCAGCATCACATGGCTTCATTTCACTACAGTCCATTACCCTGATGTTCACCTTCTCTCTTTGCAAGACACTGTCAATTCCTTCAATACAAATTCTTTGATGCCACCCTCTGTCACACACAATTACGATGTCATCGGCAAACCTCAAAGTTTTAAGTCCTTCGCCTTGAACTTGAAATTATTTTCCAAATTCCTACTTATTTTCTTTTATTGCGTATACAGACCAAATGACTACGGGGTTAGGTTACACCAGTGTGGCCGAGTGGTTCTAGGTGCTACAGTCTGGAACCGCGCGACCGTTACGGTCGCAGGTTCGAATCCTGCCTCAGGCATGGATGTGTGTGATGTCCTTACGTTAGTTAGGTTTAAGTAGTTCTAAGTTCTAGGGGACTGATGACCTCAGAAGTTTAGTCCCATAGTGCTCAGAGCCATTTGAACCATTTACACAAGTGTCTAACGCCCTACTCAACCTACTGCCTGCCTTTGATTTTCCTTCGCACTTACGACTGCAGTTTGCTTTCTGTACAAGTCGTAGATAACCATTTGGTCTCTGTAATTTATCATTGTAACCTTCAGAATTTCCCTGAGTGGTTTTCATTCAACGTTGTCTAAGGCATTCGGGCTGGAGAATGAAATTCACATCGCAGTTCGTTAGTTCCAGTGAGTGAGCTCCGCCCTATCTTCCCTCTCCTGGGAGTCGTGGTCACAACAGCGCGGTCTGGCGCCGCTGTGCGTGTGTGTGCCGCGTTAAGTCGCCGTAATCCTGGCGCGTTAATCTCGCCAACTTTTCGGAGCCCATCACGCTGCGAGCTGCAGCCCTAAATAAAGCGGACGGGCGCTCTCCGGCGCAGCCTGGTGTGAAATTGCGCTGTCCGCCGACAGGCGGCTCTGCGGGGCGCCCCTGGACGCTTATTGGCTGCCGGGGCCTCCACCGGCGGCGGACCTCATCAGGCGCGCCGTGTGGCGACCAAAACACACACACACACACACACACACACACACACTACTTGTGCGAGAGGTGACAGCGTGGAACCGCGTTTCCACAACTACTAGACACCACCACCACCACCACCACCACCACAACAACAACAAACAATCGGCGCCAGCTACTGCCTCTAGGATTCCAATCCGGACTTTCCAATACGGCTTCGATCAAATGTAATTACTAACGTGAGCGACGACGTGCTCCACTACGCACGTGTTTAATTATACTCGGTGTTTCAGAAGAGATGGTAAATAATTCACAAACTAAAAGTATAGGCCAAATGTAGCTAAAAGGCTACAATAAAAAATGGATCCGCAGATCAATCGTTGCCGAGGTATCGCATTAATTCGAGATGGGAACCAACTGTAAACGCCGCTTTGAAACCGCGATATTTACGTTGGTCAAGGTCTGGGTGGGTTCGACTACGTTAGTTTACGCATGCGCAGGTACTTCCTTTCCCCCTCCGTACACTGTGTCGTATCGGCCCCTTAGTCAGTTACGAACGTGGAGCCACATGGACAGAGATTACACCAGTGAAGAGCACGCTGACATGCGCTTTATGTACGGTAAAGCGAATGGCGGTGCCTTTGAGGCTGCGCAATTGTATGAAGAAGCTTTTCCTCTCTGCAGGCAGCCCGACAGGCTTACATTTAGCCGGTTACGTAGCGCCTTAGATAAACTGGGAGTTTCGCACACCGTGTACGAAAAGGTCGATCGAGATCCATAACACCCGGGGTTGAGGAAAGGGTGTTACGCATAGTACACGAACGACCGAATACTTCAACAAGGATGATTGCTACCCGAGGGCGTGTCCTGAGTCGTAGCAGTGTGTGGCGGATTTTACATCGGCAAGTACTCTAGCCATATCATCTCCAGCGAATGCAAGCCCTCAGCAATACAGAGTTACCTCCTAGAGAGAATTTCTGCCAATGGGTGGAACAACAGTGTATCCTGAATACCCTGTTTTTAACCAGTATTCTGTTCACGGATGGGGGTGGATTTACCCGTGACAGCATTTTTAATTACCATTGCTGTCACATTTGGACCAATATCAACCCTAATGCAAAATAAGCGGCGTTATTCGTTGAGCGTCTGGGCACAACTGCCCCGAGACCGTATAATTGGACCACACTTCCTACCACAGAGACTAACAGGACAGCAGTACATGTGGTTTCTGCAGACTGTACTTCCAGATGTATATGATGATGTCCCACTGAACCAACGCCTGAACACCTGGTTCATGCATTACAGTGCTCCAGCTCATTGTCGAGAGCGCCGGCTTCTAACTCGGACGTAAGGTCAACATTGGATAGGTAAAGGAGGGCCTGTTCCGTGGTCTCCAAGGTCTCCGAATTTAAATCCCAAGGGTTTCTGTGTGTGGGGTCATGTCAGAAACCTGGTCTACGCTACCGAGGTCAACTCACCTCAGCAATATTGCGGACTGAAACAGCCATCCAGCATTTACAGAATTCTCCAGGACTGCCTGGGAGGATTCGCAAGGCACTTCAAAGACGAGTTCAGTGTTGCATTCAGACGCATTGTCAACATTTCGAACAACTAATTTAACGTGTAGAGATGTCATGTGTGCCTAGACACCGATGAACCGCAACAGATGATGATGATGATGATGTTTGGTTTGTGAGGCGCTCAACTGCGCGGTTATCACCACCCGCACAATCTCCCGACCTTTTATCAATCCAATCTCGCCACTTTCATGAGTGATGATGAAATGATAACGCAAACACCCAGTCATCTCGAGGCAGGTGAAAATCTCTGACCCCGCCGGGAATCGAACTCGGGACCCCGCGCTCGGAACCGCAACAGAAAATGTGTTGTCGAGATACAAAGGTTGATTTGTGGACCCATGTTTATTAGAGCTATTTAGCTACTTTTGGCCTGTACTTTCCATGTGTGAATTACTGGAAATCACTTCAGAAATACCCAGTACAGTTAGTCTAGCTGATGGAAAATTAACCTATTACGTAGCCTGTACATTACTATGTGAATTTAAATTTACATTTTATTACAGAAGATATCGCGGATCGCCACCCGAGTTGATGTACCACTTAATTACCCGGAATATTTCCTTGGGAAGAAAAAGAATTTAGTGAATAGTCGTCAATTCAGGAAAAATTAATGAAATTTTGATTACGTTGACGATTTTTTTATATTAATTCTGTAGGAGAATCGGCTTGAGAAATGCTCTTAAATATACTAACAAATCATACAAGTATGAACTAAGCTGGCCCGGAAGAGCCTCGATAGGGAATTTGCTACCTCTCTTCAGGAACCACACGTTTGTCTGGCCTCTCAACAGACACCACTCCGTTGTGGTTGCACCTACGGTACGGCTGTCTGTATCGCTGAGGCACGCAAGCCTCCCCGCCAACGGCAAGATCCATGGTTCACGGCGGGGAAGTTCAGCATAGGATAATCAACAAACATAGCTGCGGGTTCGCGTCTCAATTCATCCAGATTTTTTTGAGTTTGCTCCTAATAGGTTGTGAGGCTTGCTTATTAACTTGTGCATTCTGTAATATTCGATGTTATGTAAATAAAAGTGCGCTCTCTAGGAGAGTGTTTCTTAGATTGGTTTTATCAGCAACAGAGGTCACACTGTGTGCTGTAAGAAATTATGCTACTGAATAGAAACAGCGATTAAATAAGAATGGCCGGCCGCTGTGGCCGAGCGGCTGCTACGGTCGCAGGTTCGATTCATGCCTCGGGCATGGATGTGTTGATGTCCTTACGTTAGTTAGGTTTACGTAGTTCTAAGTCTAGGGGACTGATGACCTCAGATGTTAAGTCCCATAGTGCTCAGAGACATTTGAACAAAATAAGAATGACCTTAGGGTTTTACTAAAAAGTGAGAATGATGATTAATATTAATATTATGTGGAAGACTATTGTAAATTAATATCTACATCTACATGATTACTTTGCAATTCACATTTAAGTGCTTGGCAGAGGGTTCATCGAACCACAATCATACTATCTCTCTACCATTCCACTCCCGAACAGCCCGGGGGAAAAACGAACACCTAAACCTTTCTGTTCGAGCTCTGATTTCTCTTATTTTATTCTGATGATCATTCCTACCTATGTAGGTTGGGCTCAACAAAATATTTTCGCATTCGGAAGAGAAAGTTGGTGACTGAAATTTCGTAAATAGATCTCGCCGCGACGAAAAACGTCTTTGCTTTAATGACTTCCATCCCAACTCGCGTATCATATCTGCCACATTCTCTCCCCTATTACGTGATAATACAAAACGAGCTGCCCTTTTTTGCACCCTTTCGATGTCCTCCGTCAATCCCACCTGGTAAGGATCCCACACCGCGTAGCAATATTCTAACAAAGGACGAACGAATGTAGTGTAAGCTGTCTCTTTAGTGGACTTGGTGCATCTTCTAAGTGTCCTGCCAATGAAACGCAACCTTTGGCTCGCCTTCCACACAATATTATCTATGTGGTCTTTCCAACTGAAGTTGTTCGTAATTTTAACACCCAGGTACTTAGTTGAATTGACAGCCTTGAGAATTGTACTATTTATCGAGTAATCGAATTCCAATGAATTTCTTTTGGAACTCGTGTGGATCACCTCACACTTTTCGTTATTTAGCGTCAACTGCCACCCGCCACACCATACAGCAATCTTTTCTAAATCGCTTTGCAACTGATACTGGTCTTCGGATGACCTTACTAGACGGTAAATTACAGCATCATCTGCGAACAACCTAAGAGAACTGCTCAGATTGTCACCCAGGTCATTTATATAGATCAGGAACAGCAGAGGTCCCAGGACGCTTCCCTGGGGAACACCTGATATCTCTTCAATTTTACTCGATATTGCACTATTTGTAATGTAACTAATGTCCTTACTGACTGTACGTGGAACTGTCTTTATTAACTTATGCCATGGATTGTGAAGTTCTTGTTTATGCATGTCACTGACAGAACAGCGTGACTCGCTTACAGAAAAGAGGGGAAATGTGCGTTTTAACAGAGCTGACATAGGAGTTTTACGCCGGTCCATCTCATGAACTAATAGTGTGATTTACGAGCCAGATAAAGCCGACAACTGCCGCTGGATCGCGATGCGATGTCGTTTACCACGTCGAGACTGGAGTATTTGTGGGGCGTGATAACCGCTGCTGCCCCCGACTGGTACGTGTAAGCAGTCATTGATGCAACGGCCATGATGTGAACCCTCTCCACTCCACGCAGAGCTCCGGAGAGATTACCCGAGCACATCGCCTTCGACGTGAACGAGAGCGCTCTTATAATTGCCCTTTCCGTCCGGGTCGCTTTTCCCGTCTTACAGGCTATGTCGTATGCACAACACGCATCGTTCCTGAGCGTCCTGCAGCACGGTGAAGTCGGCACCCCCAACGTCAGTGTTCACGTTCGAATTCACAGTCCGTGTGTCGACTGCTTTACTGTAAACACTATACAGTGCAGGCGCAAGGGGAACCGGCCGCTTCCTCGCCTGCATGTTCGACATTTGATCTTGGCCTATGTTTCATTGTCTATTGCGAGCGCTCCCTTGAGCTTTCATCATCTAATCTTAGCCGAAATCGAACTGCCGCTCCCTGAGCATGCCAGTCAAGAATCCTTGCATTTCGTTTCATGTATAGCTGCAAAACGGAGGCCACCAAATATGAGTATAACGTAAGAGAAAATACTATACTATTCTGCGCCTACATGAATCTGTTGCGTCGCATTTACCAGATGTTTGGAGAAGGAAAGAAATTACTTGTTTCAAAACTACTGTAAATGGTTCAAATGGCTCTGAGCACTACGGGACTTAACATCTATGGTCATCAGTCCCCTAGAACTTAGAACTACGTAAACCTAACTAACCTAAGGAGAGCACACAACACCCAGTCATCACGAAACTACTGTAAACAACGACGACAGTTTTGGTGTATCATTTAGAAACTCTAGTGTGACCAGGACATGGACTGGCTGATAAAAAAATTCATTCTTCTTGAAGCGTCAAACCGCCATGCCATTAATAATTACTGTATCGATTTCGAACGGATAAGAAGAGAAGCCCAAAAGAAGTCCGCACCGTATTTTAGAATGAAGTATCTGCTGCCGTAAGCGGCGCAGCTACAGAGGTGCGTCGTACAGCGATAGCAAAGACCTTCCCGCCACTTGTGATCACACCTTTAGGGTCCCTGGCCATGTGGGTATCCCAGGTAATGAGCTCGCTGATCGTTTGGCTGGGGGAGCAGTCACCCCCGTTTTCTGTAACCCCTCCTGCAGCAGATTTACGGCTTCACATCAAATCCCACTTCGCACAGTCATGGGACAACTCTTGGGAGGCTACTCCCCTCTCTAATAAACTTCGTGCGATTAAGGTGACACCAGGCCCGTGGCGTTCTTCCTTTCGCCTCTCCCGAAAGGACTCGACCACACTGTGTCGCCTCCGCATTGGCCATACCAGGTTGACCCATGGTTTTCTTTTGCGTGATGAGCAACCCCCCCCCCCCCCCTTGTGGTTGTGGAGCCTTCCAGTCAGTAGCCCACATTTTGGTTGATTGCCCCCTTCGTTTGGCTCTGCGTGCTAAGTAAAGACTCCCCCGCACTTTACCTTTGATTTTGGCTGACGATTCCCGGATGGTCGAACTGGTTCTCGGTTTCCTCCGGGAAAGTGGTTTTTATTCTCAGTTTTAAGGATTTTACTGTCTCTCTGGTGTTGGGGCAGGGCGGTGAGCGTTGGGGCATCTCCCACTGTTAGCCGTGTTTGGAGATTCCCGACTCCCCTCCCTGGCCGAGATCCTCTTTTCTTCCCCTTTTACTCTGTTTTTATCACTTTTTAGGATTGGTTAGTCTCCTTTTCCCATACGCACTTCTACATTCTAGCAATTCACGCTTATAAGTCGCAGGTGGTCTTGCCCCTACTGCTTCAGAGGTGGGATATTTCCTGCCTCAAGCATAGCGTTGGGTTCGCTCTCTTGCTGACTTACCTCATCTTGTTTTTACCATTGACGACATGACTGCACTTTTAGGTTTTTTAGCCTTTTCCCTATTATCGTTCTGACTTTTCTGAGACGTCACACTATCGGAATGGACCACATGTGAAACAAGGGACTGATGACCTTGCTGTTTAGTCCCTTTCCACCCCAATCAACCAACCAACCAACCTGTGGTCACTCGTTGTCAGTCCGCACATCTTCCACCTGTTAAAACCTACCTGCCCTGTAGTCGTTCTAACGCTGCACACCAACTGCCGGAGCAAGGTGACGCAGTGGTTAGCACATTAGACTCGCATTCGGGAGGACGACGGTTCAAACCCGCGTCCGGCCACCGGCCATCGTGACCCAGATTTTCCGTGATTTCGCTAGATAGCTTCAGGCAAATACCGGAATGATTCCTTTGAAAGGGCACGGCCGACTTCCTTCCCGATCCTTCCATAATCCGATGGGACCGAAGACACCTCTGTTTGGTCACTCCAACAGATGTTGTTAACTTACCTTTGTGTTAACAAAAACAATTCAGGAAGAGTTTCTTACACGATCAAATAAGTAACGCGCCACTCTGGTACAAACGCATTATATTTTAGAGGCCCTGCGTCTCCGAATAATTCGGCATACATTAGCAGCAATACAGACACATAGATAAAATAACGACGCGCCAGAATCACGGAGCCTTTACTGTAGCCGTTCATTCTTATGAATAATAATCTCCCCTTAAATGTACCTCGTTTCACTACTCCAGTCCGAGAAAGAAAACTGCTGCCACGCGGGGCTCTGTAAATGAAACGCTAGGATAGTCCTGAATCCGTATCGCACTAACACACGCCATACTGTCCAAGACGATAAGAAATGACACCCACAATCGCGACCAAAAGGGCCATCGGCGACTGTTTAACACAACACTGAGAAACTTCACAGCAAGATAATAAGCACCATCCTGTTTATCATCAGGAAAGTGACAGATGGCGCAATGACGCGACACCAACTTTGTTCATCTTAGTGACCAACGTCTAAGGTAGTAGGTATGATCAGAATGAAAAATATAACTTTGAAACAGCAATTAGTCACTTCCTGCGCGACTGTTCATATTACGTCTCTGGAAACATTAAATGAACTACAAACATCGTAACTGCATCACTGAGATGGAATTGCGATCTGCAACAGGTCCGTCTTTCGTCAACACGCGTCGTGTTCTGCCTCCAGTAGTGGCTGGCGACTCCTCCTAACAACGTTTTCGTCTATTGTGACGTCACAATTTTCATATTACTCTGCTAAACACTAATTACTACCGTGCCATCTGTCTAGTGATACTGTTTGAAATTGTTCTGCGTTCGTGTTATCTCCTGCAAAAGGAATTTTTCTGGATGGACTACTTTTACGTTTCCCACCCTTCGTGAATTGAGAACAGTCAAACCGGTTGTTGCCAAGGGGCGTGTGCCCCGCTAAGATATGGACTTACTTTAGTTTTTTGCAGCAGCATGCGAGCGCCACAACCGTCCAAACGCTTCGCTCCGGCCCTGTCACGGATGAGTTGCATTTTCACCTGGCGCTCACCAACCTGCACGCTACAGCGATCGGACGCGATCGTCAGGCATTCCAGCGAATTCTGATGCGTTCACTCAAAATTCAAACCCCTATTGATCCAAATTTTGGATTAATCTGGTGTTTGCAGCAAGCATTTCTAAATGAAAGAGAGCACATAGTTAGAAGAAATTCCACCATAAATTCCTCTCCTAAACATCTTACTCTATTACGTAACGTGAGCGTTAGTAAATGATCGTTGTGTCAGTGAAATAGCAGATGCCTCCCACATCTGGTGCTCGATTTTGCATCTGCCTTACTCATACATTCTCATCTGCAAATCAGTCCCATGAGTGTCAGTAGAAATAGACATGTTAGGTGTTCTTAATCTATACAGTCTATCCCACAGGGAATGGTCAAAATGCAGGGATATGACAGGAACGGTGATTGGAAGCAAGAAAGTCGAGTATATCCGTCGCAATAGGAAGGCGAGGGGGAAGGGTACTTCAAAAATGGCTCTGAGCACTATGGGGCTTAACTTCTGAGGTCATCAGTCCTCTAGAGCTTAGAACTACTTAAACTTATCTAACCTAAGAACATCACACACATCCATGCCCGAGGCAGGATTCGAACCTGCGACCGTAGCGGTCGCGCGGTTCCAGACTGTAGCGCCTAGAACCGCTCGGCCACCCGGCCGACGAAGGGTACTTCATGCCCATATTTTGGAACTATGTGGTTATTTACTTTAATTTTAAAATTTTGAAAAATTTCTTTTTAGTGATTTGCTATAACAGATTTTGTAATCGTTTTAAATTCTTCAGTAAAACTTAATCCAAACTGGTAGAAGCCGACCTCGGAGAAGATCAGTTTGGATTCCGTAGAAATGATGGAACACGTGAGGCAATACTGACCTTACGACTTATCTTAGAAGAAAGATTAAGGAAAGGCAAACCTACGTTTCTAGCATTTGTAGACCTAGAGAAAGCTTTTGACAATGTTGACTGGAATACTCTCTTTCAAATTCTAAAGGTGGCAGGGGTAAAATACAGGGAGCGTTAGGCTATTTACAATTTGTACAGAAACCAGATGGCAGTCGAGGTTCGTGAGAGGGAAGCAGCGGTTAAGAAGGGTGAGAGACAGTGTTGTAGCCTGTCTCCGATGTTATTCAATCTGTATATTGAGCAAGCAGTAAAGGAAACAAAAGAAAAAATTCTGAGTAGGTATTAAAATCCATGGAGAAGAAATAAAAACTTTGAGGTTCGCCGAAGACATTATAAATCTGTCAGAGACAGCAAAGGAATTGGAAGAGCAGTTGAACGGAATGGACAGTGTCTTGAAAGCAGGGTATAAGATGAACATCAACAAAAGCAAAACAAGGATAATGGAATGCAGTCGAATTAAATCGGGTGATGCTGAGGGAATTAGATTAGGAAATGACACACTTAAAGTAGTAAAGGAGTTTTGCTATTTGGAGAGCAAAATAACTGATGATGGTCGAAGTAGAGAGGATATAAAATGTAGACTGGCGATGGAAAGGAAAGCGTTTCTGAAGAAGAGAAATTTGTTAACATCGAGTATAGATTTAAGTGTCAGGAAGTCGCTTCTGAAAGTATTTGTATGGAGTGTAGCCATGTATGGAAGTGAAACATGGACGATAAATAGTTTGGACAAGAAGAGAATAGAAGCTTTTGAAATGTGGTGCTACAGATGAATGCTGAAGATTACATAACTAATGAGGAGGTATTGAATAGGATTGGGGAGAAGAGAAGTTTGTGGCACAACTTGACTAGAAGAAGGGATCGGTTGGTAGGACATGTTCTGAGGCATCAAGGGATCACCAATTTAGTATTGGAGGGGGACCAACAGATGAATACACTAAGCAGATTCAGAAGGATGTGGGTTGCAGTAAGTACTGGGAAATGAAGAAGCTTGCACAGGATAGGGTAGCATGGAGAGCTGCATCAAACCAGTCTCAGGACTGAAGACCACACCACCAACACCAACAACAACAACAACAACAACAGCTACTAAACCTCATGTGACGCCCTTCATTAAATGCTAGAAGGCCGCGATAATCTTTCAATACACGGTATCGCTTATGTTGATTACCTGCTATGGGCATCATTGTAGCAGCGTGAGAACGTAATAATTCCTTTACCAAACAGGGCAGTTGCTATCAAGTGTGAATACTATCGAACCATCAGTTTAACGAATCATGATTGCAAAATATTGACGCCAACTATTTACTGAAGAATTTCAGATTCTGTAATCGTTTTAAATTCTTCAGTAAAACTTAATCCAAATATTTATGTACTAGCAGTGAATGTGACTTTTCACAACAAACGCTTCATTCATATTTTCGGGTTCATGACGCTTCTTACACATTTGTATATCTTTAAAAAGTATGTTTTGATTAAAAGTCAACGAAAAGCAAAGAAATTTATATTTCTTTAAACAATTTTTGCGGTGGTCATAAAGTACCCCGTCCCCTCAGCGTCCATATTACGGAAAAATGCGTTGGTATTGATGCGATATTCTCAGATTCTATACCCTACTTCCACATCAGTACCTATTTAAAAATATGTCGGTAATAAAAATTAAGAGCAGTTAACAATATTTGTTTATTTTTTGGTCGTGGGCATAAACTACCCCCCTTCCCCACCTTACTCGCGTAGTAAACGTTACCGAAAATGTGTAGGTGTAGCTAGGGTTAAGATCTATGAGCACTTCTTCATCTTGGATAGTCTGAAAGAAATACCTTATACTGTAAGTTCTTTGCATCCTATATTTTGGGAAGAGGTAGTATGGACTAAACACAATCAAAACAACAAACGGGCACAACGGCGACACTGCGGAAAAGCGGAAGAAACACACAAGGCATATCACTTAGCAACATCAACTAAGCGAGCAGAAGCCGTCACGTCGTTGTAACAGCACAGCTTGATTTCGTAACATAGAACAAACGTTTCACAAGAACACCTATCAGCCAGCTGACATGGCCGAGAAGCAACAAGCTGAAGTCCCGAAAGCCATTCTCGCGAAATACAGCGCCGCTGAGGACGGCTGATTAGCCCGAAAAAGTAGGCCGCATTCGGTCAACGCCGGCCCGACATAACGTCACTGCCTCAAATTAGCTGTAAGAAACACTCGGTCTTCCTGGCCTTTGTGTCAACCTTTGCGTTGCAGTAAAGCAGCTAAGGAGCCGAGCCTTTGATGTGCTGCCATCGTTCGCCTCCAAGACTGCTGCTACCTATCTCGTCTGCCAGATTCTGAGCTGCTGACGTCGCAGCCACTGACGAGAAGGCTTAAGAGTTCCACCCTTCTACTAACAGCTTGCAGAGCCGAACTGATATTGCCTGACGCACTCTACACCTGTCGCAGTATTTGGGAGGCGCGCTAATCGCTGCTGCTGTCACCTGTAAGCGGTCACAGACATCCCCGGCCAACCTTGGTTGAAGGCCTATGCTGTGGGCCATTTCCACACCTTGCAAAGCTGCTACGAGATTACCCAAGCGCATCCCCTTCGACGGGGGCGAGAGTGCTCGGGTAATTTGGAGTTTCCGTCTGGGTCGCCCCGCCTGTGTTATGGGCTGCAGCGTTCGACCTCCGAGGCCTGGTACCTGCCGAATGTCGGACATTTGCCACACTTGCCCCTTCGCCAGGTATCTTGAGTATAGTCTGGCTGTAAACTCAAGAGCGAGCAGCGCTTTTGGTGGGGGGAGTGGCCTTTCCCGGAAGAACGTTGCCACCGGCCTACAGGGGCACCTAAAATCTGTTACCCGTTATCTGTCTAGCAGTACAGATCGGCGTTCAGTCATATACGTCGTTTCTGTTCGTGGGATCTTAGCTGCCAGTGCCACTGAGTTAACTTTGCATACTTACTGATGTACTTCGATATCCGGGAGTGATGGATAATCGTCTAGCATTGCAAGAAAATGTGCAGAATACAACGAAGAGGAGGTATTTGGGGAGTAATGAGCTTTCGATCGTCTCTAGTGTTATTACAGGGTGTATTTAAGAGGCGACCCAAAAAGAACTGTTGGCTAATATTACCAGTTCCAATCAAAGGGCTGCATTTTATGCAAACGTCAGCCTCACCTAATAGGACGCATACGTAAGGAATGGAAAAATTAGCCGCATGGTTTACTGGAATCGCCACGAAGGAAAACCAATAGTTTTGGGAGGAAACCCATCGTTATAGACAGTGACAAAACCACGTAAATCCTTTGATGCTTATGGAACACTAAATCTCTATCTCGGTCACTATTCACCTGATTCTAAGAGATATTGCTTAAAACATTTGCGCAATAGCTAATCTAAACACTGCTGAAATTTCCTGCGAAACATGTACGCCGATTTTGGACTTCTAAGCAAAAACCTTGACATGCGAGGTGCGTTCACATACTAATTTTTATTTTTATTTTTGGTAAGAACTTTATTTGTTAATCTACAGCAATGTTATCCTCTTCAAAATATTCCCCATTACATACTATACACTTATGCTAGTGCTTTTTCCAATTCCCGAAACACTTTAGGAACTGTTTCTTGGTTTATAGACCTCTTAACTGTGCGTTTTTAATCTCATCCAACCGCTGTCCTTTAAGGTCTGCTTTGAAATGTTTATACCACTTGTCTGCCCTTGGTTTACTCATAACAGGCTCACCAAAAGCAATGTTTACCATTTCTACAAATTCATACACTTTATTCGATTCTTATAACAAAATTTAATACAAATTCTCTAATTTATTTTTATAGAACACAAATAATCGTTGATGCTACGAAAACACATGTAACCTTTCTGACAGCTGACACCAGAGTAAATACCCAATATGCATAACATTGAACACACACTTTTGAGGCATGTTTACGAAGGCAGTGATAAAAAAGTAGTGCAAATCGGACTGATACAACACACTAAATTATAAATTTCTGCTTACTTTTTAAACACTCTTTGTGTTGAAAGAATTGTTAAGTTTCAAAGAAAACTTCTACCTTTTAGTAGAAACACAAAATTAGAACAAGCCTTAAATTCTACAGACTGATTGCATTATATGGGGTTCGTTTTACGAATAGCAATAGAGGAACATACATCCACATGAACAGGCATTTGGTTCTATGTTTGTAGTAGAATCCTGACTTCCGTTCTTATGTTATTATTTACTCTATAATGTTGTGTTTCGGAAGAAGATATCGTTTTTTGTATTCCTTATGGTCTTAATGCGTTTGTCTAAAAATAAACGCAGCCGAGACACATATGTACATGGCTTCGCCACAGATTTGAAATGCGCGCCGCGGCAGGGCCGGTACTACGTTGTGAAACAGCCTGTAGAAGCGCCCTGTGACGTAGTTGCGTTGGCAGAGTGGGGACTCGCTCGCTCGCTCGCTCCCTCTTCAGTTTACCGACAGACTATAGCGATCCCTCAGGTAAGGGACACCCTTTCTCGTACTACTTCTGTCCGCTTTCAAACCGCCATCTCCACGTCTTACTCGATACAAGTAGTACGCAAGGGACCTTATTCTTCGACGTCTTGGCGAAATACAGAGCTTCTTTTCCGAAAACGAAATATTTATAACTTTTGGGAAACTAAAGCAATTCCGACGATTATGTCGGTATGTAATTAGTTTTTCCAAGTATAAATATAGATCCCTCCGTCTGTACGGTAGCTTCCCATCACGCTTACTGATTGCGATAGAAACAGTCCATCGCCATGGGAGCAACAAGAAAGGAACGATGTAAAGAGAATGCGAATGTACGCTAATCATTTCTTTTTGATCACTGCATTTGTGCCTACTTTAATTACTACAACTGCATTCCCAAAAGACAACAAGGAAAGAAGAAATGGGTATGTGAATGTTCGAAAAGAAGAACGACATACTCCATATAATTTACTCTCTAAAATCTGATCTCCCTTGCGGCGAGACATTAGTTAATACAGTGTAGCGGGACAATGTTCAAAACATGACTGAAAGTACGTTCATAAACAGAGATAAGAACATCTATGATTGACATGTCATCTAAATTCGACGTACAGTTTTAAAACGTTAGAAATAAGGAAATGAAGTAATACAGAATGCTATGCTTGTAACGTACGTTGTTGTTCTACATTGTCTAGCTCTGTTATTTACAGGGTCACAGAGAAAGCATACTAGGTTTGGGAGGGAAAAGCCGTAACTGTAATGATCTCCACAACAACAGAAACAAGAAGCACAACTTAAGGAAAAATAATGTAATGTGTGTTCCAGCTGACAAGCGACATTGAAGCAGGTAGTTCCTGTGACTTAGTATGGGCAGAGTTTATATTAGACAACCGGAATAATAACTGCCTCCTTTTACCGACCCCTGGTCTCAGATGAAACAGTTGCTGAACATTTCAAAGAAAACTCGAGTCTCATCGCAAATAGGTACCCTACTCATACAATTATAGTTGGCAGTGACTTGAATCTACCTTCCGTATGTTGACAAAAATACATTTTGAGACCCTATTGTAGATAGGAAACAACTTCCGTAATTGTTCTAAATGCTTTTTTAAAATTATTTTGGACAATTAGTTCACGAGGCCATTCAAATTGAAAATGATTACGGAAACACTCGTGACCTCTTAGCCAAAAATAATCCTGAGCATCACGACGGATACACGGATTAGTGAATACACAGTCGTAGCGAGGCTCAATTCCCTAACAGAGAAATTTAACAAAACTAAACGCGAAATATATCTGTTTACTAAAAGCAACTGAAAATTCGGTTGACGTCTTTCTAAGAGACAGTCTCCAATCCCTCCAAACTATGTAAGTCAAGACCATATGTGGCTTAAGTTCAAATAAATAGTATCAACAGCATTCGAGAGATTCGTACCAAATAAATTAATAACAGTCGGAACTGATTCCCCATAGTACACGAAACACGACAGAAGACTGCTGCAGGAGCACCGAAAAAGGCACGTATAATTTAGACGAGCGCAAAATCTCCAAGATTGGCGAAGTTTTACTACTGAGGCTCAAAATTTGATGCGGATTTCAATGCGAGATGCATTTAATAGTTTCCACAACGAAACTCTCTCTAGAAATGTTGCGGAAAATCCAAAGAGATTCTGGTTCTATGTTAAGTAAATCAGCGGAAAGGCTCAGTATGTACCTTTACTGCGCGACAGCGATGAGGAGGAGGAGGGGGAGACAAGGGACCCAATCCTTCGGAGCAGGTAAAATCGCGTCAAATGTCCGCACACCACCTGCCCGTCACCGTGATCACGTGAGCCCGACGTCCAGGGCGACATCCGCCACAGTTCGCTGAGACAGCATAAGAACTGTCGAGGCCGCGTTGCTACACCGCCGCTACCCTGGGCGCCGATATAGAACAGAATATACGATTGTAGACTTAGGTGTAATAAATTCTTGTTCCGCTAATGTTGCATCGTTATCAGCCAGCGCACCGGCTTGTTTGCTCCACCGCACTCCACGTTCCGTCATCCGACAACAGCAGAAGTCTCAACCCAGGACACTACACGTCTTAGATTGTTACAGATGATGTAGTCGTTTCGCATCTGTTAGTCATCAGAGGATCAAAACTAATTACACCAGGGATATGCAAGGGGGCGAAAATGTTAATTGATCCTTAACAATAAAACACGTGAGGTCCTCCACAAGAATACTAAAAAAAATCTTTCTGCCGTTTTTATGTACTTTCATTATCCATACGTCCAAATGCTACATGGGCAGCACATAATCTATTCTCGACATCTTTTCCAGATGGGCAGTTCGATGACAGTATGCTTCCCAGGTAGAGGAAATGGTCCACTTGTTCCAAGGGTGTATCATATATGGATATGCTGAAATCTGGAACGGAGGAGCCAGGAGTTGGCTGCGCCATCACCTTTGTCTTTGGAATATTGATGGAGAGACCAAATCGTTCGTACGCCCTGCTGAAGGAATCAACTGACAGCTGCAACTCTGCAGGTGAATGAGCTGGAGAAGCATTGTCATCAGCATACTGCAGCTCTGTCACACGAGTGGTACTGGTGAACCTTTTTGAATGGAGTCTGGACTGATTGAGTAATCCTTCATCGAACCTGTACTTCAGTTCTATTCCTGCATTGTTTACGGATGTCTCGTAAAGCATAGCTTCCAGATACAATGCAAATACGCATCCTTGTTTAAGCCCTCTTGTTATTGGGAATTCACCAGTTGTTTCATTCTGGCGGAGGACCTGTCCAGTCATATCATCGTGGAGAGCTTCAATCAAGTCAACAAAATGTTCAGGGCAGCCGAAGCGTTTTAAGACCATCCACATGGCTACTCTGGGAACTGTATCAAAGGGCTTTTCTAGATCGCAGAAAACAAGTAGTAAAGGCTTGTGCTGTTCTCTGCACTTCTCCTGTAGTTGTCGTGGACAGAAAATCATGTCAATTGTCTCTCTTGAAGGTCGAAACCCGCATTGAGACTCAGGTAGTACAGTCTCTGAAAGTGTCTGGAGGCGATTTAAAAGGATTCTTGCAAAAATTTTGCCAGTGACAGAGAGTAGAGATATTCCCCGGTAGTTACCACAGACGCTTCTGTCGCCCTTCTTGAAGATGGTGACAATTGTGGCGTTCTTAAAGTCAGCTGCTACTTTGCGGGTTTCCCACGTTAATAGAATGAGTGAGAAGAGTCTAGTTTTTAGAGGCAAGCGTCTCTTCCTGAATAAAGACCTAACACTGTACACCAAACTGATGGTGTACAAAGCTGTAGTCATTTCCACCCTGCTATATGGTTGCGACACCTGGACATTATATTGCTGTTATCTGAAGAAACTAGAACGCTTCAACCAACAGAAGCTAAGATATATCATGAACCTGAAATGAGATGACTTCATGTCCAACACGGCTGTTCTTGAGAACGAAAAATGTATAGCATGGAAGCTCTTATCATTGGGCATCAACTCAGATGGGTCGGACATGTCCAGCGGATGAAAAATGACAGACTTCCACGCCAAATGCTGTACAGTGAAGTGAGCACAGGTAAAAGGCCACGAGGCGCCCCTCTCAAACGTTATAAGGATCAGTACAAGAAAAATCTGAAAAACTTGAACATAGATCCGAGTAACTGGTCCACAATAGCAGAAGAACGAAGTCGCTGGCACTCAGTTACCTCAAATGCTCTTCAAAACTTTGAGCTGGAACGTCGAAGAATGGAGAATGACAAACGCCGGGGACGTAAACTCCTCCAGGCTCAGCCACGTCCTCCACCTTTCATCAGCTTTAATGTCTGTGGCCGCCTGTTCCACGGTAGGATTGGATTGCTAAGCAATCAACGACACTTCCACGCCTGAAACGTGACAAAGGAAATATCAGGAGAGAAATGAAAACTCGGATACGAGTATCAGCCGACGACGACGACGATCCATACGTCTACACTACTATTATAAGTGGAAAAGTAACTCTGTCTGTAACGCTTGCACGACTAAAATTCTGAACCGATTGTATTGAATTTGTTATGGAGATTGCTCCAACGCTGAGGAGAAAGAACATAGACTACTTTAGAAAGTGTGTGGAACAATATGTTTATTGAAGTGGTGGTAAGTTCCTGTGGGACAAAACTGCTGAGGTCATCGATCCCTGGGCTTACACACTACTTAACCTAACGTAAACTAACTTACGCTAAGGACAACACAGGCACACACCCATGCCCGTGGGAGGACTCGAACCTCCAACGGGGAGAGTCTCGCGAACCGTGACAGGACGTCTCAGACCTCGCGGCTACCCCGCGCGACATGTTTATTGACTTGATGAATACAACGCGAAATCATCATCATCATCATCATCATCATCATCATCAACATCATCATCAGCCAATTCAATCATTAGATGATGTGGCCTCTTCGAGTCGTGGATTCAGGTAGGCTTTCAGCAGTCTTCTCCAAGTGGACGGTCTTGGGCAGTTCTCTGTCAGGTGTTACCAGCGATCTTCTTGATGTATTTGTCCCATCTGTCTGGTGGTCTTCCTCTAGGCCTCCGGTGCTCTCTCGGACTCCACTCCAGTACTAGCGTCGTCCATCTGTTGTCTTTTCTTCTTGCGACGTGGCCAGCCCACTGACATTTCAAGGAACCTACTCTCTCTAAGATGTCATTAACCTTCGTCACAGACCGGATGTCATCTGCCCTTTTCTTGTCCTTTCTTTTACAGCCCAGCATTGATCTCTCCATGGCTCTCTGTGCTGTCCTAAGTTTCCCTTTTGTAAATGGGTTCAGTGTCCATGTCTCGCAGCCATACGTCATCACAGGAAGAATGCATTGATCAAATACTGCTTTCTTCAGATTTACTGGCATTTTTGATCTGAATGCTTTTGAATTCTTCCCAAATGCTTGCCAGCCAAGCTTGATGCGTCGATAGATTTCTGGCCTTATGTCTCCCTTCATATTTATAATCTGGCCAAGGTAGATATATTCACTGACCTCTTCTAGTAGACTGTCCTTGACTTTCACATCTCCAGCTGGGACCCATTTGTTGGATATTACTTTTGTTTTGGAAAGGTTCATGTTCAAGCCAACCAGCTGACATTCGGATGCAAGATCTGTAAATAAGTTTTGGAGCTCTGCGAAGTCTTTGGCCAGTAAGGCAATATCATCAGCAAATCTCAAGTTGGTAAGCCTTCTTCCATTAATTCTAATTCCCTTCCCAGCTCAGCTTTGACATAGCCATTTCCAATACAGCAGAGAACAGTTTTGGGGAGATGGGATCGCCTTGCTTGACGCCCCTCATGATGCGGAATTCTTGAGTTGATTCGCCGATGTTAGCATAAGCTGAAGAATTCTCGTAGATTTTCCTGAGCACTTCAATGTATGCTGCTCCCACTCCTTGCTCACTCAAAGCTTGGAGGACAGCTACATGGCTAACGGAGTCAAATGCCTTTTCAAAGTCAACAAAGGCAATGCAGAGAGGCAGTTGGTATTCATTCGCTCTGCTTATCACTTCACTAACGGTCAGAATGTGGTCAACGCGAAATATGGAACAATAATTACTCTTCGAAAAAGCTATATCCTGTTTGACTTTCGAAGTTTGTTATATTTGTGATAATGTTTTTATTGTTTTATTTGGTATGTGCAACACGAATCAACGTAATGATTAGAATGCTTATACAATCATCTACGTATTTAATCCGTACTTCCATACTAATTTCAGTCACAAGCAATTACATTATGGCCGCTGAGCGCCACATGTTTCATGTAGCTTCAAAGATGCATAATGACGCACGTTAGCTGTTGGTGGTCTTGTGCTGAGCGCTTTTGACTTTCGTGCGTGGGATCCCAGGTTCAGTTTATGGCAGGGTGAAATTTTTTCCGCTCGCGCTTGGGTGTGTGTATTGTCCTCATCATAATTTTACCATCATCGAAGCGCAAGTTGCCGAAGTGGTGTAAAGTACTTTCACCGAGCGCCTGAACTTCCACTAGAGGGGTCGCCCCGTCACTTTACTGATTCGCGAGCGCAGCCGAGCGTAACGGCTACTCACTTACGAAACATAGCGCCTATGCATTAATGGAACTGGGAACAAAAAAATTATTGCTGGCACTCGAAACCAGTTAGTTTCCTGGTCTGACACAATGCTGACGTGAAGCCGCCGCTCAAATGTTATATTGAGGATACTCGGCCTAGTTGTCAGTCGTGTGATCATTGCCACAACACGTGGATGGTAGGTTATAACTCAGGTAGTCTGTAATACTTACGTCTATCGGGATGAGAGGATTGTTTTACCTAATTTCCTTGTTCTTAGCACTTGCAAGTGGGATAATGATGTCGCGAAACTTGTTCATCTACATCTACGTTATTACTCTGCTATTCATATTAAATGCCTGGCAGAGGGTTCAGTGAACCACCTTCAAGCTGTCTCTCTACCTTTCCACTCTCGAAAGGCACGCGGGAAAAACGAGCACTTAATTTTTTCCGTGCGAGCCCTGATTTCTCTTATTTTATAGTGATGATCATTTCTCCCTATGTAGGTGGGTGCCAACAGAATGTTTTCGCAATCGGAGGAGAAAACCGGTGATTGAAATTTCAAGAGAAGAACCCGTCGCAACGAAAAACGCCATTGTTTTAATGATTGCCACTCCAATTCACGTATTATGTCTGTGACACTATCTCCCCTATTTCGCTATAATACAAAACGAGCTGCCCTTCTTTGTACTTTTTGGATGTCACCCGTCAGTCCCACCAGATGCGGATCACACACCGTACAGCAGTACTCCAGAATAGGGCGGACAACCGTAGTGTAAGCAGTCTCTTTCGTAGACCTGTTGCACCTTTTAAGTGTTCTGCCAATGAATCGCAGTCTTTGGTTTGCTCTGCCCACAACAGTATCTACGTGATCGTTCAAATGTAGGTTATTTGTAATTGTAATCCCTAAGTATTTAGTTGAATTTACAGCTCTCATATTTGTATGACTTATAGCGTAATCGAAATTTAGCTGATTTCTTTTAGTACTCATGTGAATAACTTCACACTTTTCCTTACTCAGGGTCAATAGCCACTTTTCGCTCCATACAGATATCTTATCTAAATCATTTTGCAAGTCGATTTGATCATCTGATTACTTTACAAGACGGTAAATGACAGCACCATCTGCAAACAATTGTTGTGCCAATAGTCACCCGATCGACAACTGGGCTGAATATCCTTAGTATTACGTAGAACGCTCTTGGCAAGTTATTTATTTTCTAATTTGTCTCATTATTTTTTGCAGTGATGAAATGGGTAGCATAATTCTGTGCTCAGAATACTTCCTCACTTTTGAATACATAAACGTTACGTACAAAAGACTTTGACTGTCCCCCGATTCGTCTGAAAAATGTGAGATTTCACATTTAGAATACTTTCCATTTCTACTTCTACATTTGGGAAGTGAGATAAATTAACATTTTGCACTAAATATGTGTAATAAGTTTGTTGCATGCCTTGTTCTCAATTGCGGCAAATTAATGTAGTAACGAACATCCCTTTGTGTTTTACACAGCCTCCAAACCTGAAAAATGGTTTCATTGGTAGCTCCAAACAAGTAGAAGTACGTAGCTGCCCTGTTATTTCTCCTGGCAATCCCATCTGACGGTCTTTGTTCGCAACTTCGGTCGAGACATTTACGTGGTGATAGATTTTCTATCCTACTCAGTTCAGGAAACTAATTTGCCAAATGAAAATGCTTAACGCAGATAAATTTCAATCACAAAAAATCGTCTTGAGTGTTAGCTTAGCAGTGAGCCACAGTGAAGGCTTGGATGCATAGAGGCAAGAATTAAATTAAACTGTATCACCCGTTGTAATTCAACAGGTATTATCCATTTTGGACCATAGCGAACCGATAATAGTTACGCTTAGGCTTTATAGAATTATTTGGTAACACTTTGAAGTGTTCTAACAAACCGACTAAAATATTTCGATGACAAACTAAATTTAAAGTCGATACTACACCAGTTTCATCGATAATCATCTCAGGAGAACTCTTGTAGATATTAGTTGCTATGACACAAACAGAACGTGGCAGGTTGACTTCTACTGTGGTGAGTCAGCACATTTCACTACCAGGCAGTGCATGCCTGGTATGTTGGCATCAAGTAATTTGTGGCTCGAATGCTACGTGTGTGGTACAGCGGCATCTCGGAATTTGGCAGAGCGCTAACAGACACGATAATTTCTATTTGGTATTATTGTCGCAAACCTAGCTGCTAAACCTCATGTGACGCACTTCGTTAAATGCTCGAAGGCCGCGATAAACTTTCAATACACGATATGGATAATGTTGATGACCTGCTATGGCCATCATTGTGAGAACGTAATAATTCCTGTACCAAACAGGGCATTTGCTATCAGGTTTGAATACTATCGAACCATAAATTTAGCGAGTCATGATTGTAAAATATTGACGCCAACTATTTACAGAAGAATGGCGAAAACTGGTTGAAGCCGATATCGGAAAAGATCAATCTGGGTTTCAGAGAAATGTAGGAAAATCTTAGAAGACTGGTTGAAGAAAGACAAATCCAAGTTTGTAGAGTTTGTAGATTTAGAGAAAGCTCTTGACAACGTTGACTGGACTACATTGTCCGAGGGTTTGAACGTAGGAGGGATACAGTGCAGGGAACGAAAGGTTCTTTACAACTTGTACAAAAACCAGGCTGCAGCTAAAAGTCCAAGGATATGAAAGGGACCCAGTAGTTTTCAAGTGAGTGAGATGAGATTGTAGCCAACCGTCCATGTTGTTCAATTCGTCATTTAGCACGGAAAAATCTGGCAAGATAATTAAAGTTCAGGATAGAAAAAACGCAAGGTTTGCTGATGAGCTTGTAATTCTGTCAAAGACGGGAAAGGGCCTGAGAGAGCAGTTAAACGAAATGGATGGGTCTTGAAAAACAGGTTATATGATGAACATCAACAAAGGTAAAACAAGGATAATGAAATGTAATCAAATTAAATCAAGCGATGCTGAGGGAATTGGATTAGGAAGTGAGACACTAAAAGTAGTAGATGAGGTTTGCTATTTGATCAGCAAAACAACTGATTATGGCCGACGTAGAGACTACATAAAGTGGAGACTTGTTACAGCAAGGAAAGCATTTCTGAATAAAAAAGAATTTGTTGCTATCTAATAAAACTTTTTGTATTAGGAAGTGTTTTCTGAACGTACTTGCCTGGACTATATCCTTGTATGCAAGTAAATCGTAGGCATAAGAAGGTCAGAAAAGAAGAGAAGAGAAGCTTCTGAAATGAGTTGCTACAGAAAAATGTTGTAGATTGGATGGGTAGATTATGGAACTGATTATCAGGTACTGAATGAATCTGGGAGAAAAAGAAATTTTTGCTACAACTTGATTAAAAGAAGGATTGGGTGATAGGAAACATCCTGACGCATCAAGGGGTAGTTGCTATGGTAATGGAGGGAAGTGTGAGGAGGAGGGAATAAATATGTAGGAGACCTAGGGATGAATACACTAAGGATGTTCAAATGGATGTGTGTTGCAGTTATTGCAGTAGTTATTCGGAGACGAAGAGGCTTGCACAATATAGAGTGGCATGGAGAGCTGCATCCAACCAGTCCTAGAACTGAAGACCACGAAAATAAATAACTCCAGTCAGAGGTGTGTGTGTGTGTGTGTGTGTGTGTGTGTGTGTGTGTGTCTGGCACACAGTGAGTAGTAAGTTCCAGTGCTCTGTCATCGGCGTTGCTGTTTAGATTGCGGTGGGCCTGCATGTGACGCGCCGCTTCCCTTTGTCGTGTGGAGAGCTGATAAGCCGCGTATCGCTGTCTGCGGTTAGTCACACCTCCCTGGAGCGTCCTAGCTTCTCTTCAGATCCTGGTCTACTGGCCTTTGCTACAATGACAGTCATTTCTAGATAATTATGAGTGAAGCGAAACAGTTTTTCTGTACACACTTATCTTCATAAATCAATGCTCCGTAGGGATCACCATTTCGTACACAGTTGCGATGCTTGAATATTATCATTGATTCTGTTAGCAGCCATCACAACTAGTCATTAACCCGTAATTTGCGCTGACGAAGGTCATTTTGTGCGGAATTCTCCATAGGAAAACCGATGCTAGACCTGGTTTTAAAGCCTCCCATCCCTCCTTTTCTTAACGTATAATATTCTTGTCTTGTCATTGGTACTTACTCACTTTCCTCATTGCTTCCTAAGTGCCACGTCATAGTTATTAACGTGCCTCACTTGACACTTAACACATGTAAGAAAATATTGAAGCAGTCAGTTTAAACTACCGGAGCGAAACGTAGCGGATAAAACTACAGATACACCATAGGGATCTACACTGAAGTGCCGAAGAGACTGGTACAGGCATGCGTATTCAAATACAGAGATATGTAAACAGGCAGAATACGGCGCTGCGGTCGGCAACGTCTATATAAGACAACAAGTGCCTGGCGCAGTTGTTAGATCGGTTACTTCTGCTACGTGGTCGGAGCACGAGCGATGGGACACAGCATCTCCGAGATGCGAAGAAGTGGAGACTTTCCCGTACGACCATTTCATGAGGGTAGCGTGAATATCAGGACTCCGGTAAAACATCAAATGTCCGACATCATTGCGGCCAGGAAAAGATTGTGCAGGAACGGGACCAGCGACGACTGAACAGAATTGTTCAACGTGACAGAAGTGCAACCCTTTAGCAAATTGCTGCAGATTTCAGTTCTGGGCCATCAACAAGTGACAGCGTGCGAACCATTCAACGAAACATCATCGATATGGGCTTTCGGAGCTGAAGGCCCACTCGTTTACCCTTGATGACTGCACAACACAAAGCTTTACTCCTCGCCTGGCCCCGTCAACACCGGCATTGGACTGTTGATGACTGCAAACATATTGCCTGGTAGGACGAGTCTCGTTTTAAATTGTATCGAGTGGATGGACTTGTACAGGTATGGAGAAAACCTCATGAATCCATGGACCCTGCACGTCAACAGGGTACTTTTCAAGCTGGTGGAGGTTCTGTAATGGTGTGGGGCGTGTACAGTTACTGTGATGGGGGCCCCTGGTACGTCTAGATACGACTCTGACAGGTGACGCATACATAAGTGATACTGAACCCCTCATACGTCTACAGTATGTGATCAAAAGTATCCGGACACCTAGATGAAAATGACTTAAAAGCTCGTGGCGCCCGCCATCGATAATATTGGAATTCAGTATGGTGTTGGTCCACCCTTAGCCTGGATGACTGCTTCCACTCTCGCAGGCATATGTCCAATCAGGTGCTTGAAGGTTTCTTGGGGAATGGCAGCCCATTCTTCACGGAGTGATGTACTGAGGAGAGGTATCGATGTCGGTCGGTAAGGTCTGGCACGCAGTCGGCATTCCAAAACATTCCAAAGGTGTTCTGTTGGATTCGGGTAAGGACTCTGTCCAGGCCAGTCCATTACAGTGATATTTTTGTCGTGTAACCACTCCGCCAAAGGCCGTGCGTTGTGAACAGGTGCTCGATCGCGTTGAAAGATGCAATCGCCACCCCCGAATTGCTTTTCAACAGTGGGAAGAAAGAAGGTGCTTAAATCATCAATGTAGGCCTGTGCTGTGATAGTGCCACGCAAAACTACAAGGGGTGCAAGCCCCCTCCATGAAAAGCACAACACCGTAGCATCACTGACTCCGAATTTTATTGTTGGTGCTACACACACTGGCAGATGACGTTCACCGGCTATTCGCCACACTCACACCCTACCCTCGGATCGCCAGGTTGTGTAACGTGATTCGTCACTCCAGACAACGTTTTCCCACTGTTCAATCGTCCAATGTTTACGCTCCTTACACCATGCGAGGCGTCGTTTGGCATTTACTGGCGTGATGTGTAGCTTATGAGCAGGCTCTCGACCATGGAATCAAAGTTTTCTCACCTCCCGCCTAACTGTCATAGTACTTGCAGTGTATCCTCACGCAGTTCGGAATTCCTATGTGATTGCCTGGATGGAGGTCTGCTTATTACACATAGCTACCCTCTTCAACTGTCGGCAGTCTGTCAGTCAACAGACGAGGTCGGCCTGTACGCTTTTGTGCTGTACGTGCCCTGTCATGTTTCCACTTCACTGTCACATCGGGAACAGTGGACCTAAGGACGTTAGAGAGTGTGAAAATTTCGTGTACAGACATAAGACACAAGTTACACCCAATCACCTGATCACATTCAAAGTCCGCGAGTTCCGCAGAACGCCCCATTCTGCACTCTCACGACGTCTAATGACTACTCAGGTCGCTGATATGGAGTACCTGGCAGTAGGTGGCAGAACAATGCACCTAATATGAAAAACGTATGTTTTTGTGAGTGTCTGGATACTTTTGATCATATAGTGTAGATATGACTGACAGGTGACACGTATGAAAGCATCCTGTCTGATCACCTGCATCCATTCACGTCCATTGTTCATTCCGACGAACTTGGGCAATTCCAGCAGGATAATGCGACATGCCACACGTCCAGAATTGCTACAGAGTTACTCCAGGAACACACTTCTGAGTTTAAACACTTCCGATGGCCACCAAACTCCCCAGACGTGAACATTATTGAGCATATCTGGGATGCCTTGCAACGTGCTGTTCAGAAGAGATCCCGATACCCTCGTACTCTTACGGATTTGCGGACAACCCTGCAGGATTTATGGTGTGAATTCCCTCCAGCACTACTTCAGACATAAGTTGAGTCCATGCGACTTCGTGTTGCGGCACTTCTCCGTTTCGTCGGGGCCCTAAGCGATACTAGGCAGGTGCACCAGTTTCTTTGGCTCTTCAGCGTACATAGGTCCTCTTTTGCTCATGTTATATACACATTATGCATCATATATCCCTGGAGCATAAATAACACTATCCTGTGTCGATCCAAGTATTTAGTAATGCCTACTTAATACATTACAGCATCTGAAATACATATAAAATTTTCTTGTCAGTGACTATAGCCCGCGTCACCTCCTACGGCGCTTCCGCGCATAGAGGCGAAGCGGAAAGGTAGCGTGGAGAGATGAGAGTTGCGCATGCGCGGTAGCAGAGAGCGGGCAAACAAAAGTCAAAGTTTCCGAACTGCATTGTGCGGACAATAATCAGGCTCGTTTGCCTACGGTACATCGTATTATACTTTCATATCTATGAGGGGAACAATAATTATTAAAACCAATTTCGTTCAGTCGTCATGCTCTACAGATTTACTCTGCGTGTCGTTGGGAGGCGAGAACAGCTAACACAACTTTTTGAAGACCTGAAGTACAAAACTGCTTGCAATAATTACCATTTATTGCGATTTGAACTGCATTATAAGTAAAAATTTGATACACAACAAAATTAACTTCAAGCACAAACCGAAATCATATTGTTTGCTTGACAACTGCTTCTGCTTAATAGAATTTTTAAAGGTAGGTGTGTGTGTGGGGGGGGGGGGGGCTGGGGAGGGGCGGGGGATGTGTTTGACGATAGTTACGTATAATCACAGCGTGTAAAAAAGGAATTAGTGGTAGAAAAGATTAATGTAAAAGACTATCGTAAAAATGGTCAGTAAGTTGTCATATTTTTCGTCGTTAACGGGCATTATGAGTGTAAACTAACACGTTCGATATTACAGTGACAGACCGCATTTATAATCCAATGAACAAGCAAACAATTAACCATCATATGCGAATAACTCCAGGGATTCTGGCCGATAACATCGAAAACAATCGATATCTCGACTAGTAACAGGTCTCTTATTTTAAGGTCTTATCCAATTTGTGTCTTGAAAATGACACCATGATGGGAGAAGCTTGACTTCTCCTTAGGCAATATGTTGAACATTATAGTCTGCGTAATTAAAAGGATACAAAGTCCTAATCAAAACGGCTAGGAAGTTGTCATTATTATGTACGCAACTGATATGTTGACAAACACATTTTTTAAACCACGAGTCCTTAAAACTAAGAAATATTATTACTTTGTTCAGAAGTCTACATCGTAATGCCATCGTCATTTCTATTTGAGTCTCTTTCCGAACAATCTGATTGTAAATTTACGATGATAGGTTCAACGTTTATATCAATCATCACTTCTTTGTCAAATTCTTCTTTCTGAAGCTGTTCAGCATGCCACATAGACTGCGTCCACGCTACAGGTGGTATGTTGTCTGATACCTCATTGTGTATTGCCTCATGCACAAGTGATTCACTGCATGTTATCTTGAATTTTTTTTTCTCCCACATAGCCTTAAAACCCTTTGCCCAAATTAATTCCATGGGGTTACAATTGACAGTGACACGTGGGTAGATGCAAAACTGTGTGACCCCATTCACGTGCAAGGAAGTCAAGTTTGTACGTTCTGTCACGTGACTTGTACAGTATAAATTAACGAGCTGCAGGAGATCGGCACGAGTCTGGTTTATACGGCACTTAATATTTTTATATTTGAGCTGGGGAAAAAAGATTCACTTTTCTGGTGTATGTACTTGATATTTCTCTATAGCGGTTGAATTATCATTGTCAATGACCGACGTCGAAGCAAGGTATGACAAGAATTGTGAATTACGTCACGAAACTGACAGCGTTCATTGGCAAATGGTAATCACTGCTGTTTTTCTTACACGTAATTACAAGTTTATTCTCAGAAATAAAACCAGAAGAGGAGTCAGCATGCAGAATAATTATCCGAGAACCTATCCCTATGAGAACTTTAAAACCGCCATCACACATTTTCCAGCAGATTTTCTTGGAATGATTCTAATTGACCCATGTTTCATTAAGTTAATACACTGTTGAACTACCTCCTCCTCTCGTATCGTGAATGTTTGTATGGGATTCAGTTCGTGCTGCACCTATGTTACTTCTGTGAACTAAAAACTCTCTTCTTAACATACCTGGAACCAACGTCTTTTAAAATTCTTTACCTTGGCGAAGCGCTTACCATTGAAGCCTGCATAACTGTAACTCGTTTTTGTTACGTCAGGGATTCATCATTCACATGGAGCACTTCAAAACATCGTTGTTAAAACGATCTATTTGTGTTACAGGTTCCTTGCGATTTCGATGCTGTCCAGGCGACACGAAACCAACTGTTTCTATGGCACCTACACCTGTGACACTTTCGTTTACAATTCTCTTTACAGTTCTCTTTCCGGCACCACATGGTTCTGGAGTCCGTTCTTGTGTTTTACAATGTCAACAGTAGGAGACCTGTTTTTAAATTAACGTTTAAAAAAGTTATAAATGAGGTAAATAATCCGCCTCGCCTACTTGTGAAACACTTCACATATACTGCCGTCACCTGACTTTCCTTTAATCGCGCTTAGACATTTACAAGATATACATTCACAGCTATAGTGCTGCAAGACAAAAAAAAAAGATAGTTGAATGAATAATTCGGCTGTCGCGAAGTAAGGCAATGGTGCATCATGTAGGAGCGAGATTCTCGCTCTTTAGCTGTAACACTCTGCCAGCCGCTCGGAAAGTCAGTGAACATTATTGGCTGCCAGTGGCTAGTGCAGGGGGATGCGCAAAACGACTAAAAATCGGCCCGCCTTCTTACATGACATGAACTTTAGTACTGTACAAAACCATATCATACGATGAGAAATAACGCGAAGGGTAAATGATTAAGTGAAACAAAACACTGATTTTTTTGCTGTTTATATTGATAGAAACCAGAACTGGAAGTCACAAGTTTCAGTTCATCTTAAACGCCAAAGCTCCGTGGCTTTGCTATTACGGATAACAGCAGATTTTGGAGATGATAGTATGGAAAAGTGTACTGGCTTTTCGTGTTTTCATTCACCTATTGGAAGGGGGTGGTGGAGGGGATGCGGGTGGGCGAGAGCGAGTGGCGGCGGCGGCGGCGGCGGCGGCGGCATTTCATATTAGTGTGATTGGAGGGGTGGATGGAGGGGGCGGGGGGAGATGCGAAAACGTCGTCGTCCAAAGTAAAAGTAAAAACTATTGAATCAATCATAGTCTTGTTACCACTTCGTACTCAGTACCTGCTACCTACAGCGTACTAACCAGAAAGAGTACAGGTTGTATGAGATTTATACATGTTATGTTGCTGTCAGGCAGATAACGTGCAACTCCAAGTCAGCATTTTCTGTGTTACCATTTTCGGGGTTTATTGAGTGCCGGGTAACACGAGGAAAAACATCGCCAATTGAAGGTGTAGCTTTTAACATTCGGAGATTTGGCATTTTCAGTTGCAAGGAGAACAGCAGCGAACTGCGAAATAGTTTTGAGATTTCGTGACGAATGACTCTTGGTACACTTCGTACCAGTTGCTAGCCATCGTACCTTCTGGCTCCTTTCAGACTAATAATGAACTGTGCGACGAGTTACCATTCGAATTTCGATTTGCGAATCTGCTTTTTAATACTTGGGGTAGCTGCCCTGTTATCCCCTCACTGTTATGCCTTTGACACGGACGAGGGACAGGTACTTCGGAGCACTAGATGTTTTAAATTACTCTATACTACAAACAAGTGTTCTGTCAGGTGTGAAACGTTTTTCACTTGTACCCCACTAATTTGATGGGCAGTAATCTATCGGGTCTGGTGACCGTGCCCTTCGATCATCTGCAGCGTTTAGCACCATTATTGTCATGCGGCAGCGACGATATTCCTGTGAAGGGATGCAGGTCGATATGTATGATACTGGTGTAATCCACTCCTCAACAGAGCCTAACGTTCCCTCCTCCCCCTGCCCCCCCCCCCTTCCCACCCTGAGAACCGCAAGGATAAGTGCAGCGCGTAGTAGGCGTTCCTCTTTGATGACGGTCTCAATGACGTAGCAGCCAGTTAGATTGGGCTGACTACGCAGTTCGTTCACACTGCTTTATAGCCCACTCAGGGCGTGCCGCACTACTTCAAAGTTCCACCACCAGCTAAGAGAGCGCTAGTTGCGAAGGCATGGCCTGAAATTGCTCTTCCGGCCGCTGTGATACTGCCCTCTCTCGACGAGTAGCGAACTGTTACCTCACATCTGGATTAGGATGATTGCAACTTAACCCCTTTCAGACCTGAATTTTTTCTGGAGGAATGAAATTTTTTTCTTTATGTGGTAATGCTCTAGTGGATTTTTAACTATTTTTAGATGCAAGATTTATACAAAAATATGTATCCATTTTCAAAACATACTTTGTACCCTTGGCCTCATTTTATGGACTAAAATAACTAATTGCGAAACATTCTGTATCGTAATAATCAGCAAAATGATCGTTCAATAATTACCATGCAAAACAACAGTAACGAAATTCAATTACACAGTGTAATATAGCGAACCAACCACGTCCGTATATTATGGCGGTCACGAGCTGCTGAGCACTGCTACATAGACCTGCTGATATTTTCATAGTGATGCCCAACAGTTGGCAGCACTTGCGGATGACGAAAATGTTTAACATTTGCAAATGTGTACCTCGGGTTCCTATTGGCAAAAAAATACTTCTATTGTAGTTGAGACACAGTAAAAGTTAATGTACGCAATTGTAGTCGAAGTGTCTGAAAGGGTTAATAAGCCTTTGAGACTGTCAAAGACATTAGTATGTAAAGTAATCAGTATTACAGTTTCAGACATTGCCGTTTGTCAGCAACAGTATACAATTTGCAATCGTAGGAATTAAACAGCAAACCGGTTGCAAATAACTGTGTGGTATAATTGACCTAGGTTTTGACACCTACTAAGGGTGTCTTCATCAGAATGAAATACTGAGGAATAGTAAAATTACGTTGCGAGAAAGCAGTTGTCAGAATTGAGAACAGCTGTGCTCAACTTTAATATAAAATACGTTTCACCCTTGTCGCGTATGCCTAGCTAGAAGTAACATCTGACTGCTGTTCCTAGCTAAGCACTCGTGACAAGGCTGAAACGTATTTTATTTTAGACTTGAGCATAGCTGTTCTCAATTCTGACCATTGCCTTCTCGCAATGTAATTGTACTATTCAAAAATGGCTCTGAGCACAATGGGACTTAACCTCTAACTTCATCAGTCCCCTAGAATTTAGAACTACTTAAACCTAACTAACCTAAGGACATCACACACATCCATGCCCGAGGCAGGATTCGAACCTGCGACCGTAGCGGTCGCGCGGTTCCATACTGTAGCGTCTAGAACCGCTCGGCCACTCCGGCCGGCAATTGTACTATTCCTCTAAATTTCATTCTGATGAAACACCTTTAGTAGGTGTCGAAACCTACGTCAATTGTACCAAACAGTTATTTGAAACCGATTGGCTGATAGTTCCAATGTTTTTAATCAATATTAACTACACGCTCTCCCGCCGGAAGTTCGAGTCCTCCCTCGGGCATGTGTGTGTGTGTGTGTGTGTGTGTGTGTGTGTGTGTGTTTCTTAGCATAAGTTAGTTTCAGTTAGTTTAAGTAGTGTGTAAGTCTAGGGACCGATGACCTAAGCAGTTTGCTCCCTTAGGAATTCACACACATTTGATCATTTTTGAACTATAATTTATTAGTGATTTTTGTGTTTGTTGCGAGAGCGGACGAATTTCAGGCAGTGATGATGCACGGTATAATAGTATTGTCCATAAAATTTGCCTGTCATAATTGCTATTAATGCAAAGGTTGGTAATTTTCGTTGTTATTTGATTAGTCAAATTGAAGATACGCAATGGGTGTTTATTGAAAGTTGTGGTTTCAGAAACAAATTCTCCTTTAACAAAGATGGCAAGTATAAGTTTTATTCATAACCAGTTCTACATCTACATTTATACTCCGCAAGCCACCCAACGGTGTGTGGCGGAGGGCACTTCACGTGCCACTGTCATCACCTCCCTTTCCTGTTCCAGTCGCGTATGGGTCGCGGGAAGAACGACTGTCTGAAAGCCTCCGTGCGCACTCTAATCTCCCTAATTTTAAATTCGTGATCTCCTCGGGAGGTATAAGTAGGGGGAAGCAATATAATCGATACCTCATCCAGAAACGCACACTCTCGAAACCTGGCGAGCAAGCTACACCGCGATGCAGAGCGCCTCTCTTGCAGAGTCTGCCACTTGAGTTTGTTAAACATCTCCGTAACGCTATCACGGTTACCAAATAACCCTGTGACGAAACGCGCCGCTCTTCTGTGGATCTTCTCTATCTCCTCCGTCAACCCTATCTGGTACGGATCCCACACTGATGAGCAATACTCAAGTATAGGTCGAACGAGTGTTTTGTAAGCCACCTCCTTTGTTGATGGACTACATTTTCTAAGGACTCTCCCAATGAATCTCAACCTGGTACCCGCCTTACCAACAATTAATTTTATATGATTATTCCACTTCAAATCGTTCCGCACGCATACTCCCAGATATTTTACAGAAGTAACTGCTACCAGTTTTTGTTCCGCTATCATATAATCATACTATAAAGGATCCTTCTTTCTATGTATTCGCAATACATTACATTTGTCTATGTTTAGGGTCAGTTGCCACTCCCTGCACCAAGTGCCTATCCGCTGCAAATCTTCCTGCATTTCGCTACAATTTTCTAATGCTGCAACTTCTCTGTATACTACAGCATCATCCGCGAAAAGCCGCATGGAACTTCCGACACTATCTACTAGGTCATTTATATATATTGTGAAAAGCAATGGTCCCATAACACTCCCCTGTGTCACGCCAGAGGTTACTTTAACGTCTGTAGACGTCTCTCCATTGATAACAACATGCTGTGTTCTGTTTGCTAAAAACTCTTCAATCCAGCCAATAAATTAATTAGCTACCTTCAGAACTGTAATACACAGAAAATTGCATCCAAGAAAATAATATTGTATAAACTCTTCAGATAAAATAGTTGTATCACAAAGTACATACTACAGTTACTTCTTTGTTTAGTCTACATCACCAATTTGCGGTACACATCGTAATAAGTTTGTCTAAACTACATTGCTTGTTATACACGGTGGGTCAGAAACAACACCCACTTTCGGTTGTCTGTTATGACTGCGGGTGCGCCCAGCAGGTAGTCGCTGGCACGCTACCAGGATTGAAAGAGAGAGAGAAATTCAGTTACGATGCGGAAGTGGAGTGTGCAAGACAGTGTGCATGTGGTAGAGCTTTACATTGAAACTGAGTCAGTAGCGCGATCCAACGAGCTCTCGCAGATTAAACCAACGTAGACATGTCCCGGATGGCCATACCATACTGCGTTGGGTAGGTACGTGGCGTAAGGAAATGTCCGTCCATGATAACGTATCTCCTGGGCGTCCACGAAATGTGTAGACACGGGAAAACCTCGACCGTGTACGGGCATCAGTTCACCCGAACTGACGCCAACAGATTTCTTCCTTTGGGGAGATTATAAGTCCAGAGTGTTCGGAAGTTGCCCTGCAAACTTCCAGACACTGACACCCAACGTCCGCAGAGAAGAAGCCGGCATTTCTGTTGCTGTACTGGAGAACACTGTGCGCAGCAGCTTCTTAGCACGTCAACAGGACTGCTCCGATACAGGTGGTGTTCATCTGAGTGATGTAATCTTTAAGAAGTGAGTGCTGTATACCACATGTAACTCCAAAGATCCACAAACACGCCTGCATTTGTAAAACGTGAAGTCCTGTTGTAACACCGAAAATGCAGGAAGCATGGCACCTGCTACCGATATATAAAATTTTGTTTGAATTGTATGTAAATATTTGTAATTTAAATGCTTTCTTTTAATAAGTAAGGACATTGCCTCACTGTATGTGTTCATTTAGGTGAAAGTCTGTTGACGTTTCATGGTATTTATCTGTGTTTTACTGCGAAACTTATAAGCTCTGGGAAAAAAACCAAAGGAATTGTTATTTGCATCGACTAGCAACGATAATAGCAGTGCTTGTGCATTGTAAAATCTTTGGGTAGGGAGTTGTTGCGGAGAGCGCGCGGAGAGAGTGAGAGACGGGTTCCAGCGCCTTTAGTGTGCGGAAGTGTGGTGTTAAGGCTCTCGCAGTAGTGTGTACCATTTCGGCGGTATCATGTACGCGCGCCGGCCAGATGACTAGTAGCAGGAGGAAGGACAGTGGACGGGCGGAAGAGGCTGTATTAATTAAAATTACCCGTTCCTGTAATTAGCTGTGGCCCCACAAGATGCTACCGTCTTCAACAGCAGCAACAGTTCCAGCAACACAATTCGTCGTCGGCTCCGAGTTTCGTCGCACGCACAGCACTGAAATAAGACTGTTAATTGGTAGAAAGTATTAACGGCTAACCCAGCAACACAACTGAATGCGATTTGATTAATGAACTTTATCTAAATAATAATCAGTTAAATTCAGGGCGATTGTGTCCTCATTGCCCCCAGACATTGTTACCAAGCAGGGTCCTTGTTCCTTTTTTTCCTTATATGCAAGCAAAGTTTGAGAATCTATCACTGGAAAAAATCCAAATCTAAAGAAAATGCACAAATTAAGAGTGCAGAAGTTTTATTTGTTTTACATATAACTTGGAGCACATGGCTGTTTGGTTTGGTACGTATTCTAGTATTGTCTCAGTTGTTCAGACAATAAAATGAAATCCAATTTGAAAATTAGGTACCTGCAAAGTGAAAAATTCTTGCCTTTCTCTAAATTTCTTTGATGACGTTATGTTGAGGTCTCTGAAAGTCATTGTTCACGTAAAGAAGTTCAATACTAACATACCGTTTAAGTGGATATTTTCAAATCAATTTTCAGAATTTAATGACAAACTTAACGTAAAAGTGACTTCTCAGTTTTCTTTATCATTACATACTCAAAATTAGTGTCAAAAAACGTGACAACCTTCAGTTGCAACGTCAGTGTTTAATAATAAATGTTTTTCTTTCCTATCATCTTGTATAGGATTTTGGATGTAAATCGCCCTAGTGGGCTGGCGACAGTAATTATTTCCTTTTCGTTCATTAGTGTAACTTTTGGATTCATGATCAGTGGTACCCCTTTTCAGTCCAGTGTTGTTCGTGAGTGAATGCGCAAAATAACTTCATTTTTCCAAATTGTAGCCCTCTTCGGTTTCATTACTTTTTTTATTTTTAGTAGACTTTTCTATCAGGAAGATCGGTTGTACACTTTCCCCCTACTTATAGGTATTACATCTTCGAGAAAGATAGCCTTATCCAATTAGAAAAATTCCATTAGGTATACACTCAATCCACAGTCATATTTTACATCGCATGCAGGATAGGCCGATTAGCAAGGTGGAGGTTACACTGTGTTAATAAAAATTTCGCAAACAGTTGGAAAGGGACGTTCTTTCCGGATCACCCTGTACTGCCCGATGGAACAACGATGAAACTAATCTAAAATACCTATTAATGTCATGCCATATATGGTCAAGTCACACTAGAAGTAGAGGGCATATAAAGCGGGTGGTCACGGAAAATGGTGCAGTTGTTGTCGTAATGCGGAAACAGAACGATGTATCTGACGTCCAAAAGGCCATGATCGGTGGCTTTCGAGCCAAGGATGTAAGCATTTCGGAAAGGGCTAACTTTGTAAACTGTTCGCGCGCCACTGTGGTTACTCTATACCGTGCGTGGGAAAATGGCGCTATCGAAAACCGGCGCCGAGGCAACTGTGGTGTGCACCACGAAGCATGGATGAAAGGGGGTGAACGAGAGCCGCAGAGATACGCGTGGGCGAATAGACGTGTAGCTACTGAGCAGCTGACCGCCAGGGGCTGCCAACGATGTCTCCTCGACGACCGTTCAGCGAGCGTTGCTGCGTACTGGCCAAGTGGCGCCTGGTTCATGCTCCCATGTTGACTGCTGTTCAGCCGCGACGGCAGTTGGAATCTGCGCGCCAGTACCTTGACTGGACGTCCGCTGGGTGACGACAGGTAGCCTTTTCAGATGAATAACATTTTATCCTCCATTGGACAGGTGATCATTGACATGTATGGCGTGAAACATCTGAAAGCAATAGATCAACACAACTAAGTACCTATCCTTGCGGACCATGTCCACCCCTAAATGCAGTTTGTTTTTCCTCGGCACTATGGCATTTGCCAGCAGGACAACGCAACATCTCACACAGCTCGCAGTGTTAGTGCGTGTTTTGAAGAGCACCATGGTGAGTCTAGTGCACTCCCTTGCACGCCAAATCCGGCAGGTTTAAACACGATCGAGAGCCAGCTACACACGCCATGGATTCTCAACCTAGAAACCTGGCGCAGTTGGCGACGACAATCGACATGGCTCTGTATCCCTGTTGGTGCCTTCCGGAACCTCACTGACTCTCTTCGTGCACGTCTCGTTGCGGTCCGCACTGCAAAAGGTATTCAGGCTTATGACAAGTGGTTACATTAATGTGACAGAAGAGTGGTGGTATAGTGCATGAAGACACCACAAAAGGACTAAAGTTGAGACTACAGTTTGTACCTAGATCGGCATCGTTGCGTCCCATTTGTAATCAGAAAATTAAACATTATCCACATGTACATTGTAAGACAATAAGTGATACGCTATGTTATTCTGAAGATGTAACACCAGAACAAGATCATAATGCTGACTGTGTAAATCTATTACTATGTAAGCTCCACATGCGAATGTAAACATTATAGGTTGCTCATGACACAAAGTATCTGTGAACAACGAAGTGCCTGCATCGTAGTAGGCAGAAGACTAACCAACGACGTACGTCCAAATGGCTCCAGCAGTCTCTTCTGAACGAAAGAATTACTCCAACGCGGAGAGATGTTTGGGAACCACGTTTCCTGGAGGGCAATGCAGAAAGCAGGAGAAACGTGTAAGAGACGTCGTAGCTCAGCCTGGTGGCGAAAAAGTGGCTACTGAATGTTTGCTTCCCCGTATACGCAGTGGGAGGAATGTAGGGCGAAGACACAAGGAGAGAAATACTCTCCACAGAACTTAGTTCGCTCTACGACCGATGGAGGTTCGTTTATGGCCAAAAAGCCATTATCCTTTGTGGAACACTATAATGATATGTTTACGTAATGTGTATGTATAAACATACAGTTATAAATGTCCCCGTTCGTAGTCGCTAATTATAACAATATGTTTACTTTTGTGCTGTAACATATAGCTATAATCAGCGGTGGAAATATATTTGCGAAGGCCGACCGTGTGCGGTTGTTTTTTGTTGGATCGTCTGATCAGTCGGAAGTTGCATATAATTATTTTGGATAGCTCAACATGAATTTCCTAAGGGACCGTAGTTTATCATGCATTTACCAGTAGAATATGGCGCGGAGAAAATATTTCGCCGCATGCAACTTCCGTCCGATTTCGACGAAAGAATTCGTGACTGTGAACACACTATTCGGCAGAAACATAAAGAAAATTAAATAACTTCATGAAGGAGTGAGACATAGATTCTATACTAAATAAATAGTCCATACACCAGTTCCATTTAACTCTGAATTTCTGGCAATTAATAGATCAACTTTCACTGCAATGAAGGATTTAACATGGATGCCGTTTTGACTGGCTCTTCTCTTCTCGTAATGAAAATAATTCCTCTGACGTATTCACATACACGTCGCACAATAAATCTACTGCTATGCAGTATTGCACTTTTACTTAACACTAAAATAATATTATTTTTTGCAATAATAATACGGCGGCAAGACATACGCGTCCGACACAAGTTACAAGAGACAAGAGAAGAAAAAAATGAGTAACTGTTAATCGAGAATATCTCGTACATGAAAACAATGTGTAAAAGTGTTCTTCTGTCCGTTTTTCGCTCCGCGGTTTTCAAAGTCAATACCTCACTGCATCTCTGACGGCGCTTCGACAATAAACAAGTTACGTCACAGGCCGTTCACCTTTTACATTCTCGCAACATTATTTGCTAATTGTAGCTGTTGCCGAGCGACTGCTCGATTAGTGAATGATTTAAAATGATAAGGCAATCACATAATGTTACAACAGCTAGAGGACTGGTTTGCGGAAGTAGCAGCGATTTCGAAAATTAAGTGGTTCAGTTCTGAGGCGAATGCTTCGCTTAGGGTAATATTTTGACAGGCATGCTTCGAATCGTTTTAGTCTTACGCTAAGCTGAGTTGGTAAGTTTCTCATATTTTTAATGTAAGTCCAATGTTTAAGTTTATCGATTACGGATATTCTAGAACCCGTGTCTGTCAGTTGAATGTAGGGCCGCGCGGTCTGAGGCCAGTTTGGTCCCATAAGCCCTTACCACAAATTTCCAATTTTTCAGTTGAATGTAAATACATAAAACTGAAACTAGCCACTTTTTGAATAGTTATTTATTATTCCAGGAAACGATTTTCGCACCTTTTGTGGTTCATCTTCAGATGGGTTTCTGGATGTTACATCACTATTTCTGTGGCTAGAGGATGGAAGATGCTTTAATGTATCGCCATGACTATTGTTTATCTGTCGATACGGAATACATGATTTAGTTCTATACTTACGGCGACAGGATGGGCGGCTTTTTTCGTTAGTGTCCATCTATCTGCCTCCATTTTGATGGTCAGTTGGGACATCACTTCACACACTTCTACACAGTCTGTATTTATTTACACTGGGACAGCGAAACTTATCCAGCATGTGCTATACAACTGTTGCTTGTAACTTTCGCTGTGTAAATGAATACAGACTGTGTAGAAGTGTGTGAAGTGATGTACCAACTGGCCATCAAAATGGAAGCAGATAAATGGACACTAACGAAAAAAGCCGCACATCCTGTCGCAGTAAGTGTAGACTAAATCTTGAATCCGTATCGACAGATAAACCATAGTCATGGCGATACGTTAAAGCGTGTTCCATCTTCGTGGCACAGAGCCAGCATTAGGCTAGAAATAGTGATCAAACATCCAGAAACCCATGTGAATATGAACCTGAAAAGGTGTGAAAACCGGTTCATGGAATAATAAATAACTATTCAAAAAATTGGCAGGTTTCAGTTTTATGTATTTACAAGTCTAAGGTTTGTTTGGTCTCGCGGAAACCTCCCTGTCGTTGGTTGTCATCAGACACTTGGGACAGATCCTAGCGAGCGACTTCAGTACCTGTCCTTTGACAGAGCAGCTTCAGCAGCGACTTTCCCCATTAGTGCATGGAGGTCAAGCGGTAAGCTATTCTGCAGCCCTGACGAAAAATTATGGTTCTCCGTCAGTCTCAAGATTATTATTTCATTCACTACGCGCTCCGACGGTGAAACAACCATCATGTGAGAGAGACATCTTTCCCACAACTGTTTTCAGTGGCAATAATTGACGGTTCTTGCAGTAGCTTGTAAGATGACTACGAAGCTTTGTTGCGTCTTGCACTGGTAGCACATAAGTACCCGTATCATCCGTAGACGTGATGTAGCGAAAAGTTTAAGGTGCCTGCTGAATCTGACGTGGAGTATCGCATATCCATTCCTCCGTACATCTACTGGCACAGTGGTTTGGTTGTTGCAGAGAAAATTATACCTTTCATAGACATCGTGACTCGATACACAAGGAGAGTCACTTTTTTTTTTTTTTTTTTTTTTTTTTTTTTCCTCACGACTGTATTCACCTGCGGCTTTTCCATGTAGCTCGATGTTTGTGCGTGTAATAATTTCCGCTGCCGTTTAGCGAGAACATGAAATGCGTTGTGACGCCACGTGACTCACTGTACGACTGGCTGCGCCGTTGGTATTGTCCGCAGTGCAGCGCAGCTCGCAGGTCCCATGGCGGTCCCTCCCTCCCCCGCCTTGCCGCCGGATTGCTTTCACTCTGGCAGCAGACCCGCTTGCATGCCAGCCCCCTGGCATTTCATTGCTTCCTCCACTAAAGGTCGACGTTGTTCTCGACCGCTCGCCGCGAGCCTCCAAACCTCTAAACCTCTAAATGGCTCTGAGCACTATGGGACTTAACATCTGAGGTCATCTGTCCCCTAGACTTAGAACTACTTAAACCTAACTAACCTAAGGACATCACACACATCCATGCCCGAGGCAGGATTCGAACCTGCGACCTCTAAACCTCTCGTCACACTTCAGCTGAATGCGTTGCGCAAGGTAGCGAGTCTGTCGTCTGCCTGTACTGACCAACGAGTGTATGTCGACCGCCCCGTAGTGGTCCACAGAGACCACTGTGTGCCTGTCAGAATTAGTAAATCTTTTATGACGTTATCCGTTTCAGAGCTCACCGTAGACACGCGGGGAATCTAACAAACAGTAGGCAGAGATGAAGAAGTACATTCCATCTTCCGAGAGTTCTGAAATCTTTCAACACTGTACCAAATCGTCGACTGATAACCGGGCAACATGTAGATTTCACATTCCTAGATTTCCGAAAAGCGCTTGACACAGTACCTCGGTTCAGACTGTTAACGGAGGTACGAGCATACAGAATAAGTTCACAGATATGTGAGTGGCTCTAAGACTTCTTAGGTAACAGAACACAGCACGTTGTCCTCGATGGCGACTGTTCATCATTGACCAATGGTAACTTCAGGGGTGTCCCAAGGAAGTGTGATAGGACTCTTATTATTTTCTGCGAACGTAAATGATCTGGCAATCAGGGTGGGCAGTAATTTGTGGCTGTTTGCTGATGATGCTGTGGTGTACGGGAAGATGTCGAAGTTAAGTGACTGTAAGAAGGTACAAAATGACTTAGACAAAATTTCTAGTTGGTGTGATGAATGGCAGCTGGCTCTAAATGTAGCAAAAAGTAAGTTAATACGGATGAGAATAAAAAAATGTTAGGGGCAGCGTTGGTAGAGTTCTGCTTCACACAGCCACGTCGTTTAAATCCGTGGGTGTAACGTCGCAAAGCGACGAGCATGTGAGGATTGTGGTGCATCTACATCTACATCTACATCTACATGGCTACTCTGCATACCACACTTGAGTGCGTGGCAGAGGGTTCATCGAAACACCATCACATCAATTCTCCATTAATCCACTATCGAACAACGCGGAAAAAACGATCACCTATATCTTTCCGTGCGAACTCTAACTTCCCTTATTCTTTTATGATGTTCGTTTCTCCCCATGTACGTCGGCGTCAACAAAATATTTTGCGTTCGGAGAAGAAAGTTGATGATGGAAGTTTCGTGAGAAGGCACCGCCGCAACGAAAAACGCGTCTCATGATTCCCACCCCAGAAGCTGTATCACATCCGTGGCACTCACTCCCCTATTTATCGGTAATACAGAAAGTGCAGCCGCTCTTTGAACCTTCTCGATGTACTCCGTTAATTTTTTCTTATAAGGATCCCACTCCGCGCAGCATGACTCCAAAAGAGGACGGGAAAGCGTGGTGTAGGCAGTCTGTTCAGTAGATCTTTATACATCTTCTAAGTGTTCTGTCAGTAAAACTCAATCTTTGCTTCGCCTTCCCCACAATATTTTCTACGTGTTCTTGCCAATTTAATTTGTTTGTAATTGTAATTCCTAGGTATTTAGTTGAATTTACGGTCTTTAGATTTGATTGATTTATCGTGTAACCGAAGTTCAACGGGTTCCATTTAGCACTCATGTCGATGACCACACACTTTTCATTATTTAGGATCAGGTACCAATAGTCGCACCATGCAGGTACCTTACCTAAATAGTTTTGCAATTGCTTTTGATATTCTGATGTTAGTAGACGATAAAGGACAGCAACATCTGGAAAAACTTAAGACGGCTGCTCGGATTGTCTCCTAAATCGTTTACACAGATAAGGCGCAGCAAGGGGCTGTAACACTACCCTGGAGAACGTCAGAAACCACTTCTGTTTTACTGATCTTTCGCCGACCGAGCGGTTGTATACGTTTGTTAAATATGGCGCTATTGCATCAGTATACTCTGGAAGGAACGTAATTGTCGTACAGTATGGACTGGAAGACTTGCCCTCACTACTCCGAGGATATCTACTTCTACGTTACTCACGTTGTCAGCTGTTCTTGATTCGAATTCTGGAATGTTTACTTCGGCTTCTTTGGTGTAGGAATTTCGGAAGGCTGTGTTTAGTAACTCTGCTTTGGCAGCACTGTCTTCGGTAGTATTTCGATTGCTATCACGCAGTTTTTTTCCTTTATTGTTATTTTAGCACCTTACATAAGGTGGGCTGGCAGCAGCATATTACGCTGCTCTTCGGCCTCAAGTTGTACCATGAAAATGCATAGGAGACACAGATGATACAATACAAAGCGGTAGGCAAAAATACCGTAGACACAGAAACAAAGAACACGAAGCCGTTCACACTCGACGAAAAAACACTAAAAACTGGCGGCACGGCGCACAAACATTGACGACTTTGACGGCACAGGTGAACGTAGGAGCGTGACGGCGAAGAACACTAAACACAAACACGATGGCACACACACGAGAAACTGATGGCGATGATCTCCGGGCTATTACGCAGAGAAGGCACTGGTTGTGTCTTGCCGCTAACATACTTCACATACAACCAGAATCTCTTTGGATTATCTGCCAGGATTCGACTCGGACTAACCGCTCGAAATAATTTTCAGAGAATGATTTTAGCACAATTTCGGATGATGTTTTATGCGTACCTTCGGATTTAAACATGTATTTTCGGCAACATATCAAAGGTAATTTGACATCACCACAGTATAATTGTGAGTCGGTTATAATGCTTACAGCGCCGTCTATTGCCACATTTTGTAACTATTTTCCTTCTGCCATACGTTTTCCCCCTCCTACGGTAATATTCCGTTACAATATAACGTCATTCTGACCTGTGGTGTTATTTCTACAGCGTTTTGAAAATTTAACTTTAATTATAATCCCTCTGTACTACACTTTCGCTGCAAGATAAACTACTTCTAACAGCAACGAACACACCACCGCCAACTGTATTTAGCCTATCCCTTCGTTAAAATTTCGGTTTAAGTTATCTCCGGCTTTGGCCAGCTTTCAGTGCCTATAACGATTTGAGTATCAGTGTTTTCTATTAGCGCTTGTAGCTCTGGTACTTCTTCAGCACAGCGCCGACAATTTAGACCTGTTACACCAATGGTTTCTAGATCTACGTTCTTCCTGTGCTCGACCTGTACCTTTGAGACGGAAGCCCTTTTTGTGTTTCTCCAGGAACCTCTAGCCTTAAAACAAGAAACAAAAAAGCCGCCCACTCCGAGCCACACAGTTCCCGCTACCCGTGCAGCCGCCTCCTGCGTGTAATGGACTCCTGACCTATTTAGCGGAACCCGAAACCCCACCATTCTATGGCTCAAGTCGAGAAATCTGCAGCCCACATGGTTGGAGAACCGTCTGAGCCTCTGATTCAGACCCTTCACTCTGCTCTGTACCGGATGTCCGCAATCGGTCCTGTCGACTATGCTGCGCACAGACGAAGCTACATAATCCAATCCTTGTTAGGAAATCGTGAAACATCACACATCTGTTACATCCCTGTTACATCCCTGTTACTGCTGTTGCCCGGCTGGCGGTTGCTGCATTTAGGTAGGGAAGGCGAATGGTGGACTTCTGTTTTTTGGGAGAATTTTGGGGAAGCGTGCTTCATCTATAAAAGAGACCACATATAGGGCGCTAGTGCTACGTACTCTTTGAGTACTGGTCGAGTGTTTGGGATCCGCATCAGGTCGGATTAAAGGAAGACATTCAAAGGTGGGCTGCTAGATTTGTTAATGGTGGGATCGAACAATACGCAAGTGTTATGGAGGTGATTTGGGAACTCACATGGGAATCGTTGGATAAAGGGCGTCGTTGTTTTCGCAAAACACTGTTCAGAAAATTTATAGAACCGGTATTTGAGCCTGATTGCAGAACGATTCTACTACCGCCAACGCATATTTCGTGTAAGGAGCTGGAAGAAAAGAAACGAGAAATTAGGGCTCTTACAGAGGCTTATAGACAATGTTTTCTCCTCACTTTGTCTGCGAGAAGAGCAGGGAAATAATCGACTAGTAATGGTACAGGGTAGCCTCTGCCACACAGCGTATGTTGGCTTACGGAGTATGTATGTAGAATAGGACCTTATGAAGTGTATTCACACGTACTCGACTTATCCGATGGTTGTGTGACTAATGGAACTATGTACGTTGTACTGCACTGCGAATCGTCAACACAAACTAAAGTAGCATTGTACGTGCCCCAGCGAAGCGTAATCGGACATACGAGGGCTATCCAGAAAGTAAGTTCCGATCGTCCGCGAAATGCTCACTACTGTAAAAACAATTTTTTTTTCAACAGCTAGCCACAACTCCCAGCTAATTATCTGAATAATCGCCGCTCCGACTTAGACATTTGTCGTAGGGTTGTACCAATTTTCAATACCGTTGTCATAGAAGGCAGCTGCCAGTGCTTTCCGCTAATTCTCTACGCAAGTCTACAGCTCGTTGTATGTACCAAAATGTTGTCTTCATAGTCAGCGGTTCGTGCGACCAGAGATGAATCTCAGGGGGTCAGTTGCGGTCTGTATTGTGGGTGATCAAACACTTCTCACTGAAAACGCTGTAGGAGGATCTTCATTGCCCCTGCAGAGTGCAGCTGAGAGCTGTCATGAAGACGGAACGGCGTGACAATGGTGTTACGTGGGCTGCACAGCTTCAGGTTAAACTTCTCACCAGGCCCTTGGCGGGACACACAATTTTCGAGGTACATTTAAGCGCTCACTGTGCGCTCAGAACTGAAAAGAGCGATGTGACGCGATCGACGGGCGTTCTACAGACACTGCCAAACATACACTCAGTCGCAAAAGTATTCGGACAGTGGGAAGTTTCACAATGAGTAGTCGAGAAACACTGACTATGAAACCCAAACATATTTATCAGCAATATATATGCGTAACAAGATTAATTACAAAAGAATTATTGTATTATTTCGTTTCCAAAACATGAATAACAGAAAAATTAACAACAAAAATGAAACATCCTGCACACCCTGCTGCTACAAAAGTATTCGGACACTGTCCAATAAATGTTCATAAGTTGCACGACGAAAATGTCAATACCTTGTGGGTCCACCTTTCATTTTCAATACCTCCTCCAATCTACTAGGCATACTTTCCACGAATTTTTTCGTGAAGTCTGGGCCTATATTTGCCCATTCTTGGCGCAGTTTCTCTTTCAAGGTCTCCTTCGTATAGATGTTGTCCGCGCGGAGGGTCCGTTTCAATTTATCCCACAAATGTGCGATTGGGTTAACGTCTGGTGATTGGGGAGGGGGGTGCAATACTTTCGGGCAATTGAAGAGCAACCACATTTGTACAATATGCGCGGTATGCTTGGGATCTTTATCCTGATAAAACTTAAAGTTGTTCGCAATACCTAGATGTCGTGCACTCTGCTTCAAATGTCCTCGCAGTATATTCAAATACGCTTCCTTGTTCATCGTATCATCAATGAACACTAAATCACCCACATCATTGCCGGACATGCATCCCCACACCATGATGCTCCCACCTCCAAACTTTATTGTTGGTTTGAGGTTCCTGGGATTCAGCTGTTCATTGGTCTTTCGCCACACGTTTGCCTTTCCGTCGCTTTTCCATAATGTAAATTTACATTCGTCCTAAAATATCACCCGATTCAAATGGTTCAAATGGCTCTGAGCACTATGGGACTTAACATCTATGGTCATCAGTCCCCTAGAACTTAGAACTACTTAAACCTAACTAACCTAAGGACATCACACAACACCCAGTCATCACGAGGCAGAGAAAATTCCTGACCCCGCCGGGAATCGAAACCGGGAACCCGGGCGTGTATCACCCGATTCCACCAAGCCTGATCGTATTCGGCTATTCCCTCGCAAACTGCATACGTTTCTTCTGGTTCACTGCATTTATGAATGGCTTTCGCTGTGCCACTCGACCATGGTACTGCGATCGTCGTAGTACTCTCCGCACGGTTTCGGGATGAACTTTTATACCAAGGTCTCCCACCACCTCACTTGCAATTCGTGTGGCAGATATTTTCGGATTCTGTTGTATCTTTCGCACAATCACACGTTCATCTCTCTGTGGAAATGTCCGTGGCCGTCCTGTACTGCAACGGAATTCCAATCGGTCTTCTTTCTCGAACCGTTTAACAATGTCGTGAACTGTACTTTTTTTCATGTTCACTATTGCGACAATTTCCCTTCAGGTTTTCCCTTTCGCGTGATAATAAACGACAAGTTCCCTTTGCTAGAGCGTAGAACACTTCCCTCTGCGTCCCATCGTCGACCTGCACAGGCTCGCGATACGTGTTTACTAATCATCGCTATCGTCTCGCGGAAATGTCGCACACACTGCAGTCGCTTCACCCTCTGTGCGTATCTGAATGAACTTTTCTCTCACGTTGTCCGCCTTTGTCCGAATACTTTAGTTGCACCTTCCCATGCCGTTTTCAGGAAATATTACGTAACAGACACACGTCCAACAACAATTCTTCGTATTTGATGCGTGTTTCACGTTGCGACATCGTACCCAGAGTCCCAAATACATTACAAAGTGCAATTTCTGTATTTGTTCATGCGGCAAACTGCAAAATTATGCGCCGTTACGTGCTGACTGAGTGTATGTGTGCAAAGCTTCATCGGATTTTTACAGTGGTTTCCATTTCGCGACCGATCGGAACTTACTCTCTGGATAGCCCTCGTATATAGTTTATCGGATGTGGCTAACAGCATTACCGCATTGTTTGCTGACGCTGGTGTTCGAAAGTATCGTCTTTCGACGGCGGTGAGGAACTGGAGAAAGATTTGTATATAAGATTTCCACTTGACGAAATTTACAATATAATGCCCAGTCATTGTATTTCCAAGAAGGCTCACACTATTAATTAATTAGGAAGCCCCGAAATGGGTGGCAGAAGCTGTGTTATTGTAGATAATCCGAGGATAAGGAACCAAAAGGAAGTACTCATTCAATAAGAAAAAGACCAGATTCACGGAATCAAGGAACAATGTGATGATCGAAACGTCGAACTTCGAACACTGAGGGGCAGGGAGAGAGACTTTATCATGGCGGTACTCGCCAGTGCAACGTGGAAGATTACCTCGGCGAAGGCGCGGCGGCTGGGGTAGTCGGGATGCGGTCGCAACTGCTAGTCCACGTCGTAATTCGTCATTTGTTGCGAGCGACGAGACTGTTTACCGTTGTACTCCACAGACCGGCAGCCGTCCTGCCGAATTTGAGGCCTCGTGCTCTCGGGTAAACAACAACAACATGGCGCCTAAGCTGTAGGTCCACGTGGTCCGGAGTCGGACTGTACTGACCGCGGAAGACACGTGTTGCCTGTAGATCAGTCACCAAATTGTGAGCGGCCGCTGGGGTTGGACGCTGGTTACAATCCCACCAGCGCTCAAAGACAACAGTCGACTGTCTTGGGGGGGGGGGGGGGGGAGATGATTAGATTTTTTACAGCCAACCTAACAGAGTTCATTTTCACAGCATTTAGGAATGCGAAGCAGCCCTGTTAGGTTGCCAGGGACTCACGCTTTCTAACTGCTGAAGGCATCTCTCTGATATACACTTGCGTGCGAGGCACTGTTCAATGTACCACAAACACTTTTTTTTTTTCACGTCATCTTGGCGAATACTGCTAACTTACTAATGAAATGGAATAACGATACGCAGAGTTTATGGATAAATCTCTCTCTGCCTAGATATATCATCATTAGCCATGTATTAGCTGTCTTGTTCCTCGCATCACAAACAAAACCAGTAACAGAAATTAAACGCCCCTTAACGAATTCAAGTTCCTACGTTATTTATGGCCTCGGACGCTTCCTACGGTTTAGTTATTTAATGAAGTCCATCATCTGTAAAGAGGTTGGACAAAGGGTTCAAGACTTTGAAAGAGGCCGTAAAAATCTACATTTGTGGTAGCAGACCCAGTAGCCAGACCGATGAAATCGTGTAACAAGTGGGCCAGCAACTACGATCTGATCGACGATTTACGTTTAGTGCTCTGACACGCAGATCTCCTCGTGCTGGACTATTGACACTGTCTCGGGTATCGCAAATAGTGTGCAAAACGGAAGGAAAATTATAACCCTTCGATACAAAGACAAAAGAATGTCGAGCAGATCAACAAAGTGGATACTAGTTGTTTTTCCAATTTCCGACGAGACGAAGTTAGCCTACACCGATACACGATCAAATTGTGGTGCTACCCAACTTCGCCAGTACCGAAAAATTTAGTCATCGTCCGACTTTAGTCGAATAGTGATGGTTACTGTTTCTTGGGATAAAAACGGCGTTCTCTCGTTTTACTCTATGGCACTTAGGTCAACAATTTACACTCGGGCAATGGAGACGGGCCAGTCTTACATTGTCCCCCTCCACGAGCACTCGAGTCGGCACACCGCTGCCGTATCGAGGGCAAGATTCAACATTACCGTTAGGAACCTTTCGACCAACCAACTCTTAATTACCATCCCCGCACCCAGTGACGATTATTTCTCCTTGCACTTTAGGCAGTTCCTTTTTCTTTTGGTATTGACCAACAAGGATCACGAAACAAGTGCAATTACTCTTCTTTCTTTGCTGCTGTTTCCCATTTTTCCAGTCTCCTACATTTTCTCCTCATGTCGTCTTTTCCTTCCTTTTGTCCATATTGTTCCCGATTTCTTATTCCTTTTGCTCTGAAAGCCTTCCAAATTTATTATTTTTGTTTCTGTTATTTTCGAGACGATTTTTTTTCCCTAGCTCTTTGTTCATTTCTGTAATACATGCTGCTGGCTGTTTATTCCTCCAGAAATACATGAATATTTGTTTCGTTAGCCTGTTCTCAGTCGTTCGGTACAGGTATCCAAAAAAGATTAATCTTCGCTTAGCTATTACTTCTGATATTTTTCTATATTTTTGTAGATCACAAAAATGTGTGTGAAATCTTATGGTACTTAACTGCTGTCATCAGTCCCTAAGCTTACACACTACTTAACCTAAATTATCCTAAGGACAAACACAGACGCCCATGCCCGCGGGGGGACTCGATCCACCGCCGGGACCAGCCGCACAGTCCACGACTGCTGCGCCCAGACAGCTCGGATAATCCTGCGCGGTTTTGTAGATCTCCTCATTACTTCTCATTTTGAAAACATATGTAATTTGTACTGCACCCATTATTTTTCAAATAATCCGTCTTTCAAGAACATCTATTCTGTCTAGTTTATGGTACATCGTTAGGCATTCAAAGCATGCAAATATTCTGATCGTGTAGTCTTTTGCTTTTTTACGTATGCGTTTCTTGTTCTAATATTTTTTGTCAGACAATGTGCTGTTTCCATTTTGAGAACTCTTACATTTGTTGCAATTTTTTCTAGTCCGTTCTGTTGTAGAGTTTCTCAATGTTATTTAAATTTACTTACTCGCTCTGTTTTACCTATATATTTTTCTCTGAATTTTATTACATTTTTATATTTGTCATGAATTTTGTTTCTGTTTTCTTTGTTTCAGCCAGAATTTTAAGACCAGTTCTATGTGCTAGTTTTGCATGTGCTACATTTGAAAAACTGCTTCGTTCAGATTTTCTAAAAGTATTGAAAAATCGTCTGCACAAGCTATGCAGTGTACCTTAATTCCATTTGTTTTCTTCCCTGAATTGTTGGTTCAATTTTGTGATTTTTGTAACGCCAAATTCCAGATCCTTACAATTTTTCCTTGAGGCATTTAAACTGTAAAGATGATGAACTATTCACTTGTCTAACACCTGTTGTTACTTCAGTTGTTTGACATAATTCTCCCATAAATTTAACTTTAGACATCGCACTTGTTTGATTTTGACGAATCATGTTTCCGAATTTTGCTTCAACGCCAAACTCTAATGATTTTATCTATTATTTCTCTGTCTCTGTATCAGTTCATTTCTTGAAGTCAATAAATGATACTGTTATGGGTTTGCTAGTTAAATTCCTGTGGCATATTATTGATTTTAGAAATCTATTCTGTGCAGTATTTTCCCTTTCGAAAACCACCTTAACGTTCTCCTAGTTATTTTTCCTGCAGTTGAGTCACAGTTCCCGTTTCCTGCTTCGTAGGTGTTGAAACGGACGAGTTAAAAAGAAAAAAAAATCATTGTTGGTCAAGCGTAAAATGTAAACATGTGTCCTCGCAGAATTTTATTTAGCTCTTTTTGAGCTCTAGAATCTGTTACTAAGTAACCTGAAGTAGCTTTTAGGTATTACGTAGCGTATATCAAGGGACCACGCTGTCGGAAAACATTATAATTTATCTGATGAAATCTAAACGGCTGAACGGGCTTTGATGGAACATAGCTTAAAACCATCCCAATTAAACCAGCTTCCAAATTAAAAAAGTGCATAAAAATTGGGCCTGTTATTTGGGAGTTACGATGCCACGGACAGATACAAAGACACAGATAAATACGTTAAACTTGTACCCCCACCCCTCTGTTAGCTTGGGGGGTTAAACAAACACGCGTCAGTGGATAGGGCATCTGTCCAAGTTCGTAACTCACATTACAGGTGCTCAGTAGGGGCACCGTTTGTGACGAGACAAGCATCAGTTCGTCATTGAAGTCACTGACACGAAACACCCGGGAAGGGGAGACAGTAATCTGTTCGCAGGGTAGCCTGTCGGCAGGCGCGAACTAATTGGATGCGGCGATACGCAGTGGATCATTTGCCTGCACTGCCGTAACGTGGCCCTAACTCTGGAGGTCTGTGTTACAGAAGCGCCTAGGCTGACGCGTGCTGGCTAACATACAAAGTGCCAATGGCCTCAAAAATTTCAGGCAGAGAACACTTCTGACCGTGACCTTGCACGTTTTGTTAGGTACTAGCTGGCGTTACGAAACTTCCTGGCAGATTGAAGCTGTGTACCGGACCGGGACACGAATGCGGAACCTTGCCTTTCGCACACGGTTTTGATCTGCCAGGAAGTACCATAACTACGTGCACACCGTGCAGAGTTAAAGGAATTGTTGAAACTGACGTTGTTTTATAATACTATGAAGCCAAGTAGCTGTCGAGTGCCATTGAAGGAAGAGCAGGGTTTGAGCGGCCTGTCGACAACGAGGTCATTAGAGAGAGAGAGAGAGAGAGAGAGAGAGAGAGAGAGAGGTAGAGGTAGAGAGAGAGAGAGCAAGCATTGCATTTGGCTAGAATGGAGAAGCAAATGGGCCGTGACCGCCACGGCATTCATCCCAGAAAAAGTTCGGAAAATACCTGCAGGAGGCCGTGAGTTTGGATACACAACGGCGGTGTGAAATTTCTGCCGTTGATTTAAAAGGTTGCTATGACCTGTAAGAGACGTTACACGATTATTGCATGATTTGTAATACATTTTGCGCTATATTGGTTGGCAAATCAGTGCTAAGAAACTGTTTTGTACTGTCATACTTGCCGCTTTGATGATGATGATGATGTTGATGTTTGGTTTGTGGGGCGCTCAATGACGCGATTATCAGCGCTCGTACAAATTCGCAATCTTGTCACAGCCCAGTCTCGCAGTTTTCCCGGATTATGATGAAATGATGCGGACAACACAAACACCCAGTCCGCCGCGGGAGAAAATCCCCGACCCGGCCGGGAATGGAACCCTGGATCCCGTGATTCAGAGGCAGCATACCGTGTTGCCGTTTGCTCTGAGCAACTACTTAACTCGCATGTCACTGTGTTTTGAGGACAAGAAAATGTGAGCGTACAATAATTATTTTACTTTGCCGTCTTTGTAGTGGAAAAAAATGCTTTGTATGTAGACGTCCCGCCAGTCCACTATTTCTACTACTACTTGTGTGTGTTTTCTTTTCGAATATATATTTGACTAACAAGTGAAATTTCAGCAAATGGGAAAATACCTTCTCTTGAGTAATGTAAAACTTGGCATACAATTTCTCAGGTAACGTGAAGTAGTCCCATACTCAGGTAATGAGCGCAAGGGAACAGCTGCAGAAAACCTTCATTGCCGCTCACGGCAAGATTCTAGTGTAGATCGTTTGCCGTTGCGCCCCTCCGACCTGTAATGAAGTGCCTAGTGTGTATGTCTGTCGTGTGGATCTCTGTGATGAGTGATTGCATCGTGTAGCGTTAGGTTTGTCTTGTCACGGATGAAGGGAAACCAGGTGCCGACTCATAGCGTACTCCTCTCGTATTACACCAAGAGGGCAGCCGATGATACCGTCCCACCCCGCCATCACCATCAACTGTGTCGCATGTCCTCACGTGGTGAGGCATGGATTTAATCCATGGCGTTGGCACAAGACTGGTGGTAAGTAACTTGGCGCTACCGCCTCTCTTCCCTTTGCCACCGGCCTAATACTGACAGTGAAGTCTGCGAACTCGGTTACGTAGGCTGATCTTAAGTAACGTAGTAACGCAGATTTTTTAAAATAATATTTCGCAGCTTAAACTGTATGTCTAATATTAGGTCACAACATAATTTTCCTTGAATACGGAAGGACATACTGCAGCTCAGTACTTCATGCGATATCCCTTCTGTTTTATAGCAGTTTCAAGTCAGATTCAATATTTTCGACGATTTTTGCTGTTTACTCAGGTCCCTATTTCTTTTCAGATCTTCCTTGGAACTGATTGTAGTTCTTTCGGCCCTTGTATTGACTCCGTCCCATAAATTATCTACAGGATTCAGCTGTGTAGCCAGAGGCAGTGTCTCAAGGATTTTGGGGCAGTTACAAAGACGCCGTTCTCTCGAAAGACGCAATGCGTCCTTCGGATTATTATTTGGAAAACAAACTGAATGTACTCCTAAAACCTAACTTTTCTGCTCTCCCGTCGAAACTTTTCTTCACGATGTTGATATACATCTCTGTTTAACGTCCTGTCAATAAAAGAAATTTTCTTTGACAATAAATGATGAAACGCACCCCATACGAAATCTCTCTTCACGCTGTGGTTTACAGTAGGTTGCTTATGTCCAACCTGCAACTCCTCAATTGCCTTTCGCCAGATCTTAGTCCTTCAGTCTGTCCAAAAGAAGTTGAATTTGGTCTTAACAGCAAATATAACATCATTCCACCACTCGGACCACACGCTAACCGGGTTCTTTACGAACTGGAACATTTTTCCTCGGCTCACTTTCCTTCATCTACAGTTTTTTTTTTTTGCCACTGTTACGTTGTATCCTCCTCCTCCTCCTCCTCCTCCTGCAATAACTCTTAGCGCAGTTGATTCACATATTTGGTATAACTTCCTTTCGGCAGCTGGATTCCTGTTGTAGATTCCTGATCGATGGTTACTTTTAATCTTTCATATGGTTAATTCTCTCTAAGTTTGATTAAGCTTCTCCTCTTTCTGAGGATCAAATTCTATGCGTTCCTGTTCAGACTGTATTGTAATATTCCCAATTGTACTTTCAGATATACTTAGAAAAGTAGCAATATCTCCATGACTGCGATGCTTAGCACAGTAAAAGATGATTGGTTGTCACTGTTCGAATGCCGTTTTTGTTCAGATGCGTCCCATTGTTAAGCCCAAATTCAACTTCTTTTGGACAGTCAACGCGGCGGGAGCAAAAAATAACAAATAAGTGGCTGAAGCGCCAAAAAAAAAACAAAAAAAAACAACTAGTATAGGAATGCGTTTTCAAATACAGATATATGTAAACAGGCAGAATATGTCGCTGCGTTCGGCAACGCCTATATATAGGACAACACATGTCTGGCGCAGTTAGATGGGTTACTGCTGCTACAATGGCAGGTTATCAACATTCAAGGGAGTTTGAACGTGGTATTATAGTCGGCGCACGAGCGATGGGACACAGCGTCTCCGAGGTAGCGATGAAGTGGGGGTTTTCCCGTACGACCATTTCGTGAGTGTGCCGTAAATACCAGGAAGCTGGTAAAACATCAAATCTCCGACGTCGCTGCGGCCGAAAAAAGATCCTGCAAGAATAGGACCAACGACGACTGAAGAGGATCGTTCAGCACGACAGATGTGCAACACTTCCGCAAATTTCTACAGATTTCAATGCTGGGCCATCAACAGGTGTCAGCGTACGAACCATTCAACGAAATACCATCAATATGGGCTTTCGGAGCTGAAGGCCCACTCGTGTACCCTTGATGACAGCACAACACAAAGCTTTACGCCTCGCCTGGGCCCGTTAACACTGACATTGGGCTGTTGGTGACTGGAAATATGTTGCCTGGTCGGACGAGTGTCGTTTCAAATTGTATCGAGCGGATGGACGTGTAAGGGTATGGAGAAACCTCATGAATCCATGGATCCTGCATGTCAGTAGGGTGCTGTTCAAGCTGGTGGAGGCTCCGTAATGGTGTGGGGCGTGTGCAGTTGGAGTGATACAGGACCCCTGATAACTGTAGATAACGACTCTGACAAGTGATACGTACGTAAGCATCCTGTCTGATCACCTGCATCCATTCATGTCCATTGTGTATCCAGACGGACTTGGACAATTCCAGCAGGACAATGAGACATCCCATACGTCCAGAATTGCTACAGGGTGGCTCCAGGAACATTCATCTCAGTTTAAACACTTCCGCTGGCCACCAAACAGCCCAGACATGAACATTATTGAGCACATCTGGGATGCCTTTCAACTTACTGTTCGGTAGTAATCTCCATCCCTTCGTACTCTTACTGGTTTATGGACAGCTCTGCAGGATCGTGGTGTGAGTTCCTTCAGCACTTCCTCAGACATTAGTCGAGTCCACGCCACGTCGTGTTGCGACACTTCTGCGTTCTCGCGAAGACCATACACGCTATTAGACAGGTGTACCAGCTTCTTTGGCTCTTCAGTGCACAAGGGAACCAAAGTCGTGAACTTACGTTGCCGAATATTAAATGTTCATCGTTTTATGACCTCTAAAAATTATTTTCAAAAAATATTTATTTACATTATACAATGATTCAGAGACATCGTTGTTTAAGAGCTGTTTCACTAGTGATACATTTTTGTCTGTTTTTGATACATAATCATTGAGTGTACATCGAAAACTATGATAGACACTGCCTGACCAATGTCAGTCACAGCGATTCTTTAGAGAAATGCTCTGCCGGCCGGTGTGGCCGAGCGGTTCTAGGCGCTTCAGTCTGGAACCGCGCGACCGCTACGGTCGCAGGTTCGAATCCTGCCTCGGGCATGGATGTGTGTGATGTCCTTAGGTTAGTCAGGTTTAAGTAGTTCTAAGTTCTAGGGAACTGATGACCTCCGCTGTTAAGCCCATAGTGCGCAGAGCGATTTGAACTTTTTTTTTTTTTTTTAATGTATTCCTCTTACAGATCAGCACACTTTGTTGAACTTTTTTCCAGTGGGTAGACGGCAACTGCTAAATGTTATCCCGGAGAGTCAGGAGCGAATACCCCCTGTTGTCAGACAGTGCGACTCTTCCAAGCCAGTTTCGGGAGACCGAGTGCTAATCCGTTCCTATTTCATCGTAGGCTTGCCGTCTGTTCGCCTTCCGCGCCTGTACTGAAACTAGCTATAGTAAAAGTTAATTTTATTATTGCTTCGTTCGTGACGAAATATCGCCTTCAGCTGTTCTTGCAGTCACGCTGAATTTGGCGTATATTGATTAAGTAAAGGGATCAACGGCCGCGCCGGAACTTGGCCCTTGAAAGTGAGGGCGCAGACGCGTAATAAGCTCTCACCAGCTCTGGGTGAGTTTCCTGCGGGTGGATCTCCGGTGGCAAAGCGAGCGAAGCGGCACGTGTTTCAGGTCATTAGCGCTAACAAGCTGAGTGCCTTCGCAAGCTCTCACCGAGGAGGCGTGGTTCACTGCTGTGAGCTGTCACCGGGCTGCGAACTCTCGCTTTAGCTTGGGGCCGTCGCGGAACCAGGGCGACGAGAAGCGTTAGTCTGAAGAAATACTCCGTACGTATCATAATCTAGACGTACTACAAATCAGTCCCCCGCTGCAGTTTTTCTGCCGTATATGAAGGCTAATCTTAGGCACTTGTGTAGGGATTATGATACTGTTTTCACTAATACAGGGTGTTTGCGTAAGAGGGTGCAAAAATTTAACAGGACATGCAGGATGCTCCACGAAACAGTTCGAGGCAGGAAAGCTGGGGTCGGAGAAACCAGCTTAATGATATACTTGTGATAGGAATGAAATCACGTTACTGTGTACTTTTTTATTTATATTAGTTAGGTTAACTGCAAATACCATCACTGACACAGTGAATTTACCATTTGTACTGTATCTTACAAAATGTGCTGAAACTGACGGCCATCAACCACAAGCATGACATCGGCGAACAAGATTCTGACGCACCCTGACAAATATGCCCGGTATGTTTCCAACTCGTCACAGGCAGCTGCAAGTCTGACAACTACTTCCATCTCGTCATACACAAGTGACTTCAGACATCCCCATAGTAAATAATCAAGGGCACCTGAGTCAGTTGACATCGCAGGGCATGGAATAGGGCCTGCCCTTACAATCCAGTGACCAGGAAGTACTGTATAGATGCTACTTCATCGTATTGCACTGTAAGTCTCTGAATATCACTGAGTAATGAATGGGTCTGCCATTGATTTATAACACGTTCTGTCATGGGACAATGTAAGCACGATACAATAGAGCCACCTCATGAACAAGTAAAGTAAACAAAACCTGCATCATGACTTCCTCGTAATCAGGCTCGTCCTCCTTGTTCCCTTGCAGGAAATAAAGGATATACATGTAAGTAAACAGCACAGTACTTGTAAACTTGTTCACACGTTAGTTGTAAACAAACCGGAAAACAGTATTCTAGACAAAGCGGTAGACAAGTTTACTTCTATCTCCTTAAGCTGGCTTCTGTGACCCCTTCCCAACTTCAGATTGTTCTGTGGAGCATTCTCTCTCCTGTTACATTTTTGTACCCTCTTACGGAAAAACCCTGTATATACTGAATCAAGATGAAATTTACTGTATAGAATACAGTACCGCTGCACAAAGCAAGTCGTCCACCCGTACGAAGCCGGGACCAGTCGCTGATACAGTCTAAGAGAAAAAAAAGATGCACCACGAAGGAATTACCGATTGGGACGGAAATCGGTAGGTGTGATGTGCACGTACAGACAGTCATAGAAGTATTGCTTGATTTATTTAAGGAAACAGAGATACACAAATTGAGCAAGTCACTAAAGCGTTGGTTGACCTCTAGTTCTTAAGTAAGCAGTTATTCTGCTCGACATTCGCTGACAGAGTTATCAGATGTCCTCCTGGTGGATATCGTGCCAAATTCTGTCCAATTGGCGCTTTACATCGTCAAAATCTCGAGCTGGTCAGAGGGCCCTGCCCAAAATGTTACAAACGTCTACAGTTGGAGAGAGATCCGGCGATCTTGCTGGTCAAAGTAGGGATTGGCCAGCTCGAAGGAAAGCGTCTCCTGCCGCGCCTACTTGATACCGACTCCAAACACTGGACTGCGGAACTGATCACACTGGCGTCTTCGGTGCGACGTCCGTTACAGATGCTATGCGTTTTCCAGATAAAATCTCTTCCAACAGGTCCAGGTCTTCCACTCACCTTTATAGTGACCCTGTGTGATCGTCATTTTATTTCGCTCCTGTTGAAAAATCGTCATTCAGCATAACCGTACTGTGTTTCCAAATATGAAACAGGCTCGAGTGATTTGTTGAACAGACACTCAGTCTGTAAAATAATAGCATAGCTACCATTCGGAAATGAGATGCAGAGTCGTGTGCCTTGCGCAGATCCAGGAAGACAGAGTCTAAAAAGTACACTGCTTATACTCTGTCAAGGTACACCAAGCATCGTCCAGTTTTGAATTCAGTATGTGCTCTAACGTGTTACAAACGGATGTAAGTCAGCCATATTCTTTTGTTATTCTGTACATCCTTTCATATAACTCTTTCTCATTTTTAGTCTCTTCTTGCATCCTTTTCTATTTGCTCTTGCAAGTTTTTCGATATAGATATTCTAGATAAACGGGAGTTATGAAAGGGGCTAATTGCACAGCATATTGAATGTGGACTGTAATAGGAATTTCGCCTGGCTCGGACATCTTGTTCACGGTCAGGAAGGAGTCGTCAAACAGATGCACAGAATTGTAGGCCTATTATCTCTGACGTCGGTCAGTTTCAGAATTTTGGAACTCGTTTTATGGTCGCGTATTCTTACATTTCCGGAGGCCAAAAATCTCCTCTGTCAGAACGAACATGGGTTCCGAAAACAGCGATCGTGTGAAACCCAGCTCGCCCTGTTTGTCCACGAAAGCCTGAAAGTATCAGATGCATGCGTCCAGGTAGATCGTGTGTTGCTGGATTTCCTGAAGTCATTCGATACAGTTCCCACTGCCGTCTAATGAACAAAACCGAGCGCAGCGAATATCAACCCATCTGTTTGACTGGACCGAAAAATTCCTATCAAACAGAACACATCATCTCATTCTGAACGGAGAGAAGTCTTCAGACATAAAAGTAACTTCGGACGTGCCTCAGAAGAGTATTGTAGGACCCTAACTTTTCACTACATATATAAATGACATCCCAAGTTCCATGTAGCGTACAAAACACTCATTCAACGAAAACTTAAACATTGCTCGCCAAGTATGAGAAAGGACTGATAGGGCAAATACAGAAGATCCAAAGAAGAGCGGCGCGTTTCATTAGAGGTGCATTTAGTAAGAACGGAAGCGTCACAGAGACGATCAACCAACTCCAGTGGCAGATGCTGCAAGAGAGGCATTCTGCATCGCGGCGTGGTTTAGTGTTAAAGTTATGAGGAAATACTTTTCTAGAAGAGTCAACGAACATATTGCTTCTTCCTGCGGATGTCTCGCGAAAAGACCGTGGAGATAAAATTTGGTATAGAAAGTACGCTCGGCCACAAACGGCAAAGTGCCAAGTAGAGTATAAAGGGCGATTTTTACCACCGGGTACAAACTGCAGGGATTGACTAGTAAGAGGATACGGAACAAATATGGTCTAATGAACTTACGTCCGGAAATGCACGGTTTCCATGCTAGAGACCATTTATTCACCCATACATTGTTACATGGACTGCGCTCTAATACGCGCTGTACCACGCAGCCGCGGTTACTGTATGTGTTGAAAATGGTTTCCACTTGGCCCCAACGCATGCCTGTACGCGCCGTAGCATGTCCAGTCTCACACGTTCCCATCGGCTAGGCTGCATCCGGAGAGGGTCAAAGGCGGCATGAATGCGCTGCTCCAGCGTCTCCACCCCTGGAATGGGCTCTGTATACACGATACTTTTGAGATGGCTCCATAACCAGAAATCGCACTGGTTGAGATCCGCTGAACGGGCAGGCCATTAACTGGACCCCTTCGTCCGATTCTTCGACCAGGAAAGACACGACTGAGATCGGTCCGGACGCTAATGGCGAAGTGGGCTGGAGAACCATCGTGTAGCAGTCAGATAACCCTTCGAATCATCAATGGCGCTTCTTCCAGAAGGGGAGTCAGTCATGGCAAGAACCGCCGATATTTCCGGCCTCTTAGACGACGTGGAATGGTCCCAAAAACGGTCGCCACCTATCCCGGCCCACACATTCCGACTGCATCGATGCTGACGATCCGCTGTCACCATACAATGGGGGTTCTGCATACTATCCCTCAGATGGTTTATGAAAGTTGAAGATACCACACCGCGTAAAGGTGGCTCCATCTGTGAACCGGATGGTTGACACCAATCCCGGTATCGCGGTTACCTATTGGAGAAACCAGTGACGGAACTGTTCCCGATATGCAAAGTCTGTTGCTACTAAGCCCTGCACACGCTGCAAGCGATAAGGGTAGTGACAATTGTAATGGAGTATGTTCCAGACGGTCGTCTGGCTTATCCTGTACTGGCGAGCCAACTGCCTGGTACCGACACGGCGGTCGCCTTCCACAGTATTAATCGCATTTTTCTCCAAGTCCTTGTGTCCGAACATTTCAGGTACGTCCTTCATGTTTTCCTGCTTCCTGAAACGACCCTGTCTCAGACAAATGGCGAAACACTGCTGCAAAAATTGAATGCTGTTGTTGTTATCGGCGGGGATAGGTCCCTGATACAACCTCGCTGCCCGCCGCGCGTTGCCATTTGCCTTTCCGTAAGTAAACAGCAAGTCGGCAAGCTCTCGATTCGAATACGGAACCATTCTGTACAACGCTGTATCACATACACTAGAAGGTGAGTCAGCAAGAGAAGTGAATCGGACACATCATCAGCAGAGGGCGCTAGGGCGTGACGTATGACGTATGAGTAACAGTACCACCCTCTAGGAGGAAACCTTGCATAGCGTAACTGGCTGCATGGTACACCAATAATAGACCGCAGTCTTCAAATTGGTTCAAATGGCTCTGAGCACTATGGGACTTAACATCTGTGGTCATCAGTTCCCTAGAACTTAGAACTACTTAAACCTAACTAACTTAAGGACATCACACACATCCATGCCCGAGGCAGGATTCGAACTTGCGACCGTAGCAGTCGCGCTGTTCCAGACTGAAGCGCCTAGAACCGCTCAGCCACACCGGCCGGCGACCGCAGTCTATGTAATGAAGTATGACTGAATAAATGGTCTCTAACATGGAAACCATGGATTTCCGGACATAAGACCTCTTTGTTTCGTATCCTCTTATCGATCAGTCCTTACAGTTCGTTCGCGGTGGAAGAAAATCACACTGTAGATGTAGAAACAGATGTAGATGCACTTGCCTTCAGTATAGCGTGTCTGTGTTGACGTCTCCCGTAATTTGTTACCAAAGTGTAGCACAATACATCTCCTTCTGCTCCATGCTAGTGGATCAGTCGTGTAATTCGTCCCTTCCAAAGTACTTGCTTAGCTCTGTTGCTGAGAATGATTCTGCCAAGTGGGTCGGATTAAGCATGCCCGTTCGGTGTTACCGTTGAGGAGATAGGGAGGGGGGGAGTGAGTGAGGTGGGGAGGAGACGAGGTCACAGCGCCATTGCACAACGTGATCCGCGCTCTGGAATCCCGCGGCCGCAGGTACGGAGATGTGCCAAGCAAGGCGAGGCCGTTACAGAACTGCTCGCAAAAGTCGCCACAGCAAAACTCGAGAGAACAAACGCTGCCCAAAAACCGGAATTGTGTACAAGGATTTTATGTCTCAATGAAGGTTTACATAATCTCCGAAGACCGCCAACATACCGTAACTCCTACTGCCAGGATGAAAAAAAAAATGGTCTGTACATAGCGTTCTGTTTTCCGACAAAAAAATTCACCGGATCAGAGCAATTAGCAAAAAACTGCATTCGTGATACTTCTGAAGCGCGTACTAATGGCTCCAAAGCAACAGGTATTGGCAGAGTGGGTTGCCCATTCTTGTGTCCCAGCATAGGTTACAAGAAATTGATTTCGCTTCGCAGTGAAACTTCTAATTTTTTTCAGAAGCCCCAGCTATACTTACAGCTTTTTAATGACTTGTAGAACCTCGCATTAAGAAAAATTGACTTTAACGGGCTGTAGAACCTTACTCAAGGATAAAGAGCAACTGGCCCCTCTCATGAAAACTAATGAACTGGTGCTGCACATTATGAAAGCCACCAAGAAAATCGAAAATCTCTGGGCGAACGTAAAATTTATGTTAATTAAGGGACATGTTACTAATGAAATAGTCGATAACTTGGTGGAGACCGCCGACCAAAACGACACATTTAAGTAGGTCTTATTACCCCCATCAGATTTGAAGGCACCAGTGGTAAGACGAATATCGTTGATCGATACGCAGTACAGGAAATATTATGAACAAATACAGCCAAACATTGCCTCAAAGCCCTGGTTCCACGCAATTAAGGCGAATAAAGAGTATAAAAGTTCCATAATTCACATGAGACTTAACCGTTGATCATTCACCAGCCGTCTTCGCCGAATACACATCGAGATAATCCCTTTTTTAAATGTCATGGAGCAACAGTAGGAGGTACCAATCACATCTTTTTCTAATATAAATTGTATGCAAACCAGCAAATTGATTCCATACAACAGTTGATCACATCTCATCAACCACTTAAAACGATCAGTTGGCCGAGTTGCAGGTTTCCTATACAGCGGCCTGCAGGGGTAACAGCAGTCTGATTCTGTAGTATTTAGTGTAATTACTGCACGCGTTAAAAATTTAAAATGCTGTCATAATCTGCTCATTAAGAGGTAAAAATCTGGTGTTACAAACACAATGAACCAAAAGCTGTGAGGACGGGGCGTGAGTCGTGCTTGGGTAGCTCAGATGGTAAAGCACTTGCCCGCGAAAGGCAATGGTCCCGAGTTCGAGTCTCGGCCCGGCACACAGTTTTAATCTGCCAGGAAGTTTCATATCAGCGCAAACTCCGCTGCAGAGTGAAAATCTCATTCTACAATGAACCAAGTATTAAAGTTGTGAACTATGTACACAGTATGTTTCGAGGTAGTGTAGCTCCTGAGGTACAAAATTAACCAAACAATATTTGTCCAGTGTTTGTAAATGAGAGCACTTAGCGACTTTCAACAGATTTTACATGTAGTTTAAAATCTTTTCGAAATTTCTCATCGCTGACACATCCCATAAAATAACGAAAGCAAAAATATTTATCGCTTACCAAACATTCATTTTCCATGTTGTAAAACTTCAGCATCAGGAACAGCGTTGTAATTTATTACTTCTTTACTACTAATTCTGTTCTCAACACTTGTGCAGACATTATTGCGTATGCCACTCAATGCACCATTAAAAATATATCGTTGCATGACTCCTAGTTCATGAAAAGTAATGTGATAAACGCTGAGATTCGTGAAAAACTAGTTTTTCTTAAAGCGATTTCTCACTTTCAGCATTTGCCAAAAACGTCTTAAATAGATATATAAAGTCGTTAAAAAATTTTAGGCTTACTACTTTTGGTTTTGGCTTTTTCGTTAGTCCGTGAGTGGGTAACATGAAATTAATAAAAGCGACTTAATTAGGAACTTACGTCTAATCTTTAACACGTTGACTCGTTCGTAATCAGACGTTTAGAGCTGTTTTATACACTGGACGTAGCGGTTCTAAAGGATCGGTGTTGATGAGGTTAATGGTTAACAACTGTTGTAGCAGCTTTTCCTCATCAAAGTAATATATTAATTTCAAAACTAGTGAATTTTTGATGTAACTGTAACCTCACCTCGTAAAACCCTAGATAATTCCTAAAATACTGAGAGATGGCTGTATAATAAATCACAACACATCGCTCAGCGAAGCACGCTACAGTAGAGCTGACAGGGATTTTGGAGACGATGCGCTGTACTCAGAGAAGCTGGCCATGTCTAGCAAGCAGTCCGACTCGTAGGGTACATCACTAGTAGTCGTGCCGTTATCCCAACTGATCACTCTTGTACACCTGCAACGGTACCTCGTTACGTCACGATTCGATGTTTAGCAGGAAGTACTTCTGGTACCACTATTAATGCCCTCCATCCTCCTTCCATTCGTGCGAAGCATAACTTCATAAGAGCTCCGTGTCAGCTATAATCTCTCTGATCTTGCCGCCGTGCTACTTCCGCGAGGTCTACAGGGGACGGAGCAATGTGTTGCCCGACTCTAACTTGAACATACGCCACTGAAATTTTACTAGTAACCTGTTCAGTGATATACGCCTCTCTTTTAGCGTCAGCTCTCGCGCGTACTTAACGAACCCGCGGCAAATCGCGGCCCTCTTCAGTGGATCTTCTCTGCCAGTCTTACCTGCTAAGCGCCAAGGCTGACGAGCGATAATCAAGAACCGGTCGAATGAGAATTTTGTAAGCTACCATTTTAATGGCTGCGTTACACTTCCTTATCATTCTTTCAATGAGTCTCAGCGCGACATCTGTTACGGTGTGGTCTTTCGACTTTAGGTCATCCCTAACGATTACGCAAACGTGTTTTACTGTTGCTAGTACTCCAAGTACAAAATGCGAACAGTACCGAACTCTAAGCCTAATATCACATGCATCAAAAATTCTTATAAAAATATTTCTGAAGAGAATTAAAAAGAAGATGGAAGATATGTTTAGTGAAGATCAGTCTGGCTTCAGAAGAGGATTGAGAACAAGAGAGACGATTCTGGCACTGAGACTCGTTATCGAAAAGCAATTGCCTTTGTAGACATGGAAAAGGCCTTTGATAACGTTGTCTGGCAAGAGATGTTCAGAGTGCTGAGGAAAAGTGGAATAAAGTACAAAGACATCCGTGTGGTACTCAGCTTCTATAAGAATGAGGTGGCAGTGATTAGGAACTGTCACCATGAACAAGAAGCAAATATTAGAAAAGGGGTAAGGCAAGGATGTGCTCTCTCTCTCTCTCTCTCTCTCTCTCTCTCTCTCTCTCTCTCTCTCTCTCTCTCTCTCTCTTCCTCTTATATTCAATGCTTACATGGAGGAAGTTATAGACCAAGTTCGAGAAACTACTGAGGTGGGGATCAAAATTAATGGGCAGAAGATAGACATGCTACATGCTACGCTATGCAGATGATATTGCTATAGTCACGGAGACAAAAGATCTAGCCGAAGTCCTCAGAACAATGGAAAAACTTCTATGCAATCAGTATCAGTATGATATGAGAATAAACAAGAAAAAGGCTAAAGTGATGGTATGCTGTACAGGAGCAGACAAAGTAACAAATGAAGAGGTGCTTAGAAGGGTACAGGAAACCAGATCTCTGTGGAGGCACATCCAAACAAGAAGAGACAAACTTTTAGGGCACATCCTACGACAGAATGACGTTGGATGTAAGACATACGTGGAAATGAAGAGGAAGGCAGACAGAAGAGAGGAATGGCGCTCTGCTGCAAACCAGCCTCAGGGTTGAACACTAAAAGAAGGAAGAAGAATATTCCTAGTGTTGACAATAGAGTGACTGCACTATAAGAGTTCTTATCGCCTATTTATTCACAGTGCATTCCATTTATTCATTGAGTCTTCGAACTTATAAACTTCAGATGAATGCATGATTGCGTAGATAAAAAAAAAAAAAAAAAAACACATCTGTGTCATTGCCAGCAGTGAAGCCAAGAAAGAACTCGGTCTGTGTGCAGTTACTCGATCACAAGTGTAAGAAATTTTCACTTTTGTGTGTCAGCAATTTAAACTTTATAGTTTTCAAAAGATAAAATTACCATTATAAAAGGCATAGAGGTATAGAATGTCTGGAAGAACGCAGGACAACTGAAAAAGGGGGAAGAGGATAGGTCAGCTGTTGTGGAAGACGCATGCAGTCGAGAGACAATCAGATTACATTTGGTAAAGATTCACGTCTCAGGCTGCCACAGGCGAATACACACTGATGGAAAAAAAATCGCAACGCGAAAAGTAATTACTGCAGAGTAATCAAATTTCGAGAATACATTTGTCTAAGTAACATATTTTAGTGATAAAGATTGCAAGAGCACAGGTTAATGTAAGCGCTTGTGTGGCCGTGCGGTTCTAGGCGCTACAGTCTGGAACCGAGCGACCGCTACGGTCGCAGGTTCGAATCCTGCCTCGGGCATGGATGTGTGTCATGTCCTTAGGTTTAATTCCTTCTAAGTTCTAGGCGACTGATGACCTCAGAAGTTAAGTCGCATAGTGCTCAGAGCCATTTGAACCATTTGTAAGCGCTAGATAAGCCATTGCAAATGTGCAAAGCTGGTGCATTAATAACCGGTGTGACTGCCAGAATGTTCAGTGAAAGCATGCAAATGTGCAAAGAATGTGTTGCACAGGTACAGGTACATGTCAGGTTGTGGGATGGCGTTCCACGCCTGTCGCAGTTGGTCAGTACAGGTACGGTTAATGGTGTTTGTGGATGACGCTGGAGTTGTCAAATGGTTCAAATGGCTCTGAGCACGATGGGACTTATCTGAGGTCATCAGTCCTCTAGAGCTTAGAACTACTTAAACCTAACTAACCTAAGGACATCACACACATCCATGCCCGAGGCAGGATTCGAACCTGCGACCGTAGCGGTCGCGCTTTTCCAGACTGAAGTGCCTAGAACCGCTCGGCCACACCGGTCGGCTGGAGTTGTCGTCCGATGGTGTCCCATATACAGGGTGATTCAAAAGGAATACCACAACTTTAAAAATGTGTATTTAATGAAAGAAACATAATATAACCTTCTGTTGTACATCATTACAAAGAGTATTTAAAAAGGTTTTTTTTCACTCAAAAACAAGTTCAGAGATGTTCAATATGGCCTCCTCCAGACACTCGAGCAATATCAACCTGATACTCCAACTCGTTCCCCACTCTCTGTAACATATCAGGCGTAACAGTTTGGATAGCTGCTGTTATTTCTCGTTTCAAATCATCAATGGTGGCTGGGAGAGGTGGCCGAAACACCATATCCTTAACATACCCCCATAAGAAAAAATCGCAGGGGGTAAGATCAGGGCTTCTTGGAGGCCAGTGATGAAGTGCTCTGTCACGGGCTGCCTGGCGGCCGATCCATCGCCTCGGGTAGTTGACGTTCAGGTAGTTACGGACAGATAAGTGCCAATGTGGTGGCGCTCCATCCTGCTGAAATATGAATTGTTGTGCTTCTTGTTCGAGCTGAGGGAACAGCCAATTCTCTAACATCTCCAGATACTGTAGTCCAGTTACAGTAGCACCTTCGAAGAAAAAGGGACCAAAAACTGTATTGGCTGAAATGGCGAACAAATGTACAACTAAATGAAACTTTATAGCTCCCCTAATTCGCCGACAGATAGTGCTTAACTCTGCGTTTTGTCGTTGCAGAGTTTTAAATTCCTAAAGTTGTGGCATTCTTTTTGAATCACCCTGTATACTCAACTGCAGACAGAGCGGCTGATCCACCAGGCCAAGACAACATGTCGACACTCTGCGGAGCATGTGGGTTGCGTCATCCGTATGTGGGCGAGAGTTATCCTGTTGGAAAACGACCCCTGGAATGCTGTCGATGAATGGCGGCACAGCAAGTCGAATCAACAGACTGATGTACAAATTTGCAGTCAGGGTGCTTGGAGTAACCACGAGAGTGCTCCTGCTGTCGTACGGAATCGCACCCTAGACCTTACCTGCAGGTGGAGGTCCAGTGTCTCTAGCACGGGCACAGGGTGGTTGCAGGCTCTCAGCTGGCCTCCTCGTAACCAACACGAGGCCATCACTGGCAGCGAGGCAGAACCAGCTTTCATGAGAAAGCTCAATAGACCTCCACCCTGTCCTCCAGTGAGCTCTCGCTTGACACCACTGAAGTTGCAAATGTCCGTAGCTTGGGGTCAGTGGAACGGACGCTACAGATGCGGTGTGATACGCCAGAGCCATACGCTGAACACGGTGGTCCTCGCCCTCGGTAGTTCCACGTGGCAGTCCGGAGTCCGGTCTTTCTGCGACCGTACATTCTCGCCACCACCGGTGCCAGCAGTCATGCACAGTGCAGTATCGCGGAAGGTACACCCACGTTCTCATAGCCCCGTTACATGACCCCTTTCAAACTCAGTGAGGTGTTAATAATGTGTTTGTCGCCGTAAAGGTACTCTTGACTAACATCAACTCGTCACGTCCAATCTCACAGGTAACTAACGCTCACGACCGTCATTGCGTGTATTTAAAGCAAATCTGATTTGCATCCTCATACTGCCGATACTAGCGCCGCTCTTACGCGACTGGCACAAAATTTGAATAGACATCTTTCAGATGTAGAAACATCCCTACGAACTTCTTTCGCTTATGTCTCACAACTCCTCCTTGGAACTGCGTTTTTTTTTTTTTTTTGCGTCTGTGTATATGCTTTACGATAGCGATCAGTCGCACGACAATCGCGAGGAGAAGGATGTGAATGAGCCTAAATGGTAGCAGGATTCCTATGCTGAAAATGATGTGTTCCAGTTTTCCATAGTGGTGCGATAGCAATAGCAGAAGGCAACAAATGGCAATGGCCGATATTACGCTAGAAGATTTTTTGAAAACGTGTGACGTAACGCCTCTGCGCCAGAGCAGGCGGGAAAGACCTTTCTGTGCAGTCAGTAGCCAGCCAGGTGTGAACTGAGCGTGCATAGAAGTTCGAAGACGGCTTGAAGATGTTCTCCAAAGGTGGGGACGAAACGTTGGATTTCTCCAAAAAATTCATTCAACTGTGGCATAATAACCCGAAATGTTTCCGGCCGTGAAAGTTTACACGTTTCAGATACCTCCAGTGTGCTGTAATACCTACCGAGCGTAAGGCGTTAATTTTTCAAAATTATTTTTTCACTATAACATGAGGTGATTGTCACCTTTATTGATTTTGATACCGTTGATATCAGTACTAAATTAATGGATTTTCACCATATGCGTTTAATGCTATTAGCATAAAGCATTGACGGTGGTAGCATTTCGTCGAAACTGTTGAAGTAGTTTAGTGTCAATAAAACGAAAAACTTTTTTGATAAAAGATTAGTGTTCTAGTAGATGCATAAACATCATCAGAACGCTCAAACTGAAGGAAGGACAGCAGTCTGTTGCGAAATCCGTATTTGATTCCAGACCTAGATTTCGACTATAGCATAGTCGTCATCGGTGCATTGCGAAAGAGTCAAATAGGTCCCTTTGTCTGAGAGCATAAAGTATGAAAAATGACACTAGCTATGTATAAGCTAGTGTCATTTTGTCGTAAGTTATAGTCTAAATCTAGATCTGAAATAAATAACGAATTTTGCGACTGAATACTGTCCTTCCGTCAATTTTATGAAAATGAGGCAGATGGGAAAAAACTGCTCACTATTTCAAAAGTAATCACCTTAACTTTTAATACATTCATCTCATTGTGAGAAAAGACGGTCAGTGTCTACATGGAAAAATGTTTGCACTTGCCTACGAAACTATAATCGCACCCAGGCAAGCAAATCGACGGCTGCGAATGTCTTTATCCAGGGCTTCAAAAATATGGAAATCGCATGCAGATGTATCGGGAATGTATGGCTGGTGTGTGAGGGTTTCACACTGAAACTTCTGCTGCATTCTGCCCGCCCACATGTCGCCAAGGTTGTCCAGCGTGCGCTCCATGCAGTCCCAGTGAAACGAAATGAAAGAAGGATCGTATGGCATTGATGGCTGGAAGTCCCCAGGTCAGGAAATTTGGCCGCCGGGTTGCAAGTCTTATTAGTTGACGCCATACTGGGCGATTTGCGTGTCAATGATGATGATGATATGATGATGATGATGATGAAATAATGAAGAGGACAACGTAACACAGAGTTCCCGAGCGGAGAAAATCTCCGACACTGCCGGGAATCGACGCCCGGCCCGTTGCATGGTAGTCAGATCCGCTGACTACTCAGCTAAAGCGGCGGAAAGTCCTGACTTTCTTCTCATATTTTTGGAGGCCTGAAGAAAGACACTCGTGACCATCATTTTTCTTCGGGCGAAGAGGTGCATGGCTGGTTTAATACATTTTTATTGGTTAGTTAATCAAAAATATTTTTATTTATTATTATAAATAAATATTCTTCGTGTGTGCTTTTAACTTAATTATTGGTTTAGTTACTGGTTTTAGTTGGTTTATCTTAGTTTCTTATTTCCTTTTATCTTTAATTTCCTGAAAACCGGGAAAATATGAATGTTTCTTTTTAAGTACCACAGGACAGCAAGAGATGTATTCCGCAGCGGCGATCTCGCGGAAATTCCTTGCCGTTATCTGCTTCATCTGAAATCTCTAAAACCTTTACTCGCTACGCAGATCGTTCGGCACAACTGTGTGCTATGTTGTTTGATGAGTCGAGATGATAGGTCCGACAATTTAGCAAGTTGAAGTGTATTAATTCGGAGATAATTTCTCGACGAATTCTGACCGTGGCAAATGTAGGTTCGCACTATCGTCCCAAACTTCACCTCCGAGTGATCTACATCTCGTAATACGTGCACCGTGATAATTAACTAACTTCGGTATGGAGATACTCACCTTGAATACTTAATGTTAGTAATTGGTTTTTATTTTGTGCATAAAACTATTTGGACATTTATTAATACCGTAATGGCGTCTCACAACAATAGAATCTCTCTCCTTGTCTCTCACGTCCGATCTCTCCATTTTCTTCACAAAGAATCCAAAAACAAAATCTTTGGTTCCGTAACACTCAAGAGATGCGTTCGCAGTACGGAACGTCCGATTCTCGCTATGATGGCACCACACAAATAAAGATTGTTGGACTGTTTCATTGGAATATTTTTCTACTATATTTTCCACACAAGAACTTATTACTGTGGCGCTTTAAACAGATACAGATTTACCCAGTGAGAATTATTAGAAACTGGAGACGTATGAACCGCTGACCTCAAGGTGCAACAAAGAAATCATAAACAGCCGTGAGGACGGGTCGTGAGTCGTGCCTGGGTAGCTCAGAGCACTTGCCCGCGAAAGGCAAAGGTCCCGAGTTAGAGACTCGGTCCGGCATACAGTTTTAATCTGCCAGGAAGTTTCATATCAGCGCACACTCCGCTGCAGAGTGAAAATCTCATTCTTGAAAGAAATCATATTTGCAAGGAACTGACTGCATGGTTAGTTAACTAGAATTCCACATTGCTCTTGCTATTTCTCCTTTTTCTATTCTATGAAACCTCTGTTAGTGCTATTATTAATGCTGATCATAATGATATTTACGCTTTTTTTTTTTTCAGGTACGTCTCCAGAAAATCTGGATTAATGTGAAATTTGGGAGTTCGGAATGGACGAAGTTTCGCTCTGTCGGCGGCTATCTTGTGTAAGTATGATTAAAATTCTCTGGATGCGGCACTCTCCTGCGAAATTTATTGGTCGTAACTTCAACCTCTACTCGCGCCTTTACCATTGGTCGTTTCGAGGTTTCTGGTATATGGAACAGAACGAGGTACTGTCTGCGCGCCAATCTGCTGGACTAATCTCTACCGCTCACTACTATCAAAGACGATTTCCTGCGTAAAGCATCCAGAGTAAGGCTAGTTAAAAAATGGTTGCAGAACTAACGGTCGACGGTTTTTTGTGATAGAAGCAGCCACATTCTCAGGAGAGAACTTTGCATGATACCAACCAGTCGTGTTTGAATTTTGTTTCTTTTAAATACAACACATCGTTCCTCCTTGTATGTTTTGAAATATGGAAGCCACTGTAAATATCACGAAAACTACGTGGTAAGTCGGCCCTAAATAGTACGTGCTGTGTTACGGACCTGAAAGTATTCTTAAATTAAAACACTTTCATTCTAAGAAATCCGCCCAAACGGTCTTCAGATCCCATCTAAATAATGATTTTAAAAGACCATCGGCTTTTTCTGAATCAAAATTAGTGAAAGCTCTTTCCTGCTTAAAGGTTATTTTTCTCAGACTTCTTGGCCTTTCCACAGGTACGATGATAAAAAAGTTTACGTAATTTCGTCGTAATTGCGTTGTGAAATTGCTGTTTCAGGCAAGACTTGGGTCGTTCTACAGCCAGAGAGGACTGACGAAGACGTTTTCGTGTTCACAAAAAACCCGACAGATTAGCTTAGCGTGTTAAAAACCATAGATTTAGCACACATGTTTTCACCATACTGTTTCAAATGGCCTTGGTATAGAGAAATAATTCTATTGCATGCTGCTTCCGGTAATACGCCACCAATCTCGTTCGTCGTCTCGTCACATAAGCTGAACGGCAGTGGAATGAGTCTCGCGTGGTTTTATAGAGCAGTGCTGGAAACCTTAAAATAACCGGTCGGCCGGGGTGGCCGAGCGGTTCTAGGCGCTTCAGTCTGGAACTGCGCGACCGTTACGGTCGCAGGTTCGAATCCTGCCTCGGGCATGGATGTGTGTGATGTCCTTAGGTTAGTTAGGTTTGAGTAGTTCGAAGTTCTTGGGGACTAATGACCTCATATGTTAAGTCCCATAGTGCTCAGAGCGATTTGAACCATTTGATAAAAGTCTAATGTTTGTTTGGTCTAGAGGGGGATCTCCCTGTCGTTGGTTGTCATCAGACACTTGGGAGAGATCGTAGCGAGCGACGTTAGCACCTGTCCTTCGACAGAGCCGCTTCAGCAGCGACTTTCCCCATTAGTGCATGGTGGGTCAAGCGGTAAGCTATTTCGCAGCCCTGACGTGTGTTACATACGAAAAATTTTGGTTCTCAGTCAGTCTCAAGATTATAATTTCATTCACTACACGCTCCGACGGTGAAACAACCTCATGTGAGAGACATCTTTTCCACACCCGTTTTCAGCGGCAATAAGTGACTGTTCTTGCAGTAGCTTGTGAGATGACTACGAAGCTTCGTTACGTCTTGCACTGGTAGCACGTAACTTAAGTACACATATCATCTGTAGACGTGACGTAGCGAAAAGTTTAAAGTGCCTGCTGAATATGACGTGGAGTATCACATATCCTTTCCACTGTGCATCTACTAACACAATGATTTGGTTGTGTTGCAGAGAAAATTATACATTTCGTAGATGTCGTGACTCGGCACACAAGGAGAGTCCTTTCTTTTACCTTACGACTGTATTCACCTGCGGCTCTGGCTGGTAGCTCTGTGTTTGTGCGTGTAATAATCTCCGCTACCGTTTAGCGAGAACATGAAATGCGGCGTGACGCCACGTGATTCACTGTGCGACTGACTGCGCCGTTGGTATTGTCCGCAGCGCGGCTCGCTGGTCTCACGGCGGCCCCTCACGGAAAAAAAAAATCGCATTGGAGTTGTGCGACATAAACCAAAGGTGGAAACGTGTTCCGACACGCCACAGGTGATGTCTCTTCGGACTTCGCGTCAGTCGGCTAGAGTGGCGCTAGTAGCATCACTATGAAGATTAGCGTCAAATACAACTGTCATGAGCGTTAGTTACATTTCAGACTGGACGTGTAAGTTGTTGATAGCCGCGGACTTTAAGGCGATATAGACGCTATTATCAACACATCTTTGAGTGTGAATGAGGTAGTGTAACAGGGCTATGAGAACGTGGGTGTGTCTTCTGCAATACTGCAGAAAGACTTGGCAGGAATGTAGCCACTGTGCACGATTGCTTACAGCGGTAGTGATGCGCATTACTGTCGCGAGAAGACCGGGCTCCAAGCGGCCACGTGGCACTGCCGAGCGGGAACACACTCATGTTGCGTATGGTTCTGGCGCATCGTACTCCACCTGCAGCAGCAATTTGAGCTGCAGTTGGCACCACAGTGACAGAACGAATTGCTAGAAATCGATTACTTCAAGGATGGCTATGAGCGAGACGCCCTGTTACGTGCGTTCCACTGACTCCAAACCACCACCATTTGCGACTTCAGTGGTATCAAGCGAGAGCTCATTGGAGGAGAGGATGAGGGTCTGTTGTGTTTTCTGAAGAATGCTGTTTGTGCCCCGGTGCCAGTGATGGCCGTGTGTTGGTTAGGAGGCCAGTTGGTGGCCTGCAACCAACCTTGCTAGACACACTGGATCTACACCTACAGTTATGCTTCGAGGTACGATTTCGTATGACAGTAGGAGCACTCTCGTGGTTATCCAGCGCATCCTGACTGCAAATTTGTACGTCAGTTTGGTGATTCTCCCTTTTACGCTGCTATTCATGAACAGCATTCCAGGGGATGTTTTCCAATGGGATAACACTCGCCAACATACCGATGTTGTAACCCAACATGCTCTGCAGAGTGTCACCTGGTTGCCTTGGCCTGCTCCATCACCAGATCTGTCTCCAGTCGAGCACAATGGGACATCAACGGACGACAACTCCAGCGTCACCCACAAACGCCATTAACCGTCCTTGTATAGACGGACCAAGTGCAACACACATGGAACTCCATCCCTGTACAACACACTGCAGTTTATGAACGTACCAGCATTTCACATTTGCAATGATTTATCTCGCGCATGCAGTAACCTGTTATCTCGAAATGTTAGTCACTTGAATACGTTACCCAGAGGAATGTATTCCCGAAATTTCAGTACTCTACAGTAATTATTTTTTGGTGTTGCAATTTTTTTTCCGTCTGTGTAGATAGAGTAATACAAAAAAATGGTTCAAATGGCTCTGAGCACTATGGGACTTAAGATCTGTGATCATCAGTCCCCTAGAACCTAGAACTACTTAAACCTAACTAACCTAAGGACATCACACACATCCATGCCCGAGGCAGGATTCGAACCTGCGACCGTAGCGGTCACGCGGTTCCAGACTGAAGCGCCTAGAACCGCACGGCCACACCGGCCGGCGGAGTAATACAGCGAATTGCTCTGGAATACAGTATGTAGGCACTCTGTGGTGTTTAGTCTTACGACGGGTGTAGCCATTTACAAAATTTCTACCGGAGAAATGGCTCATAAACAGACGAACCGACCCTTGCAATGTTGCTTATATGTGAAAATTCTGAGTTGCATCGTGGTTCGGAGTGACGTTTGACTACATTTCCTCCTGTGTGGAGGAAATGTAGTCAAGAGTAGTTCAAGAGTGGGAAGATGACGAGTCTATAGCACCTCTGCAGCACCATGGTTAGTGGAGCACTGTGTTACTGATGTAAAACCAGAATTCTGAGGACAGATTTATCTTACTATAATGCTTGTGGTGTCGTCGGAAGGGCAGTACTGCTTTGCGCGCACGTGATGTGGAGTGCTAGAATAACAACAAACCCAACGGCTGTATTTGAATCCAACATCGTTTCTTTTTAACACCAAACGGTGTCATCTTGAGGCTCCAAATGTAAACTGCCACCCACAACCGTTTTCAGGCGCACTGAACAGAATCGTGTGCAGCGGGGCCAAATTAACTGGATTCCGTGCGTGGCAATAACAAGCCCAGCATGGTCAGACGAAAAACCTGTAAATCTGGCTAGTACTTGGGAGCATCGGCGACGTACGCCATTTCTGTTTTGATTGCCAGTTGTTATTACCATGATCCTGTATCGGGCTAATTTGGTCTCGCTGCATGTGGCTCTGTCCATTGCACATTTGGTGTCGAAACTGGTGACATGTGTTAAAAAGAATGAATGACGTTGGATTCAAATGCACTTCTTAGTTTTATTATCATTATTAAAGTCATTTGTGTCCGGTTGCTGATGTGGAGCAGATGTTGTTACCGAAGAGTTGGTGAACCACGTTCTGCCACTCTTCAGGAAGAGCTGTGTGCGGCAGTGCAACAGTCGAAGGCGGTGTGGCCTGACAAGCGAATCTTGCAATCAGTTATAGTTCGCTACCTCTTACAATGGCCAGTTTCAAGATGACGTAGCTTCTGAAAAATGACAAATTTGTAAATCTGATTGGTTATTCTATTAGGAACACTACGAATGTAGGTTGTGGACAGTTGGGAATGTGGGTCTCACGGGGAGCGTGCCCTGCAGTCGCGCTATCCTCTCTGCCCTTGGTGGCTCAAATGGATAGAGCGTCTGCCATCTAAGTAGGAGATCCCGGGTTCGAGTCCTGGTCGGGGAAAACATATTCAGCTGTCCCCGTTGATGTACCGGGTGATCAAAGAGTCAGTATAAACTTGAAAACTGAATAAATCACTGAATAATGTAGATAGAGAGGTACAAATTGACACACATGCATGGAATGACATGGGGTTTTATTAGAACAAAAAAAAAATACATAAGTTGAAAAAATGTCCGACAGATGGCGCTTCATCTGATCAGAATAGCAATAATTAGCATAACAAAGTAAGACAAAGCAAAGATGATATTCTTTACAGGAAATGCTCAATATGTCCACCATCATTCCGCAACAATAGCTGTAGTCGAGGAATAATGTTGTGAAAAGCACTGTAAAGCATGTCCGGAGTTATGGTGAGGCATTGGCTTCGATTGTTGTCTTTCAGCATCCCTAGAGATGTCGGTTGATCACGATCCACTTGCGGCTTCAGGTAACCCCAAAGCCAATAATCGCACGGACTGAGGTCTGGGGACCTGGGAGGCCAAGATGACGAAGGTGGCGGCTGAGTACACGATCATCACCAAACGACGAGCGCAAGAGATCTTTCACGCGTCTAGCAATATGGGGTGGAGCGCGTGGTTCTAATAAAACCCCATGTCATTCCAAGCATGTGTGTCAATTTTTACCTCTCTATCTACATTATTTCGTGGTTTATTAAGTTTTCAAATTTATACTTACTTTTTGATCACCCGGTATATCAACAATACCTGTCGGCACTAAGGGTTTCGATATAATTATCATTTTATATGCAGGCGTCTCCACAACGTTATTTGAGGAGGCTGAAGCTCGTGGCCTATCCTGCTTGTGGACTTTCGAGGGCTCCGTGTGAACGCATCTCGCATACGCTCGACATTTTTATCAAACGTGAGTGTCCAGCCAGTGCTCTTTCATTTGCACATGCAAATCATAAATCACCTTTGGCAAAAGCGGCTTGTTGCTGAATCGAGGGCGGAATGCACGTCGCACTTGAACGCTAAGTCTTCGCGCAAATTCCAACGCGCAAAACGATTTGTCTTTTGATGTAGTCGCTATTTTTCTACTAACAAACAGCGCAGCTGTGTCAAAACGTTGGACCTTCCTCTATCCAGTGACATGGCAATGTGTTTCTGTCTTACATATGTTGTCTGTAATGAACAACTGACATCTGTTGTTTCTTTTTGAATCACAGGGTACACCGCATCAGCGCTACACCTGTGCGATAGTCTCACTAAATTCAATTCTGCATAGTCTCTGCATTTTCATTCACGTCGGTTTGTAAAATGGTTCATTACTGGTCCATTCTAAAGTATTAGGGCTGGTTCTCTGAAGAGGCCTTTTGTCTTCAGCCTTTTTCTTTTCCAAAAGTCTGTTGGATTACAGTGACCTTTACACTAAACCTGACCACGCAGCGTCTTATAGATTTGCGTTTGTCAAGTGTCTGTAGACTCGGCGGCCGAAAATGCAACAGGTGTTAAAACAAGGAGTAGCGAATGCAGACTTAGTGACGTCAGAGGTGTACAGATGCTGGTTGAATAAGACGTTTACCACCTACCACGGTAGTTATAATTGTACGAGGTACGGGAGGAATCTCGTCCACAGGTGCTGTGCCAATTACTCTCGTCAGCGCCTCCGCTTCTGGACCCACGGGATCGCTAACTGGCCTAACTAGCGAGACGGCGAGGATCTAGCAGTCCACTACTTTCGGCTGTCATATCACACGCTACCATTACGACGACCTGGTCGCAGTGAGCTGTTTATTTCTATGGGCGAGTGTAACGAGTAATTTATGATCTGACACAGGGGTACGGAACTTTCAAAATGTGTGAAACGTCATCTAACGGCGAGGAAACTGCCCGCGAATGTTCAGAGGCAGTGGTGGCCGGTGGTAATGTGTTAATGTGCTACAGAACACTGTAAATATCGCACTAGAATTATGCCTTTTCTCTTCGAATGCGAGGCGGAAATCGCACTGAAATTACGCCAATCCTCTTCGAATGCGTGCTGGTATGCAGAAAAAAAAACACGAAAACGTATTTTGCAGCGCTCTTTCTGCAACAGCTAGAAACAAGTGTCGGCGGCTGAAATGAAGGTCAGCCGTGCTACGATCAGCTCGGGGAAGGGACGCAGCTTTCTGTTTTCGACTGAGCATGCTCTGATGTGACGTCATCGATGCAGGCACCGAGAGTGCTACGTCGCTCACAGCATCAGGTTAGTATTTTTCGTTGAAAATTACTGTATTCTCCAAACAATATTGCAATTTCTGTAAATGATACGCTAAAGAGTCCCTTTTCCAATAGATCTTTTGAGGAGAAAGTGAGAGTTGCAGAGCTATGTTGACCTACTGCAAGTTTAAATCCGAAAAGGTGAGCATGTGGCAGTGGACACTCTGAATTGGCTCAAACGGTGCGAGTAGAAGGATATTCCGTCTGAGTGTGCCACAGGAAAAGGTAAAACGTTCTCTAAAGATTTACGAATAGTGTGTGAAGGATTTCCTAGCAATACTTAACGTAGAGGCGCGATGGTGCAAGTGCAGAGACTGGCAGTTCGTCGGTTTGGGTTCGATTCTTGCTGCTCTCATATTCAGAAGAAAAAAAAAAAAAAAAAAACAGAACGCCTTGAACGACTAGAGGACATTCGTATTGACAGGAAACGTACGTCACAGTTGTACAGAAATCATTAGCATTTGAAACATGCCGACCCACGGGTGCTATGTTCTGTTTGCTAGGAATTCTGCTGTCCTGTCACACAACTCAGCTAATCTGCCGTACGGTCCTGTTTCGTTCATTAGGTGACAGTGCGGAAGTGCATCGAACGCCTTCCCGAAGCCAAGCAACATGTCGTGGATCTAGACGCCGGTCTCTACTACCTTCTCGGTCCCGTGAACAAAGCAAGCGGGCTGGGCTACATACGTTGTTACCTGTGGAATGCGTGTTGATCCCTACAGAGAAGATTTTTCTGTGTCCAGGAAGGTCATGATACGCAAGCATGAATCGCCATCGAGCAAGGTGGTGCACTGGTTAGCACACTGGACTCGCATTCGGAAGGAGGACGGTTGAAACCCGCGCCCGACCTCCCTGAGTTAGGTTTTCCTTGATTTCCCTAAATCGCTTCGGGCAAATGCTGGGATGGTTCCCTAATCCGATGGGACGAATGACCCCCCACTGGATCAACCAACCAACCAACCAGCCATGAATCGCCTTCTAATATTCTACATCAGTCTGAAGTCAACGCTATGGGTCTACTGCTGTGGGCGTCTGTTGGACGGTCATTCTTGAAAACGGGGATGAGGTGCGCATTTTCCCACTCAGTAGCAACTCTTGGATCGTAGAGCATATTGATTCTACAATCACAGACGTATCCCATCAGGTGCAGTGGCCTTTCCTCTGTTGAGGGATTTCAGTTGTGTGTCTCTTCAGCGGCCACTTGCTTCTACGACAAGTTGAAAAAGAAGTGAGAAGGAGAGATAAGGTGGTAGGATACGTGTACGATAAAACCTCTCCCTCAAAAACGTTTCTCTCCCTCATACTTCGTGTGTTTTACCACAGATGACGTGTCGGTGATCTCATTTATTCTAAGACCGCAGTACACGCGAGGTGCCCATTTCCTTTCACCGCCCTGAGTGGAATGCATAAGTTCTAATAAATGTTGACCAACCTGCAGTCTTCTACAGTTGATGTCCCATGCGCAGAAACCAACACATAGGTCGTGAATCCGTAATCTTGAAGCTGTAAGAAACGCTTAACGAGGAACTCTTATTTTAGGAATAATGAAATTTCCAATCAGTTTGTTTATGCGGGATGGCACTCGCTTTTTACTAGCAGAAGACAACAGAGTGCACAAATGATTCCTATTTTTCAACAAATTAGTGAACTGCGTATTTCCATAATTAGTATTTGGAAATATGTGGTAAGTTCCTACGTGACCAAATTGCTAAGGTCATCGGTCCCTAGGCTTACACACTACTTAAACTAACTTACGCTAAGGGCTACACACACACACACACACACACACGCAGACAGACAGACACACACACACACACACACACACACACACACACACACACACACACACACACACACACACACACATGACCCAAAGGGAGGACTCGAACCTCCAACGGGAGGGGGGGGGGGGGGGCAGCCGCGCGAACGGTGGCAAGGCGCCTTAGACCGCACGGGTACCCCGCGCGGCCGTAATTAGTATCACACTGTTGTCAACTATATGTCCAAATAACCATACATTGCAAATAAAGTATTAACTAATACTGACCGCTGCAGACAACATGTCCGTCCTCCGAGACTGCCGAACCAGCTATATTACAGCCGAACCTCTTCGCCCGCCGTTAAGTTTAGGCTCGATCCGAAGATCTCTGCCTTTTCGTTTCGCAGTTGTTTATTATTCTGCTGGTTACTAATGCTTGTGAAGTAATGGAATGACAGCACGCTATTGAGAGATGCTTTAAACATGACATGCAAGTAATATGCTTCCAGAATGAGATTTTTCACTCTGCAGCGGAGTGTGCGCTGGTATGAAACTTCCTGGCAGATTAAAACTGTGTGCCCGACCGAGACTCGAACTCGGGACCTTTGCCTTTCGCGGACAAGTGCTCTACCAACTGAGCTACCGAAGCACGACTCACGCCCGCTCCTCACAGCTTTACTTCTGCCAGTATCTCGTCTCCTACCTTCCATATCAGCGCACACTCCGCTGCAGAGTGAAAATCTCATTCTGGAAACATCCCCCAGGCTGTGGCTAAGCCATGTCTCCGCATATCCTTTCGTTCAGGAGTGCTAGTTCTGCAAGGTTCGCAGGAGAGCTTCTGTAAAGTTTGGAAGGTAGGAGACGAGGTACTGGCAGAAGTAAAGCTGTGAGTACTGGGCGTGAGTCGTGCTTCGGTAGCTCAGTTGGTAGAGCACTTGCCCGCGAAAGGCAAAGGTCCCGAGTTCGAGTCTCGGTCGGGCACACAGTTTTAATCTGCCAGGAAGTTTCAAGTAATATGCTGATTAGTTTGTCTAATATTAATGACAGATTACCATTTTGGCGCTCAGCTTCCGAACGCAGCAGACAAGGACCATAATTCAGGCAGTCTTTCTCAGGATATCTGTACCGAACAAACCATCCGTCATCGGCACCTCACACCACATTACGTCATCTTGCCACAGCTGCCTTCTCAACTGCTCCAAAAAGAGCTTCTTGTAGCCGAATATGATGGCTGCAAAGCCAGAATTATCACACTTCGATGTGTGTCCGTGCGACGTATGGAATGAGTTGATCCATTACGGTCTTCCTCAGTGGCGCTGTATTCGTCAAACATTGTTCCTTGCGGCTACTGTTTCAATGCAAGCAAGTTTTGGAATACGTGTCGTTGCTTGTTCGAGGATACAGTGTCGCAGAACTCTCACGGCAGTTATGCGGGGCGGATGCGATTTAAATACGAGACATTCCGCGGCCGCTTGCCCCGCATTCCAGCCAGACTGGGGGGTCGTGACGGACAGGACGAGGTGGATTCCAGCCGTCTACCCGCAACCCACGCAGGCGCCCGCCGAACCTGTTTGCCGAGGAGCAGACGGCAAGGCGCGCCGTGGCGTTGTGCAACGCCCACTACCGAGACTGAAAGTGCCCCCCCCCCTCCCCGCCCCGCCAACGCGACAACGACACGGCGGGAGGAGGAGGCGTGTGGCGGGGAACCCCTCTCCGCCGTCCTCGCTATAAGCCCGTTCCAAGCGTCACCTGTCCTACACCTCACGCAGATAGCGTACACACACAATTTTCCTCAAATTTGCAACCTCGCTGTCCAGTAGATACCACGAAGGGTATTCTAAAAGCAACAGTCATATATATATATATATATATATATATATATATATATATATATATAAATTTCCGAAAGAACAGATACCATCAGTAACCATGCATCTCGTTAGAATGGCTTTACTATGAAATTACAACCCTTAGCTGCTTACAGACGTTGACATACGTCAACGGGGACAGATGAAAATGTGTGCCCCGACCGGAACTCGAACACGGGATCTCCTGCTTACATGGCAGACGCTCTATCCATCTTTTTTTTTACCTCATTTTTTGTTCTACATTGTTCGTTGAATTTGTTCGGGGCGGACGTCCGATGACGCCCGTTCATGTTCTTCGTTGATCCATTCGCTCAGTTTTTTTATTACAGAAGGTAGCGAACCCTCCAACAGAGCACGCTGAGCTACCGTACCAGCAGCCATCTGAGCCACCGAGGACACAGAGGATAGCGCGACTCCAGGGATTTATCTCTGGCACGCCTCCCGCGAAACCCACATTCTCAACGTATTGTCCCGCACTACATTCGTAGTGCCCCCGCCCGTTATACTCATTACTCGCGGCGCGTTGCCGCTTTCCGTAAGAGTTCGGGCACTGTTTGTGCATCCGCACAGAAGAAAAAGATGGTAAAGTGGCCGGTGAGCCTTCTTTCTCTCTCTCTCTCTCTCTCTCTCTCTCTCTCTCTCTCTCTCTATATATATATATATATATATATATATATATATATATATATATATATATATATATATATATATATATATCTTACGGGAATCGGCAACGCGCCGCGAGTAACGAGTATAATGGGCGGCGGCACTACGAATGTAGTGCGGGACAATACGTTGAGAATGTGAGTCTCGCTGGAGGCGTGCCAGAGATAAATCCCTACAGTCGCACTATCCTCTGTGTCCTCAGTGGCTCAGATGGATAGAGCATGTGCCATGTAAGCAGGAGATCCCGGGTTCGAGTCCCGTTCGGAGCACACATTTTCATCTGTCCCCGTTGACATATGTCAACGTCTGTAAGCAGCTAAGGGTTGTAATTTCATAGTAAAGCCATTCCTTATTCTCTCTTTCTTGTTAGTTATCTTTCTTCTGACTGGTTAGATTAGATTAGATTAGTACTTGTTCCATGGACCGTGAATACGACACTTCGTAATTATGTGGAACGCGTCAGGCTAATAAAAGGTGTCTATACAAGATATTACATTACACAAAATATTACATGACACTGAATATTTTTAATTTTTTTGTGGGGTTGGGGAAATTACCCGCTTATTATATCCAGAAATTCATCTAATGAGTAGAAGGAGTTGCCATTAAGAAATTCTTTTAATTTCCTTTTAAATGCTATATGGCTATCTGTCAGACTTTTGAAGCTATTAGGTAAGTGACCAAAGACTTTCGTGGCAGCATAATTTACCCCTTTCTGAGCCAAAGTTAGATTTAACCTTGAGTAGTGAAGATCATCCTTTCTCCTAGTGTTGTAGCCATGTACACTGCTATTACTTTTGAATTCGTTCGGATTGTTAATAACAAATTTCATAAGTGAATATATATATATTGTGAGGCTACAGTGAAGATCTCTAGCTCTTTAAATAAGTGTCTGCAGGATGATCTTGGATGAGCTCCAGCAGTTATTCTGATTACACGCTTTTGTACAATGAACACTCTTTTACTCAATGATGAGTTGCCCCAGATTATGATGCCATACGAAAGCAGAGAATGGAAATAGGCGTGGTAAGCTAATTTACTGAGATGTATATCGCCAATATTTGCAATGACCCTAATAGCATAAATAGCTGAACTCAAACGTTTCAGCAGATCTTCATTGTGTTTTTTCTTGTTCAACCCATCATCAATGCATACACCTAGAAATTTTGAATATTCTACCTTAGTTATAGATTTCTGATCGAAGTCTATATTTATTAATGGTGTCATTCCATTTACAGTGTGGAACTGTATGTACTGTGTTTTGTAAAAGTTTAATGAGAGCCCATTTGCAGAGAACCACTTAATGATTTTCTGAAAAAACATCGTTTACAATTTCACCAGTTAATTCTTGTCTTTTGGGTGTGATAGCTACACTTGTATCATCGGCAAAAAGTACCTGCTTTGCATCTTCGTGAATATAGAATGGCAAGTCATTAATATATATTAAGATCAGAAGAGGACCCAAGACCGATCCTTGCGGCACCCCCTTCTTCATTGTTCCCCAGTTTGAGAAATCACCAGTTTTTTGCATATTATGTGAACTGCTTATTTCAACTTTGTGCACTCTTCCAGTTAGGTATGATTTAAACTATTTGAGCGCTGCCCCATTCATACCACAGTACTTGAGCGTATCTAGAAGTATTCCACAATTTACACAGTCAAAAGCCTTTGAGAGATCACAAAAATCCCAACGGGTGACTTACGGTTACTCAGAGCATTTAATATTTCATTAGTGAAAGTATATATAGCATTTTCTGTTGAAAAACCTTTCCGTAAACCAAACTGACATTTTGTTAAAACTTTATTTTTACAAAGGTGTGAAGCTACTCTACAGTACATTACTTTTTCAAGAATTTTGGATAAGGCGGTCAGAAGAGAGATTGGGCGGTAGTTGTTGACATCAGACGTATCCCCCTTTTTTATGCAGTGGTTTAACAATGTCATACTTCAGTCTATCTGGGAAAATACCCTGCTTCAGAGAGCTATTACATATGTGGCTAAGAATCCCACTTATCTCTTGGGAACAAGCTTTTATTATCCTGCTGGAAATGCCGTCAATTCCACGTGAGATTTTATTCTTGAGAGAGTTTATTATCTTCTTAATTCCAGAAGGAGAGATGGGTGGAATTTCAGTTGTACCAAATTGTGTGGGTAAGGCCTCTTCCAGGTTGCCCTGTCTCCATTGTAATAATATTCCAAATTGTTTTGATTTTGTTATCAGAGGTATTAATCTCGGACATGATGGACATGCTTCTGGTTTGATGCGGCCCTCCACAAATTCCTCTCCTCTGCCAACCTGTTCATCTCAGAGTAGCACTTGCAACCTACGTCCTCAATTATCTGCTGGATGTATTCCAATCTCTGTCTTCCTCTGCAGTTTTTGCCCTCTATAGCTCCCTCTAGTACCACGGAAGTCGTTCCCTGGTGTCTTAGCAGATGTCCTATCATTCTGACCCTTTTCCATGTCATAGTTTTCCACATATTCCTCTCCGATTATGCGCAGAACCTCTTCATTCTTCACCTTATCAGTCCACCTAATTTTCAACATTCGTCTGTAGCACCACTTCTCAAATACTTCGATTCTCTCCTGTTCCGGTTTTCGCTCGGTCCATGTTTCGCTACCATACAATGCTGTGCTCCAAACGTACATTCTCAGAAATTTCTTCCTCAAATTAAGGCCTGTGTTTAGTATTAGTCGACTTATCTTGGCTAGGAATGCCCATTTTTTGGCAGTGCTAGTCTGCTTTTGACGTCCTCCTTGCTCCGTCCGTTATTGATTATTCTGCTACCTAGGTATTTGAATTACTTAACTTCATATACTTCGTCACCGTCAGTCCTGATGTTGCTTTCCGCTGTTCTCATTTCTACTGCTTCTCATTACTTTCGTCTTTCTTAGATTTACCCTCAATCCTTATTCTTATTTATCTTAAAAAGCCCCGTAGCGACGTAGATGTCGCTGAGATAAGTAATTTAATACAAAACACACGAGACTGGAAATGTCGCGAGTCACCCCAAAAGCGGATGACAGATTTAGAACATGTGATGTGACGTCCAAAATACGGAGGGTATTTTCGAGCGCGTACATTTAAGAAGTTTTTACTCATTTTCGTGTCACGCAGTACTGTAGGTTTTTGTTCTGCTGTACTTTCCAGTAAACCAGCGGAGACCGCGAGACCAGTGGATAAAATAAAATTCATACCTCTGTGTCAACACACAACCGTCTAACGCAGTGAAAATAAAACTGCCTGCCAGGCGCAACACTCGAAGCCTGAGCAGCGCGCGCTGAAGTTGCGCACCTACCGATACGCTCGGAGCCACACCGACGTGAGTACTTGGGTTGGGTTGAGAAGATCAGCTGCGACGTACTGATAGGCTCTACCGCTACACGTGCGGCGCGGTACGTCACCTGGAGACGTCACATGTCCAACACTGATCATCCACTTTCGATCTATTTCCCGACATTTGCGGCCCCATGTGTCATACATTAAATTATTTGTCTCAGCGTCATCTACGTCGCTTCAGAAGTTCTTAACAAATAATAACTGTCACCCTGTATTTACAAGCTGGCAGCTCAGAACAATCTGCTCAACTGAAGCGTCATCTATTGATTGTTTACAGAGTCGCAGAAGTCGCCGTTTTAATTCAGTAATGCAGTGACTGGATGAACTCACGTACTGTAATTTGATGCTTGTTTGCAAGCGGATCTACAGCTGCCTGAATTCGTCAGGAGGTGTGGCTATGTCGTGAGACAACGGTAATGAGTGACGGAAAGGTCAGACAGCCGGTGCTGGGGCTTAAAAAGTGCAATATGGAGAGCGAAGAGGCTGTCCCAGTCTCCAGACTGGTGAAATCTTGCTAAAAGTGCACCACTAAATTCCTCGTATTAAGAATCAGCATCTATATTCATACAATCCTCATTCATCGTAGCCTCTCTCCTCTATTCCTTGCTTGTCACGTACGGTGGGGGTCTAGTTTAGACTTGAAAAAAAATGGTGCAAATGGCTCTGAGCACTATGGGACTTAACATCTGAGGTCATCTGCCCCCTAGTCTTAGAACTACTTAAACGTAACTAACCTAAGGATATCAGACACAACCACGCCCGAGGCAGGATTCGAACCTGCAACCGTAGCAGCAGCGCGGTTCCGAACTGAAGCGCCTAGAACCGCTCGGCCACAGCGGCCGGCGTTTAGGCATGTTCTGCGCACGTACGTCACGCATTCTCCGACAACCAGTGAGCGTTTAGTAGTGTTCTGGGCGCTCCGCAGTGAATGCCGTAGCTAGTGCGAGCATTAAACGTGATCGTAGCGAGTTGTTTACTGGATTTTTGTACCATTTGTTGCGAGTTATCATCGCTGATGGAGGTGTTAAGTGATACATTCCGCGTAAGCAACAGAGAGACGTAATTTGCAGGATACACGCTTTTTTCAAGCGAAAAGCAAGTGCGTGCGCGTACCGCAACTGTCGCTTGGCCCGCATCTCGTGGTCGTGCGGTAGCGTTCTCGCTTCCCACGCCCGGGTTCCCGGGTTCGATTCCCGGCGGGGTCAGGGATTTTCTCTACCTCGTGATGGCTGGGTGTTGTGTGCTGTCCTTAGGTTAGTTAGGTTTAAGTAGTTCTAAGTTCTAGGGGACTTATGACCACAGCAGTTGAGTCCCATAGTGCTCAGAGCCATTTGAACTGTCGCTTGGAATCGTCAACAATGCAATCCTAGTCCGTGCCTCGGCATGCGCGAACCGACATCGTTCGTGGATCGGACTATAGCAGGCTGACAAATGCGTCCGCTTCTATGAGGCATTTCCCAATATTGTTCGTGTTTTGTTTGCCGCTGCAGTAAGCAGGTGCTGCCAGCAACTGGGACGCCATTGTTCACGAGCAACAGACTCTGGTCCCTATTCATTGCCGACCGGCCGTCAATGGCTTCATTTGTGTGCGGTATGGCGTCAGCACACTGCTTCCAGACCCTAGAGGGGCTACCCCTCACTCAAGTACGCCCTCGACCAACATCACGAGGCTTAATCCACGCCGCTACAGTCAGCGCACCAAGGCTGCGCTCACTGTGGCTCCGATATCGGTGGATTCCGCCGACGACCGACATCGGCCGGAGACAGCCGATCTCTTCAAATCAGTACGCCGACACGTGCGCGGTCGACACTATAGCCGATCTTATCTCCCGAACTTACTGTCTTCGGACGAGACTCGGTGAAATTCAGATCAATTCGTTTTCTTTGGTGAAATCTGCCGACGTTCTCGCACACGAAATATGGAGCATAAGAAACTGATAAGTTTGGTCCAAGAAATAGTGAGTTTTGAGTTTGTAGCTTCCAGAGGATGAAACCATTATAGTTTGGAATCTATGGACTGAAATGGCAGGTTTATTCAAAACCTCAAATAGACAAAATTTTTATTGGAAATTTTAGGCATAGATTGTAACCTCAAAAAAGAATTTGTTCAAGTGAAGAGGGCGGCGTGTCTTATATCCTTATAGCTACTACTCTACTGGATCTTTTTTGTGGTAGGTTGTCATTAATCGTTTACAAATTATTATTGCTTACTGGCGTTTTATGCCAGTAGGGTAGTGATTCTGTTAATATGAAGTGGTTGGCAAACGTGCTGTGCAGTATGTATTTCCACTTTTAAGTGCTTTAGGTTTTCAGAATATCTCATGCTGCGCTTCATGTTTGTCTTTAACTCGTGTGCTAAATGAGAGTCATTGAAGGGTAATTGGCGTACGTCTGCACAACTTTAAATAAATACAGCGAAACATTGTGTTTATAACTTGCTTTTCTAGGTCACCACGAATTATCTCGAGTAATTACAGAACGTTTCTTCCGTTTTCTCATATATTCGTAAAACTTGTGTGGTTGTTCCTATAACTGACTACAGAGTGAGTAGTACTCGCCACGTTCTTTACGAGAGAGGAAAGCTCATTCTCGGCCATTCAACGTCTCCTTAATAGCAGAAGCCGCAATGCAGCACTCGTATCCAAGCTATCGAAGCACAGAGGCGTCCTCGTACCCACCCCACCCTATGAGGTTAAAAGTTGACCTACTTCATGCGAAGAATAGATTCCAGCCTAACCTAACGTAGCCTCCTTGACCCTGCCAAAAAGTGACGAAGAGATCTGACACACTTGACCACGCTGTCGGCCGATGTTATCGGGCGACCTCTGGCGACGGTGTCTGATGACCGTTGTCGTTGCCACTGTGAAAACAGCATAAGGCATAATAGCTCGAAGTACCGCGCACTGAACCCGGTTCCTGGGAGCGGCAGTGAAACGTACTGACCAGTCAGCTGTAGGGGCAGACCGTACCATCTCATTTCAAAATGTCTTGACGTGTTTCGATACTTCAAGAGAAGAATTACAAACGCAGATAGTAACAATAAAAGTAACGACATTCTGGATATAATGTCAGATGCAGCCGGTGGACATGCAAAGTACGGGAAGGCGCCAGGAAATGGTGTTTCAGTGGAAATTGTTAAAGCTCAGGGAAACTTTGTAGCAAATAACGTGCAAAATCATTCACAGAATGTTTGTAACTCCTCAGAATTTGAGAACGCTGCAGTTTTTCTTCGTATCGAGAAATGGAACAGGAAAGACATTGTAAACTTATCCGTAATATACAAGATATTAACTAAAATTGTCGTTAAATGCACAGAAGAAAACCCGCTTGGTTTTAAGTACAGAAAACAACAACCTGGCTTTAGAAACAGATATAAGACAATGATCACTTCAAAGTGGTGAACAGAAGTATACACCGGTTTAGTCACGTTAATGTGACCACTGCCTAAGTTCGACGTCAAAATGCAGTAATCACTATCGAGCGAGGTGGCGCACTGATTAGCAGACTGAACTCGCATTCGGGAGGACGGCTGTTGAAACGCGCGTCCGGCCACCCCGATTTAGCTTTTCCGTGTTCCCTAAATCGTGCAAATTCCGGGATGGTTCCTTTGAAAAGGCATGGCCGACTTCCTCCCTCATCCTTCCGTAATCCAACAGAACTGATGACCTCGCTGTTTGGTCCCCTCCCCCAAATCAACGAGCCAATAATCACTCAAGAGACGATAAATGGCAGCACTAACAGTGGAGAGCATGCAAAGCGTGTTGGCGGAGGGGGGGGGGGGGGGGGGGGGGGGGAGAGGGAGGAAAGTGCAAAGAGTGCAGTCGTTCTCGTATTGCGGAAACGGAGCGATTTCTCTGACGTCCAAAAGGGCACGATCATAGGCTTTTGGGCCAATGGTAGAAGCATATTCGAAAGGGCTAAGTTTGTTAACAGTTGGCATGCTGCTGTGGTAACAGTGTACCGTGCATGGCGAAATGCCGGTGTCCAAAACCGCCGCCGAGGGTTCTGCGGTGCACCAGGGGTGGACGACGGCTGCGGACATGTTTTGTGTACGGGTGAATAGACATGCGACTGTTCACCAACTGACAGCCCAGATGAACCAAGGGCTACGAACAGCGTCTCCTTAACTACAGTTGAGCGAATGTTGCTTCATATTGGCCTCTGCAACAGGCGCCTGCTTCATGCACCCGTGATAACTGTTGTTCATCGGCGATGAAGGCTGGAATTTGTACACCAATACCGCAAATGGACGCCATCTAGGCGGCATTTTCCGATAAATCGTGTTCTGTGCTGCGTCGGACGGATTGTTGTTGGCGTGCACGGCGTGAAATGTCTCAAAGAAAACGCCCTGGGAAAACGCTATAGTCTGGGGCATGTTTGCGAGGTATAACCTGGATGATCTCATCATTCCGGAAGACACAGTGGATCAACACTAGTGTGTATCTATCCTTGGGGACCAAGTCCATACCTGCATCCAACTCGTTTTTTTCTCGACACGATAGCATCTACGACCAGGACAATGCAATGTTTAACGAAGCGCGCAGTTGTGCGTACGTGTTCGAAGAGCACCAGGAAGAGTTTACCGTCCTCGCCTGGCCACTGACTTCCTAGTTTTAATCCCAATCCAGAATGAGTGACATAACCTTGATCGGGCGCTACGCGCCATGGGTCCTCAGCGGAGAAATCCACCGCAGCTATCGACGGGCGGCCGCTGTGGCCGATCGGTTCTAGGCGCTTCAGTTCAGAACTGCGCTGCTGCTACGGTCGCAGGTTCGAATCCTGCATCGGGCAAGGATATGTGTGATGTCCTTATGTTAGTTACGTTTAAGTAGTTCTAAGTCTAAGAGACTGATGACCTCAGATGTTACGTCCCATAGTGCTCAGAGCCATTTGAAGCAAACAAGGGAGCAGTTATTAGATGAATGAGGCAATATGCTGTTGCACTCCAGTGGAAGGGTTTGGGTTTGTCAACTGTGTGAGTAGCGTTACCTGCCATCATGTGTAGTGCCGAGAGTGAACTAACTAGAGGGAGGAGTTGTTACGGTATCAAAAACTGTGTGAAGTCTTATAGGACTTAACTACTAAGGTCATAAGTCCCTAAGCTTACACAGTACTTAACCTAAATTATCCTAAGAACAAACACACCCCTATGCCCGAGGGAGGACTCGAACCTCCGCCGGGACCAGCCGCACAGTCCACGACTGCAGCGCCCTAGACCGTACGGCTAAGCCCGCGCGGCATGTTATGATATAAGGGGTGCTTTTCGTGATTAGGGTGCGGTCCCCTTATTGCACCTAAGAAAACGCTAAATGCGGAAGGATGTTCATATTGTGCAACGTTGTGTACTGCAGAGGAACTATTCGGAGACGGTGATTGTTTCTACCAGCATGACAATGCACCATGTCATAAAGCAGCATCTGTGAGGCCATGGTCTGTGTACAGTAACATTACTGAGATGGACAGGCCTGCCCGGAGTGCCGACTGAGCGGAAGACCTTCGGGATGAGTTAGAACGTGCACTTAGTTACAGACAGCAGCGGTCATCATCACTACCTTCTCTGACTTCGGCTCTAGAGGAAGAATGGATTGTCTTACCTCCGCAGACATTGAGACACCTCACTGAAAATATGTCCAGCAGAATCCAAGCCGTCTTAAAAGCGAAGGGTGGGCAGACCCCATATTAATATCAGGGAAGTGTATGTATGGTGTAAGCAAGTGGTACAATGTGACTGAAAGCGTGGAGCACGCAGCCGTAGCCTGGGGCAAATGACCTCGCTTCGGCGTGGCACCGTGTTGGTGACGTCACGCGGTCTGCCTGTCGAGTGTGTGGGGCTCTGTATCCCGTCGACAAGTGCGCTGGTCGTCGACCCGTCGGAGACACTGGGGACCGTCTGTTGGTACTAGAGATGGGCAAAACTGTTCTTTTCAGAGATCGGATCAGAACTGTTCACTCCCTGAAATGAATTAGCTCTTTTTCATGACTCACCACTCATTTACAATAGAAAATAAATGGAAGGCACATTGCCCTTTAAACTTGGTTTATTCCAGTACTATACCTGTATTTTGATCTTATTTGATCCTATTTTGAAGTAACACAGATAATGAGTAAGAATTTTGTATTGTTTATTGAAATTTCCACGATATGACAAAGTTTTTGATTGTTGATTTATTTTGCACTATCGTGGTTTTTTGGGTGATCGGAAAATGTTGTAACTTGAGATTTACATTAACAATATATTTGGCTACAATGTATTAAAATTTCATTAACCTCATACAAATACATCGCAAGCCATATATTTTTAAAGTGAACGTTTCCTTCCGAAGACGCCTAAAATCGCAAAATCCGTACCAGAATAAGAAAAAAACTATAAATTTGACTGTAAAACGAAAGTGCTGCATATAGCCTTACGCAGAATAAAACAAGGAAAATATTGGTGTATCACATTTTGCGATACGTTTATCGGTTCGCTCGTAATTAAAGCGTAAATTCGAGTGTCCATAATAAAAATCCTATAGTAAGAGGAGTCGTCAGGAACCTAATCTAATCAGTTTAAACAAATAAAAATAAAATAAAAACAAATGATGTATACATAACATAATAATGTAATATACATAGCGGTATTACTACGAAGAACAATATCCAGTAGAGACGAACTCCGATGCAGAGCCGCTGAGTCGAGCAGGTCGAGCCGCGAGCTGTATTACTGCGTGAGCCGAGACCGCAGAGACCAGAGTGACACCTGAGTCGCTTTGCTCAACGCTCTGCCTAGAGTCGAGACGGTGGGGTGAGCGTTGAGCGGGCGAGTTCCGAGGGTGGGGGGAGCGGTGAACTCACCCGCTCCGAGACAAATCGTCTGTTCTCTTGCGAGCAGGTTGTTGCAAGTAGTTCCTATGTTATCCGCTAGGTGGCTCTCTGTCCTGTTGCTCGCATCAACTGCCCAGAGGGCAGGACGTGCGACTGAAACGATCGCCGACAGAGTGCGATGCGAAGTCAAGCTGCGCCAGACAATGCGCGCGGCGGACGACGCACAGAGACGGCACGGCATATGTGAAACACTAAATCCAATGGGGCACTGCACAATGGAGGCAGCCAAGGTAGAAGCAGGGCAGAGGCCGGCGCTGGCTGTGTTGTGTGGCGTGCACTGTGCTGTGACCAGCAGATGCGCCGCTGATATGCTCCGTCTCTCTCTCTCTCTCTCTCTCTCTCTCTCTCTCTCTCTCTCTCTCTGCCGTGGGAAACGTTTGGAGCTACCGTTCTTTTTTTCTGAATCACTGATTGTTCACTCCTTTGAAAGATTCAACTCTATGAATTAGTTCAAGAGTGCATCCCCCATCTCTAGTTGGTACACGACACCTGCTGCCGCTGCCGCTGCTCCCCTTCAGTAGGCTGGCAGGCGCTTGCAGGGCTGTCGCAGTTCTGGCAACCGCCCAGAGAAAACAGCGCGACTGGCAGGCAGTCGCCCGCGACGGCTCCCCTGCCGTGGGAGTGGCGACGAGTCTCCTGGCTCTGCTACTGCGATAAGCTGCGCTCCACGTAGTTATCACGTCGTGTCATCCCGGCGTGAGTGCCGACTACTGCGGCAAGCGTGCATCACACAACAGCACTTTAGTCATTGTTGTCATAGGCTTAGATTAGATACGTAACGAGGTGAGTAACGTGGCTACCAGGGATTTTCCCGTGGCCCACATTTCGTGCCTCTCATAGCGACAGTCGGTTCATGGTGTCTCAGTCTATTCCAACCAAGCCCTGTAGACGATCATAGCCATAGATTTGAGAAAAATAGTTGAATACAGGGTGTATAAAAAACATGTCAGAAACTTTAGGGCTTTGTTCTTGAGATCAAAACGTGACAAAAACTTCATACGGGCATGGGTCCGAAAAACCTTCGTTAGGGACACATGAAATGATTTATTATTCAAGTCACAGAAATAATACATTTACCAAACACACATACATTTCCAAAAATTGCTCGAATTGGCCAGCTCTTGCTCCGATGTATACGCTATGCGTCGTTGCGTCCTTTCCATGTTTTGCTCTTCGTTGTAAAAAAAAAATCCTCGTGTGTTCCTTATTAGATCAAATGTATCTTCGATACGCTTCTTCACAACTAGGACATTGGGTACAGGAGGTTAATACGCCAGTGATTTTAAACTCTCTCAAAGGAGACAACCCATTGCATTCAAATCTGGTGAACCAACAGGACATGGAGTGGATTCTCTTCGGCTAATCCGCCTAATCGGAAACTGGTTGTCGAGGTACAGGCGAAATGTCGATGTAAACTGAAGTGGTGCACCATTGTGTATCAACTGCGAGGTGGCGTCCTATCTGGGCTACGCAAGGCCCACATTATCCGCCAATTTGCATTCATATTACTGAATTGAGGATTGCTATGACAGACAGCACATTTCGGAGATCAAGTTAAGGGTTCCGCACGTTTTATTACACTAGTGGCCATTAAAATTGCTACACCACGAAGATGACGTGCTACAGACGCGAAATTTAACCGACAGGAAGAAGATGCTGTCATATGCACATGATTAGCTTTTCAGAGCATTCACACAAGGTTGGCACCGGTGGCGACATCTAAAACGTGCTGACATGAGGAGTTTCCAAACTATTTCTCATACACAAACGGCAGTTGACCGGCGTTGCCTGGTGAAACTTTGTTGTGATGCCTCGTGTAAGGAGGAGAAATGCGTACCATCACGTTTCCGATTTCGATAAAGGACGGATTGTAGCCTATCGCGACATTGCTGCTCGCGTTGGTCGAGATCTAATGACTGTTTGCAGAATATGGAATCGGTGGGTTCAGGAGGGTAATACGGAACGCCGTGCTGGATTTCAACGGCCTCGTATCACTAGCAGTCGAGATGACAGGCATCTTATCCGCATGGCTGTAACGGATCGTGCAGCCACATCTCGATCCCTGAGTCAACAGATGGGGACGTTTGCAAGACAACAACCATCTGCACGTAACAGTTCGACGACGTTTGCAGCAGCATGGACTATCAGCTCGGGGACCATGGCTGCGGTTACCCTTGACGCTCCATCACAGACAAGAGCGCCTGCAGTGGTGTACTCAGCGACGAACTTGGGTGCACGAATGGCAAAACGTTTTTTCAGATGAATCCAGGTTCTGTTTACAGCATCATGATGGTGGCATCCGTGTTTGGCGACATCGCAGTGAACGCGCATTGGAAGCGTGTATTCGTCATCGCCATACTGGCGTATCACCCGGCGTGACGGTATGTGGTGCCATTGTTTACACGTCTCGGTCACCTCTTGTTCGCATTGACAGCACTTTGAACAGTGGACGTTACATTTCAGATGTGTTACGACCCGTGGTTCTACCCTTCATTCGATCCCTGCGAAACCCTACATTTCAGCAGGATAACGCACGAGCGCATGTTGCAGGTCCTGTACGGGCCTTTCTGGATACAGAAAATGTTCGACTGCTGTCCTGTCCAGCACATTGTCCAGATTTCTCACCAATTGAAAACGTCTGGTCAAAGGTGACCGAGCAACTAGCTCGTCACAATACGCCAGTCACTACTCTTGATGAACTGTGGTATCGCGTTGAAGCTGCATGGCCAGTTGTACCTGTACACGCCATTAGCTCTGTTTGACTCAATGCCCAGGCATATCAAGGCCGTTATTACGGCCAGAGGTGGTTGTTCTGGGTACTGATTTCTCGGGATCTATGCACCCAAACTGCGTGAAAATGTAATCACATGTCAGTTCTAGTAAAATATATTTGTCCAATGAATACCCGTTTATCATCTGCATTTCTTCTTGGTGTAGCAATTTTAATGGCCAGTAGTGTATAACTATCCTAGGTCTAGTATAACGCACAATGAACACAAGCTGCAGTGCAGTAAAAACCACGTACTATGAAGAACTTTTCCGTGCCAACGTTCTGTGCCGGAAACCACTGCAAGTGGGCTCAGTGCTGAGCAGTCGCGGGGGAGGCTTTGTACTAGCCACAGAGAGGGCCTTCCAAGTCGGCATTCTGTGCAGAAGCGTCCCTTTGATCTCACCCTAGACCGGGCGCCCGTACCAGACAATGGCGGCGTCGTCGCCGGAGCAGCAGAGGGACCTTCCCTGAATTTTGAAAAGGCGGTGTCGTGCTCGGGCGAGTGACCTCACGCTATGGGCGCCACCCAAAAGCAACGCTAACTGGACAGCCGCTGGACGCCCAGAAAGCGAGCGGCAGTGGCGGTGATTGGGCAGTTCGCAAGAAAATTGTTACTACTGGACGGACCCTGGCGCAGAGCGCGAAGTCCGTCTGATGGTTACAGAAATTAAGAACTCGCGATTTGGTTTCGAAGAGAAGCGGTCGCTTTTGCTCGCTGCGTGCGACGGACTTATAGTGAAGTCCTGTATTTCGTCCGGCAGCACATACACTAGTTTTGCACATACGTGATTGCGTGGGGCAGTCACAGATACATCAAAAAGCTGTTCCACACGAAGAGGGCGCCACCTGCTGTGGTTTCGACGTTGCAGGGCAAGTAACGGTAGCCGTACTCAAATCGCTCTTGCCGGGATAGGCACAGGAGGGCTAGTTATGGGCCCTATGGGTTCAAAGTGTAGCTTTCGTCTGCATGTCAATAACCTTCGAGTTGACAGGTAAATGAACTAGAAGCTCGTGCGCTATGTCAGTGATAGGAGAGGTACCAATCCGTAGTGAAAACTGAAAACAATAGTACTTTTGTGTCAGTTGTCTATTTTATTTACGCACAGTTTGCCATAACTAATCAGGAGGCATCACCCCGTCATGCATATAAAATGGCTCTGAGGATTATGGGACTGAGGTCATCAGGCCCCTAGAACTTAGAACTACTTAAGCCTAACTGTCCTAAGGACATCACACACATCCATGCGCGAGGCGGGATTCGAGACAGTACCGGTCGCGCGGTTCCAGAATTAAGCGCCTAGAACCGCTCGGTCACAACGGCCGGCGTCATGCATATAAAACCGTAGTAGTAATAAAAATTTCATTCGATCACCACAAAATGTCTGGCGTCCAGGAAAAAATTATCTGCAGTCCTCTCAACCCAGTCATTCTTTTGGGGGTTTATTTTTTGTGTTCCTATAAAACTGATTCTTATTATATGTGCGGTGTACGCCCTCACCTGGCATGAGTCTTCAACAGGGGCAAGGGATTAAAAGTCAGATATTGCTTGTAGGAGTCATGCCAGCGGGATTCTTTGTAGAATTGAGAGTTAGCATAATGCACGATCTGCATACCGCCTCACTGTGAGATCTACCCGGAGGACGCCTCCCATAATCAGATGCGTTGCATGACGCCTAGAGGTGCAGAATCAAGTAAATGTGGCAACTCCTGTCTGAGAAACTGGTGCGTTTGTCCAGTTAGACGCTGCGGAAATAAGTAGCGCCCAATGGGATGCAGATGGATGATTCCATCCTAAACGTCGAGACTGAAGCTCTGTTAACATCTGTCTTGTTGCACATCAAGACGGTTTTCATAAGCCCAGACGTGATTGTTGTTATAATTGAAGATCCCATCACGTGAAAAACGAGCCTCGTCAGTCAGTAAGGTATGTGGTAAGAAAGGCAGAAACACAGGATGCTGCTCTAACATGAGTCGACGCAATGTTATTCTTGGCTGAAAGTCTGCCTCTTTAATCCTTGCATCCGTTTAATATGGTACAGGTACAGAAGATTTTGACGCAGAACGTGCCACGAAGTCATAACATTAACGCCTTCTCCTCTAGCAGTCCTCCTTGTACTATTTGAGAACGTTTCATCCACAGTACGAAGAACCCGTTCTTCAAGCTCGGACTACAGTACATCGCTTGGTCTCACTCCATCTGCAACTGTCTTCTCAAACGAGCCCGACTCTCGCAAATGTTAGCAGAATCGTAGAAACTTCCTGCACCAGTTGACTGCCTCTTGAGGTGACGTTCAGCATGAGGCTGAAGTGCAACGTCTGCGTTCCCATCTGCTAGGCCGCACGTGAACTGTGTATCCGTCGTTTCAGATGTTGCGTTCATCGTTGAGACGTGTTGTGGTGGAAACAAACGACAAATCACACAAAACAAAACAATCACTATGACCAACCGTAAACAAGAAAGTGAATTTTAGGCAAGTTACAGATCCTGGAGTCACTAGAAGTTTCGGGCCGTGTTGATATAAACTTCCTGTAATATTATACGGTCAAGATTAAAGCGCATGACACGTTTTCATTCACCATGTACGTCAGGCGCTGCGAGGTCTCCAGTGACAGATGTGACCGAGACACCTGTTGATATTTCATAACGAACAAATGCCTTTCTGCCGCAATAGCCACGTCTACAGTGATGAAATTTCCGTACGCCTTGCCCGTCTCCGATCTCCACAAACGATTCTCTGCAAACTGTAGTGCCGGAAGAAACTAACTTTGTTTCTCCCCATTTCATTTGTTGCACTTTCCTGGTGCTCGTTCGAGATGTGGTGCCGCAGGACTTGCGGACTCTACGTCCTGTTGTTCGCGAGACAATGTCGTTGTTACAGGATGGTGCGGTGATGTCCGTGACTGCTAAACAACGAATGTCATCATTCGACTGTGGCGAGAGGTCTTGGACCGCAGCCAGTGCGATTGCCGGGTATTTTAGGGATTGTTTTTCATACCCATTGACATAAACTCGTTGGCATTCCTAAACCGAAGTAGAAACAGATGAGGAACTGTTTGGTAGTGTGTTGGCTGGTTGTCTCATTGTACAACATGCAACAGGAATAGTTGATTGGGGTTAGCTTGGGGGGGAGGTTACCAAACAGCGAGGTATCGGTCCCATCGGATTAGGGAAGGATGGGAAAGGAAGTCGGCCGTGCCCTTTCAAAGGAACCGTCCCGCCATTTGGCTGAAGCGATGTAGGGAAATCACAGAAAATCTGAATCGGGATGGCGGGAAGCGGGTTTGAACCGTCATCCTCACGAATGCGAGTCCAGTGTGCTAGCCAATGCGCCACCTCGCTCGGTCAGGAGTAGTTCAGAGAGAATTCATCATTCTGAAGAAATGCCATCATGCGTAGTACGAAAAAATGACATTAATTTCTGATTAAGTGCCAGACCTCAAAGTACTCAGCTTGACCCTCTCTTCCACATCTATAATTAGACTCTTAAAAGTTTGCGGCAAAGTCTTTTATGGAGATTTGAGAGGAGCGGAGATTACAATAAACTTTCAAGTTTACTTAATTTGTCATGGTGAGATGGCTCCAGTTCTTATTGTCTGGGGGTATGATTCTTGAAGCTGAAAATCTAACATCCAGGTCCTCACGGGTCATTTGAACTAAATTAATTTGAAGATTGTTGTTGCAGAAATGTATATTATATGTACGTAAATATATTTTCCACTGACTTTCTTTCATTTTAGTATATCATACATTATTTTGATTTATCACAATAACAAAGCCGAAATTACATTGTTCGCAGCTATTAGAGAAAAATACGTCCGATCACATCAGACGCAAGCTTACGCCTCTCTCACTTTGCGGGAATAACAATTTTGCGAATGTTTTACAGTTTTTCTTAACAAATGAATTTCCAGTAGTTTTCGTTACATTATTAATGTCGATTGTTATTTCATAAGTAAATCCGGAAATAATCATAGTAAACAGTACAGGATAGCGTAATTAATAATAAAAATTTTAAGTGTCCAAGTAATTCGTAATTTCAAATGTTTCAAAAAAAATTAACTGTACATTCAGAACTAGTACATATCGATTATAACCTTGAAACTAAAATATTTTTTAAAGTAATTCCTTTTCATAAATTTTAGCTTGAAATATAACATACTGTGTATAAAATTATTAGGAAGTTTTCAGAAAAGCAACTGATAATACTGACCTGTCCAAAATTTGAAAAATAATAGTGGTATAGACAAATACTGTTGAGCAAAAGTATGCTAGAGGAGGATGTCCCGTTGCATAGTGCTGTGAACTACTTCTTCAGTGCCGCGGGGGATTAGCCGAGCGGTCTATGGCGCTGCAGTCGTGGACTGTGCGGCTGGTCCCGGCGGTGGTTCGAGTCCTCCCTCGGGCATGGGTGTGTGTGTTTGTCCTTAGGATAATTTAGGTTAAGTAGTGTGTAATCTTAGAGGCTGATGACCTTAGCAGTTAAGTCCCATAAGTTTTTACACACCTTTGAACATTGTTTTACTTCTTCAGTCAATAATTCAAGCTTCTGAAACTGACAAATGTGCAGTCGCAGTGTTATTTCCCTGCACTTAAAGACTGTTCTCGAATGTTTCTACAGCTAATTACTCAATAAACTTTTAGGAGTTACTTTTTACAGCGGAAGAAAGACACGGGGGAGAAATTGTTGCCCTTTATCCTGGTTTGCTGTTCAGAGGCGAGTTAAATGCGCTTGACACACGTGCCTTTCACTGGCGACACTATTACGGTCAGTTCGTACCGCTTCTAATTTTAGGTTTCTAAGGAATGCTTAATCCGCAGTCAACATGGGATTCTGTGTTGTAAAATCAGATTTTCTCAGAAAAATAGATAATGTTACGGCTTCCTGTAATAATTTCGAATACTCCAGTGACTTTTGTGACAAAATGAAAGAATATTAATTCACTGAGAATTGGTTTTTCGCCCGAGTAGCCGAGCGCCCTAAAACACACTGTTCCGGGACCTGACGAGGGGTGAGGCGCGTCTGCACCCGGAGCGAATCCGTCTGGCGGATTAACTACGAGGGTCGGCATGCCAGCCAGCCTGGAAGTGGTTTTTAGGCGGTTTCCCACATCCCACTATGTGAATACTGTGCTGACACGTCCCATCTCGGTTACACGCTGCACAAACATTTGGGAAACCTTGTGACATTTCCGCATGGGATGAAACTAGACGCGGACGTATGGGGCTCACAAATACCGTCCTTGGGGAAAGGGAGGGAGGGGGGGGGGGTAAATGGTGGCGTCAAGAACAGGGTCCGGACATCAAATACAACTAAGAGTGCCAAATCCGAGATAACATGCTGCCGACACCCTGGAGACGCAGGACAAGGCCGCGAAGACAGAGACGGAGAGCTGCTTTATCAGAACAGCGGATTTGTCAACATAACTGTTTGCACTGTGAGTTAGTGAGTTTGCTCGAACTTACTATCTTGTTTTGGTTTTTTTGCAAACAGCACCGCATTACGTTAGACTTGACACCTTTCGTGTATCTCGTATTTGCAGAGGTCGGTTTTCGCACTGCTGATGTGTTGATACTCAAACTTTATAGTACCTGGAAAGATGCTCCATAGTGCGCACCTTCCCTAGGCTGCAAATTTGTAGAAACTCAACGCCGTGTTGTTTATCTGGGCCTCGTGTAACCACTGAACTTCGTGTTTGATGGAACATAATGTGAAATGAGTCACCAGCTGCGTATTCTCCTAAATAAGAGTGTTGGAGCGGAGGAGTAAGAGAAGGGCGGGAAAGCTACCGTTCTGTATCGCCTGAGCGTATGACGTTCCGCGATTAAGGAACAGTGTGTGGGAACTGGGCTCGCCTGGGACACGATCAGGGTATGACCCACCATCCCCTCAGCCCCACCGTGTAATCTACAAACTAATAAATTTGTTTGACGCTTACTTTTGGTATTCCTTCATTTTTGTTTGTGTGTATGACCATCGACATTAAGAAGCAATTACGGAAATACGGTTCCGCACCTTCGATTGCTAGATACGTGTAAGTTTATACCGTTGAAAGAAACACATTGGCAAATCATCAGGGTTGCCCCTCCCGAACAACCCACGCATCTCACTAAATGCAACTGCAGACCATCTACATCAAGATCTCGCTGTCTGAATAACCAATGTACTTCCATGATATTCTTTACTGACTGCTGTTTAATTCTTCACCCTTGTATATGTTCTTTTCTTTAATAGTCGGCCATGGTTTGTGTTCTTCTGGTTTATTTTGTTTGTCTAATATTATTTATGAACGTTTAGGTAGGCGAAGACTCTTAATTAATAAGTAAAAATGCGCATGTGAGCTTCAATTGACGCCACTGCTTAATTGTTGTTGGCACTATTTCTGAATACGGAGACGAGGTTTCCTTCTTTATTCCCTGTCTTCTGTTGTATTGTTTTGTTGAAGGTGGTAGTTTTCCACATTATCTTCAACCTCCTACAAACCTCAGAGCTGGTCTGGTTTCTCGATAGCTATTTGTGTCATATTTATATCACTTTTTTTCATACAGCTGATATACTGATGATTTATGTATTCGCAGTAGGATTCTGTTTCATGAATAGCTGTAGTCATAGGTGTCAGTTGAGGTTGGTATTGAACTGGCACCTGTCAACTTGATGCTAGTGTTGGTAAATAACGCGTCTTTAAGATCTGCACTGATCATATGGTGATACGCAATTTCTTTCCACATTGTACGCCTATGCTGTTTTAGCGATCGCTCGCTCTACACCGTACTTTGTGTACTGTGCCGCTAACCTGATTTCACTCCATAGTGTATCTGGATTGTTCTTTCGGTGGTATAAATAGCCTCTTCTCACATTTCTTTTTTTGGTGTTAGGAAGAGCATATTTTGATGAAAAAAAATGCTTGCATAGATTACGAGAGGGACCCAAAAAAAGGAAAAAAAACGGGGATAACATTGCCGTGGGCGGAACTTGTGTAATAACGCATTTCTCGCATTAGGCGTGTATAGTGCCGGTTCAGTGCCGCCTTTGTTTTCGACCTCGCTTGTTCTGTTCATCCGCAGTGATAGTTTCTGATAGCGTTTTTTTTTTGTCCTTGTTTCGTTTTTTATGGTGGCAAGTTTAACTGGACAACGTGCAGCTATGAAATTTTTTTTCTAATCGGTAAAAATGCTGCTGAGACTGTTTTCATGTTGAAAAAGGCTTACAAAGATGACGCTATGGGAAAAACTCGAGTGTAAGAGTAGTTTTCTCGATTTAAAAATGTCGACATGTCGATTGATGATGAACCTCGTTCTGGACGTCCATCAGCTGCCCGAATCGACAAAAATTTTGAAAAAATTGGAGAACTTGTGCTCACATATGGTCGACAGACAATTGATCAACTGTCAGAGATTAGTGGGTTATTTTTGAGCTCGGATGAGTTGCTGCCAAGTTTGTTCCTCAGGTTCTGACTGACAATCAAAATGAACGTCGAGTCGACACATGTCGTGCTTTGAAACAACAGCTTGAAACTGATAGAGATTGTCTGTCAAAGGTCATTACTGGTGATGAGTCATTGTGCTATGTTTAGGACCCCTAACTAAGCCAACAGTTAAACCTATGAAAGACGTCATCGTCATCCCGTCCAAAACAAAAAAAAGGTCAAGTCAAATCAAACACAAAGACAATACTGATTTGCTTTTTTGATGCCAAGGGCGTAGTTCATTCAGAGTTTGTTCCGCCAGGTCAAACCGTCAATCAAACCTCTTATTTGGAAGTTTTAAGAAGATTGCGCAACACCGTCGTCAAAAAAGACCAGATTTGTGGCAGAGAGCAGACTGGCTGGTTATTCCACCACGACAACGCACCTGCACACACAGCCATCTTTGTTAGACAGCTTAACAGCTTTTGGCTAAAAATGGCGTGGTTCCGCTGCCCTATGCACCTTGCTCGCTGGACGTGGATCTGTCCGACTTTTTGTTATTTCCACGCATGAAAAGAGACATGAAAGGACGCCGATTTAACAACATTGATGTAATCGAGAAAAAAAACGAGAGACGAGCTCTCAGTCATTTCTAAAGTTGACTACAAAAAGTTTTTCGAACCGTGGAGGCACCCGCGCGACAAATGTACTAGTTGTAATGGAAGTATTTTGAAGGAGATAAGGTTGTGTTGTAAACAATTTGAAAATATGTAGCTTTTAAAAAATAATTCCACGTTTCTTGGGTACTTCCTCCTATAGTGAGGAACGAATTTTCCTTTTTTCTAAACTGCTCATCTTCGAACTGAAATATCATTAGTAGAAACCATCTAAGACACGACGTCCGTGGGTTTTGGAGTGACGTCTCGTATCACACCTACATTTGCAGCACAGTTGGTACGATTATCATCCTTGGGTTTGAGTAGCACTAAAAGTAGCCTTGTTTGGAGGAAAGATAACACGACTGTTTTCTGGCTGTTTCTGAAAAACAATTCTCGGTTCACTTGAGAAACATGAGCATAAGAATAAACTTTCAGAAGAAGCCATGCTACAAGAAGACTATCAGTGAGGTTGCTGCTGGCAGCTTAGTCGACGGAAATCGTACGATATCTAGTAGTACAGGATAATTTATGATCCCTGATAACTTTATCCAGCAGACCACACTGTATTAAGTCGGTTTACGAAAGCAGGAGTGACATGTGCCGTTAACGTCGCTAATACGTTGTGTGCAATTGAATATCAAATAATATTATTTATATTGTTGACGTCTTGGATGCATTAAACAGTGTTACCTGTTATCTAAAGTTGGTACCGGCCAGAAAGGAGTCGATTTGTATCGATTCACGAAGCTAAGTTACTTCTCGGTTAATGCGAATTTATTGACCGTGATCGTGCGAGTAACAACAAATTTTTGGTAAGGCGAGCGTTTCCGAGGAGAATTACCGTTTAGGGGGCAGAAGTGTACACGGGGTTATCCTAAAGGGCAGCTCATTCCGCTTCGTCTCCGCTCTGCGCATTTCAATTCGGAATAATGAATGTAAAACAGCGCAATTACAATTGCACACGTAAAGCACGAAACGAAAAGACGTACCACAAAACTCGAATACTCAAGATAAAACTCTATAAAATAATTAACACGCTCGCCAGTCGAAATGGACGATATCTGCTGCCTACCTAAACGGTAATGAGAACACCAGTGATCATGTATCTGTTTACGGCACGTGTGGCAACAGAAGGTACACACACACACACACACACACACACACAGACATTCTCAACAACCCAACACAGTACAAAGTAATAATGAGGAAACGTTAGTATTCACTTTCAGTCGTTAATAAAATCACAATTAAGAAGTTGAAATTAGTAAGTTACACACGTCACTGAAAAATGGTCGTTCAAAATGTTCACATGTGTGTGAAATCTTATCGGACTTAACTGCTAAGGTCTCCGGTCCCTAAGCTTACACACTACTTAACCTAAATTATCCTAAGGACACCACACACACACACACACACACACACACACACACACACACACGCCCGAGGGAGGACTCGAACCTCCGCCGGGACCAGCCGCCCCAGACCGCTCGGCTATACCTGCGCGGCAGAATGGTTGACTCGTAAAATTTGTTGTAATAACCACGTAACCGGACAGAAACTTTTACTTACATGCACATAGCAAAACACGTAGGAATAGCCGGTCGCTGCGGCCGAGCGCTTCTAGGCGCTTCAGTCCGGAACGGTGCGACTGCTACGGTCGCAGGTTCGAATCCTGCCTCGCGCATGGATGTATGTGATGTCCTTAGGTTAGTTAGGTTTACGTAGTTCTAAGTTCTAGGGGACTGATGACCTCAGATGTTAAGTCCCATGGTGCTCAGAGCCATTTTGAACGTAGGAATATTATAAGTAATTTGAAAACCACTCCAATGAATAAACAACAATTGAACTTCAACGCATTTGCAACACCGAAATATAAACGAATCACACACACACACACACACACACACACACACACACACACACACACACACACACACAAGAACACTTCGAAAATTACCATAAATTGAAATATGCAAATTTAATGCGATGTTTTATATCAGTTGTAATTATCCAGTAATACTTTGATTATAGTTAATTTAGTTTAGCTTACTTCTCATTTACATTTCGAGGATTAACTTTGCCTGTTATTATTATTATTATTATTATTATTACTATTTTAAGTATTATTGTTATTGTTGAATAGTACTGAACAGACCAGTTAACTTACTGAATCGTCTTTGATAATGACCCTCAGTTAGACTTTCAACAAGGGAATAACCGGCATTTTTAATCTTTCTTACTAACGTTCTTTTAGTCTTAAGCGATAACAGTCGGATATTTAGTAGCACGAAACGATTAGATCGCTGTGTAGGTGACACGGACGTAGAATAAAAAATAGATTTGGGATTCGAAGGTTTTACATTTAGTGCTGAAATAAATTTCATATAAAGTCACTGGGTAACGCGTCGCAATATTTCAAAACGTGAACGGAAAATAAAATGATCTTACACTTCGTCGTAGATGTTGAGACGACGTTTTCGTCCGTCGTCCACAACGCTTCTGTTTCTCCATGTATAGCGGGCACATTTTGATTCGCATTGGCCAGTTGTGTGGCAGAATGTTGATGTTACCAGAGCCTCGTGCATCTACCCAGATCTGTCATGCCCCTGTGGCCAGATTTTTCACTATACACGCAACTCCAGCGTCCAGTCACACCCTGCCTTAATGATGTTACAGAAATGATTTACACAGGTGTACAGTATTTCCATAGTTTACCAAAGACATAGTCCACTTTCAGTTAACACATTAGATTTTTAGATTTGCAGAAAAAATAATCAAATAATATTTACAGTATACTAGTTCGGTAAAAATTTTAGGTAGCACATGTGTGTTGTTGTATCACAAAGTCAATCGTCTCGCAGTCTCCTTAGATTATACAGGGTGTACCATTTATCTTGACCACCCTAAATAACTGTTTGTACAGATGCAAATTACAAAATGTTTCGAGCAAATGTTCTTTAGCCGTCAGGGGGACATCAATCAGCACGATAGCCTTCGTTGTAGCTTTGTTTTTTACAAAGATATGAACAGCGGTATGACTTTTTTAAATGGCACCCTGTATTTTTTATTCGGTACTTTATTTCCTCTCCTAAAGATCTATTCAAAAATGTATCACAGTGTACCATTTACTGAAACAGAACAACAACATTGAGCCCGGGATCACGAACTCGTCCACTTGCTGGAGTTGTCAGAAAACAAATGAAAACCAAGTAAAGGCGTAACACAAAATTGACTTTCACTCTCCTGTACCATTGCCCAGGAGTAGAACATTCAAAGTGGTGACCCTGGACACCGATACACTGGTGCACTCGTTGAATGAAAGAATTATTTACTGCTTCCAATGTTGCCCACTGAAGAGAATTACAAGCAAGCACGATACGTTTCTGCATGTCATCTGGAGTTGTTGGAATATCGCGATAGACAACGTCTTTGATGCATCACCAAAGAAAAAGGTGCAGAGGATTTAAATCAGGAGACCTAGTAACTGTTTCTCCTCGATCAATCCATCTGGCAGGATACCTTCGGTTCAGTACACGACGTGCACGTAAGGCTATATGTGCTGGACATCCATCGTGTTGATACCACATAAGCATTCTTGTTCTTAGCGGCAGTTCATCCAGAAGAGGAGGAAGAAATCGTCTGAGGAAGTTGGCATACGCTGTGCCGTTTAGATTACCATTGATAAAATAATGGCCAGTAATTGTAGTACCAAGCATCCCACACCAGACGTTAACTCTCCATTGACGCTGATGTTCCACCTGTCTAAGCCATCGTGGGTTGTCGCTGGACCAATAATGGATGTTCCTTGTATTTACCTGTCCTTCATTTGAGAAGGAACATCCATCGATAAATAGAACATCGGAGAAGAAGTTCGGGTTGGCGAAGATTTGCTGCTTTGCCCACTGACAGAACTGTACACGATTCTGGAAATCATTCCCGTGCAGTTCTTGATTTAGGTATACATGGTAAGGATGGGACCGGTGACGTGTAAGATACGATGTACACTGGTTTTAGGAATGCCAATCTCGTGTTCAAGCTGTCGTTTGCCCACGTGTAGATTCATAGCAACGAAAGCGAGAACAGTAACTTCGGCAGCTTCGTCTGCGCGAATGCTACGACGATTGTGTTGTCGTGGGTTGAAACTTCCCGTTTCCTGAAGCGTCGCAACAAGAAGAGAAAACATCCGTCGGGAAGGTGGGTTCTTGTCAGGATATAGCTCTCTGTACTGTTCCGCTGCCTGCGTAGCATTTCGCCTACCTTCAACAACAATAGAAGAAACGTTATGTCGATGCAGTTTATAGGAAGGACAACCTTTACTGTATGTCTACTCTACACAACAGTATTTAAAAGGACTAAAATACTGTACTAAATGTACCCGTACGTAAGAAAACAGTATTGCAATTACTGTTCTGCTAACTTACATTCCCCATAGATTATTAGCATTTCTACCTTCTCATTCTACTCACACAACTCTTCAACTGACGATGGTTGACAGAATGACGGGCTGTGCATTCTACTTATGTTTACATTCGTCCTCTGTCAACGTCAGCACGTGGATGTGTCCCATCACCCTTAGTGCATGCACTAAGCGCTGGGAGCATCATCGTCGTTGTTGTATTATGTAATTAATAACGTTGTGTTTCAGTGAATGGTACACTGTGATACATTTTTGAATAGGTCTTTAGGAGAGGAAATGAAGTACCGAATAAAAAATACAGGGTGCCATTAAAAAAGTCGTATCGCTGTTCATATCTTTGTAAAAAAAAAAAAAAAATACTAACTATAACGAAGGAAATTATGATGATTGATGACCCCCTGACGACCAAAGAACATTTGCTTGAACAATTTTGTAATTTGCATCTGGACAAACAGTTATTTAGGGTGGTCAAGATAAATGGGACACCCTGTATAGTAAGTACTCACGGAATATTTGTATTGGAAGTGCTTTTCCTTAATTCTTCGATTACTTTAATTTAAAAAAACCATCCGGTTGCAGATGACAGGCCAGTCATTTGTTGAAGTTTGTACACAACCTAACCGGCTAACTATTGAAATAAGAAACAAAAATGTCGGAACACACAAGTAAAAAGTTTGGTTCTAATGTTTCAGTCGTCACTGCATCGTAAAAGTAAGGACCTAGTGATGATCGGTGCTCGTGCTGAAACGTGTATGGGGTGAAGTAAACTTAGAACAACTTGTGTTTTGAAGAAGCTGATGGAACAGAGTCATATAAAGCAAATATAATGGCTGAATTTTTGTAAGTTCTTTAAACCCGTCTGCATAACGTAGTTGCAAGGAAGCACATTGCCCAGTACAGCAAGAAGTGTGGAAACTGATTGCGTTTGCTCTGGACTGGGTCGCCTTCCATTTTCCTCACTACCCAGCAGCGTTTTGGCATCACGGCACACTTTCAAATAGGCGTAGTAAATGCGAAGGCATGTCTCACTTTACTTTCCGATTGGTGCGTACGGCGCGCCGGAAAATAATTTTGTAAGCAGGCGTTTCTTTGAGGGCATGTGGACTTCACACGTCAGAAATCACAAATACTAGACTAAACGCCCTAGCGGAATGTCTGTCAATGACTAGAAATGAACAGCTAAGCTGCTCTGCCGTAGGCAGCATGTTACGAGCACTGCACTTGGAAGGCAGACCAACTAGAATACCAGATAAAACTGCCATTGCGCGGAACCGAGGTATACTGAATTATAAAAATGTATTTAAGATAGAAAAAGTTACACCAAGTAAAAAGAGGCACTATATTTATGGAAGGCAACTACTTACTGTGATAAGAATTTATTTTGTTAATACTGCGTTTTAGCTTTTTTGAGAATAAAAGTCACAGTTAAGTAACATGTACAATCCCAGAAACATTAATTTCATGTAGAGTGGTAATAAATATAAAGCACAATTTAGTCCTGTTTGGAAAGGTGCAGAAATTTGTAGATCTTCACTAATTTCCCGGTACTTTCTCTTCTAAACTGAACTCTAAGACAGAATAAAAAAGAAAAAAAAACAACAACGGACCACAAAGGAATTACCTGACTCGGACGGAAATCGGTAGTTGTGATGTACATGTACAAACAAACAAATGATCACAATTTCAGAACTATTGGATAATTCATTCAAGATAAAAAAGAAATTAAATATTGTGTGTTTGCAATGGTTGCAGTGCAAGAAATGAAGCTTTTTCCCAAAAGCAACAAATTCTATTGGTAAGTTTCCTTTCTTTGTATTTTTCAGCTCCATTATCTTCAACCATTTGTTTGAATGGATCTGCGTTATGATTGTATCAGAAAACATAGTGACTGGACAATAATCAGATTCTGCAATCCTAAAAGATGTAATACGTGCAATCCACTTTGACTGCAACTCCATGAGCCAGTTTTCTGCACTTCTTTATTGTTCAGCAGTTAATGTTCTCTCTCTCTCTCTCTCTCTCTCTCTCTCTCTCTCTCTCTTTCTCTCTCTCTCTCTCAAAATCTTGGGTGTAACATATTAGCAAGATACTGAAAGGCTTATAGTGCCTGTTCCTTTCGTTTTTTTTTTTTTGTTTTGGTTTTTTTTTTTTGCATTCTTGTTGGGTTCCATATCACGACTTTTTAAAATTTTGGTTTCTTACGTAGCATGTGTGAATTGTGACATTCATTTGCGGACATTTTGTTTGTAGAAACTATGCTGTATGTTGCCACTTTCATGTTTATTATTAAGATCAGGCACTGCCAGTACAGCCTCAGTAGGCCAATCTTGAAAATGAACCTGTAAGGTTCTAGTCGCCTAATATAAATACTGCAACTGTTGACAGAATCGTTAGTAAAAGCTTCATCTCAGCTACTCTCTTTCAGCACAAAAAAGCGCAAATATGTGCGAATGCCAAAATTTTTGGTGAGGAAGGCGAAATCAGGAGTGACGCAGCAGGCCTCCACTTCTGTGTGAGAGTCTTTTAAAGAGGAATATATTCGTCTTTTTTGCGCTCAGACAGGACCAGTTTTCCGCTGGTTCCCCTCGTTTTCCCTGCTGCAGCAGAATGTGGTGCTTATATAAAACATATTTTGCAGGTCAGTTAAGTTAACAGTTCATTTATATACTTCAACATATCTATATACTTTGACACACACAAACAACAAATGAGTAGGCATAGTATAAGGTTACACATACAATCGTTTACTCTACATTTTTTTCGGGATACTTTACCCATCAATCGCAGTTCATCACAAATATATAGCTTAAGATTTGATCTAAAGAGAACGTCTACATCTACAAAGATACTGCGCTAATCACACTTAAGTGCCTGGCAGAGGGTTCATCGAACCACCTTCGCAGTAATTCTCTATTATTCCAATACCGAACAGTGCGCAAAAAAAACGAAACCTATATCTTCGCGAGCTCTGAGTTCCCGTATTCTTTTATGATGATAGTTTCTCCTTATGTAGGTCGGCGTCAACGAAATATTTTTCACATTTGGAGGAGAAAGTTGGTGATTGAAATTTAGTGAGAAGAATCCGCCGCAACGAAAAAGTCTTTGTTTCAATGATGTCCACCACAAATACTGTATCATGCCAGTGACAATCTCCCTACCGTAGTTCGCGATAATACAAAACGCGCTGCTATTCTTCGAACGTTTTAGACGTACTCCGTTAATCCTGTCTGTTAAGTATCCCTCACCGCGCAGCAGTATTCCCAAAGAGGATGGACAAGCGTAGCGTAGGCAGTCTCTTCAGTAGATCTGTTACATTTTCTAAGTGTTCTGCCAATAAAACGAAGTCTTTAGTTCGCGTTCCCCACGACATTTTCTGCCTGTTCTTTCCAATTTAAGTTATTCGTTATTGTAATTCCTAGGTATTTAGTTGAATTTACGGCCTTTAGACTTCACAGATTTATCGTGTAACCGAAGTTTAACACATCACTTTTTGCACTCATGTGGATGACCACACCCTTTTCATTTTTAGTCAGTTGCAGATTTTCGCACCATGAAGATATGTTTTCTAAATCGTTTTGCAATTTGTAGAAGTTTTGTTAGAAATATTTTACTGAATTTGCCATCTTCGGAGTTTTACATAATTTTTGGCAGTTACTTTAAGTTCTTTTCAGCCCATTCTTTGTCGCTGCATTACCACTTTGGGTACACTTCTATAGATGTGAAGTCACGGTTGTACAGAGACGGCGCGTTTTAAAGTCGGTGGTGAAAAATGGCCAGTAAAGACATAGTTTGATGATCTCACGTACCTTGCGAAGACCCCAGAAAATTTGCCACGTGTTCACTAAGTTAAATCAAACTAGATTTACGCCTCAGACCGGATATTACGTGCGTAAACTTTAAACCTCTGGATCTCGGCAACGGATGACGATAACGAAAAAAGTTTGGACTTCCTCCGGGAAGAAAATCTTAAGAACGTATAGTAACAATTTCGATGATTTGTCATGGATAGAAACAATAGAAGTGGCCATGCCCACAATTGGTACTGTTCGCACCCAAAAAACATGGTTTTTCGCGGTTTCCTCAGGAAGAGCCCGTGAACAAATGCTGGTTTCATAAGCCGCCTAAGGCAAAACGAGCCAACCGATTTACACAATTTGCCATAGCTGGAAGAAGGGTGTAATGTTTAAATCTTGATCCTGTACTGTAGCATAGCTACAATACAGGGTGACCTGTAGTGTAGCATAGCTACAATACAGGGTGAAAAGTATTTAAACCGACAAACTCTGGGAGGTTGTAGGGGACATTAAAACAAATATTTTTCCCTAAAGTAATTTTTTCCTAAGAGGAGTATTTAAACCGGTAGATGAAGATTTCTCTGGCGGCAAATTAATTAAACCAACAAACACTTTTCCATTTTTTTATGACCAAGAGACAACAACTAGGTAGCAGATACGGCCCAATTAAACAGTCCCCAACAACACCGACCCACACATTAACGAAGAACCGCACTTGATGAGCGCTAGTAACTGTAGCATGTGGGTTATCCTCATGTTGACGACTCCATCACCCCCGAACGTTGCTTCATCGGTAAACACTGTTCCAGGTACCACTGCGAAAACTGTGCTCTGGGTGGATAATCAACTGGTTCCAGGTTGTGGACACGCTGTAAGTGAAATGAATGTAACAATTGCCCGCGAAGGACAGTTCTTACATTCGTTCTGATTCGTCCCCATGTTACGTGCAATTGCGCTGCTGCTGATTGAAGGATCCCGCTCCACATGCTGCAAGACAGCTTCCTCAACTTGCAGCGTTCTTACCATGCGACGGCGTCCCTATCCAGGTAATCTGCTAAATGACCCGGTCTCACGCAGACGTTGGTACACCGCACAAAAGGTCGTATGATGCGGGATACGGCGATTAGGATATTGTTGTTGATAAACCCGCTGTGCAGCTCGTCCGTTGTGGTGCGCTTCGTAGTACACGAACCATATCAGTGTACTCACTCCAGGTGTATCCATTAGTAAACAGAGACAATGCACTACTGCACTGGTGGACAGCAGTTACCTACAACTGAAGAGCGTAATACGCCCTCCAACAACTGAAGATCGTAATACGGCCTCTAACAACTGAAGAGCATAATACGGCCTCCACCGGTTTAAATAATCCTCATAGGAAAAAATGGCATTACGGAAAAATATTTGTTTTGATGTCCCCTACAACCTCCCAGAGTTTGTCGGTTTAAATACTTTTCACCCTGTATATGCTAGACAAAGATCTATCTAAAACTCATGACCGCTTGTCTGTGATCATTAGATATGCCTCCTGATAAACCGTGTTTTGCGCCCGGCTTTTTGGATCATAGTGGTACGGTGCATTGTCGTGCAGGGACGGATTACACTGAGGATGACATTACAGTTAAGTTGTGTAGTAACGCATAGCACACCGTAATTGTTTTCGCTGCAGTTACTAAATTGCGCTAGGGAGACGCTGGGAAAGGTCACGTCCGAATTTTTCCGTCATCTGTGAGCAAGAACCACCTAGTTTTAAAGAATAACAATAACAGCACAGAAGCAGAAAATTACGCGAGAAACGCTGGTTGGACGGCCGCCCATGAGCGATTCGGTATCTGAATGTGTCGCGACTCTGGAGCGGACCGGTATTCACACGCGCAACCGTAACTTTCGTTTTCCCGGCTGTGGAACAAAAGCGGTGGTGACCTTGACAGGACACACAGCGTGTCCCGGAAGTGGGCGGTCACCTTGCCGTATCGCCGAGGCCGCACTCTGCTCTAGATTGTGTCGGAACGCGGGTGCATTCCACGCTGTGTGTCGCGGAAAACGCGTCGTTTCGCGTACGTCGCGTCGCGCGGGCGAAGCACTCATCCGTAACTGCCTCGTACGCCGAAAAACATTTGTTGGTGAAGGTGTCCTACAGCCTGAACATCACATGCATATCAACTGTCGTACAAACACTGACTTCAAAACCAAATGGAAGCTTGTATTCTCAGAAACTTTCGTGCGGTGAGGGCCCTGATCAACACAGCTTACTTCACGTAAAACATGTCGTATAATGAAATATTTGAAGGAAAAACGGCGGGGGAATCTTGTTAAAGGCAGCAGGACATCGCGCACAGTATTCAGCTTTGAGAAAATAACAGTATCCTCTACGTCTTGTGAGGTCTCTGTGCGTGCGTGCGTGCGTGCGTGCGTGCGCGCGCGCGCGCTGTGTAGTGTCGTATCATGTTTGTGTTGGAGGAGATGGATGATGATGATGATGATGATGATGATGATGAGAGGAGGCAGAAGGCGAAATCCGGTGCGGCCACGCAGACCAGTCTCCACGAAAAGCACAAAAATGGCCGCCGAGCATAACGTTTCCATCCGATTGGACGGAAACGGTTTAATTTCGGCCGGAAAGGCGTTCTGGTGCCTCCCAGAGAAACAAGTCGGCACCGAGGATTAAAATAAAACACCTGTATTAAATCCAGTTGTAATAAATTTCAGTGAGTAGAAGATAAGTGGCTCTTAAAAGCATTTACTAAACATCTAACTTCGTGTCTCATTTGTACACGAATTCGGTAGACCAGCATTACGTTTGAATGGTATTTCCGCCATTTGAGTGTACAAATTTCTTTATTTTACATTACTATTATGGTTTCAACCTTAAGACATTATCTACATCTACATCACACTCTGCAAGCCACCTAATGGTGTGTGGCGGAGGGTACTATCTGATCCCTCCAACCCTGTTCGAAGAATGATTGTCGGTAAACCTCTGTATTGGCTCTAATTTCTAGATTTTTTTTCCTCGTGGTCAATACGCGAGATGTATGCAGGAGGGAAGTAACATGTTTTCTGATTCCTCTTGAAAAGTGCTGTCCAGAAATTTCAATAGTAAATCTCTCCGTGATGCACAACTCCTCTCTTGTAACGTCTGCCAGTGGAGTTCTTGTACCATCTCCATAACGCTCTCTCGCCAGCTAAACGACCCCGTGACGAAACGCGCCGCTCTTCGTTGGATCTTCTCTATCTCCTCTATCAGTCCAACCTGATAGGGATCTCAGATAGATGAACAATGCTAAAGAATCGGGCGAACAAGCGCCTTATAAGCCACTTATTTCATGGATGAGTTACATTTTCTTAAGATTCTTCCGATGAATCTGAGTCTGGTGTCTGCTTTTCCCACTATCTGCTTTATATAGTCATTCCCTTTAAGGTCGATCTGGATAGTTACGCCTAGATATTTTATAGCAGACACTGTCTCCAGCTGTTTGTCAACAATATTGAAGCTGTACAGTAGTAGATTTCTTTTCCTATGTATGCGCAATATGTTACTTTTTTTTACGGTCAACTGCCAGAGCCTGCACCAATCATCAATTCTTTGCGGGTCGTTCCGCAAATTCTTACTATCTTCTGGCGTTGTTTCTTTGGCACAGATAACTGCATCTGCTTATACCCTTAGAGGGCATCCAATGCTTTCTACTAGATCATTTATATATATTGTAAACAGCAACGGTCCTATCACACTTCCCTGTGGATTCCCCATATTACCCTTGTATCTCTCGATTGAGTTCTATCTGCAAGGAAGTCTTGACTCCAATCGCAGGTCTGCTGCGATACTCCGAAGCTGTTATTTTTTTCATTAAACGGCTATGCGGGACGGTGTCAAATGTCGTACCGAAGTCAAGTAACGCGGCATCAGCCTGAGCGCCGTTGTCCACTGCGCCGTGGATACCATGGAGGAACAGAGCGAGCCGAGTTTCTCAGGATCTCTGTTTGCGGAATCCATGTTGATTTTTATGCTGGTGATGTTCATTTTCCAAGAACTTCATAATTCTTGAGCATAAAACATGTTCCATAATTCTTCAACAGATTGACGTCAACGATATAGGTCTATAATTGTGTAAATCTGTCTTACGGCCTTTCTTAAAAACGGGAATGACCTGCGCTTTTTCCAGTCGTTAGGTACCTTTCGTTGCTCAAGTGACCTGCGATAAATTATTGCTAGAAGGAGAGCAAATTCTTTCGCATAATCTTTATAGAATCTTATACGTATCTCATCTGGTCCTGAAGCCTTTAGACTAGTAACTGATTGTAGCTGCTTTTCAGTTGTGCGAGCGGTTATCTCAGTATCTGCCATTTCGACGTTCGTACGACGATTGAAAGGACGGACAGTGTTACGATCTTCCGCGGTGAAACAACTTCGGGAGACCGAATTCTGTATTTCTGCCTTCTGTCTGTTATGTTCTGTTTCGGTGCCGGTGTGGTCGCTGAGAGAATGAATAGGTGATATTGAACCACTTACTGATTTTAGCGGCCATGATCTCGTAGGGTTTTTACTCAGCTCGGTTGACAACGTCTTACTCTCAAAATAATTGAACGCTACTCTCATTGCTCTCCTTACGCTCATTTTCGCTTCGTTCAGTTTGTGTCCGTCGACTAGGTTTTTACTGCTCTTGAATCTGAGATGAAGTGCTCTTTGTTTACGTAGCGCTTTTGTAACACGGCTATTAAACCGTGGTGGATCTTTCCAATCCCTCAAGACCTAAAAAAACTCAAAAATGCTCGATGTAATTAGACTGTAAGTGAAATCAACGTGAAGATGTGTTCAAGAGGGGACCCATTGTGTAGATAAATACAAAATCACGGAAATCTGTGGCAGACAGGTAGTAAACATGTTTTCCAGTCATTAAAACAATTGAGCTACAGAATGAAGAAATGGTTCAAATGGCTTTGAGCACTATGGGACTTAACTTCTAAGGTCATCAGTCCCCTAGAACTTAGAACTACTTAAACCTACTAATCTAAGGACATCACACACATCCATGCCCGAGGCAGGATTCGAACGTGCGATCGTAGCGGTCGCGCGGTTCCAGAGTGTAGCGCCTGGAACCGCTCGGCCACCCGGGCCGGCCGCTACAGAATGAACATCAATACAATAGCTAGATGTGTAATGAATACGCTGTGAAAATATACAGGAAGTTTCCGTAAAAGGGTGCAAAAATGTAACAGGACATAGAAAACGCTCCACTGAACAAATTGAGGTAGGGAATCTAGGATCGGAGAAGCCAGCTTAAGGAGATGTGGAAGTAAACCTGTCTACTATTTTGTCTAGCATTACTCTTTCCCAGCTTATTTACAACCGACATGCGTAAAAGTTTAAAGTTAATGTGCTGTTTATTTACGTGTACGTTCTTTATTTCCTGCAATGAAACAAGGACGACGATCCTGTTTGCTAGGAAGTCATTATGTAGGTTTCGTTTACTTTACTTCTCCATAAGATGGCTCTATTGTATCGTATTTACAGTGTCCCATGAGAGAATGTGCTGTGAATCACTGTGCTGTTGGGCGAGGTACGGTAAAGTACGATCGAGAAGTACTGGTACAGTTTCGCAGAACTCACTGACATGCACCTCGGGTATGGGGAAGTACGTTGTAACACAATCGCTGCTGAAAGGTTGTACAGGGAACGATTTCCTGACAGGCATCATCCGTCACGACTCGTGTTTATTTCTCTTGATCGACGAATGCGTCAGACTGTTTCATTGGAAAGAAGAAATGAGGGATGTGGCAACATGAGGAGCACTCGCACACTCGATTTTGAAGAGGAGGTGCTAGAACGTGTTGCACTGGACCCCAGTACAAGTACTCGTCGTATTGCACATGGAATAGGCGCTGCAGATTCTAGCATGTGCCGAGTACCAGGAACAACAATTACAATCGTATCACCCACAACGAGTGCGTGCAACGCTTGTGACTGACTTCGCACCAAGGGTCGCATTGTGTCAGGGGTTGCTCCAACACTGGACTGATCTACCAGATTTTCTCCAAATCGTGCTGTTTACTGGCGAGGCCTCCTTTGGTCGTGAAACTATTTCGAACAGCAGGAACAGCCATGTGTGGGATGACCTTCACGCAGTAGTAGAGTTGCAGTATTAAGTACGTTTTGCTCTGAATATCTGGGCCGACATCAAATGGTTCAAATGGCTCTGAGCACTATGGGACTTAACATCCGTGGTCATCAGTCCCCTAGAACTTAGAACTACTGAAACGTAACTAACCTAAGGACATCACACACATCCATGCCCGAGGCAGGATTCGAACCTGCGACCGTAGCAGTCGCGCGGTTCCGGACTCAGCGTCTAGAACCGCTAGACCACCGCGGCCGGCTGGGCCGACATCGTAGGTGACAATCTCATTGGGCCATATCTTCTACCTGGCTTCCTGAATGGTCACCTGTACTTGAGGTTCGTGCAGAAAGTTCTGTCTGAGTTGGAGGAGGTACCTTTGGCTGTACGTGAGAGGATGTGGCTACAACATGACGCTGCACTGCCTCACTTCAGCGTGGGTGTCTGCAACCATCTGACTGCTGCATTTCCTGGTCGCAGGAATGGAAGAGCAGGTGCTGTTCCATGGTGTGCGAGGTCACCTGACCTGAACCCCCTTGATTATTTGCGATGGGGATATCTAAAGTCACTGGTTTACGAGGCCGTGGTGGATATGGAGAGGGAATTATTTGCCAGGATTGTAATTGCCTGTGATGTGATTCGAAACACTCCAGGGATATTTGTCAGGGCGCGTCAGAATCTTGTTCGCCGATGTCACGCTTGCATTGACGTTGATGGCCGTCATTTTGAGCACATTTTGTAAGATACAGTACCAATGGTACGTTCATTGTTTCAGTGATGGCATTTGCAGTTACTTGTAACTAATGTAAATAAAAAAGTACACAGTAATGTGATTTTATTCCTATTATCTGCATAAGCTGGCTTCTCCGACCCCAGGTTCCCTACCTCAAATGGTTCAGTGGAGCATCCTCTATGGCTCGTTAAATTTTTGCACGCTCTGACGGAAATACCCTGTAAATATAAGTAGCATATTTTCAGACCATGTCCTTTTTTCAGAGAAGGTTTTCTTGCTATCACGAGTGTTCTTCGCCTTTGTCACCATCGGTTATTTCGAGAAGCGCACCTTACCAAAGCGGGAAAACGGTTTGGTGTAGATGATGTCTCGATTTGGTAAGGCTAGCATTGACAAATGTCGATGATGAGACCATTGGTCGGTATTCATCTGCCATTGACGCCGATGCGGTATCTGGATGTGCGGATGAAGGCGAAGCAGACGCAATACGCTCAAGAGCTCTTTTCCCTTAACAAAGGCCCACAGTGTGAGCTGTGTTAAAATCGGAACCGCCGAAGCTCGCAAATCCGGAGAGAGCGTTGTGGCGATCGAAGAGGAGAGGGAGAGGGAGAGAGAGAGAGAGAGAGAGAGAGAGAGAGAGAGAGCGCGAGCGCGTTTATAAGACTGCGGTGGACGGCTGAGTCACGGAGGATGGTGCGGGCCGTGACTCAGGCTCAAAACAGCCGGCGTGCCTTCCGCGACCGCCGCTGGACAGAAGAGGACGGAAATGAGCTCCGTGTACTGGGCTCTACACCCGCCAGTGCGTCCTGTGACGTCATGTCCGAATTCGCCGTCTCCGCGTACCCGTCGACCCGACTCGTGAATCTCTGCAGCAGCCGAGTCGTCACGTCACCTGAGTCTGATGTCGGGTACAGTTGGTAGACGTGGCGTGTCAACAAGGAGAGCGAGTACACGATGTCTCAAGCACAACCGCGGACTCGCGGCGTTCCCGCTACATACGCAACTATTCTGAAAGAAATTTCCGCCATTAAATCGTATACAGTATTACTATTCGTTTGTTTCACACAATCATGTTTTCGGCTTTATATCCATTCTAAACTGCAACTTGAAATGTCACAAAATGTCCGTCACGCTTAAATGACAGAAGCAAGCTGTATACCAGTGTAACGACTGACAGATGCGAAATGAACATTATTCTGTTCATACATATCTATGTATAAAATCAGATTCACGGGAGAAATTTCTGAGTCGTTTGATGCAAAGACTGGTATTGGACGTGGAGATGCACTCTAACCATTACTGTTTAATTGTGTTTTGGAGGAAGTAATTACAGAATGGCGAGAGCAAAAGTAGAGTCAAAATATAGATCAGTCGATCAGGTTAGGTAGAAGTAATATTAGAGTAGATTGCAGATGATCTGGCAATTCTAACTTCGGATGTTACCACAGCTCAAAAGAAATTGAAATTCTTAAAGTAGTTGCAGAAAAGTAGGACTACAAATATCATTCGAAAAAACGGAATATATGACGTGCAACAGACAAGCACCAAGTTTTTGAACACGAAATATGGAAAAATTAAAAGGGTTTCTCAGTTCAAATATTTGGTGGAAATCTTACAAGAAAACGGTCTGGAAATTGCAGCAACGAAGATCGCTGTAAAAAAATGGCAACTGCATTCAGATTAACACAAAATATTTATGATAAGAAAAAAATGTTCAAATGTGTGTGAAATCTTATGGGACTTAACTGCTAAGGTCATCAGTCCCTAAGCTTACACACTATTTAACCTAAATTATCGTAAGGACAAACACACACCCATGCCCGAGGGAGGACTCGAACCTCCGCCGGGACCAGCCGCACAGCCCATGACTGCAGCGCCCAAGACCGCTCGGCTAATCCCGCGCGGCTTGTGATAAGAATATCTCTTTCTAAATTCAGTAAAATTAGGCATTACAGCACTGTAATCAAACTTGAATGTCTTTATGGAGCAGAAACTTTAATTTTAAATAGAAAGAGGGGTACTGATGAAATTCAAAAGAAAGAAAGATTATTAGGAAAATATTGGGTCCCAAAATTACTGATGGTGGAAGTTACAGGCTGAGAAACATTAAGGAAATACACTAATACACAGACATACATGGTGGCATGACAAAACGAAGACTTCAATTTTATAGGCACATTAAAAGAATGGCACCCACTAGGTTGACGAAACAAATAGTAGAATTCTACGGAAACAGAAAAAAATGGTTCAAATGGCTCTGAGCACTATGGGACTCAATTTCTGAGGTCATTAGTCCCCTAGAACTTAGAACTAGTTAAACCTACCTAACCTAAGGACATCACACACTTCCATGCCCGAGGCAGGATTCGAACCTGCGACCGTAGCGGTCGCCCGGTTCCAGACTGTAGCGCCTAGAACCGCACGGCCACTCCGGCCGGCCGGAAACAGAAGTAAGGCCAAAATTGTGGCAATTAAACGGATGGCTGCAAGTACGGAGGATCTTAAAATAGCCTGCATAGCTCAGGCAGACCTTACAGATAGAAAATGATTTAGAGAAAAGAAATTTGATTGGAAAATTGGTCAGAGGGTAATTAGAAAACGGACTGGAAGACTGTGGTCTGATGAAAGACTTCATTCTGAAAGGATGAAACAAAGTGGGACACAAAGGAAGGCCAACAATCAAAAGGGACAATGATTCTATCTCGCTTGTTCCATTGGGCCCATACGTGAATAATAATAAATACCTTTATATCGATAAAACTTTCCCGAAGACTGCTGTAAATTTATTTGAATATTTAATAACGTATTCACTGAATTCTGACATTTACGTTGACACATACACACTTTTGGGGCGTTACCGAATCTGTGACGACGGTACCAGAAAACATGACGTTAGGTTGAAGAGCAATCTGTAAATGGTGATTGTTAAAATAAATTTCGGAAATGAATGATAAGCGACGCAACTCGCTGTTAGTCCATAAACGGAAATTTCCATGACCAAATGAATACAGAAATACAACACTGACATTGCTCTTCTGTGCCCAGTTTTAGTCTGACGCAGATGCTCTCCCATGGTGGAAGTGGAATAAACAACAGTACAATCAGATTGTATTGCATTGGACGAAATTTGTATGTATTTCGTCTGAAGCGTGGACTTCAGCATGAGACTGCACGCTATTGCGGTTGTACGCTTTTCCGTCTTAGGCCCTCCACAGTCTCACGAAACACAGCTTCGTTAAAGGCTATCTGATCCCGACAGTCGGTCATTTCTCCTTGTCAGCAGCAAGATCGGCTACTCGTCTTCCGTCCTAACAATAGGCTTTAGACCTTGTACACACTTATACACGAAGTCGAGCGATTTTGGTTTCTAGAACAGTGTGTATAGACAATCGAGCGATTTTGTGTAAAACAACTGAAGGACATTTCTTGTCTATAGACACAATTTTGGAAAAAAAAATCACTCCGCGACCGCTACGGTCGCAGGTTCGAATCCTGCCTCGGGCATGGATGTGTGTGATGTCCTTAGGTTAGTTAGGTTTAAGTAGTTCTAAGTTATAGGGGACTGATGACATTAGTTGTTAAGTCCCATAGTGCTCAGAGCCATTTTTTTGGAAAAAAAAATCACAGAACTTTTGACTCCCATTTGGAGTGGGAGACATGAGACAATTCTTAGACAACGTTGCTTGACTTTTCGCAGCATAGACGTGTTCGTGGACATGGTCTCAGTTATTCTCTTTGCGACACGCGCAAAGCTTCATCGGTTTTTTTTATTATTTTTCATTTTCTTTTCGTTAAACATCACTTATCAAGATGCAAGATGTGGGCATCGGAGAAAAAGAGGCAGGTTATCGAAGGGCTGCCCAAAAAATACTGAGTATCAGTGAGCGATGTTGAAAAAAACATTTTGTCTTTTACTTTCAGAGTCGAAAGTAAATTATATCCGAAATGAGGCCCCTCCACAAACAGTTGATGTTTCCACCAGGGTCACCTCTTTCGATGTCTTTCACTATCGTTGCACAAGCTGCGATACCAAGGTCAGCCATAATTATTAAACATCGAGGAAGAAGGAATTAAAGTGCGTACATTACACAAAGTATGTAGACTACCTATATACATTGTCTAGCTACAGGTTTAGAGACAACCCTTCTACAATGGCCATAGGCAATCGCTCGATTTTCAATACAAGAACTCCTGCACTCTCTAGTAAGAGGGAACGGGTCGACGAGTATGAAGCGTCATACTCGCCGAACTACAGCGGGCACGAAGTATGCAACCCGCGGCATGAGAGTCGTACTCGGCCCGTTTGTGACCTCAACCGCACGTTCGCCAGCTGGGCCTGGCTCTGCCAGCGACTGAGCGGCCGCTGTGCACCGCCGTTCACGTGGACCGGAAGTGGTGCACGAGCACCGCACTGACGAACGAGCACAGCTTCCTGCCGCTCAGAACGCGTGTAGCCTCAGCCTAAGCGATTAACGAGTCACCACGGGAGGCCATCTGGAAACGTATCCTCAATCGGCTATCCGAGCTGCCATTGCGTTGCGCTGTAACCCCACGCGGATCAGCGTCCGGAACCCAAGCGTTCGTGGCGATGTGTCGTACGCGATTAACACTACGGTGAAAAAGTCATGGAATACCTCCTTTTGTCCGGCATACGACAGCAACTAGTCGTGCCATAGAGTCAACAAGTCGTTGGATTCCCCTGCAGAAGTATTAAGCCAAACTGCCGCTACAGCCGTCCGTAATTGCGAAAGTGTTGCCGGTGCCATTCGAGCAAATGATTTACTCACATAGATCGCCCAACATGAATCCCACCGAACATCTATGGGGCATAATCGAGAGGTCAGATCGTGCACAAAATCTTGCACCGGCAACACTTTCGCAATTGCGGACGGGTGTAGAGGCAGCATGACTTCCTAATATTTCTGCAGGGAACTTCCAAAGGCTTGTCGAGTCTATGTCACATCGAGTTGCTCCTCTTCGCAGGGCAAAATGTGATCCGATATTAGGAGGCATCGCATGATTTTAGGCACCTCAATGTATTTATTTGTTTGTTTTTCAGTTTTACAAGGATACTGTACGTGTCATTGTATTTTGTTTTGATAACCAAAAAACACGCAATTCGCTTATAAAGGTATTCACGTGCTTACAGTTCTAGTTTGAGAAGGATGGGCCGGCCGAAGTGGCCAAGCGGTTAAAGGCGCTACAGTCTGGAACCGCGTGACGCTACGGTCGCAGGTTCGAATCCTGCCTCGGGCATGGATGTGTGTGATGTCCTTAGGTTAGTTAGGTTTAAGTAGTTCTAAGTTCTAGGGGACTGATGACCTTAGAAGTTAAGTCCCGTAGTGCTCAGAGCCATTTATTTATTTCTTTTTTGGCGTCGTGCCGGTCAACGACTTAGTCGTTCATGTTAACATGTGGTACTTACTCCTGACAAATAATATGAAATTAAGTAAGACGATTCTGATGCAAATATTCGATGAGTAATAGAGGAATGCCATTTAAAACTTTTGTTACACTTATGCATCACAAGTAATTTAAACGAGTTGTGCAAAAGAGTAATAAAGTGAACACGTAGGCAATTAGGGTAAAAAAGCAAAAAAATTCAGAATGAAATCACACTTTGACATTAAATCAGACTTCACATTTAGCGTCTCATGAAAGAACATCTACAAGTTTCGCTTATAACGCAAGAGAATAATTTCACTTATATTACTACGTGTTTTGTTTTCTTGTATGCGTTCGACCTGCAATGTCCTCCGTCAAGGATCCCTGGGTTTGTCTACATAACTCCTTTGCCGTAAGTTACGTCGGTATCAGCAGATGGACAACAGAAAAGATTGGGTGAAAGGTCAAATGTGTCCTAAGTCAATGGCTGTGTTGTTCATATTCGCGTCGAAAATCGCGGATACAACCTCGACGCGGCAGGGAAGAGGGAAAACCGAACAGGTGTAAAAAGAGTTACCTTCGGTGCAGCTCGTTAAGCGAAGGGGCAGGGAGAAGCGGAAATTAATGCCTGGTTGGGAATTCACTGTGACCAGTACGCAAGCCGCCGTAACGGCCGCTGCGTTGAGCCGACGCAATATCCGGCAGACATTAGCCGAAGCTGGCCTCTTTAATCGAATATCTAATTATGGCGAGTAATACAACATAACGGCGGTAAGCAGATTACGAAAATTAATTACTCGGGCCTATTACCGTTATCGTGCGTTCATTAGGAAATTGTTGTGGCTGTATACACTCGGCAGACAGTGCGTTTCACGCAGAAAATACCTAACCCGGCAATGAGTTTTCGAACAGAGGCTTTTGTGCACTAACGGAAACAAAATCGCAACAAAAAATAATTGATGTAGAGTAATGAAATTCCGCGAAAACATTTGTGTAGGTAACATATTTAAGAAATTAATATTGTAAGCGCGACATCAGCCATTGCAGATGTGAAATGCTGCTACATTAATAGCCGGTGTATGCGTCAGAATGTTGAATGCAGGCATGCAACTGTGCATAGTGTGCTGTACAGGTGCTGGATGTCAGTTTCTCGGATGGACTTTCATGGTCTTTGCACTTGGTTGGTCAATACAGGGGCGTTTAATGCTGTTTGTGGATGACGCTGGAGTTGACGTCCGATGGAACTGATGTTGCGTATGTGGTGGACTGGAAACAGACCTGGTGATCGAACAGGTCAAGGCAACATGTCGACACTCTGCGGAGTACGTTGAGTTACAAAAGCGGTATGTGGCCGAGCGTTATCCTGCTGGAAAACACCCCCTACTATGCTGTTCATGCAGCAACACAGATCGAATCCCCGGAATGAAGCACAGATTTTCAGTCAAATGGTTCAAATGGCTGTGAGCACTATGCGACTTAACTTCTGAGGTCATCAGTCGCCTAGAACTTAGAACTACTTAAACCTAACTAAGCTAAGGACATTACACATATCCATGCCCGAGGCAGGATTCGAACCTGCAACCGTAGCGGTCGCTCGCCTCCAGACTGTAGCGCCTAGAACCGCACGGCCACTCCAGCCGGCCTTTTCAGTCAGGGTGCATGGCATAACCAGGAGAGTGCTCGTGTTGTCATACGAAATCGTACCTCTGACTGTAACCCCAGGTGTAGTTCCAAAGTGTCTAACACGCAGACAGCTTGGTTGCAGGCCCTCAATTGGTCTGCGTCTAACCAACTACACGGCCATCTCTGGCACCGAGGAAGAACCAACTTTCATCAGGAAACACAACAGACCCTCACCCCGCCCTCCAATGAGCTCTCGCTTGACACCACTGAAGTCGCAAATTGCAGTGGAATGCACGCTACAGGGCGTCTGGCTCGGAGCTGTCCATGAAGTAACCGCTTTGGAATAGTTCTTTATGTTACTGTGGTGCCAACTGCTGCTCAGATTGCTGCTGCAGATGCATGACGATGCACCAGAGCCATGCGCCGAACACGATGGTCTTTCCTCTCGATAGATCCACGTGGCCGTCCAGAAACCGGTCTTCTTGCGATCGTACATTCTCGTAGCCGCCACTGCCAGCAATCATGTACTATTGCTACATTCCTGCCAAATCTTTCTGCAATATTGCAGGACAAACATCCAAGTTGCCGTAGCCCTATTACACGTTTAAACTCAGTGAGGTGTTGATAATGGCGTCTGTGTCGCCGTAAAGGCGTTCTTGAGTAACGTCAACTCACCACGTATACTCTCGAAGGTAACTAATGCTCACGACCATTACAGCGCGTATTTAATGCAAACCTGATTTGCATGGGACTGGCGCGAAATTGGAATAGACATCGTCTTTCAGATGCAGAAACATGCAGACCAACTTTCATGTATGTCGCACACCTCTTTCTTGGCGCTGCGATTTTTTCCGTCCGTGTTTTAAAGCACTTGCCGATAAGATGTCCACGGTAACTATAATTAAGCTCTGTTTACTTTATTCCAGGGTAGGCGGGTTTTTGAAAGTGGCGTGTGTTGCATAAAACCTATGGGTAGGGGCAGCTCAGTCACCTTGTGCAATACGACTTTAATTTTGTGTTGCGGCAATCAAATAATGTACATGGTTGTATGGGCAATGGCCGACCGCTGTGACCGAGCGGTGCTTGTCGCTTCAGTCTGAAACCGCGCGACCGCTTCGGTCGCAGGTTCGAATCCTGCCTCGAGCATGGATGTGTGTGATGTCCTTAGGTTAGTTAGGTTTAAGTAGTTCTAAGTTCTAGGGGACTGATGACCTCAGATGTTAAGTCCCATAGTGCTCAGAGCCATTTGAACCATTTTTATGGGCAATTGCCCGAATCCATTAGAAATAAAATGAACAAGTAAAAAGGCAGATCATACTGCAGATAGCGAAACAGCCTATGTTATATCTGCAATCCCAGCTTCATAAAAACCATTACATTATCGTAATCTATAAACTTTACACTATGTCGAGACGCAGTGTATCAGTATTGCCTTCTTTCACATGACCACACACTATAGTTAAGAAATGGCGACATCTTCATGCTGCAAACCAGTGTGAAGGGCATGGATAAGGATACTTTCTATTCTACCTAATATTTTCTTCCATTACCGTGTGAATTACAGAAAGAGTGACTGTTGAAATACCTGGGGAAGCGCTGTTATACGGGGTGTCCAGAAAGCCTCTCCGCAATGTCGTATGACTGTTAGCAGCGCGTGCCGTATGATTGTTCGCCTGCCTGGGTTACTTCCCTTCAAGTGGACTCCTTCAACATTCAAAAAGTCTCGCCGCAGTGCCGGCCGCGATGGTCTCGCGGTTCTAGGCGCTCAGTCCGGAACCGCGCGACTGCTACGGTCGCAGGTTCGAATTCTGCCTCGGGCATGGATGTGTGTGGTGTCCTTAGGTTAGTTAGCTTAGGTTAGTTAGGTTTAAGTAATTCTAAGTTCTAGGGGACTGATGACCATAGATGTTAAGTCCCATAGTGCTCAGAGCCATTCTCGCCGCAGTGCCGTATGATTGTTAGATGGCTATTTTCAACAAGATGGTGCAACCGCGCATACAGCTCGCGTTTCAATTTCACTGCTTGCTGATGTTTTTGGCGATCGTATAATTTCACAGGAACTTTGGCCTTCACGATCGCCTGTCCTAACACCACCTGACTTTTTCTTCTGGGGTGCAGCGAAAGCAGCTGTGTATAAAAACCGTCCAAAATCCATCGATGAATTGAAAACTGCAATATCCACTTTCACTGCTTCTGTTACAGAAGAAATGTTACAGCTTGTGTTTGGAAACATGATTAGACGAATTGAATTGTGTATTCAACAACAGGGGGGACACTTTCAACATTTAATGTAAGAATTTGTAAGTAAAAATGAATATTCAATAAATTAATAACTTGTATTTCACTGAGTTTCATTTCGGTATATTCACTGCGACATACGACACGCACGGCTAACAATCATACGGCACTGCGGAGAGACTTTTTAAACACCCCGTATTAGTCGATGTTGTCTTCGCTGTCCATACGGGAGCGATAAGTAGGGGTTTTACTATATTCTTATATTAGTCCCTCCTAGTGGTTCAATAAATTTTTTAAGTAGGCTTCTGCAAGATACTTGGCATCTATCTTCGAGCCTCAACCAGTTCAGGTTCAGATTCTTTCAGCGTCTTCGAGGCATTCTGCCGTGGGTCAAACCTGTGACCATAGGTGCTGCCCTTCTCTCTATATGTTCAATAACCAGACACTTGAGCAATATTGGTTTGGCCGTGATATCATGCTGAAGAAGTGGATGCTTCGTGTGTGACCGAATTCTACGAATTCGATTGCAGCACGCTTTTCTATGCGCCGACAGTGTTACGTTACACACTGCCGTGTTTGACGCTACAGTTGTCGCGGGTACCCTAGCGGCAGAGGGCTGCGAATATGTTGACGTGAAGAACAAAGATGTAGAATATTAATAACATTTGTTTTAATAATAAAGCTTATAAATTCGGAGGCATTACTTTTCAGCACGTTCTCGTAGTTAGCAAGTAGGCCATAATTGCTAACTGTAGTTGCTCACTGATTGTCATGGAATTCGTTTTTGTATGGTTTCAAGCTTTTAAACATGGTAGTTGAGTATCTGCTTTAAGTTGGAAGTAGCTGTCAAGACTAAGGTTACGTTGGGAGATAGCACGTTGTTGGCGAATGCTTTATTTCGAATTCGTAGCAAATACTACTAAATAAAGAAAAAATATTGGAGGGAGAGAGAGAGAGAGAGAGAGAGAGAGAGAGAGAGAGAGAGAGAGAGAAAATCCAGTCTCTATAGGGAAGCATTGTAGAGACGTTCACAGGGGTTAGTTAAACTAAAGCATCAAGCAATAAATTTGATTTCTGAGAAGATGGTGCGAAGGGGGTTTCTCCATATACGAGTGGGCAGACGTATGTATCGGTTTAGACGCCAGGGCGAGTGTGCTTTTAAACGCGATTTCTGTTGCAACGCTGCCTCGGAGTACAAAATTCTTTGATTTCCTCGCATAGTTTAACGAGCAGCCAATCAGATGGGCGCTACAAGTGAACACGTGATACATTTCGCTGGCAAAGCCAGTCACGCAGCAGTGTTACGGAATAGCAATACGTATTCCGTGGCTCTGAAGTTTGCAGTCTGGCAACTGTAGCATTACGGTTGGTACTGAAGCACGAGCCAAAGACGCTGCACGGTGGTGGCAGAGTAACAGCGTACGGGATTCTCTGTTAGTTTTGCACTATACGAGTAGGTCCAAACCAGTGATTTGTTTTCATTTTAATATTATTTATTTGTTTATTTTGTTTTTCGTAAATTCTGCGCTTCGTTCAGTGGTAGCGAGGAGTTTAATGTGCGCTACTTGCGAGAGGGTTTTTCATGTCTGACCATCAGAGCATCAATTATTGTACGCTGCCACGTCACAACCACAGTGAAGTCCAAATCCGAAGGCAGGGTCGTCAGTGAAGCAGAACACTTAGAACTGAAAGCACGTTTATTTCTGACAGCACGTTACTGAGACCCGCAGCGATGCTAAGCACTACGCTATACCGAAAGCGCCACAGCTGACGGATTATTCGCCGTGCGAAGGCAAGCGTCAGTCCTCCGCTGGAGGTCTGTAACGACTGCACAGATGGTGAGGTATGGAAGTCTCGCAAACAGTTTGCGTACGTAGAGTTGCCCACAACCTTTTGGTGCCGGACCATTTACGCATTAGATGACCCAAAAGTTGCGTCTGATGCACGAAACACAGAAATTTCCATACTATTTACTTGTAGTGGCTTCAGTCCCGTTCCGCTTTTATCAGTGGTCAGTACAGAGACCGGCATGGGGGAAGTGCGCGCTAGCATGTTCCTCCATGCGACTTTTGTGGTTCTATGAGTGACATATGGACATAGTAATTCCAGTTCAATCTCAACAAAGTACAGGCTGGACCGTAGTCTGTCAACTAATGTGGGCAACTGGGAGGGAATATCCTTTCACTGTCGAATTACTCCGTCACAATTATATGTGCTGAAGTCAAAGTATTTGGGAGTAACTGTGTGCAGAGATATGACATGGAACGATGAGACTAGTTACAGCTAAAGCAAGTGGCTGGCTACTGTTCACTTGTTGGATACTAGGAAACTGTAGTTCGCGTGCAAGTGAGTGCATAGAAATGAGTTGTTTTGCCCATACTTGAATGTTGCTCGGGGGACGAATGTCGAACAAATGGCTGATATGGAGCGTATACAAAGAATGAGGGCCGCGAACGGTCGCAGGCTTGTGCTACTCGCTAGCGTCTGTAGCAGGTACGTTTAAAAAAAATCTTAATTGCCAGACATTCGAAGAAAAAACCGGGTTCGCTTTATGAGGGCTAGGTGAGAAAACTCCTAGAGTCATCTCTCAGGGCAGAAGAGACAAATATTCTTCGGCTATAAAGATCTTACAATACCAGGCAGAAAAAAACAGGATTTAATTGACACTGAAAGGGCAAAAAATTGCAACGATCGACAGATGGGATTCATTGCTCAGTAGATCAAGAAGCACTTCGTGCTACATTCGGGAGGACGACGGTTCAATCCCGCGTCCGGCCATCCTGATTTAGGTTTTCCGTGATTTCCCTAAATCGCTCCAGGCAAATGCCGGGATGGTTCCTTTCAAAGGGCACGGCCGACTTCGTTCCCCGTCCTTCCCTAATCCGTTGAGACCGATGACCTCGCTGTCTGGTCTCCTTCCCCGAAACAACCAACCAACCAACTTCGTGCTAAATTTGAGGGCATGCACCGCGTGAAGAGATTGTCTGTATGAATAGTAAAATATCTGAAATTGCACACATTGTTGTGCTGTCAATTGCAACAGTTTTCGACAGAAGTGCGCGAAGGATATGGAGAGGTTATGTAGTACTAAAAAGTACGTTGATTAAGTCAAGGGGCACGTCCAGAACGATTTTCCGGTTTAAAACTCGCAACTGTTGAATGTATGAAGGAAAAAGGAGTACGGGAACGAAAATTAGAACATCCGGAATGCGTTGCAGACCTCGCATTTTAAGTGGACTTGAAGGCACACTGCCCACAGTTTGTATCATATTGAGAAGTGAGAGCCGGCTGCTGTGGCCGAGTGGTTCTAGGCGCTTCAGTCCGGAACCGCGCTGCTGCTACGGTCGCAGGTTCGAATCCAGCCTCGGGCATGGATGTGTGTGATGTCCTTAGGTTAGTTAGGTTTAAGTAGTTCTAAGTTCTACGGGACTGATGGCCTCAGATGTTAAGTCCCATGGTGTTAGAGCCATTTGAACCATATTTTGAGAAGTGAGAAAAAATTTCTCTCGGATTTGATGGGTATGCACGTGAAAAGAAAATTGCGTTATGGAAGGGACACGTTCTGTCAAATACAGTCCACTTCCCGAAGGTCACTGCCGATAAAGAGAACGGGAGGTTCTAAGAATTCATTGTGGCCTTGAATGAATTTCAATGATAGTTTCGTGAACGCTTTAAGGGCACTGGCAGCGCTAATCTGTTCCCGAGACCGTTTGCTGTTTCAGGTGAAAGTGCCCCCATTGCATGTGCTCGTGCAGGTGTAAGTGATTAATTAGCGAGGTAATTCCCGTTGTAATGACAAACCCCTCTACGTTAAATGTGTCAGTCTTCATTACTTGCCTCACGTGGAGTTTACATGTCTCCATAACGAGGATGTAAAAGTGCTACAATATTTTGATCGACATATTTGTGCGATTACCGCTTTTCGATTATGAAATTAAATAACTCAAGAGTATGTGGCAAAATGAGTGCGGAAATCTGTGAAATTGTCTACGTCGATCCGTATGCCGACTGCCTGCACTAGATAAAATTTGTACGAGATGGTACCCCACAAGAAAAAGCCGGAATAACATTGCCGTGGGCTGAGTTTGCATAGCACGCATTTCTGCCGCTGGGTGTGTATCGCACAACTCACTGCCAGTTCAATGCCGCCTTTGATGTGGATCCGGCTTGTTCTGTTCATCTGCAGTAACTGTTTTTGCTAGCGCTGTTTTGTTCTTGTTTCGTTTTTTATTGGTGGCGAGTTTAAATGAGTAACGGCAGCTGTGAAATTTTGTTCTCTAATCGGTAAAAATACTGCTGAAACTGTTTTAATATTGGAAACAGCTCACCAAAGTGACGCTGTGGTAACAACTCAAGTACCCGAGTGATATGCTCGATTTGTTCAAATGCGTGTGAAGTCCTAAGGGACCAAACTGCTGAGGTCATCGGTCTCTAGACTTACACACTACTTAAAATAACCTATGCTAAGAACAACACACACACACACACACACACACACACACACACACACACACACACACACACACACAATCAGTGACATGGCGCATCTAACCACGCGGCCACTCCGCGCGGCTATGCTCGATTTAAAAATGTCGACATGTCGTTTGGTGACGAATCGACGAAAATGTTGAAAAAATTTGAGCGTTTGTGCTCACAGAGCGTCGACAGACAACTGATCTACTATCAGAGATTAGTGAGTTATCTTGGAGCTCGGTTCAGCGAATTTTAACGGAAGATTGCTGCCAGATCTGTTCCTCGGGTTCTGACTTACAATCAAAAGGAACGTCGAGCTGAATCATCTCTTGCTTTGTGACAAGAGCTTGAAACTGATCCAGATATTCTGTCAAAGGTCATTTACTGGTTATGAGTCATGGTGCTATCTTTACGACGCTGAAACAAGGCAACAGTCAAGCCAACCGAAGACATCATCGTCACTCCGTCCAAAAAGATGCCGTCAAGTCAAATCAAACATCCAAAGACTGGTTATTTCCTTTTTTGATGTCAAGGGCGTAGTTCAAAGTCTGTTTCCCCCATGTCAGACCGTCCATCAAATCTTTTACTTGCAAGTTTTAAGAAGATTGCCCAACAGTGTTCGTCAAAAGGGACCCGATTTGTGGCTGACAGGAGACTGGTTCTTCCACTACGACAACGCACCTGCAGCACACAGCCATCTGTGTTAGGCAGTTTTTGGCTGAAATGGCGTGGTTCCGCTGTCCGACGCACCTTACCCATCTGAATTGGCTCCGTGCGACTTTTTCTTAATTTCACGCATGAAAAGGGCATCAAAGGACACCGATTTGACAACAGTGAAGAAGTCAAGAAAAATAAGTGATAGGAGCTGTAAGCCATTTATAAAACTGACTACAAAAAAATCTTTCGATCAGTGGAAGCAGAGGTGGGGCAAATGTATTAGTTGTAAAGGAGAGTATTTTGAAGGGATAACGTTCTTCTGTAAAAAAAGTTTGAAAATATATAGCGTTTGAAAAATAATTCCAGTTTTTTGGGTTCCCCTCGTATGTCTTTAGCGCGCGAAAAATAATTAAACAATATTGAAAATTTGTTTTGTTTCAGATCTGCGTTGTTGAGGAATGTGAAACATAAAACAGAGTAGTATGCATCGCGTCCGCAGTTTCGCCTCTTTCGCCTCCTCGCGCTCAGACAGTGGTGTGGGAGTGGGCTGACCGCTGTGGCACTGGCGCCAGGGCGCGGTCCGCGAGCCGCCGACTTCGCCGCCCCTGCTGTAGATGCCGGTAGCAGCGGTGCTCGATGTGAAGCCTCGTAGCCTTAGGTAGCTCCCCTGATGAGAGAGGGACGCTGCTGATAGGTTGTCTCGCTCTGTAATTCCGGATGCGGCGTGGCGTCCCCGTTGGCGCTACGCAGAGCCTCCAGCTAGCCAAACTGCCAGACCCACGATGATCGTTGAAGGAACGGCACGTCACGACCGGCTACATTGGCGCGTTCTTCGTGTCGCGTTATAGCGTGGCCTGCATCCGGCACCGCCCGCCGCTGTTGGAGAACAGGTGGGCCTGATTAGCACACAAGGCGAAGGCGACGGCTGCTGCACTAAGGCTACGGGAGTTGCCTGCCCGCCGCTCTCTGAAGCGCACACACTCACACATAACAGCTCCAGGGGCACCTTCAGGCGTGACCGCCATGCGCGATGCCAGACACCTGCCGACGGTCTCTTTCCCTCCCTAACTCCCCTCCCTCCTTCTGCGAAATCCATGGCCATTGTTGAGCCCGGCGCTGCCCTGCAGACTTACTAATGGAGGCTTTAGGCCTTCCTCAACGCGGCAGAACTATACGCACACAGGTGTAGAACAATCTTCCCACTCGCGAAGGAGGTACGAGTGAAGTTCAGTCACTGATGCAACACGTTTTCTTTCTCGGCCACTTTCGGTTCGGAATTTGTTGTGAAATTTCGTGGAATATTACCGCTTCAGCCCCTGTAGTTTCATAAATTTCCGATAGCTGGCGGCGATACAAGTAGCCTTGAAAATGGCGTTTGTAACGGAGGTGCGTTCCAAGCAGAGATCTGTCATTGCCTTTCTTTTGGCGGAAAACCAGAGCATCGCAGATATTCGTAGCCGCTTCCAGAACACCTGCAGAGAGCTGACGGTGAACAAAAGCTTGTTGAGTCGTTGGGCGAGGCGTCTGCATCATCGCAACAAGATCGCGCAAACCTGTCCGATCTCCCGCGTGCAGACCTGCGCTCTCAGCTCTCTCTCCCGCAATGTACGTGCGGACACTCTCATTTGACTTTTTGTACGTCCATCCTTGTGAATGGAGGTCTGAGGGACTACGACCGTTTATTTACGTAAGGAAATGAAATACGTACAGCCGTCCTTGTGATGGTGTACTGGAACACCGAAGCTGGTAGCCATACAATGAATGACATCATAAAGAGGTGATGCAAACTAACTTCTCCTCCCATGACAACTCAAGCCCTTAAACAAATCTACTCACGCGATAGGAACACACACTACTCCAGTGGATTCTTCCTCGTCCACTCAGCAGCCATAGACTCACATCTTACGATTTCTGTCTGTTCGGCCCAATGATGAATGCACTCCATGTGATGCAGTACGTGCATGATGTGGAGGTTGTTGATGCAGCAAGACGTTAGCTCCGACGTCAATCAGTGGGGTGGTACCGTGCGAGCATACAGGCTCTCCCAATAAGGTTGCGTAAGGCCGTGGCATTGAGATTATGTTGAAAAATACACTACTGGCCATTCAAATTGCTACACCACGAAGATAACGTGCTACAGACGCGAAACTTAACCGACTGGAAGAAGATTCTGTGATATGCAAATGATAAGCTTTTCAGAGCATTCACACAAGGTTGGCGCCGGTGGCGACACCTACAACGTGTTAACATGAGGAAAGTTTCCATCCGATTTCTCATACACAAACAGCAGTTGACCGGCGTTGCCTGGTGAAACGTTGTTGTGATGCCTCGTGTAAGGAGGAGAAATGCGTACCATCACGTTTCCGACTTTGATAAAAGTCGGATTGTAGGCTATCGCGATTGCGGTTTATCGTATCGCGACATTGCTGCTCGCATTGGTCGATATCCAATGACTGTTAGCAGAATATGCAATCGGTGGGTTCAAGAGGGTAATAAGGAACGCCGTGCTGGATCCCAGCGGCCTCGTATCACTAGCAGTCAAGATGACAGGCATCTTATCCGCATGGCTGTAACGAATCGTGCAGCCACGTCATTTTTTCGGTTGAATCCAGGTTCTGTTTACAAAATCATGATAGTCGCATCCGTGTTTGGCGACATCGCGGTGAACGCACATTGGAAGCGTGTATTCGTCATCGCCATACTGACGTATCACCCGGCGTGATGGTATGGAGTGCCATTGGTTACACGTCTCGGTCACCTCTTGATAGCATTGACGGCGCTTTGAACAGTGGACGTTATATTTCCGATGTGTTACGACCCGTGGCTCTACCCTTCATTCGATCCCTGCGAAACCCTACGTTTCAGCGGGATAATGCACGACCGCATGTTGCAGGTCCTGTACTGGCCTTTCTGGATACAGAAAATGTTCGACTGCTGCCCTGGCCACCACATTCTCCAGATCTCTCACCAATTGAAGACGTCTGGTCAATGGTGGACGAGCAACTGGCTCGTCACAATACGCCAGTCACTACTCTTGATGAACTGTGGCATCGTGTTGAAGCTGCATGGGCAGCTGTACCCGTACACGCCATCCAAGCTCTGTTTGGCTCAATGGCCAGGCGTATCAAGGCCGTTATTACGGCCAGAGGTGGTTGTTCTGTGTACTGATTTCTCAGGATCTATGCACCCAAATTGCTTGAAAATGTAATCACATGTCAGTTCTAGCATAATATATTTGTCCAATGAATACCCGTTTATCATCTCCATTTCTTCTTGGTGTAGCAATTTTAATGGCCAGTAGTGTAGGATTCTGTAGCCAAAAGAGTGAGGAAGAATATGGTGTTTTGCAATCCCGAACGAAACTGACCTGCTTTCAGAAAACAGTCTTGCACTGTTCATTGAGCACCCATCGTAGCTTACAAAACACTCGTTCGACCTCTGCTTCCATACTTGTGGTCAATCTGGGATCCGTAGCAGATAGGATCGACAGAAGAAATGGAGAAGATCGAAACAAGAATAGCGCGTTTCCTTACAGGTTCGTTTAGTAAGCGCGAAAGTATCGCTCAGATTCTGAGCCAACTCCAGTGGCAGACGTTGGAAGAAAAGTGTTATGCTTCACGATATACTTCTCTGCTAAAATTTCGACAGCATAGGTTCCTAGAAGAATCAACCAATATATTGCTTCCTATATATCTCTCGAAAGGACGATGAAGGTAAAGTCTGAGATACTTGAGCTCACAGGCAGGCTTCACTTCGTTGGTGGTTGTGGTGGTGGTGGTGTGTGAGTTGCCGCCGTTTTGTCGTACGTGTGTCGTCGTCCACCATTTTGGAAGCAGTCATTTGTAGAATGTCAGTTATGGTTGTAATGTTTCGCAGCAGAGCACTAGTGCCGACTTCAGTAACGGCATTTATGCAAATACGCTGTTTGCACCGCGGCCAACTGGCGTTACGATTTCATAGATTCCAAAGCAGTAAGCTTTGTCACGCTGGCCCTCTTTACGGCCGGCCGCGGTGGTCTACCGGTTCTAGGCGCTCAGTCCGGAGCCGCGCGACTGCTACGGTCGCAGGTTCAAATCCTGCCTCGGGCATGGATGTGTGTGATGTCCTTAGGTTGGTTAGGTTTAAGTAGTTCTAAGTTCTAGGGGACTGATGACCTCAGATGTTAAGTCCCATAGTGCTCAGAGCCCTCTTTACGTGTCGTTGTGTGATTCCTGACAGCTGACAACTTCTTTTCGTGATTTTTTCACTTCCCTGAAGTCGTCACAGCTTTTACGACTATCAGTCTCTCTAGAGATCGGAATAATTATCGATGTTTCTCAGATGCTTCTCAATGTCTTTCCACCTATTTCTCTTGTCCTAATCGAGACGACAGCTCGCCTCATAATCCAGTATTCTACGTGACAAGACTAGCTCCCAGTGTATTTTGCCTTCAGTATATTTCATTAATTTCCGGTTCACTGTCTTTACTGATCTATAGTTTTTCCCCTCTCCCTTTCCTTAATGAATTTATAGATACAGGCAATAGGAACACTTGCTGTAGCGGACGAAGCCTGATGTCCGCGCAGTCCAGGCAACAGAAAGTTCACAGGGTTCTTATCTGCTGATGGGGATACAATGACAGGCAAGAAATCTTATTTCCATCCAAGCAATCGGTATTAAATCCCCAGTGAGCCCGCCCGGTTAGCCGAGCTGTCTAACGCATTGCTTTCCGGGCGGGAAGCCATGCCGGTCCACGACACGAATTCGCCCGGCGGTTTAGTGTCGAGGTCCGGTGTGCCGGGCAGTCTGTGGATGGTTTTTAAGGCGGTTTTCCATCTGCCTCGGCGAATGCAGGCTGGTTCCCCTAATTCCGCCTCAGTTATACAGGGTTATTACAAATGATTGAAGCGATTTCACAGCTCTACAATAACTTTATTATTTGAGATATTTTCACAATGCTTTGCACACACATACAAAAACTCAAAAGGTTTTTTTAGGCATTCACAAATGTTCGATATGTGCCCCTTTAGTGATTCGGCAGACATCAAGCCGATAATCAAGTTTCTCCCACACTCGGCGCAGCATGTCCCCATCAATGAGTTCGAAAGCATCGTTGATGCGAGCTCGCAGTTCTGGCACGTTTCTTGGTAGAGCAGGTTTAAACACTGAATCTTTCACATAACCCCACAGAAAGAAATCGCATGGGGTTAAGTCGGGAGAGCGTGGAGGCCATGACATGAATTGCTGATCATGATCTCCACCACGACCGATCCATCGGTTTTCCAATCTCCTGTTTAAGAAATGCCGAACATCATGATGGAAGTACGGTGGAGCACCATCCTGTTGAAAGATGAAGTCGGCGCTGTTGGTCTCCAGTTGTGGCATGAGCCAATTTTCCAGCATGTCCAGATACACGTGTCCTGTAACGTTTTTTTTTGCAGAAGAAAAAGGGGCCGAACCGCACAGTAACCCTGCGTTCGGTGTGGCGGCTGTGGGGTGAGTGGACTGCTGAAGCTTGTTGTGGGGTTATGTACCACTGAGGGCTACGGCGGGGACGAAGCCTCTCCGTCGTTTCTAGGTCTCCAGTTCCATACAATACAATACAATACAATACAAAAGCGCCAGTATGAGCTACAGTATATTTAAAAACTATTTGAAGGCAACAGGCCCATTGTGTGTCGCCTGAAGCGCTATGTTCACAGTGGTTTATCGGGTGCGTTCCTCTATTTGACGTTGAATTATAAGAGAGGTAAAGTTAGTGAGTATACGAGGTGAAGAAAAATTCGTGCACTCGAACTTCACAGAGCGGTTCCTTAAATACTGGCAATACAAAAATGTCTCTCACAAAATTTCGTCCTGCACATATTTCGGGAAGTAAATGGACGTCAAACATTAGCAGTCTGGCAATACTATAATCACATGTACGGTAACTATCTCCGTCAACAGTTAGGAAAGTGCTGTGCAGTTGGTGCGGTGGAAAGCTTGATAGCCTTTTGGTTAGAATGCAGGAGGTCGAGGGTTCGATTGTGGGTCGAGAATTATTTGTTTTTATTTGCTAAAAGTAGTCTGCATGGGACGCTATCTGGAGTCTTAATCGTCAGCCAGAGAGTACAGTGGGTCTTCTACAAAAGATGGAGGTATAATCGTTGTCATTGCTCCGCTTTTACAGAAGCCTTTTGCACTTCGTGTATGCGAATTGTTTCGCGTCAGTGCGTCTTTTAGATTCCACACTTGTTTTCTGTGTACCCTCCCCCAATGGCCCCATCGAAATTATTTGCAAAGCACGTTGCGAGCGCTACTGGTGACGTAAGACCATAATGAAATGTAGTGGACCTGAACGTGGCAAAGAATAAGAGTTCGTATTAATCGATGGGACCACTGCGTGAGGGTACACACAAAACAAGTTTGGAATCTAGTAGATGCAATTGTACGAAACAATTCGTTTTCACGACGTACAAAAGCTTTATTTGAAAGCTGACAAGTGAAAGCGATTGTATTTCCATTTCCGTGTTCATATGACGTAACTGCAAATGTTTTGTAGAATCCCACTGTAATTGCCGTATGACGATTAAGACGCCAGGTACCGTACCACGCAGACTACTTTTAGCAAATAAATCAAATGAGCCTCTAACCAGAATCGAACCTTCGGCCTCCTGCATGCTAACCCAAAACGTTATCCACTGCACAGCACTGTGGCTGTAATGTGACAGAGATAGTTACTATACATGTTATTACAGTGTTGCCAGATCGCACATGTTTAACGTCCATTTACTGCCCGAAATATGCGCAGGACGAAATTTTGTGAGAGACATGTTTGTATTGCTAGTATGTGAGGAATCGCGCTGCGAAGTTAGAGTGCACAGAATTTTTCTTCACTCTGTATGTCTTACCTCTAATACATATATACAGTTGCCACGTTATTTCAGGAATAAGTTTCTCTTGAAGTGATCATATGGTTTTGTCGTGTAGGCAGCGTGTGTGTGTTCCACTTTTTAGCCACTTACTTTAATCTGAAACCAAACCTTTATATTTCTATGTCTTATATGTTTCTACGGGGTACTTTCTTTTCTCCTGGTGAGAAAGTGTGCTGAAGTCACTAAAATATGGCGTCTTTTTCTACTTTGTCTTAGACGTCTCAGCAGTGGTTCAAATGGTTCAAATGGCTCTGAGCACTATGGGACTCAACATCTTAGGTCATAAGTCCCCTAGAACTTAGAACTACTTAAACCTAACTAACCTAAGGACATCACACACACCCATGCCCGAGGCAGGATTCGAACCTGCGACCGTAGCAGTCCCGCGGTTCCGGACTGCAGCGCCAGAACCGCTAGACCACCGCGGCCGGCGCGTCTCAGCAGTGAACAGTTTCCTTATATAAAACTGTTACAACGGATGGCAGTGGGGCCAAGTGTCTTTTTACCTTTACCCTTACCCCTACCCTTGCTCTTGCAATCCAGCTTTCACTTAGATGAAGGGTAAAGAGAGGGAAGAGAGATATTCTCACCAAACCTGACCCGTAGCTAGCGCAGTTACTGACCATGTACGTCTACAAGCGATAGGAGAACGTCTTCCAGTAAAAGCACAAGGAAGTTTGCTTCCCTTGGAAAAATTCACTCACCTTAATTTTTGAGTAAAGAAATCATGTTGACGCATGCAACTGCTTAGTCTCTTTTTGCTACGAATTCCACCCTTTTTATTATTAAAATGATTCCACGGGATAGGCCTCACAGAAAACGATTGTGAAATGATAGATATTCTTACAAATTACTAATAATGGCTCACTCACTACACATTCGATGAAAAGCCCACAACGTTTTACATAAATATAGGATGCATAAATTAATTAAGCCCAACAAAGGCTAATGACAGTCGCGTTGTAAAAAGCGAAATTCGCGTCCTCCAGGGAATCGAGGACCACCTGGTCGCATAGCGGCTTTACTACTCGGTGTCACTGGAAGTCAGACACCTTATGCAGATGACGTAATATTTGGTGCGTCACTAGCTTCCAGAACTGTGTAGCTGAACTAAACGTCGAAAACCGAAAATGGTTCGCATGACCTACGTCACGACCATTGTATTAGAGAGTGCATACAACCAAGTATCTCAGTATGCTAAATTAAGTGCGACTAAATGTTGTTTGCTTCGGATAGTTCAACAATAAAAACTGCGTTGCTAAGAACGGAGAAAATTTCTGTCGCAGCAGCTGGAATACCACGTACTAGGCACGCACTTTCTTCCAGACGGCAACATCAATTTCCTGTCTCTGTTTACTGTCTGGGAATTCCGGACGGGTTAAACGAGAAGCAGACGTAATATAAATAGCCCGACCAGTCTCGCTTTTCATCTTCTATTTGCTCTCTGACCCTAATACCGAGACAGTCGACGAGCGGAAATGAACCTCTAGTCTAATGTCTCACAACTGTAGGCCGGCTTCCAATGATCTGGATCGCCATCGCGTGCGATGGCTGGCATCCCTTAAAAATTTGTGTAACGTCAAACTAATTATCTCCTGTATACGTGAAAAATAATTGGGGGAACTTCCTCAAGCAGCGTTATTAAATGAAACGTGTGAACAAGCTCTACCATTCCCCTCCGTTCTGATGAGAAGTAGCTGAGCAAACCAACTGTATTGCAGCAGACTCATTTACAATTTAGTGTTCACAAAGCGTAAGGAGCTTGGTGGAGCCTAGATAATCTACTGAAAATAGATGGAAGTGTCCAGAATATGGCATAAATAAGAAATGAAACAAAAAATCTATTTGTGACTCTTCAAGCTTTCCCGGCGGATATGTCGTAAATAGTCTTCGCGGGTTTGACGCCACATGACGTTTTGAAAATTCCACATTATTTCCTCGGAGCAACTGTTAGACATCTTCGGCAAGCTGAACCTTGCTGTCTGCTAGGTACGACTGACGGTAACCGCACGTCCACGCCGCTGTATATAGAACACGAGCTAGAAGAATGCGCAGGCGCGGAAATCACGCGTGCGCAATGATTTGTAGACCCACGGCGCCATGCTCAAACGCCCTCTTCCGGAAATCGCAGGGCGGCTCTCCTGCGCGTGCGCTGTACGCTGTGTGTACTAACAGTGCGGCCAGACGTCACTCGCTGAGAAACCGTACAGGACCAATGTTACGACGGGTCTGTTAACGAAAGATCTTGATTTTCCCTCCGTGATTTAATGGCAGTCAATGCAGGGTTCCAGGCTGTGCTCAGTTGAAATCCCGCATCCCTGTTGATGACGTTATCGGCTGTGCGGATATGTACTGCTTCCTTAATGACGCAATCCCAGAAAGATAATGCCGGGGATGAAGCTTCCGTCCTTTCATAAATCATGCGAGGTCCTGTATTCAAACAGTGTTCTGCATTTGCTGACTTTTCTGGCTGGCGTAGGCGTGTACAAGGTATGACGCTGATGTTCATAGCAGCTTGTACTTTGGTTGTGGCCTATATATGCCGCCCCACACTGACAAGGAATCCTATACACAGCACGTTTCCCCAGACCAAGATCATCCTTAACCGGCCCCAGGAGGTACCTCAGTTTTGTAGATGGACGGGAAACACAATTAATGCGTTATCTTCCGAGTACTCTTCCGATTCTTGACTACACGGCAGCAAACTATGGCAAGAAGGCCAAAGTGGTAGGTCTCTTCGTATCTTCATTCTGCTCCATGGGCTGAACACGCTTTTGCCTGAATGTGTGACATTATCTGTCTCTCAGGATAATCGTTTTGTCGGAACACTGTCTTAGTGTCGTATCTCCTTTTGGGACCAGATACCACACACGCTCTATGAACTAACGTAGGTAATGTACTACGGCAATGTGCCGAGTGATGGCAGCTAGTCGCCTGCAGTTATAGATCTATAAGCGTTGACTTCAGGTAGACGCTGTGTCCCAAGGTTCCATATGCTTTTACCTTCGCACCAAAACATCAAGAAAAGGTTCAACCACCTGAAGACATCGGACAGTTGCTCCGGTGAATGCAACAGATAATAATTAGTTGGCGAACTGTTTAGGCGTCAATTATGTATAGCATGGTCTCCACGCTATTTGCACTGTCGTAAGTATTAAAAATTTGCAAGCACAAATTTTGACGTGTGTCTGTATGGGGGTTAGTAATCTGCATGGGGCTATGAGAAATTATTTTATACTTTTTAGTGCCATTTGAAAACGTATTATATTAAAAACTTGTTTTTGTTTAAGTAATTCTTTTAGCAAACTGCCTATTAGCTTCTGTCTCGGGTTCTTCGGCCGACGTTCATGTTCGGCCGAAGAACCCGAGACAGAAGCCAATAGGCAATTTGTCAACAAGTGGCACGAAAGCCTTAACAATTTTGTAATTCTTTTAGCCCTAGTGGGGTGAGACCAAGTCTACGGAAAGGGCGGTGCGCATCGCTCAGAGGCTGACGCTGGCGGATTTCGCGGCAAGGGACCGGGCGGTGGTGACCAGAGTCCGGCGGGCGGACTGGCCGTTTTAGGCCGCCTGTGTCTCCGTGTCGGCGCACGTACCCTTCCGGGAACACGCGGGGCCGACCGCCACTCAGTTCTCACACAGCTAAGAGCTTCTGAGAAGACTGCAACCCAATCTGGAGCCGTCCCCAACGAGCTCTCTCGCTGCTCGTAGCCGGTCATTGTTCCAACGACTCTTCTGCTTTTTCTCTGTATGTACACGCACGGAAAATTCGGAACACCAAGATGTCCATTAAAGTTTTGCGACCGTATCGCGTAAGAGTGCCGCTAGTACAGTTAGTATGAGGCTGCAAATCAGGTGTGCTTTAAGTACGTGCTGTAACGGTCGTCGCCGGCCGTGGTGGCCGAGCGGTTCTAGGTGCTTCAGTCCGGAACCGCGCGACTGCTACGGTCACAGGTTCGGATCCTGGCTCGGGCATGGATGTGTGTGGTGTCCTTAGGTTAGTTAGGTTTAAGTGGTTCTAAGTTCTAGGGGACTGATGACCTCAGATGTTAAGTTCTATAGTGCTCAGAGCCATTTGAACCTTTTCTTTAACGGTCGTCAGATTTAGTTACCTTTGAGACAGGGCGTGGGAAGGTGATGTTAGTGAAGAATGCGGCAAAGACACCATTATCGACGCCCCACTGAATTTGAACGAGGTCGTGTAACAGGGCTACGAAAGGTGGAAGTTCATTCTGCGATGCTGCACAAAGACTCGGCAAGAATGTAGCCACTGTACACGATTGCTGACAGTGGTCATGAGAATGTACGGTTGCAAGAAGACCGGGCGCTGGACGGCGACGTGGCACTACCGAGAGGAAAGACCATCGTGTTCGGCGTATGGCTGTGGCGCCTCGTACTGTTCAGTAGCAGCAATGTGAGCAGCAGTTGGCACCACACTGACAGAAAGAAGTGTTACAGAAAGATTAGTTCAAGGACAGCTCCGAGGCAGACGCCCTATAGCGTGCATTCCTGTGACCCCAAACAACCGCCATTTGCGGCTTAATGGGTACAAAGCGAGAGCTCATTGGAGCGTACGGTCTTGTTTCAGTTTTCTGATGAAAGCTGGTTGTGCCTCTGTGCCAGTGATGGCCCAGTTGAGGGCCTGCTAGATACGCTGTCTGTGTGCTAGACACACTGAACCTACACCTGGAGTTTTTCTCGTGGATGCGATTTAGTATGACAGCAGGAGCACTCTCGTGGTTATCCCACGCACCCTGACTGAAAAATTTGCACGTCAGCCTCGCGATTCGACCTGTTGTGCTGCTATTTGCGAACAGCATTCTACACCGTTTTCCAACAGGATAACGCTCGCCCACATACTGTGTTGCAGCATAACATGCTTTACAGAGTGTCGACATGTTGCATTGGTCTGCTCGCTCAGCAGACCTGTCTCCAGTCGAGTACATATGGGTCAGCACCGGACGACAACTCCAGCGTCATCCACAAACAACATTAAATGTCCCTGTGTTGACCAAGTGCAACAGGCATGGAACACCATGCTACAAAGTGGCATGCAGCACCCGCACAGCACAATGCACGTACGCCTGCATGCCTGCATTCAACATTCTGGCTGTTACATAGGTCATTAATGTACCAGATTTCGCATGTGCATTGGCTTACCTTGCACTAAAATTAACCTGCGATCTTGCAATGTCAATCACTTAAATATGTTATATAGACAAATGTATTCCCGAATTTTCATTACTCTACATTAATTTTTTTTTTTGTATGTACGAAGGTATTTCGGAAAGTAAAGATACACCGTACGCCAGAGGAACAGAAGAGTTTTGCCGAGCAAGTCGGCAACACTGGTGTTAACCTTGAACCGTTAGCTTTCTCCTCGCGGTCGTTCGGCAGTTGAACGTTGCTTCTGGTTGGAGTAGGTCGTGTTTAAAATGGCTGCGCCGATTCAGAATCCCGCCAAATGCCAAGTGCGCTCCGTCATACGTTTTCTTCATGCAAAAGGTCAGCGACCAGCGGATATTCACAAAGACATTGTTTCTGTTTATAGGAACATTATGAATCGACAAAATGTAACGACATGGTGTCGTCATTTCTCTGAAGGTAGGACCGATGTTCATGACGAACAAAGAACAGGTCGGCCATCTGTGACCTCTGATGCCCTTCTTCGGAGAACGGAGGACGCAATTCGTGCGAATAGACGTCTCACATTGAAAGAATTGCTTCAGATCATACCGGACGTGCCAATGACAACTCTTTATGACGTTGTGTCTGTCAAGTTAGGGTACAGGAAATCGTATGTGGGCTGGGTTCCAAAACTGTTAACGGAAGAACACAAAAAGAAAAGGATGGGCTTTGCACTCGACTTCTTCACACGCTATGCTGAAGCAGGTGATGAGTTCCTTGATCACATTATGACAGGTGACGAGACGTGGGTTTATCACCAAGCACCTGAATCCAAGCAACAATCAATGCAATGGCGCCATTCGAATTCACCGAAAGCCAAGAAATTCAAAACGTCGATTTCAGCGAAGAAAATCATGGCTTCTGTTTCTTGGGACAGACAAGGCTTTCTTCTGTTGGAATTTATGCCTCCTGGAATGACAATTGATGCTGCTGCATATTGTCAGGCTTTGAAACGTCTTCGAAGGGCAATTCAAAATAAACGCAGGGGAGTGCTGACAAGTGGAGTCCGCTTGCTTCATGACAACGCTCGGCCTCTCACAGCGCTCGTAACCAAACCACTACTCAAACAATTCAAATGGGACGTATTGGACCATCCGCCATACAGCCCTGACCTTGCGCCCACCGACTTCCATGTTTTCCGTTACCTGAAGTCACATCTTGGTGGAAAATCATTCCGCGACGATGAAGAGATCAAATATGAAGTTGAAATGTGGTTCCGACAACAGGCGGTAACCTTCTATGACTGTGGGATACTGAAGCTTGTGCACCGGCTTAACAAATGTTTGGATAACGGGGGTGATTATGTCGAAAAATACCAAATAATCCAGTTAATAAGATGTAACTGACGTTTTCATAATAAATGTTCTATTTAAGGACTGCGAGCCATTGTATCTTTACTTTTCGAAACGTAGTTTCCACAGTGTCACGTCCCCGCAGCGCCACCAACCGCCATCGATCTGGAATTCGGCGGTGTTCATAGTGTTTCGGTTTATCAGTGTAGGTCGCTGGTTTGGCAGCCTCACAGTAAAGAGCATCTCGAGGCTCCCAGGGAATTGGGGTTGCTGAATGGTTAACGTTTGTGACGTTCCAGAGTGTGGTTACCCGGGAACCTATGAGTACGTTGCGCTTAAACTGCTTATTGTGAAGTAATGAGCGGCACCCAATCAGCAACCAGTTCTCAGCCAGCTGCTAGAGGCACGCCACGCTTACGTGACCGCTGGTTGCCAGCCCGACAGCGACCACTGGTGAAACTCTTAAAAGTCTAGCCGGCCGCCGCTCCCGTGTCCTCAGTTGCGTGACGGTCGGGGGGATGATTCAGCCGGTGGCGGCGGCGCGTCACGCTTTCGGCATCTCCCAGCTCGCCGTGCCGGCAGCACCCACTTCCTCTGTCTATAAACACACACACTCACAGACGCGCACACGAACTCGCGCAAGCTACCTGCAATCATGTAGTCAGTTATCGTATCGCACACTGAGGTGACAAAAGCCGTGAGACAGCGATACACGCAAGCACAGATGGCGACAGTGTCACGTACACGACGTATAAAAGGGCAGTTCATTGGCTGAGTTGTCGTTTGTACTCAGGTGATTCATATCAGACGTTTGGGACGTGATTATGGTCGCACGGCGGAAATTAACAGACTCTGAACGCGGAGAATATCAAATTTCAGGTATTGGCTGTCACCACTGACAACACAGTGGTCGAGGGCCTTCACTTAACGACCGAGAGCAGCGGCGTTTGCGTGCAGTTGGCCGTATTAAGAGACAAGTAATATTGCTTGATATAACCACAGAAATCAGTGTGGCACAGGCGACGAACGTATCCCTTACGACAGTGCGGCGAAGTTTGACGTTAATGCCCTATGGCAGCAGACGACAGAAGCGAATGTCTTTGCTTAAAGCACGACGTCGCCTGCAGCGCCTCTCCTGGGCTTGTGCCCATACCGGTTGGACCCTGGACGACTGGAGAACCGTCACCTTGTCAGACGATTCCCGATCTCGGTTGGTAAGAGCTGAAGCTAGGGTTAAAATGTGGCCTAGACCCCACGAAGCAGATCCAAGTTGTCAACAAGGCATTGTGCAAGCTAATGGTGGCTCCATAATGATTTGTCGTGTGTTTACATGGATGTACTGGGTCATCAGGATGTTAGACTACTTGGAGAACAGAATGAGATTTTCACTCTGCAGCGGAGTGTGCGCTGATATGAAACTTCCTGGCAGATTAAAGCTATATGCTGGACAGAGACTCGAACTCGGGACCTTTGCCTTTCGCGGGCAAGTGCTCTACCAACTGCGCTACCCAAGCACGACTCACGCCCCGTCCTCACAGCTTTGGTAGAGCACATGCCCGCGAAAGGCAAAGGTCCCGAGTTCGAGTCTCGGTCCGGCACACAGTTTTAATCTGCCAGGAAGTTTCTTACTTGGAGAACGTTTACAACCATTTATGGACGTCATATTCCCAAACAATGACGGATTTTTTGTGGATGACAATGCGCCGTGTCACCGGGCCACAATTGTTCGCGACTGCTTTGAAGGATTTCCTAGAGAATTCGAGCACAGATCTCTCAGATCGCCCGACATGAAGCCCATGGAACGTTTATGGGACATCATCGACAGATTAGCTCATGCATTAACTCCTGCACCGGCTACACTTTCGTAATTATGGACGGCTATAGAGGGAGCATGGCTCAGTATTTCTGCAGGTGACTTCGAATGACTTGTTGACTCTATGCCAAGTTGAGTTGATGCACTACGGTGGGTAAAAGGAGATCCGATGCGATCTACATCTAGAAGGATACTCTGAAAATCACATTTAAGTGCGTGGCAGAGGGTTCATCGAATCACCTTCACAATTCTCTATTATCCCTTTAGTGACCAAATTATTTCCAGAAGTTGTAGACTTTTTATGAGCACTTTATTGGGCTAAGAAACCATTCATAAAATCATAGTTTAAATCTTGAAAGTGCGAGTTTAGCCTACGAGTATAAAAAAATTAGTGGGAACTATTGTTCCCACCGAACCCTGGAGTAACTTCACTTGCTAATTTTAAAAAAAATGTACATCCTATATTTTTACTACGAAAAGCATGTTAAACATTACATTTATATTTGTATTAGTTCATATTGTCCTTTGAGTTCACTAAGGTGATGTACTATGGAACTTAGAGAAGCATGGTGCTACACACAAAGGTACACAACAGTTGCTACACAATTTTGTTCTCTTTTCTTTGTTCTTGGTGCTACATTGACGGCATCTTCTATTTGTTGTACCTTTTGTAGGGAAACGAGTTCCAACTTTCTCCAGACAAACTTCTTCTGGTACTCAAGACACGCCTGTTTTTGGTGTCTGAAAATGAACGGGCCTTCCTCTTCGATTGCCTTCTAAATCTTCTGGTAAAGCATACAAAATTCTGAAAACCTTATCGGGCGTCAGTCTACACATTCTAAACGATAAGAAACAAACAATAACTACAATGCCGATTGCACAGCCATATGCATTGCACTTCACACAAGTTCAGTGGGAAAAATAGTTCCCACTAACTTACCTTGTGTTATTTACATAATTTTCAGTCAAATCAAGCAAATATACACGAATACTATCTCCCTCGTAAATATAAAAGTAGATAAATACAACACAGGCCATTTCACACGCAAAAGGAAAGCACACTGTTCAACAAACGCTGTAGCGGTCGAAACTGCGCTTCTGCATTAATTGACTAACAAGGTAGAAGTACAACCGCTTTCGCACACCCGTTGACAATCTACATGTATTAAGCATACTCTAATAGAGATGACAGCACAAGTTAGAAGTGGGAAAACGGGGTACCACTGAACTTACAGCGAAAACAAATAAGTGGGAACTATAGTTCACACTGGTCGCTAAAGGGTTATCCCAATCTCGCATAGCGCGCGGAAAGAACGAACACCTATATACACTCCTGGAAATTGAAATAAGAACACCGTGAATTCATTGTCCCAGGAAGGGGAAACTTTATTGACACATTCCTGGGGTCAGATACATCACATGATCACACTGACAGAACCACAGGCACATAGACTCAGGCAACAGAGCATGCACAATGTCGGCACTAGTACAGTGTATATCCACCTTTCGCAGCAATGCAGGCTGCTATTCTCCCATGGAGACGATCGTAGAGATGCTGGATGTAGTCCTGTGGAACGGCTTGCCATGCCATTTCCACCTGGCGCCTCAGTTGGACCAGCGTTCCTGCTGGACGTGCAGACCGCGTGAGACGACGCTTCATCCAGTCCCAAACATGCTCAATGGGGGACAGATCTGGAGATCTTGCTGGCCAGGGTAGTTGACTTACACCTTCTAGAGCACGTTGGGTGGCACGGGATACATGCGGACGTGGATTGTCCTGTTGGAACAGCAAGTTCCCTTGCCGGTCTAGGAATGGTAGAACGATGGGTTCGATGACGGTTTGGATGTACCGTGCACTATTCAGTGTCCCCTCGACGATCACCAGTGGTGTACGGCCAGTGTAGGAGATCGCTCCCCACACCATGATGCCGGGTGTTGGCCCTGTGTGCCTCGGTCGTATGCAGTCCTGATTGTGGCGCTCACCTGCACGGCGCCAAACACGCATACGACCATCATTGGCACCAAGGCAGAAGCGACTCTCATCGCTGAAGACGACACGTCTCCATTCGTCCCTCCATTCACGCCTGTCGCGACACCACTGGAGGCGGGCTGCACGATGTTGGGGCGTGAGCGGAAGACGGGCTAATGGTGTGCGGGACCGTAGCCCAGCTTCATGGAGACGGTTGCGAATGGTCCTCGCCGATACCCCAGGAGCAACAGTGTCCCTAATTTGCTGGGAAGTGGCGGTGCGGTCCCCTACGGCACTGCGTAGGATCCTACGGTGTTGGCGTGCATCCGTGCGTCGCTGCGTTCCGGTCCCAGGTCGACGGGCACGTGCACCTTCCGCCGACCACTGGCGACAACATCGATGTACTGTGGAGACCTCACGCCCCACGTGTTGAGCAATTCGGCGGTACGTCCACCCGGCCTCCCGCATGCCGTCAGTGTCAGCCAGTTTGCCGTGGCATACGGAGCTCCATCGCAGTCTTTAACACTGGTAGCATGCCGCGACAGCGTGGACGTGAACCGTATGTGCAGTTGACGGACTTCGAGCGAGGGCGTATAGTGGGCATGCGGGAGGCCGGGTGGACGTACGGCCGAATTGCTCAACACGTGGGGCGTGAGGTCTCCACAGTACATCGATGTTGTCGCCAGTGGTCGGCGGAAGGTGCACGTGCCCGTCGACCTGGGACCGGACCGCAGCGACGCACGGATGCACGCCAAGACCGTAGGATCCTACGCAGTGCCGTAGGGGACCGCACCGCCACTTCCCAGCAAATTAGGGACACTTTTGCTCCTGGGGTATCGGCGAGGACCATTCGCAACCGTCTCCATGAAGCTGGGCTACGGTCCCGCACACCGTTAGGCCGTCTTCCGCTCACGCCCCAACATCGTGCAGCCCGCCTCCAGTGGTGTCGCGACAGGCTTGAATGGAGGGACGAATGGTGACGTGTCGTCTTCAGCGATGAGAGTCGCTTCTGCCTTGGTGCCAATGATGGTCGTATGCGTGTTTGGCGCCGTGCAGGTGAGCGCCACAATCAGGACTGCATACGACCGAGGCACACAGGGCCAACACCCGGCATCATGGTGTGGGGAGCGATCTCCTACACTGGCCGTACACCACTGGTGATCGTCGAGGGGACACTGAATAGCGCACGGTACATCCAAACCGTCATCGAACCCATCGTTCTACCATTCCTAGACCGGCAAGGGAACTTGCTGTTCCAACAGGACAATGCACGTCCGCATGTATCCCGTGCCACCCAACGTGCTCTAGAAGGTGTAAGTCAACTACCCTGGCCAGCTAGATCTCCGTATCTGTCCCCCATTGAGCATGTTTGGAACTGGATGAAGCGTCGTCTCACGCGGTCTGCACGTCCAGCACGAACGCTGGTCCAACTGAGGCGCCAGGTGGAAATGGCATGGCAAGCCGTTCCACAGGACTACATCCAGCATCTCTACGATCGTCTCCATGGGAGAATAGCAGCCTGCATTGCTGCGAAAGGTGGATATACATTGTACTAGTGCCGACATTGTGCATGCTCTGTTGCCTGTGTCTATGTGCCTGTGGTTCTGTCAGTGTGATCATGTGATGTATCTGACCCCAGGAATGTGTCAATAAAGTTTCCCCTTCCTGGGACAATGAATTCACGGTGTTCTTATTTCAATTTCCAGGAGCGTAGTTTTGCAATTTGTTTTCATCTTCTGATGACTTTATTAGTCTATAAACGACAGCGTCATCTGCAAACAACCTAAGACGGCTGCTCAGATTGTCTCCCAAATCGTTTATATGGATAAGGAACAGCGAAGGGCCTATAACACTACCTTGGGAAACGCCAGAAATCACTTTTGTTTTACTCTGACTTTCCGTCGATTAGTACGAACTGTGACCTCTGTGTCAGGTAGTCACAAATCCAGTCACAAAACTGAGACGATATTCCATAAGCACGCCATTTCACTGTAAGCCGCATGTGTGGTATAGTATCAAAAGCGTTCTGGAAATCCAGAAATACGGAATCGATCTGAAATCCCTTGTGCATAGCACTCAACACCTCATGCGAATAAAGAACGATGTTTTCTAAACCGAAATTGACTGTGTGTCAATAGACCGTTTTCTTCGAAGTAATTCATAATGTCCGAACACAATATATGTTCCAGAATCCTGCTGCATATCGACGGTAATGATATGGGCCTGTAATTAGTACCTTTCTTGAATATTGGTCTGACCGGTGCAACTTTCCAGTCTTTGGGAACGGATCTTCCGTCGAGCGAACGGTTCTATATGAGTGCTAAGTATGGGACTAATGCATCAGCATACTCCAAAAGGAACCTAATTGCTGTACAGTCTGGACCAGAAGACTTGCTTTTATTAAGTGATTCAAGTTGCTTCATTACTCAGAGGATATATTTACATCTACGTTACTCATGTTGGCAGCTGCTCTTGATTCGAATTCTGGAATATTTACTTCGTCTTCTTTTGTGAAGGCATTTCGGAAGTCTGTGTTTAGTAACTCTTCTTTGGCAGCACTGTCTCCGATAGTATTTCCGATATTAGTAGGTATCCCCTGACTTTCGTCATCTCAGTGTTTAACTAGTTGGAGACGGCGGACATGAGAGCGGTGTGCCCATACATTACGTTTACATCCGACACGAACTGTGTTTAGATGTTTTTGTCTAGCCATACGGCAAATCGATTCTCGGAGGATTAGTATGTCATCACGAATGATGTCTTTAGACGAGCTGCTCCGATTTATTCAGAGCTTTAATGTGCAGTTGCCATCACCCTTGTAATTTTTTTAAGAATTAGAGAGTAGAGTGCCCTTGTGGGTGTCATTGAAGTCGTAGAGACTCCTTCCCAAAATATTATCCGAGTCATGCGCGGTACTGTTTCATTACACACGCCTAAAACACACTCGTTGTGGGGAGGAAAATGTTCCAAATCATCCGTTGTACGCCCTTGTTGTTCTCAAAGAACTTGAAGATTTGCAGGTTTTAGAATCATTCCGCTCGAGTGCACTCAGTTAGCTAATATTTTGTCACTAGCCACTCACCATCATCAGCAGCCTTTTCCTCTAAAGTTGGACTGGTTATAGCAGACCACAAATTAGCAATCTTCTCAGGATACAGATGTGCTGCCAAACAATTCGATAGCAGAAAATGTCATAATTTATGTCTTCCTCTCCCACGTATTCTCACGGTGATCCAACGACATCTGTCTTCTTTCCATCTAGTTAAAATAAAATGTGCATTTCTCCCATTAGATGAAGGAAATGAATAACTTCGATATTGCAGTGTTTGTGACCAAACAGTAGCCGTATTGGGAATCGGTTTACGGGAAACTAAATTGGGAAGGTAGTGGTTTTTTTTTTTTTTCAAAATATTAGAAACTGTGACCGTCTTCCTAGCATCCCATCCAAGTCAGTGTCTTGACCATTAGTCGTATTATTCAGTTTATCTATGGTTGGCCGATAGTCTCTATCCATTTATTCAGAATGAGCCACTAACCTAATCTAATACTTTATTTGAAAAGCGTGAACTCTACAACCCAGTAGCTAAAGTTCACACTTGCAACTTGTCTATTGTTACAACACAAATTCCACTATAGCTTTGAGAATTCTCAACTGATTTTTATCCACGATTACTTTGCTGGTCGTCTCTTTTTGAACATGGACCATCAAATTGATGACATTTAGCCTTAAATAGCAACACGCCCTATTGTCACTCTCAGTTATTTCGTTCACCGGTGGTTTTATTGGCAGCTATCGGTTTGGGCAATGCACGACCTAATTTGTTGGCCTGCCTTCTTGTGATGACAAAGGGGTCCGTTATCGACCATCGCTTTAGAGCCCGTACATTTGACACTGAGTTAATCCTCAAACTCTTTTTCATAACTAGGTAACTTAGCGAAAATAAATGGAAACAACTAACATAATGAATAGATCCCATAGGATGACTGATGATGACGAAACCAGACATTTACATTCTGAATCAAATAACTGAAGTCCATACAAATGAGAGTGTTGGTCTCACACAAACTGCAACTCACTGACAGCACCAGGATCGAGATATCAATGGTTAAATCGAAATAGGCTTTGTTTTGAGCGCCATCTTGATTATGCTAATGCCGTGTTTTAAGCATCCTTTGCAAATTTGTCAGCGCTGATTAACAATTTGCAGGAAGCCGTAGCAATGGAGGTAACTGAACACACCACAAGGAGACAGTCATTTGATATGAACGAGGTGCGTGGTCTTTGAAAAAGTTTTTGTGTGAACAGCAGATCGACGGTCGAAGTCAATATTCCATCACATTATGTTACCCTTCTGCCGGCCGCTCTGGCCGAGCGGTTCTAGGCGCTTCAGTCCGGAACCGCGCTGCTGCTAGGGTCGCAGGTTCGAATCCTGCGTCGGGCATGGATGTGTATGATGTCCTTAGGTTGGTTAGGTTTAAGTAATTCTAAGTTCAAAAATGGTTCAAATGGCTCTGAGCACTATGGGACTTAACTTCTGAGGTCATCAGTCCCCTATAACTTAGACCTACTTAAACTTAACTAACCTAAGGACATCAGATTCGAACCTGCGAGCGTAGCGGTCGCGCGGTTCCAGACCGTAGCGCCTAGAACCGGTCGACCACTTCGGCCGGCTAGTTCTAAGTCTAGGGGAGTGATGACCTCAGAGGTTAAGTCCGATAGTGCTTAGAGCCATTTATGTTACCCTTTCTCTTTTTATACACAATGACCGCATACCATGTACATATGGCAACACTGTACATGAGAACTTTTTAATATCTATGTCTACTTTTGTTAAATGTTTTTGTATTGCCATCGTAGCTGACGATGGGGTTTACACCTCAAAACATGTTCCTTCATTAATTTTAATGTCAACAAATTTTGTAACTGGTAGCGGTCTCTAAAAGACCTCTTCACGCAAGAGCATTCCCAGTGAAAGGCAAGGTCTCAGGATCGAGTACACAGTTTTAGTCTGCCAGGAAGTTTCAAAACAGCGGAAACTCCGCTGCAGGTGGCAGAGTGAAAGAACCATTCCAGAAAAACATTTTTATATCACAGTCGTGCATTTTCGAGGGGTTGGTTTTATTTTGGGTGCTGTTTGGTGTTTGTTTATTCTAGTTTGATGAGGTTTGTTCTTTAATTACTGTGGCCATCCACGTTCGCACATATGGTGGGCTGCAAAATATTTATCGAGTAGTTGAGAATGGTAAAAGCTCGCGGCCCGCCCCTCCCACCTGAGGTGATGGCTTACGGGGAGCCACTCGGGCCCGGCGCGTCCTCATTAGCATGCTGCTGCCTGCTCAACAGGCGAGCGCCTCCGTTCAGAGCGTCGGGAGCCACGGAAGCCGCCATGCAGTGCACCGACCGATCTTCGGAACGCAGGTCCATACGGCTGCAGGCGCTCGCTGTCTATCCGAAGTCGTCATGCCTGCCTGCTTGCCTGCAACCTCCGCTACCGGCGACGTTCACGTCTGATACCCTGTGTACGGACACTGGTCGTGAATGTGGACTGAGTTCACCGATATGTGAGTGGCTCGAAGACCTTGCAACGCTACCGCGAAATGTATAATGCCAAATATGACCTTAAAATGCAGTAAGCGTTACCCTCTGGGAGGAATTGTGCTGTTTGACCGTGCTTTAACCTGACGGACAGAGGGAATCGAACCCAAATTTCGTAAGGGTGGCAATTAGTAGAAAGCAGAAAGACTAATTTAGAACAGGGGCGGGCAGGAATCCTCCACGTGTGCGGTGCACTTGCTCGTGTGTAGTTAACAAGTGTTCTGCGTGCACACAGTGGCAAGCTGACCAACCGCTTCTCTCCCCTGCCCTCCATACCGTCTCGCCGCTCCTTCGTCTGTGAGGCGTTTTGTTTCCTAGCTTGCTTTATTGAATGAAGGTATAAGGTTAGTAGGAGTGCTTCAAAGAAATCATGGTCTGAAAGAGTACCTATTACCTACGATACGTTTTATTTAATTATCACAGTTGGGGTTTACAATACGTTTAATGTCTGGAACAAAATTTCTACATACAGACAAACGCAAACGGTTACGTAAATTTGCATCACTGATGTTTTCTCTATTCTTATTAAGCTTTGGAAATAAATTCAAGTTCAAGTTAAGTTTCAAATAGGATCAAATTTAAGTGCCTCATAACGACACTTGTAAAGCAAGTGATTCCAACTAACCGCATTTATGTTCATTAGTACTAAAACTTTGGCACTTTCAAATTAAAGCAGTTCATAGCAAATTAAAACTTTTCATCGGTTAAATATTATGTGCCTCTCTTTTTATGTGAGAAACAAATGATTTAACTAGCAACTTTCATATCCTTTAAAACTGATCCTAGGCACATTTAAATAGAAACAAATTAGCATTTCTTCATAATTAAGATACTCGGTTTTTAGCACTATTAGGATAGGACCCTACGTCGTATCATGAAGAGGGCAGTTCAAAGTTTAAACACGTATTTTCCAACAGTTCAATTACTATTGCAATAAACACACACAGCCGGCCGCGATGGTCTAGCGGTTCAGGCGCTCAGTCCGGAACCGCGCTACTGCTACGGTCGCAGGTTCGAATCCTGCCTTGGGCATGGATGTGTGTGATGTCCTTAGGTTAGTTAGGTTTAAGTAGTTGTAATGTTCTAGGGGACTGATGACCACAGATGTTAAGTCCCATAGTGCTCAGAGCCATTTGAACCATTTAAACACACACAGGCACACTGGTTCTTTCTAGTATACATATCTGTTCTCCAAAGTTGTTGAGGCAGTTGCGCAATAGTGGTGGCAAGCACGTGGCAGCTATTTGGTCTCAACCCTGGCGGTTTAATCCTCTATTTCAATTCTTCTTGGCGGTGAGTTAATCATTTTTAGAGCCATTCTAAATACCAGAGCACCATTCTACAGCCGGAACCACATCCGAGGCCATTCCATCATAGATTTGGATTCAGAATGCCTCACTTGGCACCTGCGGTGTTGACTATGCGACTGCTGGCCACTGACTGCCTAACGCCCTTCCTCTCTTGCCACCCAGATAGAGCGCCACTTCCACCTTTAATTGCGCGCAAAGCCCCTTCCATGTGGAGGGGGTTCCCTACGCCTTTTAAGTTACATCATATGATTTCCCTAAGTATGAACCAGTTTTCTACATACAATTTTGTTTTTTACAAACATAAATATTTTATAAAATTCCTTTATTTAGGCACACTATTAAGTTAAGCAAATCATATATCACAAATTTACCTTTCCCTCCAACAATTCAAAGATCTGAACTCGCACAGAATAAATACTTCATAATAAATTTACACTGTACCAATTACTCACAGTCGATAATGGTGATACAACTTCTTAAGTAGTAGAAACCAGAACGTTGTCCTCAACGGCGAGTGTTCATCAGAGACAAGAGTACAGTCAGGAGCGCCCCAGGGAAGTATGGTAGGACCGCTTTTGTTCTCCATATACATAATGATTTTGTGGACAGTGTGGGCGGTAATCTGCGGTTGTTTACTGACGACGCTGTCGTTTGCGGTAAGGTGTGGAAGTTGAGTGACTGTAGGAAGATACAAGACGACTTAGACAAAATTTCTAGTTGGTGTCATCAATGGCAGCTAGCTCTAGATGTAGAAAAATGTAAGTAGATGCGGATGGCTAGGAACAACAGAACTGCAATGTTCGGATACAGTATTAGTAGTGTCCTGCCTGACACAGTAAAGTCGATTGAATAAAATGGAACGATCGTGTAAGGATTGTACTGGGGAAGGCGAATGTTCGACTTCAGTTTATTGGGAGAATTTTAGGAAGGTATGGTTCACATTAAAGGAGACCCCCGTATAGAACGCTGGTGCGACCTATTCTTGAGTACTGCTCGAGTGTATGGGACTCGTACCATGTCTTATTGAAGGTAGACATCGAAGCAATTCAGAAGTGGGCTGCTACATTTCTTACCGGTAGCTTTGAACAACACGGAGATGCTTTGGCAACTCATATGGGAATCCCTGGAGGGAAGGCGATGTTCTTTTCGAGAAACAGTATTGAGTAAATTTAGAGAACCGGCATTTGAAGCTGAATGTCGAAATGATTCTGCTGCCGGCAACATACATCGCGCGTAAGGACCACGAAGTTACGAAACATTAGGGCTCATATGGAGGCATATAGACTGTTGCTTTTTTTTTCCTTTCCTCGCTCTATTTGTGAGCAGAACAGGGAGGGAATGACTAGCAGTGGTACATGGTACCCTCTGCCATGCACCGTACGTCGGCTTGCAGAGTATCTGTCTAACTGTAGCTGCAGAGTAGATGTAGATGTTAAACGGGACGAAGCGAACGACGTCCCCTCCCTCCTCCCACCTAGTTCCCACTCCAATATCTAACCACGCACAGTCACTTGATTCAGCTACAGTATATTCAGGGCTTCCGCTGAGTTGTGACCCGCCAAGGCGGCAGTGCATGTCAAAGCGCCAGCTTCCGGGGCTCTGGGGCCCTGGCGACATTTCTCATCCGCCCGGTGGACTAAAGACGAGGGCCGGTGTGCCGGCGGTTTCTCACGCCACACTAGGTCAATACCGGCCTTGTACCCACGTTCCATCTCAGATATACTCCATGAAAAAATTCAGAAAACCTTCTCACGCTTGCACATAGAGCATACGCTAGACGCAGACATATGGTTTACAGCGACTCCGTTCCGTGGTGTGTGTGTGTGTGTGTGTGTGTGTGTGTGTGTGTGTGTGTGTGTGTGTGACGCTAATGCAATTTATTTTTGAGAATGATCACAGGTTTCTATATTCGTCGGCGCCAGAGCCTCATTCCTCTGTCTGGCTATCTACAGGGTGTCCCAGCTATCTTGTCCACCCAAAATATCTCTGGAACAATAACAGCTATTGGAAAACGACTTTCACCGGTATCAATGTAGGGCTGGGGCCCATGAATGTACATATTTGGAAACATTCTAAAACGAAAGCATATGTGTTTTTTAACACAAACTTATGTTTATTTAAATGGACCTCCTATATTTTTTCTTCAGCAATCCATAGCATGACAAAGCACATACACAATGGCGTTGATTGCATCGCAATATTCCCATTACATCCCCAGATATTAAAACGCGAAGTTGAAGCTTGAAACACCCGACAGGCGCTGCTAGCGCACGTTCTGAGGCTCAGGCGTGAACCCCATGCTGCCCGTAATCGCGATGTGATTGACATGCGTAATCACACTTCTATACTTATCAAGAGGTCCGAAACGAATAATACGGTCTGCTGCCATCCTGCATTAACCTCGTACATTCCAGCAGGTATTTATCCCATAGGCTAGGGGTGATGCGGTTCTGTAACATATCTGTGTACCGCAACGTTAGTCACAAAGTTAACTTCGCTTATCGTTAATCCGTTACTAAAAAGGTAATGCCGTTCTACGTTAAAACTTTACTTTACTGTAGATCTAGCGCAAGTGGCAGTTAATCATTCACTCGTAATAGTAAAATTCATGTTGACGGTTTAAGTGAAACGAGCAAGTCGACTAAAAGTTTTACCGTTGTTTGGGTAAAAATGTTTTGATTTAGGAAGTTCAGGTAGGGCAGAGAAGATGAATGTAAACATGTTTAACCAATTAGTTTTATTATCACATAATTATCAATGTTATGGTTATCTAATGCGTTAAATGACAAATTGTTGCAAACAAATGTTTCTTAACATCACTGGGTAAAATGGCCCTTTGTAGAAACTTCCACTGTGATACCAGCACTACATACTAAACATAGCGTTCACATCTCATCCTCAAAGTGATGCCCATTGGCTTGCGTACATAGGGTCACTCTGCGGATGAAGGATGCCCTACTTCGTGCTACTGTTTCCTCAAATGGTTCAAATGGCTCTGAGCACTATGGGACTTAACTTCTGTGGTCATCAGTCCCCTAGAACTTAGAACTACTTAAACCTAACTAACCTAAGGACATCACACACATCCATGCCCGAGGCAGGATTCGAACCTGTGACCGTAGCAGCCGCGCGGTTCCGGACTGAGCGCCTTAACCGCGAGACCACCGCGGCCGGCTACTGTTTTCTCTTTGATGGCTGTACAAGCATCAATAATGCTTTGCTTCATGCCCTCTGATGTTGTTGGTTCATGTTGGTAAACAGCATCCTTCACTGCTCCCCAAAGAAAATAATCCAGTGGTGTAAGGTCCGGAGATCGGGCAGGCCACCTAACTGGGCCACCTCGTCCAATCCACCTACCAGGGAACTTAAGATTCAGAAGTCGTCGTGCTCGTAAGGCGTTATGTGCAGGGCATCCGTCATGCTGATACCACATGACCATTCTCCGGTTCAGAGGTACGGTGTCCAAGAGAACAGGAAGATTGTGTCGTATAAATCTGGAGTATTGTCTGCCATTTTGGTTGCCATTTATAAAGAAAGGTCCGATAATGGTATCTCCAATAATCCCACACCAAACATTAACTTTCCACGGACGTTGATGCTCTACCTGACGGAGCCATTTTGGATTGTCTGCGGACCAATAATGCATATTCCTCATATTGACAATTCCTTTGTTGTAGAATGATGCCTCGTCGGTAAAGAGAACGTCTGCAAAAAATTTGGATTAGTCAGAAGTTTTTGCTGAGCCCACCGACAAAATGTTGCCCTATTGCGGAAGTCATTTCCATGAAGATCCTGGTGTAAATGAACATGGTAAGGATGAAATTTATGACTTTAAGAATACGCTGTGCACTTGATTTCGACACACCAACTTCACGTTCAATTTGACGTGTGCTGATTTGAGGATTCACAGCTATGGTAGCGAGCACAGCAACTTCAGCACGTTCATCTGTGCGTGTTGTAGGGCGATGTCGAGGTCTTTGATTTAAGCTTCCCGTTTCACGTAGACGAGATGTGAAACGACCAAACATCCGGCGCGAAGGCGATGGCTTGTCAGGGAATCGTCTTCTGTACAGTCGTTCTGCCTGAACAGCATTTCGTCCACCTACAGCAGGGTACAGTACAGGTATGTAGAGTAGGGTAGAAAACAGACATACTAACTTAATAATCATAATGTTCGCTAACAGTACTATCAACAAACAAGCAATCTCATTACGTATGTCCCGTCAACGTACATTCTCCATAGATCAGCAGCATTTCTGCCATATCTTCATGTGTGTACATTATACTGTGCAGTATAAGTTGCACAACACAACGTTTATTCACAATGTGTACTACCTCCGTGCCGTCACTAGATTACTCTGATGCACGACTACACTGGCAAGCGGTGTACTGCACGCCAAAGCAACAACAAATGGGATGCTCGGAGGGTGGTGGAGTACAGGAGTTTGCATGGGTCGCAAATCATAAACTAGGCGAAGTGGTAACTGTGGCAGTAGTGGGAACTACGTTGGACACTTGACTAGGTAGAGCCAGGCCCTGCGCGACAGGCACAATGGGTCATATAACGCATTAGGTAAACCTTATTTTGGGTGTGCAGGATAAATAAGACAACCTGACGGGTGTACACCGATCAGCACTGGTTCATATTGTGTACGTAGATACGTAAAACGTGCAAGAGGGAAACCATTATGTGCTTATGAGAGTTGATGGCAGCAGACCGTATTATTCGTTTCGGACCTCTTGATAAGTATGGAGGTGTGATTACACATGTCAATCACATCGCGATTACGGGCAGCATGGGGTTCACGCCTGAGCCTCAGGACGTGCGCTAGCAGCGCATGTCGGGTGTTTCAAGCGTCAACTTCGCGTCTTAATATCTCGGGATGTAATGGGAATATTACGATGCAATCAACGCCATTGTGTATGTGCTTTGTCATGCTATGGATTGCTGAAGAAAAAATATAGGAGGTCCATTTAAAAAAACATAAGTTTGTGTTAAAAAACACATATGCTTTGGTTTTAGAATGTTTCCAAATATGTACATTCATGGGCCCCAGCCCTACATTGATACCGGTGAAAGTCGTTTTCCAGTAGCTGTTATTGTTCCAGAGATATTTTGGGTGGACAAGATAGCTGGGACACCCTGTATATCCCACAAACCCCATTAAGTCGTGATGATGATGATGATGATGATGATTATTAGTGTTTTAGGGCGCACAACAATTAAGTCGTGTGGCGGAGGGCACTTTGAGAGGCATACTCAGAGTACCGGGTGATCAAAAAGTCAGTATAAATTTGAAAACTGAATAAATCACGGAATAATGTAAATAGAGAGGTACAAATTGACACACATGCTTGGAATGATACGGGGTTTTATTAGAACCAAAAAAATACAAAAGTTCAAAAAATGTCAGACAGATGGCGCTTCATCTGATCAGAATAGCAATAATTAGCATAACAAAGTAAGACAAAGCAAAGATGACGTTCTTTACAGGAAATCCTCAATGTGTCCAACAATCATTCCTCAATATTCGAGGAATAATGTTGTGAACAGCACTGTAAAGCATGTCCGGAGTTATGGTGAGGCATTGGCGTCGGATGTTGTCTTTCCGCATCCATAGAGATGTCGGTCGATCACGATACACTTGCGACTTCAGGTAACCCCAAAGCCAATAATCGCACAGACTGAGGTCTGGGGACCTGGGAGGCCAAGCATGACGAAAGTGTCGGCTGAGCACACGATCATCACCAAACGACGCGCGCAAGAGATCTTTCACGCTTCTAGCAATATGGGGTGGAGCGCCATCCTGCATAAACATCGTACGTTCCCGCAGTTGTTTATCAGCCAGGCTGGGTTCAAAAAATGGTTCAAATGGCTCTGAGCACAATGGGACTTACCTAACATCACACACATCCGTGCCCGAGGCAGGATTCGAACCTGCGACCGTAGCGGTTGCGCAGTTCCAGACTGGAGCGCCTAGAACCGCTCGGCCACCCCGGTCGGCAGCCAGGCTGGGGATGATGCGATTCTCTAACATATCGGCGTACCCCTTACCCGTCACGGTAGCAGTTACAAAACCAGAATCACGCATTTCCTCGAAGAAAAAAGCCCGATAACGGTAAATGTGGTAAATCCAACCCATACCGTGACTTTCTCGTCGTGCAATGGAGTTTCCATAACAGTTCTAAGATTATCGGTAGCCCAAATTCTGCAGTTGTAGGCGTTGACAGACCCTCGGACTGTGAAATGAGCTTCGTCGGTTCACAACACGTTACTCAACCAATCGTCATCTTCCGCCATCTTTTGAAACGTCCACATCGCAAATGCCCTCCGCTTCACTAAATCACCGGGTAACAGTTCATGGTGCCGATGGATTTTGTACGGTTAGCATCGGAGGGTACGCCTCAGTGCCAACCAAACAGTAGTGTATGGAATGCCGGTGCGACGTGCGACTGCACGAGCGCTGACTTCCCCGTGCATAGACGAACCCGCTACAGTCCCCATTTCTTCCTGAACTGTCTCAGCAGCATTACGCCTTGTGCTCGGTCGGCCACTAAGGGGTCTATCGTGTAAACAACCCGTGGCTTCGAACTTCGAAATCATTCTCGCCACAGCTGCATTTGTCAACGGACCTTTACCGTTCAAATCCCCTTCCTATGGTGATAGGATCGTAACACTGAACTAGCACATTCCCCATTCTGATAATACAGTTTCACTAGAAGCGCCTTTTCAGGTAACGTCAACATGCTGCGACTGCTGACGCATCTGATTCTCTCTCTCATTACAGCACCTTTTATACACGATTGTCATGCGCAGTCACTGACGTTTTGCTGTCCAGCGCCATCTGTTGGACATTTTGTGAACTTTTTTTTGTCTAATAAAACCCCGTGTCATTCCAAGCATGTGTGTCAATTTTTACCTCTCTATCTACATTATTCTGTGGTTTATTAAGTTTTCAAATTTATACTGACTTTTTGATCTCCCGGTGCATGCGGTATGCAGTTCATGCAATATGCTAACTCGGAATTCTACAAAGAATCTCCCTGACATTACTCCTGTACTCAAAATCTGACATCTCATCCCTTGCTCCTGTTGAAGAACTGTGCCAGGTGAGAACGCACACCACACACATAATAAGAATCAGTTTAATAAAAACACAAAAATAATCACCCGAAAGAATGACCGGGTTGAGGGGACTCGCGGGTTCTTTTTAACTGATAGCCAGAAATACTGTGCAGAATGAACTAAATTTTTATTACTACTAGCTTTTTGCGTTAAAATCTCAATATGCATGATCAGGTGATCCCCCTGATCTCTTATGACACAGTGTGCGCAGATGAAACTGATAACTAACATAAAAGTAATTTTTTCCCCGTTTTCAATACCGATTGGCACTTCTCCTGTCACTGACAGAGCGCACGAGACTGTAGTTGATTTAACTATCGACATGAAGGTTATTGACCTACAGAAGAAAATTGGACTTTCAGCAGGCACTCCACTGCACACATGGCCCACAGCTAGCCGTTCTGTACCTCTCTCGGGAAGAGCGAAGTGAATATAGCCGGGACTGCGGTTATTTACCCTGCAACGCCGAAACCGCAGAAGGTGAGTGGGTGTGAGTTGTGGACACTTGTGAGACGAGACGAGACACTTGTGAGACGAGACGAGACACTTGTGAGACGAGACGAGACACTTGTGAGACGAGACGAGACACTTGTGAGAAACTCGAATGTGGAGACACTTGTGACAAATCCGGGATACTGGGGGACCGGCACAGGGTGTGTCGAAAATGTTGCGCCTCTACCTGCTCGTCCACTACCTGCTGCCGCTTGGTGTGACTGAGCGCTCGGCTTGTGCCGGCCCGGGCAGCTGCCGAAGGACATTCACACTCCTCCAGAGCAGCCAGGTTACATTATTTCAGAATTTTTTTGGGCAAGGAAGAGTGGCCTTAGTCAGATTAGAAATCGGAGCTGACTTTGCCCCCACGATATCCTATCAACCATTAGTTGCAGCACAGTTATGCGTAAGACCTTTTGCATTGGAATTTTTGTTCTGATTGATCTTACATAGGGCATAATTTTCGCTCAACCTCATACTTAACGATGCATTTTACAGAAACTATAGAAACGGAAAATGTTTTCTATCTTTCAACCCCTCACCCAAAATTTGGTATGATAGGAGTAGCAACCTTTTACCAAAGATTAAGAGGAGCCAACTAAAGAATTTGGTTCTCAGTAGAAACTTTTTTCTTTAATTATTTCGAAATGAACCTCTATTTTCCCGTACCACGCAGGGAAGTGTACTGAGGTCTAATGTGAGTCCTGCTAGCAATTAGCGTTAAGGAATGCAATTTATGTATTCATCGTCCACTCAAACAGACATTGTTTCTAAAATTCTCTACACAAAAATGCTGATTGTGACTGTTAGAAAAGCTACGACTTTTCATACTTCAGTAGTGATTCTTTGTCAATTTGCAAAAGACATTTAGACGACTTTGTGTCGTGTCCAGGGAACACCACGAGGAGGTGGTCTCTCTTCGTCCTCCATTATATTTATTTACAATATTTACAGGATGATTATTTATTTACAATTTTTGCAATAGAGTGATCGGCGTGAACTGAACCCCTTTTCAATATTTACAAGTATTGCTGTAGCTTCAGCAATTAACTTTTCATTGTAATTTCTGTGCATAGGCCACGCAAGTAAGAAATGATTTTACATTGGAGTCTTGTAAAGGCCTTAGAAACACTCTCATCTGTCTTAATTGCGGACTTCTTTCTTCCTTTCCCAACTAGATTTAAAACTAGTCGGTCAAATTGCTGCCCATGACAGTCTATTCTGTGTCGTCTCTGAGAATTTTTACTAAGGAGTAAAAATTTGGATGAACAATTAATGTATTTATCGTCCGATTCCATCCTGAAAGATTGTTGGTGCGGTGACGCCTTCCTGCGCAGTTCCATATATCCCTTAGCATGTCGTCATTATCCAGCCATTGTTCAACAAAATAGTCGTAAAAATCCTGCAGTTTTTCATTATCTGGCGTGCTCTCCTGAATCCATAGCCATCCATCATCTAACATGGCCAGTGGAATGTGAGCCAGAGCGGAACACAATCTTATGTGAAAACGAATTTCTTCGTTTTCCTTTTAGGCAGCAACAAGGCCGCAATTCTGCACTTACCTCCACAAGCACTGGTTGAAATGGTAGTTGCAGCCATTAATATTTGCATCAGGAAACAAATATGTTACTGATTGGATGACTGCAGCTTCAAAATCTATCATGATAGCTGTGTGATTCCATCCAGGTACGTTGCTCTTAACAGCTGTGAAAAAGCGATCGTACGTTTCTCGCTTTTTATTGGGTAGCAAGGCGTACACGGTTGGAACTGTGTTTGTTTCCTCCGCAGAACTAGAAATATCGGCATGAACAATAAATAACTGTCCAAACTGCTTGCTGGAGCTTTTGAACGTTCCATCGACAAAGAACGAACTGCAGTCTGTTAAACAGGATTTTCCCCTTTCGCTGGCGAACACCAATATCCTATCATTTGGTACTCTGTTGTCATCTGCAGGTAAAAATTTGCTCCCATCATTCATTAGCGTTGCAGCGATCGTTTTGCACTCCTGTGTGACGGCGGTGATGTGACGATGTCGTGTCCTTGATTGAACAGCGGTCCTACTTCTTCGGCGTAAACAGAAGAAACTGAAGTGTCCGTTTCTTTTGCACGCCTTTTTGCGTTTGCCTCGTGTTTTCGCACTTCATTAACTGCGACGTCCGTAATACATGTATGGCTGCCTTCACTTTAAACTAAGTTGTTTCTGGTAGTTAGTCTTTCTTTACACTTCTTGTCTACGTTTACGCACCGCCAATAACTTACACCTTCATTGTTGGTATATTCCGCTAAATCCACAGCAGTACTGAACTGCGGCGCGCAACCTGTTTGGTGCCGCTGTAGACCGCCCGCTACCTGTTCGGCCGGGTCTCCTCACAACTGTCCCACCTCACAACTGTCGCTCCTCACAAGTGTCCCAACCCCCTTGGTGTCGAGAAGTGAATCAGCTTCTTGTTGCAGGTATGACTGCCCCACGCGGTCGCGTACGTGCAAAACTAATGACCGGGCTGTCGGACGATATACAAGAATTCGCTATCACTCTCTCGCACGGGCCGAGCAAAAGCGACCGCTTCCAAGCCAGACTGCGAGTCCTTAATTTCTGTAACTATCAGACGGACTTGGCGCTCCGCGTCAGGGCCCGTCCAATAGTAACAATTTTCTTATGAACCACCCAATCACCGACACTCCCGCTCGCTTTCTGGACGCCCAGCGGCCGTTCAATCAACGCTACTTTTGGGAGGTCCCTGATGTCTGAGGTCACTTCCCGAGCACCACACCGGCGCCGTTTTCAGAATTCGCGAAAGGTCTGACTGACCCCTCCGCCCACCCGACGACGGAGCCGCCATTGTCTGGTACGGGCGTCTGGTCTAAGGTGAGGTCCTCTGCACAGGATGCCGACTTCCCCCCTACTGCCCAGCACCGAGCCCACTTGCAGTGGTTTCCGGCAGAGAACTCTGCCACGGAAAAGTTCCTCATGATACATGATTTTTACTGCAGTGCAGATTGTGCTCATTGTGCGTTTTAATAGACCTTGTTGGTTGGTTGATTTGAGGCAGGGGAACAAACAGCGAACTCATCAGTCCCCTCGGATTAGTGAAAGATGGGGAAGGAAATCGGTCGTGACTTTCAAAGGAATCATCCCTGCATTTTCCTGAAGAGATTTAGGAAAATCACGGAAAACCTAAATCAGGATGCCCGGACGCGGGTTTGAACCGTCGTCCTCCCAAATGCGAGTCCAACGTGCTAGCCACCGCGCCATCTTTCTCGGTAATAGACCTGTGACAGTTACAATTATGCGTGCAGAACCCTTAACTTTGAAACGTCCCCTTAGAAAAATTTATGCATTACTGTGCTGATAACACTGGGCAACAACCAAAAAAACGTCATGGGTTTCTCAGCTGATTTAGACTAATTTTGGTGTTCTGAGTCCGAATATCACATTGATTTTGTTCTATCAGGTCAACTTTTTGAGATACAGCCATAGGCCTACATGACCATTTTTCCCTGAAATGTAAGCCTTTTTATAGGCTTCAATATGCTAATATTAGGGGTTTTAAGGGGATTATTCAGGACATATGAAAACAAAAGAAGCCTTTAAGATGCCTTTTTTTCTTACTATAGTATAAAATTTATTCTAATTTTTATTGTCTGACAGTCAACTGCATATTTCTATTACTATTTCAGATTGATATGGCTTCTGCGCGACGTTCATGCATGAATAATCCAAACGTTTTCTGCTACATCTGCGGAGAATACACGCTTTCAGTGGACAGGAAGAATATCACTGGATTTGTGAAGAAGGCCTACCAGGCTTACTTTCAAGTCAAGCTGGGTGACCAAGATAAGCCCTGGGCACCGCACACGGTCTGCAAGAAGTGCGTGGAATACCTCCGGCGGTGGACGAAGGGCACGAAAACTTCACTGAAGTTTGGGATTCCAATGGTTTGGAGGGAGCCCTTTGACCATGCATCGGATTGTTACTTCTGCGCCATCAATACTACTGGCATCAACCGGAAGAATCGGCACAGCCTCCAGTACCCCGACCTTCCATCTGCCCGCCGTCCAGTTGCTCACTGCGAAGAAATTCCTGTACCAGCGTTCACAGAGCTTCCTAACATCGACGACGAGGCCACCACTGCAGACGAGGGAGGATATATAGCAGACGAGGAGTATGAAGCACAAGATGGTCGGCAGCTCTTTTCACAATGTGAGCTTAATGATCTTGTTCGGGATCTCATCTTGTCGAAGACTTCATCCGAGCTGTTGGCCTCCAGACTCAAAGAGAAAAATCTACTTGGCGAGGACGCGCGTATCACTTTCTTTCGTAGAAGGCATGAGGACTACATGGGCTACTTCTGCCAGGAGGAAGACCTAGTGTACTGCCGAGATGTCGCCGGTCTTCTTGTTAAACTCGGGGCTCCTACATACGATCCGAGAGATTGGCGACTCTTTATTGACAGCTGCAAGCGCTCTTTGAAGTGTGTGCTCCTCCACAACGGGAACGAGTTCGCCTCAATCCCTCTTGCTCACTCCACAACTCTCGTAGAGAAATATGAAGCAGTGAAGTACGTGCTCGACAAAATCCAATATGAGCAGCACCAATGGATCATCTGCGTCGACTTCAAGATGGTGAACTTTCTACTTGGTCAGCAGTCCGGGTTCACGGAATACCCATGCTTTATATGTATGTGGGACAGTCGAGACAGAGCCCAGCACTATGTAAAGAAAGTGTGGCCGCCACGAGAGCAGTTAGTACCTGGTGCGAGAAACATCATAAACGAACTTCTTGTTGACCGGGAGAAGATATTGATCCCACCGCTACACATGAAGCTTGGGTTAATGAAACAGTTCACGCGTGCTCTGGACAAGGATGGGAGGTGCTTCCACTACCTGTGCCGAGCCTTTCCGCGACTGACCATTGAGAAGCTGAAGGCCGGCATTTTCGATGGGCCACAGATACGGCAGCTGATAAAGGACACAGAGTTCGAAAACTCCATGAACACGTTAGAGTGCGCCGCGTGGAAATCGTTTGTGCAGGTGGTGAACAACTTCCTGGGGAACACGAAGGCAGCAAACCACGCCACACTCATCAGCAGCATGATAGAGGCCTTTCAAAAGCTCGGGTGTTTGATGAGTATAAGGATGCACTTTCTGTACTCACACATGGAGAAGTTTCCTGAAAACCTTGGGGCGATGAGCGACGAGCAGGGAGAAAGGTTCCATCAGGACATGCGCCAAATGGAGGATAGGTACCAGGGGAGGTGGGACGCAGTCATGATGGCGGACTACTGCTGGATGCTGAAGAGAGGCAACCCAGCAGCTGCTCACAAACGGGAATCGAAGAAACGCCGATTCATGCCGTGAACTCTGAACTTTTGTGTCACGTAACGCTCATTGTTATACTAATATTATGATAAATATGCTTATTTACTTTGATGGAGTAAATAAAAACTTAACGAATTTGCATACGTTGACTTTTATTTCTTGAGGAAAACTGAAAAAATCTTCCGGGGTTTCTCAGCAGATGATACAAAGAAATTTGTTTTTTTTACGAAAAATCGATTTTTAAAAATTTCTGTAGCAAAAAATCCTGACCTGATAGAACAAAACCAACGTCATTTTCGGACTCAGGGCATCAAAATTAGTCTAATTCAGCGGGAAAACCCTAGACTTTTTAAAAAAAAATCTTTTTTTGTTGCCCAGTGTAATCATCTTACGTTATTTGAGTTTCAAACGGCTGAGCAAAACACAACGTACTCAGACATTTCCCTCTTTACTTATTCTGATCATCACTAAACTGACACACACTTTTTTTAGCGCAATGCAATCTGACTTTGAATAATCCCTACAAAAGAATGACCCTGACTAACAATAACCTATAACTTCCATGAATCACTTAGCTCACAAAAATCTTCGTTACTCGAACGACTACAATACAGCGAGCGCCAATACTGCCAGCTAAATAAAAGATTTTAACTACTGAAGGCACTAACTACCGATAGGCATACTTATCAAATGAAAGATTTTGATAAAGAACAAACAATGTATTTACCTTAATAGTGTTCAAAAGTCATAATATATATATCAGTTCGTGACATCCAGTCTTACAAATTTACTGTCTCTGATGGACACACGTCCAGATCATCCGCTCTCAAAACTCCGCCATCTCTCTCCCCACATCCACCACTGCTGGCGGCTCACCTCCAACTGCGCAACGCAATGCGCTGTTCACACCCAACTGCCCAACACTACAATAGTGACTATTTCAACAATGCAAACCAGCCACAGACTGCACACAGCACAGTTAGTGATTTTCATACAGAGCACTACGTGGCGTTACCAACATAAAAACCTAAACAGCTTACTTACAACTTGATCTCCACACTTTGTTGGTAACCACGGGAAGCGTCAATTTAGTATAAAAAAATGCAGATTGGCGGACAATGTGGGCCTTGCACCTGTAGTGCCTGGCCCAGATAGGACGCCGCCTTGCAACTTCTGGTACCAACATCGTTCAATCATGCCTGTTCCACTCGCAAATGCTGCAGGTGAACAAGGAAAGAAATACTGTCCATATGAGCTGTAATTTGACCGATTGTGTGGTCGTATTGATTTCGAGAATCGTGTGTCGGAGGAAATAGTATCTGGCAGGACACCTCTCCGTTCTTGGAATTTTAACAGTAAACGTCTCCGTGATGCGCAAAACCTCTGTTGTAGGGTATTTGGCTGGAGTGTATCCAAAGTCTCCGTAACACGTACTAGACGATCACGTAACGAAATGCGGCGTTTTTTGTTAGATCTTGTATGTCTCCTCTCTTAATAGAGCTCCATACTAGTGAGCAGATGTTTCATACCCAAAAGTTAATCTTAAAGGTGTTTTCTAAGTCACTTCTTTTCTAGAAAATATTTTTTTTATTCCAGTCTTTGCTTGCAATATAAATTCTTTCGAAGTTGACCGGTTTCAGTCAGTAATGACCATCTTCAGATCTACAATATAAAAAAATATACAGTTAGTGGGCAGTCTATCTTTCAAAACAATAAAATATTTCATATCACGATGTACTCTCATACAAACTGGGAATGTACAGATAAAATTGGGTAAAGCGTACCTGTTCTACACCATGTCCTAATGTGATAAAGCCGTAATTGCATCGTCAAAACATATAAATACACTCAGCAAAGCATCGTCACGTAGAGCTAAAAAATGGGGTAAAATAGGCCACATCGTCCACACAGTCATTTTGCAACTGGCGTTACTGTACCGAACATACTGTGAAGTGCAGTAGCTTGTAAATAGGAAGATGGTCATTACTGACTGAAAACGGTCATCGTCGAAGGACTTCATATTTTGATCAAAGACTGTAATAAAAAAAAAAAAAATTGACAGTACCTGGATCACTGTTTGTATTCGCGACTATGTCACAGCTTGTGAAACTTCTTTTCTAAGTGAATTAAACTCCCTTAAGGTAGTTCCGCTGAATCTGCGGTGTGATCATTCTACCTAAGGTCGCTCCAGAGAGTTACTCCTAAGTACAGTATGTTAAGTTCGTTATAGTTCGCAGTTATCTGTCGCCAGCTGCGTAGTCGAACAGTAAAGGGTTTCGTCGCCTGTTTATGCTTAGTAGACTGTGTTTCTTTACCTTCAGGGCCAGCTGCCAATCCCGCTGTCGATCCTGCACAAATGTTCCTGCGTTTCGCTACAGCCTTCTGTCGCTGCAACCTTCCCACAGATAAAAGCACCGTCTGTCAATAGACCCGAGGAACTCCCAACGTCATCCTCTGTATCCACCAGATCAGTATATGTTACACTACTGGCCATTAAAATTGCTACACCACGAAGATGACGTGCTACAGACGCAAAATTTAACCGACAGGAAGAAGATGCTGTGATATGCAAATGATTAAGTTTTCAGAGCATTCACACAAGGCTGGCGCCGGTGGCGACAACTACAACGTGCTGACATGAGGAAAGTTTCCAATCGATATCTCGTACACAAACAGCAGGTGACCGGCGTTGCCTGGTGAAACGTTGTCGTGATGCCTCGTGTAAGGAGGAGAAATGCGTACCACCACGTTTCCGACTTAGATAAAGGTCGGATTCTAGCCTATCGCGATTGCAGTTTATCGGATCTCGACATTGCTGCTCGCGTTGGTCGAGATCCAATGACTGTTAGCAGAATATGGAATCGGTGGGTTCATGAGGGTAATATGGAACGCCGTGCTTGATCCCAACGGCCTCGTATCACTAGCAGTCGAGATGACAGGCATATTATCCGCATGGCTGTAACGAATCGTGCAGCCATGTCTCGATTCCTGAGTCAACAGATGGGGACGTTTGCAAGACAACAACCATCTGCACTAACAGTTCGACGACGTTTGCAGCAGCACGGACTATCATATCGGAGACAATGGCTTCATTCGCCTTCATTCGATCCCTGCGGAACCCTACATTTCAGCAGGATAATGAACGACCGCATGTTGCAGGTGCTGTACGGGCCTTCCCGGGTACAGAAAATGTTCGACTGCTGCCCTGGCCTGCACATTCTCCAGATCTCTCACCAATTGAAAACGTCTGGTCAGTGGTGGCCGAGCAACTGGCTCGTCACAATACGCCAGTCACTACTCTTGATGAACTGTGGTATGGTGTTGCAGCTGCATGGGCAGCTGTACCCGTACATGCCATCCAAGCTGTGTTTGACTCAATGCCCAGGCGTATCAAGGCCGTTATTACGGCCAGAGGTGGTTGTTCTGGGTACTGATTTCTCACGATCTATGCACCCAAATTGCGTGAAAATGTAATCACATGTCAGTTCTAGTATAATATATTTGTCCAATGAACACCCGTTTGTCATCTGCATTTCTTCTTGGTGTAGCAATTTTAATGGCCAGTAGTGTATATTGTAGTCCTTGACGGCACTATCGAACTCCCTTGGCGTACTCCCGAAATTACTTTTCGACCTATCATTTCATCCCGTTAAAGAAAGGCCAACATTTTAAAATGTGGGTGATAACTGTACTCTAATGAAACAAAATTATTCGTAGCCGTTTGTCCTAATAAGGTGTGCGGTATAACAGGATTCAACGATTTGCGATAATCCGTGAATGTTTATCCTAACTTCTGGCAAAACCTCACGGCGGACCCGAAGCTATGGCACTGTCATTGAAACTGAGTAGCTGCGTCGATGACTTGTTCACTTGGAAACGTGGTTCAGACCAGTTGTTGTTGGATTTGTGTAGTGATACATGATTAAATATTCAGACGCCCGTTTAATTTTGTCCCTTGTAATGGCAAGATGTATCGTTAGTACAGATCCAGTTAGCCCTTCGAGGGCGTGATGACGGTGCAGTGCGTCACCGAAACCAGTCTCGTTGAATAAAGAAATTGTCAAAACACGCGGATGAAGATGGTTCTATCAATGCTCACATATTGCAGCTCTGTCTTCATCTCGTAGTCACCATGGACGAGTGTTGCGTATATCACTAAGGAAGCAGTGGAGTCGTGTCCAGCCATCATCGTGCAAGCTGATGCTGAGTGTTTCTTGTGACTGTCATGGCGTTGGGCTGAGAGATTGTGTCTGCAAGTGACAAATCGTCACAGGAGCATATAGTACCTCCGAAATCTCCTGACTAGCTTACGGGAAGCAGCTGATGTGTACGCCACTGGAGGGCACAAGTAAACAGTCTAGCTACAGGGAACGAACGAAAATTCATTGACCACAATTTCCACAAAAATGTTCTCCCCGATGAAATAAAAGAAAGGGTGGTTCCTCAATAACTCAAACGAAACTGATGCTAGTCCTCGAGTAAGTGAAACAAAATAAATGATGGTTCATAAATAATGGAGCCACTTACACTTCGAGAATCGGAAACTAAGTAATTTCTATGATACTTGAAAGTGAGCAACACAATCTTAAAGTCTTAATCGCCTTACACAAAAAACAGCGAATTAAGTTTCTGTAGTCACTTGCTCTTTAATGAGCACAGTCTTCAAGTGCTAATAACTTTAGGTTGAAACTGAAAAATAAGTTTCTCACTGTAGCTTTAATAACCAAATTCCAAATACAAGCTTCATTGGAGAGGAATAAAGACTAAACTACTCTTACGGTGTACTTTGGTGAAGGAGTATTGAGCCAACAGTTATGAAATATTTAAGTCACAGGGTAGAAACTTCCAGTGTGACACTATTTTGTCGCCTAGGAGAACAACACTAGAATTATACCAAGTCTCAACGAGCATGTCGCTGATCGCTTGGAGTTCCAGCTGAGTAGGCAGCGTGCTGTCCAGAAGTCGATGGCCCAGTCATTGAAGATCTTCCTCTTTCTGGCTGCGACAGAACTGCTCCTCGCAGCTCGTGTGCCGGTCTAATTAGCTGTCTTGTGGACAGGTACGTGGCCGGCCTATTTTTGGCACGTGACATGGTGGATGCGTGAAGAGGCACCGTTTGCCGACGACCTCTGTCACCGTGCACGCTGCCTGGTGACCTTGCCGGAGTGTTCCTGTCGCCCTCTGCTGATCTGGCCGTGGAATTCTGGTGTTGCGAAATCCGATGTCGTCTGCACTGTAGGGGTTGAGCTCGTTGCAACCCGCACGACAAATAAGTTGTGCGTGGTGCTGTCGGCGCCTGATATCTAGGGTGACACGGCACCTGTTAACGACGAGTGTGTTTACGTTTCACAACAGCGCACCAGGTCATTCTGCACACGCAGTATTCACAAGTTGTGCTGTTTTGGGTTACAAAATTTAGTTTCACCCTGCGGTATTCCCGTGGTATGGCACATTCTGATACCTCCTCCTTCCCTGGATGAAGATACAATTACGTGGAAGTTATTTACGGAAATAGTGTGGTATTATTTTCGAGGTGGGACGTTTCCTGAACTGCCAAAATGCAAAGTTAAACAACCGAGGCCTCTGGAAAGTCATCCACCGTCGGGAACAACGCTTCGCACTAACTCTTTGAGTACCAGTAGTTTTTGCCGCAAACCAGGATTTTTAAAAAAAATTTTAACGCTCTAGGGCCTTTCGCATGAAGCCGCCGATGCTATTGCAAGACAGAGGTATCTAGAGGTACGTATCTAGTGCACTGTAGCAGCGTTCAAAGCAATAGCTGCCACTTGACTGTAGGACGTTCTGACATGGTTCAAATGGTTCAAATGGCTCTGAGCACTATGGGACTCAACTGCTAAGGTCATTAGTCCCCTAGAACTTAGAACTAGTTAAACCTAACTAACCTAAGGACATCACAGACATCCATGCCCGAGGCAGGATTCGAACCTGCGACCGTAGCGGTCTTGCGGTTCCAGACTGCAGCGCCTTTAACCGCACGGCCACTTCGGCCGGCGTTCTGACATGTTTACACATAACATATTTAGGTAATTATTGAAATTGAAAGTAATTACATCTAAAGTTATTGTAACATAAAATTTTGTTTGTATTATGAGTGGTTTCGAAATGAGACCACTGGCGCAGTATGTACTTTTGATACGTATTTATTAAATTTTAGGCCCATTTTGATTGTTTTTTAGGACTATAATTTGTGTTAGGCGTGGAAGTTTCGAGATGTGAAGTGGTTCCAAAGTGAAACTACCTCCGTAGAACAACTGATTGTTTACTTTTTTTCGAATCTTTCTTGTATTCTTTGCTTACTTTGATGATAAATGTCAATTTTATGAATACTTTTATAGTAATTTTTTTCCTTTCTATTAGTAGACTCAAAGGTTTACAGGGTAGATATTCAGAATAACACTGTCATCAGCCTTCACGGTCGCAACATGGCTTTTCAGAGTGGAAGCTGAAGGTTTATGAGTACCCGGAGTTATTTTTACACACCGGAAATATTTTTACACACCGGAAATTCCATATTTGAACAAAATGGACGCACTGCAATTTGCAAGATCGCGCATCTCATGAAATACATTTCGACTTCCGCATGTACCATTTTACACGTTAGATCTTACTACTCAAACTGTTTGCCCCAAGACCAGTCACCACGTTGATTGCCAGCAATTAAGCACCACGTACATAGCACGTGGCCCCTACGTCCCTCAGCTATGTCTGCTATTCGACAGCCGTTTGCGTTCTGAGTGTAGCAGAGTGCGCGCTATTCAAACAGGCTGCTAACAGCGGCCTGTATACGCTGCATGTGTAATTAGAAAATTATCATCTACATACTACGCGAAACTGTGCAGTCGGCCTCTGGAGAACTGTCTTCTCCAGCGCGCTCGCTCGCGTCTGTGTGTGTGTGTGTGTGTGTGTGTGTGTGTGTGTGTGTGTGTCGCGCAGTACAGTTTTTCTCTCGAGAACTTTTAGTTAATCCTGCTGCCTAATAGACCTGAATCTTATAATAAGAAGCTCTGGGACATGTCGCAGCTAGGACAATCCCTATAACTGTTACAGATAGGGTTACTCAATGGAATCAGAGTAATATAAAGAGTAACTCCATACACACTAACATACAACACTGTTAATTTGCAGAACGACGCCAGTTACGACGCTGCGGGTATCACATTACTTCAAACAGCCTTGTGGACATGAAGTGACAAAAAATTTAGTATATTCATTCACGCAGTCGTGACGGCAAAATTACTTGGCAGCTACCCGGACACACAAGTCACAAGACGTAACATTAATCACCACATTGAAACACTGCAAAGCAGTCGCTATTGTGCAGTGCTGTCCTTTCATTTAGTTTGGAATGACCCGATCGATGTAATGTCACACAAATCAATGTTAGATACCTTGCCAGACTTGCATTATCTAACAGATTAGTCCCTCGTGCGCAGATGAATTTCTTTTCTTCGAACAGTTACTGGTGATTGTCGTTGCTCGGGACAGCTGCTTATTGCACCGAGTAAAAAAAATTACAGGAAATGTGTCTGGAGTTTTTAACTCAATAGCCAGATGCACTGCTCAGTGCGCGCGGTCAGGCGCGCGCGCGCTCACACACACACACACACACACACACACACACACACACACACACACACACACACGCGCGCACAGACACGCGCACACAGACACGCGCACACGCGCACAGACACACGCGCAGACGCACGCACACACACAGACACGCGCGCACAGACACGCGCACAGACACGCGCGCACACGCGCACAGACTAACACGCGCGCACACGCGCACACGCGCACAGACTCACACGCGCGCACACGCGCACAGACACGCGCGCGCACACGCGCACAGACACGCGCGCGCACACGCGCACAGACACGCGCGCGCGCACACGCGCACAGACACGCGCGCGCGCACACACGCGCACAGACACGCGCGCGCGCACACACGCGCACAGACACGCGCGCGCGCACACGCGCGCACAGACACGCGCGCGCGCACACGCGCGCACAGACACGCGCGCGCGCACACGCGCGCACAGACACGCGCGCGCGCACACGCGCGCACGCACACGCGCGCACGCACACGCGCGCACGCACACGCGCGCACGCACACGCGCGCACGCACACGCGCGCACGCGCGCACGCACACGCGCGCACGCACACGCGCGCACGCGCGCACGCACACGCGCGCACGCACACGCGCGCACGCACACGCGCGCACGCGCGCACGCACACGCGCGCACGCACACGCGCGCACGCACACGCGCGCACGCACACGCGCGCACGCACACGCGCGCGCGCACACGCGCGCACGCACACGCGCGCACGCACACGCGCGCACGCACACGCGCGCACGCACACGCGCGCACACGCACGCGCGCACACGCACGCACACGCGCGCACGCACACGCGCGCACGCACACGCGCGCACGCACACGCGCGCACGCACACGCGCGCACGCACACGCGCGCACGCACACGCGCGCACGCACACGCGCGCACACACACGCGCGCACACACACACGCGCGCACACACACACACACACACACACACACACACACACACACACACACACACACACACACACACACACACACACACACACGCGCGCGCGCGCGTGCGCACGCGCGCGCGTGCGCACACAAACTAAATACCATTCATCTTACATGATAAAAAAATGAAAGTGTTCCAAGAAAAGTCTTTCATTCTACAGTTTAGTTGGGTGCTAAATTTTGTGATAATGAGGGGAAGGGTCAACAGACGGCAGGGGGGGGGGGGGGAGGTCAGGGTACTAGCTAATGTCTGATTGTGCTGGCGGGTAATGAAAGATAGGGAACCACCATTTTAAATTCATTGCCATCGCTAGGTATTTACCGCCGGTATTAGACCGTTAATAATAAAATTAACACAGCTTCTTCGCGTGATTATTTTCGGAAGCAAAGTCTGTGGCTGGCGCGCCGGATCCTGATAACTGCTGCGGTCACTGGTTGTCTAAGCTAGCAATATTCACCTCCAGGACAGCTTGACGTGAAAGTGAGTGGTACATGAGGCGGTTACGCTCGTAATAATTGTCACTGTGCCCGCGATTGAGGACGCTTGCCTGCAGTAAGCTGACCTGGGCGGGTCGTAACGTGGCACAGTTTTCTCAAATGTTGCAGCGAAGACTGGCCGGCGAACACGACGACGTCAGTCCAGACAGCTGTGTATCCATCACACCAGCTGCTGTAGCGAATTTTGTGCTCTCTTAGGCTTGTATGCAAATGTGTAGCTTAAGTTAGTGTGATACAGTCTTACGCGCCGAGGATAATGTGACGATCGCACTCAAGTTCTGAGTTTACTGCTAGACCGTGTACAGTCTTACTTTCCGATTGCTTTTCTTGGCAAGTGTCTCCTAAAGGTCAACCGCTTTAGACAGAGAACTTGTTACGAATCATTTAAGTCTCGCGCGACATGCCGTTCCCAGCAATAAGTTATTTTATCGGCTCTCGATATGTTGCCGAAAGTGGAACTACGTCTGCCGTCGTAGAGGCCGCTACTTTAAGGAGGACTCACAGCTGAACCTGGAGTAATAAATCACTGGCGCAACAGATGTGTAAAGTCCCTTCATTCTCCATTACAACTTCATGTTTTAAAGCTTGATGATCACTGTTGTGTTATCGCGTGTCGAACTTAGAACTTTAGTGATACTCCGTGTGCAGCATAACCGGCGCATTCGGTCGTACTTTTTATTAATACCTGCTATCCCCTTCATACAAACTTCTTATTGTGGTCTTCATTCCAAAGACTGGTTTCAAGCAGTTCTCCTCGCTAGTCATTCCTGTGTAAGAATCTTCACTTCTACATAATATTGTAACCTACATCCAGTTCAACCTACTCAATGCATTCAAGTCTAGGTCTCCTTCTACAGTTTACCCCCCCCCCCCCCCCCCCCCCATCCCCAACAAGTTGTAAGTAGGCTGTTTAGGTTCTTATATTGGTAACGCCTAGTAGCGCTCTGTATGAAAATCACTGGCTGTGCTGTGTGCAGTCTGTGGTCTGTGGCTAGTTTGCATTGTTGTCTGCCATTGTAGTGTTGCGCAGCTGGATGTTTACAGCGCGTAGCGTTGTGCAGTTGGAGGTGAGCCGCCAGCAGTGGTGGATGTGGGGAGAGAGATGGCGGAGTTTTGAAATTTGTAAGACTGGATGTCATGAACTGCTATATATATTATGACTATTAAGGTAAATACATCATTTGTTCTCTATCAAAATCTTTCATTTGCTAACTATGCCTATCAGTAGTTAGTACCTTCAGTTGTTTGAATCTTTTATTTAGCTGGCAGTAGTGGCGCTCGCTGTATTGCAGTAGTGCGAGTAACGAAGATTTTTGGTGAGGTAAGTGGTTTGTGAAAGGTATAGGTTAATGTTAGTCAGGGCCATTCTTTTGTAGGGATTATTGAAAGTCAGATTGCGTTGCGCTAAAAATATTGTATGTCAGTTTAAGGACAGTCATGTATAATTGATCAAAGGGGACGTTTCATAAAGTTACCCTCTACTGCCAAACTGACAATTCTTTGAGGCTTCAGAATGTGCCCTGTCAACCGATCTCTTTTGCTTATCAAATTGTGTCACGAATTTCTTTTCTCGTTGACTTGATTGAGCACCTCTCGAGTGATCTTCAAATCTACCCACCGAATCTCAAGCATTCTTCTGTAGCATCATAATTAAAAAGCATGTGTTCTTCTTGTGTGAAGTGTTTATCGTTCTGATTTTACTCTCATACAAGTCTGCTCTCCAGACTAATAATACCTCCAGAGAAGACTTCCTAACTCTTTTATTTATGTGCGATCTTATATTTTCAGTCTACATTTAAATTCAAACGTGAGTACTTGGGTTGGGACAATCCACGAATCATTTCTACGAGCATTCTTCCCATAAATGGTAAAGTCTCCTTCCAGGCTACTTACGGTATTTAAACAAGCAAGGGAAAAACTAAAACCTCATTACTCACTTCACATTTGGTCTAGAACCGATACGCAGACACAGTTTAAAATTCCTGTCTCTACTTAACCCACATTTATGTTTAAACTTCCTGAAGTACAAAGGTAAATGTTCCTGTAAACATCCCTTCGTAAGCTACTGTTTGCCACCTCCCTCCAAATCACTTAAAGTCAACATGGATTTAGAAAAAATCGATCTTGTGAAACACAACTAGCTCTTTACTCGCAAGGAGTGTTGAGTGCTATCGACAAAGGATTTCAAATGGAGTCCATATTCCTGGATTTTCGGGAGGCTTTTGACGCTGCGGCTTGTAGTAAACTGCGTGCTTATGGAATATCGTCTCAGTTGCGTGACTGGATCGTGATTTCCTGTCGGAGAGGTCACTCACTGTTCGTAGTAGTTGACGGAAAGTCATCGAGTAAAACAGAAGTGATTTCTGGCGTTCCCCAAGCTAGTGTTAATTGGCCCTTTCCTGTTCCGTATCTGTATAAACGATTTGGGAGATTATCTGAGCATCCGTCTTAGGTTGATTCCAGATGATCGACTAGTAAAATCATCAGAATATCAAAACAAATTGCAAAACGATTTGGAAAAGATATATGTATGGTGTGAAAATTGGCAATTGACCCTAAATAACGAAAAGTGTGAGGTCATCCACATAAGTGTTAAAAGTAATCCGTTAAACTTCGGTTACACGATAAATCAGTCAAATCTTAAGGTCGTAAATTCAACTAAATACCTAGGAATTACAATTACGAACAACTTAAATTTGAAGGCACACACAGAACACGTTGTGGGGAATGCCAGCCAAAGACTGCGTTTTATTGGCAGGACACTTAGAAATTGTAACAGGTCTACTAAAGAGACTGCCTACACTAAGCTTGTCCGTCCTCTTTTAGAATACTGCTGCGCGGTGTGGGATCCTTACCAGATAGGATTGACGGAGTACATCAAGAATGTTTAAAGAAGGGCAGCACGTTTTGTATTGTCGCAATATATGGGGGAGAGTGTCACTGAAATGGTACAGGATTTGGGCTGGACGTCATTAAAAGAGAGGCGTTTTTCGTTGCGGAGGAATCTTCTCACGAAATTTCAATCACCAAATTTCTCCTCCGAATGCGAAAATATTTTGTTGATGTCGACCTACATAGGGAGAAACGATCGCCATGATAAACTAAGGGACATCAGAGATCGCATGGAAAGATATAGATGTTCGTTCTTTCCGCGCGCTGTATGAGATAGGAATAAAAGAGAATTGTGAAGCAAGTTCGATGAACCCTGTGCCAGGCACTTGAATGTGATTTGCAGAGTCTCCAAGTTGATGTAGATATCGAAGTTGCTTGTAGCTACGTTTTGTAATTAAATCTAAGTATGTCCGTAAAATGTAGGTGAATCATTATCAAATAAACCAGGAGGTTCGGGTTAAGTACTATAGTCAGCTCAGTTACAGCTCGTCAGCACCTCCTCAATCTCCTCCAGCTTTTATTCGCAAACACCAAACTGATAAACGTTCTTAAAGTTGTACCGCGACTGTGTTCCTGAGTCTAGCATTTTTTCTGAAATTGCTGTACAACAGCACGGCAATGGTTTGGTATGCCTCCACCAGAAATTTACTGATGGTTGTGCTTGCTAAAATTTAATCGGAGCCCGTTGTCGTTCGACGGGCTAGGTTTTCAATGTTATGTCTGTGCACATGTTGGCGCAGCTCTGTCCTTACACTTCAGCCAAATGACGGACGGAACAGGTTGCTCTAAATCCCTGTCCTTAATCTGTCCAGCGTGAAATCAGACAGCTACGTGCTGTCATGGATACGAGGTCGATTGCACGTGTGACATTTAAAGACAGATCTTTCATTTTCTAGCAGCGGTTCAAAAATGGTTCAAATGCCTCTGAGCACTATGGGACTTAACAGCTCAGGTCGTCAGTCCCCCAGAACTTAGAACTACTAAAACCTAACTGCGCGAGGCAGGATTCGAACCTGCGACCACAGCTGTCGCGCGGTTCCAGACTGAAGCACTAGCAGCGGCAACCTCGGCGTAAAGAAACAGGGCAGTAGAGGGTATCCGAAAGAAGACTTGAGCAGCGGAGTTGGCTGATGAAGTCGATTCTGACAAGGGTCAGTGTGACTTTTTGCCTTATACTTCACAGCACCCACACTTTCGCCGGTCATGTGACCGTAATCTTGATGAAGTCACAGTAAACCGAGTATCGACGCTAGACTTTGTGGCACAGTCCGAAGTATGAACTATGAAATACTGGATAAACGTGTCGCAGGGTTACTGCCGCCTTCGTAGAACCGCTCTGCTACCAGCAAGTTTTCGTCTCGAAATTTCTCTTCTCCACACCGCGCATTATGAATGGCGGCTAATACTCGCACGCGCCATGTTTATTCACGAACTGCCGTCTGTTTGTCTGACTTAAGAAAAACAAGTCGTCCTCTGAATCGTCGTTTCTGCGTCTCGCTGTCGGCGGGGGTGACTGGAAGCTGCTAATGGCATTTTGCAGAATACGTACATGATTGCCGGTTGATTGGCGTGTCGTAAGAACGATCACCTTACAGCGTCGGGTGATGACGAGTTGACTGCGAACGTCACGCCACAGTTACACCTCATTACGATATGGGATACATGCCACTGGGTGTGTAGAGGGAAATCGCATATCTAGAGGGCTGACTTGTTAACCCTTAGCACTCGATCGGCGGAGCAGTCTCGACCATCTAAATATCGAAAAAGACTAGCGTGTCGCAAACTTCAATTAGCTGTGGCTCGAATGTCGGGACTCAAGACCGTATTTCTTGTGCTGAAGTGTTCTGACATCTGTTGCAAAGCGATGTAACAACAAGGAAACGAATTTGTCGAACGCATACCGCTATTGTTTCGTTTTCGTGTTTCTAGTTCACTCCGAGGGGCGAAGGAGGTGTTCGGAAATATAACAACAAAAATGACTAATTTACGCGATAATCCTAAAGCAATATTGGAGGTACTGGATGAAAGCATTATTGATAAAGAGTGGTTTGAGCAATGACAGCATTAATTAATAGTTCACGAAACAGCGAGCGTGAAGCTGAAAATACAGAATTTGATAGAGATGAACACCCAGAGTCTACAGGTGGAGGTGTAGTAGTAGTAGTAATGACCAGTAATGTGCATCTTACAACTTCATCGGCAAACTAAAAATTACCTGGCGTAAGATGCTTTTCTGACTGTTGGAGGTAGCAGTGGTCAGTAGGTTAATTTTGTACAACCTGGATCCTGCTTCCGACGAGAAACGCAAGCTGTTCCGCAAGAAATACAGAGTTGCACTTCTGAAAGCTCTGTTTGGAAATGTACGGAACACAAACGGAGGAAGAGGGTAAGACCATCTACTTTCAATGACGTGGAGAGACTATCCAAGTAGCCACACTTCATTTACTCTGAAAAAAAGTCTAACAGTAAGGACTGTGCTGTAACAGGAAGGTAAAATCTAGAAGGGAAACTGTTTCCTACTGTAACACATTTCCAGAAAGCCAGGACTCCATCCGGGTGAATGCTTCCGAAAGTAGGACATATTGAAGAAATGCAGTGCTTAAGTTTCAAAGAACATGAAATCATTATTATCCTCGTGTCACAAACACAAATAAAACACAGTTTATACAATTATTGACGGATCGAAACACTTTATATAATCTTTGACCAAAACTTTCCCACTTCCAATGCATTACCCGGTGCCTGGTGAAGGGCACATTCTGTCAAGGCGGCTGGACACAGTCGACATTGAAGCATACGTTGGACTGTCCTTTCTTCCCCGCAGTCACACTGCGTTTTGTTCTCTTCGGTTTATCCCCGTAGGCTGCCCACTGCTGACCTCAGCCTATTCTAGGACTTCCAGATTGGTCGGTTCTCATCATGAGTAGAGGATAAAGGTTCTAAAAATCTTTTCCAACGAGGAGGGTGGGATGTCTCAGCCCGCCAAAGTTGCAGACTGGCTTCTTCGTCACTGGTTGTTAGTTTCTCCGATGTTCAGAAGAAATTTTTTCCTTGACTTTAGTAGTTGTGGGTAGGGTTGTTGCGTTTTTTACCTGCTGCAGTTTCGCTCTCTCCATGTTCGCTGCTATTTCTCTACGAATACGAGATGGTGCAGTTCCTGCAAGGTGGTAGAGCCATTCGACTGGAGCTGACTTCAAGCAGCCTGTTATAATTCTCCATCTGTCGTTTAGGGCATTATCCACCTGTTTTCATGTGTTGACTTATACTAAACAGGACGCGCATACTCTGCAGCAGAGTAGCGTAATTCCATTGCAGAAGTTCGGATGGTTTCAGCTTGACTGCCCAACTGTGATCCGGCCAGTTTTCTCAGTAGGTTGTTCCTGGTCGATTTTTTTAAAATATGGTTTTAGGGCGCAAAACTGCTACGATCATGAGCGCCCATTCTGTGGCTTAGGGAAGGGTAAAAAACGGAATGTTAAATCAGCAGTAATTGGAGCGAAACTCAAGAAGGAGGGAAGCTAAAAGCGGAAGGGAATCCTAGAAAACTACTACTGAAGGGTGGGAGGGTTGTTTCCCCAAAAAAGAGCTTCAAATGACCGATGTCATCCCACTGACACTGATAAACTGAATGACGCGATCGGCTGAGCGCGTGTCATCTGTTAAAAGGGAAGCTATATCAGGGGAAAACTGCAAACGGGCGCGTAGGAGATTAAAATAGGGGCATTGAAGTAAAAGGTATATCACCGTTCAAGGTTGAGAGCAGTGGGGACGAGACTTTCGATTTGAAATTCATGCAATGTTTCTTGAACGTTAGAGATCTGTCAAGTGATATTCGTAGGTATTTTGGAGTGTCACGGTGTTCCATTTTAATCCCTGACCATTCTATCTTTAACTTGCGGATGGTTTTCCTATTTCTCAAATGGGAAGAACACATTTGTGTCTCTGGTGGTTTTGGTATAGGCTGGTTTATGCTGTAGTATTTTGACAGATCTGTAAGAGCGTTCTTTAGGGCGATTTGTATTGAATCGAAGTTCGTGCATTGGGTTGCCATAGCGAAAGCATCTGCATACAAGAAACTCCTACAGTTAGGGACAATGGGTTGGCCGTTATGAGGTAGACTATTTTTCTATTGCCTCCATCGGCTACGCTGTCCTTGGAGGTCAGAGAAGAATCTTTGGTTCTGCGGAAGATTGGCAATGAGCCTGGTGATGCTGAAATCCTTGGTTAGGTTGTGGACCTTGTTTAACAGTAACTGGTGGTTGGCGATGTGGTACGCTGCTGTCAAGTCCACAAATACCGCTCCTGTCACCTTACGGGTTTCAAAACCATCTTCTATGAACTGTGTAAGACTGAGTTACTGTCCTGTGCAGCTTTTACCAGGGCGGAATCCAGCTTGTCGAGGTAGAATAAGGGGACTAATAACATGTGAGAGACGGTTTAAAATCATTGTCTCTAGCAGTCTGTGACGGTGGCACAGTAGTGCGATTGGTCTAAAATTCATTGGACTGTTTCCTTCTTCACCAGGTTCCAGTATGGCAATTACTCGGCTCTTCCGCCACATCTTTGGAATTTGGCGTCTATCAGTACATCTATTGGAGAGTTGGAGAAACAATTCCTTTGTTGCTAATCGAAAGTATGTAATTTGCTCAGTTCGTACATCTTCCAAGCCAACTGACTTACTAGTTTTGCTCTGTTTAATAGTCATTTGTAATTCATCCGTTGTGAATGGGAGTGAAAAGTTATTCTCCTCTTGCTCAGTTCTTCGTACTTTTTTTTTTTATTTATGGCTGGGCTTCCCATTTAGCAGTAGCAGGTGAGCTATTTGCTTGGCGGTGATGTTTTGATGTGTAGTGATCTTAGATGGATCGTCGCAAACACTGCTGGTATGCAGATACTACATACCTTAGTCTATACTCACTGTCTGGAGTAATATTAATTACGGGATAATGCACTCCTAACAGTATTACTGCTTCGGTACAGGTGTTCAGTGGACGACACAGAAAAACGATACCAGTCTTATATTCATAATTGTAGGACGACTGATACCATTCCAGATAACATTTCACGCGTGGGGTGGAGACGAGAAGGGAGTGATATGCGAAAGTAATACACTCCTGGAATTGGAAAAAAGAACACATTGACACCGGTGTGTCAGACCCACCATACTTGCTCCGGACACTGCGAGAGGGCTGTACAAGCAATGATCACACGCACGGCACAGCGGACACACCAGGAACCGCGGTGTTGGCCGTCGAATGGCGCTAGCTGCGCAGCATTTGTGCACCGCCGCCGTCAGTGTCAGCCAGTTTGCCGTGGCATACGGAGCTCCATCGCAGTCTTTAACACTGGTAGCATGCCGCGACAGCGTGGACGTGAACCGTATGTGCAGTTGACGGACTTTGAGCGAGGGCGTATAGTGGGCATGCGGGAGGCCGGGTGGACGTACCGCCGAATTGCTCAACACGTGGGGCGTGAGGTCTCCACAGTACATCGATGTTGTCACCAGTGGTCGGCGGAAGGTGCACGTGCCCGTCGACCTGGGACCGGACCGCAGCGACGAACGGATGCACGTCAAGACCGTAGGATCCTACGCAGTGCCGTAGGGGACCACACCGCCACTTCCCAGCAAATTAGGGACACTGTTGCTCCTGGGGTATCGGCGAGGACCATTCGCAACCGTCTCCATGAAGCTGGGCTACGGTCCCGCACACCGTTAGGCCGTCTTCCGCTCATGCCCCAACATCGTGCAGCCCGCCTCCAGTGGTGTCGCGACAGGCGTGAATGGAGGGACGAATGGAGACGTGTCGTCTTCAGCGATGAGAGTCGCTTCTGCCTTGGTGCCAATGATGATCGTATGCGTGTTTTGCGCCGTGCAGGTGAGCGCCACAATCAGGACTGCATACGACCGAGGCACACAGGGCTAACACCCGGCATCATGGTGTGGGGAGCGATCTCCTACACTGGCCGTACACCACTGGTGATCGTCGAGGGGACACTGAATAGTGCACGGTACATCCAAACCGTCATCGAACCCATCGTTCTACCATTCCTAGACCGGCAAGGGAACTTGCTGTTCCAACAGGACAATGCACGTCCGCATGTATCCCGTGCCACCCAACGTGCTCTAGAAGGTGTAAGTCAACTACCCTGGCCAGCAAGATCTCCGGATCTGTCCCCCATTGAGCATGTTTGGGACTGGATGAAGCGTCGTCTCACGCGGTCTGCACGTCCAGCACGAACGCTGGTCCAACAGAGGCGCCAGGTGGAAATGGCATGGCAAGCCGTTCCACAGGACTACATCCAGCATCTCTACGATCGTCTCCATGGGAGAATAGCAGCCTGCATTGCTGCGAAAGGTGGATATACACTGTACTAGTGCCGACATTGTGCATGCTCTGTTGCCTGTGTCTATGTGCCTGTGGTTCTGTCAGTGTGATCATGTGATGTATCTGACCCCAGGAATGTGTCAATAAAGTTTCCCCTTCCTGGGACAATGAATTCACGGTGTTCTTATTTCAATTTCCAGGAGTGTAGTAGCCTGGAAGAGTCGGATAACGGGCTGTTGGGGTTGTAATTGTGGAGTGTTTAGGCAGCGGGCAGAGAGACCACGGAGCTCGCGGAAAGTAGCTCCGCTTATCTCGGCGAGGCGTGTCGGCTCGAGGCCACACCAGGACAGGACAGGCGGGCAGAGCGCCCCGCTTCAGCCATAACGCGCCGCCGCCGCCGCCGCCGCCGCCGCCGTCTGGTAAGACCTACTGGCACGAAACCTCCGTGTGGGGAAACTTGTTTACGGCACCTCTCCCTTTACTGCGGCGACTGCCTATCCGGCAGTTCCTTATCTCCTCGCAAGACCTTTGCGGCCGACGGAGACATGTAGGGGAAGTCGGCTAATCGGGCGCAGTTACCTTTTCTGCAGTTTTTATACCGTTTCAGGTGCACAGAGAAAGCTCGTTATTTTTCTGAAATGCACACACACCGCCATTTGACTGCTTCATTGTTTAAGTACAACCCAGGTTTCGGCCTTTTACGTCACGTATTTGCTAAAAGGAAAAATTGCATATAGTAAGACCACGTAAAATTTCAAAAGGTGTGAAATATCTTAAGTAGTGAAAGTAAATTGGTATACAGGGTTGTCCATTGATAGTGACCGGGCCAAATATCTCACGAAATAAGCATCAAACGAAAAGATCAAAACTCGTCTAGCTTGAAGGGGGAAACCAGATGGCGCTATGGTTGGCCCGCTAGATGGCGCTACAATAGGTCAAACGGATATCAACTGTTTTTTTTTTATAGGAACCCTTCATTTTTATTACATATTCGTGTAGTACGTAAATAAATATGAATGTTTTAGTTGGACCACTTTTTTCGCTTTGTGGTAGATGGCGCTGTAACAGTCACAAAAGTATAAGTATGTGGTATCACGTAACAGTGCGGACGGTATTTGCTTCGTAATACATTATCCGTGTTAAAATGGACCGTTTACCAATTGCGGAATAGGTCGCTATCGTGTTGATGTATGGCTATTGTGATCAAAATGCCCAACGGGCGTGTGCTACGTATGCTGCTCGGTATCCTGGACGACATCATCCGAGTGTCCGGACCGTTCGCCGGATAGTTAGGTTATTTAAGGGAACAGGAAGTGTTCAGCCACATGTGAAACGTCAACCACGACCTGCAACAAATGATTATGCCCAAGTAGGTGTTTTAGCTGCTGCCGCGGCTAATCCGCACATCAGTAGCAGAATCGGGAATCTCAAAAACGTCGGTGTTGAGAATGCTACATCAACATCGATTGCACCCGTACCATATTTCTATGCACCAGTAATTGCATGGCAACGACTTTGAACGTTGTGTACAGCTCTGTCACTGGGCACAAGAGAAATTGCGGCACTATGACAGATTTTTTGTACGCGTTCTATTTAGCGACGAAGCGTCATTCATCAACAGCGGTAACGTAAACCGGCACAATATGCACCATTGGGCAACGGAAAATCCACGATGGCTGCGACAAGTGGCACATTAGCGACCTTGGCGGGTTAATGTATGATGCGGCATTATGGGAGGAAGGATAATTTGCCCCCATTTTATCGATGGCAATCTAAATGGTGCAATGTATGCTGATTTCCTACGGAATATTCTACCGATGTTAGTACAAGATGTTTCACTGCATGACAGAACGGCGGTGTACTTCCAACATGATGGATGTCCGGCACATAGCTCGCCTGCGGTTGGAGCGGTATTGAATAGCATATTTCATGACAGGTGGATGGGCCGTCGAAGCACCATACCATGGCCCACACGTTCACCGGATCTGACGTCCCCGGATTTCTTTCTCTGGGGAAAGTTGAAGGATATTTGCCATCGTGATCCACCGACAACACCTGACAACATGCGTCAGCGCATCGTCAATGCATGTGCGAACATTACGGAAGGTGAACTTCTCGCTGTTGAGAGGAATGTCGTTAACCGTATTGCCAAATGCATTGAAGTTGACGGGCGTCATTTTGAGCATTTATTTCATTAATGTGGTATTTACAGGTAATCACGCTGTAAGAGCAGTGTTCTCAGAAATGATAAGTTCACAAAGGTACATGTATCACATTGGAACAACCCAAATAAAATGTTCAAACGTACCCACGTTCTGTATTTTAATTCGAAAAACCTACATGTTACCCACTGTTAGTCTAAAATTGTGAGCCATATGTTTGTGACTATTACAGCGCCAACTACCACAAACCGAAAAAAGTGGTCCAACTAAAACATTCGTATTTCTTTACGTACTACACGAATGAAAAATGGATTTCCTATTAAAAAAAAAATGCAGTTGATATCCGTTTGACCTATGGCAGCGCGATCTAGCGGGCCAACCATAGCGCCATCTTGTTTCCCCCTTCAAGTTAGACAAGTTTCGTTCTTTGTAGTTATCTCGCTTGATGCTTATTTCGTGAAATATTTGGTCCGGTCACGAACAATGGACCACCCTGTATAATTACAAAATATCTACTGACATGTTATGTCTTTAACATATAATGCAGTAGATGTATCAAGTTGCCAAGCTCAAAGCTGGCCATAAATTAAGAAAAATATAGACTTCTCACGAAATACTAGATGTAAAATCACCATTTTGCAACAAATCTGTATATAATAGTGGAAGCACGTCGTACTTAGTAAATGCATGCTTACGTTGGTAAATAAAAGATGAGCTCATGTCCTTAAAACATAATTATAGTGAAATCAAAGAGGATGAGTAATGGAACAGCTGAATACTAAACTGACAGTGTGTCATAGATATGACTATTGATGTTAAATATCTTCAGACTATATATAATTATCTTTGGGGTAGTATGGTCTGAAGATATTTAACATTAATAATCATATATCTATGAGACATTGTCATTTTAGTATTTAGCTGTTCTGTTACTCATTCTCTTTAATTTCACTATCAGTACGTTTAAAGGACATGGGCTCATCTTTTAATTTCCAACGGTAGCCCGCTTTTACTAAATATGACGTGCTCTCACGACTATTTGCAGATCTGTCACGGTGATTTTTACATCTAGTATTTCGTGTGGAGCCAATATTTTTCTTAGTTTATGGCCAACTTCGAGCTTGCCAACATGTTAAGTTTCTTGCAATGTATCTTAAAGACATAAAATGTAAGTATATATTCCGTAATTATACACCAGTTTACATTAATTTTTTAAGACCTTTTTCATCTTTTGAAATTTTACGTGATCTTACTGTGTGCAATCTTTGCTTTTAGCAGATACTTGAAAATGCCATAGAAGCACGAAATCTGGGTTCCACTTAAACAAACAATAAAATAGTCAAATGGCGGTGTGTTCATTTAACAAAATTGTATGTCTGTTGCTCAGCAACATCAAAATCTCGTTATCTCCGTGCGCTTATAAAAAGTAAACATTCCAAGCAATGTTAGCCCGAAGAACCAAAACCAAACCTGTTTGGCATGTCTTGACTTATGCCAAACAGGACAGGCATACTCTGGAGCGGAGTAGCATAATGCCATCGTCGAAGTTTGTTCGAAATTCATGCAGTGTTTACTGAACGTCAGAGGTACGTAAAGTGTTATTCCAAGGCATTTTGGTGTGTGTCAGTGTTCCGATTTAACCCTGACCATTCTGTCTTTAATGAGTGGGTTAAGCTGGTTTACTCTGTAGTATTTTGACAGATCTTCAAGAGCAATCTTTAGGGTGCTTTGTATTGAATCGATGTTTGTGTTTGGGTTGCCAGAGGGAGATCGTCATACAAGAAACTACTTCATTTGGGAACTATCGTTCAAATGGCTCTGAGAACTATGGGACTTAACATCTTAGGTCATCAGTCCCCTAGACTTAGAACTACTTAAACCTAACTAACCTAAGGACATCACACACATCCGTGCCTGAGGCAGAATTCGAACCTGCGACCGTAGCGGTCGCGCGGTTCCAGACTGTAGCGCCTAGAACTGCTCGGTCACAACAGCCGGCTGGGAAATATGGTTTTGCTCATTAGTATTACTGGACAGAAATGCAGCCAATTCTCTTCCCTGGGGAAGGCCATTGCGATCGAGAAAATCAGTCGGGCATATCCTGGGTGTCAAGAAATGACAGCTGATCCTGTCACTTCAGAAACATCAATATACAAGCCCCCTTGTAGGGCTACAGCTAATTGTAGAGATTTTGGCGGCAGCCTGCGCATCGGACAGAGATCAGCAATTCATTGTGCTGCTAGTCGCCGACTATCAGCGCCGAATGACAAAGAATATTGCAAAGTTTTCATGACATCTAGAGGTTACAGTGTGATTGGTGCGCAATACACCGATCCTCCCTTGTGGTCACACGGGGTAGACCTGAACTGGACGAGCGCGCCTGCGCTCAAGTTCCCGTACGTTTTCACAGCATGCCTCTGTCACTTCGGAGTGCCCCACAGATCTGGACACTGTGCAATTCGACCAACCGGGCAATTGGAGACCCGCAATGAGGTTCGTTTTAGACTTTTTTTCTCAGGCGCTGATAACTCTGTCTCGGCATCTCCGCGTCTTTCGCGGTGACCGCTCAACACCTGAAGCTGTTACAGCCCCTCGTATAACCTACCAGACGTGGTAACAACACTAAATACGAACAACACTAATCAGCTGTGATGGCCGTTCTAGCTGTCAAAGAGAACTGAAAATTTAATATACCCGCTGATGTGTTACACTGACAACCGACGTCATCTTCCGGACGCTTCACTTTTTTTGTTTTATACCGAGAAAATTAGGCTGTTTTCCCCCCAAACGGGAATGTCAGCGCGAAACCTTGAGATTCTCCCGGAAGAATGAAGTGGGTCGCCTCGAAGTGTGGCCTCTAGCTAGATTCACATCCTCAGAAGCTGTCTCGCCTCCACAGGTACTGCGGAATGTCTCAGTGCGCGTTATCTTGTCTTCGAGCGACCGTACGACGACTGTCCATTAGCCAGCGGTCGGGGAGCCCGAGGGATAGATGGCTATCTGGCAGTAGCGGGCGGCCGGAATGCTGGCCGGGGGATCGCCGTGGGGATTCGCTGGGGACACTGCAGCAGGTAGAAATCGCAACTGGTGTGTTTATTATCGCCGTTCTCACTCATCGCCGTAGTGAGGGGTGTGCAGAAAAGTACTGTAGCAGTTAAAGAAGTTCAACCATCCACTTGCTGAATGTATTTGGTGCCACGAAGTAGCCGCTATGAGGGGTATCCGTCCAACGTGTAGATCCTTTATTCTAAGTTTATAAAAATATACAGGGTGAAAAGTATTTAAACCGACAAACTCTGGGAGGTTGTAGGGGACATCAAAACAAATATTTTTCCCTAATGTCATTTTTTCCTATGAGGATTATTCAACCCGTTGGAGGCCGTATTACGCTCTTCAGTTGCTGAAGACGGTATTACGATCTTCAGTTGTAGGCAACTGCTGTCCACCAGTGTGGTGGTGCATTGTGTCTGTTTACTAATGGAGCGATACACCTGGACTGAGCACACTGATATGGTTCGTGTACTACGCAGCGCACCACAACGGACGAGCTGCACAGCGGGTTTATCAACAAAAATATCCTAACGCCGCATCCCGGATCGTACGACCTTTGCTGCTGTGTACCAAAGTCATTTAGCAGATTATCTGGACAGGGATGCCGTCGCTGCAATTTGAGGAAGCTGTCTTGCCGTATGTGGAGTGGGATCCTTCAATCAGCACTCGTGCTATTGTACGTAACATGGGGTCGAATCAGACGAATGTAAGAACAGTCCTTCGAGAGAAGTTGTTACGTCCATTTCACTAACAGCGTGTCCACAACCTGGAACCAGTTGATTATCCACCCAGAGCACAGTTTTCGCATTGGTACCTGGAACAGTGTGAAATGCATTCTACATTTCCATCCTCTGTGTTGTTTACCGATGAAGCTATGTTCGGGCGTGATGGAGTCTTCAACATGCACAATTTGCATGTTTGTAGTGAGGATAACCCACATGCCATAGTTACTAGCGCTCATCAAGTGCGGTTCTTCGTTAATATGTTGGTCGGTGTTGTTAGGGACTGTTTAACTGGGCCGTATTTGCTACCTAGGCCATTAAATGGCAGGCACTATTACAATTTTCTCGCCAGAGCATTGCCAGAATTACTGGAAGACGTGCCGCTCCCTACAAGAAAACGCATGTGGTTCCAACATGACGGGGCGCCGGCACATTTCAGTCGTCGTGTGCGTCGATTCCCGGACCGACGGTTCCTAGAAACGTGGATTGGCAGAGGTGGTCCTGTACCATGCTCTACTCGATCCCCAGATATGTCCCCTCTGGACTGTTTTGTGTGGGGAGAGATGCGCAACCTTGTTTATGGCAATGGAGGCATTTTTGAAAATCTACTGTAATTGAAATTGGGTTGTGTTAATGTGTTGTCTCTTGGTCATAAGAAAATGGAAAAGTATTTGTTGGTTTAATTAATTTGCCGCCAGAGAAATCTTCCTCTACCAGTTTAAATATTCCTCATAGGAAAAAATGACATTGGGGGAAAAATATTTGTTTTGATGTCCGATACATCCCAGAGTTTGTCGGTTTAAATACTTTTCACCCTGTATGTATGTTTACGTCTTGATTCATGTATACCGCTAGGTCTAGAAAGACTGAAGGAACTTCACTAATCCTTGGTAAACCTTCGATTTGTTACGTGACTGTCACCATTTGATACTTCTAGCACCTGTCGGAAAAATTGAAGTTTTTTAAATTCCTTAACATGCCATAGTTAAATTCCAGTGGTGACAGCACAGTGTTCATGTATGGGCACGAATAGTTATATAATGCGAAAACAATTATTATAACGACAGCAGCATGCCAAGCAATTTTTTTAAATATTTTACGGAGCTTGTAATATCGACTAATCGTTATTTATGTTACCTTCAGATGTACTTATTGCACTCATCTGAAACACTAATTTTCAGATATACATATTTCAATCGTAATTTGTATTAGAAAACTTGTAATTTTAAAGATTGCCATTTTGTATGCACACTGAGATGACAAGTAAGAGAATAGGGATATGCACGTACACAGATGGTGGTAGTATCGCATAGGCAAGACATAAAAGGGCAGTGCGTTGGCGGAGTTGTCATCTGTACTCAGGTGATTCATGCAAGAAGATTTGCGACGTGATTATGGCCGTACGACGGGAATCAATAGACTCCAAACGCGGAAAAGCAGTTGGAGCTAGACACATGGGATATTCCATTTCGGAAATCGTTAGGGAATTCAATATTCCGAGATCCACAATGTCAAGAGTGTGCCGAGAATACCCCTAATCACGGACAACTCAGTGGTCGACGGCCTTCACTTAACGACCGAGAGCAGCGACGTTTGCATCGATTTGTTAGTGCTTAAAGATAAGCAACACTGCGTGAAATAACAGCAAATCAATTTGGGGCGTACGACGAACGTATCAATTAGGACAGTGCGACGAAACGTGGCGTTAATGGGCTCTGGCAGCATACAATCGACGCGAGAGTGTCTTCGCTACGGGCACAACATCGCCTGCAGCGCTTCTCCTGGGCTCATGACTATATGGGTTGGACCTTAGACGACTGGAGAACTGCGGCCTGCTCAAAAGGGTCCCAAATCCAGTTGGTAAGGGCTTGTCGTAATATTCAAGTGTGGCGCAAACACCCAAAACCGCTGATTCAAGTTGTCAGCAAGGCACTGTGCCGTATGGTGGTCCCTCCATTATTGTGTGGGCTGTGTTTACTTGCAATGAACCGATCTTTTACTGTAGATGGTTATGTTCAGCTCTCTGTATACCATCTGCGGCCATTCATGGACTTCATGTTCCCAAACAACGGTGGAATTTTATACGGATGAAAGTGCGCCATGTCGTTGGGCTACAATTGTTTGCCACTCGTGTGAAGGGCATTCTCGACAATTAGAGCGAATGGTTTCGCCACCCAGATCGCCCCATCGAACATTTATGGGACACAATCGAGAGGTCACTTAGTGCACAAAATCCTGCACTGGCAACACTTCCTCAAGTATGGACGCCTATAGAGGCAGCATGCAAAATTTGGAAATTTGTGGTAAGTTCCCATGGGACCAAACTGCTGAGATCATCGGTTCCTAGGCTCACACACTACTTAATCTAACTTCCACTAACGACAACACGCACGCACGCGTGCACACACACACACACACACACACACACACACACACACACACACGCACGCCCGAGAGAGAACTTGAACCTCCGCGCTGCAGGCTGCAGGGGACTTAGAGCGACTTGTTAAGTCCACGCCACGTCGCAGCAGTACTCCAGATAAAAAGTGATCCGACACGATATTAGGAAGTGTCCAATCACTTTTGTCACCTCAGTGTGTGACCTCAGAAATGAAGGCACCGTATTCCCACTACCCACTGCCTTCACCTCACAGGTAGCACTTCCTCTCTGTAAACGCTTTGGCCGATACGGCAGTTGACGCCCTGCTTAGGACTTCGTTATGTAAGTGATTTTTTTTTTATAACACTATCTTGTCGATGGTAATGAAGAGCGCTCCCAAAACAGCCGGGAGATGTACTGAATGATCAGACAATGACTCGCAACATAACTCCGTTTCCGGTGCATGAATCGGTGTACACACTGCAGTGGAGGTGAACAAGAGATAAAACGGTCGTCCTGGCGGCTTTGCTTGGCCGTGAGCACTATAATTGTCGTCACTGTAATTAAGTCATATAAGCTGCTCTCAAACATAATGTGCAGCCCGCCAGCATTTTCACAAACAGTTGTATATTTGAACCATTCAGTGTTGCGAAACGTAAGTGCGGGATGCTAAGTACAGCTCGAGGTAAACGTTAATCGAGAATCTGCTAAATCAGCACCTAAATAAACACGTAGTAACCATGGTAACTATCCGTCCTACTGTACTTTACAGTATCGGTTGATGTTTTTGCTTTACCACGGGTGTCGCGTTTACTCTGATATTTCCATCGGGTTAGTGATAGTTGCGTTTTCTTTGTACGAGCTGTAGTTTCGAAGCTCCGAGCCCGTGGGCAGAGCGAAAGCGGCGTCCTAGCAGTGATTTCGTCGTTTTAATCTCTATTGTGACTGGCTGGGAATTGTTGGTGCAGTTTTTTTGCTGCTTTGAATCGTTAGAATGGGTTTTGAAGGGTATTCCTCATACTGAAAGTCAGCGAAGGGGCACAGGTTGTGTGTGTGTGTGTCGCTGCAGAGCTCTCCTGTTAATGGAAATAAAACGGACGGTTTTATTTCACTGTCCTGACTGTATTACATGCATTTAGTGGGAAAAACATTAACCATCTCCCCGAACACGGGACGTGTTGCTTCAGTCCGTCCGCTAAACAAACAAAAATTGTAAAAGCAAAGCCTGTAGCATAAAAACATGGTTTTTTTTTCAGTCAGACGTGTTTGGTGGTATACCTGTAACCTCCACATCCCTTCCGAAATCGCCCTGTTCTTTAAAGAATCCAACTTCCATATACAAGACGTCAAATCTCTTGCACTGCGTGTCGTACAATGATATAATTTTGCAGGTACATTCAGTGGTATATGTGGATACTTTCTTAAATATAATGCGAATAGATTTAATAATAAAGAATCAATAAATTAATACGTCTTACTTGATGCTAAGGTTTCACTCTACGAGCAGCGAAAATGTAGTAAGTGATAAACTATTTTTGTGGGAATGTCAGCGAGAAAAAGTTCGTAAAAGTTTGAAATGATGTGTAAAGCTTTTTTCGCAAGTCGCTAAGTGATCGCATTTCCAGATTCTGGAGGAATATAGTCTGGATAATTGGCGCGCGATGAGTTTTCCTGTCTCAAGACATGTACACGGTTTTTAACTTTAATAGACTTGCTGTGTTAAATCTTTAACGTAAGGTTACAACTCATATTGAGTAGATTATGACAGTATTTTGAATTTTTAGTGTGGTCAGTAATTATATGAAATACTAAAAATCTAATTTTTATTGCCCTTGAAGCCGTTAGACAGGCAACCAACAACTGGGTTGCAGTACCGTTTTGGCGTCTGAGTATCATTTGCATATGAAAATTAAAAGGTGTCTTCATTTTGTAATTTATCGTCTGGCGGCCTTTCAAATTTGTCGTAACACCCTTTCCCAGTCTGTCGAGTGTGATACGTTTACGTCTCTAAACTTATGACTGTCACCTTGATATCATTAGGTTTTGTTGTTATTGACATGAGTGCAGAGATATATTTCAAAAAAATGGTTCAAATGGCTCTGAGCACTATGGAACGTAACTGCTGTGGTCATCAGTCCCCTAGAACTTAGAACTACTTAAACCTAACCAACCTAAGGACATCACACACATCCATGCCCGAGGCAGGATTCGAACCTGCGACCGTCGCGGTCGCGCGGTTCCAGACTGTAGCGCCTAGAACCACTCGGCCACTTCGGCCGGCTGAATTCATCCGTTGTTTTTTTTTAATACCTACATAGCTACTAGACCGAACATCCACTTGCAACTGCTTTTAATTTCAAACTCGGCGAGATCGCGGAGTGGTAAGTCGCTGGATTCTGGAAGACGAGATTTCAAATCCCTGTCCAGGCATTTAGATACAGGATTTCCCCCGCTCTCCCGAACTCGTATAAGGTGAACGCCAAGATGTTCCTTCGAAAGGACACTGCCGATTTCCTTCTGTAGCGTTGCCCATTAAGTGCACGTTCTGCGTCTCTAGTGGCATCGTCATCGACCTGACGTTACACCCTGATCTTGTTTCCTCCTCTCTCTCAACAGTTCTTACCGCCGACAGTTTCCTCCGTTACCAAAGTAAGTGTTCGTGAGAGATCGCGAATGTTTCATGTCAGCCAATTTATTCTTTTGGTGGAATTACGCGATATTTTTCTCTTCTTTCCGATTCAGTACCTCTTCAGTAGCTGTCAGGTCTACCCAGCTAACCTTCAGCTGTCTGCCACCGCATTTCAAAAATGCATATTCATTCTCTTCTTTTCAGTGCTGTTAATCGTTCATTTCGCTTTCACAAAAACTCCAGAGCAAGCAAGTAGCTTTAAAAGTAACTTGCTGAAACTTAAATTTTAGATTCTAACATACTTCACTTTCTTGAGAATTTGTTATTGAAGCTGTGACTCTGTATTTTGTGTCTTCTCTGGTACATCTATTTTGTTTTTGAAAGCCGGCCGTTGTGCCCGAGCGGTTGTAGCCGCTTCAGTCCGGAACCGCGCTGCTGCTGCTGCTGCTACGGTCGCAGGTTCGAGTCCTGCCTCGGGTATGGATATGTGTGATGTCCTTAGGTTAGTTCGGTTTGAGTAGTTCTAAGTCTAGGGGACAGATTACCTCAGATGTTAAGTCCCATAGTGCTTAGAGCCATTTGAACCATTTGTTTTTGAAGTAACAAAACTTATCTACTGCTTTCTGCGGCCTACACAGTCCAGGCACCTGAATGCGACCATCAGATATGTTCGGCGTCAACGTGCGCTAACCACTCATAGACGCCATCTGGCAGCATGAGCAGTGGAGGATTTACATAGCATATGGCCAGGACACGTGCCGTAAGCGTTAACGGGGCGGTTTATTGGAAGTCCAAAAGAGGATGGTCATTGGTATTCGGACCAAACTTCGAAGCATTCCTGTAACGGCTAAGTTTTCAAACTGTCTGCGTGCCGCCGTGGTTAAAGTGTGTCGTGCTTGGCCAAATAGCATTACCCAAACCCGATGGCGAGGCAACTGAGGTGCACCACGGACGAACGGCGGGTGAGGACATATGCAGAATACAGGGTGTTACAAAAAGTTACGGCCAAACTTTCAGGAAACATTCCTCACATACAAATAAAGAAAAGATGTTATGTGGACATGTGCCCGGTAACACTTAATTTTCCATGTTAGAGCTCATTTTAGTTTCGTCAGTATGTACTGTACTTCCTCGATTCACCACCAGTTGGCCCAATTGAAGGAAGGTAGTGTAGACTTCGGTGCTTGTGTTGACATACGTCTCATTGCTCTACAGTACTAGCATCAAGCACATCAGTACGCAGCACCAACAGGTTAGTGTTCATCACGAACGTTGTTTTGCAGTCAGTGCAATGTTTACAAATGCGGAGTTAGCAGATGCCCATTTGACGCATGGATTAGCACGGGGCAATAGCCGTGGCGCGCTACGTTTTTATCGAGACAGATTTCCAGAACGAAGGTGTCCCGACAGGAAGACGTTCGAAGCATTTGATCGGCGTCTTAGGGAGCACGGAACATTCCAGCCTATGACTCGCGACTCGGGAAGACCTAGAACGACGAGGACACCTGCAATGGACGAGGCAATTCTTCGTGCAGTTGACGATAACCCTAATGTCAGCGCCAGAGAAGTTGCTGCTGTACAAGGTAACGTTGACCACGTCACTGTATGGAGAGTGTTGTTTCCGTACCGTGTACAACGTGTGCAGGCACTATCAGCAGCTGATTGGCCTCCATGGGTACACTTCTGCGAATGGTTCATCCAACAGTGTGTCAATCCTCATTTCAGTGCAGATGTTCTCTTTACGGATGAGGCCTAATTCCAACGTGATCAAATTGTAAATTTTCACAATCAACATGTGTGGGCTGACGAGAATCCGCACGCAATTGTGCAATCACGTCATCAACACAGATTTTCTGTGAACGTTTGGGCAGGCATTGTTGGTGATGTCTTGATTGGGCCCCATGTTCTTCCACCTACGCTCAATGGAGCACGTTATCATGATTTCATACGGGATACTCTACCTGTGCTGCTAGAACATGTGCCTTTACAAGTACGACACAACATGTGGTTCATGCACCATGGAGCTCCTGCACATTTCAGTCGAAGTGTTTGTATGCTTCTCAACAACAGATTCGGTGACCGATGGATTGGTAGAGGCGGACCAATTCCATGGCCTCCACGCTCTCCTGACCTCAACCCTCTTGACTTCCATTTATGGGGACATTTGAAAGCTCTTGTCTACGCCACCCCGGTACCAAATGTAGAGCCTCTTCGTGCTCGTATTGTGGACGGCTGTGATACAATACGCCATTCTCCAGGGCTGCATCAGCGCATCAGGGATTCCATGCGACGGAGGGTGTATGCATGTATCCTCGCTAACGGAGGATATTTTGAACATTTACTGTAACAAAGTGTTTGAAGTCACGCTGGTATGTTCTGTTGCTGTGTGTTTCCATTCCATGATTAATGTTATTTGAAGAGAAGTATGAGCTCTAACATGGAAAGTAAGCGTTTCCGGACACATGTCCATATAACATATTTTCTTTCTTTGTGTGTGAGGAATGTTTCCTGAGAGTTTGGCCGTACCTTTTTGTAACACCCTGTATATCGTGACCCGATAATGAGATTTTTAAATATATCTGTCTTCAACGCCGCAGACACGTAATCGTAGTAACGCTTTTGAAGCCATTTTGACTATTTTTCGACCGTGACGGCCTCAAGGAATATTAAAGGTTTCTTAAATTACAGCTACCAGTTTGCGACTGGTAGCGATAATTTAAAAAACTTTTACATATCTAGTAACTCTTTACACGTCAAACTCTTACCCTTTTTTCCCTGGTATCCTGCGTTACTTGGTTTTTCATTAATTTCTCTAAATTGCCTTGAGTTTCAACTATCCGGATACGCTCAGTTTCTTGTTTCCAGTTGTTTTCCCCCCACCCCTGTTCGTTTTGGTGCTTCCTCACGTGCCCTCTGCAGATTTACTCTTTGCTCTCAGGCGCAGTAACCAGAGCGGCGGTTAAGAAATGCCTAGAAGAGTAAACATGGGCTCGATTGTTTTTAGTACACTAAACATGATTTTCGAAAGTAAGTTTCCAGCATGTGTGGAAACGGATGTTTTGAATCAGTTTCAGTTTCTATTAGGAGTGTCGACTTATGGCAGTGAGACATGGACTTTTAACGCGAAAACCGTCCAAAACCGGGTAGCCCGGCGAACTGTGGAGAAACACGCGCTGGAGATTGCTGGCAGAGAGAGGAAAATCGAAGAAAAGCGTCAGATAACCGAATAGAGTGGATGACATGATTATGACCTTAATTGGCCAAGGAAGTTCTTTGTTGGAATCTAAGAGATGAAAACATGACAGGTAACTACCTAATGGATGATACGGAAATGACGTTACAAAGCACACAAGATCAGCATGGATGCCTGTAGCTGAACGCCGTAACCCGTGGATAGGTTTACACTAGAGAAGCCCTTCACATGTAGCAGTTTGTGTTGTGTGGGTAATGAGAGCTGTTCTTGCGACCAGGGCAAATGGAAAAACGTTACGTCGAGTAATATGTCTTATGGTGCGTCTTGTTTACCTACTGTGGAGATTGTACTCTACAAGAGAAAGTAAGTTACGAAGGCGCCCTAGAGTACATTAACCCAACTGGTTCCGAAATGCGTCTGCAGTCCTTCAATGCGCAACTCCCTGCTGCGGAGTTCTGTTCCAAACCTCAGCACATCAGTTTCGCAGTTTTTAATTGTTTCGGTTTATTGTGTCTACCACGGCATTCATTGGATCATTTGGCGTCAAGTATCCATCTCTTGCCCTGAAACTTCTTAAATGTCAACGTAAGTGTTGTGAAGATCTTCTGACTGTATGCCCATATCCTCTAAACCTCCTTGGACATTAATGTATTAGTATATTGTTGTTTTCGGTTTCTGGTGAGAGATGTTGAATTTTTATTTCTTTCGTTTGAAATTATTCATTCTTCCTCCGCGGCCATAAAATCGATCTCGGACTTTGCGCATTTTATCCGTAATTTTTTCTGTTGTAGAACATATTTCATTTTTATTGTGTGGATTTCGATTGTATCATTTGGGATCTTTCTGTCGTTTAGTTTTAATTCCGCTAGTAAACATCTCCCAGAACGATGATACAGGGTTGGGGTTGGTTTGGGGAAGGAGGCCATACAGCGAGGTCATCGGTCTCATTGGATTAGAGGAGGACGGGGAAGGAAGTCGGCCGTGCCCTTTGAAAGGAACCATCCCGGCATTTGCCACATAACATATTTTCTTTCTTTGTGTGTGAGGAATGTTTCCTGAAAGTTTGGCCGTACCTTTTTGTAACACCATGTATATTGGCCAACATATGCGCAACTGTTGAGCAACTGAGACCCCAGGTGAACCGAGGTGCTGTCAACATTGTCTAGTCGACTACCGTTTCGCGAACGTTATTGCGTACGGGCCTCCGCGGCAGGGGCTTGGTCCATACACACGTGCTGACTGCCGTTCATCGACGACGACGGCTGGAATTTGCACGCCGGTACCTCGCCTGGACGTCCTCTGAGTGGCGACAGGTGTCATTTTCAGATCACAGATGGCCGCTGGCGTATACGGCGTGAAACGTCTCAAAGCAAGTATCAATCCTCGAAAGGGTACAGGCCGGAGGAGGGAGCGTTATGAGGTGGGGGATGTTTTCGTGGCGTTCCGTGGGTTATTTCGTCATTCTGGAAGGTACAGTGGGTCAGCACACGTTTGAATCTATCCTTTGGGCCATGCCCACCACTATACGCATTTAGTTTTCCCTCGGCACGATGGCATCTAACAGCAGGACAATGCAACATGTTACACTGGTCGCAGTGTACGTGCATGATTCGAAGAGCACCGTACTCCCCCTCGCTACCAACCTCCTCATATTTTAAACCCAGTAGAGAATCTGTGGGACTATCTCGATCAGACTGTTGTAGCCATGGATCCTAGAACAGCTAGCCATGGCACTAAAATCGGTATGGCTCCACACCCCTTCCGGTGCCTTCCAGAACTTCACTAACACTCTTGCTGCTCGCGTCTCCCATCGGTCCAATGTTATCCCGTCTTTTGACAGGGGGTCACATTAATTTGACTGGACAATTTATTTCCTGAAACTTCCTGTCAGATTAAAACTGTGTGCCGGACAGAGACTCGAAATCGGGACCTTTCCCTTTCGCGGGCAGGTTCTCTACCAACTGAGCTACCCAAGCACGAGTCATGCCCCCTCCTCACAGCTTTAATTCCGCCAGTACCTCGTCTCCTACCTTCCAGACTTCCTTTCTTCCAGGAGAGCTAGTTCTGCAATGTTCACAGGAGAGCTTCTGTAAAGTTTGAAAGGTAGGAGACGAGGTACTGGCAGAAGTAAAGCTGTGAAGACGGGACGTGAGTCGTGCTTGGATAGCTCAGTAGGTAGAGCACTTGCCCCCGAAAGGCAAAGGTCCCGAGTTCGAGTGTCGGTCCGGCACACAGTTTTAATCTGCCAGGAAGTTTCATATCAGCGCACACTTCGCTGCAGAGTGAAAATCTTATTCTGGAATTTATTTCCTGATGTAAGTTTCTAATCCCACGAGACTTAACTACTCACCCTTTCCAAGACTCTATCCTTACCGATCAAGCGATCGCCTGCGGTAGAATTACAAAGTCTGTTTGGTATACACTAACGAACGTACAACCTACAAGGGTTTGTCTGCTGCTGCTACTCACCTGTACTCGGCAACAGCTAAATGGTTCAAATGGCTCTGACAAGGAAACCTCCCCATCGCACCCCCCCCCCCCCCCCCTCAGATTTAGTTATAAGTTGGCACAGTGGATAGGCCTTGAAAAACTGGACACCGATCACTCGAGAAAACAGGAAGAACTTGTGTGGAACTATGAAAAAAATAAGCAAAATATACAAACTGAGTGATCTATGTGCAAGATAGGCAAAATCAAGGATAGTGTGAGCTCAGGAGCGCCGTGATCCCGTGGTTAACGTGAGCAGCTGCCGAACGAGAGGTCCTTGGTTCAAGTCTTCCCTCGAGTGAAAAGTTTAATTTTTTATTTTCAGACAATTATTATCTGTCCGTCCGTCCGTCCGATGCGAGGGAACTGGGCCGTAATATCCCCCCTGCGGGTCCGGGGTAACAATAGGCCGGAAGTATTCCTGCCTGTCGTAAGAGGCGACTAAAAGGAGTTTCAACCGTTTCGGCCTTCCATGTAATGGTCCCCCTTGGGGTTTGACCTCCTTTTTTCAAAATTCTACAGAAGTACGAGCCTTTTGGGGAAGGACGCCTTACGTGGTGTATCACTGGTCCTCAGTGCACTAAGACCTTGGCACTCAGCATTGTAACGGCGTTGTAACCACACCCACTATTCCTCAAATTGGGCCTAAACGCCTGATCGGTTGCACAAGTTACGCCCATAGTGCGTCCCCATCTGCACCTACGATCATGATGGACTTTCCATGGCACCCGAAATCCAGCACGGTAGCCAGCCCGTTGTAGTGAGGTCGTCATGTACCCTCTAGGTTGTAGCCCCCTGACAACACAGGGATCGTACTGCCGATATCTGAGCTGCACCCTCCCCACGTCGGCCAAGGAGTAGATGCCTGTCTCCTTGGGGCATCGGGACTCCAGGCAACAGTCATCCTGCCAGGTGGCCCTTGCTGAGGCTGGGTGGCGCCCGTGGGGAGAGCCCCTGGTCGGAGTGGGTGGTATCGGGGCGGACGTTTCGCAGATGAAACGTCAACACGTATCAGGTCGCTCTGCGGCCGAGTCTTTCAAAAGGAAAGGTACTGTCTCTAGTTCTGGTTCTCCTGCCCTTTCCCCCTTGGCCACTCCATGGGAGGAGGGACAGGCCCGCCGGCTTGAGGCGAATTACTTCCCCCACTATTTAGTCTGTTCTCGGACCGATGGGGGAACGTTCGCCACCTCCAAGCCCATGTTCTTTGTCCAGCACATCGAGGACATCTTCGGGGAAATCGAGACTCTCAGTAAGATGCGTTCGGGGTCCGTTCTTATAAAGACCGCCTCCGCCACACAGTCGGCGGCGCTCCAGGCGTGCGACCGACTACGGGACATCCCAGTGTCTATTGTCCCGCATCTGGCACTGAATAGGACGCAGGGGGTTACTTTTCATCGGGACCTCCTGCTGCAATCTGATGAGGAGCTCAGGGCCAACCTGGAGCGCCGAGGCGTGCATTTCGTCCAGCGAGTCCCCAAAGACCGTCACATCGACACCGGGGCCTTTACCCTCGCTTTCGAGGGGGACGTTCTCCCGGAGAAGGTAAAGGTAATGTGCTACCGGTGTGACGTGCTACCTTACGTCCCGCCTCCTATGCGCTGCTTTCGGTGTTTGCGCTTTGGGCACATGTCGTCACGGTGTGAGGCTGAGCCCCTTTGTGGCGATTGTGGACGTCCTCTTCGTGAGGAACATACATGCACCCCACCACCTCGGTGCGTTAATTGTCCTGGCATCCACACGCCTAGATCTTTAAACTGCCCCGCATATCAGAAGGAGAAGAAGATTCAAGAACTGAAAACTTTGGATCGTCTCTCTTATTCTGAGGCCAGGAAGAAGTATGACAGCCTCCATCACAACTTCGTTTGGCTCAGTCGTGTCCACTCCTTCCACAGTATCCTCACCCCTATCCTGTCCCCCCTCCACCTCCTCCCCCCATCCGGGGTCTATGCATCCGCCTCCAAAATCCCTCCCTTCCAAATCCTCCTCCCCCGCGGCCCCCGCCCCCTCTGCTCCAGAGGCAACCCTTCCTCCTCCCCCCCCCCTCCCCGCCGCCTGAGAAGCGATCCTCTTCTCAGGCGTCCATCGGGGAAACGTTCCGGACCCCGGCTTCCGAGGTCCGGCGTTCCAAAACGGACCCCGCACGTGAGGACCTTCTTCGGGTCCAGCCCACCATCCCTGTGCCTCCTCGGACTTCCAAGAAGGCCTTCAAGAAGAAGTCTCTATCCCCTCTCCACCCCGGCGCGTCTCGTCCGTGAGTCGCTGCTCCCGGCCGTCCTCAGTTTCGCTGGGACGCTCTGCTGCCAGGCGCTCAGCTGGCCTCTCGTCGGCAAATGATGCTGCCCCTCCTACGCAACCCGGGACAGCGGCCGCAGCTGGCGACGACTCGATGGAACAGGATCCGCCTGCCGCTGGTTGTAGCGTTGTTCCCCCGAAACCTGGCCCTCCGCGGCTGTCGACGTGACCAGCTCTTCCCACGTCTCGTTCCCCCCTTTTTTTTTGACTAGCGATGGCCTTGTTTCATTGGAACATAAGAGGTATGCGATCTAATCTGGAGGAATTACAACTGCTCCTCCGCCTGCACTGTCCGCTCGTCCTTGGTCTCCAGGAAACCAAGTTGCGCCCAACTGACCGTATTGCCTTTACCCACTATACCTCGGAGCAGTATGACCTCACCCCTGTGGACGGTATTCCAGCTCATGCTGGGGTCATGTTGCTCGTTCGGGACGATGTCTATTACCATCCCATCCCATTGACCACCCCACTCCAAGCAATAGCTGTCCGCATTACTCTTTCTGCTTTTACTTTTTCAGTTTGTACCATCTACACTCCATCGTCATCCGCAGTTAGTCGGGCTGATATGATGCACCTGATTGTTCAGCCTCCTCCGCCGTTTTTATTGTTTGCCGACTTCAATGCCCATCATCCCCTTTGGGGCTCTCCTGCATCCTGTCAAAGAGGCTCCCTCTTGGCGGATGTCTTCAACCATCTCAATCTTGTCTGCCTCAATACTGGCGCCCCGACTTTCACTCGGACTCTACTCATACCTACTCCCACTTGGACCTTTCGATCTGTTCTACCACTCTTGCCTGCCGGTTCGAGTGGTATGTCCTTTCTGACACCTATTCGAGCAACCACTTCCCCTGTGTCGTTCGTCTCCTGCACCACACCCCATCCCCACGTCCTTCGAGCTGGAACATACCGAAAGCTGACTGGGGACTTTACTCCTCCCTGGCGACCTTTCCGGACCACGATTTTCTCAGTTGTGACAGTCAGGTCGAATACCTCACGGCTGTTATCGTCAATGCTGCCGAACGTTCCATTCCTCATACTACCTCTTCTTCACGTCGCGTTTCCGTCCCCTGGTGGAATGAGGCTTGTAGAGACGCAATCCGTGCTCGACGACGTGCTTTACGCACATTTCGCCGCCATCCTACGTTGGCGAATTGTATTGGATACAAACGACTCCGAGCGCAATGCCGTAGATTCATCAAAGACAGCAAAAAAGCTTGTTGGGCCTCTTTCACCAGCTCCTTTAACAGTTTTACTCCCTCTTCTGTCGTTTGGGGTAGCCTGCGCCGGCTGTCGGGCATTAAGGCCCACTCCTCGGTACCTGGCCTGACCTCAGGTAATGATGTCCTTGTTGATCCTGTGGCTGTCTCCAACGCCTTTGGCAGCTTTTTCGCGGAGGTTTCAAGCTCCGCCCATTACCACCCTGCTTTCCTTCCCAGGAAAGAGGCAGACGAGGCTCGGCGACCTTTCTTCCACTCGCTGAATCTGGAAACTTATAATGGCCCCTTTACTATGCTGGAACTCGAACATGCGCTTGCACTGTCCCGGTCCTCTGCTCGGGGGCCAGATGCCATTCACGTTCAGATGCTGGCACACCTTTCTCCGGCGGGCAAAAGCTTCCTTCTTCGTACCTACAGTCGCGTCTGGACCGAAGGTCAGGTCCCCATGCATTGGCGTGATATCGTCGTTGTTCCTATACCCAAACCCGGGAAGAATAGACACCTTCCTTCTAGTTACCGCCCCATTTCTCTTACAAGCTGTGTCTGTAAGGTGATGGAGCGCATGGTTAATGCTCGGTTAGTCTGGATTCTTGAATCTCGATGGTTACTTACCAATGTCCAATGCGGCTTTCGTCGCCGCCGCTCCGCTGTTGACCATCTTGTGACCTTGTCGACATTCATCATGAACAACTTTTTGTGAAGGCACCAAACGGTAGCCGTGTTCTTCGATTTGGAGAAGGCTTATGATACCTGTTGGAGAGGAGGTATCCTCCGCACTATGTACAGGTGGGGCCTACACGGTCGCCTGCCCATTTTTATTGATTCCTTTTTAACAGATCGAAAGTTTAGGGTACGTGTGGGTTCTGTATTGTCCGACGTCTTCCTCCAGGAGAACGGAGTGCCTCAGGGCTCCGTCTTGAGCGTAGCCCTTTTTGCCGTCACGATCAATCCAATTATGGATTGCATTCCACCTAATGTCTCAGGCTCTCTCTTTGTCGATGACTTCGCGATCTACTGCAGCGCCCAGAGAACATGCCTCCTGGAGCACTGCCTTCAGCGTTGTCTAGACAGCCTCTACTCATGGAGCGTGGCAAATATCTTCCGGTTCTCTGAAGAGAAGACGGTTTGTATCAACTTTTGGCGATATAAAGCGTTCCTTCCGCCATCCTTACATCTCGGTCCCGTTGTTCTCCCATTCGTGGAAACAACTAAGTTTCTAGGGCCCACATTGGACAGGAAACTTTGTTGGTCTCCGCATGTCTCTTATTTGGCGGCCCGTTGTACACGTTCCCTTAATGTCCTCAGAGTTCTTAGTGGTTCATCTTGGGGAGCGGATCGCACTGTCCTGCTTCGCTTGTATCGGTCCATAGTCCGATCGAAGCTGGATTATGGGAGCTTCGTCTACTCGTCTGCTCGGCCATCCCTCTTACGCCTTCTCAATTCCATCCACCATCGGGGGTTACGTCTTGCGACCGGAGCCTTCTACACTAGTCCCGTCGAGAGTCTTTATGCTGAAGCTGCCGAATTACCATTGACCTACCGGGGCGACATACTGCTGTGTCAGTATGCCTGCCGGCTGTTGTCAATGCCCGACCACCCCTCTTATCAGTCCGTCTTCGCCGATTCTCTCGACCGTCAGTACGGGTTGTACGTGTCTGCCCTGCTGCCCTCCGGAGTCCGCTTCCGTCGCCTGCTTCGACAATTGGATTTTGCCCTCCCTACCACCTTCAGAGAGGGTGAGAGCCCGACACCACCTTGGCTCCAGGCTCCGGTTCATATTTATCTCGACCTCAGCTCACTCCCGAAGGAGGGTACTCCGGCTGCAGTGTATTGCTCACGGTTTGTCGAACTTCGTGCTCGACTTGCCGGTCATACCTTTATTTACACCGATGGCTCCAAAACTGACGATGGTGTCGGCTGTGCCTTTGTCGTCGGGGCCGTCACCTTTAAATGCCGGCTCCTCGACCAATGTTCCAGCTTTACGGCCGAGCTTTTTGCTCTCCATCAGGCCGTTCAGTATGCCCGCCGCCACGGCCATTCATCGTATGTACTCTGCTCTGATTCACTCAGTGCTCTTCAGAGCCTTCGTGCTCCCTATCCGGTCCATCCCTTGGTGCAACGGATCCAGCAGTCCCTCCATTCTTTCGCTGATAATGGTTCTCCTGTCAGCTTTCTGTGGGCTCCCGGACATGTAGGAGTGCCTGGGAATGAGGCTGCTGATGCTGCAGCCAAGGCTGCAGTCTTCCTGCCTCGGCCAGCCTCCCATTGTGTCCCATCATCTGACGTTCGTGGGGTTGTTTGTAGGAGGCTTGTGTCGTTGTGGTGGATTGATTGGTCATCCCTTCAAGGAAACAAGCTCCGGGCAGTAAAACCGCTCCCAACTGCTTGGACAACCTCCTCCCGACCATCTCGGCGAGAAGAGGTCCTTCTGACCAGGTTGCGGATTGGGCATTGCCGGTTTAGCCACCGCTACCTGCTCTCCGGTGACCCAGCCCCGCAGTGCCCTTGTGGTCAAGCATTAACAGTGCGCCATGTTTTATTGTCGTGTCCCCGCTTCAGTTAATCTCGTGTTGTCCTGTCCCTGCCATGTACTTTACCGGATATTTTAGCTGATGACGCTCGAGCAGCTGCTCGTGTTCTGCGTTTTATAACTTTGACTGGCTTGTCCAAAGACATCTAACTCTTTTACTTATTTTATCTGCATCTTGGTAAGGACTTTCTGGTGTCCCCCCCCCCTCCCCTTGAGTTTTACTAGATTCTATGTGCTCTAACAATTGTGACTGGGCGCTAATGACTTCAGTAGTTGAGCGCCCTTAAACCCCAACCAAAAAAAAAAAAAAAAAAAAATGGGCCGTGGTATGGGGACGCTACACCTAAGCAAACATCGAAACACACGACGTCAGTCGACTACAGCGCACGGAAGAGAGAGTATTCCTGCTAACGAGGCTCCCTGGCTAGCAGTTGACTGTTCGCTACTTTGGACGAGAGTGCATTAAATACGTGAGATGTGTGCCGTGGGCAATATGAATCCAGCAAATATAGCTCGCGACTTCAATAACAAGGTCAATGAATTTTTTCCGAACTGTAAGGAGTCGGAAAGTTTCTTAAGGGATCGAAAGTTTGTCGAACATTTGTATGATTATTTCCTACATTTGTTGATAAACAGTACGTGTGGTGATGATTGTCTGAAAATAAAAAATTAAACTATTCACGCGAGGGAAGACTTCAACCAAGGACTTCTCGTTCCGCAGCTGCTAACGCTAACACGCGACCACAGCGCTTCTGAGCTCAGACTATCCTTGATGTTGCCTATCTTCCACATGGACTACTCAGTTTGTATATTTTGCTTAATTTTTTTCATAGTTCCACACGACTTCTTCCAGTTTTCTCGATTGATCTGTGTTCAGTTTTTCAAGGTCTATCCACTGTGCCAACTTATAACTAAATCTGAGGGGGGGTGCGATGGGGAGGTTCCCTTGTGAGCACTATGGGACTTAACATCTATGGTCAGTCCCCTAGAACTTAGGACTAGTTAAACCTAACTAACCTAAGGACATCACACAACACCCAGTCATCACGAGGCAGAGAAAATCTCAGACCCCGCCGGGAATCGAACCCGGGCGTGGGAAGCGAGAACGCAACCGCACGACCACGAGCTGCGGACTCGGCAACAGCAAAATATTCGCTGTCGCCCAGTATCTATAACGGGAAACTAATGAGGAGGAAGGTAAATATTTGCAACTTGGCGTGCTGCAGAGCTAACAAAGGGAGGCAACGACGTTGGAATCACGGATTTACTTCAAACTTTGTACACATTTAGTAGGCCGTTAAAGCAACATAATGTGAAAGGAGTAAGGCGCACTACTCTGGCAATTCCGAAAAAATCGCAAGAGAAGTTTTACATGCCTTTTATGTAAATTGTGTATCTGTGGAAAGGTACCTCCTGTAAGAATTCGTGGTGGTCGTATGGTTATAGCGTTCGCGCATGGCAAGACGGTCGCGGACGAGGTTCGAATCCCGCTAGTACTCGTTTTTAAATCTATAGTTTTTTCATGACTGGTCTCATTACTTAATTTATATTACATTTGAAAGGTAATATAATGAAAAAACACATGTATTTGCACTGATGTTTCAATTTGTTTTCCATGTGTGTATGTCAACTAACATCCTCCTCCGTGTGATGTCTGGAGCTCATCGGACAAGTAATTCTACGTTACTCTTTTGGTCTGGCACGCTGTGACTTATATTACTGATTGTGAATAACATCATTCGCATCACTTTTTATCGAGCTTTGACTTGGGCTTTCCGATCCTGTCCTCGTCCTTGAAAATTTAAATAGTGAATAGCGAAATAACATACAAAATTCACAGCTTCGTGAAAATGCATGTGTTTTAACGCTAACCACATGACCACGACGAATTCTTGCGGGAGGGACCTTTCCACAGATACATGATTTACATAAGACACGTAAAACTTCTCTTGCGATTCTCGGAATTGCCAGAGAGCTGCACCTTACAACTTGAAAATTACGTTGTTTTAATGGCCTACTAAAGGTGTACAAAGTACGAAGTAAATCCGTGATTCCAAGGTCGTGGCCTCTCCTTGTAAGTCAAGTAAGGGAAACTGCAGTACTCAGGTTAGCGCGTATGTTGCGCTGAGAAGTTGGCGTAATCGTTTCACAACACGTTACGTATTCAGAACGGAGTGTCTGTGGCTGCATTGGCAGTGTTAGCTGTTGACCACGGTAACACTCGTGGGTGTGACGTCACGTGAGTTGTTTGTTGCGTAAAGTGTCGTGCCGGCGGCAGGTCTGCACGGGCAACGCTCTCCGCCCCCATGACGACTCGCCCAGTCCCACGCACGCAACCACATGTTCCTGCATAGGCGGCAGGTGCACACGTCTTCCATCTGTTGTTTTGTATAAATGTACGCTGTTTTGCTGGTGGCGTTATTTTTGTACGAGAGGTACTTTATCGCATACTGCCCTTGAGAAATCCTCGCTCTGAGCTCTACGCTCATGCGTAATTGTGTGTGTGTGTGTGTGTGTGTGTGTGTGTGTGTGTGTGTGTGTGTGTGTGTGCGCGTGTGTGCGTGCGTGCGTGCGTGCGTGTGAGAGAGAGAGAGAGAGAGAGAGAGAGAGAGAGAGAGAGAGAGAGAGCGCACATGTTGAACAAATTTGCAGGTGTACTACTACAGTCGTAACAATATATTGCTAAATAATTTTTTCAGTGCTTGAGTTCATTGCTGCATTAAATTCCTCTGAAGAAGTTGTCTGTACGACGCTGTTGTTTGATTTGAGACAGACATTGGTGGTTATTTAACTTCACCCCTTTGGTGCTATAAGGTTGCATTATTCAGCATGTTATGGTCCACACAGTATTGTGAAATAGACCAACATTTAATGGCTGACGTCCCATATTTCCGTAGAATGGCGTAATAACGTAAAATCAGAGCTATGAGGTTCTACATCTAGAGCGAAAAGGTGGATCTAATTCGCGAGATTAGTCACTGTAATAGCACACCCAGCACAGTAAATGAAAACCGATATGATGAACGTCTGCGAGATTGCGAACGGATTTTCGTTTGCTAGGGAAAATACATTATGCATGTAGAGAATGCAGTGTATACCACAGCACTCACGTCAATCTGTTGCCCTCTCTTTTACGGTCAGTAACTGAAGCAGTAACATATTTTTCATACTCCTTCTGCTACTGCTTCTCAGAATCGTGCGCAACAGAGAAGAGCGATGCATTTCTTCTAATTACCCACACTCAAATACACTGATCATCTTTTTAATACTTGCTATTGTACTAAATCGGCCGGTTTCATTGCTAGCAACTTGTAAGCGGCTTCAGGCCAAGTTGAATATATTTCCCAAAATCGAAGGAATACGCAAAAATAGGTCACCACGGAGATGGTATATGCTGTTTTATCTACACAGTGTGGCTTTACCTGTGCTTGGAATCGATTAAAATATCTAAAGATCCTTTCCATATAGCATAAGTTCAGCACAAATCCAACTTGTAGATTTCTTCAGTGTAATGTGATGACTTCGATGGGTGCAGTCGATTCCAGGCATTTAAAAGTGTCTCAACTTAAAGGAATTTTCGTGGTGATTCAAAAACTGCTTTTGTGCTCTAGCATCCGCTGAATTAATGTTACTTTTCAGAAGATTTATTTAATTGAATGTAAATATAGCGCAATTGCTCCCTTCGTTCATATGCCGTAGAATTTTGGTATTGGCCACCTGAATGGGTCATTCATAAGACCTAATATCCTGCTATGGTCTCTATTTCTTATCGCTCCTCTGTCGTGGCAGAAAAATGTGATGTGATACATTAAAGTGGTTTGAAGATTCGAAGTATCGATTTCTTACAGAAACCCTAAAATACAATTTCGTAAAGATTGTATTCTATCAATGGAATCAGCACTATTGTACTGTTGTCATAAATAAGCCTTTTGTGAAAAAATGGAATTAAGTTCATGTAGAATCTCATCGTTTGGTTCAAAGTTTTTGTTGGTAAGTGTTGCGATCGACTTTCGCTTCGATAATCGATTTTGGAAATTATTACAACATGTAATGCACATTCTCTAAGAAATGGAAGCCTTCAATTTGCTCAACCTAGAATATTCTAATGAGTTTCTTTTCGGAACGCTCTTACCAAAGTTTAATCGATGCGATTAGGCCAACGGACCCAGCGCTCACGCCTTACCCTAATAATACGGTACCAACCAACTTCGAATGATGGGCATTATTTAAAAGGATACGGCATTGTATAGCAATTGGGAAGCTGACAGCGGCCGGGAGAGCGGTGTTGTGTCCGCACCCCAATGGCACCACTGGCAGAGGGTGACACGGTGACCGGTCGGTACCCAATGGCCCGTCAGGAGCTGGAAATGTACAGGATTCGGAATATTTCGATTTATACTATAGAAAACTACACTCTGTCATGGCTGAGATACACTGTTGCTTCCATCTTTAGAAGAGATAGTATAAGATTTTTCACTTGAGGACTGTGTAACACCTACAGCGCCTCTCGGTGTTGAAAAAACAAAAATAGCTCCCAAATTAGCTCCCATGTCCTTAAAATTTCAATTCACAAAATGACCCAAGTCCCTTCACAAGTAGTAATTACGAAAAATAAATAAAAAACAAATAGAGGGAAATATCTAGTATAGGAAGCAAAAGAAAAGAAAAGGAAAATTTAATTATAAATTTTAGAAACATGGGAATGGGGAAAAACAGTAGAAAATATTAAAATATTAGTTAGTCCAATACGTAAGAAAGTCAGTATTATAGTCATAGAACGTAGGTCTGGGACACCAAAGATAATGTTTATTAAAGTATAAGAAATGGTTCAAATGGTTCTGAGCACCATGGGACTTAACATCTGTGGTCATCAGTCCCCTAGAACTTAGAACTACTTAAACCTAACTAACCTAAGGACATCACACACATCCATGCCCGAGGCAGGATTCGAACCTGCGACCGTAGCAGTCGCGCGGTTCCGGACTGCGCGCCTAGAACCGCTAGACCACCGCGGCCGGCTATTAAAGTATAAATAGCTATACGTTGTAATTACGATAGTCCAGTCTCTAGTCTGTTCTAGTTAGGAAGTTATTTAGGACGTACAGCATTAGGGACTTTACTAAACGGGGATCAAGAACAGATCGTGACGAGATTGTTTTTGAGGATTGTCAATTAAAGACTTTAATTTGGACATTTATCAGATTAGATAAACGGGAAGGTGCATAGTAATCTCTTTGGCTTTATTGTCAATTCGTGTGAATATTTAAACGCTTCACTGAATTGAGAATTTTAACCGGATTCCGACATTCAATTGTGATAGTGGGAAACTTTAACTTCACGTGACTAGTGATCATAGTTAATGACAGTTTGCGGATATTAAATAGAAATAACTTATTTATCGAAAGTGAAAGGATATTATCTAACATCTCTGATGCTAGCGGGACTCCTACTTAGACATCTAATTAAAGAACTTCTTTGGATGAGATCGTATGAGTGAACCTATTCATTAATAATTCTTGTCAATAAACTGACGTTGTTAATTTGAAACATAATACAAGTCTTGAACATTAACTTAACTTAGATTAATAAACGTTAAGATTACGTGATTTATGCCAAGAACAAACTAGTGATTGGTAACTAAAACAATTGAACGAAAGGTTATAAAGTATCGTCGTCTGTAAATGGCTCTGAGCAGTATGCGACTTAACTTCTGAGGTCGTCAGTCGCCTAGAACTTACAACTAATTAAACCTAACTAACCTAAGGACATCACACACATCCATGCCCGAGGCAGGATTCGAACCTGCGACCGGAGCGGTGGCTCGACTCCAGACTCGTCTGTAAACATTGGTAGTAAAGCTACTAAAGATTTTTTCTCTCAGAGTTGGGAAGACTATACGTGTAGTGACCCACGTTTAACATTGGGTTTTAAAAGTAATCAAACTGATTCTTAGTCGGGACAATATTAAATAAAAGTTAAACCCTTCAATGACAGTCAGTGTGTAAAAAATTAAATCAGACTTTCACCTATTAGACGAAAAGGCGAAAACAGAAAAAGGGCTGCTACAACTGGCAGAGGTACTATGATAGTTTCACGTGCGTCTGGCGATGTATTAAACTTATAATGCTTCCCGAGCTTTCTTCGATGGCGGGGACGTTCCACGTACGCAGCAGGTGTGTGGTTGGAGAATTACTGTGGCGTGTGAGCTCCCATATGTCGCCGTGCGGGATACGCGATAGGGCGGCGGACAGAATGTCCTCCCACTGCGAGATAAGCCGTGTGTGCGCGTGTGCGCGGCGTCTCTTTGTCTGCGAAGCAGTTGATAGACGCTCGCTTCTCTGTTTAGCTGTAAGCTCTTAAACGAGCACTGGCGCAAGGCAATCTCCTCTAGCCCACACCGCACGGAACAGACGGTCTGCCACTGGAACAAACGACGGGACAATGCCACATCTTCGACGGCGTGCTGGTTAGTAATGCCTCGGAATTTTTTATGTGAAAACTCGTAAAAGTTTCAAACTAAAACAAACGCCATTAACATAGTAGATCTTTATTCTTCATGTCTACATATTTGCAGCCTGGGAACGAAGTTTCTCGCGACGGCACTTACATGTGAAACATTCTCGGTATTCTTGCCGCGTCAGTTCTGGATAAAATCTCGAGCTGTCTTAAACGGGACCCAACTTTGACGTACAACAGAAAAACCATGAAGTTATTGAAGAATTCCGGGCTGCCAGACGATGTTACAAAAAATCTGAGTCCGAGCTCCTAGACCGCCCAGGTTGTACGGACTACCGAACCACAAGGATAATGTTACCATAAGACCTATTGTCAGTGCAATTGGTTCTCCTACTTATAAGCTGGTCAAATACCTAACAAAGTTGATGACTCCTATAGTCGGCCGGTGTGAACAGCACATCAAAAACTCCCAGATGTTCATTGAGAAAAATCAAACAGATTAGAGTTGGTCCAAATGACATTTTAGTCAGCCTGGATGTGGTATCGCTGTTCACGAAAGTTCCTGTGTAGGACACTTTGAAGATGCTGGCGGATCATTTTCCTCCTGAAACTATAAAGTTGTTCCGGCTTGTGATGACGACCATCTACATCTTGTATGGTAACAAATTTTATGAAATGACGGACGGTATGATGATGGGCTCTCCGTTGTCTCCATCACTGGCTAACTTTTTTATGGAGAATTTCGAAGAACGTGCATTAAATTCGGCTCCCCACCGTCTATCCTTATTTTATCGTTACGTTGACGATACATTTATGATCTGGCGACACGGCGCAGAAGCTCTCGAACAATTTGTGGAACACATGAACAGCATACATTCGAACATCCAGTTCACTGTCGAGATGGAGAAGGAAGGGAGACTGCCTTTCTTAGACGCTTTAGTACAACGACAGACGGACGGGCGTCTTGGCCACTCTGTATACCGTAAGCCGACGCACACCGATTTATACCTGAATGCACACAGTTTCCATCATCCTGCTCAGAAGAGAGCCGTCTTGAACACGTTGGTATATAGAGCCAAAACTGTTTCTGACGAGGACCACTTAAGGTCCGAGATTAATCACCTGAAGAACGTGTTCCGAAAGAACGGCTATGGTGCACGCGATATAAAGGCAGCGTTCTCCAAAAGAAGGAAACGTTATAATGCTGCAACCTCACAGGATGAAACACCGATTGCGGTTCTTCCTTTTTGTGGCGCGATTTCGAGCAAAATAGGAAGAGTCCTGCGTAGATAGACGAGGTATAATACCGACTTTTCGTCCTCCTAAGAAAATTAAGGAGATGATGCGCCCTGTTAAGGACAATCTCGGCCTCAGGGTCCCTGGAGTTTATAATAAACACTATGAATGTGGAAGAAATTACACTCCTGGAAATGGAAAAAAGAACACATTGACACCGGTGTGTCAGACCCACCATACTTGCTCCGGACACTGCGAGAGGGCTGTACAAGCAATGATCACACCCACGGCACAGCGGACACACCAGGAACCGCGGTGTTGGCCGTCGAATGGCGCTAGCTGCGCAGCATTTGTGCACCGCCGCCGTCAGTGTCAGCCAGTTTGCCGTGGCATACGGAGCTCCATCGCAGTCTTCAACACTGGTAGCATGCCGCGACAGTGTGGACGTGAACCGTATGTGCAGTTGACGGACTTTGAGCGAGGGCGTATAGTGGGCATGCGGAAGGCCGGGTGGACGTACCGCCGAATTGCTCAACACGTGGGGCGTGAGGTCTCCACAGTACATCGATGTTGTCGCCAGTGGTCGGCGGAAGGTGCACGTGCCCGTCGACCTGGGACCGGACCGCAGCGACGCACGGATGCACGCCAAGACCGTAGGATCCTACGCAGTGCCGTAGGGGACCGCACCGCCACTTCCCAGCAAATTAGGGACACTGTTGCTCCTGGGGTATCGGCGAGGACCATTCGCAACTGTCTCCATGAAGCTGGGCTACGGTCCCACACACCATTAGGCCGTCTTCCGCTCACGCCCCCACATCGTGCAGCCCGCCTCCAGTGGTGTCGCGACAGGCGTGAATGGAGGGACGAATGGAGACGTGTCGTCTTCAGCGATGAGAGTCGCTTGTGCCTTGGTGCCAATGATGGTCGTATGCGTGTTTGGCGCCGTGCAGGTGAGCGCCACAATCAGGACTGCATACGACCGAGGCACACAGGGCCAACACCCGGCATCATGGTGTGGGGAGCGATCTCCTACACTGGCCGTACACCACTGGTGATCGTCGAGGGGACACTGAATAGTGCACGGTACATCCAAACCGTCATCGAACCCATCGTTCTACCATTCCTAGACCGGCAAGGGAACTTGCTGTTCCAACAGGACAATGCACGTCCGCATGTATCCCGTGCCACCCAACGTGCTCTAGAAGGTGTAAGTCAACTACCCTGGCCAGCAAGATCTTCGGATCTGTCCCCCATTGAGCATATTTGGGACTGGATGAAGCGTCGTCTCACGCGGTCTGCACGTCCAGCACGAACGCTGGTCCAACTGAGGCGCCAGGTGGAAATGGCATGGCAAGCCGTTCCACAGGACTACATCCAGAATCTCTACGATCGTCTCCATGGGAGAATAGCAGCCTGCATTGCTGCGAAAGGTGGATATACACTGTACTAGTGCCGACATTGTGCATGCTCTGTTGCCTGTGTCTATGTGCCTGTGGTTCTGTCAGTGTGATCATGTGATGTATCTGACCCCAGGAATGTGTCAATAAAGTTTCCCCTTCCTGGGACAATGAATTCACGGTGTTCTTATTTCAATTTCCAGGAGTGTATATAGGTCAGACGATTCGTACAGTTTTCAACCGCTGTGCATAACACCAACGCCATATTAAAAATAGAGAACTGGAGAAATCGGCAATTGCTGAGAACAGCCTCACGAACAAACGTAAAATATTGTTCGATGAAACTAAAAATTCTGTCCCATGCCTCCACGTACTGGGAGTCTGTTATTAAGGAGGCTGTTGAAACAAGAATGAGCCAAAAGAACTTTAACCGGGATAGCTGATACCATCTGAGCTGTGCGTGGAAACGAGCGCTTGATGCAGAGAAGCAGCAGAGACGTTCCTTCCAAGTTTTACGTTCCAACGGAAGCGGTGGCGCCACCGGCGCACACAGTGACATCGTTTGCGACAGCAGTACTTAATCGCCGACCAATCATAAGCCGCCCAATCAGAAGCCGTCCGCGGCCTATAAAAAGGCTACCACAGCAGCAGTGAAGACAGTCAGCTCCTGACGATGACGATGGAGGTAATCGTCGAAAGCTCCAGATTTTATCCAGAACTAACGCGACAAGAATACCGAGAATGTTTTACATATATTTGCAGCCGTCTGCCGCCAGAGGGCTCCCAACTGTAGTGTGTAACATGGCGGTGTGTGTCGGAACTATGTCGGTGCGTGAGAAACAGCGTGCTGTAATCGACTTTCGAATTCGAAGAGTTCGTTTACAAATGGAACAACCTCTCCTTCTGAATGACCACGGACAGTTGAGTGCTATTGACAAGTGATTTCAAATTGATTCCGTGATTCTAGATTTCCAGAAGGCTTTTGACACTGTACCACGTAAGCGGCTTGTAGTCAAATTGCTTGCTTATAGAATATCGTCTTAGTCACTTGACTCGATTCGTGATTTCGTGTCAGAGAGATCACAGTTTGTGGTAACTGACGGAAAGTCATCGAGTAAAACAAAAGTGATTTCTGGTATTCCTCAAGGTAGTGTTAGGGTCCATCTGCCATTCCTTATCTACATAAACGATTTAGGAGACAATACAGCATCCGTCTTAGGTTGTTTGCAGATGTCGCTATCGTTTATCTAGAAGTAAAGTCATGAGAAGATCATAACAAATCACAAACTTATTTAGAAAAGATATCTGTATGGTGCAAAAATTGGCAATTGACCCTAAATAACCGGCCGCGGTGGCCGAGCGGTTCTAGGGGCTTCAGTCCGGAACCGCGCGACTGCAATGATCGCAGGTTCGAATCCTGCCTCGGGCATGGATGTGTGTGATGTCCTTAGGTTAGTTAGGTTTAAGTAGTTCTAAGTTCTAAGGTACCGGTGACCTCAAATGTTAAGTCCCATAGTGCTCAGAGCCATTTGAACTATTTTTGGCCCTAAATAACTAAAAGTGCGGTCATCCACATAAGTGCTAAAAGTAATCCGTTAAACTTCGGGTACACGATAAAGCACTCAAATCTAAAGGCTGTAAATTCAACTAAATACATAGGAATTACGAACAACTTAAATTGGAAGGAACACACAGAAAATGTTTCTAGGGAAGGCTAACCGAAAACTGCGTTTTACTGGCAGGACACGTAGAACATGTAATACATCTACTAAAGAGACGGCCTACACTATGCTTATCCGTCCCCTTTTAGAATACTGCTGCATGGTGTGGGATCCTTACCAGATAGGATTGACGGAGTACATCGAGAAAGTTCAAGGAAGGGCAGCACGTTTTGTATTATCGCGAATTAGGGGGGAGAGTGTCGCTGAACTGATGCAGGATGAGGGGTGGACGTCATTAAAACACAAGCGTTTTTCGTTGCGGCGGAATCATCTCACGAAATTTCAATCACCAAATTTCTCCTCCGAATGCGAAAATATTTTGTTGACGCCGAATTCATAGGGAGAAACGCTTACCATAGTAAAAACAAGGGGAATCAGAGCTCACAGTGAAAGATATAGGTGTTCGTTTTTTCCGCGCGCTGTACGAGATTGGAATAATAGGGAATTATTGTGAAGGTGATTTGATGAACCATTTGCCGGACACTTAAATATGATTTGCAGAGTATCCATGTAGGTGTAAGTGTAGACCACACACGAGCGCTGCGACGATTCAAAACCTTGGGTTACCGTCGTCAATCATCCTCCACACCGTCCTGACTTGGCCCCATCAGATTTTCGTCTGCTTCCAAAACGTGATGCATACTTTTGAGGACTTCACTTTGGTAGTGATGAAGGAGTGCAATCACACGTGAGGCTGTGTTTCCGTCAGTTAAGTCAGACATTCTACAGTAGTGCTATTAACAAACCGTCCTCTCGCTGGGAGAAACGTATTCGTCGCCAGGGCGACTATGTTGGAAAATAAATATGTGGACATGAAGAATAAAAATGAAGAATGTTTGTTTTATTTAAAAAAACCTTAAAAGCTTCGACAAAAAAGCTAGGAGGCATTATTTTTCAGCACGTACTTCTACATCTGTATATCGTAAGCCATCGTACGGAGTGAATCATGTATCAGTCTAGTCTAATCACACACTCTCCACTCTCTCTCTCTCTCTCTCTCTCTCTCTCTCTCTCCGTCCATTTTCCACCCATCCCACTCCCCCCCCCCAAAAAAAAGAAAGAAAAAACCGTTCGCCGGTGGTGTACCCTCTGCCTGACTCTGGGCTTCTGCTTGTAGCGTCCTCTTCGTTACGAGAAATATACGAATGTTGGATGAAGTAGTATGCTTCTGGCCTCGAAACGTATTTTTCGGAATTTTCAGTATTTCTCTTTTGTACTGTCTTCCCCTGCAGATTACATGCTGACTAAACACACCTGTAACTATCGTGAAGTTCGTATTTGAATCTATTCTATATTTTCCGTTAATTCAACTCGGTACGAACAGTACTGGTGTTTTTTGCGAACGAGGGTGTTGAAAGCGACCTCTTTTGCGCCTCAATTACTCTTTCCTTACAAGTCTTCCGAAACGTCGTAGACTACTCGGCCTTCGCCAAGGTTACATTCACGCGGGCTTTCCGCCCTACTTCATTTCGGACTGTAACTGCTAGGTACTTGAAGGTTGTGACTGATCAAGGATCACGTAGTCGAACGATTTTAGACTTTTTACGTGAGTCCGAATGCATCACGTCTGCCTGCTCAGCTGAGTGGTAACTTGTGCCCCTGCGATGCAGCGGGCCCGGCTTCGATTCCCGGCCGGGTTAGAGATTTTCTCCTCTCGTGGACTGGCTGTTGTGTCGCCCTCATCATGATATCGTCATCACCGACACGTAAGACGCCGAATGTGCCGTCACCTGAAATAAGACTTGCTAATCGGCGGCCGAACATCCCCGGATCGGACCTCCCGGCCACCAACGCCACACGATCATTTACATGCATTACGTTAGATTTGTGTTTGTTGTAGGTCAGGCACTGATTATCTGCAAGGTTCTAACGAAGTGCCCTCCTTGTATGCAACTGTGTCGTCGGCGAGGAGGCTCACATTGGTACCGATGTTATCCACCAAGTCATTTATATACAGGAGGTTTCGAAATTTATATTTCAGGCTTTTAGCGGTTGTAGAGAGGACCTACAATTAAGAGACAAAATTTTGATCACGAACCCCGTACCCGGAAATTCATCGTTTGGATGACATTTAATTTCGGAGGTGGGACCAGTTTTTGATCTCCCGCTTCACGGTACGCACGCAAAGTGAGAAGAGGGCGCTGCTGTCAGTCCCTGTTGTGACGTCACGTACCGTTTTCGATATTGCAGTGCATGCGTGTATCTATTTCCAGCTCCTTGAGAGCGCCGGCCGGTGTCGCCGAACGGTTCTAGGCGCTTCAGTCTGGAACCGCGTGACCGCTACGGTCGCAGGTTCGAATCCTGCCTCGGGCATGGATGTGTGTGATGTCCTTAGGTTAGTTAGGTTTAAGTAGTTCTAATTTCTAGGGGACTGATGACCTCAGATGTTAAGTCCAATAGTGCTCAGAGCCATTTGAACCATCCTTGCGAGCGGTCGCCTTACCATTAGGCTATCCGAACACGTTTCACGGCCAGACCGAAACTACCATATTAACAGTCCATGTGTCCACAACCTTACCTACGTTCCCGTACAGGGGACGCATTTCTTCTGTTCCGCTCCACGGGAATATAAAAGGTGACTGTTATTGAACTATACGAAAAAAAACGTAAATTAGCCGCAAACTACGGCGTGCACGTACTTTATTCAGCATGTAAACGTCACAACAGATATTCGGATTTAGGTTATGACACGTTCGAAATGCGTGCCATCATTGGCGATGATGTGGCGCAGACGAATAGCGAAATTCTGCATCACCCGCTGAAATTTCGGACCATCGATGCTGTCGATGACCTTTTCAGGAGCTATTTTCAGCTCAGCAATGGTTTTGGGATTATTGCTGCGCACCTTGTCCTTAATACACTACCACAAAAAAGGAGTCGCATGTTTTCACATCCGGCCAATCGAGGCCCATGCCATTGGCCTCTGGGTACCCCAGAGCCAGAATGCGGCCCCCAAAGTGCTCCTCCAGGACATCAAACGCTCTCCTGCTTCGACGGGATCAAGCTCCGTTTTGCATGACCACACCTTGTCGAAATCAGTGTAACTTTGGATACTGGGGATGGAATAATCTTCCAAAACCTTCACGTACCGTTCGGTAGTCACCTTGCCATCGAGGAACATCGCATCGATTATTCCGTGAGTAGACATCGTACACCGCACAGACACCCGTTCAGAGTGAAGAGACTTTTCGATTGCGAAGTGTGGATTCTCAGGCCCCAAAATGCGCCAATTTTGCTTATTGATGATCCCACCCAAATCGCTAAACCAAATGCGGATGCGCATTTTAATTCCCATCATGCCCCGCGGCTAACCGTGCAGTTTGAACGGCCTAACGCAAACCGTTCAGCATTTATGACGATTTTATTTCATACAGTTCAATAATTGTCTCCCTGTACATAAAGTACGAGTGAGTGTAAGTCACTGAGTCGTGGACGACGGCCTATGGGAGTTTGGGCCTGCCCCTGAAGCGTGCTGGGGTAGCCAGAGCTGTTAATGCGACCGCTCGCAACAAGCTGGCAATCGGGGTTCGAGTCCCGGTACGGCACAAATTTTCAGTGTCGTCTTTCCATTATAAGACTGAAGGCTGTGCATAATCGCAACTGCGTACCGTTTTCGTCCGCCTACAAAAGTGGCTGAGAGAGAGTGGTACGTTCACACCTAGAAGGGTTGACTGTGATACTCCAAAGACGCGCTCCACTCGCGACTTTGAAGAGGATGTTCTTCGTCACGTAGCAGACAACTCGAGGACGAGTACTCAAAACGTTGCCCTTGCCGTGGGCTCCCGTGCAGCTCATTGTCTGCACCTTGTGCGCACAGTGAAGCGCAAGATTGGAAAATTATCCTGTCTTAAAAGTTATTTTACACCCAAACGGATTTCTTACCAAAACTTTATCTGCTAAGTCCCCTCTACAGTCTCTGAAAACCTGTAACAGGAACTGTGTAACACAACGTATACTGTTAACAGCAAGGCCGTGTCACACCAACTTGATGTCGCACGCTGCCTCCAGGTTACGGTTCAAATGGCTCTGAGCACTATGGGACTTAACATATGAGGTCATCAGTCCCCTAGAACTTAGAACGACTTAAACCTAACTAACCTAAGGACATCACACACATCCATGCCCGGGGCAGGATTCGAATCCGCGATCGTAGCGGTCGCGCGGTTACGGACTGTAGCGCCAGAACCGCTCGGCCATCCGGCCGGCCCCGGTTATGGGATATATATTGAATTATGTGTGCTAGGTATTTTTCAATCTAATCGCACATGTGTTGTGATATTCCGTCTGAAATTATTATGTTTGCCAGACGTTAGTGTCGTACAGTATTTTTGAATATCATGAGACACGGAAACAACATAACTTCCTGTACGAATGCGTACTCTCCCAGCGACAGCCATTACTGAAATATTCGCAGGTTTCAAGCCGCGTTAAGTAGTTAACTGTCCATGAGCTCAGGGCAGAGACAGAGTGTAGCTGAGTTCGGCACGGATTCCTGTGACGCGGCGGTCGCACCACGATTGGATTGTTTGGATTGTTTTGGGGGAGGAGACCAGACAACGAGGTCATCGGTCTCATCGGATTATGGAAGAATGGAGAAGGAAGTCGGCCGTGCCCTTTGAAAGGAACCATCCAGGCATTTGCCTGGAGCGATTTAGGGAAATCACTCGCACCACGAAAACATTACCGTATGTGGTGAGGGACTAGGCACCGGTGACGTCACTGGAGGTGGCTCGGCTATATAAGCACGGCAGCAGCGGTCAATCTAGAGTCAGCCGCATGAAAATGGCAGAGGAGGTGTCTGAAGCTCGTGAGCAGTTAACCACTTGGCGCTGCTTGAAACCCGAGAATATTTTAACAACATAAGTTATGTGGTACCTCCTGGATTTCACCGACGAACGCAGTAAGCCAGATACTTACAGAAATAAAGTTCATTCCATTCTAAGATTCGTTCCATCTTGAGGAAAGCCATCACGCCTGAACGCAATTAATGCTCTATAATTGTAAAAATCAGCTAGCTGCTAGAGATATGAACGTTCTTGCAAATCATTTACTCCCAATTGATTTTTATTCATTTTGTTCGGTGAAGATGTTATAAAGAAATGGTAATGGAATATCAAATTTCGCTAAGCGATTCTCAGGACATCTTAGGAAATCAGACACTTAAGTAGTAGATGAGGTATGCCTCTGGGGAATCAAAATAACTCACAATGACCGAAGTATAAAGGACATAAAATTGAGGCTGGCCGGAGCAGGGAGAACATTTCTGAGAAAGAGGAATTTGTTAACATTGAATACGAGTGTAAGTGTCTGGAAGTGCTTTTCGAAAGTGTTTGTCTGCAGTGTAGTATTGTACGGAACTGAAACGTGGATGATAAGAGGTTCAGACAATAAGGGAATAGAAGCTTTCGAAATGTGGCACTACAGAAGAAACTCATAATAGTGGTGATGGTGGTGGTAGTGGTGGCAGTAGTAGTAGTAGTAGTAGTAGTAATGGAAGAAGAAGAAATTGGCAATACTTGTGATGTTGTGGTATATAAGAATATCAGTTACTAAGCTGACAGATGAAATACCGAATGAAGAAGTTCTAAGAAAGAATAACTCTGGATAGATATCTCTGGCAGGTCTTTACCAGAAGTGTGGAAGCAGTGGTAGAGAGAGGAAAAAAATTGTAGTGGTTGAACATAGCTAGAATATGTAAAAAAGATAAGCAGATACAGTAGACAGGCTTTTGAACAGACAATCATATCGTAGATAGAAAATGGTGACGAACCATCTCAAGAAGAGTGTTAATTTTAAATAAACGTCCGGCTATAAATGGCTTCTGTGCGTTTCAGTTTTGCAATACTTTGTCAGAAATTTAATAATAATTTTAATTGAACGTACTGTGTATTCTTAGCAAAAGATTGTAAATAGTTTACAAGAAATCACCCATGTTTACCCTTTGCCACAACATTTTATTTTAGAGCACGTAAATTTCTGATTCCAAACCCCGTTTTCTCGTATAGAAGGATCTGACTAGGAGACAGTTGATACCAGTTCTCCGAAAAGGCTCCGGGGCAGATATGACCCTTGGATAGCAGGAGACACTCTCCCACATCTAGAGAAAATCCAGAAGAGGACGCAGATCTGGACCGCCTTATATCAGACGCACTTAATATGTTGCACAGCAAAAATAAACTGAGGGAAAACGTAGCGCAAATGCCAACAAACACAAGAACCCTAATGATTCGGTACAATATCTGCGTTAACAGTGTAATAGCACGTTATTTGCTAGAAGCGTACACAAATCACTGACGTTCCGGAACATGAAATTTATACATATACAAAAATGTATACTTTATAGTTAACATTAAGCAGCATTTTTATACACTATAAGACATGTATAACATCTTTGAAACAGTAGCACTAGAGAATGGACTTGGTCTTCGAAATAAAGGTATTATCAAATTAAACGTGTTAAAACTTTTTGTTGTGTGAAAAAAAAATTAAGATTTAATTCCTTTCTTCAAGCAATATAGCATCCCCTCTACCCAGATTTGGTTTATTATAGTGTTTGAAATTTAAGTTACTATTGCTGGTTTTCTTTGGTTAGAGCAAAGTCTGATCAATTGACTGTACAGAGGTGGGCGCGCTATCGGGGCGCATTCTTGCTACTGTAAACACAGAGAGAGGTCGTGAGGAGGGAGCCTTGACAGAAACCGGTTATGACAGCCGTTCAGTGAATATAAGAGTCGCTGGAAAAAGCCCAGCTGCTGCCGCGTCTCCAGTTTCAGAGAGAGACGTTGCTAAAGATCAAAGATTGCCTTTAAAATGATTTTAAAAATGTTAACAATAAAATAATAACAAAACAAAAACAATTAACAATAAAAATATTAACAATATCATTAAGGAATGGGAAAATAAGTAAAAACAAAAATGGCTGGAATCATACTCATTTCAGAGAAGAAAAAATTACATTAAGATCTCCTGTTTAGCTTTCACAGTCGATTTAGTTATAGCAGCGGACAGCGAAATCAGGGCAACCATTCACAGATGATTCCTGAAAGAATGCGCTGCAAAACCTGTCCTACAAATCTCTCTTAAAGAAACTGAGTTCATCTACGTGCAAAATTTAACATCCAGATATAAAACACGAAACACGGGCAAATCAAGAGAGTCAGACATTTGAAATGTCTCGGAGCAATCATAGAACCAACGGGACTAAGAAAAGAAGCACAGTGTGTTCGATTACGGGAGAACGCATGATATCTAAACAAAAAGTACATGTCCAAATAAACAAACATGAATCTGTGTGCTCGAGCGAAATGTAAATAGTCAACTGAAAAGGCGATCTAGAAAACGTAAAGCAACAAGAAGGAAGAACAAAGCTTTGGCCCAGAAAAAAAGGGCAGATGTAGACTAAAATTCCGTAAAGCAACAGATATTGTCAAACCTTGCAGCACACACTAGAAAACGAAGATCGAAATCTCATGGACATGTTCAAAGGTTTCCAACAAGATTGACATACATCGGCAAATTAAATAAATATGTCATGGAGCCAACAAGTTAAAAAGGACCTCGAGAAAGCCCAGGTACTACGCCATCCTCTAGATACCACTAACTCGTGGGGGATATACTGCATGAACAGACTGCAATACATAGGTGGAAGCCAAAGTCGGACAATGTACCTCACTGTCGTAATAATACAATAAATTGCACTGACGAGACCTTGCTTACACTCAACGACGTAATCTGTGTGACTTGAAATAATCATCTATACTAACACGACGACGTCACGTAAGATTTGACATTCAGCTTTTCACGCTATAAATCACACTACAGCTCGCTTGAACATCACTATGTACAAAAAGATGAGCACAATAACATCCTATAATGAAGCTTACTGTGTGGGCCCTGACAACCCAGGTAAACACTTTCTCAACAACGTAGGTACCTGAAACTATAGCTTTCGTATGTAACCGGTAATGAAAATGAAATGATCGTATGGCATTGTTGGCCTGGTTGTCCCAGTCGGGTTCGGCCTCCAAGTACAAGTCTTATTTCAGTCGGCGCCATATTGGGCGACCTGCGGCCGAGGATGAGGATGAAATGATGGTGACGACAAGAGAATACCCAGTCCCCGATCGGGGAAAAATCTCCAACCCGGTCGTGAATCGAACCCGGGCCTAGGGCGTGGGAGGTAAGCGCGTTACCATCCAGCTAAGCCGGTGGACTACGTAACTGGTGAATACGTCATTTAGATCCCTTACCTCTTGTAGTTTACTCCTCTTTTAAACCTTCAACGAATAATCGTATATTCACTCAATCAGTGCAACGTTATAAGTTTTTACGTGAATTGGAGAATACATTCACAAGGCAAAGATATAATGTAATGTTGTTTATCTTTCGTTGTCAATCAACGATAACCTCTATAAGTAGAGCGTTGCTACAACAACGTCCTTGACTCTATTGAAATTTTATCGCAACAAACTATTTCGTTAATCCCAATCTTTCAGAATTAAATGGAATAACATTTCATTCACAATTAATCACTTTGCAATAAAGCGTAAACTTGGTTTCCCTGTCTGAATAAAGATTAATTATCTTTCTTTTCGTTGAAAGTTATTAACTGAAAAATATTATACCTTCTCTTCAGGATTTTAATTTCTTTGAACTTTGCTTTTACCAATATGCCAGTCTTTTATTTTATTGACCTTTGGATCCAGTTCGATACGAAAAGATATGTTAGAGGTATTAATCTACGTTGAAATAAACTTTTTGAATATTTTTCTTGTAATAATTTAGGGATAGAGGACAAGTCGGATATTGACTTTTTCAGTTTAAAACAATTCTTTATTTACTGCCATTAATTCGTGTACAGCTGCAAGCAAGCGTTTTACTTTACAAGTGCTGGTTCTCTATTCAAAACCCCACTAAGCGGAAACGTAGTAAAAGCGCCACTTTTCAACTATATGAACATTAAATAATCAAACAAAGCTAAACCACTTCAGGCATTGACTTCCACGACCTACTAATATTTAAATCTCAAAACACAGTAGTCGATGATCTCTTTTAAAGAGAATTTGCGTGTTCTCTAATAAATGGTTCTCGATTTGTCGTTTAGGGACAAGGGGAAACCCTCATTGAATGCTGTGTTTTGAGCTTTAAATATTAGTGGGTCGCGGAAGTCAACGCCTGAAGTAGTTTAACTTTGTTTGATTATTTAAAGTTCATATAGTTGATAAGCGGCGCTTTTATTAAGTTTCCGCTTAGTGGGGTTTTGAATAGAGAACCACCACTCGTGAAGTAAAACGCTGATTTGCACCTTTACACGAATTAGTGGCAGGAAATAAAGAATTAATTGTTTTAAACTGAAAAAGTCAATATCCGACTTGTCCTCTATCCCTAAATTATTACAAGAAAATATTCAAAAGTTCATTTCAACGCGGACTAATATCTCTAACATATCTTTTCGTATCAAACTGTATCCAATGGTCAATAAAATAAAAGCCCGGTATATTGGTAAAAGCAAAGTTCAAAGAAATTAAAATTCAGATAGCAGTCTCGATAAACTTCAGATTGTTTCTCCATGAATAACTATTAAGTAGGACGACCGTTCTCTTCAATATAGACTACATATTCTGTACATCCAACGAGATTTCAGGAGTTTACTATATTATGACGCTCCCGCCGAAGTAACATAATAAATCCGAACCAAATATCGCTAAGTCACGATTCCTCAGTGCTTGCGTACATCTATACAACCACAATAATGGAATGCAACGCTACTATTGCACACAGAGGGAGGTGGCGCAGGGGCTAGCACACTGGACTCGCATTCGAGAGGACGACGGTTCAATCTCGCGTCCAGCCATTCTTATTTAGGTTTTCCGTGATTTCCCGAAATCGCTCCAGGGAAATGCCGGGGTGGTTCCTTTGAAAGGCTACGGCCGACTTTCTTCCCCTTCCTTCCCTAATCCGATGAGACCGTTGACCTCGCTGTCTGGTCTCCTCCGCCAAGCAACCCAACCCAACCCCTTACTGTGCACTTTAATCCTCATCCACAAAATAACTAAAAGACTTCGCGTGAACACGTCTGTTCACATACACGATCCAACGGAAATCTTCCAAAAATATTGAAACACGGTTCGCCTACAAACGCGTGGCTATTAAGCAACGCAACGCACCATTAATCACAAATAGGGGAAACTAATCTCACACTCCAATAAATCGGAGCTTTTCTTATACCAGGAGAGCCTAAACTCTACCGAAATCGACGAAATAATCATTTCCTACACAAGCCGATAATCTTCTCAAAATATCTTTCTAAAGGACTTAGAACTACTCTGAACACATTTGATTTCTGTCCCCGTCGCAGACTCTAAGAAAACTTTACAAACCTCTTAACAAACTCTTCATTAACTTAAAGCATTTAAAGTCGATAGTAAGTCGAGGCGATATTAACAATTGAAGCGCTTTGTCGAGCTGAGTGCGTTTGGCGCATTACAAGCTCACAGAGACAAAACGGCCACATGGTAGATCGGGAAACAACGAATCTAAAAACACTCCGTGATTCATAAGGGTCCATACGCAAATAATAATAATATAATAATAATAATAACCCCCGTGGAGGCCCGGGAAAAGAATAGGACTCCGGTATGTTCTGCCAGTCTTAAAAGGCGACGAAAAGAACAAACCACTAATAGGGCTAACCCCCCTTTTAGTGTGATTAGTTGGTTCAGGACAGAACGAAAGAAGCCTCGGACAAGCGCCGTCATCGTTGGGGACGATGCTTGAACCCTATGCCCGCCCACAATGGTAACGACACTGCTAGCCAACTGGAAAATGATTTAAATCCAAATCGAGGTGTTTTGCAGGATATGCTTCCTGCAACCACCCTAGAAGGAAAACAAAGACAGAGGATGAGATGGTCAGATGAAGTTAATCGACACCTCATGTTCTGTTATTACCAAGCAACAAACCTAGGAACCAACACAACTGGATACAGATCACAAGTATACACAACATTTATTACCAGATACCCAGAATTAAAATTTTTAACAGAACAACAACTAGCTGATCAGATCCGTGTAATAATCAAAAATAACAGAATACCCCAGTCAGAATTAGAACACATCAAACAACAAGTACAACAAATATTGGAACAAAATAATGTGCAATCAGGAGAAGAAGAAGAAAATACAGTAATGGACTCAAACATCCCAGAGCAAACAAACAAAGAACAACACGCATCAATTAAACAATCAGAGGAAAACGAAATCTTAAGACAGCCACCAGAACAAGCACAAATAGAACATGAAGTGACACACATGTTAGATATAGAAGAAAAATTTCAGCTGACATATATAGAATACAAAGACACAAATACAGACATTAGACCATTCTTGCATAGACCACCAATTAACCCACAAGTCGAAACAACAACAACAACAACAACAACAACTATCAACACAATCATACACAACAAAATAAATGAAAATACAACTTTGGAAGAGTTACAACTACTGATTTGTATAGGAGCACTCACTACACTAAATATACACAATAGGCAAAGATCAGAACCAACCAAGACACAGAAGAAACCCACAAAACCAGCATGGCAACACAGGCTACAGATCAGAATAGAAAAACTGAGAAAAGACACCGGACAGCTAACACAATTTACAAGAAATGAAATATCAGACAAAAAACGAAAAAGGTTAGGTAAAATCTCACAACAAGAAGCGGTAGAGCAGTTAGATGAAAACAAGTAGAAATTACAAGCACTGGCCAAACGACTTAGAAGATACAAAAAAAGTGAAAATAGAAGGAAACAAAACCAAACTTTCAACACAAACCAAAAGAAATTTTACCAGGCAATAGATAACACACACATTAAAATAGACAACCCACCAAACATAATAGACATGGAACACTTCTGGAGCAACATATGGTCAAACCCGGTACAACATAACTGGCATGCACGGTGGATACAAGCAGAAACAGACACATACAAGATGATACCACAAATGTCTGAAGTGATAATATTGTAACATGAAGTCACCCGAGCAATTAATTCTACTCACAATTGGCGACATTTCACAATAACGCGCCAAAATAAGGGATGCATATAGTACTTCCATTGGCTTCCTTAGCTTCCCACAAAGTCATAGCTACCGGGCTGAATAAAAGGGGTGGTGATCACGCTGAAATGTGCCACGAGAGTCGTAATATCACTTCACGATTTCTGTTTGGGTGGTGTGTCCAAGGGCTGTAGATAAAATATCGATATATCGACATTTTTCAAAAAATGTCTATAAATCGGCAATAAATTTTCCCCTGTTACACCGATATCAAATGGGCAATATCCAGTGCCGATATTTTATCGTGTTATATTTTTTTTCGCAATTTTCGCTAAATATTAGAAGTTGTTCTTTTCAAACTGTAGTAGGACGTAATTTTAGTTTCACTATCAAGGAGTCTTACTACTTTTTAAGTTCATCGTGTTCAATCTTTCTCTTTGACTGTGTGAAGCAAGCATGTGTGGCGCAAAAGAACTAGTCCGATTGCACTAAGGGGGGTGCCTTTGTGAACCGAATAACGAAATTACCGATGTGAAGAAACAGCACGCCACTTGCATTAAAAAACAATTTTTAACACGACTAGTGTGCTATTCCATCTTATCCATATTCTTCAAAAACAGTTGCTGAAGACGATGAACAAAAATCTGAACGACAAGACTGGCTGCAGCGTTGAGCGGAGACGCAATCGGCGCTTTGCGCTACCAACAGGAAGTGCAACGTTTAGCTCCACAGCGCAGTTTTGACACTAGAGCTGCTAGGTTGCTGGTGGTGGCATAAATGAAAAAACAGGGAAGTCCACATGAAGTGTTCCGGACAAATCCGATATGTTACGAAACCGAACGATGGAACCATCGGACATCTTTCATTGTGCCACTTACTATGCAGTTATCATTGTTAGCAAAGTGGTTGTCGCCAAGCGTAAACGTGCATCGCTTTCCTTTCTATTTTTACTATAAGGGGGATAGGCTGGTTGATTTACAGAATATCTAATGCTAAATCAGTACGTTTATACAGCTCTAAAACCGGCACTATATTTAGAGTTCAAATGGCTCTAAGCACCATGGGACTTAACATCTGAGGTCATCAGTCCCCTAGACTAAGAACTACTTAAACCGAACTAACCTAACGACATCACACACGTCCATGCCCGAGGTAGGATTCGAACCTGCGACCGTAGCAGAAGTGGTTCCAGACTGAAGCGCCTAGAACCGCGGCTGGCATATTTAGAATGTGTGGCCGATAATTTTATAGGTAGATACGTCGATGTATCTTACGTCGATATATCGATACTTCCTTTAAATATATCGTGACCTGATAATGGTATTTTTTTAAATATGTCTCCAACGCCGCAGACACGTAATCCTAGTGACGCTTTAGAAGCCATTTTGACAATTTTTAGACCGTGACTTCCTCAAGGAATATTAAAGGTTCCTTAAATTACCGCTACCAGTTTGTGAACGGTAGCGGTAATTTAAAAAACGTTTACATATCTAGTAACTCTTTACACGTCAGACTCTTATCCTTCTCTGCCTCGTGATGACTGGGTGTTGTGTGCTGTCCTTAGGTTTGTTAGGTTTAAGTAGTTCTAAGTTCTAGGGGACTGATGACCATAGATGTTAAGTCCCATAGTGCTCAGAGCCATTTGAACCATTTTTTGCCTCTTATCCCTTTTTTCCCTGGTGTCCAGCGTTACTTGGTTTTTCATTAATTTCTCTCAATTGCCTTGAGTTTCAACGATCCGGATATGCTAAGTTTCTTGTTTCCAGTTGTTTTCCCCCCCACCCCGATTCGTTTTGGTGCTTCCTCACGTGCCCTCTGCAGATTTAGTCTTTGCTCTCAGGCACAGTAACCAGAGCGGCGATTAAGAAATGCCTAGAAGAGTAAACATGGGCTCGATTGTTTTTAGTACACTAAACATGATTTTCGAAAGTAAGTTTCCAGCATGTGTGGAAACGGATGTTTTGAATCAGTTTCAGTTTCTATTAGGAGTTGAGACATGGACTTTTAACGCGAAAACCGTCCAAAACCGGGTAACCCGACGAACTGTGGAGAAACACGCGCTGGAGATTCTGGCAGAGAGAGGAAAATCGAAGAAAAGCGTCAGATAACCGAATAGAGTGGATGACATGATTATGACCTTAATTGGCCAAGGAAGTTCTTTGTTGGAATCTAAGAGATGAAAAAATGACAGATAACTACCTAATGGATGATACAAAAATGACGTTACAAATCACACAAAAGGAGAATAGATGCATGTAGCTGAACGCCGTATCCCGTGGATAGGTTTACACTTGAGAAGCCCTTCACATGTAGCAGTTTGTGTTGTCTGGGTAATCAGAGCTGGTGCGTATTGTTTACCTATTGTGGAGATCGTTCTAAACAATAGAAGGTGAGAAACTTCCTGGCAGATTAAAACTGTGTGCCCGACCGAGACTCGAACTCGGGACCTTTGCCTTTCGCGGGCAAGTGCTCTACCATCTGAACTACCGAAGCACGACTCACGTCCGGTACTCACAGCTTTACTTTTGCCAGTATCTCGTCTCCTACCTTCCAAACTTTACAGAAGCTCTCTTGCGAACCTTGCAGAGCACTTGCCCGCGAAAGGCAAAGGTCCCGAGTTCGAGTCTCGGTCGGGCACACAGTTTTAATCTGCCAGGAAGTTTCATATCAGCGCACACTCCGCTGCAGAGTGAAAATCTCATTCTGGAATAGAAGGTAAGTTACGAAGGCGCCCTAGTGTACATTAACCCAACTGGTTCCGAAATGCTTCTGCAGTCCTTCAATGCGCAACTCCCTGCTGGGGAGTACTGTTCCAAACCTCAGCACATCAAGTTCGCAGTTTTTAATTGTTTCGGTTAATTGTGTCTAACACGGCATTCATTAGATCATTTGGCGCCAATTATCCATCTCTTGCCTTGAAACTGCTTAAATGTCAACGTAAGTGTTCTGAAGATCTTCTGGTTGTATACCCATATCCTCTAAACCTACTTGGACATTAATGTATTAGTATATTGTTGTTTTCGGTTTCGGGTGAGAGACGTTGAATTTGTATTTCTCTCGTTTCAAATCGTTCATTCTTCGTACACGGCCATAAAATCGATCTCGGAGTTTGCGCATTTTATCGGTAATTTTTTCTGTTGTAGAACATAGTTCATTTTTATTGTGTGGATTTCGATTGTATCATTTGGGATCTTTCTGTCGTTTAGTTTTAATTCCGCTAGTAAACATCTCCCGGAACGAGGATACAGTCGGATGCATATTGACATGTTTTGACAGAATTGTAATAATCGATTTTAATATTCATCGAAAACTCTCAACTGCGCTTGTTTCGTGTCGTTTCGAAAGCAATTTATTTATATTTTTATCTGGCAGTTTCTATCAAGGCATTAGTGCCTAGACGCTAGGCTTCAATCTGTTCGTACAAACATGTAAAGATACTCGAATGCTTTGTGTTTCGTATGTGGTCTTTGGGGCTCTAGCGTCATTCACAGTTGAAATTGTATTAGTTTCTTTTTCCAGAAGATATTTGCGTGCCGCGTTGTTCTGCTACTATCTTTCAATACACTAATTTGTTCTGTTGCTGTTTCCAATTATGTCTCATCAACAGTGGCATCCTCTGAAAAACTTAAACGGTTTATTTCCACAACATTCTTCTTACACCTAAACCTCCAGATGTCAGACATTCAGATCGATACCAAAAGTTGTATGTCGAGAGAATATCAACCAAATGTCGATTTAGTTCGTGCTGTGTGCTGTCGTCCAGTAGAACACGCATAAATGGTAATTAAAAGTAACAACAGAACTACGGAGCAAAGAAAAAGTGGTTCTGTGAGTAACTGTTTTGTACATCTTGCGTGGGTGAGTTGGTAGAGAGAGAGAGTGAGGTGGTCGTATCAGAGGTTCCGCGTTCGAACCCAGTGATGACAAGTCTTTTTTTCAACTGTTTGCGCGTGAGACTTACGTGGGACAACATTTTTCTGACATGTTACAGGACTTTTCGCAGTTTGTAACAATGTTCTTTTAGCAGTCTGCTTTCGCTTCGTTAGTTGAAAGTAGCAAACCTATAGAGTACATATATATAGGTAGGTGTGGTGTTCTCTCGGACAAGTGCTACAGAACGGGCACCACTCGTAATTAAGCAGCTAGTGCATTTGTAGTTTCACAGAATAAACGTAAATGATCAGAACAGTAGAATAAAGAAACAGTTGCATCACACGTGCCGAAGTATTAACAATCTCGTGTTCTTCGTGATCTGCATGTAGAAGATAACCTACCACAAGACAAAATCACAATTCACATAATTCCAGCAAACATAAGCTCTATTTGTCAATCGCTATTAATAATAATAATAATAATAATAATAATAATAATAATAATAATAATATTTCCGCACGTGTGATGCAGTTGTTTCTTTATTTTTCTATTCCGATTGTATATTCTGTGAAGCAACAAATGTACTCTTTAGATTTACTAATTTTAAAGAAGCTAAGCTAAAGTAGACTGCCAACATAACATTGCTGTTGACTCCAAACCGCCCTTTTATATGGCATAAACGTGTTGACCCACATAACACATTCACGCACAGTACAGTAAAAACATTATTCTCATCGGGGTATGAACTCAGGACCCTTGATGAAACGCTCTAACGTGTTACCAACTTCCACATGGAAGCCATACGTATTCGTTACTCACAGTAATGCTTTTCCTGTGCTCCGTACTTCTGGTGTTACTCTTAATTAACGTTTACGCATGTTCTACTGGATGACAGCACATACTGCGAACTAAATCGCAGTTTTGGTTGATGCTCTGCCGATATACAGCGTTTGGTTCCGATGTGAACGTGCGACACCTGAATGTTTGGTTATCAGTCACAATCCTTTAAGGCTGAAACAGGGTCCGGAGTTTTGATTTCTTGCACAGTTCTTTTTTATTATTATTTTTTCATTTCTGTACATTGCCATTAATCTTATCGGAGAGGCTTTTTTTGAAGTTATTTTGTCGAAAACTGACATTCTGAGCCCGTGGCTGTGTACAAAACACATCTTGATTATTGCAGAGAAGATAAAAGGATCGTTTAAAATCATTGTGAGGCACAATTAGAGTTAAATAGACATTTTCTCACATCATGTTTTGGTTGTAGGGCGCTACCACCTCAAGGAAATTTATTCTTCTGTGGGAATAAAAAGTGAAAGCTAACGTAAAGTAACAAAAATGGGTCTGATGATGAAACCGGTAACGTCGCTATTTATATAGGTAATTAAACAGCATTTTAAAAAGTGGCTGGTCGCTGTTAATATTCGGGCAAGCAAAGTTGACACTCGGCGCGGTGGCTGATGGGAACGGCTGTAAGGTCGGTATTACACTATCAAATTTCTTTGTCAAAGATTTGATCAAAGATGTGATCAAATATTCCGTCAAATATATTTGACAAAGATCTTTGACGTAGCGCTAGAAGGGGTATTACACTGTCATCAAATTTTTCGTCAAAGTTTAATATGGCTGACAACAACTTATTAACCGCAGCAGTTGCACGTTCCGCAATTGCATTGTGTACACACGCGAAAAAGAAGTGAGGGAAAAAAAGGAACCATATATACGAGGTTGACAGTCTTAAATTCCTGGGATGACAACTTGATGATAAATTCAGTTGGGAGGAGCACAGCACAGAACTGCAGAAACGCCTTAACAAATCTGTATTTGCAATTCAAGTGTTAGCAGACATAGGCAACATAAAAATGAAAAAGCTTGCATACTTTGCCTACTTTCATTCCATAATGTCATATGGTATTATTTTGGGGTAAATCTTCAAATCAAACAAAATTTTTCAGAGTCCAAAAGCGTGTAATACGTATTATTTGTGGAGTAAATTCACGGCCGTCCTGCAGAAACCTCTTCAAAGAACTGGCTATACTAACCACCGTCTCTCAGTGTATTTACTCCTTAATGAAATTTGTCCTAAATAATATATCTCTTTTTCCAACAAACAGCTCAGTTCATACATACAATACCAGGAACAAAAATGATCTGCACAAGGACTTAAAAGCACTTACTTTAGTTCAAAAAGGGGTCCACTACTCAGGTACACTCATCTTCAATAATTTGCCAGCAAACATAAAAAATTTAGTTACAAATAAAGATCAGTTTAAAAGGAGCCTGAAAGACTTACTAGTGGCCAACTCCTCCTACTCCATTGACGAAATTTTTAATAGAAACAAATGATGTATTGTATTTATTCATACTATTAGTATTGTTATTTCAACTTTAAAAAAATTGACATGTTCCACATCCACGAGGATCTCCTCTGCACGGATGTATGGAACGAAAACCTAATCTAATCTGGGTGAAGCCGTCGGTTTTACGACGACACGATAAAAGCATTCATCAAAACTTGTTAGGTGAGCTTACAGTGGAAGACGTCAAGTCGTACATCAATTACTTAAGAATGGATGAGCATACATTTCTGTATGTGCTCAGTGAAGTGTATCCTCATATCACAAAGCACAATATTCACTTAAGAACTGCTACATCTTCAGAATACAGGCTCACTGTAACACTCCGATTCTTTGCTACAGGAGAGGGTTATGTTATGTTAGGTTAGGTCAGGTCAGGTCTCCAATCTTCTTAATCAATTTTTGTATTCAGGGTGCTTCACGTTGTAAAGCGCCTCATCAGCTTCATACATCTCTGTTAATTTTGTAGTTGTCGGCACACACCAATTGTATTTACCGGCAATGTTTATAAAAACACTGCAGACGACAGAACGCTGCAGCGATGCTAGCGTTCCGTGTGGTAACATGTCACATTGCAGTGAACAGAAGACAAGCGATTTCTTTGATCAGATCTACAGAGAAGCCCTAGATTTGATCAAATATTGGACGACATTTGACAAAGTTCCTGTTACACCATCAAATATCTTTGACAAAGAAATTTGATAGTGTAATACCGGCCTAAGTGGGTCGCTCCCATCAGCCACTGTGCTGACAAGGGAACCTCCCCATCGCACCCCACTCAGATTTAGTTATAAGTTGGCACAATGGATAGGCCTTGAAAAACTGAACACAGATCAATCGAGAAAACAGGAAGAAGTTGTGTGGAACTATGAAAAAAATAAGCAAAATATACAAACTGAGTAGTCCATGCGTAACATAGGCAACATCAAGGTTGGTGTGAGCCCAGGAGCGCCGTGGTCCCGTGGTTAGCGTGAGCAGCTGCGGAGCAAGAGGTCCTTGGTTCAAGTCATCCCTCGAGTGAAAAGTTTACCTTCTTTATTTTCGCAAAGTTATGATCTGTCCGTTCGTTCGTTGACGTCTCTGTTCACTGTAATAAGTTTTGTGTCTGTGTTTTGCGACCGGACCGCAAAACCGTGCTATTAGTAGATGAAAGGACGTGCCCCTGCAATGGGAACCTGAAAACGTTTGCTCGCAAGGTCATAGGTCAACCAATTCCTCCACAGGAAAAGACGTCTGATATATTCTATACGACACTGGTGACGGCATGTGCGTCACATGACAGGAATATGTTGTCGACCCACCTAACTAGTACACTTGGAGAATGGGTAAACAGATTCTTCTACTTTGCCCGATTTAGGTTTTCTTCTGGATGTGATAATCACTCCCAAAAAAGTGATGAAAACATAAGAGTTTGTCACATAAACTGCAACAAATGAATACAACAGTTTCACAGTCGCACAGTTTTCCCTGTGCTCTGTCAATACATATGTTTTTAACGTTTTCAAATTTTTCCGTGTGTAGACCGTCAAATCCTGCATATGTCCAAGCAAATCTGAACATGTCCTGGAATTCTGGAGAGCGAAGTTGATTATGTGAGAGTGCCTGAACTTTGATATTTGTCTGAAAATAAAAAATTAAACTTTTCACTCGAGGGAAGACTTAAACCAAGGACCTCTCGTTCCGCAGCTGCTCACGCTAACCACGGGTCCACGGCGCTCCTGAGCTCACACTTACCTTGATGTTGCATATCTTGCACATGGACTATTCAGTTTGTATATTTTGCTTATTTTTTTCATAGTTCCACACAACTTCTTCCTGTTTTCTCGATTGATCTGTGTTCAGTTTTTCAAGGCCTATCCACAGTGCCAACTTATAACTAAATCTGAGTGGGGTGCGATGGGGACGCCGACCGGTGGGGCCGAGCGGTTCTAGACGCTTCAGTCTGGAACCGCGCGACCGCTACGGTCGCAGGTTCGAATCCTGCCTCGGGCATGGATGTGTGTAATGTCCTTAGGTTAGTTAGGTTTAAGTAGTTCTAAGTCTAGGGGACTGATGACCTCAGATGTTAAGTCCCATAGTGCCCAGAGCCATTTGAACCATTTTGCGATGGGGAGGTTCCCTTGTGAGTATCAACTATGCGGGTGTGGTATCTTCTCTGAAAGAGCAACATGCGTTCTTTTTTTTAAGCTTTCACGTTACTTTTGCGGCCCAAGCACCTCTAGAAGTCGACCATCAGTGAGACTTCGGGTCGCTGGCCACAGAGAACGAGCGGAAGTACCTCCGGGAGTGCAGATGGCGAGATAAAAAGGCCCAGTCTGGGTTAGCGTAGCCGGACGTCACGGCCCAGTTCCGCCAGCTGACGGACAAAGTGGTCCCAGCGGGAGGCCAGCGTGCCTGCAGTAGCAGCAGCTGTAGTTGGCAGCGCCGCCGCCCGATGTCGCCGCCGTCTCCTTGTGGGGTACTCCCTGCAGAGTAGTGGCTTAGACGCTGTCAGCTGTGCGGTACCCGCGGTCAGCTGTTGAGCCGCCGCTGGCACCTTGCCCGCAACTCGGTGGTCGTGTCTGAAAACTGAGCTCCTTCCTCCTGCCCACTAACGGAGTTATCAGCGAGCCAGAACAAAATGTAACTTACAGTACCTTGGCGATGTTACGGGCAGTAAATGAACCAGACAAACAGGAATACAAACGTCTCAAAAATGATATCGACAGGCAGTGCAAAATGGCTAAGCAGGGATGGTTAGAAGACAAATGTAAGGATGTAGAGGCTTATCTCACTAGGGGTAAGATAGCTACTGCCTACAGGAAAATTAAAGAGACCTTTGGAGAAAGGAGAACCGCTTACATGAATATCAAGAGCTTTGATGGAAACCCAGTTCTAAGCAAAGAAGGGAAAGCAGAAAGGCGGAAGGAGTATATAGATGGTCTATACAAGGGCGATGTACTTGAGGACAGTATTATGGAAATGGAAGAGGATGTAGATGAAGATGAAATGGGAGATGTGATATTGCGTGAAGAGTTTGACAGAGCACTGACAGACGTGAGTCGAAACAAGGCCCCGGGAGTAGACAACATTCCATTAGAACTACTGACAGCCTTGGGAGAGCCAGTCCTGACAAAACTCTACTATCTGGTGAGCAAGATTTATGAGACAGGCGAAATACCTTCAGACTTCAAGAAGAATATAATAATTCCAATCCCAAAGAAAGCAGGTGTTGACAGATGTGAAAATTACCGAACTATCAGTTTAATAAGTCACAGCTGCAAAATACTAACGCGAATTCTTTACAGACGAATTGAAAAACTGATAGAAGCCGACCTCGGGGAAGATCAGTTTGGATTCCATAGAATTGTTGGAACACGTGAGGCAATACTTAACCTACGACTTATCTTAGAAGAAAGATTAAGGAAAGGCAAGCCTCCGTTTCTACCATTTGTAGACTTAGAGATAGCTTTTGAATATGTTGACTGGAATACTCTCCTTCAAATTCTAAAGGTGGCAGGGATAAAATACAGGGAACGAAAGGCTATTTACAATTTGTACAGAAACCAGATGGCAGTTATAAGAGTCGAGGGACATGAAAGGGAAGCAGTGGTTGGGAAGGGAGTGAGACAGAGTTGTGGCCTATCCCCGATGTTATTCAATCTGTATATTGAGCAAGCAATAAAGGAAACAAAAGGAAAAATTCGGAGTAGGTATTAAAATCCATGGAGAAGAAATAAAAACTTTGAGGTTCACCGATGACATTGTAATTCTGTCAGAGACAGCAAAGGACTTGGAAGAGCAGTTGAACGGAATGGACAGTGTCTTGAAAAGAGGGTATAAGATGAACATCAACAAAACCAAAACGAGGATAATGGAATGTAGTCGAATTAAGTCGGGTGATGCTGAGGGAATTAGATTAGGAAATGAGACGCTTAAAGTAGTAAAGGAGTTTTGCTATTTGGGGAGCAAAATAAATGATGATGGTCGAAGTAGAGAGGATATAAAATGTAGGCTGGCAATGGCAAGGAAAGCATTTCTGAAGAAGAGAAATTTGTTAACATCGAGTTAAATGTCAGGAAGTCGTTTCTGAAAGTATTTGTATGGAGTGTAGCCATGTATGGAAGTGAAACATGGACGATAAATAGTTTAGACAAGAAGAGAATAGAAGCTTTCGAAATGTGGAGCTACAGAAGAATGCTGAAGATTTGATGGGTAAATCACATAACTAATGAGGAGGTATTGAATAGAATTGGGGAGAAGAGGAGCTTGTGGCACAACTTGACCAGAAGAAGGGATCGTTTGGTGGGACATGTTCTGAGACATCGAGGGATCACCAATTTAGTACTGGAGGGCAGCGTGGAGGGTGAAAATCGTAGAGGGAGACCAAGAGATGAATACACTAAGCAGATTCAGACGGATGTAGGCCAGTTGGTACTGGGAGATGAAGCTTGCACAGGATAGAGTAGCATGGAGAGCTGCATCAAACCAGTCTCAGGACTGAAGACCACAACAACAACAACAACAACAACAACATATGAGGATATTGAACGGGTAACTCAGAACGTAAAGCGAAATGGAAATCTAGTAGTCTGGAGGGTTTGAAATGTGGTTGCAGGGCGAGTAGTAGAAGAAAGGGTTACGAGAGAATATGGGCTTGGTGATGGCAATGAGAGAGAAGAAAGACTAATTCAGTTCTGCAATAAATTTCAGCTAGTAATACGTAATACTCTGTTCAAGAATCACAGGATGAGGAGGAAGTATACTTTGAAAAGGTTGGGAGATAAGGGAAGATTTCAGTGAGATTGCATCGTGCTCAGACAGTGATTCCGAAGTCACACACTTGATTGTAAGATGTACCCAGGAACAGATATATACTCAGATCACTATTTAGTAATGAAGAAAGTGGACTGACGTTTAAGAGGATTGTCTAGAGGAATCATTGTGGAAGGAAGTGGGATACTCACGTACTGAGGAATGAAGAGAGACGTTTCAAGGTCGCTAAGGATGTGGATACTGACACAAGGAATAGCAGAGTAGGCAGTTCAGTTGGGGTGAAGTGGACATCTCTAATACGGACAGTCAGAGATGGTGGGCAGACAGACATAGGTACAACGAAGGTAACTTCGAAGAAACCATGGGTAACAGAAGAAATACTTCAGTTGATCGATCAAAGAAGGAAGTACAAAAATGCTCAGGGAAATTCAGGAATACAGAAACGCAAGTCGCCGAGGAATGAAATAAATAGGAAGTGCAGGGAAGCTAAGAGGAAATAGCTGCGTGAAAAAATGTGAAGAAATCGAAAAAGAAGTGGTTGTAGGAAGGACTAACTCCCCAAGTAGACAATTCGAAACAACCTCTGGTGAAATTAAAGGCACGATAGGTAACATTAAGTGTGCAATGAGAATTCCACTGTTAAATACAGAGGAGAGAGCGGATAGGTAGAAAGAGTACATCGAAGGTCTCTACGAGGAGGATAATTTGTCTGATGACGTGATAGAACAAGAAACAGGAGTCTGTACAGAGGAGGTAGGGGATAGGGGATCCAGTATTAGAATCGGAATTTAAGAGAGCCTTGGAGGACTTGAGATTCAATAAGGCAGAAGTTATAGATAAAATTCCGTGAGAATTTCTTAAGTCGTAGGGGAAAGAGGCAACAAAAAGACTGTTCATGTTGTTGTGTAGAATGTATGAGTTTGTCGATATACCATCTGACTTTTGATAGACATCATACGCACAGTTCCGAAGATTGCACGAGCGGTAAAGGCAGCAGAGAGGCAATTCTGACATTGCAGTTGATAGTGGAAGCAAGACTGATGAAAAATGAAGACATTTTCATAGGGTTTGTCGATCTGGAAAAAGCGTTAGACAGTGTCAAATGGTGCAAGACGTTCGAAATTCTGAGAAAAATAGGGGTAAGCTATAGAGAAAGACGGGTAATACACAAAATGTACGAGACCCAAGAGGGAACAATAATAGTGGAAGATAATGAACGAAGTGCTCGAATTAAAAAAAAAAAAAAAACAAAAAAACAAAAAAAAAAAAAAAAAAAAACGCTACTGTTCAGTCTATACATCGAAGAAACAATGATGGAAATATAAGAAATGTTCAAGAGTACAGTTAAAATTCAAGGTGAAAGGATATCAGTGATAAGATTGACTGGTGACATTTCTATCCTCAGGAAACTGGAGGATCAAACAGGATCTACTGAATGGAATGAACAGTCTAATGAGAACAGATTATGGATTTAAAGTAAATCGAAGAAAGACGAAAGTAAAGAGAAGTAGCAGAAATCAGAACAGCGAGAAACTTAATATCAGGATTGATGGTCACGAAGTAGATGGAGTTCAGGCCAAAAAATAATTCTTAATGGACGGAGCAGGGAGGATATAAAAAAGACTATCGTGGGCAGAAAGGGCATTCCTGGCCAAGAGAAGTCTTCTAGTATCAAACATTAATTTGAGGAAGAAATTTCTGAGAATGTAAGGGAGGGGAGGATGATGGGGGGGTGGGGAGGGGGAGGGAGGGGGAGAGGAAGAGGAATCCGAGAGATAGAGAATGAAAGAAATATGGACACAAAGCAATGCAAATGCCTACCTCTATGTACTTTCTGTAGTCCTAACCAGCTTATTCGCAAATAATAATAATAATAATAATAATAATAATAATGATAACAGCACTATGGCAGTTCGTAAAGGTTCGCTCACTTCTACGTGACTAAGGCCGGCCTGTGTGACCGAGCGGTTCTAGGCGCTTCAGTCTGGATCCGCGCGACCGCTACGGTCGCAGGTTCGAATCCTGCCTCGGGCATGGATGTGTTTGATGTCCTTATGTTAGTTAGGTTTTAGTAGTTCTAAGTTCTAGGGGACTGATGACCTCAGAAGTTAAGTCCCATAGTGCTCAGACCCATTTGAACCATTTTTACTTGAGTAACACTACACGCAGACAGCTGGGGTGCAGACATTCCGTCGCTGGCGGTAACGGGTTGGCAATAGAAAGGGCATCTGGCCTCGTACTAAAGTTTGAGTGTATGAACGGCGAAAATGTAGTCAGCGATAAACTTTGTCTTTCGTCATTTTATGGGAGCATTCAGTGAGAAATCGTTTCGTAAAGGTCTGAAATAATGTGTAAAGTTCGTTGAAGTCTCTTAACTGCTCTCATTCTCAAATACTGGTTGAATGCACTCTCGGTATGTTCGCGCCGTCAGTTTTGTTGCCTCAAGTGCAAGGCACGCAGTTTCTAATTGTTGTATTTGTATTATTGCGTTAAAGTCTTAAGGTAAAATTATACCTTTTCATGAGCACATTATATCAGCATTTTAAAATTTTAAAATTCGTCAGTAATTTGGCGACATATTAAAAAGAGAAAATTTGTTGCCCCTACACTGCACCTGGTAGCGGGTTCTGGGACAGCGTTTTAGTAGTACAGATGAGAGCTCTCCTTAAAAAAAAATCGTGGCGGATGCCACTTATGAAGATAACTTAGGCTGACATAATTTCGCAGGCACATGGAGCGGCGAATGTTACAGTGGTGTTTAAGTAAGAAGTGGCCAACACTACTGACTGGCAAGGCCGGGGAGTGAGCGTCACATCGGGATACTGTTTGTGATTCTGACCGCCCCGAGGGAAATTCATGTGCTTGGAAAACTACCGCTGCCGCTCCCGTAAGTAATACAAATCGCAGTTGCTTTATTTCAGGGTTGGTCAACAATCCGGTTCGCCAGCCGTGCCTTGAAGCGTGTGCTATGGTGCTCACAGGGGAAACTTCCCCTCAGATTTAGTGGTAAGACGGTCCAGGGGCCCGTCAAAAACTGAACACAGATCAAGCATGTAAACAGGAAAAAGGTGTACTGAACTGTGGATAAAGAAGCGAAATAGAAACAGCTCAAGTTGTGCAACATCGACCGAGATACAGTAACAACGACCTGTTGCATTGCGAAGGGAGAGATCCATGTCCAAACCTCCCAAGAAAATTATGAACTGCCGTCCGTTTATTGACGTGTCTGTTTGCTGTATTCAGGTTTGTGTCTGTGTCGTGGTGTAACGTTCTTTTAAAACAGAGGCGTGTAAGAAAGGGACTTCCAGTCGTACGTACCTCCTATTAGTTCCATAAAGTGTCACATGTTACGTTACTTGCGTTCTGTTTTGGAAGTTTTGTTTCCTGAATTCCTTTGTTGTTAACACAATTCACAACCGTTTATTTGTTGCTTTCATTTCTGTGAGAGG